>NW_026622797.1:12480658-13720988 GCF_023065955.2 Ursus arctos | reverse complement strand
GCTTAAAAGAAAGAAGGGGATGGTTCCTTCCTCTTCACGTTTACCTGAATGACAGTAACTCCTTTTCACTGTCTATTCTATAATCTTTCGAAGCCAAATGACAAGGTACAGCTAGACTCTTGTACTCTTTATTCTCATTTGTCCAATATGTAAAATGACATTGGACCAAAAAATAAACCCTAGTAACAAAAACAAAAAGGACATTGACAAAATAATATTTTACAAATCTCCAATTATAGGTTCTCTCAAAGCTCAGGAAGAAAGGAAAAGCTTATTCTTGAGGAAAGTGAGCAGAGGAGCTTTTTGGAAAGGTCACAGCAGGTTCTTCTGGGGATGTGGAGGCAAAGCCCAAGTTCAATGGCACTCTGTTGACTCCCAGAGAGGAATTCAGCTTGAATCGTATAGTTGTTCCTGCCTTCATCCATTCCACCAATATGTATTAAGCAGCCAGGATTTCCTTGGTGATGGGAATACAAAGACCTGATAATAGCAGTTACCTGTCATTTTGGGAGTAAGGATGGGGCAAAGATCAGATGAGGAGCAACTTAACGGCAAAACCGTTAAGTGGTAGGAGTTCTGAAAAAAATTATCCAAGTAGATTGAGACCTCTGTTCTTTTATTTTCTAGCAATGCCCTGTCATCTCCATACCTAGAACTTGACCTCTTTTTAGAATGTATGGTAGATCTGGGTATTCAAGTACTATACTCTGACCTGTTTAGGTTATGGGGCCAGGAAAGACTCCTCTGATACTTATTCATTATGTGATCTTAGACCAACACTGTCCAATCGAAATGTAATGAGAGCCACATATGTAATTTAAAATTTTCTAGAAATTAATTTTTGGGGCGCCTGGGTGGCTCCGTCATTGAGCATCTGTCTTCGGCTCAGGTCATGATCCCAGTGTTCTGGGATAGAGCCCCACATAGGGTTCCCTGCTCAGCAGGAGGCCTGCTTCTCCCTCTCTCACTCTCCCTGCTTGTGTTCCCTCTCTCGCTGCCTCTCTCCCTGTCAAATAAATCAATAAAATCTTTTTAAAAATTAACTTTTCATAGAATTTTTATTTAATCCAGTATATCCAATGTATCATTATTTCAACTACTAGTCAAAATAAAAATTATTAGAGATTTTGCTTTTCCTCATACCAAGTCTTCAGTATCTGGTGGATATTTTACATTTACAGTAAATCTCCATTTGGGTTTGGATGAGCCACATTTCAAGTCTTCAGTAGCTACATGTTGCTACTGTGCTGAACAGTACAGATCCAGACTTTAATATCAACAAAGGATAAGAATGTTGAAGATAAGCAAGACCTGTTCTTGATACTTGAGACCAAAAAGTAAATAATTTATATCTACCTATCCTAGCTTAACACTATGTTGTGGACTTAATTTTCTAATCTGACAACACAAATTTCATAGAAAAATAGTTATCCTGTTTCATCCATTTTTATATTAAACTTCACATGAATGAACAAACTCAAAAGTATGGTGTTATAAGAGCACCATCTTGTGGTGTTGTGTTGTTTACATCGCTGAAGCAGAATTTGGGGAAAAGGGAACAATGCCAAATGATCTGGATAAGATTATGAGTTAAAGAAACTACTTAATGATAGTAAAGGAACTATCATTGTTTTCTTTTGTATGCAGTCTTTTTGGCAGGTCCTCAAGGTGTATGAACTGCGCATGACCAACTTCTTAGTTAGAGGACTTGGAAATGCTAAACTTTGGGTGCCATATCACTCCAACATGAACCTTGGCTAAAGGCAAGCTAGGATTAATTGCTAATATGCTCACAGTATTTGCTTCAGTGAAAGGTATTGCTGACACTGAGACTATCCACAAAAGACGAATGCATACAAATATACTGAGATTTTAACAAAACACTGAAATATAAGAGTCCTTAAGGGACAACAGAACAACTGCTACAGGACTGCCAAACCTGAACTTTATTGGAATAAAGGCCTCAGGGAAGCCGCATTGGCCACTAGATGGTGGCTCCCACTGATCAGATATACTAGGTCAGACCTCATTTGACCAAGGTCAGATGATTAAGGGCCCTTGTGAATGTAGTCATGTATTCTTGTCACAACATAAACTGTGTAAGGAATCTCCTTTATTTATATTCAATCCTTAAAACACATAGCATCTCTTTGGATGCCAGAATACAAAGAAAGATATTTCAGTAGGCTCTAAGCCAGTACTGAGAATTTCTGTAAAAAAGTGAGTAATTTTTAAAGACACCATATATATCATAGTGACCACAAAAATACGAACATCTTAAAATTTATTCACTCTCCCTTATGTAGCTGACTTAAAATAGTCCATTTTTGTGATTATACCAGTCCCAAACCTATTTTGGCCTGAGAGCATGACTTCTTTCCTTAGAGAACACTCTACACAGCTACAAGACGGCTTATCATCCCATACGTATGCCAATATTGATTCCAGACCCAGTAATTATATGTCTCAGAGTCCTGGGGAAGACACATCTTCTTTTTTTTTTTTTTTTTAAGATTTTTTTTTATTTATTTGTTTGACAGAGATAGAGACAGCCAGCGAGACAGGGAACACAAGCAGGGGGAGTGGGAGAGGAAGAAGCAGGCTCATAGCAGAGGAGCCGGATGTGGGGCTCGATCCCAGAATGTCGGGATCACACCCTGAGCCGAAGGCAGACGCTTAACCGCTGTGCCACCCAGGCGCCCCAAGACACATCTTCTTAACATTAATTAATATAGCCAATTAAAGGGTGTGAGAAAAGACTTCTTTTTATTTTTCTCTTGCCCAATGCTCCTAGAAGAGTTTGGCCACTTTGTATTAGTTATCCTTGACTGCATAACAAATCACCCCCAAATTTACAGGCTTAAAACACCATTTATTACCTCACAGTTTCAAGAATTTGGGAGCAGTTTAGTTGCATGATTCAGATTGCACTCAGCATGTTGGCAGGGACTATAGTTGTCTGAAGGCTTGATTGAAACTGGAGAACTTGCTTTCAAGAAGACTCAGCCTTAGCAATTGGCAGGAAGCCTCAATTCTTCACTTGGGACTTTTCAAAGACCTAAGTGTCGTACCATGTGGGCCTTTACAGAAGCTGCTCACAATTAACCTTTCCTTAGTGAGTGACATGAGAGAGAGAGAAAGACAGGTAAAAATCACAATGTTTTTTATAACCTAGTCTCAGCAGTGACATGCCATCTCTTCTGCTGTTTTCTATGTTACATAGACCATACCTGATACAGTATAGCAAAGCAAAGGTACAAATATCAAGAAGCTAGAATCACCGTGGGTGCATTTTAGAGACTGACTAACACGGTCTGCTTTCTGGTCCCCAAAAATTCACATCCCTCTTACATGAATATTACACTTATCCCCTCCTCAAACTCTTGAAAGTCTATTACAGCTTCAACTGAAAATCCATCATTGCCTAAATCTGATCTTGGTGTAGATGAGGCTCCCTAGGCACATTCCTGAAATACAATTCCTCACGTAAAGTTTTTTTCAATCTAAGGATCTGTGAACTAAAGGGACAATTAATCTGTCTCCCAAACGCCCAATACAGAATGATGGCACAGGCAGAGGAAGGTCTTAAGTTCAAGAAAAAGTCAAAGAGGTCCATTCTTGTTATTTCTATTCAACACTGTGCTGTAGGTTCTAGCCATGGCAATTAGACAAGAAAAATAAATAGAAACCATCCACATTATAAAGGAATTATATATTGCAATCGTACATTGCTGGTGGGAATTTACAATAAAGCAGCTGCTGTGAAAAACAGTTTGGCACTTCTTTAAAAAAAGTAGACACAGAATTACCATGTGATTCAGCAATTCCACTCCTAGGTAAACCCAAGGTAATTAAAAACATATGTTCAGACAAAAACTTGTATATAAAATGTTCATAGAAGCACTATTCATAGTAGCCAAAAAGTAGAAACAACCCAATGTCTATCAAGCAGTGAATAAACAAAATGTGGTATATCCTTATAGTGGAGTATCAAACAAAATAGAATTATGGCTAATTAAATCACAAATTGAGATGAAATCATAAAAATAATCCAAAAGAAAGCAGAAAAAGAGAAAAATGTAAACAGAACAGATGAAACAAATGGAAAACAAATATCAAGATGGTAAAATCTAATCATATTAATAATCATATTAAATGAAAATGGCCTAATTATCCCAATTAAAAGGTGGAGATTATTGAGTTATTAAAAAATAATACTCAACTATATGGTGTCCACAAGAAATACACTTCAAATATGAAGAAAAAAATAAGTTAAAAGTGGATGGAAGGGATATACTATGCCAACATTAATTAAAACAACAACAAAAGGCTGGAGTGTCTATTTTAATATTAGACAATGTAGATTCCATAGCAAAGATATTACCAAGAATTTAAAAAGTCATTTTAAAATGACAAACGGAGTATTTTACCAAGAAGTCATAGCTATCTTAAATGTTTATGCAGCTAATAACAAAACTACAAAATACATAAAGCAAAAACTGATAATTTGCAAAAAGAAATAGACAAATCCATAATTACAGTTGGACATTTCAATAACCATCTCTCAATAACAGAACAAGTAGATAAAAATCAGAAAGAATATATAAAATATGAAAACACTATTAACCAAGTTGACCTAATTGGTTGACATTTTTAAGACATTACACCAAAGAACAGCAAAATTTATCATCTTTTCAAGTAGACATGAGACATTTACTTACATGGGTCATATTCTAGGTCATAAAATATTTGTCAGTAAATTAAGGATTCAAGCCACATAAAGTATCTTCTTTGACAACAATGAAATTAGAAATCAATAAAAGAAAGTTATCTGGAAAATTCTAAAATATTGAGAAACTAAATAGCACCTTTTTAAATAACCTGTGGATCAAAAAATAAATCAGAAAGAAAATTCTAAAGCATTTGTAAATTAACAAAATTAAAATATCAGAATTTGTTATATGCTGCTCAGATAAAACTTGGAGGGAAATTTATAGCACTAAACACCTGTAGAAGAAAAGATCATATCAATGACCTCAGCTGCCCCTTTAAGAATCTAGCACAAGTAGAGCAAATTAAACTCAAAGTAAACAGAAGAAAGTAAACAAAAACAAAAAACAATGATATGGAAAAGAGAGAAAACTTATGAAATAAAAAACTGATTATTTGAAAAGATCAATCTAAGTGATAAACCTCATCAGACTGATCAGTAAAAGGAATAAGACACAATCAACCAGGGGTGCCTGGGTGGCACAGCGGTTAAGCGTCTGCCTTTGGCTCAGGGTGTGATACCGGTGTTACGGGATCGAGCCCCACGTCAGGCTCCTCCACTATGAGCCTGCTTCTTCCTCTCCCACTCCCCCTGCTTGTGTTCCCTCTCTCGCGGCTGTCTCTATCTCTGTCAAATAAATAAATAAAATCTTAAAAAAAAAAAAAGACACAATCAACCAATGTCAGCAATGAGAGAAATGGACATCACTATAGATTTTACAAACAGTAAAAGGATAATATGGTAATATTGTGAACAATTTATTCCAATAAATTAAGTAAATTAGATTAATAGAAACATTCCTTGAAAGACACAAACTGCTTAAAGCTCATCCAGGAAGAAATGGATAAATCCTATATTTACTGAAAAGTGCTATTTACTGAATAATCTTATATTTACTGAAAAAAGTATATTTTAAACACCTTCCTACAAAAAAACCAAAATACCTTCAGAGTCAGATGGTTTCCTTGGAGAATTCTTAAGAACAGTAAAAGAAGAAATAATATCAATTTGACACAAATATCCAGAAAATTGAAATGCAGGGGCCCTGGGTAGCGCAGTCGTTGGGCGTCTGCCTTTGGCTCAGGGCGTGATCTCGGCGTTCCAGGATCGAGTCCCACATCGGGCTCCTCCGCTGGGAGCCTGCTTCTTCCTCTCCCACTCCCCTGCTGTGTTCCCTCTCTCGCTGGCTGTCTCTCTGTCACATAAATAAATAAAATCTTTAAAAAAAAAATTGAAAAGCAGAGAATATGTCCCAAAGAGAGACATTGTAAGAAAACTACAGCTTAATATCTCTCATGAATATAACATAAAAATTCTTAGTATGTAGCAAATTGATCTCAACAATACCTAAAAAGGATAATACATCATGAACAAGTGGAGTTAATTGCAGGAATGCAGGGTTGCTTTAACATTTGAAACTCGATCAATAAAATTCATATTTAAAAACTCGGAAAGAATAACTATATGAGCATACCAATCAATGGCGGTAAAACATTTGCCAAACCCAACATCCAATCTTCATAAAAACTTTCAAGAAACTAGGAATAGACACTTCCTCAACTTTCTAAGGAGGATCTATAAAAAACCAAGCATCGTCATTTTCCCCTAACATCTGGAAGAAGTTAAAGATCTTTTTTCTTTCTATTGAACATTTTACTAGAGGACTTAGCCAGTATAATGAGGCAAGAAAAAGAAATAAAAGACACATAGACTAGACTACAATGGAAGAAATAAAACTGTCTTCATATCCAGAAGACAAAAATCATCTACACTGAAAATCTGATGGGATTCTCAATTATAAGTGAGGTTAGCAACGTTGTAGGATACAAGATCAACCAATTGCATTTCAATATACTAACAATAAACAACTGAAATTAAAAATGCCACTTAAAATACAAACTACTTAGGGATAAATCTGACACAAGATGTACAAGGTATGTACAATTAAAAAACATTGTTAAGAGAAATTTTGAAAGACGTAAATAAATAGAACTATGTTCAAGGGTTGAAAAACTCAAGATGTCAATTCTCTCCTAATCTAATCTAATAGATAAATACATTCATTAAAATCCCAAACAAAATTCCATCATGTATTTTTGTAGAAACTAGCCAGATAATTATAAAATATATGTAGAAATGCAAAGGACCTAGGATAGACAACTTAAAAAATATTTTTTGAAAGAAAAAGAATAATGTCTCTACCTGATTTCAACTTATTTTATTTTCTTTTTTTTAAATAAATTTTATTTTGTTATAATAGTCACCATACAGTACATCCCCAGTTTTTGATGCAATGTTCCATGATTCATTATTTGCGTATAACACCCAGTGCACCATGCAATATGTGCCCTCCTTAATACCCATCACCGGCCTATCTCAATCCCCCACCCCCCTCCTGTCTGAAGCCCTCAGTTTATTTCCCAGAGTCCACAGTCTCTCATGGTTCATTCCCCCTTCTGTTTACCCCCCCTTTCTTCTTCCCTTTCTTCTCCTACCGATCTTCCTATTTCTTATGTTCCATAAATGAGTGAAACCATATGATAATTGTCTTTCTCTGCTTGACTTATTCACTCAGCATAATCTCCTCCAGTCCCGTCCATGTTGAAGCAAATGTTGTGTAATCGTTCTTTCTGATGGCTGAGTAATATTCCATTGTATATATGGACCACATCTTCTTAATCCGGTCATCTGTTGAAGGGCATCTCGGCTCCTTCCACGATTTAGCTATCGTGGACAATGCTGCTATGAACATTGGGGTGCATATGGCCCTTCTCTTCACTACGTCTGTATCTTTGGGGTAAATACCCAGTAGTGCAATTGCTGGATCATAGGGTAGCTCAATTTTTAACTTTTTGAGGGACCTCCACACTGTTTTCCAAAGTGGCTGTACCAACTTGCATTCCCACCAACAGTATAAGAGGGATCCCCTTTCTCCACAACCTCTTCATTTGTTGTTTCCTGCCTTGTCAATTTTTGCCATTCTAACTGGTGTAAGGTGGTACCTCAAGGTGGTTTTGATTTGAATTTCCCTGATGGCTAATGATTTTGAACACTTTTTCATGTGTCTGTTAGCCATTTGTATGTCTTCATTGGAAAAGTGTTTGTTCATATCTTCTGACCATTTTTTGATTTGATTATTTGTTTCACATGTATTGAGTTTGAGAAGTTCTTTGTAGATCTTGGATACTAGTCAAGACTTATTTTAAAGCTAGTTATCAAGGTAGTGTGGATTTGGAGCTCGAGAGACAAATAGATCAATTAAAAAAATAGAGTCTTGAAATAGTTTATATTTATGTAAAACTGATTTTTACCAAGATGCAAAGTCATTTCAGTAGAGAAAGGGTAGTCTTGTCAACAAATGGTGCTGTAACAAGGGGACACTTGTTTTGGCCCATACCTGTTATACTATATTCAAAATTTAACAAGTGGATCATAAACCTAAATGTGAAATTGAGAACTATAAAACTTCTAGAAGAAAGTACAAAGATCTGTATACTCTTAGATTAGGCACATTTTAGATATAACACCAAAAACATGATCCATAAAAGACAAATTGGATAATTTGGACTTCATCAAAAATAAAAACTCTAAGGCACAGCTAGGAAAATGATAAGCCACACCCTGATATACCACTCTTATCTAAAATATATGTACTCAAATACCAATAAAACAAAAGAACTCAACTCTTTTGACTATATGCTTTACCAAATAAAATTTATGGATAGCAAATAACATGAAAAGATGTTAAACATGTTATTAGGGAGGCATAAATTAAAACAATGATATACTTCTACACACCTCTTAGAATGACTAAAATTACAAAGACTCACTATACCAAGTGTTGTTGAGAACATGAAGTAAACGTAACTCTCATCACTGCTGGTAAATGTAAAATGTATAACTACTTAGGAAAGCATTTTGATATTTTCCTAAAAAGTTAAAATACACTTACTTACATAATCCAAGCATTCCACTATTTACCCAAGAGAAATGAAAGCATACCATTTATCTTACAAAGACTTGTGCAGCATTTACAGCATTTTCATTTCTAATAGCAAAAAATGGGGTGGGGGTAGGAGGCAAATGTTCATTAAGAGGGGAACATATGAACTGGTATATCCAACAGGATACTGCTTAGTAAGGAAAAGGAATTAAATACTGGCACACACGAAATGAATGAATCTCAAAATAATAAAATTTGTACTCTAATCCCACTAATCCATTTATGTAACATTCTAGAAAAGCCAACAGTGACAGATTGGTGATTACCTGGGAACTGGCAGGAGGGATTACAAATGGACAGGAAGAAACTTGGGGATACTTATACTCATTACCTTAATTGTAGTGATGGCTTCATGTATGTATATACATCAAAATGCCAAATTATAGGGGCGACTGGGTGGCTCAGCCGTTAAGCATCTGCCTTCAGCTCAGGTCATGATTCCAGGGTCCTGGGATCAAGCCCCCTATTGGGCTCCCTTCTCGGCGGGAAGCCTGCTTCTCCCTCTCACACTCCCCTTGCTTGTGTTCCCTCTCTCACTGTCTCTGTCAAATAAATAAATAAATAAATAAATAAATAAAATCTTTAAGAAGAGAATGCCAAATTATACTTTGAATGTTGTCCATTTTGTCAATCTTACCTCAATAAGCTACTTACCCTTGTGTTAATTTCGTGGGCAGTTTTATTGGATAAGACACACCCATAAATCCATTTAAGATATATCATCTACCTTAGGTTTCCACTGGGATGAAAGGCAAATGCCTTGAATCTTTGAAACTCTATTGAGAGGATCTGAGGCCCACCCTTAAACCTTTAGGACTTTTGTCTGAGTTCAAACTCTTAGAATTTCTCCATATTCATAATTGAAACCAAAACATATTCAACTTTAGAAGGAATTAAAAAATGTACCCTTGTCTTGGGCTCTTATTAGCACAAATGTTCTGAATGCAAAGATAACATTCTATTTTGCACATTTTTATCTTTCTAGTATTTGTATGTGGCTATTTAACCCATAGTTTTAATTAGTTTAGTAATAGATGAATTAATACACTAGTATTTCTCCAAGTGTTCCTTGGTCTTGCATTGAATCCTCTTGGGATGCTTATTTCAAGACCCAACTCCACAACTACTAAAATACTGGGATTGGGGAGAATACTGGGATCAGAATGGGACCTGGGAATGTCGCAAGATTCCCAGATGAGCAGACACAAATGGAGCCAACTCAATGCCTTCACACATACAAAGGCAGTCTCTTAGTTTCCTAGTTTAGTTGTTTCTAAGATCAAGATGTTTATCAAAGTAAAAAGTTCACAAGTACTTATTAAGCTTGTAACAATTTTATTCATAACAAGTACAAAATTTACATTTACATATATATATATACACAAGAGATCTTTATTTTCTTACTTTGACATAAAAAAATACAGAAATATTTACATATGTACAAAAATATTAAAACATACAGACTTTACAAATAGGAAAAAAACAAGATTTCACAAAGAGTACTTTTTGGGAAATATACACACTGAAAAAGAGGTAAAAGAAAGATGACAAAACATTTAAATTAATAGACTCCAGAAGTTTTTTCGATAGGTTTTAATTTGGTAAGGCAAATAAAATGTCCCCAATGCTAATAGATGGTAATAAACAAGATATATATTTAATATTATCTAGGTAAAATTACATGGCTTTCCTTTACCATAAAAACTGAATTAGTTTCATTTTATCCCTGAAGCACAAATATCAGATAACTAGTTTTTCTTTTTTCTTAAAATATTTAAATTTTCTGATTTATACTGAATTTTAAACTTTGTCACATTAAATTGTAAAATATTTTAAGAAGCTGTATATTCTCTTTACTCACCAGGGCGAAAAATCCCATGTACTACACTGATTTCAACACAGAATTGGAAATCAAAATACATTCACATTTTTTAAATTAAAACCTAACATTTTCTAACTAACCTTCATGATCAGGTACAATTGATTTAACAAGACATCACAATCGTCGTAAATTCTTCTTGCTTTTTTTAGTACCAGGCAGAGGACTTATTTTATAACTAGCTTTTAGGGGTTTGCCATTTGAACATTCTTTGGTGGTATGATAATTACACAAACACCTTGTACAATAATCAAACCCACAGCCTTCTCGTTTACAGATTGCCCGCTGTAAATAGCCATCATATTTTGCTGGTGAATTACAGCGAATACAGGCTTTAAGGCTTTCATTCTCTTTCAAAGTCTTGGCAACCTAGAAAAAAGAAAATCCATAAGCAAATTTTAGTGAGGGCTGAATGTAATTTAGGTAGAAAAAACAAGAAAGGTACCTCTGAACCTTCCCCAATATATGAATAAAGAACCCATGCCACACATAAGATGACTCCTCCCCTTAAGGAGCTCACAATGAGTGAGATAATTATCACTTGTCAACTGATGTAGTGGCTATTTCCTAATGTTACTTTTAAATACGTTCTCTTTTATTTCATGAATGCTACTTATACATCAATGCCCTAATGTAAACGTCACCTTTATTGTGAAGTCTTCCTACTGTCACTTGGGAGTTGGTTGCCCTGTCACCTCTAGCTCTTTTTTTTTAAAGCACCTACCACATTATATGGCATTTATTTTTATGTAGCTATTGTCCATTCTAGATTGCAAGGCTATGAGGGGTGCCATGTTTTCTTATCCATGAATTACCTGACAGCAGATGATCAATATATGTTTTTTGAATAAAATTACATGTTGTTCTAGTCATTATATCATCAATGCTTAGAAAAACTAAACTTCACTATATATAATTCATACTTACTGACCAACATGAAGAGAGTTGGCAGTCAAAATTTTATTTCAAACATGCACTTAGGTAAGATTATGGTTTCTTAAATTAAGCTTGCCAAATTATCCATGTGCTGAGTAGAACTTACAATACACATTACGCAATGATTTGAAGGTACAGTAGGAGGGCGCCATTTCTGAAAGCTGGCCTTTTTCTGTTTAGTTCTGTTCCTCAGATATCAAAGGCAGCAATTGTAAAGTGTATATTGAACAGTTTGGTAAGAAATTTTAAAATCAAGGTTTTCTTAGTATTTCCAAATTAGATCTCAACATCATTGAACTGTCATAAACAATGTTAAATGGTATCTATTTTCTACATAGAAAGACATCTTTTTGTACTTTCCTAATTTGATTACTTCAGTTAGGAATTCAATTACTTGAAATGGTTTCTTGGTGGCCAACATTTCTGAGAGTAGAATGAAGGGAACAGAAGATAAAATCTCCATTAATAATTCCCTAGGAGTTCTAATTATAATTAAATTTAAAGTTCTGTTTCTTACTCTAAATCCTTTTAACAATAAGTGCCCTATAAGTTTCTAATTAATTGACAAACAAAAAATTACCTCAGAGAATTCACTGTGTCGACTGTAAGTAGAGCCTTTTTGATCACCTGGATCGGATAACTTGGTTTGAGCACCTTTTTGGGGGTAAGTCTGGGCTGCTGATTTTTGAACAGAAGCTAATGCGGTTCTGAACATAACATATTCTCTTGTTGAAGCATGCGGTGAAAACTTAATGTTCTTTTCCTAATCAAAAAAAATGTTTTAATAGGACTTAAAGATTATCTCCTTTATTCTCAACAATCAGGCATTTTTAATTTTTGTACATGTAAAAAAGGGCAAACGAGAATGTAAAAGATTTATCCGTACATCCAGTTTACCTGCACGCTTTAAATACAGTCACACACCATACACATAGACAATACTGACAGAAATTGCAAACCAGAAATTGTGTGAAAGCACTTTAAATACTTAGCCTATATAGCATTTAATACATCATTTTTTAAGTACTAATGCCAAAGCAAAGTCATTCTTTTCGCCATATGTAGATGGCAAGTCATGTTTAAGTGTCATGAATGGATTCAAAACAACCTTTTAGATTAGAAAACTTTCCATTAATACCACCTTATCAATAAAGAAACTGAACCCGGAAAACTTAAGCAATACTTGACTAAAGTTATACAGCAAATAAGTAGCAGCACCAAAATGTAGACCCAAGTCTGCTAATTGCTAGGCCTGAATTTTCGAAAATGTACTGATACTCTCAGAAACATCTCCAAATTTACCAAGTTTTTTGGAAGGCAAATGAATTCCCTTCTGCACTAAGAATCTTCAATATGTTGAAAATATAACTGAAAAAATACAAATGGCAATGAAGATTAGCTATATGGTCAACTCTTATTAAATTTTCCCTTTTGGACATTCCATTTCTAGGAAGAACTCAAGAAATAAATTACTTAGGTGGGATTCCTTTCCCTTTATCTTTGAATTTTGTTTAAGGAGTTCTAGTGAAAATTAGAAATGCTTTGTGAATGTAAAGGATTTCCAGATTACCTGTTATCTGTCCTACTTTTCCCTATTTGTAAAGGTAAAGAGCACTAGCTGTTATATTTTAAAATGAAAACATCAATTGCAAAGACTTACAGTAACTCTTTGTATTGCTTTATTGTACAACTGAAATGCCCCTTTATCATCTTCTAGAATCTTCTTCCAAGTTGTGCTCACTTTAGACACACTGGAAAAGTAAAAGATTATAAAGGAAACAAAGCATCACAAAGAGCTAAGAGGAATAAATATACTACAGCAACATTAACAGTGCAAAAAAGAAATTTCTATTACAGTGCTTCTCAAACCTGTTTATACATTAAGAATTGCCTGAGGTACTTAAGATTTAAGGATACCCCTTGGGTTTACTTGGCTTAAAAAGGGGGGCAGGGTTGTTTTTGAAAGCTCTCTATCAAGTCATTCTAAGTGCATCCTCAAGAACCATTGCTTTGTACTTCATTTTTTCATATCTGCAAACATCAAATAAGAAGCCCCCATTGTATATATGACACCATGTTAGCTGTTTGATATCAATAAAAATTGTAGATAAATTCCCAAGTACTGTAGGACACACTGCTCTCAGTAGACATCGATTTCAAAAATCCATTTTGTTAACAAAAAAAAAGTACAACCTAGATGTCAATTATCCCTCAAGAAGCTAACTAACAATAAAAATCCATACTTACTTTTGTTTAGCATTAGCTATATTTCATAAAGACCAGTGTGAGGTAACACTTGCAAAAGAGTACCTCTAAAATTTTTTTTCAAAAAGCTAAAAATGAATCTGACTGAGCAGGATCTAATCCAATAATCTGTATAATTAACTTAATTCTTTTACCTCATCAGAACTGATCTTTGGTGGAATGAAGAATAATAAAAGCTTTCTAAGAAATAGTCATAATCAGATCCATTTGTGCATTTCCGTATTTTCACTGTCAAACCAAGGAGACCCTACATTAAAAATCCCCTACAAACATCAGCAACTATTTCTTACTTTCAAGTGTGACAGAAGTCATAAAACCTACTGGTGCTATATACCAGAACTAGGATGTTGTTTTATAGTTAAGCATGTATGATATAGCTTACATATTAGAAATTTTCAGAACCAAAAGGAACAAAAATCCCAATTTAACAAAAATAGTTTCCTACTAGCATAAATACAAAATGTGAAATAACTGGATTAAATGTTTACTTTAAAAATTATCTTTTACCTTAGTGGCATATAAATGGTCAAATACCAGCCATTAGGCAGTCATCACCTCAATTAAACAATGCTAAAGACTACCGTATTATGTCTTTCGTATGAGCTGGTAGTCCCAAATCATCCAACAAAAATGTTCGATGGATTATAATAACACTCAAAGTAATCATACTTACTTGATTAAGTCCATATCATTGAGCTGTGTTAAAATATTTGCTAAGAGATGTCTGAGTCCCCTTCGAAAGAGTTCACTGAGAATATCTACACATTCCAGGCCCATTTTCCTGCCAATTATATTCTGTAGTTTAAAATTTTCACTGGATATAAATTCCTTTAGTTTCTCCCAGTCTATTTTAGGATTTCGCTTGGCATTCTTTTTTAATGTTGAACAAACCACTTTTGCAAAATGAAGAGCCGGCAGCAAGTTTTTGCTGGGATATTGGTCTGGGCTTTGCATCTGTAGGCAGGACTGTGGACTGTCAGTGAAATTGTCCAAGGGAAGGCTACCCTCTTCATGTTCATTGAAGCCACTTTGCTGGGAAAATGAAGAATAGCCACTGTCTTCATAAGGTCCACTGGTCTCTAGTTCTTCTATTTCATTTGAACGATTAAGTATTTGTTGCACATGTTGATTTTCCTTGTTATGAAAGGGCTTGTTTTCATTTTCAGTTTCAAGTTCCACAATCCTGGGACTCACAATTGGTGACCCAATATCTGATAACCTTACATAGTCTTTAATGCAGTCTTTATATGAACCTTCCAAACATGCAGGAGTATAGGAACCTAGTCTTCCAGTGTCATCAGGCTTTACCAATTTAAGTCCAGAATGAATATGGTCATAGTTAAAATCACATTTCATTTTGACAGAAAGAGTAGAACTTTCTTCTTTACAACCTACAAACAACAAAAAAACCACTTACTTAATGACAAAATTTTCATACATCTCTACTTCTTAAATTGGGATATAGAGATATAATTACTTTGCATTCTCTCAGCACTATGTGTTGCCTATGTAGCTATGAAATTATCCAAGCGTATTTACTGAGATGTGACAATGAAGAAATAGTACTTAAATCTTTTAGTAAGTACATACATCCTATTCTTAAAAGGGGACTTCAAAAGATTGCTTTTAGTGTATAACTGTAACATTTGGAGTCTCTCTAGCTGATTGAGTAAAAAATACTGGAAAAGGGGGACTATTTAACATGAATCTGTACTGACGGAATAAATAAGGAAATGTGATGCATCAAGTGGGGTCTGAAGTCAGACAAATCCTTAATGTTATAAATATTTGTGTAAGATTTAGACATTAGCAGTTATTATAAGCCTTATAATAATTAATCAAGAAATCTATAAGTAAGCTTAGAGAAAGAACTCGAAGTCAGCAAATTTAAACACCCATCAGTTAAAAACTACCTGAACTCCCACAACTTTTATCTCTAAGTTTTATTTGGATCAGTGGTATGGGTGAGTCTGATATAATTAAGATGTCTGTTTACCCTATCTACCTGTTGGATAGTGAACTCAAGCACAGGGACATCTCCCTTTATCTCCTCTAATATGTGCTAGAAATAGAAACTCTGAAATCTTCAATTACTGAACGAAGATTTCTCATGACTAATTAACCAAAGAGCCAGAGGAATTAATAGTTCAGCTATCAGTCAGAAGATCTGGTAAATAAGAACAATACTATAATCAGTATAAGACAAGATATAAGAATGTGAGGGTGGTTGGGCAGCAAGTGTGCATTACTGTTCAGTTGTTTTAAATAACTAGAGAAGATAACATACTCGCTATTTATGATAAGTAGCATAAAAGGGAAAAACCAATAATACTATTAACAAACCATACAATTATTTCTAGATATTATTCATTAAAATTCATATTTCATAAAATTCAAATTTAAGCTTCAAAAAAGCCAAAAACTTCTTTAGGGTTGTATCACCACACCCACGGCCTAAGAAATCAGCTAAGCTACAACTAACAGGCAGCACTTAAAAATATCTTTATAGCTGTGTTTCTCAATCTCTGCATTACTAATATTTTAGACTGGATAATTCTTTTGTTATTGGGGGCTGTTCTCTGCATTTTAGGATGTTCAGCAGGCTTTACCCATTTGATGTCATTAGCAGCCCCTACCCCTGGCAGCACAATAAAAACTGTTTCTAGTCACCAGTCATTGACAAATGTTAGGCTGGGGTGGGGTGGGGGGGCGGTGGTGTCAAAATCTCCACCATTCCTCAGTTGAGAACCACAGCTTTAAAGGATGACTAGGATTTTGTCAGGCACTAGAGGCTGGAAAAAGCATTCGCTTAAGGTTAACTTGAGCAAAAGCACAATTCTGAGAGGAATATAATAGATGGGTTCAGGAAAATTACTCAGTATTATTGAAGGCAGAGTATATGAATAGTATATGCTTCAAATGTATTCCACACCTACTATTCCCCCTGCAAGCCAATCACAGGTAGTTAACAATTTATCCTGTCAGTGTATGTACCAGTCAGTATGTTTAGTCTGTACTAAGTATTGGTAATCTGTCCATGTTAATTTTATAGTTTCTATTTAGAACAAAACCTTTAAGTACTAAAAGGACACCTGTGGGTAGGTAGTCTCTTTAAATTTCCAGTGTTTAACACAGTGAAAGACACAGTATATGCTCCAGAACTCCATTAAACCCTGGACTAGCCCTAAAAACTAGCTTCAAACTAAGTTCAAGGACATAAAAAGCAAATAAAGAATATACATTTTTCGAACACCAACATTAATCATAATTCTAGAACAAATTATTCTGAGTGGTTCTTCTACTCGGGAGATTAAAAAATTCCAAGAGATTAAAAAAAAATATTTTATTATTATTTGACAGAGAGAGAGACAGTGAGAGAGGGAACACAAGCAGGGGGAGTGGGAGAGGGAGAAGCAGCGGGAAGCCTGAAGCAGGGCTAGATCCCAGGACCCTGGGATCATGACCTGAGCCAAAGGCAGGCACTTAATCGACTGAGCCACCCAGGCGCCCCCCAAGAGATTGTTTTAATTTTTGCCTCAAGAATTAAGTACTACTTACATATGGCCACATTTTATTTGAGGATAAAAAAGTAGAAGCCACCTACAAAGACACGTATTTTACTTTGTTAAGTTGCCTGAAGTGAAGAGTACTGAAACTACTTCAGAAACTCTCAATTCTTTTCAAAGGCATTCTTCCTCTGCTCGTCTTTGTAAGTTTGTTTGTTTGTTTTAAGATTTTATTAATTTATTTGACAGAGAGAGCACAAGCAGGGGGAGCAGCAGGCAGGAGAGGGGGAAGCAGGCTCCCAGCTGAGCAGGGAGCCTGATGCAGGGCTATATCCAGGACCCTGGGATCATGACCTGAGAAGAAGGGAGACGCTTAGCCAACTGAGCCACCTAGGTGCCCCTCCTCTGCTCATCTTTAGAACCCAGTTACTGGGAAAACTATGTTTGTTGTAGAACCCCTTCATTCAATACCACTCTTTGAATATGAACAGCTCTTTAAAATTTAGACTTGATAATCCAAACATCTTATAATTGTTCACAATTCCAATCTGTTTTCAAACACTTGCTCCTCACAACCTTCTGATATAGGATGAAGAGGTATTATTAACTTATTTTTACAAATGAGGACACTGAAGCTAAGTAGCTTGCCCACATTCTGACAAGTAGTTGAGACAGATCACCCTTCTTTTTTTTTTTTTTTTTTTTTAAAGATTTTATTTATTTATTTGACAGAGAGAGAGAGACAGCCAGCGAAAGAGGGAACACAACAGGGGGAGTGGGAGAGGAAGAAGCAGGCTCATAGCGGAGGAGCCTGATGTGGGGCTTGATCCCAGAATGCTGGGATCACACCCTGAGCTGAAGGCAGACGCTTAATGACTGAGCCACCCAGGTGCCCCAAGATCACCCTTCTTGACTATAAATTCCGTGCTCATTCTACTACCTCACTTGGAAAGTGAGATAAAAGTATATATATAAAAAAAGTATACAAGTATAGGTTCACGGACTTTAGTTTATAATCCGATACTGCCTTACTTATGTTGCTGCTCAAATTGTTTCCGCTTTCCTACTAAAAGTTCATGTCTACTTGAAATACTTCCATTATTTTGTTTTTGGAGCATTTCTTACCTTCTGGCATGACAAGATGCTCTAGGCTCATCTTGTATTTTTCCTGTTCCAGCCCTAGAATCACTTATTTCTCCAAGAACTCTGGTTCCTTTTATTGGTTCCAAAATCTGGATCCTGGTTGTAGGTTTAGTTTTAAAATGTGAAATTATGTAATAAACTTTAAATTTGGAGAGGTAGAATGGGATGTAGAATTTTAGGGTATGTTGGACTTATTCATTGTGTAATAAAGAGCTTTGAGGGGTTGAGTTGAGATATCCGGTTTAAGTTTTCAAAAGATCATTAGCAACTAGAGAATGGACTGTAGGGAGGTACAAGTAGAAAGAGGAAGGTTAGTTAGTAGTGTATATCAGAGGCGTCCAGAGAGCTGGGTAACTGATACTAGGATGACTGCAGCGGAAATGAAGATAATTGGGTAGATTTGAGATCTATTTAGGAGAGTCAACAGAACTTGCTGATGCTCTGGATGTGAATGAGAGAAAGTGAAGTAAAAAAAATACCCTGGGGTTTAAGTCTTGATCATCTAAGATATAAAGTGTTATTTGCTGACTCAGGGAAAACTGAGGCAGTTAACTCTTAAAGCTTGTTTTCTCTTCTATAAAATGGGGTTAAGAACATAAAACTGGACTGAATGTACAACAGAGTCCCATCACATACGGTACTTCCTATCACATTTTTAAACCAAATCCTTTCATAATGCTTTTATTGCAAATCACAAACGTATTAAAAGTAGCAAAATACATTCCACACAGTATTCCAGATTATATACTTTTTCTAGGAATCAGATCCAACTTCAAGTGAAAATATTTCCTTAGCCTTTTGACTAACAATGTGACATAAAATATTCAATTAGTTCCTTTCATTTTTTTCTAAAAACGGATACAATATCTACCTCATGTTGTTGAGTGAAGATTCAACATACTGCATTTTTTAATTTAATTTTTTTAAAGATTTTATTTATTTATTTGACAGAGAGAGAGACAGCCAGCAAGAGAGGGAACACAAGCTGGGGGAGTGGGAGAAGAAGAAGCAGGCTCCCAGTGGAAGAGCCTAATGTGGGGCTCGATCCCAGAATGCTGGGATCACACCCCGAGCCGAAGGCAAGACGCTTAACGACTGAGCCACCCAGGCGCCCCTCATACTGCGTTTTTTAAACCTCATTTACCAACACACTGTCCAATCATGAAAAGATGGTATTATAGTTACCTGTACAAAGTTTGACTTACATTTAACTTTCTAAGTCAGAGCTGACGCTCCACATTAAAATACCACAGTTAAATAGGCTACAATGCTTAAAAATTTTTACAACTATCCCAGTGTTAAATGATTAAGTTCTACAAACAGCAATACGTATAAGATAATCACCATGTGGCCATGGTTAGGCATGGCTATTCCTTAAGAGTTTAAGACTCCCAAGGCTTGTTGCCATAAACTGCAAAACAGCCATCTCTTAAGAGAAATTTTATGAAAGCCTTCAAAAATACTTCGATGCAATAAACTTTTAATCTCATTTTCTCAAATTTGTAAACAGGGAATAAAATTCATGGAGATAGCAAATATTCTGAGGAGCAAGGTGGTAATACCAGGCGACTGGATTAAATAATCAAAATACCACTTCTTAAAACCACCAAGCTTCAGAACTTCATGGGAAGACTTACGATTGAGGATTTTCTAGAAACAGATTTAACCTGTTAAAACTATTTTTTCCTCAAGTCTTCTAAACCCCTTTTCCAGTGAAAGGAGCATCCTTCAGTGATTGCCAAAATATCACAAAATCGAATTGCTAATTTAAAAAATATATGGTACTTTCCGAGGCAAAATAAGTGCATTTGGATCTCTTTTCAGATAGCAACAAAGAGGATAAAAATAACCGTTTGAGTGCCTTCCACTCTAACCGAGTTTGGGAATAAAGGACTATCTAAATCTTCAGGAGCGCAGGGGAAAAAAGTAACTATTCTTCAATTCTCAGAAAATCAGCTACATAAGGGCAAATTCACCGATTTTTATTAAAAAGTTCTTCCCCCCCCCCCCCCTCCTTTTGACTCTAGGCCTTGAAAACGAGTTACTGGGCAAAAGGAAAAATAGGGGGGAAAAATAATGTTTTTGTTCGGACATCCCTGTACAGCTTGGCCCGATGAGGGGGTCCCTCCATTTGGCGGGAGTGGGTAGGGGTAAGACCATGGAAATCCTGAGGGGTCGAAGAAGTGGCCCCTCAGGGCGCGGGCCTGGTGGAGGAGGCGGGAGATAAGCCAGCAGGATCTCCCGCGCCCGCCAGCAAGAGTGAGGCAGCGAAAACCCGGGGAAATTGCCTGCGGACCTGAGGCAGGGGTGCGGGAGTAAATATGGCAAAGGGGCGCAGGGAGTGGGCCTTAGGTACCTGGCCAGACCGCGGGGGCCGGCGGCCCGCGAGCCCTGTCAGAGCCCAGGCCCCAGGGTGGGGGAGGGGAGGGGGGCATTTGGCGCCTCTTCAAGCGGGGTGGGGACAAGGATAGGTAGATCCTGCAAGGGGAAAAGGGCGCCCTGAAAGGCCAAGACCTTCACTTCCTTCGGAGCTGGCGTCCAGGTTCGGCGTGGCAGGCGGGACCCGGGCCCGCCACCCCGCTTCAGCACTTATGGCCTCCCCTCCCTGAACCCCAGCCTTCTTTTCCCCCCACCCCTCAACCCAGGAACCGCCGCCGCCGCCCGCTTGGCCCGGCCCGCCGTGGGGCGCACGCCCGGACTCGGGAGGGGGTCGGGTTCGGTCGCAGCCACCCCCCCAACCCCGCACCCCCTTCCTGGAACGCGTGCCCCCCGCACCCTCTCCTCACTCACCGTCTGAAGGGTGAGGGCGCCCGGCGGCTGTCAGGGCGCTGCAGCGGCAGGAGCTGGAGAGGGGCCGTGGGGAGCAGCGGCAGGGGCGCTGGCTCATGCCAGTGGAAGTGGGGTCCGCCTCAGGTGAGGGAACAGCTACCACAGCAGAAGACCCGGCCGTCCGCTTCACAGAGCTGTATCTCCTAAAAGGCGCCAGCTGGTACTTTTAAAATCTTTGAATTTGGTGCCCAAATCCGTACTGCCCAATGGGGTGCGTAGCTCGCACGCGCGCTCCAATAGGAAGGCGGTGGGAGGGGGAGTCCTCACCCACGCCCAATTGGAGGCTGCCGAGGCGGGGCCGAGCTGTGAGGCCCAGCCTCCCTCCTTCTTCCCCGCTCCGCGCGTCCGGAAAGATGCTGAGGCAGGGGGCGGGCCTAGGGGCGAGGCCTCCGAGCGCTGGGAGGCCGCGGCCAGGCCGCACGTGGAGGTAGCCTACCACGCATGCGTGAACCCGCCAAGCTTCCTTCCGTCTTGGGAAGAGGTTTCCTGCAAGTCCTAATTTCATCCTGAAGGCAGCTCCGGCTTCTGTCTGAAGATCTTCCATGGGTACAGAGGGTAGCCGACTTTCTTCGATCAGCACATAAGCGAGTGTTTGGTGAGCGGCGACTCCGGTTGTCCGGGAATCCAGACTTTCCGGAAGACAAGCCCACCCCCCAACCCTACTTAGCCCGCCTCTCTAGGATTTAGGCGCGCTCCTCTCTCCCTCTCAGTTTCGCCCCTCCCTCTGCCCTCTGCGTTTGCGCAGGAGTCCGTGGCGGGCGGTGGCTGCAGAGTTGGCGGGGTGGCGCTTGCGCGCTGGGAACCCCCGCGTTTCTCTCCCGCAGAGCAGCGGGCGGCGGTGGGTGGATACGCGTGGCTTCCGGGGCGCACGGCGGGTCTAGCGGCTGGTAGGGCTGGAGACTTGGGGCCGCGTCTCCCAGGGGCCTTCCCGCGGGGGTGATGGTGGGACCACTTTCTTGTAAGCGTGCTTATTTGTATTTTCAACCACAGTTGTCCAGCCGCCACTGCTCTGTACGGACTTTAAGTTTATTAAATTTGTATCTACGTTTTCCTGGGTTTTTATTTACTTCAGGGCCCAAGCGCAAGAGACCGTATTCCTGCTCCAAAATAAAAAATTTTTAAAACGTCTTGCCCTAAGAGTTCCAGTTCCCACACCTTAGGGCTGGAGGCCTCAAGACAAGGGAATGATTTTTTTAGTGATGGCAGGGGAATGGGTCGAAGTATTAAGTCTTCGATGACAACTGGCACCATATTATTAGTCGTGCTGAACTTAAAAAGAGTGTGCACTTAAGTGGTGACAGTACATTCCTTTCACTCAGGTTTTTGGCCACAGCCCAGTGAAGCCACCGGGTGTCCGCTCCAAAAAGTCCAAATCACGGTCTTTTGTGGCTCTCCTTGGCTTTTCTGCAGCCTTAGGGAGAGTTAATGCTTGACTTACGGCTAAACGTTCAGTTAAATTGGTGGGAAGTCCTGGTGAAGCAGGGCTGAGATGGGTGAGTTCTGCAAGTGCTGGGTGGATCCGCTTTGTGCAGAGTTGTGATAATGAGTACATCATGGTGTTTTGCATTACTTTTCATCTTCTAGAATATTGCTTTAAATTAGTATTTTTCTGGATTACTGAAATTTGGGCATCCCCTTAAGTTTTGCACCTGAGTGATGGTGTCCCACTCGCCTGCCTTAGCCTGGCCTTGGAGCTAGGCCGGGGAGATAGAGGGTTGAAAAGACAAAAGTCCTATCCTTCAAGTTTACATACTAAGGGAAAAGAAATTGACAGTTACCAATTTCAGTGCAGGAAAGAGCAATATAAAACAAGATAGTGGGGTAGAGAGTGGGCATTAGGGGCATTGAGTAATGACTTCTGGTGGTCAAGAGGATTGGGAGCATTGAACCAAGATCTGACTATTGAGTGGGCAGTGCAGAGATCTGTGTAGTAAGCAGCAGGCAGAGAGGGAAAGTGCTTGGCTTGTTCTGGGGCTATAAGGATGTCTAGAGTGCATTGAGCAAGTGCAAGAGTGGGAGATTAGGTCAGAGAGATAGAAGCCAGATCCTCTAGGATTTGGTATGTTTACATGTGGAGTTTTGAGTAGTTGGAGGGATTTCAGCTAGAGAGTGATTTGTTGAATGAATGTTAAAACTATAGTAGCTTTATGTCTTCTAGGCATTTTGTAAATGTTAGCCTTTAGGTCTTACAATAACTTTGGCATTATTTTCATTTTCGATTGTGCTTAGAAGTGTGAGTTAATTCTCATAGGACTACACAGCTACTATGCAGAAGTTCCAAACCCGTTCTGCTTTATAAGTCCATTTCTTTTGTGTTATACTGAGGAATGGTAGTATTTGCTGGAGTCCTGATTGTTTATAGTACATTTTCACATTACTTCCCCATTTGGCCTTAGAGATCATCTTTATTCCTCTTTTATTTTCAGATGTAGACAAATGTATGAAATTTGAGGGGAGGAAGGGTTTTCATTAAATTAATTGAGCACTTGGACTATATTGGCTCTTAACCACTGTTTAAATGATATTCTCCAGCAGTTATTTGCTTTTTCAGGAAAAGGCTAAGATATATTATTGGAAAAATTAAAATTATTGTAGCAATATAAGGTAACAAACATAGCTAAGCATGTTTTATTGCATACTAGAATAGTTTATGAAAATCTTTTTCAGGCTATTAAGTTATTTAATGTTGATTTTAACTGTTAGAGGTTTAATTGATTATTATGAAATATTTTTAACTGACAACTTGTTCAGGGGGTTCATGACCACCTGTTAATTTCATTTTTAGTGAGAAACTTAGAAATGGCCATTTTGAATTTTACTAGATGGCAACAGATGTATGTACCTCTTAGTTCCTGCACATCAATATCAGAATTGTTGAGTTTTTAGGTGCAAAATGAAGCACAGAGAGAGTTGCCCTTTTTCAGCAAATTCTTATCGCAGACCTAAGTGTGCAAGACATCACGGAGTATCTGGAAATAATTGGGAGATGGTACCTGCCCTTGTGCTTACTATCTGGGACTGCCATCTAACAGACATAACAGATGCTTGGTAAATAATCTTTGAATAAAAGCATCATGAGCATAGAGGGGAGGACATAAGGGGTATAAGGTTTAGCAGTAATGCAACACTGGATAAGTCAAATACATCACGTTACGGTGGGAATTTTTAGAGAACAGAGGCATTACTTTTATATGCCAGGATAAGGGAATAATCTGTTGGACAGAGTTTCTTCAGCACTGTTGACATGTTGAGTCAGATAATTTTTTTTTTAAAGATCTTATTTACTTGAGAGAGAGACAGACAGAGATAGCAACAGAGAGCACAAGCAGGGAGAAGCAGGCTCCCCGTTGAGCAGGGAGCCCGACGCAGGACTCGATCCCAGGACCCTGAGACCGTGACCCGAGCGAAGGCAGACGCTTAACCGACTGAGCCATCCAGGCACCCCAGAGTCAGATAATTTTTTGTTGTGGGGGGCTGTCCTGTGCATTGTAGGGAGTTTAACAGCATCCTTAGCCTCCAACTCCTACTGTCTCTAAACATTGCCAAATGCCCATGGGGCAAACCTCTAGATGAAAACCAGTGCTGTTGGGGATGTCTTTTAAGGGACTGGGAAGGAGGGTAGCATGGCTTAAAGAACGTAACGGGGGAAAGTTTAAATGCAAGTGCAGTTATCAGAAAAAATGAATTTGATGTGATAGACGGGGTGGTGAGTAAAATGGCCTGATAGGAAATAATGCTGGATATGGATATGGATGTATTGTATGCACACTTCGAATTGGAGTTGGAGTTTTATTTGGAACACAGTAGGAACCTATTAAGTTGTTGAGTAAAAGAGTGACAAGATCAGAGCCTTGGTTTTTAGGAAAATGAATCTAGCAGTTATGCATGTGTAACCTGAATTAGCAGATAGAGAAGATGCCTGGAGAGGTCAGGGGGGGCATAAAAGTAGTCAAGGAGAGAAGTAATTCTGGACAAGAGTAGTGGTAATAGAATCAGTGAGGATTATTAGTGTTTAGGAGAGTAGGATTTAGCAATAAACTGCATGTGAGGAAGAGGAATCAAAGATTACTCTTTTTTTTGTTGTTGTTGTTGTTGTTAAGATGACTACATTTTAAATTTGAGAGAGAAGGAGAATGGTTGTGCCATTAAAGAAACGGAGATTACACAGTGAGAAATGGGTTATGGAGGAATATGACAAGTTAAATTTTAAACATAGTGATTGTCTATGCGTCTTCAAAATTGCTATTCCAGCTGAATGAGTTTTGATTAACTGCTGTTGTAGGCCATTTTGAAATTAAGTTCTGTTGTTTTTCTGAACAATACATCAGATTTGTAGACAAATACTTTAGATATAATTGCCTTTTAGATATCTGTTTAGTGCTTATTGTAGCATAATGTTAGGTCCCGAGGAAACACGAAGAAAGCACATTTTTGTTCATTGCTGAGACAATGTGAGAGGTCTAGCAAAACATGCTTATTCTATTTCCCGACCCACTCTTTCCCATTTCCTTATTAAACACAGTCCTGAGACGGGTAAATCGAAGAGGTTACTACCTTGGTGTAAATGTTGTTATCCTGGTATGGTAAAGTACTGTGGAATACCAATGAAGAGCAGTTAATTCTGCCTAGAGGCTAAGGTGCCTTTCAGGTTGGACCTTGAAGTTTGGCTGCTGAGGTAAGCCAAGTGTCTGTTCTAGGCAGAGAGGGCAGCATAAGCAACGGCAGGTAGGAGCAACAATGGGTGGCTTATAATGAAGATAACCTATAGATGCGTTGTCTGTGTAGACAGCTGCAAATTCCAGGGTCCTTAAAACATTTGACATAGGAAGGTTCCAGTAGGCTTCATGCCAAGACTGTGTTGCTCTACTCTTACCTTTCCCTAGGTTCCAAAAATTACATTTGTTAATCTAGGAGTAACTAATTTGGTGAGTGAAGTGGAAGCCAATGTCAGTTCACAGACCAGAATCTGCCAATTACGCTGCACATGTTCATAATACAACTGATACATATCTTAAACGTATATTGTTAGAATTACCTAGGTACTATGATGATTTCTCACCAGCTGTGATGTTCTAATGGACAGGAAGTTTAAAAAATGATCCAAAGCTCTTTTCCACCTTCATTAGTACAGCTATTACACCTTTTCCCGTGGGGCTGGGAATGGGGGAGTGGAGATGGATAAGGGGGGAAATAACTAAATTTTCAATAGCTTCTCTTGTTTACAGAATGAAATCCAATATTCGAGACCCGTCATAATCTTAATCCAACTTTTCTAATTATTACCTATTAGAAGAGGTCAAGAGAAACTAAGTAATAGTACATTGTAATATTTAGTAACATGGAGACATGTCCTTTTCATTCAAAAAGGAAACCAAAAGAAACAAACTGGGAGATGCAGGTTTGCATGGGCCTTTTGCAGGACGGAATATGGTCTAATGAACAGGTCTTGCTATATTCTTGAGTTGTGTAGGTCACTGAAAGCCATTTTCATCAAATGTTCTAGTGAAGATAGAGTGCATTTCATGAGCAGAGTGTTACAAGGGAGAGGGATTTTTCCCACAATTCTCTGATGTACTTGATAATCTTTGACCAGCTTTAAAATTCTAAGAATAAATTAGCAAGATAAAATTACTCTGAAAGTTAGCATGTTAGGTCTCTAATGGAAATTAGGCTAATTAATACAGGTTGACACATGAAACACATTAGCCCACAATAATACAGTTTTAAATTTATGTAGTATATATGCTTACAAGGATTCATATTACTGTAGATTCCAACAAATAGAGAAAGGCATGCAGTTTGGGAGTTAACTAAATGTCTTGTAATTCTTTAACACTTTAGTCATGTAGCCTTAATTAAATCATTTTACTTTGTTTTAACTACTATAAATTTAACATTTATTCATTATCTACCAGGTAGAGCTCTTCTCATAATTGTAGTCCTTTGTATATCTCATGTTTTCAAAAACTTGAGTCAGCAGTTCCAACTTTTCTCACTTCTTTATGGGATAATGGGCTTTTCCTTTAGTTCTTTAATTTCTTCTTTTCCTATCCCCTTCCCCTCCTCCTTCCTTTTCTCCTTCCCTTCTCCCTTTCCCTTCCCTTCCCTAGTTAAACTAGTTGAATTTACTACTCTTCCTTGTTGTGAAGGAGCACACACACACCCTGGGAGAACAATGGGGTGTCTCCTGTTTATCAAGTACAGTAAGTACTTAAGTACTCAGTGTTGCCCTCAACACCAAGAGGTCTTTTACAGCTGTGCAGCCTCAAGCAGACATTCCCAGGCTTCCTTCCCCTTTAGGCCCCAGTTCTCTGGAGTCTGTCTTCTCACAAAAGAGCTAATCATAACCAGAAATTCCATGGTAAATAAGAGCCACTGAACTTCTTTTAAATCTGATGAAAAAATACTGATAAAGATTATGCCGATTCAGCTTTAAGCTCACTTTAAACAATAATTCTCCTTTCACAAATGTGAAGTCATTTGTCTCATCTGTCAGTGTATTTTAGAGAATCTAATACATCTCAGCACATCAGTGCATTCAAACCTGACTTATTTAGTATACATTTTCATGAGGAAAGGGAGTATGCGAAACTAGCTGAGTCTTAAGCTCTAACTTCCGGTTTGTAGGAAGTACTGGGACTTGAGGAACAAGTTAAATGACACCATTGTAGCCTGATCTTCTGAAATGAAAATTCAGTGCAAGGTCATGGAAAAAAGGGGTGGCAGCTGGCAGGGCTGTTCTAGACTTAAACAATGTAACCACCAGATTCCATGTGTGATTCTTAGTTGGGGCCTGGTCTGAAGAAGCCAGTTAAGGCATGTGGGGAGAATTTGAGGGTATTTGAATTGGGTACTTGGAAGACACTTCAAGACATTAGGGAATTACTGTTAATTTCGTGTGATAGTAAATGATTACGGAAAATAATGTCCTTATTTTTAACAATGCAAGTGGAAATATTTTAAAATATTTTTAACTTCTAACATCAAGAAAATATGAAAACATATCAATTATTGAAATTAGGTAATGCATATGGGTGTTTGTGCTAGTTACCAAATTGTTGCCTCTTGGCAACAAATTTACCCATCATTGCCCTACTTTGTGATACCACAGCTGGACCTGTCCTTCGGTACCATGTTAAGCTTTGTCAGTAGGGGGTGGTGGAGGGACATGTAGGAGGAAGGGGCTTCTCTTCTTGTTTCTCAGGGTGTTCCTGGATCATGTGTTAACAGGGTGCCAAGATATTTAGTCCACATTACTCTGGATGTTTCTCAAGGGTGTTTTTGGATGAAATTAACATTTAAATCAGTGAACTTTTGAGTAAAGCAGAATGCCCTTCATAATGTGGATGGTTTCATCCAAACAGTTGAAGGCCTGAAGAAGACTGGCCTCCCCTGAGCAAGAGAGAATTCTCCAAGCAGACTGCTTTTGGATTAGAACTGCAGCATCAGTTCCCCTGACTCTCCAGTCGGCTTGGTCTCATTGCAGATTTTTGGACTTGTCAGCCTCCATAAGTCATATCTGCCAATTCCTCCTAATAAGTCTCACATGCATCCTATTGATTCTGTTTCTCTAGAGAATCCTGACTAATGCAGATACAAACTGATGCTTAACCCTCCAGCAAGTTCTGCTGACACGCTGGTGGGAGGCTGCTTGCTTACCATTCCACAGGGTTTAAGGTTCTGTTTGCAAGGCCTGATCTACCACCACCTGCAGACCAGCTCTGGCCCAGGGCACTTTTCTGTTAAGTAGGCCAAAGCCATGCTCTCTCCCCTTCCAAAGGTGTTCTTCCTTTGGGTACTCTTTCTCAGTCCTAGTGTATGAGTTTGCTCTTATCCCCTAATAGCTTATCCTGTTATCAGTTAAAAATTCTTTGTTACCAAAATTATCCCTGTTCAAATTCATGGTATGGTTTCTGTTTCTTACTTGGACTTTGACTAATATAGTATTTATTATCATATTACTATTATTTTATGTTTGAGGTTTTTCATTAGTTAAACCAAATTTGTGATCATTTATTAAACATTTTACATAAAACAAAGTACTGTTTTTGTTTGTGTAGTTCTCATAGGAAGAGTCCAAAATATATAACCAGAGTCATGATTGTATTGTGTATTTTTTTACTGATACACTGAGAAGATTTATATAAATTATGTCTTAAAAATACACACATTACTTACAGCTGACTTAACTCATGTTTTTTAAGAGAATACTAGTGAGTATTTACACACAATGTAATTTGTAAGTTTTCATAAGCTGTAAAAGTCTCATAATAAATTGATTTAAGCTTTTTTGGAAATAATTTCTACTAAAGATTCATAATCAGCATAGTCCTTCAAGGACTGTACAAGTTCATCCAATAGATACTCCCCTTGCATAAAAGTTTCAAGATCATGAAGTGACTTGTTTATTCTGTGATCTGTGACCCGGTTCTGTGGAAAATTGTATGTTCTTATTTTCTCTGACCTTCCTTTAGTTCCAACCTATATAAAAAGATATGAGATACAGTTAGATATAGGTTTAGGCAACTAAACCTATAAATTTAACTTACCTGGAGATTAAGCTCTGGATTTATAATTTGAAACACAATGTAAGAACCAAGTTTTAAACATTCTGAATCCTCAAATAACACAGGAACATAATAGAAAAAAAAAGAATACTGGCATTAAAGGCTGACAAATTTGTAGCATTTGATCCTCCTGCTGCCATTTCAATGCTCTATGACTTCAGGCACTTATTTCAATTTTAAACTTTAGTTTCCATATCCATAAAATACAAACAAATAATACCTACCACACCCTGATGATGTATACATACAACCTAGCACAGAGATGGTATTCAAATGGTAGCTAAATATATATACATATGTAAGATCTCTGTGAATTAATCTGATCATTTTCAGTGATGACACTGATAAATTCCCATAAGAAAAAATTAATAAAGGGCTTTGTAATTATAAAATCAAATACCAAACAGGAAGAAAGTAAGTTCAATTTGCTTTCCAACTTCCATAACTTTCAAAGGATTAAAAAATGGGGAGTATCATTTTTTAGTATCCTTTTTTAGTAACTTTGATTAAAAGTCTGAAAGAAACAAGCCCTTGAATATAGAAACCAGGGCAGAGATTTAAAATTACTACAAAGCAAATATAACCCTAGGTTGAGCTACTTGAACTCTTTCCTTATTTTAACCAATACACTGAAACAATTTTAACATGTATAAAAACTGGGTTATCTAAAAATATTTTTATCCTTCAGAACATCTTAAATCCAGTTTTACCTGAATCTTTCTAGCACTGTATCTTTTACTTGTTTCTTCTTCTAGATACATGCTGTACAGTTTTGCACGTAGCTTTTTCATAGCCATCTCTCTGTTTTTCAGTTGAGATCTCTCTTGTTGGCATTCAGAAACAACACCTGAATAGTGTTATGAGAATTATTAAAGAGTTTTAATAGGAAAATCTTCATTTATTATCAAGGAATACTCCTTTTCCTTTGTCTTCTTCCTTTATGAGGAGAAAAAACAACTCTAATAAAAAAGGCAGACTATTAACAACTTTTATAGAGTTCTCAGAAAACTAAAAATTGAAGCTTGAGCTACAGTGCAAAATTCATTCATATTGAAGGCAGACATACTGAGCAATAAGCACTAATCATTTAATATGGATTATTTTCCCATACCCTTAGCTAGCCACCGTAATTTTTAAAATAATTATTCATCACAGAACAAAGTTAATCCTACTACCAGAGATAGTCACTATTCATATTTTAATGAGGATTTTCATCCATTTTTTTCCTACTCCTGTTTACATACTATGTATTACATAGACATCATCCCAAAAGTTTAACTCAAGGATTTCCTTGTATTTCAAAAAACAAAAACCTATCAGTCTGCTCCTGTAAACCACTGCTGATCCATGGGAATTATCCTTCTTTAAGACTGGTCACAGTAAGAGATTCTTGTATTCTTTCTAGGTAACTGAGGTTTGCTATCCATATGCTTTATCACATGTAAATCACTGCAGTGAAGACTGTAAAGCACACTTAGTTCTCCCTGATAGTATACTGAAGACTTGAGAAATATTTAGATATAGCTCCATTGGCCATCTACAGTCAGAACTGCTGGAGGTTTGTGGGTGGACTTCATGGAGAAGCAGGCCTGGAAGTTAAGTGCAGCACTTTGCAGGTGAGCATGTTTCTGGGGAGTGAATCTAAGCTTTCATTTTCTCAAAGGAGTCCATGTCCTCCTCCCTTCAAAGAAGGCTTAGAAACAGTGATTTAGAGCATTTTCTGATAAAGAAGAACCCATGATAATGACTTCATTCTGAGGATTATTTATTTATTAAGTAGGCTTCACACCAACAGGGGGCTTGAACTCACAACCCTGAGATCAAGAGTCACATGCTCTACCTGAGCCAGCCAGACACCCCGGATTTTCTAATAGTGATATTTACTAAGTATAAGCTTCAGGAAGCTACCTGAAAGGACTATCCACACCTTTTCTTCATGGTCACCAGTATAGAAATTCTCTGGGCTTAGATCCCTCCGTCTTCCTGGCTTTGCATTTATCTTGCAGAGTTTCATTTAATGATTCTAAATAAAGTATTTAATAATAATTCTTAGTAGTATATATTCTGGTAATTGAGGATCTATCACAGTGGAAAATTAGTCACGTTATTCAGAATTTGATTTCAAAGTTTTATGTTGAAGGGATAAGTGTGTACCTGTTGGAAGATGAACTATCCGGACAGCACTGTCTGTGGTATTTACATGCTGTCCTCCAGCTCCACTGGCTCGCTTAGTATCAATTCGCAAATCTTTCGGGTTAATCACCAGATTAATCTATACACAAGAGGAAATACTGGGATTTAAAAATATCAGATGTATATGAACTGTTCAAAGGCAAGAACTATCCGTTTACAAATACATGTCACATATAGAATTAGTATGAGATTAAGATGGTTTAGTTTTAAGAATATAAAGTAGCTGGAAGGACACCATTTTTAAAACGTCTATCTTTTAGAAGAGTGGTGGATCAAAATACAATACAAAACAAAAACAAGCCCACGAAATCCTCAAAAACTAGACTTCTCTAAATTACTCTCCCTTATCACATGAACAGAAGAACTTAGTTAATATTAGAAATGGGAATATAGGAACTAATGTGAGCTTTTGTGGATTATTTCTGAGTTCAAAAGACTTAACACGGGAAAAAAAAAATGCTAGCTTAAGAACTATGGGAAGGCTTATTTTGTTTAATTTAATTTTTTTTAAAGGTTTTATTTATTTATTTGACAGAGATAGAGACAGCCAACAAGAGAGGAAACACAAGCAGGGGGAGTGGGAGGAGCCCGCAGGCTTCCAGCGGAGGAGCCCGATGTGGGGCTCGATCCCAGTATGCTGGGATCACGCCCTGAGCCGAAGGCAGACGCTTAACGACTAAGCCGCCCAGGCGCCCCAATTTTGTTTAATTTTAAATAAAGGAGGACTTAAGCATATGTGGAGGCAGAGGAGAGGCATATGGAAATGGCACAGGGCAAAGCCAAGAAGTCATACACTGGGATCCGACATCAGCATGATGCTGGGAGTCACCGTCTAGAGCACTAGATTTAAAAACCTCTGTTTCATGAACAGCTGTGGACCCTCTGTGACATGTCTGCAACCCTGGCAGCAGGTTTCCTATCATTCATAGGCCCTCAGTGTCTCCCTACGTGGCTCCTTCGTATGGTTGCTAGAAGCGTTAAATATGGACTTCAGCCCATCTTTTCCTGGAAACTACTTTTGTCTCCAATTTTAGTGTGATTGGGTTATGAAGCAGCAATTCTGTTAAGCAGTTAGTTACCCTTGTTAAAACAGGATTCTTACTATTAACACTCTGGGACAGTCAGACAAAGCAAAAATTGTTATGAAAGTAATTAGTATTAAACCCTATTTAAAGTAGGTTAATAATGTTTCTCCTATAGAGATGATCTCAGAATAGCTACTGTAAGCTTAGTGGTGGAGAAAAATTAATAAGTAGTGCAACATTAGTTTCTTTATACATCTTTAATTGTTACCATCTATTGTGAAATCATACTTTCTGGACCTAGGTAAGAGATTCTCCAAAAAACCCAAAATACGAGAGGAAGGCCAAAGGATAAGAAATTTAGTACTGAATTATCAGTTCAGTAAAGTGAGTTGTTACTCTGGGGGCAAAGCACTGTGCTGGGCCCAGGATTGCAAGGAGAGACAGTGACGCCTTACCTCAGTTGGTTGGGGTAAGATTGCTACAGTCATGGTGCTAGTATGGATGCGGCCTTGCTTCTCTGTCTTTGGCACTCTTTGTACTCTGTGCACACCTCCTTCAAATTTCATGTGCTTATAGGCTTCTAAACCCCCAATGCTGGCAGATGCATGTCTAAGGCCACCTTGAAAATATCAGAAAATGGAATTATTATTCTTGTGATTTATAAACAATTAACAAAACTTTCACCATCTTGAAATATATTTAAAAGAGCTACGAAACAAGAGAAGCATACAGAATGTAAAACATTGAAAAACCTTAGCAAGTCCATGATATTCAGTGTTTTAATATTTAATAGCTTTATTGCTAATAAACACTAAAAGCATTTATGGTATTAATGAACTGATTTAATAACATGTCTAAAAGACCACTTTTAAAAGATCATTAATCATTCAATGGTGAGTAGTGAATGACTAACATTCTATAGGCCTCTTCAAAATTGGTATATTTGCATTCAAAATTATTAAGTAAATAATGAGCATAAAATCAGGTAAGCTTCCTTATCAATAAATTCTAAAGAATAGTCATGGTCTTTCCAACCCTTCTCCTAGGACACATGTAGATAAACTAAATTTGTACTTTTCCCAAAACGAAGTAAACAGTTTACTGACCTATTTCACTTGGAAAATATTCCAGGGTTTCAAAATGCCATCTTTTAAATGCAGCATATTGCTGATACATATCAAACATCTCTGAAGTAAACAACATTGCCTCCTGACCCCCAACTCCTGCAGTTACCTCCAGGATCAAATCATTTGCATCTGTTTCTTCTGAGGGAACCAAAAGTAAGATAATCTGTAAATACAAAAATATCACCCCTCCTATAATTAGGAATTATTTAAAACTTAACAAGAAATAAAACTAAATGATTAGATGCAGGATTTTAAATATTCAATTTACTTAAAGTTTCTCTAAGCAAACAATATTGCTGATTGCTCTTTGAGTATCTTGCCAATAAGAACCATATAGTACTGCATAACTTCTATAAAACATTAGTTGTAACAACTGTATTATAAATGCTGTAAGGTCCAGCTGAAACTTACATTGCATTGCATTGTTTTGTTTCTTTTTGGTGTTCATGTATAATTTTATGTCAGTTCTCTATTCAGTGAATAATTAAGAGTTTGTTGTGAGTAGGAACTATATTGTGTGTAGAATGCAAAAGAAGATTCTAACTCTATCCTTTTGAAATCTATAGCCTAGTACAGCAGAAAAGAAAAAACAACTCAAATTGTATCTTTTTCAGCTTCTTTAATTTGGAAGAGAAATTTGTAATTTTGGAACTGAAAAGACTCTAAAAAATGATATATCTTCTGGTCCACTTCCCTCATTTTACATGTAAAGGAGAATGAGGTTAACAGAGACTAAATGACTTGCTAAAGGGAAAAGTGTTTGTAGGCAAAGCAGGCATGAGAATGCAAATCTTCCTGCCCCAATCAGTTCTCCTTATGCTAGGATATATCTTTCACCCTTCAGTATGTACTAATTCAGGGGACACAGACTAAAACTTGCTTAGGTGAATTAAGTAAGAAAAGCTACCAACATTTACTGGTCCCTTAATATATGACAGGCACTCTGCTAAGCATTTTATATACTTTAATTCTTAAATCAATCTTGGGAAGATTTTAACAGATCTACTTAAGATGTGAAAACTGAGTTTTAACCAACCAAGCATAGTTTAGTTGAGTAATCTAGCCCCCAAAAACATACTACTAGAAAGTGGAAGAACTAGAACTTGAACCCAGATCTGCCTGAATTTTGAAATATCACACTTCATGTTGGTTGGGACTTATAGTTGTTACTACTTTTCCATCTCTCTAGCCTATGCCAATACAACATGATCATTCAAATCCTGAGTAAATGATTGAATTTATATGTTTGTTAATTACTAGTCAATGAACAGAAACCTTCAATACGTATGTCCTTTTATTTCACAAAAAATTAGAAAATGGGTAGAAGGCAAGTTACGTCAGACTTTTCACTTCATAGTGGAACTTTCCCTCTGGAATGGGTGGTAAGGACATTAACTTTTGATGAGTCCATATCTGACTAGATAAAAGACAGAATCTTTAAATTAAGCTCCTCCTTCTCTGGGCTCCTTCCTTACCTTGCCACATCCTTTTACTCATATCCTCAGACATAACTATTGTAAATCTTCAAGCTCTGGTTTCCAGAATGAGCAAAGAGTGGTTCTAATTTAATATAATGGTTACTCTTCATCTAATGCCTATCAATTCTCCTAGATATAAAACCAAAGTCCTACAATTCAGTTCTAAAAGCCCAGGAGCCCTCTCTAGGTCTGGCACTCTAATGGTGCCAGAGACACAAAGGTAAAGAAATATTCCTGCTGCCAAGGAGCTCACCATCTACCACTGCTCCATAACCTCTTTACCCATCATCTACCCCCACCCTCACCTCTCTTAAAAAACCGAAAGGGGCAGAAATATAATACTGGTATTTATTTCATTGCTTTTCTGAAAAATCCTGTCAATGTGATAGTCACCTTTTTTTCCACAGCTCTCCAATCCTTTTGGTAAGATAAAAATAGCACCACATGGAGTATGCTTTTTCCTGCTTTAAAAAAGTTTATAATTCTAAGTACTAATAAGCTACTTAGTTCTTGAGTTGTTTTTATAAACTTCTAATAAAATTCATTAGACGTAATAGCAGAAATGCTTTATTCTTTGCACAGATACCATACCTGATGCTTCAACTGAGTGATTTCTTCTTGACATGAGGTTATTTCATTCTCTGCAAGTTTCCTTAAGTCTTCATTTTCATCTGCGAAAATAAAGCAGTAGGTTAAGTTTTCCTTAATGTCAAATTGCCAACAGAATTTCAGGTCATTATTTTATTATTATTGCAGCTGAAGGGAAAAATAAAATGTCTTTCTTGTCCTTTTAATAACTGCCATTAATTAAAAGTAGCATTTTATGCATTAGTTTTTATTAGCATGTAACTTAAAATGTTTTTCCTGATGACAGAATTATAAGTAAAATAAAAATAAGAATCTACAAAAAAATAAAGAAGCTATTAACTATTCTATAATTCTACCTCCATGAAATATTCATATTAACAAATAAATGCTTTTAGTTTTCCAACTTAGACTATACACTAACAAATACATTGAGTAGTTAAACCAGAAGGGGAATAGAAGATTCCATCAGTTAAACCACAACTGAATTAAAAAACAGAAAGTTATTTATTGTCTCTTTAACAAATATTTCATTAATATAAAATAAATATCGATCCAAGCATTTAGATCCTGCCTCATGTTCACAGTATTCCCCCCGCAACTCGCTTTACTCTCTTACTTCGAGTTTTCATTTTTACCTTACAAAATATACCTTCTCATCCCTCTATCCTAAGGACAACATGCAACCTACAGAAAGGAGAGAAGAGAAATTTTTTTAGCTCTTACACATAGCTCTCTTTGTTGAGCTCACTTTGGTGGAAGATCGGACTGTTCCAAAGTATCAGTTTGTATGTTTGTTCATTTATGAAGATCCAACTATGCTGGGAATTAGAGATAATAATATGTAAGACCTGCTCTCAAGGCAGGGTTTTAGATAATTTTAGTTTCTTTCTATTTTTCTAGGGGAGAAAAACTCACAAAGGGTAACAACCTAAGATACTAGGTGATTAAATATTAAAATGGTAGCACACTAAAAGATTGTTTTGTGTTTATTTTGGGGATGGGCAGAAAACAGAAGCATTAACTCAAGGAGAGGTAACAACACAAACAGTGAGAAAAGCAACAATGGGAAGTGTTGGTGGAAAGGCAGGAAATTATTCTAGCAAGAATTTGGCACGGAAGAAATTTTGTGAAATGGCAAATGTGTTGAAGTGGAAAAATGAATTCTAGTCCTAGTTCAACCACTAAGGTTCTCTTAGGCCAACACATACAATTTCTCTGAGTCTCCATTATCTTGAGAAAAATGAAGGAGCTGGGCTGGATGACCTCTAAGGTGCCCTTCAATTCTGAAATGCAGTTTTTCTATAAGGCTAAGGAGATTGGAATTAAAGTCTAGAAGTAATTTAATTTTAATACTGAATTTTATTTATTAACCCAGTATACCCAAAACATTATCATTTCAACATGTACTTTAAAAATATTAAAAATTATTTTTCATATTAGGTCTTTGAAATCTGTTATTTTATCCTTATAGTAATCTCAATATAGCTACATTACAGGTGCTCATCAGCCATATGTGGCTAATGGCTCTAGAGGGTTTAAACTGAGTAGTTATTCCTAGGCAATGGAAATACACTAGTTTTTTCTCAATCAGTATTACTAATCAACATGTTTACTGGGCACCTATCACAGGTAAAAGGGTCTTTTTCTCTTCAACCTTTCAAGTACCCACTTGTCACGCCCTCTTTTCCTACCCAAACTTCTGGAGATTAAATGCCATGTTTATTATTTCTCTTGTTAATTCTCATTTACTTCTCAATTTCTTACACTGGATTTCATCATTTTAATAACACCATTTTTATTAAAATCACCCATGACGAAATTGCCAAATCTAAATGCTTATTTCAGTGTGAGCTGAAAAGGTGAGCCCCTTTTAAGTCAGGTATCAACAATTCCTTACTTGAAATTTTAGTTGGTTTTTATGGCTTCATTTACCTTGTTCAACGTCCCAAAGGTCTGCCTGTTCTTTCTTGATCTTTTATAACTTCCTCCTCTGCTTGCTCCTCAAATACTATGCATTTCTGCCTTTGTTAGTGTCTTATTTCTATCTCTACAAATTCTTCCTGAGTACTCTCATCTGCTTCCAAGCTTTACTTTATCAAGTATATGCTGAGAGTTCTCATATGATTATTCAGGCTCAGTTTTTCTCCTAAGCCAGTTTTTTTCTCCTAGACCATGAGCTTTATCTGAATTTCTTTATCTGAATGTCCTCTTAGGTACTCCTAGTTTAATATGGCTGCCTGCTCAGTGCAAAACATCTTTCTCCTAAAATTTACCCAACTTTTATACTCACATCTTAATTAACAGTACCACTCATATTCTGAACCCAGAAGCTTAAGATTTTTTCTTAGAATTCTGGCTCTTCTTCACCCTTCTCAGGACATAAGCCCCCAAATCCAGACTATTAGAACGTCTTGTTAGTGAGGTCCCTGCCTACCACCACCTCTTCCTTGGACTGTTTTAACAGTCTGCTCACTAGCCTGCAGCCCCTGGGATCCCTGGAGAACACTCCCAATCCATCCTCAACACTGAGGCCAACATTAATTTTTCTTTAAAAAGATGTCACTTCTCTGCTTAAAAACATGTGCTAACTTCCCACAGTCTGTAAGAACAAATCCAGTTTCTTTGTCAGGAAGGGTTCTTAACTGTCTTTCTGGTTTCAAGTTTCTATTACATTATTGACAACCCACACCTACTCTACGCTCCTGCTATATTCTAATCTTCCAATTTGGTACTTTCTTCTTGGGGGTCACCTCTGCCTTCAGTCTCCTCTTGCGCTGTCGGGCAACCTCCTATATTTCCTTCAAGATTCATTTAAATGCCACCTTTTGCTTTTTATAACATTGCTCTTTATTGCAGAAATTAAAATAAGCACTTATCCACTTATATTTTTACCTCTTAAACATTGCTGCTCTTCACTAGGCTGTAAGCTAAAGAGTAGTTCCATATTTTTCCGGTAATTAGTGGTGTCTGACATAAAGTAAGAACTCAGGAGTTGCTGAATGACATTTTCTATCGTTACATAAAGGTGAGTTGTGTTCTGCCAGTAACAATTTTCTAACATTCTGTTTACTTCTCTGCAGCTTGATTTTTAAAATATTTAAACCTTAAATCCTCTTGATTTTTAAACTTGGCCTAAGCTATGAAACCAGTTTAATTTTTCCCAAAAATATTTTTCCCAATATGGTTAATTAATTCTTTTTTTCACTTCTGGGCATCTACTTTTGCTCTTAAGTCACTTAATTTAGATGCTTCTTAACTCTCTATTGCATTAGTTTTCTGTTTTCCATGGCATCTGCAATCTCGTTCCAGGTTGACTTCGAAACTACCACAAATCAAGCTTTTTAAGCAAGAAAGCCATTTCTGTCATTCACTCCCCAAATGAAAACGTCCACTGGCTCCCTCTGCCAACAGGATAAAATCAACCTTTTTAGATTAGTATTTCACACCCCCACCCTTATAAAATGTTTCAACCTGCCACTCTCCATAACCTTTCCTCTTCCTTGGTTAACAGACTACAGTGATTAAAACCATAAGATTTGGAGTCAGTCCAATCCAAACTCCATTCCTTAAAAGCTGTTTAGTCTGAGCAGTTATTTTACCTCTATGCCTCATGTTCCTCTTCTAGAACATGAAGCTAATAGCACCTACTTCATAGTTTGATATGTGACTGGATGAGTTAATACATAAAAATAGTTAAGCAAAGCCTAGAGTATGGTAAAAGATCAGTAAAGTTTAAACTACTATTAATATCCTCTAAGAGTGGACCTTTATCCCTGCACAAGGCCTTTCCAACAAGTTCTTGCTCTCCCTAGGTGTCTGTTCAGATATCTGTTCTCACTTTTCAGCTGTAATACGAATTTTCTCTCCCTGAATACACTTTGACGCTCTCTAGAGCCATGCTAGCCAAAGTGCGGTCCACGGGAGCTTGTAGAAATGCAGAAACTTACGACCCATCCATGTTTGAATGCACACTAAATCACTGAGGTAACTTGTTAAAAACGCCTATTTCTAGGTCTCAGATTCTGAGTCCAAAGTTTGGCTTTAGCAGGCACCTCTCTAGGCACTATCGCAGGTCTCTTTGCCAACTCTGAGAAACACTGCTCTCAAGCCCGTAACAGAAACAGTCCCTTACTTGTCCTTGGTGAGCTAACTAACGATCTTCTGCCAGACAGGAGGCAATCAATAAACTTAAATTCTGTAAAAGGGGGCGGAGCATTGTATCAAGGGAACAGAAGGTTCAAACTGGAATGGATGGGATGAGAATGCACACAACGAGGGCTTGACCTCTGATCCAAACCAAAACGGGTTGCAACCGAGTAAAGAACTTCTAACTCGGGGAGGTGTGAACACCTGACCAGCGGCAGACTGGGGAAAGCAAACGGAGAGTCAAGAATCTGCTTTGAATCCCGTTTCCCTGGGCCCGGCCCTCACCGTGTAGCAAGTGCTCGGTCTCCTGCAGCTCCTGCTCCTTCTCGCTTAGCAGTTTGGCCGCCGCCAGCAGCTCAGACCCCCTGACCTGCAACTGGGCTTCAGATCCTGCCTGGCGCTCCAGGAAGGTCCGCAAGAGCCCGCCGCGGGCGAACAGCTCCTCCAGCGGTAGGCTACCGCAGTTTAGGTGCCGGCGGGCCGGGCTGACAACCTGACGGGCCCACAAGAACCGAGCAGCACTCCGCAGAAGCTGGGACCGCATAGCTAAACTGCAACCACCGAAGTCGACCAGAGCCGGAAGTTTCGGACAGCGAATCTCGCGACACTGTGCGGAGTTCGGAAACCTGCGAGAACTGACCGTGCCCAGCCCAGCGCACGCGCCAGTTTTAAAGGGCCTCTCGAAAGCCTCGGTGGGAACTTCCTGGCAAGCATTTAAACGCCGTATTATTCGCGGAGGCCAGAAGGGGGCGGAGCAGGAAGTGATCCGAGTGGGTCCGGGAGATCCCGGGCACATTTAGAAGCTGGGTGGGAAACGTCTTCTTGAATGTACCCCGGCGGTGTGGTGGGCAGGAAGCGGGATGCTGAAGGTTGCCACTCGGTTTTCTGATGTCGAGGACTTATTTCCCAAGCACTGAATGAGGATCTCGAGTACCGCAGTGGAGGGCAGTGTAGTTCGCTAGAGGGATTGAGGAGGACACAGCCACGGAAGTCCTCTCCAGTACCAGCCTGGCTTTTCGTCTCCAGGAGTGATTTGTAGGATGGTCATCGGTGTGTGTACGTGTGTTTGCTCCTCTTCCTTTTTCCCGCTCATGCCTCTTTTCGAAGCTGGGTAAGGCGCGTCTAAATGAGGACGAGACTAGTGTACTCGAAGGCAACCAGGAGAGTGATCTCCCCAAATCTGCTTTCCTGCCTTTATGTGCCACGAATTTACTTGCTTGCAAACGACTTCCTTCCTCACCGAGTCTCCTGCCCGTCCATTCTCACTCCGAGTTATCGTTATCTACTTTTAAAAGAGATTGAGTGATTCCCTGTTCCAATAAACCACAGCGCAGCAGAGCCTTCAGAGTCCCGCCTTTGGTAGCCCAACCTCCATCTCCCTCCAAAAACCTTGAGATAGCGGATTAGTGCCACGGTTACTGAGGTTTATTGGTATAACGCTTTGCATTTTTTCAAAAGAGCTTTTCACAACCCACCAGAGGGGTGGATATGAGGGTATAAATATAACCAAGACAGTCCTGGGAATGCCAGGGCTGACTCACTCTGGGAACTCCCACTGGTTTGCGCAGGGTGTACTAAATGTTTTCACTGTTGAGAGAGCTGAAATACTGAAAACTTGCAATTTGTTTTTTAAAGAATCAAATGGTAAATACGGGAGCCCTTGGCAAGGTTAAGTCATCCTTAAGTCGTCTAATCAAAACTACTGAGGTTAGGTATAAAATTCTCGTAAGATGAGCTTGCATTGTCTCTATTCATTCCTTACTAATGCAAAGTGGAGGAATGACTTGACTCTCCACATTATATAGAGCAAAAATAGGTTTTGCTACTTAAAAGCTCCAAATGATTACCTCAACTATTCGTTTCACTTTCCGTATTCAAGCCACACTACTTTGTAAAATTGTTTTTCTTTAAGATAGTGGTTGAAACCCATTTTATTTTAATTCTGATCCGAGTGTAGAACAGGAGTATCAGGTCGTTATTTATCCTTATTAGAATCAGCTATTTCGCAAGTCTACACTCTGAATTTTTTTAAACCATGGAAATGGGTGGGAGTCATTTGAACTCAGTATGATAAATCTCTAAGCTGAATTCTCAAGTCATTTCAAGAATATACTTTATTATTTATAAAAGGTGAAAAAATGTGAGCAGCAATAACTTTATGGAATGCTGTAGAGAATCCAGCCAGAAATTATTATATTCCCTAAGATGCATAAACAATTTAAGTAATGTAAGTTAGTGTACCTTTTACTCCTATAGTGTTACACCAATGAGGAAACAGTAACTTGTCTAAGGATACATTGGTGAATTCTTTATTAATTCAAAACATTTTTAAAAAGTGTAATGCATGTGCATTTTACAATAATATTTATAGGTTTCCACAATATAGTTTAATGAAAATAACTGTAGCTTGATTTACTTCGAAAACTCAAAACAAATAGTTTGAGACTTCTGAATTTCCTTACATTGTTGTCATGCTCAAATTCTATTATTACATATTGAAGATTCTAGCATTTTCAGGAAATCTACTATTTGTACATAGGTAAAATGATAAAATAGATTCTCAAGGATGGGGAAATAAAAACCCAAAACAACTTAAATTGGAGGAAAAATAATCTAGATTATCTATTCAATTTATAAGTACCTACAGTTATTCTGACATTGCAAAATAACCAAGCATGTGTCTCAAGTTGCATTCATGCATTCAAAACTCCTTTATGGTCCACTATTATTAGTGGACTACAAAATATGGATATAGATTATTGAGTACAATGAACATGGTAGCAAAAAATTGTACACATTCAAAATGATAAATTTTACAGAACCAAATACATTGAAATTAGTTTTTATATTTAGCAAACACCCTAAAATCATATACAAGAAGCTGTATTTATGACAAATAGGTTACAGCAAGGGGGAAAAAATCAAGTCTTTTACATTATTTCATTAATCAGTGTTCATTATTCTGTTGAGGGCAATATGGAAAAGCACTCAGCAAAATGATTACTGATTTAAATTACCTCTTATGACAATTAAAATAAGTCTTTACTATCCAAGGGATGTAGAGGATAAAGTAAAGATAGTTCAAGGGAAAAAATTCACTTTCACCTCCATTAAGTGAATATTCAAACTAACAGTTTTGGAGTTTTATTTTCCCACTACACTTTTCAGTTTATTGTATTTTCATCATGGTATTTGTTAGCAGTCATTTAATGGAACCTAATAACAGTGCTGAGGAATCTGCTTAGAATGTTTTTAGCCCAGCGTAAATGTCCAGTACGTTTACCTCTGATATGACCTCTTAATAATGTATTGCTTTACAGTGGTGAAACCTAATAAATACTACCCTCAACCAGATGATCAAGGTCAATATTAACAGTTTTAAGTCATGATGGTATATGTACCTCTGATATTATGTGATATAAATGCACTTTACCTCTGTGGTCTTCCAAAAACTGGTAACACCTGTCTAATCATGGGGAAAACATCAGACAAATTCCAATTAAGGGACATTTTACAAAGTACCAGACCAGTACTCTTCAATACTGTCAAGGTCATCAAAACCAAAAAAAAGTTTGAGAAACTGTTGCAACTAAGCGGAACTTAAGAAGACAGGATCGCTAAATGTTATGTGTATCTTGAATGAAATCCTGTAACAGAAAAAAGACATTAGGTAAAAGCTGAGGAAATCTGAATAAATCATAGCCTTAATGCATCAATATTGGTTCATTAGTTGTGACAAACATCACAATGGGTGTACAGTATATGGAACCTCTGTAGTATCTTTGCAATTTTTCTGTGAATCTAAAACTATTCTAAAATAAAAGGTTTATTATGTAGTGTTTAACGATTCACTAGTTGTGTATGACACATCAAAAACTAATGATGTATTATTTGTTGGCTAATTGAACATAATAAAAAAATGCAAATACTACTAAAATAAAAAAATAAAAAAATAAAAGGTTTAATGAAAAATTTTATGAACACCCAACTGTCTTTTATTCCTTAATTTTCATATTTTCATAGTAAAATTTTTTAAAAAATCATACCAGAATGCTTTCTATTCCATGCCAGTATCAGTGTTTTCTAATGGCCAGTCTCTCATAACTTAGTTGCAGCTTTATTTCCACATATTTATTTGGCAAATTATTTGATGTTTATATTCTTCCTGTCCTTGGGAATGTTGTCTTATTTCCTTTGGAAATAAAATTTTCAGATGATTTATTTTTTATTTATCTTATTTAAGCATTTACTTTAAGCCTACAATATTATGCACACATAGGCATACACACATCTATACACATATACTTGTGTATGTGTGTCATCGAAAGAAACATACTGCTTGGTTGTGGTTCAGTGTGATGTTTGTCAACTGAAAACTGAATCTGAATCATACTGAACACAGCAGTAACAGATTCATATAGTCCTCCACCTGAAAATAAGCGTGGTTGTATTTGTTTGATGAATAATTAAATCAGACTTTTAAAGTATGGTTTCTAAAGAATAGTGGCATTTAATTCATACATTCTTGAAATGGGAATAATTATTGAGCTGGAGAACTTTGATAAAGTAGTAATAATATATGTAAAACTTCATTCTTTCCATGTTGACTTCTTTGAATTCTCATGGCTACCCTGGAAATAAAGTATTCTATTCCCCATTTGAAGATGAGGAAGCAGGCTCAGAGAGGTTCCATATAGTATTTGCCCAAAGTCCCATGAGACAGATATGTAACTTGAATTCAAATTTATAAGTAAAGCCTGGTATTTGGTAACAATAGTATCAGTCTATACACCATCATGTGTGGCGAGGATACTATTAAGAACGTTGCAGGGAAGATCAGAAGCCAAGTTTTTGGTATCAGTTTTATTGATAAATATTTGCAGTTGTAACAAGTGAGGAATAACTAAAACTTTTACAGATTTAATACTGTTTTCTCAGGAGAACAAGCATGTTATATTGGTCAGAAATTTAAAAAGAACTGAAAAAAGCATGCAAATATAAATGTCTGCATAATATATTTGAAAATTAGGGTCAGAAGCTGTCAATATAAATACACAGGCAAAAAAGTTTTCTGGAACTGTCTTTACCACCTTTCAAAATAATTTGCCATTGCATAGAGCAGTTTTTAAAATTCATGTTTGATAGGGTTCTATCTATAGGCATTTTAGACCTAAGAAATTTTAGGTGGCTTTTGAAAGAGTTCTTATTTTCCTATTTTCTGATTGTATTTAAAATTTCTTCCTTCTATATTTACTCCTCAAAGCATCTGATATGTTGTATTTTTTGCAAATGTAACTTGTCACAATCACGATATGACATTTTTTCAATATGTTAAAAGTGTACAGAAAAAAATGGATACATTCAAAATTAAGGAAACTTTAAGTCAGCTTAATGGGGTGAAAATGTATTTTTGCCCCTAATATATAAACATTATTTACCTATTTCTATAGTCCTTTTGCAAAACTGAACTATCAGGTAAATATATGATATGCATTTCATTCTGTAAGTAAGAACCTAGGCAGCATTAAAGGATACTAATAAACACCCCATGCACCATGACCAAATATCAGAACTGGTCATCCTATGTACATATTTTAAGATTTTTTTTAAAAAAAGACCATATTATGGTCTTGATTTTTGCACTCCATAACATTGATATCAAAACTGTGTTTTGCTATTGTTGTTCATATGCCAGTGCACCCATTGTGCTTAGAGCTGCCCTATAACACTGTTGGAACATCTGTATTCCCTTTGAGTAACATAATAACAATTATCCAGAGTAAAGAAGAAGAAGCATCATCCATCCATTATTAGTGTGATCTATGTACAAGATCCATCTCTGAGTAAATCTGGCTCTCCAATTTAGTTGTATGTATTTATATATAATCTATACCCTCTACTTTTCTTTCCATGATAGACACCTCTGAATTTAGGCACTATAGAAAGAGCATTAATGTCTTTCTGTGTGCATTAGCAGATTCTAACAGTACACAAAGATATCCCGACAATCTAAAACACAAAGTGTACCTTCTAAAGTGCTAATTTGTCCCCAGGGAGGAATAGTTTCACTAGGAAAAATCAAATTCTACCATAACAAATATTGTGCTCTTGGAATGGTAGCATAGACACCAGCTGAGGGCTTTTCGTTTATTATAGCTCTGTAATTAGAACAGAAGGAGTTATACCATACTTTAAAAATCGGTAGAGTTGCAAATATACAGACGTACTCGTAGACAGAAACTTTAAACATTTTGAAATTAAATGAGAAACCTCCCCTCCCCCCCAATAGGACTTTAGCGCAGAAATGCTCACATATCATGGCTACTGACATCCGATGTGTAAATCTGCTCTAGAATCATTCTCAACCCAACTTCCTAATCAGGTTTCAAAAGGATACACTAACTTCAAAGTCTGTATTCTACCAATGCCCAGGTTAGAGATTAGGACTCTTTATAAGGGCCCTTATCTTTTACATTTGGTAAAATATTAAAGGTATTGTCAAACAGACAATTCATCTAATAGTCCAAAGTATCTTATAAAGATAACTTATGGCTAGCAGGTCACCATCATATATAGTAACAACAAGAATATAAAGTCTACATGTAAAAAGATTGATGCATGCAGTGTATCTTAGTATATTACATATTTTCTGGTCATGTGCACCAATTTATTGTGCCTCAAACATAGCAACAAGTATGATATTACAACATATATGTGAATACATCATAGAAGCATGATAAACTCAATTCTACTCAAGAAAAAATTAAATAATTTAGGAACAATAGAACTTCACAATAGAAGTGATGATTCTTGTAGGTTTTTCTTCACTCTTTCAGAAAAAAAATAGGACTTTTTGTAAACATCTTCATAGCTATCTTTTTTTCAACATATTACTGAAACCTATTATTCAAATAGGAAATATCTAATTGACATGGATAAAGTATGTCTTAACGCACTAACACTTTCAGACAAAAACAGGCATTTGTTAAAAGAAATGATTATTATAAATATTTTCTATCTTGTATTCTAACTACATTTTCATAAATAATGTATTTAAAAGTGCTGAATATGGTAGGATAGTCAGCAACGCCAGTGTAAACAGAACATTTTGTTTTCTACTCTGCAAACTTTTTTTAAATCCCATTTTGTCAAACACTGCAACAGTTAAAATATTTGCATAGGGAATAGGTAATAGCCCTTTTAACCATATCTCCTGAATTCTATATAAATTAGAAAATCAAATTCACTTAAAAAAACAATTCTTGAAATGTCTTAAGTTTTATGGAAAAAGAAACTTATGATGCCAACCTTTCAAGTAAAATAAATTTTAAAAAGAAAACCCCAAACTTGTTTATTTTAAAAATGTTTAATAAATTAAAAAATGAGAGGTAGTTAAAAAATGACAAAACCTATAATTTTAATATCATCCTTAATATAAGGCCAGTATTCTCAGTGGATATAAATATTTTTAAAACTTTCACTTTAGGTGACTCAATACTATATTTATTTTAAGTTAAAAAAATAGCCTCCAGGGGATAGTAATATTCAAATGTAACACCTTGATATAAATATGACACTGACTTTTCTGTGTGTGTGCATGATAGGACACTGTTTTCTTGAATGTCAAAAGTACATGTCAATATCAGGCAAGTATTCTGTCTTAAAGATTTAGTGGTGCTTATAAAAAATAATACGGCAGCTAGAAGATTTGAGCACTGTACTGCCTTTCAATTACGGATGAGTATTAATAGTTTGGTTTTAACATTTTTAAAATAAGTCATTCTGAAGATACTATGAAAACAGTTAAGGTCTGAAGTAGAGAATTATCTTCTTCATAACCCTTACAAAACTTCTCTTGGTTAAAAACTTAGCTTTTCATTGGATTTTGCTTTCAAGGAAAATATGCCACAGGACAGATGCTATTCATCAAAATGTTTTATGATGCTACATTTAGGCATTCCTTTATTAAATCCTTTTTTTTTATATTCCAAAACTAAGTTATCGAGCTTAGTATTTTTTTTTTCTTGCTAAAGTACATACTTTACACAACCGTTTCAGAACTGGAGAGCCAGTCTTTAATAAATTAATTACAGTATTGGACATCTGATATATACATAGATTTTCTTCTATTACAATTAAAAACAATTATCACTCTTTAATTTGTCATTGAGATAGAATAACTTCAAATTGTTTTGTGCTTTTTTTTCTCTTTTCTTCTTCTTATTATTTGTTGTTTATTTTTTTACATAGCAAACTATTCTGTAAAGAAAATGCCACAGTTTTGGCAGTGAACAACCAGAGGAATCCCCCAATAGGATGTCCCAACAAACAGAGATAAATAGCTCTTTTTCCATGTACAGAAATATTGGCTTCAAAATGAATGTACTGAACACAGCATATAGCATGTTGAATACCTCTGTTACAACTTAAAAGTTGGCTTTTTCTGTCTCAGAGTATATTTAAAAACGCAAACCACAGCCAATTTTTTTTGGCAATTATTTCTATAAGACCATATTGCACAAAAGTCCTTAAATACAGATATAAGTTATGCCATTGGATTAAATATTACAACAGCTACGTGGCAAATGAAGCAGTTTTACTTTGCACATGCAGTCTCTGGGGATACACTAGGAGACTGTTCATAGGACTACAAATACAGTTTGCTTGCAAGTAGAATGAGTGTCGGATAGAACAAACTTAATTTGGCAATTCATTGTTTGTATGTGGTATTTTCTCCAAACGTAACCAGGGTAACCTTGATAAAAATGGAGACAAAGACCATATGGTTGTATTTTCACAGTAGCCTGAGGAATGCTAAACTGTAGTTCTCCAGGAACTCAGTTTCTGGTGTTATTTAACTACTTTTATTTCCCCCCCCAGCCCTCCAAAATGATTTTTTTTTAATGAAAATTAAGATTCAGAAGTAGAGCTGGCAGTACTTTCAACAAAGGACTTATAAATTTGAGAGTTCAAAAACCTTGGAAAAGAATCTCTGTGCATTAAGGTATATATCTGAAGTTGGGCATCTTCATACATGTGAGGGTTAGGATCCAACAGATTTCTATTGATCACCTCTCTAACTCGAGAATCGAGACTGACCTAAAAAGAAATAAGAGCAGATACATTAAATAAAAATTTTTTTCAAAAGATCTCAATTAAGTAAATATAGGTTTGTGACATTTCAGAGAAACTTCAAAGGGTTAAATCCAACTACCTAAAAATCTTGAGGTTACTTTTTTTTTTTTTTTTGAGGTTACCTTTTCCAAGGCTACATCACCTTGCATAGTTTTCTTCCTCAAGAGTTGAACTAAAACAAACAAAAAATAACTTGTCTTTTAAACCAGAAATTTAGTTCACAGATATCCTGGCTTACTTGGATTTATCTTTTCTAGGCACTCAGGGGTTTTTGACCATTTCTATTCAAAGTTGAGGCACTGGAGAATTCTGTAGCCAGAAGACAAATTTATCTCCTCCTATTAGATAACCGCTGGGGTGACTCTCTCGATGGTACAAGGAAAAATCTGGCAGAGAGTAGTTCTCTGGCAAAAATTAGCATGATATCGAGTGCTGATTCCTGATAGTTTTATATCTCAACAAATCCTGTAGTGTCAAAGTAAGAAACCAGGAACGTGGAAGGGTGTCATAGAGCAAAACCACAGCAGGCATTTTCCATGTCTTGGGGGTACCTGGCAAGGCACAGAGAACTTTATGGTCCTTATACAGAGATACATCTAAAGATCTCTGTGCTACAGATTAAGTAGAACAATTGCTTGAAGTGGAGTCTTTGAAAGTAGAAATGTAAGTCGGAATTTAGAATACCCGTACAAGTAATCAGTACAGTGTTATTTAAAAAGCATAAAAAATTAAATTCTGCAAATGATAGTTTTTTTGTTTTGTTTTGTTTTCCCTCACTAAATGCTGATCCTGTTGGAGCTGGTAGGGCTGCTGGAAAGGGAATGGGGGAAAAATAAATAGCAGTAAGGGCAGGCTTAGGGAACAGAAGTAAGCTTTGCTCTGAAGTGACATGTTAGGAAAACCTGAGAGGCAGCCGTCGCAAACTTGTCCTGCTTGGTTTCCTCAGTCCTCACTGTTGAGCAGGGACTCGAGCACTGTGATCCATATTACCTGTCTCACGATGTACTCACATCGATAGAAACCTTTCATATTTATAGCTAAACGTTTTGTCATAAGCATTTTGCAAAAGCCTTCTTGGTTCTGGCTTCTTTTCCCACCTACTGTTTGGATTGAGCCTGGGGTCTGAGATAGTCCTGAGGACTGAAGGGGGTCATATTCTGTCTGGGTGTTCCCAGATTCCTGAGCTCTATATGGCCCATACAGAGGAATTGGGTTGATTGCTACACCCCAGAGACGGGTGCTATGAGAGGGCAATGGTGATCCAGACTAAATTTCCGTGGCTTAGCTAGACCAACGTTATGGAAAAAATTAAATGTTTCTTGGCTGAACTATGTATTGTCTTAAAGGAATTCCTTAAAAAAAAAAGTGCTGGAAATGGGTCATTTAGGTTTAATTCTCTGTGTTATCTGAGCCATCTGAGGTCATCATCAAGTACAAAGTAATAAAACATACAGAATTTTTTTCTTAGCTTTTTATTTAAAAATATTATCTTTCCACTCAATTGGAATATGTTGACACTGGAGTTCAAACTGATCTCACACTGAAACGTGGTGTTATCACCACTCAAGTGTTTCTGTAAATGTTTTTGCTCTTACTTTCAAACTTGAGAACTTTTTGTTTCAATGGGGGAGGTAAATGTTAGATTAGTGATAAAGAAAGATCATTTATTTCTAAATAACAGCATAATCAAAAACAGTATAATTGCTTGTGGCTGGAACCCTATTAGGTATCTTAAGACAGAAATAAAATACCTTTAATTATTAAATGTCTTGAGTTCTCCCTGTAAAATTTTTTTGTAAATTAAAAACCGTACTGAAAGATCACAGAGAAAGTCATCCAACATTTAGTAACCTGTAACAAAAACTCATTTGCTATTTCTATTTAAAAAATAAAATATTTACCTTAAGATCTGCTTGTTTGGAAAGGTTGTCAGTCAAAAGAAGTGGAGAGAGGTCAAATAACAAGGATAAACCCCATGGGTATAACAATCTATAGTTTCATCTGGTGGCATCTCTGTGCTTCAGACTGTGGAATATCTATAATACAAGTTAGTGGGGGTGGATCCCAGCATGGGCCTGAGCCATAGTCACCATAGGATTCAGGCACAACTGGATGGCTCATAGCCCCATCTAATCTGGGGTCCAAAGACTGAGGAGTTTCCCATAAAGGACTCATTCTAAGGGAAGAGAAGGTTGAGAAACGCAAGACAAGAGCTGCCCTTGGGCAATGGGAATTCTGGTAGTACTCAGTCCTCTGAGACTCACATCTGGGGAGGGGAGGGGACAGCACAATGCAGCAGTCACCGCATTAACAGAAGAAGAAGTACTCTTGCGGGACTGCCCCGGACAGCTCCTACGGATTTGGCAGCATTCACCTAGCCGCTGCAGCAGTGCTGGGCACAGTGGCCATGTTGACAGGTGGCAAGTGAAGTTTCAAAGGCTTACGTGACTTTGTGATAGGCCTCACGGAACTTGGAAACTTCACTCGCACAGGGAGCAGGAGACAGGGGAAGAAGAAAAGCAAGTGGCTTGCAAACATACAAATATCTACCTGCAACTCCACAAACAAGTTGGGAGAAAAACGTCATGAGTGCTGAAGGTCCAACAAGAGTGTGGAGATAAAGTGGAGGGAAGGAAGACACAAGTCTTGCTAGTGTGGCATGGAAAAACCTGGCTCAAACTGAGTCACAGACCTGCTTAACCTTGCTGCATTTCCTACCCAGTGGAGGAGAACTCTGAGATAGGTGAATACTGCCAGAAGGTTGTATGCTAAGTGTTGACCCTGCCTTTCAATTCTAGCCATCAAGATGCAATGGAAATTTTGACTTCATGGACTTTTGGGGCAGAATTATGCTGAAAATGATGAATTTTCACTGAAAGTCTTTTTCCCTTGTGGAGACCCTCCTTAAATTAATTAGGTTAATTCCTTAAACAGTTTTTTAGATATCATGATTAAGTTTTTTCCTCCATTTTCCCCCATTTTATTTTTAATTTTACCAAAGATGCTTTACTTAGGATTCTTTTTGAAGTAAAATTCTGATTTTTTTTTCTTTTTCCTTTATAAGTTCATATTAAATTTTACCAGTGATAGCTTCTGCCACTGGAGATACTCTTTTTAATTTTAACTAAATGTGGTTTTCTCATGTTAAATTTTATAAAGAATATTGGATTCTCCCATTAGTTTTAGTAAATTTATACCATGTGTACTTTTAGTCATATTATTTTGTGTTGGTTACTTCTACTGAAAATAATTATAAATTGCAAATATAACTACTGGAATTTATTTCTTGGAACAAAGATCACTGGATAAAGTGCAGTAACCATATTCTTGGTAGGGCCCAAACGATGGGAAAGTTTATCTTGCTTGTCTGAGGGAGAGTTCAGGCATAGTGGTTATGATTACTGTTTCTTATTTTGTCTTAGGTTCTAAGGTAGGGTTTATAGAAATTTATAGAAGTCATGAAGACAATACTACGCAATGAGATTACAAGTCAGCATATGACAGTTGAAAGGCACCACATTTGGAATCAGAAGACCTTGGGCTTGTGTTCTGTCTTTACCAGATATAGTTCCGATGTCCTCCAATAGCTGGTTTACCTCTTTGAGAATTCATTTATTTCCTTTGCTGTAAAATGGTGCCCTCTGTCCTAGTGGCTAAAGGATTCTTGTGAGACCTATATTGTGATAATATATTGTGATAAATTAATAATATATGTGAGACCATTTTGTCAATAACAAAGTTTAAGCCCAATGTAAAGTGATATTAATAATAATAATAACAGACCTTTGGTATCATGACACCTTTTTGATCAAGCACAGTGTCTTCAGACTTTCTATCAACTTGAATTTTACCTTCTCAGAGTGACCCTACCTGACTACCCCTCTTCTAAATGATACCATTGACCTCCACCTCCATCATAATGTTTATCACAATTTTTAGTTATTTGCTTTTGAGATGATTTGTCTGTCTTCCTGAAATGTAAGCTCCGTAAAAGATAGGCCAATGTTTCTCTTGTTCACCAACATACTCCCAACATTTAACCCAGTATCTGGCTCATAGGAAACAGTCAAGTATTTTTTGAATAATAATATGCATGCACAAAGAAATGAATCTAGGAAAATACAGTCAAATGAGTCCTGTTTAGAAAAACCAATTTAAATGATCAAAAGTGCGAAATTCACATAAGTTTGTTTAAAGAGTCACATACTTGCAAACACAGAATCCACGTGTCTATCACATATGAATTATTTTTAGATAATTTTGGAATTTGAACAGGTTTACTGCTTTTTTTCTCCCAGATAACAACTGGAAATTCAGGATGAAATCAGAAGAAGCAAACAACCATGTGAGAAATCACCATGTGAGAGAGCTGGAAAGCTAGAGAGTTAGTGAGTTTTTGAGTTTCTTCTCTGCCATTGCTCTGCATGATGAGGAAGCTGAGGTCAAAGAGCACTGAAGTGAGTTGCTCAGTGTCATAAGGATGGTAAGCAGTAGTAGGGCTGGATTACAGCCCAGGTTAAGGACAATGCCATCACTAAAGAGATTTGTAGAAAACTGAACAGTCTTCTTCGTTGCAGGTATGTCTTACGTTTGTGGCAAGACGTATAATTACTTATTCATTCGATAGCTCGATGCTGCTTATAGTAGGTAATAGACATTTTTTTTTTTTGAGATTTTATTTTTTAAGTAATCTTTACCCCCAATGTGGGCCTTGAACTTACAAGAGTTCAAGAGTTGCATGAGACAGCCTGGGAACCCCAAATAGACTTTTTATTAATGTTCTTAGTTTTGCTGGGTTTGTCTTTTCAATATTTAATAAATATAAACTGCCATCAGCAGCTGATATCTGCAGTAAGATTACTATTAATCTTAAATTCCTCTTTACTACCCCCCATTTATTTTCTCTGAGAACATCACATAAAAAATTTACTTCTGAAAAATGCTCTTCTTTATTTGTTTTTAGTTGCTTTTTTTAACTTAAAATTTGTCCTTTCCCTCTTGAAATGTACTCTATACCAAGAAATGGAAGTTATATTGTCTCCTGATTGCAAACATCTGTTTTATAAAATAATACTCAAATTATTAAAAATGCATAAAACACACTCTTCAAATAATGAAACGTGATTTTAAGCACACTGGCTTCAGGAAGAAAATAAGTTATCTAGATATAAATAATTTCAAGAAGGTAGACTTTCTCTACATTTAACCAAGAGGAACATGAGAACTCAATCAAATTAAGATAAAATGAGAGTCTAGTGGAAAAAAATGAGGTCTAGTTAAGAATGGAATCCTGACAATTTTTAGTTATTTAGTCTTTATTTTATAAATGATTCAAATATTCATGTTCTTTAAAAATATTCAGAATAAGTAGAAACAGTTATAGAATTTCAGAGGTAGAAAGGCCAGATGCAAAATGGATCCCAAATGGGAAATGTATCCCAAGTCCAATTTGTAGTGGCTGCTTTGAATATTGTGTTGAGATAAATTCTCTGGTTGAATCTGGGTATAGCAGTAAGAACCATGATGGATTAGCTACCTCACTTGGTGAAGAGAATGGAGTAGTAGCACAAGAGCCTCAGAGCTGTCATTCTGGATTTGGTTTGCTATTCTCTGTGTCCCTTCTTATCTTTATTTTTGTAAACCAAACAAACAACTGAATAACAAATCAGAGAATGAACTAATTTATCCCCAGCCACACAATCAGGCCGAAGCAAATCCAGATCCTGAGTCCCATGAACCCGAATGATTAGTTCAGTGCTCTTACTACTGCATAGTCAGGGCTCTCTTGATGTGACATGTGTTCTCTCCAGTGTTGGAAAACAAAATTTGAAGGGTGACAACTCAGTATCATCAGACAGTTATTAATGTATTGTGGCTGATTACAAATTAACAAGTTTTTGCACAGAAAGGTCAGTGAGATGTAATAGTTTAGAAAGTGTTCTGGGGTGGCCAGGAAGTACATGCCATATTCTAAGTGTATCAGTGAGTCAGGTCATGGTTCAAGAGTAAATATATCTATACCTTAGCTTAAAATATAACTTGTAAACAATTTTCTTTTATAATTGCAAATGCCTACTTTTGGTTTATTTGTTTTTGCTACTAAACAATGATCAAATGATGAAATGTAATTACTTTGTGGACAGGAGAACAATCCTTTGACTAAACAAAGGCACTTCATACAGTCCAATCATTTAGATTATATGTCAAGAGTTATTTACAAGTCAGCACACAAATAGCAAAATGGTAAAAATTTGAATTTTGCTTCCATCTCTCTCTCTCTGTGGTATTTTGAGGATATTAAAAAGTGGGTAATGGTCCAAATGCAGATACACAAAGGAGAAAAGATATATGTCTGTTACACTAAATATTAGTCCATTTAATTTAGGAAAGGTAGTGCTCTTGATCAGGAAATAATATTTTAATGACTTTTTGGTGAAACTCATATCCAAAATAAAGAAATTAGGCTAAAGCAAAACTCCATTAGTTTTGCAAAAACAATGAAAATCCAATAGTTTATATTTCAGTGATCAATAACTAAGATAGCTTGAAACTATGGGCCAAAGAAGTAATTTTATGAAAATTGTTTATTTTACAAAGCTCCATTAATCAGGGACATCTGAAAACCAGGAGTGTGACAATGGGAAAGTGTTTCCCCTAAAAACTAAAAACCAGTAAATGGAGACTGTAAAATAAAGGAATTCTATGTACTTCATATGGAGAATATTTTTTCTACCAACATTATTTTAAAATAGCACACCCATCATAGATAGTACAAACAAGACTAGATAATTGAGACAACTGCCATTTTCACATGATACATATTATATATTTTGGGGAGAGAAATGGGCTAGATAATCTTCCCAAACACCAATTATGGGCAAGAGAAGCACATCATTTGGGCACATTTGGATCCTTTGATATCTTTGCCATGTAATGCAAAATTAAAATAAAAATGAGAATGAAATGTATATGCTGATAAAATCCAAGTAGAACTGGCTAGGTGCTGAGGTTCCAGACTGACTACAAACCTGAAGAATGTATTTCTGATGTCAGCACCACAAAGTGGCATCAGTAATAAACGCACTGAGGCTACAGAAAAAATTCTCCCCACCTCGTTTCTCTGAATACTTTTTCTATATTAATGAGGGAAATAAAAAGTAAAACAATTTTTTGTGTATCCAATTCCAGGTTTCTCATTTTGCAGAGACAAAATACTATTGGAATCCTCTAGAATACCAATGGCAATTATAACCTAACAAATTTTTTAAACTTGTTAAGGTACACCTCATTAGAAGTGAAATAGTGTATACGTTGGGGCCACATCCCGGATTGGATGAAGCACCAACGAGCAGAGCCTGTTTCTAGGGAACTTTATAAATGTCTGCACACACAGGAGAGGAGTGTGGAGCAGAAGGTACCAGGTCAGGACATTTAAACGCACAGAGACAGAAAAGATGAAAAGAGGGTGATGCGGAGAACAGAAGGCATTCAGGAACCTCTAAATTCAAATGCCTTAAAGCACCTCTGCGACTCTGTCACTCAGCATTTCAAGGCCTGGCTACGCTACCAATTCCTCCCTCATCGGGTGCTTTTAACTCTGGCAGCTGGAGCATTACTCAGGATCAAATTAATTTTTAAAAAGTTAATGGAAACGTGTTAACTTGTTTGCTTGCAATGTTCCTTATTTATTAGGTATGTTTCGGCAATGGCAAAAATAGCTTGCACTCTGAGTAACAGGATAACTGGAATAAGTAAAAGATTTGCTATGACCCATCTCGCCCCTAAGAATATTAATGGGTCATAAAGGCCCATTCTTCAATCCTGTAAAAATTCTATCATAAGCATCAACAAACATGGTAGCTTTTTTTTTTTAAGGTCCTATTACAGAGTTTTTCAAACTAGTTTGTACATGGAAAGCTTGTTTTAAGTCCAGATTCCTGGGTTCTATTTCCAAAAATTCAGATTCAGAAGTCCTGGATAGGCCTCAAGAATTTGCCCTCCAAACAAATGCTCCAGGAGATTCTCAGACAGGAGATCTGGGGACCACACTTTGAGAAACACTGCCCCACAGTAAATTCTTCTTTTCCTTTTTAGCGTAAGTCACCGTATTAAGCAAATTGTATTTAACAGGCTTTGTAAATGTTAGTTCTGAAAAGCAAGTAGCCTCCCACACGATTCAGCGAGAGATAAATGATCAAAGCATAGTGGGGAAATCTAACCTTCAAACTCATGTTCAGGTGCATTCTCAGAGTGAAATCTAAATTATCTGCCCAGGGAAGCCTTCTAGCCTGTCCACAGCCCATGCATTACCCTATGTGGACAGAGGTCCCATTGGGTTCATCCTTGGTCTTAGGAAGCCCACATTAACATTTTCCAGATTTTTACCTCTTTTGGTGATAGTATAGAAATGTAATCTTCGTAGATCATTCTGGCCTTTTCTTCAATTACTTTTTTGTTCTGCTCTTTCTTTAAGTCTTCACAGGCAAGCCAGAAAAGTAGGTTCTCTTCACTGTATTCTGTTCGGAGAAACTCTCTGAAAAGGTTTCTTCCTGCTGGGGCCTTCATCATCTTGTCAAAATTTTGAGACCAGGACAAGACTTCATCTGAAGTGGGGTTTTGGCTGCAAAGACAGAATTGGGCCATTATCAAAGGCAACTTTGACCTAAGAATACTCAGTCGAAGTAGGGGAGAAAAGATAGAAATTGCTAGTCACTTGCTGCCATCTAGTGGTCATTGCCAATTAGTGTGACCTGATCTGGCAAAGCATCTATCTGCCAGGACTAGGCTAGTCACTCACTTCTGGGTATTAAGAAGAATTCGTTTAGGCACAAGTGTGTGTTACGGAGCAAAGCATTCAAATAGCAAGGGGCTATGCAAACTATGCGCATGGCCATCATAAATTTGTAATGAAGCCTGGAAATGTTCAAACATTAACAATATATTGCAAATTGACAAAGACACCCTATGCATTAAAGGGCAAATGGAGTTTTTTGTTTGCGTCTGTGCAGATTTTAACTTAATTTATTTATATTTTTTTGATGTAGATTTTAACTTTAAAGCCATAAGGTTCAGTTTCTCTTTTCCTCTCTGACAGCTACTTTTTCATTTGTCAGTGGATCTAAAATAAGAAAACACTGTTTGCACTTGTCACAACATATTTTCCTGAACTCTAGTATTATTCTATTAAAGATAATGAAGTATTAACCATGAATGGATTTATTAGAGCTAAAAAGCTCAGGATGACACTGAGGACTTTATAGTGATGACACGGAGGACTTCCTAGATATTTATATTCAAGTTTTCAGTGACTACGTTCATGCAAAAACCACCAGTTATTACTCCCTTTGGTTATACTTCAAAGAAATGGAAAAGAGAAGCTTGGAGATGCTTATGGTTAAATCGATCCAGATCTTGCTTTCCTATCCACTGGTTTATTTAAGAATTTTCCAACCTCCTCAAAAAGTTAAAAATAGAACTACCCTATGATCCAGCAGTTGCACTACTAGGTATTTACCCAAAGAAGACAAAAATACTGAGTTGAGGGGACACACACACCCCAATGTTTATAGCAGCATTATCTACAATAGCCAAATTACGGAAAAAACCCGTGTCCATCGCTTGATGAATGGATAAGGAAGATGTGGTGTGTATATATAATGGAATATTACTCAGCAACGACATGGATGGAACTATAGAGTATTATGCTAAGTGAGGTAAGTCAGTCAGAGAAAGAAACACCATATGATTTTACTTATATAGGGAATTTAAGACAAAACAAACGAGCAAAGGGGAAAAAAGAGATAAAGAGAGGCAAACCAAGAAACAGACTCTTAACTATAGAGAACAAACTGACGGCTACCAGAAGGGAGGTGGGTGGGGGGTGGGGGAAAATGGGGACTGAGCAGAGCATTTGCGTGATGAGCACGGGCTGTTATGGAAGTGTTGAATCACTATATTGTACACCCAAAACTAATATTGTATGTTAACTGGAATTTAAATAAAAACTTTAAAAAAAAGGAAAGAAAAGAAAAAGGATTTCCCAATGCAAAATACATTTGGTTAAAGAAGTACTTGTATTTTTAAAAAAATTTTTTTGGACCAAGTATTTTAAATAGATTTGTTACTATTCCAAAGTCTGAACTTTCTCATTCATTAAAAAACTTTTAAAGGTGGAAAAATTACTATGAGGCACCAACATTAAAATCTTTTCATAGGAAGCAGAAAAAGAAAAGCACCTGTAATTATACAACTAATCTACTTGCATTTTAATTTCATTCTGTAGATACTGCAATGAGAACTTGATTCTCATTTTGGAGAAAATACCTGGTTAGAGTCTGTTCTGATGGAAATGGGACCAGGGACCAGCTGGGTGCCCTTTCTGACCAACTTAGGTAATTACATATCTTTTTGTGTGTGTTTTAGACTCTTTCCTAATAAAGAGAACAGCTTAGAAAAAAATATTCACAGAAAAGAGAAGAATTAGGGCAATCAGGGGCTAATTCATCTTAACAGTCATTACTTTTTGAAAGAGAAAGATAAACTCAGGCAGTGTTTTAGCTGATAGCTTAACACAGCTAACAGAAAACTTGATGAAAAGCGGCTGCCATCACAAAGTAAGATCTCCCATAGTGAGAACGCATTCATTTCACAAAACCATTCTGCGGAGGACCAGGACACGAGAGCTAAAGCTCCAGCACGGAGTAGATGTAAACGGTGTGCAAACACGAGACACGAGTACAAGGTGAAGCACACTTACCATTCCTCTAGGACTTGGATACTCTCCATTTTTGTGGTATGTGTGGGTCTTCCTGCGTTTTCCCCTCTTTCTTCATTTCTAACAGTGAGGCTGCAAGGTAGTAAAACACTTTATTTTGTCTACGGAAAACCAATTATTTAAAGAAAAGAAAAAAAGTTGCAGGAAACTACTTCACGGAAGAATTTTATTCTTAACTATGTGAGAATATCTAAAGAACACAAAGAGTGACACCATTTAAAATGATGGGGAAGCCTATGTCAACTAAAGAAATGGAAATAATTACTTAATGAAATAATGAAGTAAATAATCTCACAAATGGATAGTGTTATACATTCTGATTTCATCCTTACATAATTTGCATTACTTAAAATCTCCCAAGATACTTCGCATGATTATGTGCTAATAATATTTGATATGCATCATTATGTTACTCTTTGGAGTAATGTCACTTTGACTTTTGGTTAGTTCTATTCATAGTTTGTTTTCCATTTATTTTCTCCCATTGATAGCTAAAAAGATAAAATGTTTCAGAATCTGAAACAAAATCTGCTAATTTCACATCATCATTCTCTGCATCCTAGGTGTTCTGTCCCTGATACCAGCACTCCTCCATCCACTCAAGCTCGAACTACTGGATTTATATTTGACTTTGTCTTTGCCCTTTCCTCCTGTTTAGTCGGTCTTCAATGTCTTGGGAGAGACGGGCCACTGTGCTCCCAGGTAGGAGCACTGGGTCAGAGGAATCTCTTATTCTCTAGGATGGAAAATTGAAAATTCTGCAGGATTGCAAGAGCTAGGATAATCGCACGGGCTTTAGTAACCCAGACCAAGAACTGTCTGATCCAGGGAAACTGCCGCTGGGCAGCACTACAGGATGGAGCACTCAAGTTCTAGGCGGAAACGAGACATAATGAGGGAGGTTATGGGTGATACTAAGAAGCAGAGCGGTTGGGATGACTCAATGGCCTTGAAAAGTCAAGCTACTGAATTAACAAACTGATCCCTCTGTCTAGAAGCCAAGAAGCTTCATGGGAGCCTGTCAGAGAGCAAAAGTCCAGATAACATGTCCTCCATTTCTTGGAGATTCATTTATTCAACAAGGGGAAATGGAAACTATTATTTCCTAGTGCCTATTCTGTCAGGCACTGTCCTTTTCTCTTTATTTTCATTATCCCCATTTTATAGATGAGCGAAGTGAGCCACAGAGCTGTCGAGTAGGTTGGCCCAACGTTGGACACTAAATACGGTGCACGGTTGGAATGTGAATCCAATTCTGTCACAGAAATCTGTAATCTTTACTGAGCATCTATTAAAAACCATGCTGTCTGATAGGCACTGAGGCAATATACACTACTTGTGTGAATGCAGAAAAGGGGCACTAAATATGGTTGTGGCGGAAGGAAGGGGGTTAGTAGGACAAGGATTCCAACAAGCCATTGTTCTTAATCGGAGAAGCTTGGTAATGGAAGTGGAGACATTGGCTCATTAATTCATTCTTATTTTTCCTCCAAAGATTGATTTATTTGAGAGAAGGAATGGGTGGGGGGAGGAGCAGAGGAAGAGAATCCTCAAGCAGACTCCACGCTCAGTGCAGAGCCTGACACAGGGCTCAGTCTCACAACCCGTGAGATCATGACCTGAGCCAAAACCAAGAGTCAACTCTTAAGCAACCGAGCTACCCAGGCACCTGAACATTAATTCATTCTTTGGTTCTCATGGGCAAGGGTAAGGATAGAGAGAACGTTGGAAACGGAAGAATCTAAGGAAGAGGGGCCAATCTGCAACTGAAAGAGATTAGATAGGAAAATCTACTTGGGAAAGTGGACTACCTGGAGAAAAGTGAACTCCATGGGAATTGCAAAGGTGGTGTGGCTCAAGGGATTCTGGGAAGCAGAAACTAGAGCTGATTGTTAAACACCCAGTAAACTGACTAGTGCTGTGCAGAGAGGCAGCAGTTCCAGGGTTAGAGCCTCCAAGCCTTCAGTGTGGGGTAGCCGCGGGGAAAACAGTGAGGTGGGATTCAGAGGCAGCGGCACAGTTGTTTATGTCTCCGCATGTGGATACGTGAATATGTCTGCAGCCTGAGGTAGTCTAGAACCCTCAGTCCTGGATGCAGCAACACACTTAGGCCAGGGATGTGTTTGACAGGAGATCCATCCACTTCTCAAACTGTCTTTGAGTAGGAATGCTTCCCTGGAATTTGGTATCTTTCCAGGAATTATGGGAAAGTGGGTGGGAGGAGGTAGGAATACATATTGACAATATCCTGTGAAATTTCCTGGGAGAAATTCATGATGCCAAATATATAAAATATGCCAATTTTTTGTAAATTCTGGAAAGATCATATTTTGTAAATTCTGGAAAGATCATATTTCAATAGGATATGAATACTCGTTCTGCCACGCTTTACTGAGCTCGTATGTGTATGTGTGCCGCACACAGTAAGGTACCATTAAAAGGCCAGACAATGAGCTTGCTTTCACTGACTGAATAATAAACTCCTTGAGAACTTATTTCTGTTACATTTCCACAGTGTCCCACAGAGTGTGCCATACTTCACCTTATGCAATATCTTAGAAAAAAAAAATTTGTTCTCCATTGTGTCTTTGCTTTAGAGTAACAAATCTGGAATCCACATGCATGATTCACAAGTTTCTGAACATGAATTCTGGCTCTTATGTCTGTTTCTGTGATATTTACAAACATCCCAAATGCTACCATATTAGAGTGATCATCATGAAATATTGGGTTGTGTTTATATCTTTCATTTCTACAGATGGTAAAATATGGACACACATTTGTACTAAAACTGTTTATAATAGATACTCAATAACTGCTTAACTGTTCAGTGTTTACTCCATTTCTTGATCTACAATTGGATTCAATATTGCCCTGCAGAAAGAAATTGACTTTCAGCAATTGTCAAGTGTCCTTTTAATTAACGTTCCTTTACTACCATTCTTACAAAATTGTTCTCAAAGTTCCAATTACCAAGAACTGCTAATAATGCAACTTTAAGATGAAGAGAAATGGATAAAATGATAAAGGAGTTGGTACTAAACTGCTGCCATCTACGTCTTAGGAATGACTAATGTCTGTCCCCAGTTTCACCTGGTCTTGCTCTAAGTAATACAGTGTTGTTGTTGTTGTTGTTGTTGTTGTTGTTTTTTAAGGTAATAAATGACAGGAAATATTTGCTCTAAATTAACATATACATAGTTCGTGTGCTTGAGAAAAGCTCTAAATCAAGCTGAACAGTCACAAGGGGTCATGTGGAGACATGTTTTTTTCACTTTTACAATGTTCGTAACATTCTTAACTAACATTTCTGCTTTTTAAGCAACGAAAGCCATAAGGAGAACAGAATGCATGTACAATGCTCACTGTGGGAGTCTTGATCAAAGCTTAAGAATTTTATAGAGGACAGTGCCAATAATCTAGGCTAAGTATACTAAAATAAGCATTTAAAATCCCATTAGAAATTTTCTAGAATGGTGACTTTGAGAAGGGAGAAATACATGTGGTATATTTCAGAAAATAAGGAAATAGGCCTTGTGTGCGGGTGAATTTTTTGTTTGCTTACAGGGGAGCTGGGCGAGTGGGGTAGGGAAAACATTACCTGCTGCCCATTACAGAGCTTACCTACTGATTCATCATCATGGATGTGTGTGGGGGCTACTTGGAAGACAGTCTACTTTTGTAGGAAAAATAAAAGTTCTTAGGGAGAGCCCTTGAAATGGTTGCAAATAAGATGAAAACTTTGCAGTAGCCATGGTAACTCCAGGATGGAGGCTGATCACAAAACCACATACACCGACACAAAATCTCAGCTGAAGAATCAATACGACGCTTGAATTTAATTCACTATGACATCAAGGCTCAAGAAAGATCCACTGACATTGGCAAAGACAGATACTATTCAATATTTTAAAATTCTCACAGTGTATCAGTTTTTCTTTTTTTTATTTAACAGCTTCTACCTCAAATTTTCCAGTGCAAAAATGGAATCAACATCCTTCAGGCTCTGAAAAAGAACTGGTAGGTTATTCTTTAAATGTTTCATTATTTTCCCCAGTAAAAATACCATGGTAAAATAATACTAAGTTTTACTTAGGAGTCAACAACAATTTATAAATATGTATGAGACACCTGGTTCATGCAATGTTGCCTGGGTTGGAACTTCAAGATGAATAGGGCAGAGCCTCCGAAACTGAAAAGCTCTGACAGGTCAATAAGCATCACACAGCATTGCAACGAGAGCTAAAATAGTGGTATGCATATAGTGTTTCTTAGGTAGTTACAGTGTCTACACCTTTGCACGAGAGAATTGAGAGAGGCTTTGCAGGGAAGGTAATGATTAAACTGAGCTGTTAAACAATGAGAGCAGGTGTTTCAGATGAGACTGGGACAAAGGGAATTCCAAGCAGAGGGGGGAAAGTCACATGTTGGGAGTTGTAAAAAGGCATGATATAAATGTAGGTCAAAATGGGCAGAGCAGATGTTTCAGGGTGGGAGTGATAAATTAGAATAGGCAGTGAGGTGTGCTTATGTAACGGGCCAAGACGACAATGGGGTGCTCTCCAAATGCAGAATATAGCTCCTTTACGATGACTTTTGCTTTCATTGCTTTCTCTTCCTCCACTCATACTGGGAATAATGTGAAGACCCACTACACAAGGTTGTAAAGCAAAGACTAAAAACTTGAGACAAAAAGGCTAATTATCACACATGCTTAATTAAAGGTAAGGGCAAATTAGTCTCATGTTGAAATGACAATTCCAAGTTTACCAGAGACCTTTTAATTTCAACTTGAGGAAATAAAGCCTTACACTCTGCCATTATTGTAAAACCCTTCCTCAAACATTCCCTTACTACTTCTTCCTCACGACAGTCCTGTAAGGTAAGCAGGGGATTTGTTATTCATCATTCCCATTTTATTTCAGAGGAAACAGTCCCCAAGGTTGATCTACTCCATTCCCACAACCAAACCATATCAGGGCTGGCCTTGAACTCACATCTTCTGACTTCCGGTCTCATGTTCATCTTCACTACTCAATGCCACTTCTCTTTATATAAAAGAATCAATTGTGGTACTTCTACCTTTTTAGTTATTTACAAAGATTGATTGCTCCTCAGTATTTGGAAGAGGGAAACCTCTTAGGACAAACCCGTTGACTGCACGCCAAAGCCTTCTCTCTCGGCATTGTCCCATCGCTCTCGGGCTGTGGGAGTTACTGCTCAGAGGGCTGAATATACGGCAGATACTGGCAAGAAGCAATTTCTCAAGTCCCTGGATTTGAGATGAGCAGGAAGGAGTTGTTACAGAGGTTTTGACAGCAAAGCCTAAATGAGGAAAAGAGGAGATGCCACTCATGCCCGCAGATCAGGTGTTGCCACTGCCGAGAGCCTCCTGGGAAGTAGAACCTTCTCCCATCAGCAGAGTAACTTTGAGAAGGGAGTGCAGAAAGGAGATGGCACCGAGGCACTGCTTAGTAAAGACGACACACGGAAAATGGGAATGGTGGATAGAAATTTGTGTCTGCAAATGTTATACAACGGTTGTCTAAAAAAAAAAAATTGCCCCTAAAAATAGTCCCCCTGCTTTTGATAATCATGTGTAATAACTGTACGACACATGAGAAATAGAATCAGGTGTCATAAAATAAGTATTTTATTTGGCTTAAGTTTTTATTTCATAAATGTAAACCTCTCTGAAGTAAAATAATCCGCTGTTAAAAGTCTGTCCACTAGATGGCTGTGTTGTCTTTATAAATATCATTTTTAATCAACTGAATAAAAGAAAACTGGAAAAGTTTCTAGGAGTAATTACCCTTATTTGGAAAAATATCTGTTCTTATGTGTGTGGAGGTTTGATAATTATATTTTTCTAAGGAATTGGAGAAGAGTCATTCAGTTTTTCTGTGAGTGAAATAATCAGACTTGAAGGATATACATTTAATCTCGGGAGGTGCACACAACGGCACACATTTTTCCTTTTCAGTATTTAGAAAATGTTCTGGATAGTCCCCAGACCTAAGTCATTTGACTTAGGAATACTTTAGTCTTAAAAAAAAAAAAAGGCAGGCATAATCCTATTAACACTATAGTTATCCTTTCCAATAATAAGTTGTTTGAAACTCTCATATCTCTTGCCGGGGCAATACGGAACTTAAGTCATACGTTCTTAAAACAAATTAATTTGACAAGGTTTCTATCTAGCCACAGACAAGAAATTTTTTTTTAATTGAAAATTCTTTAGAAGAGCCATTGCGAGAATAGATTGTCCAAACGATTTTCATTCCAGTTGGGTTACACGTAAACAATCATTTCTTCTTTTGATGCATGGAAACTGAAAACAAATCTCTTTATCTCCTCCTCCTCTTCTCTCTCTTTGCTACCAATTTCTCTCGATACACGGTTCTGTTTGGAAAGATGGGTTTCAAAGATTCCCTTTTTCCATGGGTATAACATTTTTATTTCATACTCCAAGCCATGTATTTTCATCAGCACATTTAATTTGATTTAGAAGGCTAACTGCCGACAAGTTATTACATAGTTAAAATCTGGATCCTTTATGTAAAGCTTATTTTTAGTCAAATAACCAAAGTTTTTTTATCAGGCATAAACAAGGTTTCTTCCCCCCTCCCCCCTAAACTTAAGAGAAGTACAGGATTAAATATTTAGATGTACTCTATATAATACACGCCAATCATCAGACTCTTCTATTTCAGTTCTCAGGTTGACTGAAATCCTATTTTAAGCTCTTCTTTCAACCCACTGTAATTTTTCCTGTAAGCCATACTTAAGTTAGTTGATGCTTTTGTGGGAAAGCAAATATCTTGGATGTGAAAAGGCCAAATGGACTTCTATTTAGTTAGTAGACACTGTTATTAAAATGGCAAGTAGTCATCTAAGTCTTTAAACGCAGTGAAGTTGGAGCTCAAGCTTCTGGTTTTGGTTAACTTGTGTGCCTATCATCCAAAGCACAACGAGAGTCAGGACTCTAGCAGCCCATACAGAAAGAGATCTGATATCTGATAGCTGGTAGGGTCACTTACCCATCCCACCATGCGTCATCCCTCGCCTGCCATGTTCTAGTTCGCGTGTGTGTGAATACGTATGGGATGAGGCGGGAAGCACCCCTGAGAACAATTCGAATTGAAAGCAATAATCCTGATCTGTAGAGAAACTGAGCCCCAGAACAGAATGAACATACAGCCTTCTGGGAATCCTATGGCGGTGTGGTGCGTACAACAATGAGTTGTACTTGTGCTGGTGAATGTGACAGTTGGGGAGAAAGGGCCAGGCATAGAGAATGCAGGAATGGGTTCTGTAACATTGACTGACAACATGGGAATAGAACGTGCTAAGCATACAGAGGTCAAATCCTACAAAATCTGGTAATTTCCTTTTAGCCTGAGACTTGTGGGGGGTTGGGGGGCAGAAGTAACAGCTATCAACAAAGGATTACTCAGGACCCCCAGTACGTACTGAAACCTAAACTCACTGACTTATGTATGCTATTAACTACATCTTACAGATGAAGAAACTGAGGCTCAGAAAGATTGAGTCACTTGCCGAATGATTCACAGTTGTAGGTCATGGAACAAGGACACATTCGGGCCTAATTCCAGTGTTGCTGTTTGCTCCCTACCCCATGCTGCCTCTTGCAAGTAGGCTATTTACATGAGGAAGATGTGTTAGAATTTGTATATCGTCTTTAAATATAGCAAGATGACATCTGTTTAAAATAAAAATCATGGAATTATTATTCTGCTATTACTTATGGAATTAGCTGATTAAAAGGGTCCTGTACTTTTAAAGAATCTATGTTGCTTTATAGAAAAAGTAGCAATGGCAGAAATTTGCTCCCTCCTTCAGAACCCATGCTCCCGGGTATACACTGATACATAGTATACTGACATCCGAGACAAAGACACACATTTATAGCACTGGAAATTACAGTATTTCTACAACCCAATTAAGCAGACTTATCATACAATAAACTTCATATTCAGAAGTGGATTTTATTGTGGTACCTGACAAGGAACAAGTCATGCCTGAGTGATGTCCTAAAATAGCAGGCATATTTTAATAGGTCTATTGCACCTGGACCTTGAAAAGGTGAGCCAGGCCTAAGAGAAATAATAAAGTTTTAATGAGAAGAAAAAAAAAAAAGAGTTAATACTTATTTCAATCAGATGTAACAACTACTACATTCTGTAGTTACGGTCGGGGCAGCAAAAATGTCACAACTGTATGCTTGGTATGATTACTGATTCGGGGAGCTGGAGGGGAAATTCTTAAATATTTTCCAGAGAGTTAATGAATCTGGCCTGAATTTGAAAGGGCTGAATTTCTTCATGTTTTAGAAATTGAGTAATTTTGCTTTGATTAAATCAGGAAGGGAACTCCAGTGTTCCTCAGATTGAACCTTCACTTGAGATCAGAGTACCCCAGAGCCTTTGAGGAGAGGTGTGCTCATTTTCTCCGTGGGCAGCTTTTCTCTCCAAATTCTTCCTCCTTATGCTTTTTTTTTTTTTTTTTTTTTTTTAAAGATTTGCTTATTTACCTGGGGGGGGGGTGTACAAAGGGAGAGGGAGAGACAGAATCCCAAGCAGACTCTGCACTGAGCATGGAGCCCGATGCAGGGCTCGATCTCATGACCCTGAGATCATGACCTGAGCTGAAACCAAGAGTTGGATGATGCTTAACAGACTGTGCCACCCAGGCGCCCCTTCCTTGTGCACTTTAAAGAGAAGCTTGATTCTCACAGACCTCACCGAGAAGCTTCCAGCTGGCCAGGTGACAAGATGTTCTACAATTTTTGTCACGGTGGACCTCCCTGGTGTACTGGGTACTGGCAACATCGGTCATTCCCTTCTTCGTGAAGCTCCTCTCCTGGCTTCCTGAGGTGTCTGTCCTTCGCTCCCAGCTTCATCCCACAGCTAACTCTTGGGGGCCTTAAACAAAGCAAGTCCAGCTCACCACCTGTCCTGCCCTAAACAACCTCCTACTGCCGTGTCCTCTCGTTTGATGGGGCTGCCATCAACCTGGCCATGGGAGCAAGCACCGTGGAGTGGAGGTATCCTCCCCTCCTCTTTCTCATCTACTGCAAATTCTTGACCACATCCAGTGTCTCTTGAGTAGGTAATCTCTCCGTTCCTTCTATCATCGCTTTATTTAGGGCCCCCAACATCTCCCACTGAGGCTACTACAAAATCTCCTAATATTCTCCTTGTTTTTTGTCTTGTCCTCCCACATACTTTCCACTGCCTCCAGAAGGATATACTTAAAACATACAATGGGCTTTGTCTCCTCCTCATTTAATAATCTTCAATCACGTCTTTTACCCCAAACAGCATGAAGTCCTAACTCCTTAATATGGTTCTACAGGCATTTTATTGCTCGTCACTGCCCATCTCTTCAGCCTTCGATTTTGTCCTTCTTGACTTTGTACCCCAGTGATACTAAAGAGATTTTAGTGCTCTCTCCCAGAACCCTTGCCCCTCGCTACGGCTAATTACTGCTAGGATTACTAATATACTACTACTATTCCTGCTAACACACACGCACACGCGCGCACACACACACACACACACACACACGTGCACACAGGGGAGAACAAAGGAAGACACTACTTAAGAAGAAATCTGGTGCCTAAGAAGCATCACCTGCCACATAATTATACCAAGGTCTGAGACTATGCGTGTTATTTTTTAAAATAATTTTTGTGACACAAATTTTTTATTTTATAAAGTGGACTCAAACAGAAAATCTAAATTCAGTCATCCATTTAACACCTTAGTATTAATTAAACACCTACTATGTGTCAAATAATATGTTACAAGCCAACTTATTTTTGGCTATTTTAAAGTATGAAACTTTAGTATATGTTTACAGAAATGTTCAGTGCCAGTTGAGCAATATGAACTTTTATGAATTCAACTATAAAATCCACATAATAAATTTTAAAGGTATTAACTCCCAAAACAAAAACATATGTTAAACAGAAGGAGAATCACTAGTATGCAAAGCAGTAGAGTGAGCTGGGGAGTCAAACTGGCCCTCCATGTGCTCAGCTTTGTTCAGGGCAGAGGGAGGCATGGCCACGGGTATGACCAGCACCAGGCCAATGCCAAGGTCATCTTAGATGTCTGCCACACCCTGGCCCATCTAGACCCAGATGGCCCTCACTATATCACCACATAGAGGGAGTCAGCAGAGATTCCAGAGATGCTCTCTGAGTCTGACCCTGAAATGACTTGAAGTCAACTGGGGTCTGTGGGCCAGCATGCCCCGCTCACGTGCCCATGCAGGGCCCTGTCCCAGAGGCACTCCCAACCTCTATACCTACAGTATCTTTCCTCCGATCAGCCTTGGGCTTCTTTTCAAGAGTGAGGCTCCTCTCTCTCCCACTCTGAGAATACTCCCTGTTTCTTTGGAACTCCCTTTCCATGTCAAACTCACTTCCTGTGTTCTCGGCCCTCTGTAGCCCACATTCCCTCTCTGGCCCTACCTGGCACCCAGCTCTCTGATGGCGTCTCTCAGGCAGCTCCTCCCACACTCCCCACAGGGCAAGGTGGGGGCGGCATTCCTTTTCCACATTCTGTGAGGCTTATGCCACCTGACTTTCCCCTTCTCTGCCTGTTTGTATCCTCTTACAGCTCTGGGATTCCTTACCAGGCTCCTCACGCCACAGACGCACCTCAGGGGAATCATGCCACAGGTTTCCCCAGCACCCAGCAGGACACTTCCTTGGTTCCTCACCAAATCTGCTGGCTGTGAGATGCCTTTCCTTCTAAGCTGCCCCCTTGCCTCCTTTTGACTTGAATTAATTTCAACTTTCTTTCTCCAGCCCTTCTCTGGCTCATTCTTCCTATTCTTCTAAATGAGACTGGGCATAACATTTTCATCTATTATTTTGTTTTATGCATATCCATCTTTCCACTGATGATCTAAACACCACCATGGGAGACTCAAACAATTTTATGGTAAACACAGAGTCAAAAAGACTAGCAGTGGTATGCCTTTGATGCAGAAGGATCAAGGCATTCTAATTCTGGCAGCTTCCAATAGATAGTCCTCTGGTCATAAATAACACAGACTTGGCAGAGACAGCTTGAATACCAAGCTTTCTAGAGGGTGACGTCTCTGGATTCAACTGCTTATTGAGAATTTATTCTCTGTCGATGCAGAGGAGAATCTGGTGAAAGCCAATGAAGTACAACTGTACCAGGCAATAGGAGGCATTCAATAAGCTGTAAATGAGAGAATTAACAAATGTGTGGCATTATAGAAGGTCCATGATCCTCGTGTCCACTTTTTGATTTTGTGGATATGGCCTGGGAAACTAGGGTTCATTTTAGCAGATGGCTTTTGATTGTCTGAGTTTTAGGTCTATGTAAGTCATAGAACCTATTGAGGAAATTCACCCATGCCATGGTGAGATGAGTTTCAAAACCCCAGAAGTGCTTGCAAGTGATACTTATGATGATCTGGTTACAAGTACTTCGGAAGTCGTAGGCACGTAACTTACGCTCCCTTGTGAGATGAATCAAGTCTCTGAGCCTGACAGGTAAAGTGTTTATGACTGGTGCCTCAGATGAAATGATTTACCTTGTATAGTGTTAGCGGATTTATTTCCAGGGGTTGGTTTCTTCACCATGGAGAAGACGCGGATTTTGTTTTCCCTTTTGAAAAATAACCTTTGGTGTTTAAAGCATGCGTTGTAGTATTTTCACTGGCAGACAGCTAAAGCGTGACAGCATCAGAGGATAAAATAGGACATGATTTTTGCACTGTTTTGAATTACAGAAACTGGGGTACTTGTTAAGAATGGAGAGAGGGGGCAGCCGAACGCATATTTATGACATGCTTAACCTTTACTTAGTCGGGATCTGTCCCATGGTCTGGGAAGTCACATGTCCAAAAGGGAGAGAATTTCAGCTCTCACAGGGCTAGCTAATTTCAGTCTGTGAGACAATTTCTCCCGAGGAGAATGAAGAACAGCCAACGCAGTGGGCCAATCTTGTAGGCAATGCCCAGTAGTGCATGAGACTGTGGCTTCATTTTGAAAACTAAGAAGCTTTGGAAATGGTTCATCTCAAAACTGGAAATGAAAAGTTTGGAAGTGTCATCTTCAAGTGGACAAAACAATGGCCTGGATATTAAGAGACTTTCATTTTGGCCTCACTGCTGTCACTAACGAGCTTCGTGAAAGTAGGCAAGCCTTCAGTTTCCTTATCTGGAACATTAGACACAGCATTTTCCAGACAGTAGTGTCTTTAACAAGGCCATTTTATCTTCCAGCCAACAGCTTGGGCAGCCTGGGTGGTGCAGTCAGTTAAGTGTCCGACTCTTGGTTTTGGCTCACGTAGTGATCTCAGGGTCCTGAGATTGATTCCCGCATCAGGCCCCAGGCAGAGTCTGCTTAAGATTCTCTCTCCCTCTTCCTCTGCCCCTCCCCCACCCCTCTCTCCCTCTCTCTCAAATAAATGAATTTTTTTTTAAAGCTTAAACCTAAGTCTAATACATAAAATAGCTAAAGACAGAGCCATTCCCTTGGAAACTGCAAGTGGACTCCCCTCGAGCCATCCCCTCACTCCCACCAGGTGGCATGAGCAGTCAATGGGAACATTCTGGAGAGATGAGAGCTGAAGTGTCTTGAGTTCTAAGTTTTTATGGTTGAACATGGCAATCTGTCTTGCTTGACAGGACACAGCCAGGAGCAACAAGAAATTAAAAAGGGATGGATTAGCACCTAAAGACTTCTTTGAAAAAGAAAAACAATCTGGGTTATTTTAACATAAGCTCTGACGTTAGAAGAAGGTTTGTAGGACGATTTGGAAATTAGCCTTTAGGCTTGACATAAATTTTGAAAGCTCTACCTTTGCATCTCCTGGAGGCACCTTGCTTTCGGGAGCCCACGGCGGTTTCTACTTTGCAATCCCCATCACATGTGTCATCTCAAGTGCACGTGTGTGAATGTCCTCACTGTCCCCTACTGTCCTGGAGATGGCAGTTTGGTAGGGGCCCACATCATTCAAAGATTTCATTCTCATCAAGAAAAGGGAAGAGAGTTAACTACCTCTGTTTGAATCTTGATGTCAGAGTAACATTAAGTTTTCACAGTGGCAACCCTGAACCTTTAGACAAGTGGTCTTGACAAAACTCTGTCTTCCTGGTCAGGAACAGCTTTAGTCCCACGCATAGAAGGACTAGCAAATTTATACATGGTTCATTTTATGGCCCAAACTCAGACCTGTTACACAGCACCCATGCTCTGAACCACAGTCCCTTGTCTTCTCCTCTTGAAATGGAAGGCTGTGGGGAGAGAAGGGAAAGAGACTGATTTGGGGACAGAAGTGGGTCCTTGAAAGGGACAGAGAACAGATGGGCTTAACAAGTCGTTAGGGATTCAGGCCCAACTTTTTAGACGTTGGAAGGAAACTGTGGAAATATTCAGCAGTTTTGTACTTAATCTCTGTATCATTTCCCTGCCCCCAAAGCACAGTGGTAATTTTATTAAGACAGGAATAAGTTTAAATATGCGAGAGGAGCTGATGCTGAAATATGAAGGAGAAATGCAAATTTCAGGGAAATACTATATTGTTGAAAAAGTCTATAACGTGTAAGGCTAGGGTGAGGCATTTGTATTTATTACTAGACATAGAAACTTACTTTCCTAGCATTCTATTTCCTTAAAAGGAGGAGAAATCAGCTACGTGACAACTGCTCCTTTTTACAAATGACAGTTACTTCATATTTTGATTTCTAACTTTATTTTGGTCCCCAAATTAACATTTTTTTAGTGTTTCTTTCTGTTCTGCTCCTCTGACCTAGCCTGGAAAATTTGAAGAACATTTATTTCTTTTGTTTTTCCACTCTAATAAGGCTTTAAAAAATTTTTTCTTAAACTCAAAATATAAAAATAATGTTTTCAAGATGCATGTATTGAGATTCTCATTTGCAACGAGATGACAGAATTAGAATTCATAGTTAGGGCAATGTAACTTTTTTTTTCAAGTTGTTTACATTAGAAATTACCTATGATTTATCACTTATGGAAGACTTATAAATTTATACACTGTGTGTTTTATGGCTTAGACGCAGGCATGCATGACTCCTTGCTAACAAACACAGTTCTTGACAATGACACTTGAGTCTAGAACTCAGAGCCTCATCCAATGCGCCAAGTGTTTGAGCTCAAATCGGCGTCACCTTAGAGGTGTGGGGGGTTAGTGCAGCTTCCAAGGGCTGTTTTGTTTCCATCCATAGTCTGTGTTCTGTGACAGTTTGATGCCCACGAGCTTATGTGGGATGTTTTGTTATTCAGTGTGCGCTTTACAAAAGCCAGTCTCACTAAACATATGTAGGAGAGAAAAAAATGCAAATCTCACCAAATAGCTGTTTGACAGCAAATGAATATAGTGCAACAAAACTTCAGTATCGTATCTGTTTTGGTGTTATAATCCTGAAGCAATTCAGAAATAAATTTTGGCAGGTAAAGAAATCATATACTGATTTCTGGAACATGGCATAGTGCAAATGAGAAACAGAAATATAATCTTCAACACTATGTAACAATATATTTGCAATGTCCTATAGAGAATCCAAAATAAAATAGCTTTCCTTTCTAAGATTAGTTTTTATAATATATCCCTAAGCAGATCTTTGAAAAATGTATATACATTATTTCAAGCCAGCTCCTCTTTACGGGGATTTTATTTTTTCCAATATGAAGTGTTCTATAACCCAGTGAGCTAATGCGAGAGAGAGACAGAAAGCACAAGAGACAGAGGACAGGAGCACGAAGGCAGAGGTGTGGGGGTGCAGAGGGAGAGGGAGAGAGAGTCCCAAGCAGACTCTCTGCTGAGTGCAGAGCGTGATGCAGGGCTCAGTCTCACAACCCTGACATCACGACCTGAGCTGAAACCAAGAGTAGGACCCTTAACCAACTGAGCCACCCCGGTGCACCCTGCCCCCGCCAGTGAGCTAATTCTTTTTTTTTTTTTTTTTTAAGATTTTATTTATTTATTTGACAGAGAGAGACAGCCAGCGAGAGGGGGAATACAAGCAGGGGGAGTGGGAGAGGAAGAAGCAGGCTCCCAGCAGAGGAGCCTGATGTGGGGCTCGATCCCAGACCGCCAGGATCACACCCTGAGCCGAAGGCAGACGCTTAACGACTGCGCTACCCAGGCGCCCCAGTGAGCTAATTCTTAAATGCATACTACATGTCAGGCACTGTTTTCAGCTTGTATGTATTTTATTTCATTTAATGTTTACAACAACCTTATGAAGTAGGGATTCTTATTATTATAATTTGATATATGAGGAATTTGAGGACGTTAAGTAGCCTGTTGAAAGTCAAGCAGTGATGATGAGGACAAGACTTGAACTCAGGTAGTCTGACTTCCAAGCCACCATATTAAGTCACTACACTCTACTCCATGGATTCAGACCAGAGCTAGATACATGAAAAAAATATATACAATTTTATTGAAGCATTTCCTCCATCTGAAATAGTTAAGGCTTAAAAATAAAAGACTTTCCTTAACAAAGAATCATCATCTGGAGGAAATTTTGATATTTATAAAAACCAAACCTTCCAAATTACTAAAATGTCTGACAGTTTTCTGGAAATAAAGTTTGCTAGAAGGGACAGAGCTTGTTCGACACCAAGGCTACCACGAAAGCATAACAAGTTTCATCTATTTTGGCCACGATGACAGAATATTATGCCACCATATCATACGAATAACCTCAAAGGATGTCAGGAAACTGTAGGGATCATATACCAGAAGGTGATTCGAGCATTTGGGCCTTTCTTCAGAGCCTTGACATAAGTCGGGGAGATCCAGAAGACCACTACTAATCCAGAAGATCCACTTGTGAACTGGATCTTAAAGGACCCCCAAACTTACCATTCTATGGAAAGTTCCATTAAGTCTAGCCTCCCCCTGGGGAATCTCATCCACGTAAATCTTAGGACTCAGGGTCTGGCTGATTTTCTTATTGGAAGGCACCTGGGGAATTTGGAACTGGAGCAGGTTTTCTGAGGTGCCTGAATCACGGACTTTTAGTACTAGACAGGACCTTGGGAATCAGCTTGTCTAACTTCATCATTTTGCCAATGAGGAAACCAAAAAGCAGAGTTTAAAGCTTTGGATGATGTCACAGAACCTGCCAGTGATAAAATCGCAAAGAAAAGCAGGCTGTCTGGCTCTTAGTTCGGAGATTTTACTTGGCTGACTTGGCCTTCATACCCATCATAGCCCCTGGCCTTTCAGATCTGTGGACATGGGCCTGTGGCACTTCTTTCTCTGTCCTTTATCAGGCAGCTGGCTGAGAGGGCCTCCCTGACTCATAGCTCTGTGGCTCGGTGACTGAATTATCAACATCCTGCGGAACAGCATACAACTAAAACACAACATCGACTATGATGTACAGTACTGCCGCATATCATCTCAACGTTCCTGTACCTTCTGGAACACCGGAGAATATTGTTTATGGTTAAACAAGTCTATAACCATAATCTTATTTTTACCCATCTCTTTAAGAAGCATGGACGGAGAAAAACAGGATATGAAATAAGTTTTCACTGTTTACCTTACTCTCAATTTAAACGTAGGTTCTGGGGAAATAGTCTATTCCCAGGGATGGTCTCCAATGAGTCCTACTTGTAAGGGAGGAAAAGGAGACCGACTGAGAAGCTTCCAGGATCCCAAGGACGAAGCTGCAAATTCACTCTAGTTAGTCCCCAGCTAGCGCAGGGGTGGGGTCCCACAGAGAGAGCGACCTACCAGGAGCAGCTGCAGCAACAGCACCAGCAGAAGCAACACGTGTTGTTGGGTCTCTGGTTTCCAGGCCCTTGAGACACAGCAGGCGTTCCTTCATTTTGCGACTGCTGTCTTTTTCGCATTTCAGCTACTTTCGTACCCAACTGGCTGAGAAGAGAGAAAACAGAAGGTATGAAAAAATTAAAAGAAAGGCACGTTGCCACTGCTGAAGGGAACAGAATTGGGATGGGAGATAAATGAAGATTAAAAAAAATGAGTAGCTTGAGCAGTCATATTAAAAATTCTCAAGAAAAAATTTTTAGGAGACTATCTTAAAAACTTGAGGGACAAACTTCTACTGCTATCTGCTACATAAAATGATCATAACGACGTTGCCACGTAATCAAAGTCAAGCCCGCAGGTACATGAGACAAGATTTGAACATTTATGTTTACCTTCTGTCTTTACTCAAGAATGGTTTCATCTGCTTTCCTTGGCGAACACCTTTAAATGACTGTAGTGGGGGGTCCATAACCTGTTTCTCCCTGGTGTTTACATACAGTGAGGTTCACCGAATTTTACAAATCAGCTTGCAGGGTTTCTAACTTTGTAACATTGTGAGGAAGACCAAGTTTGTTTCTGGTGTTCTCTCAGCTTCTTATAAGACATTGCACCTCCTTCTTGCTAAGTCTGACTCACCCTCCAGGGGCCAAATCTTGATCACATTGGCAAAGTGCCATTTTCTCTGCTGGGAGTCCCTGTTGCAAAGGTAACACGTCCCTTCCCTCCACCACCCCAGATTCATTTTCACTCAGTAGATAATTGTGGAAAGATAAAAAGTCATCAAATCCAGGGACATTACTTTGGTGGAATGTCAGTATCACGGCAAATGAGAAAAATATTGGGGACCAGGATGCACTGCCTGTGACCTTACGAAGCAGGCCAGCTGAGTTGTCACCTATTGATAGGTGACCTAGGACTTTGCTGAGGATAAAAAAAAAATAAAGCTGTGTTTGAGTAGAATAAGGTCAAATATAGCACGACCTCATAGAAAAAGAAATGAAACCTACTGCATGATGTTTTTCATAAATACGCAATATAAGTAAATCATATACATACAATGTCATGTGTGACTGAGAGCAATACTTATTAAAACCATAATGTACTTTGGGTTATTTTGGTATTGTGAGCTCATGCTTTAAAAATTACGTTTCAAGCACTGATTTTTTTTTTAAATTGGAGAACAAAATATGTATTAAATTTTTTTTCTGTGTTCACATAAGGGAAGTAGTTAAAGAATTTTCATGGGCCAATGCTTATATATTCTTGTAGCATTTCTAGTTAAAAGGTTATCAGTTATATAATCTACTTCAGTCAGAAGAAAACAAAGTCAGAGGGAAGGACTGAAATATAAGAAATAATTAAGTGCCGAAATTGATAAAATATGATGTTGGACTTAATTAACGACTGGCTAAAGTAAAATCCCATGATTCTCTGTTTAGAACAGTCTAGAAATAAATTTAAGACTGCATAAATTAGGGAAATGGAAGGGTTGCCCTTCCTTCCACTAACACTGTTTTTATATGTATCACAATGTCCCCAGATTGTTCAATCTAAGAGAACTTTTATCAAAATCTCCACGCCACACAGGACCTGTGACACAGTGATCACTCCATCCTCTCTGAAATGCTTTCTTCTCCTGCCTTCCTGGGCACCATACTCACCTGTTCGCTTTCTATCTCATGAGTCACTTCTCAGTCTATTTTATTCTTTCCTTTTCACCTCTCTCACCTCCAAATTTTGGTTGGCCACAATACTCTGTCCCTAGAACTCTTCTCTGCCATTTTCTTTGATGACCTCATTGAGACTTTTACCGGACCTACCTGTTTCCTGTTCAGAGTTCTCAAATTTACAAGTCCAGTAAAGATGATTTTCCCAAATTCAGGACTCATCTATCTAACTACCTACCTGATATCTCCCCCCTTGGCTTTCTCAACTTGCCATCTCAGACACATGTTGCAATCTGGCACTCTTCCCTCCTCCACCAACCTGTTCCTCCCACAATTCTTCCACTTTCCATGAAAAGCCTTATCTAATTATTCAGGCCAAGCGGGGAAAAAAAGCAAAAACCTGTGGAATCATCCCGGACTCTTCTCTTTCATTCAGAACTCACAACAGCAGATCAGCAAATGCAAGTCCTCTTTACTGTTCCCTTCCACTCCCTTCTGTTTTCACTACTCCTCACCTCATCTCCTCTCTTCCTATTCCATTCTGTTCTAGTTTCAACACAGCAGCCAAAGTGATTCTATTAAAACATAAGTAGAGGACTTCAGCAAAGATTCTTCCACCCAAATTCACTCTAAATCTTCCAGCAGCTTCACATTTTACTCAGAGTCAAAGCCAACGTTTTTGCAATCTTGTCCTTCATCACTTCTCTGAATGCATGTCCTTTTCTCTCCTTCTCATGTACTCTGTTTAACCACAATGGCCTCCTTCCTGTTCCTCAACCATGCCTGGTACAATCATGTGTCAGGGCCTTTGCACTGGCTGTTCTCCACTCAGTGCTTGACTTTATCCTTACTCATATGTTACATTCTCAGTAGAACCTTCCCTGCTATCTTATTTAAAATCACACCTCCCGGGGTGCCTGGGTGGCACAGTGGTTAAGCGTCTGCCTTCGGCTCAGGGTGTGATCCAGGCGTTATGGGATCGAGCCCCACATCAGGCTCCTCCGCTATGAGCCTGCTTCTTCCTCTCCCACTCCCCCTGCTTGTGTTCCCTCTCTCGCTGGCTGTCTCTATCTCTGTCGAATAAATAAATAAAATCTTAAAAAAAAAAAAAATCACACCTCCCTTACTCCACCCCAAGTGTAACCTATCCACCCTTGTTTGTCTAACCAACTAGAAAATAAGTTCCACGAAGGTAGAGAATTTTGTCTATTTCACTCATTGTAGCGATGCCTGGTACACAGTAGATAACACAAAAATGTTTGTTGAGTGGTGAATTTTACAAGCAACTTCATTAATGACAAGAAAAGGACAATAAACTCTATCACACCCAACACTGAAAATTATTAATTTCCTAGCCAATGCAATAAAACAAGAAAAAGTAAACAAGGGTTGGAAAGGAAAACACAAATTTTAAAATTTACGAGTGATATGGTTGTCTACAAAGAAATTCCAAGAGACTCAATGAAGTTATCAGAGATAGTTCATGAAGGATACCAGGTCAAGCTTAAAAAAAATCAATATATTTCTAATATACTACCAATAACTAATTAGAATATATCAAAGAAAGAAAGGCATCATTCAAATGAATAACAAAAATGAAAAAAACAACTGGCAATATTTCTAACAAAAGTTGTGCAAGAGCTTTTTGAAAATATTAAAAAACTTTATCAAAAAATACAAAATAAACCTGGATAGAGACAGGTTATTTTCTCAAGTGGGAAAATGGGATAGCTTCAAAATGCTAACTGTCCCAAATTATTCTATAAACTCAATATGACTGCAGTAAAAATTCTAATTGAATCATTAATGGAACTCAACAAAAGGATTCCGGAGTCTATGTCGAAGAACAAAAGGGCAGAAATAAACCAAGGTATTTCTGACAACAAGAACAAGTAGGGATATCATATCACTAATATGAAACAATAATGACAGTATGTCATAACTGGTACGGAAATACGTAAGTAAATCAGTGGGAAGGAATTTGTAAAGAGCTGAGACACAGACACAGGCATATATGTAATCATGGCTTAAATTAGAGGACACTTCCATTATCATTCAAAAGAAATTTAATACCTGGTATTGATACAATTTGATATAAACATGAAAAAAAATTACCTCTCTAAGCTATAACACACACACGTGAATAAACTTCAGACGAATTAGGGATAGATGTTACAATTATAAAACTCTGACAAGAAAATACAGAAAAATGCTTTTATAGTTTCAGGGCAGGAAAAGGATTTCTTATGAGACTAAGCCAACAAGGAAAATATTACTTTCGATATAGTCTAATTTATCAAAAACCTTTGAACAAATAAGGATAACATAAATAAAGTGAAAAATGAGAACAGGACTAGAAGATACAAAGGATTATTATCTGTAACATAGGAGTAAAACATCACAATTGAAAAATACAAATAACCTAAAGAAAAACGAGCAAAGGAGATGTGCGGGCAGTTTATAGAAGAGGAAAATATAAATGCCCAAATTAGATTAATAAATGCTCAAAGCGAGTAATCAGAGAAATTCAAGTAAAACAATTATTCCATAACCAATTTCCCCACAGTTAAAAAGTCACAGGGCACCAATTTTGAGAGAGGATGTGGGTAAACAAAAAGCTCTCATACAATCATTTTGAAGAATAATATTGGCTACAAAAAATGCAGCTAACAAATTTCACTCTCATATTTACACACTGGAGACACTTTCACATGTGCATACAAAGACATTAATGACAGTATTTTTAATAACTTCCATGGGAAACAATCCATATTTTCATCTTTCCAGGAATGAGTAAAAATGGGGATCTCCTTATATGATGATACATAAAACAACACTTAAAACAAATTAACTTAGATCTATAGGAGTCAACGGGGAGATCGTAAAATAACATTGAATGGAAAATATTAAATATAGCCTGTATTATTAACATAATTTTCATACGTACACAAAACAACGCCTTTTATTTATTTCCGGATAATATATATAGTAAAGCAATAAAAGCATGAAGTAGATCCATGACTTTGGATGCTTCTGGGGGATAATGATGGGAATGTGACTGGAAGAGAAGGGATTTTTAACTTTGTCTGATCATTTCTTCTACAAAGACCTGAAGCAATAACAAAATCTTAATATTTGTTTAATTGGTGTATTGCCCACAGGAGTATCGGTTTTATTATCTTTTGGACTTATCTACATTTTTTTCTTCAGGAACCCCCCCCCCCACACACACACACAGTACAGCTTTATACCAGACAGAAGTCCTTAGGTAAGGAAGGACTGCAACTTTCCCAGAAGTTCGCAGAAAGATTCAATCACCTTCTTGAGAATTGAATACCTTCATTTTCTCACTGTTAAATATCCAATTTTGGAAAATTCATACAGAAATGCCATGTTGGGCGCAATGTTGTGGTTTGAAACCATGGAAAAGGAGTTCAAATATTATGTTAGATTTTCAGGACTTTTCACTGTGGTCTAAGTCCTTTGGCTCATTAGAAAAAAAAAAATCACAGGCGAATGCCTTCTTTGTGCTTTTCTGAGGTAACTGTGTGTGTTGTGTCATAAACATTTTCCTTCTGGCAAAAAAAAAAAAAAAATTACTCCTCACTGATTTCTCTTGTATAAGTACCCATACCATTTGGAGCAGGCTGCTTCTATTTTTCTGACTGATCGGTGTGTGTCCCTGAATACCAGAAGTTCGGTATTTATGTTCAGTATACATCAACTGTGTTTGGAGTCTACTCTACACTCCTGGGCTGCCTGGCATACAACTCCATGTAAGAAAAGCAGTCTGTTGTCATATTTTGCTATATAGCTGCACACTCCGAAGAATTACACACACAGCAGAGGAGGAAAACGATCTAGAAAGCTACTGAGGGACAGCACTCTCTCTGGGTGAATAGTGGCTATTTACATACTGGAATCCTTACTTGCATAGTGGTACCAATGATAATTCACAGGGGTTTATCTGTAAATACAGAAGGGAAAATCTGGGGGCACCTGGGTCGCGCAGTGGTTAAGCGTCTGCCTTCGGCTCAGGGCGTGATCCCGGCGTTCTGGGTTCGAGCCCCACATCAGGCTCCTCCGCTAAGAGCCTGCTTCTTCCTCTCCCACTCCCCCTGCTTGTGTTCCCTCTCTCGCTGGCTGTCTCTGTCAAATAAATAAATAAAATCTTTAAAAAAAAAAAAAAAAGAAGGGAAAATCTGCATAACTGTTATGTTTTCTTTGCTAGAGTTAACGGATTCTAGTTTTAAGCAAAACAAATTTTCTTAATGTCATAAAGGAAAAGAGAAAAAAAGAAGTTTTGCAAAAGGATGCATAACCAAGGACTAAAACTCAGTTTTGAATAGGTGGAGGCCAATTCTTTTTTCCTCCACTCAAACTCCCTAGAGAGACAGACTGTCAAGAAACTATTTAATTTCACAGGGTAGAGGAGAATGAGGCAGTGAAACTGGTTTCTCCTTTGCAGAGAAGCACATGCCTGTGCACAAAATGAGGACTTCAGACTCTGAGCTGTGTGGACCTGGAAGGAAGGGCCCATGACCCACGGGCACAGCAGGGCTGGGAGCATGAACAATGGCATCCCACACTGCTCCTCTCACACTGGCCACCTTGGAAAACACTTCATTTAGATCTTATAGCAAGGTGCTGGGGAAGCTGTTACGGAATAAAGATTAATCCTTGAGCATCATCATTTCCCCCTCAAAGCTTTGGCAAATTTACTAGCGAGGTAAACCCATAAATCTGAGGTAGTGAGGAGGGAGGACTTTTTTCGTGTTTGGGGGCATTACTTCTATTTCCAAGAAGTAAGAAGGACATTTGATATCATTTGCACCTGAGCATAATTTTACTCCATGTTGCTTTTTCCCCTTTTCTGGGATCACATGCAATGATCAAAACCATCTTTACACAACAAAAGTAAAAATCAACAAGTGGGACTACATCTAACTATAAGAGCTTCTGCACAGCAACAGAAAAAATCACCAAAATGAAAAGGCAACCTACAGAACGGGAGAAAATATTTGCAAACCATGTATCTGGTAAAGGGCTTAATTTCCAAAATATATAAAGATCTCATGTAACTCAATAACAAAAAATAACAATCCAATAAAAAATGGGCGAAGGAACTGAATAGGCATTTTTCCAAAGATGACACTCAAATGGCCAGCAGGTATATGAAAAGATATTCAACATCACTAATTATCAGGGAAATGCACATCTAAACCACAAGGGGATATCACTTCACACCTGTTAGATTGTCTATTAGCAAAAAGTCAAGAAACAACAAGTATTGTTGAGGATGTGGAGAAAAGGGAATAGTCATGCACTGTTGGTGGGAATATAAATTGATTTAGCCACTACGGAAAACAGTATGGAGGTTCTTCAAAAGATTAAAAATAGAATTACCATCTGATCCAGCAATCCCACTTCTGGATATATGTCCAAAGTAAATAAAAACAGGATATAGAAAAGATACCTGATCTCCCATGTTCACTGTAGTTGCATTATTCATGCTACCCAAGATATGGAAACCAACCTAAGTGTTTATCAACAGATCATGGATAAAGAAGATGTACACATATATATGTAAAAGGGAATATAACAACATTCCATTCATATATATTCCATACATATATATGTATATATGTGTGTAAAACAGAATATAATTCAGCCGTGAGAAGAAGGAAATCTTGCCATTTGTAACTACACGGATGGATCTTGAGGGCCGTATGCTAAGTGAGATAAGGCGGACAGAGGAAGACAAATATTGCATGCTGCCACTTTTATGTGGAATCTAAAAAGACTGAACTTGCAGAAACAGAGTAGGACGGTGGTTCAGGGGCTGGTGGTGGAGGAACTGGGGAGATGCTAGTCAAAGGGTACAACTTGCAGGTAGAACATGAGGAAGTTCTAGAGATCATAGCATTGTGCCTATAGTTAACAATACGGTAGTATTATATACTTCAGAATTGCTAAGAGACTAGACCTTAAATATTCTCACCACATAGAAAAAATGATAATTATGTGACATGATGGAGGTGTTAGCTAATGCTACAATCATACTGTAATATATAAATGTACCAAGTCAACACCTGTACGCTTTACACTTACACAATGTTACATGTCAATTATATCACAACTGAAAAAATGTCTTTACAGTTTGAGCAATGAACAAAATAAAATAAGATGAAATTTAAGAAGATAAATATAAGGGTATGAGCTTGGATTTAAAAAAAACTTTATGAGGATGGGAGAAACATGGCGTATAAGGAGCATATGAAAAATTCTAGGTGACTTACTGGACAATAAATTCAGTATTAGTAGTACCATGTAAACAAAATAGTTAATGAAAAGTTAGAATGCATTAATAGAAGCATGTTTTCTAAAACATGGTTTCTAAAGCTGGTGATGGGTCTTCTCTGGGCTGGTTTAATGGTTATGTTTAATTCCGGTCACCACAAGTTAAGAAAGAAATTGAAATATGATCAGAAGACTAGAAGGAGGAGAATAAAAAAAAACCCTTAAAATGTCTCATAAGAATACTACTTTTAGAACAAAGGTGTTTGCTCTAATGAAGAAAAGACAGACAATCCAAATCATACTTTTCTAATACTTGAAGTGATGTCATATAGGAGAGAATATAGATCTGCTTCATAAGATCCCAAATGTTAGAAGATGGACTGACGAATGGAAGCAATTCAAATTCTTGCTTCCATCTATGGAGAGTCTGTCTGATACTCAGAGGAGAGCTTCATTTACCTTTGACGCTGGTATCAAGCCAAGTATTCTTGAGCATTTAAATAAAGGCTCGACAACCCTGTGAAGGAGGCTGATGTACAGAGACCTCAATTTTCCATGGATGGTTAGACTGAGAAAATATCTTTTTTTATTTATTTACTTATTTATTTTAGGAGGCTTCATGCCCAGCGTGGAGCCCAACACGGGGCTTGAACTCACAACCCTGAGATCAAGACCTGAACTGAGATCAAGAGTCAGACACTTAACCGACTGAACCACCCAGGCACCTGAGACTGAGAAAATATCTTAGTTCTGAGGTTACTGTTCTGGGAATGGGCTGCCCAAGCTAACTACTCTCTTCAAAATACAGTTGGGAGGGAGAGGAGAACCCCCGCTTTTATCAGTTTCTTCACTCTTATAGATCACATTAGTTCTTGAGCATTGACTAATGTTATTCTTCATCTCTTTTGTTTATATATTGTTTCCCAACAGAATTGTGAAACTCATAAGAGGAAGGAGAGAAAGAAAAAAATATATCTCATATATATTGGTTTTCCTGGAATCTAGCAGTAATTTCTGTCAATAGTAGATGCATAATAAATATTGAATATTGTGACAGTGAATATGACAGATTCCTCAGATTATTAAAAAAAGTCTACTTTCCCAAGGCAGAGATTTCAAATTTTTACATACAATTCTTATAGCTCTAAGACATACTGTCAAGTTTGAACAGTGCTCTTTATCCTTTCCCAAACTGTCCCTTTGGGATTGATAATAATAGAACACCTCAGGACATCAGTATCGCTGTAAAGGTCAAATGGACTGAATATGTAAAATGTTTGGAACAAATCTTGACACATAGAGTAGGCACCAATAAGTGACAGCCCTCTCAAGATAGCACTGGAGGGAACTGTTACTAATGTTGCCAGAAAGCTGGTGTGGTACAATGCTTCGAGGCTACAGATGTTGAAGATTCCCATCACTATCTTTTTGCTGAGAGATCATTTCTTACAGGGTGGGTTGTCAAGTTCTTGTATCCATTGGGCAGAATCTCCCTATCTCAGGGATCTACACAAAGGCTTACTCAGTGAAGAAAGAAGACTAAGAGTTTGGTTTTTCATTTCACCACTAACACTGTAATTTTTATCACATGTAAATGAACTGAGTCTCCAGTGACTCATGGTACCCACAATCAACTCCTTATCCAACAATCACACTTCATTATAATTGCAGCCATCTTCTCATGTTTAGTGAAAGCATTCGGTTTTGCCATATAGCTGTTGATTCAGTGTTGAGCCCCAAAAAGGTATCTGCTAAATAAGCCAAATTTGTGAGGCCTCCTTTAGCACTGGGGTGGACAAGGAAGAGGTTCACTATGTACAGATATGTATTCCTGGTCGTGATGGATTTTCCCTGTGAAGGAAACAACTCACTCCTCAATTTAAAATTTCTGAGAACTACTCTGCTTCACCTGAGCCAGCACTTATCCACGTGACGGAGCGAGCTTTCAACGTCATTTCCTGTCTCAGACATGTTTATCTAAAAAGAGTTGTATCCAAACTACTTTTCGCCTTTTGGGGGGTCTAGGAGGCTATTTTTGTGTGTGTGCTGTTTTCAAAAACACCATTTTTATGATTACATTAAACCTACAAGGAATTCGAGAAGTAATCTCTGTGCACACAGAGTGAATACTCCTAAGACTGTGATTCTGGTCCATACTTGGGGTGGTGAGGTCGGACTGCATCAGTGACTATGTCCAGGTGTTTCTTTCCTGGGGGATACATAGAGCTTGCTAAACTGTCACATTGTGTTGAGTCTGCAATTCTGTCTTCATGTTGATGATATTTTCATATGTATTTATAGGTATGTAAATACATGTAAGACTAAATAGAGTCACTGCTGTGCCTTCCTTTACCTTTAAAGTATAGAATCAGATCGGTGTCAGTCCCTCCTCTTGCTCTACCTCCCGAGCATCTATTGGACAGATCTAAAAGCATTATTTGCCAGGGCTATTTGATAAGGCCACTCCCACAGCATCAATGCTAGTTTCTGTCCTCAGAAGATTCAGCCATTTTTATTCCACGGAACATCACAACTTCTACTCACGCCTATGATTCTGCTCTTCTATCAACTTTCCATTTTCTTCTTTTGACTATGTATTTTCGAGTGTAGTCGCTGGGAGGAGGACAGACCTGGACTAGAAGTGCAGGGGTCTGCCTTGTCTTGGCCAGGGGGCAGTGAGTCAGTTACTTAACCTCTGCCGCTGTTCGTAAAATGGGGAAATGGTATTTACTTCACTCAGCAGTTGTGGGGAGGGGAAAGCCTATTTATTGTGATTACGATCACTAACCTTAGCAGTGTGCTAAGTGAACAGCCTCTAATCTGTAGTCACAATCACAATACTTGTTTTTACGACTCCTAGACAACTTCCATCTTCACGTTTACATGAAGATTTTTCTTCAAAATGTTAAGATGGGTTTTTAAATATAACTGCAAGGGTGACTGATGGACTTGGTAATTGCTAAGGTTCTCATCTGAGGAGTTAAAATCCAGTTAAAAAACCATTCACAGTGTGGTCTATGGATCAGCAGAAGCACACCCCCCGGGAGGTTGTTAGAAACGAGGATCTCAAGCCCCACCTCAGACTTAACTGGATCTGATTTTACATTTTAACAAGATTCCCTGATGATCCACGGAGCCAGTAAGGCCTGAGCAGCGCTGGTTCAGGCCAAGCTAAGTTGTGAACTTGAGGCAGTGTGATCGGTGGGCAGAGGAGACACATCCGCGGGTCAGAAAGACATGGTCTAGTCTAGTTAAACACGAAGAGGGAGGAAAAACCACAAAAAGCTGGTTGAAATACTACCCCTTCAATGTTCATCCCACTTACCATCCCCTCTGTCTTCTACCCTTTGGGTCGAAGTAGGCGCTACCCTCTCAGTGTGGACCCAGTACTGTGCACCTACCACTCTGAGTTGTAAGTTGCGGGCAAGCCTGTTACATTACTGGACTCTGACACCCTCAAGACCCTCACTCTTTTTTGGTATCACTAGCACCAGAGGCGCTTTATCCTGGCGTCTCTGCCAGACCAGCAGAGGGGAAAGTAAATAGCAATGCTCGACCTTCTTTCATCTGCAATTTCATACTGTTTTATACTTTTGCCATTTGTGAGTTTTTCCTACAAGAGCACGAGCCCTTTGAGGGCAGAGGCTGGGCCATTCATCTTGGTAATTTTGATACACGTAACAGAGTAATGATGAGTCTCAGTTAAGCTCCCACTGAGATGTCAAATTTTGTGAGATGGGGCAGGTATTCCAGTCCACGTAGAACCATCTCTCTGCTTTGGTCAGAGGAAATGAGTTAATTCAATGAGGGGAACTGTCTCTCATAAACTTTATCCCATTTTTCTCTTCTTTAAATGTTGGTATCTACTACTGTTTGTGTATTTTGGAATCTAATATAAGCCAGTATTTAATTTTACACATAAATTAAAAAATCAGTGATTTCAATGTTAACATCGTGAACATGATAGTGGTGAAAAGCACCGTATTTTCCGGGAACGTCATCACGTATGAATAAGCTTGAGGACCAGTGAGCTCAGTCAGTGCGTGTTAAAGAAGTGAAACAAGACAAAGAAAAGGTGTCTTTCTAGCATAGATGAGTAGACAGGTTCCCCAACAGAGGTCAGATTTGCTCAGTTAATACGAAGAAGGTGGTCACTCAATTACTTAGCAACAGCAGAAAGGCTAAACTACCAATACTGATGGAGTAGAGCTTTAAAACCCCCCTCGCTACCTGACTTACTCAGGCTTGGCTTTAGTTTAGAACAGCGGCATTAGCTTAGGGTGAATGTTAAAGAAATGGGGCCAGATCTTTGCCGTAAACACTGTGTGGTGACAATGAGAATCCTTAGCGTGGCCCTGTTGCCTTCAGGGTGCCATTCTTCAAAACACCACTGATTAATATGGAATCATCCTGTGTTGACTTAGGGATGTAGTGACAGCACTTTCATCTATGTGATATTCATTTCGGGAATCACTGAATTGCTTTTCAGAGAGCAGACGTGCTTATTACTTCAACTCACATAAAACAGATAAGCAAGTTAAGGGGCACCTGGGTGGCTCTCAGGCTCAGGTCCTGATCTCAGGGTCCTGGGATGGAGCCCCGTGTGCTGGGCTCCCTGCTCATCGGGAAGTCTGCTTCTCTCTCTCCCTTTGCCCCTCCCCCTGCTCACTCACACGTGCTCTCTCTCTCAATTACATAAATAAAATCTTTAAAAAAACATAAGCAAGTTAACATAAGGAAAGGAAAAAATGACAAACCGTAAACAGAAAAAAAGATCAGTAGAGAAAACAAAATCACATTTGAAAAGGGTATGCCAGAGACTGTTTCTCCTAATAGCAATTATTCATATAATTATTTAAGATGGTTACACAAACAGGGATGATTGCTATGGAAATTCAATACAGAGCGATGTCTATAGAAACACATTAAATGGGAATAAAGGGAAGCATCGCCAGACGAGAACTAAAACACAAACTATATCCTGTTTATGCTTGTGTTTAACATAATGTCTCCATACGCGATTCGAATCTTTCTCCACCACCAAGCCAATGTAGGTTACCTCTGAGTCTCTCTTGTGCTTCCTAATACTTTCTATATTGAAGAACAGCTTAACTCGGCCACCTCCTCAGATATATTCAGCATATGAGGTAATATACTGTCTATTCTTTCCAAAGCTACATTCCATATATATTGTCTCACACTAATAGACATCTATAAAAAAAAAGAACATTTAAAGATACAATCCAGTAACCAGGAAACTTTTTCAAAAGCCAGCATGTGTCCTACCCAAGGTAAAAATTCACTGAAGAGGATTTAGGGTGACCTTTCCCTATAGCACGTTATTAGGTCTGTTTAATCAAGACACTTCCCTTCACTCTGCTTTCAATATACGCATTTTCAGAAAAAAGGGGCCTGTTTGAAAATGTATACCACCTCACCTCAATTTTCTTGATTTGTTTTCACCACACTTCAGGAAGTCCACAAGTGATGGAATCAATTCAGTCAGCACTCTTCACTCATACAGCAAAACATTTCTACTCATCCCAGGAAGAGTGGGCAGCAGGCGCTAGAAAAGCTAAGCGTGATGAGGGAATAAAGGCCGTCCCGAAGCCCCTGACACAGCTCTTCCCAACCTCCCACTAAGTACCCTCTAAAGTACAGAAAAGGGAAAAGAAGTAAAGTGGCAGGTTTTATTTTTTTTTTGCGGGGGGGGATGGGGAAGCAAAATTATTTTCCATCCTCATATATTCACAAAAGAGCACTGGTAATGAGAGGAACTCCATTGGTTTGGTTTTTAGCAAAGAATAACTCTGGGGGAAGAAGTAGATATTAGCAGTAATATCCAGAACATAATCAGGTAAAACGGACGTGGTAGACATCTATTTCAAAGTTTCAGGGCTGTTGTAAAGATATTAAATGGTAACTCCATACAAAGAAATACGTCTATATACACATATATGGTACTGTATGTATATATTTATACATGTATGTACATACATAGGTGTATGGTATACATGTGGTTTATATGGTATGTGTGTGTATGTATGTGTGGAGCGAGAGAGAGAAACTAAGCACAGTCTTGGGCACATACAAGTACTCAATTATCATTAGCTATTCACGCCGCCATGACACTGTCATAATTCCTACTTCATCTCTGACCCTTTGCCATCCCACTCTCACACTACTGGTAGTGAAGGACTAGGGTGTTATTTTGTTTTGTTTTGTTTCTTTTAATGTTAACAGAGGTTACTCCATCCTTCCCTCCCTCCCTCTTTCCTTCCTTCCTTTTAAGTAAGCTCTAGGTTCCACGTGGGGCTTGTGCTGACAACCCCAAGATCAAGATTCGCTTGCTCCACCAACTCAGCCAGCTAGGTGCCCTTGTTTTGTTTTTTGTTTTTAAATTTATTTTTTTATAATAATTTTTTATTATATTATGTTAGTCACCATGTAAAGTTCCATGATTCATTACTTGCGTCTAACACCCAGTGCACCATGCAATACGTGCCCTCCTTACTACCCATCAGCCACGGAGCAATACTTTGGTCAAACACAATAAAAAGAAATAATAAAATGGGGGGGGGATGCAATATAAAGCACCAATTAGTTTTTACTACTCGATTTCATAGACATAAAATTACTCTGTCAAATTTGCTCTAAACATTCCTAAAAGCTTACTCTCGATTTCATTATTTACTTTGTTATGGACCAATAACAAACGTTTTGCAAACCAGCCCAGGAATCATATGCGATCACACAATGAGCAGCAATGTTCTAATACCTAATTGTCTGGACCCGATGTCAGAACTAGCATTGTTAGGGAGAATATACTCTACTGCAGTAGTTGAAAATTTCAAATTAAAGCTCTCTTACTCTGTGAGCAAGTTACCTAACCGTTTTGAGCTCTAGGTCATGCAACTATGAAGTCAGGATAATAACATTACTAATAATTCACCAAACTGTGTGAGATTCAATGAAAAGATCCTTGTAATAAGCACAGTGCTGGGCACACGGTGAGCTCTCAATTTATGGTAATTACACTGATTTGTATGCTTTTGTCCTTTCTATAAGAATGTTTTGAAAGAAGGGTACTGTCGAATTACTATATGTATCTTCAGTATCTAAGGCAGAGCCCTACTGTCATTAGCTGCTCAGTTAATGCTCATGGTAATGATTTGTCATGTAGGAATAGAAACATTAGTAAACTTAGGAGAGCGTAAACAATTCACATGCTGTTACATTGCTCTATTCCACATAATTCATAAGCCATGAATATCCTAAAAAAATAAACACACTGCAGTTATTATAGGTCTCAGCAAAAGTCACCCTCATGAAATAGGGCTTCTGACATTGTGTTACTGAGTTAGAGAGAAATGGATCATACAATTAAATAGAAGTGGGATGCAGATAATTATTTAAAAACATTTTTCAGACAATTCTTTTTTGAGAGCAGTTTTAGGTTTACAACAGAAGTGAGAGGGAGGTACAGAGATTTCCCATATACCCCCCACAGGCATATCTTCCCCACTATCATCATTCACCAGAATGATGAACTTCCACGGACAGATTATAATCACCCCAAGTCCACCGTTTACCTTAGGGTTCACTCTAAGTGTTGAAGATTTCATGGCTCTGGACAAATGGGTCATGACATATAGCCATCGTTGTAATAGCGTAAGAGAACTTTCATCACCCTAAAAATCCTCTGTGCTTTGCTTATTCATTCCTCACCTCGGTCCCCACCTCTGGCGACCACTCATCTTTTCACGGTCCCCACAGTTCTGCCTCTTGCAGAATGGTGTCTAGGGCAAACCGTACAGTAAGTAACCATTCCAGATTGGCTTCTTTCACTTAGAGATACGTATCTGAGGTCCCTCCCTGTCTTTTCATGGCTGCATAGCTCATTTCTTTTTAGAGCTGAATAATATTCCACTGTCTGGATGTATCACAGTTTATTTATACATTCATCTACTGAAGGACATCTCCCGTTGCTTCCAAGTTTTGACAACTATGAATAAAGCTACTATAAACATCGTGTGCAGGTTTTTATGTCAATATAAGTTTTTAGCTCCTTTGGGCAGATACCAAGGAGTGCGACTGCTGAATCATATGGTAAGAATATGTTAGTTTTGTCAGAAGCTGCCAAACTGTCTTCCAAAGTGGCTGTGCCATTACACACTCAACCAGATCTTTATTTTTTTATGTTTTGAGCAGTTTTTACATAGGTTCTCATGCAGCCCTCCAAACAAACCTGTGAGGTAGATATTGCCACTTTATAATACAGGGAAACTGAAACCAGAGGGATTAGTCCCTGGTATCCAGCTAACACCCAGTACAGGTTTAAACTTAAGCCTGCCTACCTCCAGAGTCTATGATCCTTCTTTCTTTTTTAATAATTCCTAGGCATTGTGCCCTAGCACAGATTTCTAGGGCAAAGCTCTGATAGGATCCAAGAAGTGATCAGAGCCTGAAGTAACAGCCCTCATGTAAATCTCTCTGCCAGGCAATGGGCATATCCCAGATGCTCCGGAAAGGCTGGGTAGCTCAGTCCCTCCATGATGCGTGACTTTGTCAATCTCTTGTGATTGTCTACACTTCTGTTTGTTTCCACAGGAACTTGAAATCATCAAATTATTCTACTCTGGGAAGAAGCCTATAAAAGTCAGCATGTATTTAAATACCTGTTGGAAACGCTTGTTCCTTACAGAAATAAATTTATAATACTTGGTGTTGATTTCATATGAAGTGTGAAATATCTGATACAAAATTAAAAATATGAAGATCGTGATTTGCAATTGAAGGTTTACAAATCCAGAAAATCAATGAACATGCACACATTCAATTCCTATTCTGTACAGCTCATGTAAGTCTAAAGATGGTGTCCTGTCTTTCATTGTAATGGCCCATCAGTCTTCATTAAGTTGGTGTGCAGTGGAAGTTCGTAGGTTGGTTTGAAGTAAAAGGGCATCCCCTTCACTGTAAATACATCTCCTGAGGGCCTTCTAAAATATTTCAGAGGGGCGCCTGGGTGGCTCAGTTGGTTAAGCGTCTGCTTTTGGCTCAGGTCATGATCCTAGAGCCCCGCATCTGGCCCCCTGCTTCTCCCTCTCCCTCCGACTCTCCCCCCTGCTTGTGCTCTTTCTCTTCTCTCTCTCAAATAAAATCTTAAAATAAATAAATAAAATATTTCAGAAAACAACGTAAATGTTATTTCACTACAATTACCATAAGGAAAGGTATCACTCATCTCCCGTGCAATCATTGATTCTGCTCCACCCTCTCTTCCAGTTCTCTTCCTCTTCAAGCCCTGCCAGAAGAGGCAGTTCCTAGCTTTTTATCCAAACAGGCTTGTTCCACTTGAGATAGTGTTATTAGCATCTGCTACTTTTCCAGCCTTATCGTGAGGTGCCACAGCCATGCCTGCGACAGTTAGGCTATTCTGTGAAATTTTCATAGAGGGTTTAGCAGTCAGGGTCCCAGGAGGTAACTGATGGTGCAGTCATGTTTAAAGAGAGTGTGGGGGAAAAAAAGAGGTAGGGAAATCCCAAGGGACAAGGCAGTAGCCTGGAGAACAGGTGCTAAATATGGGTATTATAAGTGACATTATGGTTCCTAGTCATGCAGGTATAAGGAGAGAAAATGGTTATGAGGAGATTGGGGCAGAAAGGGTTATGTGGGGAGAGGCCTTCTAACCAAGGCTGTGATCTGAGGTAGATCAAGAGAAACAGGCAGATCAAGGGACTGTGCATGAAGTAAATATCCCAACCATCCCCTTTGCCTTCTCTTTGACCTCCTGGCATGCTCCACATTGGCCAAACCCTTCAATGTAGGCCATACTGATCAGTCTCCTGGGACACAGGAGGCTGGAGAAGAGAGGAGAATATTCTAGAAGGACAAATGGTGGCTATCCACCATCGATGGCTGCACCGTTGGCCCACGTTCATGTGCATTCTGTGTTCTCACTGACTGATGACAAAATGTACTGAAAGGGGTTCAGTTCAATGATCCTTACTGAATGTTGCTAAGTATGTCATCCAGACCTAAAATAAGGCAGAAATGAAATTCAGACCTACCTCAAGAGGTGAGTTAGAATTCAGACAGATTTTAAGACTACTAGGAAAAGTGTTTCTTGTCACTCTTGAAATATAAAAAGAAAATTTTTTACCAACATTTAAAACAATTCTTGAGGAGGAAATGAGCCTTACTATTCCTAAGAAAAGAGCTATCCCTATTTGTGATACAAATTTACACAATCTTCCATTTCCAAAGCTGATAGTGTTTTCTGTGGCCTGTTGGATAACAGCAGACTGTTGGCTGTTCATTTACACACCGGTTGGCACAACCCAAAGTCAGCAGTGGTCTGTTCATCCAAGTCAGTGTTTCTGAGTTTTAAAAGGCAGACAAAATTGATTCCACCTGAGGAGTATTCCTCCTAATAATCCATACCCTTCATTTTGTTTGGCTCTTCCTCCCTTGTTTTAACCAGTCACATAAAATAGGTTATATAGAATACTATTCATTCTCAACAGCTTCCTCCCTACCCAGGTCCCTGTCAAAGCAGAATGGACGTCAGAAATATTTGGAACTCTCTAGTTAACACATTGAAATGACTATGGAGTAAGATGGAAAAAAAAAAAAAAAAGCGTTTCCTTAATTCTGTAATTAGCAGGAAAAAGGCTGCCATCCCAGCCGCCAGGTATACAAATATTACAAACAGGATACAGTTTATTAGAAATTCCTCCTTAGCCTTAGTAAATTGGATGTTGTATGCAATCCACAGTCTCACCAATAATTGGGTTGGTGATTTTTTAAAAAGGATTTTTGTATGTACAGCAGTCCATGGTTGGTATCCAAGATAGATTGTTTATTGGTTGGTTGATTGTTTGACTTTCATATGGAAACCTCAGTTTGGGAAAGGAAGTAAAATCCATTCTTTGAGTTTTCCTTTTAAAGTACACTATTAAGAGGAAAGAAGCCTGAGGAGGCAGGGGCCATCATCCACTTCTGTGTTAGTGCAATTCAGCATGAAACAATGACCTGTCCTGCCCTGGGTGCTGATCAGAATAGAGACCAAAATTGGGCTGATTATTTCAACAACATGAATTTACAAAATGTTGAATAAGTAACAATATAAATAAATTAATTCCTACATTTTATTCTGTGCTGTATTTAAAAAATTATTTGCATAGTTCAAGAAAACAAAAAAAATGTACATAGTTCAAATTAGGTAACCTAGCTTTAAATAAACCAAAAATAATTTGTTTCCTTGTTTTGCAAAATTCCATTCTTCTTTGTCATTCACAGGTAAACCTAGTTCAATATTGATACTACTATTTATAGACCAAAAAAATGGAAATTTATGCAGAATAAAAGTGAAAAGGGTTCTTTTAAGTGGTGTTATAAGAAATGAAGTTATTTAGAAAGAGATGTTCATTCACTCTTCCAACTATATACCAGAATATACTCTAAGTATATTCCAGACATAGATGCAAACATTGAAAATATACAAGTATTACAAGACAATATGGATGAATTCCTTTATAATCTGGGAAAGGGAAAATCTTGCAAACCATGATCAAATTTTAGAAAAAAATAAAAGACTTTACATGGCAAGAAACAAAACAAAACAAAAATAACACCACCATAACCATAATCAATAGACGAATGCTAAACTGGAAGAATTTTTTTTTTTTAATTTATAGCTTAGAGGGTTAATTTCCATAAGAAGAAGCAACGACAACTTGTAAATATGGGTATTATAAGTGACATTATGGTTCCTAGTCATGCCAAGAGGTGTGAAGACTCTCAGAGAGTATTTGGTCTGGGCATGGTTATAATTTGCCCATCTAAAGAGCTCTTTTAAACAGAAGAAAAGACCAAAAACCTAATAAAAAGTGGACAAAAGATGTATATAGATGGCTCACTAGAAAGAAGTGTATAATTGTACTTTAATGTGAGAAAACATAAGTAAATACAAATTATATTACATTGATATACCACTATTCAAATATCAGATTTATGAATCAAAAGCTTGACAACATATCCTGTCAGAAAGCTGTAAAGAGCGACTTTCCATAAGCTGCTGGAGGGAAAACAAAATGGTTCAGCCATTATGGAGGGAAATTTGGCAATATCTAACAAAAGTACATATGTATTTGCCCTTTGATCTAGCCAAGCTCACTTCCAAGAATCTACCATGAAGATTCATCTCTGTAAATATGAAACCACACGTGCACATGGCATACATTAAAACATAATTTACAGTAATAAAAGACTGGAAATGACCAAAACGTCCCTGAATGTGGGGGTTGGTGAACTGACATAATTCAAGTCAACAAAGAAAGAGAGAAGACAAATTACCAATATCAAGAATGAAAAAAAGGGATATCATGACAGATCCTATAGACAGTTTGTTTTTTTTTAAAGATTTTATTTATTTGACAGGGAGAAAGACAGCCAGTTAGAAAGGGAGCACAAGCAGGGGGAGTGGGAGAAGAAGAAGCAGGTTCCCAGCGGAGGAGCCTGATGTGGGGCTTGATCCCAGGACTCCGGGATCACGCCCTGAGCCGAAGGCAGGCGCTTAACGACTGAGCCACCCAGGCGCCCCAGATCCTATAGGTATTAAAAGAATAAGGGAATTCCATCAACAACTTTATGCCAATGATGGACAGTTTAGATCAAATGGACTGATTCCTGGAAAGACATGAGAACAAGAAGCAGAAAATCTAAACATCCCTGTAATTATGAAAGCAGAGAATTCATAACTTCAAAACTTCTCCCCAAAATAAGGCCCAAATAGTTGCTTAATCCACTCACATATTTAAAGAAGGAATTTTGTTTTCTTCTGTGAATGGTAGTTGGACTTTGTTCTGGCAGGCCAGTAAGCTGCTTGCAGATTGGCACAATCCATTGAAGACCCCTTTGAAAGCTTTGCTAGTGGGTCTAGAAGAGTCCTTACTCCAAGCGCAGTTCAGCTCTCCTACTAAGGCCTGACCCCACCAGGGTCCCCACTAGATGCGCCAGCTGATTACTGTGGACTATCCTCTACTCTGGCTGGTTGGAGCTTGAGTGGCCTCCTGCCTGACTGTAAACCCTGGGAGCTGTTTCTTGCTACGTTTGCCTCCTTCTTGCTTGATTTTGTAGAATTTTACCTTAGGCATTCACGGCCTAGTTCCCCACAAAAACTCAAGAGGACCCTACGCAGATTTCTGAAGCTTTTTAGCTGAAAACTTCCCTCTCTCTAGACTCTCCCCTATAAATTCCCTACAAATAGATGACTATATCTCTAATTAAATGTTTTATCTGACTTCCGAGGGTGAGGAAATATTTCGTCTTATTTACAATGAATCAATGAATGTCTCAGGAAGCTAAGAAAGCTAGTTTTCTTCCTCAGTTTTTAGGGCATAGATTAAAGAGTAGTTATCATAGCTTTCATCACAGATTTTTAAAACATGTCTCTTTTTTAAAATGCTGAAATAGGTTAGGGCCTATGGTATAGTCAGATTTATGGGAGACAAACATCTTCTAGTTTCTTTTAAATTTTTAACTAATGGATCATTCCTACAGGCAAGCTTACAGAAGAAAAAGCTGGCAGAGTGGTGAGTCTGTTTTTATGGAAATAAGGTCATTAGTACTAATCTTTGATGGACACAACTAATTAATTCTTGGACAATACTAATGGGGGAGGACAGAAGGAGAAACAAACAAGAAACAAAACCAGTAAATATTACTCTAGGGCTAGATTTTGGAATTGAAATGTAAGAACTGCTGCAACAGAAATTAAATTTAAACCCAAAAGAGCCACGTTTTAACAACAAAAAAAACCCCTAAAGATTTTTAAGCTAAAACTGTCAGATCAGAAGTTAAAACGTCTTGCATTTGTTAATGCTGCAAACTTTCAAATGGCATGCTTTTCTCAAGGAGACAATGTTAGTTTTACCAAAAAACTGTAATATCAAAAACTGTAATAATAATAGCTTTCTAGATTAAGAGGTTATTTTTAAAGACACATACACACACATGCAAATACTGAGAATATCACTGCAAACCTCATTATCATGAAGTAGGCATGTTGTTAGTATCGATGTAGAACATTCAGGCATGATGTATGATCTTGGGTTGTGAGAATAGTGATGAATAACTCATTGGAATTTAGATGAATGACTGATCTGCTTATTCATAAGAGGGAAGAGATTGCCACATTGCAGAGAACTGGTCTTCTGACATGTAAGGAGGTAGAAGGATTTGGCTATTCGAGGATGGGAGTAGCAGAGGCTGTCATCCAGCATGGAGCTTTATCAATGCTGAACAGAAGTAGCAATGGTATCTTCTCTACAGATGGCTCCACTGGGCCTTGTTCCCGGACATTTAGCTACAGAGCTTCTCACTGGCCCTCTTAGAACTCTGTGAGCTACTTAAAAGCCCTGAGCGAATTTGTTTTCTGTTTTATTGTAGTGTGGATTCTGTTTCCGATAGACACTGAAATCAAGATAACTTACTGAACTTAAGTACATGGGCATCAATGACAATAAAAAAATTATCACATATATGGTCTAGGGCACCAGACTGATTGGAAGGGGTGAGGTACAAAGGAGAGGCAAGGCAAGGGAGGCAAGCAGCTTCAACATCTCTTTCCAAAGTGTGGTTGTAAAGGAGAGAGCAATGGTAGAGAATAGCTGGAAAGGATATAGATTCAAGGGAAGAAATTTTTTTATTTTTAGATTTTTTTTTTTTTTATTCGACAGAGACAGAGACAGCCAGTGAGAGAGGGAACACAAGCAGGGGGAGCGGGAGAGGAAGAAGCAGGCTCCTAGCAGAGGAGCCTGATGTGGGGCTCGATCCCATAACGCCGGGATCACGCCCTGAGCCGAAGGCAGACGCTCAACCGCTGTGCCACCCAGGCGCCCCACAAATTTTTTTATTTTTAAAGATGGAAGTGATTTAAGGTTTCTGAGAAGACTGGATGGTGATATAAGGGAAAGGTGGAGCCTGTCTTCGCTTAGCTGGAAACTGTGCCTCCTTTAATGTAAAAGAAGGTTACGTAGGTAGTAACTGAACAGCTTCTTTGACTCCAGAGTGACTGGAAATATACAAATATTTGCTCTGGAAGTGCCTTACTCGGGGAAGTAAGGAACGGAGAAGGAACTGAGAAGAAGGAACAGGAAGAAGGAACGGAGAAATGCCATAGGATATTCCAAATAGTGCAAACAGAGCAGTCACATTCATTAAGGAATATAGAAAGAGAGTCAAAATCGTAGGTGTGTTACATTTAACTGAACACCTCTGTATGCTATTTCTTCACTTATATTTATGAAGAAGATAACTATGTTATAAAAATTTAGGTAACAGAGAAAGAAAAAAGTCAATGCATAGGCCTCAGAGTTTCACAAAGCTTTTAAAGTTTTTTTTTAAATGTACGCTCAGTCTTCTTTGTGTATGTATTTTTACACAGTTGAAATACAGTGTCTCTGCAGATGGTATAGGGCATACTGTTTGTTTCACTCACGTTTCCATCGCACACAGTATTCACAGGCATCTGTTAATAGCATAATTTTTAATTGCCATAATTTACCTAGCCTTTTCTCTAGACCTAACCTCAGTCACTGCATCAATTTGAATTACAGCTCTGCAAAGGAACTCAGGGATTATCAGTGCCACATCCTTCCTACAGAGGAGAAAACCAAGATGCAAAACAGCTGAGTAAATCTCATCAGGGTCATACAGCAGACGAGCAGCAAGGTCAAGACCGGACCCTGAGGCCATAACATGGACAGCAGGCTAGCAGAACTGATTGGAACTATAAGCCTCTAGCTCAGCGCTTCTCAAAATCATGGTCTAAAATGTGTATTACTGGTCCACACTGAGATCAGGGGTTTGCAAAAGAATAAGGAAAACAGTGTACTACTTTCTATTCTGTGACTGATCAGTAGCGATCAGCTCACATACCAGCATCGGTCCGCAGATGATGCTTTGAGTAGTACAGCTCTAATTGAAAGAAAAATCACTCACAAAATGCCTGGTTCTCTCTGTAACCATCAATGGCATTAGTAAATAATATGCTGGAGTCTCACAGCCACAATTATTCATTATTCTTACAATTTCTTCCTTAACAAAATCAAGTAAGTGCCCAAGACATTGACTTTTGAAAAAAAGCACGCACACCGAATCTGCAAATATGAGCATAATACATTTACTGTGCAGGTTTACATGGTTTTATTTAGCCTGATCAATTGTACTGTTTGATAATTCAGCACAGTTCCTGGGATCCATGTTCGCCTGTCTTGGTCTAAGAGACACGACCTTCAACCCCTGAAGGATAATTATATCCCTGCTAACTCACAGCCTTTAGTCGTTCCTGACCACTACACTAAAATAGTTGTTTCAGGAATTCTTTTATGGATTGAACACACAAAATGTACCATGGCAAAAGTATCCTGTTGCTCCCCACCCCCACTCTCCAAAAGGAGAAAATAACTGTATTTATATACATATGACAGCATGATGCCATGATTCATCATACTCAGTGAGAATTGATTTTCAGAACTAATGGCAAATTTGGATATAGTGCTTTTAAAAATATATTCTATAATTCACAGGCTATCTGAAAGCTAATTCCAGGCATGAGAAAAATTACCATTGGATGACCAGGGTAAAATAGAACACCAGTGGTCATTGATTTCATTTCTCACTTTATAAAAATCAGCCAGCACATCAATTATACTGAAATTACGAACCCTGTTTTTAAGGATCTCTAGAGGGAGAAGCAATGCCACATTCACTGTGATGGATGACATGTTTATAGCTGCCCGAAGGAAATGCAAACTCCTACAATGACCCTTCCAGGATAGTTCAGAATGCTTAAGCATTATTATCATCATGGTTAATACCAGCAGGCAATATTCTAAACACACTTCATATACTACATCATTAAACTGAGAGGTAGACATTATTACTTAGGTGGTAGGTAGGTTTCTAAAGGAAGACTAGTCTACCAATGTCGAAGACACTAAATCTTTAAAAGTAATTTAGGAAGTGCAACCAACATATTCTTAGTACATGAAAGTAACAAAGAAGTAACAAAAAACTCTGAGAGTAAAATTAGTGAGAATTCAAATATAAAGGTGTTTGTCATTTGCAAGAATGACCCCCTGATTTTTTCTAAATGCTGGGATAAAGTGGTTTGGGAGACACGATAAAAGGCAATTGTATTTTTAAGACTGGAATCTAAGCTACTGAATTGTATTCTGTGAGGAAAACTGTGATAACAGAAGAGAGATGATCTCTTCTCACAGCAGACACAGATTTGGAAGGCAAAACGAGCTCAGCTCAAGGCCACGTATCACCGGACAGACTGACTCAGTATAACCATTTGTACCACAGTGGAAACACTGATCAACTTACATTGTGAAGACACAGGTTACTCATTTTCTCTCTTGCTCGGATTCTGTGTTCAAGCAATATTCTCATTTTGACTTAGTTTTCACACAATGAATGCTATAGGGAAAGAATGCTAGCAGTAATATTTCTTAATATGAATTAATGAACTGGCAATGTGATTTATCCATTTTGTGTCTTGTGATCTGGTAATAAAAATTAGGTCATTAGATTACCTTTGGATATTGAATAAAGTGTCTTTTCCTCCATTCTTAAAAAAAAAAGTTTTGTGTGTGTCTTTCATAAAAGTTGAAGATGTTTATTGCAGAAAATTCAGGAAACACGGATATTCACAATGACAAAAAATATTCTATAAGAAACAACTCTTAACTATGTGTGTGTGTGTCTATGTGTGTGTGCCCACACATACACATAGCCTCTGGTCTTTCACAGTGCAAACATCTGTACATACTACTCAGTTGTGAACACATGCTACCTTTCAAAGAAAAGGAAAGATGCCTCAGATGCAGAGCTGAGAGGCATGGGGAATTAGTCCTAGCCCTTGAGATCTAATCAAGAACTTCCAACACCTTCCCAGCTTCCCCAACATTTTCCAGAATTTCTATGGAACAGTACTTTTTTTTTTTTTTTTTTGCGTTTCCCATGCCCCCCCCACACACACTTTTGAAGAGAAATGCCTATAGTGGTTCTCGTTTGCCTGTCCCACCAGATGCTGGATGTCTCTTCATCTTACAGATGGAGTGCTCAGTGAGCTCTAATTAAGGAACTATGCCTAAGAAGCACCACACCTGCATCTGACTTAGAGAAGGAGAGTCTGAGCTTTGAGCTAATGATGTAATGGGAGGGCACTTTTGAGAACCCTGAGATGGCTCCCAATGACCCCTGCCTCCCTGTAGCCACACAAATGTGAAATTCTCTCTTCTGGACTATGGTTTGGACTTACTGACTCACTGTTAAGGAATAAGGCAAAAGTGACGAGATGTCACTTCTGAGATTAGGTTATAAAAAGACTGTGGCTTGTCTTGGCCCTCCTCTCTCACCCCTCACTCTGCCATTTTGTGGCAGAGCCCATGTGGTAAGGAATTGATGTGTCCAGCCAACAGCCAGAGAGGACTAGACAACTTCTGCCAACACCCATGTGACTGAGTTTGGAAGATTTGTCCCCAACTGAGCCTTGAGATGACTGAAGCCCCAGGTGACAACCTCTTTGCAGCCTTGTGAGAGAATTTATGTCAGAAGCACTCATAAACTGTGCCCAGATTCCTGACCCACAGAAACTGTGAAATAATATTTCTTAGTTTCACTACTTACCAAGTTTTGGGGTGACAAGTTTTATGTAACAGTAAAGAAATAGTACAGATGCTGAGTACAATATAAAACTGAACCCATGTTTTATTATTTTCATTAAACATTTCATATGCATTAAACCTGACCTATTATCCTTGTTAAGTTTATAAATAAATGTATTTTTTACTTCCAATGTCTAATTATTTCCTTTTTAGAACTTTATTTTATGAATGAGGTATTTTATGTTTTATATGAACTCTGAGGACATCATTATTCCTATTTTAAAGTTTTTATTTTGTTTTCTCAGATGTTAGTCCCTCAATTTGTTGGCATTATTGCATTTCTTTCATGATATTTGTCTTTCTTTGTCTTTCTTGGCTGTCTACTCATCTTGGTATGTGAAACTCCCATCTGTTTGCCCATCTGCAGGTGCTTCTGTTGACTGTGGGGTGCAGAGTGTGCCTTGCTGGGGGGGGGGTAAGGTGCATGCAGGTAACTTATCTTTGGAGTATGTGGCTTACCCATTTATATTTCAAATTATAAGCCATCTGGGATGGTACCATGTCTTTTTAAGCCATATTTGCTGCTTTAGCCTGGGGTAAACGCTACAGCTGCCCACAGATTATTATAAGGGAAAAAAGAATGAGTAACAATTCAGCTGTTCCACATGTAGTTGCAATTGCTCATCTAATGATTTTCCCAGAAACACATCCTACCCTATGTATTTTGACTATGTGTTTGCAGAAGCTCTACAACTGTTCCCACCTATGAAAGAGTTCTGTCAAACATTTTTTGGACTATGGTTTCCTCTTGTCTTGTGTCTTTCAGGAATGCCTCAAAATCAGAGATTCAGCTAATAGCAGTCTCTTTTTCCCTCCTTCATTATTGTTAAGGATGTATCACAAAACATTTATATTTACATATACATATGTTTCTTTTGTAAAGGATTTGGGCAGGCGGAAATAGATTTATGTGCTCATCTTGCCAACTGAATCTAATTAGTAAAAACATTTATATTCTTGAAATTAGAATTCTAAAAAATGTTTCAACTAGAAACAGAAAGTCCATTTTTAATAAAACTGAAAACCATCGTTCTAAACTAACTGTAATGTTGGTGATTAAGTGGTTGAAAGGAACAGTTTGGAAGTGGTCCAGTCATTTGGTAAATGCCGCTTCTGCCATCAATACATTAAAGAGGCATGGTACTTTCCTGTAAAAAAAAGTGATATTAAGAAAATTTGGGTAGATGTATACAAAAAAGTGTGATTCTAAAATTGATACAGATGATTACACAATCTTTTTTTCAAGGCAATTACCCACACTGTGATCTGTTTAAACTTGGTTTTTCTTTCACTATCCACTCATTTTACAGTCTGCTAAAGAAAAAAAAATCTCCTAGTATTTGATACATGTCATACAAATATATATATATAACTTATAATTACATAATTTTATAATTTTTATATCATGCTGGTTAAAATATCTAGGCTTAGTCTATTAAATGTGTAACGAAACCTTTTTTTCAGGTAAAAGATAAAGTGTTAATAACTCTTTTCCATACATCAACATATAGTCCACATAATCTTTAACAGAGGACCCCCTTGGCAGTACCATCTTACTGTTGACCTACTTTTCTTTGATTAACTTAAAGATTGAACAGTTATGAGGCTTTCAGAATAACCATTTATTATTTCCAGTTTAAATTTTCCTTTTCACAAATGTTACTTGCTCTACAGTGTTAGAGAAATCAATTTAGATTAAAAAATTATCAATTTATGAAAAAGGAAATATTGGAATGCAGATAACTTCATTATTAAGGGTATTTACTTCTACAACAGACTGAGGTAAAAATATACATTTCACCCCCGAGTTGCTAATGCCTACGATAACACCATTTAACAACAATCAATACAATAATAAACACAAGATTTAGGCAAGCATAAACATATTTATGAAACTAAATAATTTAAACATTTTTAAGTATTTTAAAGAAATTTTAGTATTTATAATTACTTAATTCTATAAGTCACAAAGTTACATGGAAAAAGAAGTTTGGTTTATAAAAAGCATGAATCTAGAATAGATTCCTACTAATTAATCTCACTAGAAAATGATATTCACATACTGAGGCTGCCTAGGAATACAGTTGTCTAAAAGCACAACTGATTGTAAAAATGCCTTCCACTGGTGTATTGAGATACTGAATTTCACTCTTGAAAAAAATGGTTATTTTGGAGAACTGTCTCATAATTTTGTCAAGTGTAAACCCTTGAATATTTTTAAGGAAATATCATCATTTACGGTTGTTGAGCTAATGGTGCCAGAGGTATGTATTATGCAAAGATACAACATTAAAATCTATAATTTAAGCATAAAGATTCTCGTATAAATACTTGAGTTCAAAATATTGTTTTCATTGAATAATATTCTATAAATCTGGGGGAATTAAAAAAATGAATATCCATTTTCAGTCTTTGGCAAAACACATATAGTTAGATCAAACCATGAGTTTCTTACATGAAAAAGAAAGAGTGCATTAGGGAAAGTGATGGAAATATGATGTCCAGATTCAGCTAGAAATATCCTGAGACTGATGATAAGAAATTTTAATTTAAGCCAATTATTTTTAAAAAATCATTTCAAAGCATTACTGAACAGTTTTGTATTCTTTTCTTTTAAAAAATGTAGACATAATTCATCTTTTAACCGCTCTAGATAAGCGCTATGTTAGAATTTTATAAGGTATATGACTTTCCACTTTGGATAAGTCTTTTTTGCCTAAAGAAAATGCTGTTTTGTTGATCTATCTGAACACGGAGGTGCATGAGGTGCTTGGGTGGCTCAGTTGGTTAAGTGTCAGTCTCTTGATTTTGGTTCATGATCTCAGGGTCATAAGATCAACCGTGCTACGGGCTCCGTGCTGGGCATGGAGTCTGCTTAAGATTCTCTCTCTTCCTCTGCCCTTCCCCCACCACACGTGTGTGCTCTCTCTCTCTTCCTTCTCTAAAAAAATCAATCAATCAATCAATACTGAGGTGAACTTGAACTTCATGATTTTCAGGGCAGCAGTTGAAGACTTAGGTCTTCGTTTCTTTAGGACGGTCAAAAGCGTTCTTGCTGCTTGGTTTTTGATGCTAAAGCTTTTATCAATGTGTTTTATTAAGATCTAAGAACCCACAATATTTTGGTATCAGTATTCTAAAAATTAATATCCATTAATTTGGTTGTTTTGTCATATAGAGTGTTTCTTGTCTTCACCCACCTCCAACTCCATCCTTATTCACTCTGCCTTTTGAATAAGAATGTACAATTATAACATAGCTTGGAGCAGAATGGGCTTGGGAATCACAAAATCAAAGTGACACAGTCCACTTTAAAAAAATACCTCTAAGCTACAAAGTCAAGTGAGACTTGGAAATGCTAGAGGTCAGAACATTGCTCACAAATTATCCCAGTACAATTTAGCTTATGAATGTTTTGGAATTATACAAACAGCATCTGATGACTCATATAACTTGTACCTTAAATGTGTTTTGCTGTTGTGCATTCTTTTTAGTCCAAGTACCCCCTGAGGAACAAAGTGTTACAGAAGCAGTTACGGTTTCAATTTCCTTCTATGATTTGCTTTCGTTTGGAAACCAGTAAAAGGGGGGACATGGACTGACTAACTCCTGATATTACCAGAGCTTCAGAATACTAAATTTTCATTCTCCTATAGCAGAGATTGAGTCCTACCAAAGACTACAGATAACTTGAGGAAACCAAGAAATATGAAGATGTTACTTAGGAAATGTTATTTTCAACAGTAATTAATAAGTCTTACAACCAAGTACTATACACTTGAAACATTTTTTTTTAATTAAAAAAAATATTGCACATGTGGTGTCTCCTTTGATTCCAGATTTTAGGTTGGTGTCGTTCAACACGGATATTTTTCATGGTAAGTTCCTGCTATCTACAGGCAGGTGAACTCCATTTTAGACTATTACTATTAGGGGAATCTGACCTGATTCTTTCTGTATCCCTGAAACTCACTGTTCTCCAGGGATGTCTTTTCACTGGTACCCAATATGGTGATCATTTTTTAAGGCAATGACGCACATGTGACTTTAGTATTGGTTTGGTTCATCTTTCTTTGTTCCACAAGGAGAAAGTTCACTTTATCTTCCATAAACCCCTTAACTACCACGCAAGGGACCCAACTCCTGATTATGACCATTCCTTGCCCTTCTTCAAGGATGAGGAGTAAACAAGGGGACGAGTGGTGGGGATACTGCAAGAAATCTTGGTAAGATAATTAAAGGGTAGGAGAAATGGACATATACTTTACAGAGTGCAGAGAGATAGGGAGAACAGAGAGAGGCCCAGAAGGGGACCTACTCAACACAATCTTGGTTTAGTAGATAAGGGGAGAAATACACAATAAATTTCCATTTAGCTTCCTGGAGAGAAACTTAAAGTGATTTAGCAAAAGGATCACTGGTCTTAGAGCCAGAAGACTTGGGCTTCAGCCCTACCTATATTAAATCACTGGGTAACCTTTAACAAGTCACTTAAATTCACTGAGCCTCTGTTTCTCCATCTGTGAAACAGGGATAAAGTCCTCTAATACCCATAAGGTTGTCCTCAAGCCCAAATACTGGAGTGCGTATGAAAGTGCATCACATACATATGACCATGTTCTATCTGGTATCATCAAGGGATGAAGTTTTCTGTATGCGGTGTTCTACGCTACGTTACACACAACCACGATTCAAAGTAGGTTGACCATAATATTCAAATGATATGCATTTAAAATTGGTGACTGGAGGGGAAAAAATCCCCTTTATTTGAGAACAACTTCTAGTCCTCTGTTTTTCTCCATCGAATTTCTGTGTTTTCATCATGACACTTACTCTTTGAAAATCAAATATAGAAAATTCAGAGCACCGAACTTTAGGAAGTCTGGTTCTGTGTCACTAGGAAATAGACGAGCTTCCACTTAGTAATTTTAATTCTTTTTTAAAAAAGATTTTATTTATTTATTTGAGCGAGGGAGAGCGAGCGAGTGAGGACAGAGGGAGAGAGGGAGAAGCTGACTCCCGCTGAGCAGAGAGACAGACTCAGGGGTTGATCCCAGGACATTGAGATCATGACCTGAGGCGAAGGAAGGCACTTAACTGACTGAGCCACTCAGATGCCCCAGTAACTTTAATTCTTTATCAGATTCTGTATCTTGCAGTTCTTTGAGATGTTTTTAATGTATCAATAAATTGAGAGTTGCACAAGCAATCAATGAGAGAAGGGCAAAAGTCTGAAAATAATTTTCCAGTCCCTTTTCTCTTCTTTCGCTTCCCCTCTTCATCATTCCCTAGGCATATATTTTCAGTGCAGGGGTTCTATACCTTTTTCCAAATAGAAAATCCAGTTTTGTTGTCAGTTAAATCTCCATAAAACATTTTTAAGTCAGGATGTTCAATTCGAAAAAAATTTTTAAATCTTTTTTTTAATTACCACATTCAAAGGGGCACCCGGGTAGCTCAGTCGGTTAATCATCCAACCCTTGGTTTCATCTCAGGTCATGATCTCAGGGTCATGAGATCTAGCCCCACATTGGAATCTGCAGACTCTGCATGGAGTCTGCTTGTCCCTCTCCCTCCCTCTCTATTCCTCCCCACCCCCCCATCTTCCCCCTGCATGAGCATGTGTTTTCTGTCTCTCTCCGAAATAAATAAATAAATCTTTTTAAAAAACTACCACATTCAACAAGTAGTTTTTATAGTTACCACATTCACATATAATGTTGTCGTTAACACAATCTTCATATATTAAATAAGATAAACATTTGTCTCCAAAAGACAATTTTAATAATAATGCAAAATCTCAGGCATGTCCATTAAGAGTTTAGTATTTGTTTGGTATGTTTTTGTGGGAATTTCTGAAAGAGTCATTATTTATTTCTAGAATATCATTTTTATTACTCTATCATGGATATGCTATTTATTGTGTATGGATTCCTGTGTCTGTATTAATATGCCTGTCAGGGAGTGTGAAAAGAATGAGATAAATAGCATGATTTTTTATTAAACTTTCACTGGAGATCTAAGCAGAAAGCTGGCTCAATTATTCAATAGATATATTGAGTTAATGATTCCTGTGTTGAAATCAGAGCACCGTACTCATTCTTTTCAATGGAGTTCTGACAAAATTTTGGTGAAAGATTACTGACCAACTCTTATTTCTCATTAGCCCTTTTTCCAGGGTAAAAAGACTTGGAGGTGATTATTTTAACTCTTTTTTCCTAAGATTTTATTGCAGTAAAGCATACAAACATAAAATTAACCATCTAAATCATTTTTAGGTATACAGTTCAGTGGTATTAAATACATTCACGATGTGCTACCCTCACCACCATCCCCTTCTAGAACTATTTTCGCCTTGTAAACCCATTAAATAGTCCCATTCTTCCCTCTCCCAGCCTGGACAACCACTATCCTACTTTCTGCCTCAGTGATTCTGGCTACTAGTAATCCTCATTTTTTTTTTTTTTTGAGAAAAAAAAGTCAAATAATTTGGGGAAAATACAAATTTAAGTGACTTATTCTCTGAGGGCACATACACAATATTTTTGAAATTCAGTTTTGTTCAGTCACTGGCAGATCATTCAAAGATTCTGAGTAGCAGAGAGAGAATCACTACGTTCCATAATGAGTCTTTGATATTAAAGAGACTCTTTTAAAAGTAATTTAAGGGTGTACATCTTGGCCACCATGTGATAGATATCTTAAAACAACGAAACAGAAGCAGCAGAACGAATACAACATGAATAAAACAGGGGAAACATTTCTGAAGTAGTGTTGTTATGTTCACGATTTTAAATATTTCTACTTTGCGTTCTGGTAAAATGCTGCAATTTGATAAATTATTTTGAAATTGACTACCAGATGTATTTACTCTAGGAAAATCTGTCCCTTTAATAACTGAATCTGTAGTACAGCAGGGTCTTGAATTATATATGCTATTCCACAGAGATACAGAATTCAATTTCTAAAACTACTCCAAATGATTCTCAAATAAGTATTTTAAGAGGAAGGATCTCAAACTGGTTACCAGAATGCCATTTCTCCAATTTTTGGCAGATTATGAAAAAAATGATCTAATTATATATTATTCATATTGGCTGAATCGTAGAAAGGATGCATAACTCTCCATATGGGCAGGCACTTGATTATTTAGAGTCTATAAGAAATATTTGTAGCTTGGTTTGCAAATAACTACAAATAATACTTAAGATCCAAGTGTTTTCAGCTCTGAAAATCTGATATCTCAGCTTCAGTTCTTGAAAACACAGTTTGTCTCATAATATCGTCATCCAACTAACACTTGTTAGGCATCTTCTATGTCCTGGATGAATGCTAAGTCCAAGAAATGTAAGGGAAAAGTAAGACAAAGTCTTCAGGTGGGTAACAGTCTTGTGGGAAGAAAGACATAAGTAGAGGATTCATAATGCCACAATACATGGGCTTTGACAGAACAAAGTGCTACTGGAATCCAGAGGAGAGGGCTGGAGTGGCTTTCCAAAGTAGTGACATTTCAATTGGGTGTTAAAAATGAGGGGGGGGGGGCGCCTGGATGGCTCAGTTGGTTAAGCATCCAACTCTTGGTCTGGGCTCAGGTCATGATCTCAGGGTCCTGGGATCGAACCCCGTGTTGGTATGGCTCTCAGCACAGAGTCTGCTTGTCCCTCTCCCTCTGCTCCTCTCTCTGCCCACCCCCCGTCTCATAAATAAATACAACTCTTAAAAAAAAAAAAAAAAAGAATGAGGGAAGAGGGCTAACAGGCCTGCCAGGTAGGAGAGACATCCCATGCCAAGGCATAGGGTAGGAAAGGACATAGAGTGTCAGGGGAAAATGCATTCAATGAGCCTGAAGCCAGGCTCTGACTCTTCCTTGCTGTGTAAAATAGAAATGTTACTTAGCTTCTTTGGGCTGTTTCCTCATTTGAAAAAAAAAAAAAAAAGGAATGATAAGAAGACTTACCTCACTACCTTATTGTGAGGATTTTGTGATGCAGGTAAAAACGCCTGGCAAAGTGTTTGCACTTAAACGCTCAGTAAGCAAGAGCAGCTGCAAAACAGAGATCACGGGTGTCAAGCTGGGTTCACTTCCTTATCACAATAAGTCAGCTGCTTCATCTCACCGGGTTTCCCCTGCCTTTTCCCTAACAGGCGAAGGATCAAACTAGATGACGATCTGGTCTCTTTTAGCTTACAGATGATTCTATTATAGCTCTACGGCCACTGTGGCCATTGCCACATAAATATTAGTTCCCATTAACCTCTAAAATATAGGGTATTTTGTTTGTCTAGAGGGAAAATGTCCCATTACAAAATTTGAGCTGTCAAATTTGATGGACAAAAGGGTCACAGCACTGGCCTTCATGTCTTTAGGTTGAATGCTTCGTTTAAAACTGAAAATCTCTGACTTTCATGTTTATTTCAGATAAATGAACTTTTCTTGAAGGGTTTTAGGAAGATGATAGAAAGCATCTGAAAAACATGGTCAAAGGTAGAGACCGCTGTTCTTTATCACAGGGCCTCTTCCTCTAACAATAACATTGGTGATAGCAGAACCATCCAGAACCTGTTTGTTTTGTGGCTGTTTCAACTCAGGGTCTTGTTGGACTGTAACTTAAGAATGAAATGTAATAGCTTAACGGGCACTTTGACTTATTTGTTCCTTGACAAATACTGGAAAAAGCAGTGAACTAGTTAGCTGTTACTTGTGGCTCTTGATAAAATATATATTGTGACTGCATGAGAAAATGGTCAGATATTTCTTAAGAACAAAAGCAAGGAAAAAATGACTTGTGGGTTTAAATGTTCATTACATTCATTTCTTCTTCTTTCATCCAACATTTATTGAACAACTATCATATGCCCAGCAGTGTTTAGACAATAGCAATCCGGAGACAAACTTTTACGGAAGTTTTCGCATCCAAGAGCGAGAGGACATCAAAGGGATGAAGGACAGTTCATTAATGGAGTTTAGGTCTCTGTGTGGCCTAAGGATTGCTGAAGTCTGGGAATAAAATTTGAAGTACTAAGAGATACTAGACATGATTGCTAGATGTTTTAATTTACCTAATTTATTCTTTATAATTCTGACAGGTAACTACTCTCCACTTTCCAAGTGAAAAGCCCAGTCTTAAATAATTTAAGCAACTGCCTATGCTCCAGGCACTGGAATTAAGATGTGAACCTAGTCGGATAGACTCCAAAGTTCATACCCATGGTGACCATATTATATGCTATTGATTTAAAAGTAATGGCAGACATCTTTTCTATCTACAGCAGAATGTCTTCATAAAAGGAAAATGGAGGCTGGTAGGAGTGGCCTTAGCAGTTGACAGTATATGCTACCCTGGGTAGGTGGTTACGGAGTGGTACCTACCAGCAAGATATCAGATTCATTGCCTGGCATTCTGTCAGACTCAGTGACCTGTCTTTGCACTTCAAAGGCATTTTTGCTCCTTCACAGCCTTCTATTAAGAGAAGTGATAAGCCTTATCACCTCGCTCCTTCCATAAGTCCTAACAGCAGACACCAGATGATGCTGGGAGAGTCAGATGGGACACCAGTAGGGAGGAGAGGAAATGTAGCCTGCCAAAGACATAGTCTGTCTCTGATTTTTTCCCTAGGGGTCAAACTGGCAAAACTCATACATCTTTCAAGTTAAGTAAAACCATGGATATGTGTATATGCATACAAACACATGCGAACATACAGGAAGAGTAGTTCTAGAGTTGTAATATTCCCAAAAATGTGATTTGGGACTAAGAAGGAATAGAATAATTCGTTGTACTAGAACTTTTTTTAGATATAAATCTTTAGTCTTTCCCAGTCAAAGAAAAAAAATGTTTCTAAGTTCCATACTGAAGTCATATCCGCATCACTCTGTAACCTGTTTCCATTTTTACTTTGGATTGAAGCTTACCCAAATGGAAGATAACGTTCTCATTTTTTAATGTTCAGATCAAAGGGAAAAAAGAATCAAAGAATTAGTTGGCATAGGCTCACGAGTTCGAAGAATTTCTTCCATGTCCATCTGGTTAATCAGATCTTCAGAGAAGGAAAAAATTAAGGTAGTTGAATGATACAGGCCTTGCAACCAGATGAACTGACTCACGTGTTCCTTAGTCTAAGAAACGAAGTTATGGAATGTAATAGGTGTATTCTGGAGTCCGACTTTGTCCAGAACCCATCAAGCAGCTAATGAAAACCAGTAGGACAGATGACTACCTGAGTTTTCTTAAAATTATCAGGGGATCGTTCATTGACTTTTGTGGACCTATCTCACTCCCGTGGCTGTAATACAGACAACGTCATAGACAGCAGCGATGGTCACTCAGGGTTCCCTCAGGCCCCCTGTGCATGGGGAGGATTCTAATCACAGTTGCCAACTGAGGGCTGGCCTATGTGGATAGATCCAAAAATGTTTATTTGTCTGAATATTGCTGTCTTTCAAATGCTAATGAGGGCTAAGCCCAAAACATTTTGGTGACCTCCTCAAATAAAGGAACAGTACAATGCAAACATTAGGCATTCTGTTTTCTTTGTGTATGGGTCTTGCTTTGTGCATTCTATCTTAAAATATTTATTTTTGGCCATGGCCCTGATACTCTGTGGCTGGCACTTGGTGGAATCTCAGCCATAATTGTTGAATGAATAAAATGTCTGTGCAATGAGCTTTCTCACGGCAAATCATTATGGAAGTATACATCCATCTCAGAATGGCCATAGTCCAGCGAGCAAAGAGCATGGCTAATGTGTGTTGAATTTCTCTCGCAGTCACGCACATCGTCCTCGTCGGTTACTCTTCTCCAATTCTGTTAACTAAAAACCAGGGCACTACAACAAACCACAAAACATACAGGAGGATACAACATTTGAGTAATGGCTTACTGTCAATTATAATACTGCATTAGTATTTCAGTGTAACAGGAGAGGGTTGTAGGACTCCTGGGCTGAAATATGCCATTTCTTTACGATGACATCTTTAGTAGTAATAACGTTTTTATTCCCCTTGTGTTTATATTTTATTTAAAATAGGCCATAAAAACCCGTTGACGGAGGGCAGGGCAAGATAGTTCTATTTCCATGCCTTCCTGCAGAAGGCAGGGTGGAGAAGGGCTGCTCTGGCTGGCGGTTTCTGCCACAGCCCACTGGCTCCTCCAGGACAGCTGAACCACGTGTCCTCTCAAGTGCGGCTACTACCCTCTTCTCCTAGCAACCGTATTATGTTAAAGTACGGTTGCTGAGGTTGCCAGGATATTCTTCTATTCTTGTTCTCCATGACCAAACCAAAGGGAAAAGAAAGTGTAAACCAAACCTGAGGTGAAGATACAGGGAGAGGGACCCAGAAAAAACAAAGGACCCTCCTCTTATTCCAAGGAACTAAGCTGAGCAAATTACCTTCTGGTTAATGTGTTAGATAAACATATAGTTTCTTTTCTTTTGGGTAAAATCAGAAAAAAAAACAAAAACGAATTTTAAAGAGAACCTGAAAAATAATGGCTATTAAACATTTTAAGATAAAATTCACTTCTTTGTCATTATTCACTGAAAGCCACTTTTTCCCAATAAGGGAAGAGAGGCAAATATTTTAAAATTGTCAGAGTGACCTGAAAGAGTAACCTCTTTCAGGTTAAACCATCCTGTTTAACACAGAAAAGTTTTGAAGTAGATGCCACATTTCACTGAACCTAAGACATCACTGATGGTAAAGTACAAGTACATACTGCGTTCTGAAAATGTTAAAATATGAAAATAACCCCACCTGTACATAGAATTATTAAAACATGGTATATTACTTCATTTGGTTTTTCTACCAATTCTGAGATAAAATATCTTCTTTATTCAAGGAAAGGAGGTAAAGGTTCTCAGAATCAGACAGCTAATAAGAGGTAGAGACAGACATCAAATCTACATCTGTTTGACTATTCATTATGCCATGTTGTCTCTTTGGCTCCTTGCACAGATAATAAATAAAAATAGTTATTAACCAACATGTTTGCTTGTTGAAGTATTTGTCATACTCCTGGTAATTCACTAGGTATCATTAGCCCTGTTTTATAAATGAGAAAAACCAGACCCAGAAAGATGGAATGACTCGCTCAAGGTCACATAATTAGTAAGTGGCAGAGCCAAGAGTGAAACTAAAGATAAATGACTCTTAAGCCAGAACATGTTTGACTAAGATCAGACATTAACTAACTACCGGACCTGAAATTAGTTCATGGACATAAAGATTATTCAAAGAGAAATATCCAAGAAGAGCTGTTGCACATGTCAGATGGATTCATTGATTTATTCAACAAATATTGAATGGCTACTTTAAGCTAGGCTCTGTTTTAGTACCTGGAATACAGAAATGAGTAAAAGACATAACAATCACACAGTACTTCAAAGTGCTATAGAGAGAAGCAAGGTGGAAGGTATACCGCAAGGGGGAGGGAGCTTGCAATTTTAAATAGTAGTCAAGGAAGGTGTCCCTGAAAAGGTGACATCCGAACAAAGATAAAGGAGATAAGGAAGTGAACCACACTGATATCTGTGGGAAGACCATTCCAGGCAGGAAGGACAAAGGGCTTAAGTTAGGGAGGTTCCAGCCCATTGCATGAACAGCTAAGGGGCTGTGTGACTGGGGGGGCATAGTGGCAAGAGGGGAGTGGTGGTGATGACTTCAGAGGGGTATGAGGGACAGGAGGTGGAGAGGAGGCCGTGGACATATCACATAGGGTCGGTAGGGCATTTTAAGGACTCTGGGTTCTACTCAGAGCCAAATGATAACCTTCGGCAGAGTAGCCTCAAAGAATTTGAAATCTGGTTGACTTCAGTGAATCTGTCTGAGGCATCCCAAGTGTGTCTACTTCATCAGTCCAATGTAATCTTGGGTTACTTGGCAAATAGACGTCACTCTATATCTACGGTATATTATAAAGCATTGCCTATTCTAGAGAGTGTTGACAGGTAAGATTCCAGCTTTATGGAAAGCTAATAAATAGATCTTTATTAGACACTTATTATCTATGCTGGGCATTTAAAAAAACGCCTCACCTCCGCCACCCCAACCCCAACAAAAATTACTCCCTACTTTCAATAAGCTTATAATTTAGCTGTGAGTTCATAAAAGTCTGTACCAAGTGTTCACTTGTGGAAGAGCAAGCATGGAATTAGGCCAGGGGTAGCCAGAGACAGTTTTATTGACAGCAATATGTAAGCTGAGGTTTTCTAGATGGATAAAGGCAGGTAAACATTTCATCCAGAGGCAACAGCATGAGCAAAAACAAGAAGGCTTATATTAGCATGGCCTATTTTTTTAAGGATTCATTCATTCATCCATTCATCCACCCATTCATTCATTCAATGTGACTGGGGCATAAGGTGCCTGAGAAGTAACAGCAACTGAAGAAAATCAGGCAGGGAGGAATCATGGAGAAAGCCATGCAGAATATTGGGATTTTATCCATAGGTGATGGGGAGGCATGGCACGCTCTCCGAGTGTAAAGTAGCAACAGAAGTCATACGTTGGTCATTCCAGCACCAGTGTGCGGAACAGGTGGAAATACACGAGAATGCAGGCAGGAGGCTACTGCAACAGTCCAGGCAAGATGATGATGGTGAACGGGGAGAACAGAAATGGAAAAACGGGATAGAGGTAAGAAGTACTTGAGAAGTAAATGAAGCCTCGGTTAGGGATAGATTAGTTAGGAGCAGGGTGTAGTGAGAGGGAGTTCAAAGTCAACTCCTGGTGTCCCAGCATGAGTGACTGTGTAGATGCCACCCTCTCCTAAGAATACAGAAAGGAAAAGGGTTTCCTCATGGAGAAGACAAGAATATAATTGTCATTGTGTGAGGCGGGCAGTTTCAGTGGAGGCCCAGGTGACTTCGAGGTGGCCAGACAAGGATTCGTGCAGAAGGTCTCAGGACTTTAGCTTAGACCTTAAAAGATGGTCAGGATTTAGAAAAGTGAAGGGAAACATGTATAGCATTCCAGACAGAAAAACGTCTGAGCAAAGGGCACGGAAGTGGCAGCAGAGAAATCATTTTCTGCAGGTTAAGTATATTGGTCTTTGCGAGTAAGAAGAGCAGTAGAAGAAAGGGGAGGGAGAGGTTGGTCCTCAAATGACATGATGTCTGCTTCTAAAATCTTCCTTTTGGGGGACAGAATTTACTACTGATTGAGGCATCATGGTCCACTGCGGATCAGCACTCCTAGATGATGAATGGAAGCCCCAGGGACATCCTGGTGTTACTGATGGTGGTCCTACTTGAATATTACAATTCTTTGTCATGCTAGGATTCATGAGATCACTGAGCCCTTCTGAAGCTAGAGCTAGAACTCAGCCCTCCTGAATCCCACGTCAAGATTAAATGGACATTTTGGCAGGTCAGTATGCATTGCCACGGGCGCCATTTCTCCCAACACCTAATATTACAGTCATATGTGAGGTGTCAAAAACAAGTTTAACACTTCACTTGAGCTGATTTCATTTCACCATGAAGCCTTTAATTGTTCTTGGAAGTTAAACTAAATAAATTCCATGACGAATTTTTCATACTATTTGTATAAAACAATTACAAAATAAGCCTCTGAAAGTCTATATATCTGTTCTATCATCAGGCACAGGGATAATCAAATTTTAATTCCACCCAAACAACACATCACTTCAAAAAATATTTTAAAGTCCCAGCTGTAAAAATATCACTTGTTCCGTTTAGCCTTAAATTATCGCAAGTGGTGGCGGAATACTCGTAATGTCTTCCCAAACCCATTATGGAAACACAAAGAAAACAGCAACCAGAGCGTAGCTACCCTTACTTATTTTTTCCAGGAACACATTCAGATGTCTTTCCTTCATTTCCCCTTGGCAACAATCAAATCCCTAACAGCTCTTGATAATTCATCATTTCTTGCTTCAGTGCCATCCTTGAAAACAAAGCCATCCTGTGATTTTGTATGTGTCATTACAAACCGAGACAAATCACAGGTAAAAGGGGCGCTCGTATTGCCCCAAACCAGTTCTTCCAGGAAATACTGCTTCTCCTGTAATATAATTGGAAACTTTGAGTACATGTCAGTTACAGGGCGATCTGCTAAACACCTGTCCAAGGGGGGGGGGGGGGGGAGTACCACATCCTTCCTTGCAATTTTAAGCTGCCTCTGCCTCTTCTCTTTTACAGCTTTATTCATTTTTATTCATTTCACTCCCATGCCGGCTCTGCACATAATACAACTTCCATACACAATTTTTCCAAGAGCTTAGACAAAATAAAACCGCATTCCTATCTTACTGTCTAAATATGCATTTGAGGAACTTATTCCTTTTGGTTTTCTCCCTCTGTTAAATGTGATCTACACTTTCTGATGTACCTTAGAATTCCTCTACTTCAGTTAATTATGCTCTCAATTCTCTGAAATGTACCTCAGAGCACAGAACACCAGGAAGCAAGCTTGGCAGGCAAATGCAAGGAACGGCTAAGGGACGAAGACAAAACAGGCAGCTCCTTCCTGGGAAAATCCTGGAGGGAAGTCAGATTTGTAGCCTAAGAAAAATGAGCTCACTTCTCCCCCTTGTGCCCAGAACTTTGGATGCTATCAATCATGTCGTTCCTTGAATGAGAGAAGGCAGGAGAATGCAGCTCCTTCCTCTGACCTCTCGTTCCAGTACTTTCTGACTTGCAATTAATACATTTGTAGTAGTACAATATATTGAAATGAACTGATATCAAGTCATGTCAATTTTTAAAAGAATTAAGTTCTAGAAAATTCCCAATACATTCCAAACTGATACAGCTACCGTGTCTTCGGTACGCCCCCATTTAGCATCACTTATTTGCACCTAATATAAGAGTGAAAGAACATATATATATATAGAATATATACATATATAAGGGATACACACACACACACACACACACACACATACATAAAGAATATACATATATATTTTTTGATAGCCCTGATTTATAAGGATCCCAAGTGCTTTACAAATGATTCCGTCTAGGAGTCTATTAAAAAAAAAAAAATCAAACATGTATGGCTCATGGAGGCAGGCATTTTTGTGCCCTCTGTTCTCTAATAAACCTGTATCTCCCAGAACAGTGCCTGAACATGGTAAATGTCCACTAAGTATTTGTTGAAAGAGAAACTACTGGATGAGTAATGCACAAAAATTCTGTCTCAATCATTCATGATCCATTTTACTTACAACTCTCCCCCCAAATCACTTATTCTTCATTCCCAGATTATTCCTATAAAAGCCAAATGCAGTGCAGTATTAAAAACAAACAACAACGAAATGGCACAGATTATGAATATAGCTTCTGCTTTGTAGTTTGAAAGGTTTGCAGTTAAACACTGATTTCTTCCTTTGATTGTTACTATCTGAGCTCCAGTTTCCTGTTTATTCCCCTACTTTTGAAGGACAGGTCACTGTTCTGCCTGGAAATAGAAGAATGAGCATGTATGAAAATCTGCCTTATTTCACTTTGCATTCAAAAGACTGCCTTCCCAATGAGTTTGTGAGTGACTATTTTTCTTTTTAACACTAATTTCTATTTTTGAAACTTGCATTCTTAGTTGACACTATAATTGATTTTTGCTCATTACACAAAGGCAAGACTTTCTAGATTGGACATCCCCATGTGGAATGATTTCAGAAATTATAATGAGGAAAGTCTCTGTTTACTTGTTTGTTTTAACAACCAAACATTTCATCAATCGACTAAGTAATACAGTTAATATTATGATTAAAACTTCTCATTCAGCATACAAGGAAAACTAGATTGAGAATGTTTTATTCTGCCTTTTTTTTTTAAAGATTTTATTTATTTATTCGACAGAGATAGAGACAGCCAGCGAGAGAAGGAACACAAGCAGGGGGAGTGGGAGAGGAAGAAGCAGGCTCATAGCGGAGGAGCCTGATGTGGGGCTCGATCCCGTAACGCCGGGATCACGCCCTGAGCCGAAGGCAGACGCTTAACCGCTGTGCCACCCAGGCGCCCCTATTCTGCTTTCTAAGCTGCAAATGCTTCTTGTCATTTGTATGCCTCCAATAAAGCCATTAGAGAAAACCCAATTTGTAATAGTTGTCCCACAACATCTTTCTTCCGGCTATGAGTTAAAATATTAGTGAAGAGGAGATGAGGGAAAAAAGAACCCATTATTTCTGTGGACTCAGAGAGTTTCAAGGTGCCTTTTGAGCTTATGCTCCGTGGCTCTAAAATCCCTTGCCTGCCCATAACCTTGGGGAAATTCCACCACCTTGGAATTGCTAACTTTACCCTGGAGTCTGGAGGCAAAGCTCAAAATAGGGCTAAATAACCAAAATTTCTTCCAAGCACCAGCCTGACCTTGATTGAATGAATGAATGAATGAGTAATATTGTATGTTTGTTTTTATTTTGATACAGAAACATTTTAAATCTTTCAAGAATGAATAAAATGAGTGCTCCGGAAAAGTCTATGGCATTTTCCCCAAAACGTCTCTGTTGATAATTTTGCTTCTCACTGCCAACAGACTTCGTCCTCTCTACACCCAAAATAAATGTTTAAAAAAGGTCTTCCTTGGCTCTGCTCCCCACCTGAGGCTGCTGTTACCCCTCCTCCACTTCGTCCTCTCCTTAGTTCTTTCAAAAAATTCATCTCTATTGCTCCCCTCCCATTCCTGTTCCAGTCTCTCAAGAGCTGCTTCCCAGTTTCTCCCCATTGCTAAGGGTCTTCCCTCACCCAGCACCTCTGCTTTTCTCTTTGTGTGTCAGTGACTTGATTTACACTTTAGGCAATTTTGATGCATTCTTTTCTGCCACACACACCATGCATTCCTTACCCACGTGCGTGCACACACACATTTAACACAACAGGGGTTTTGTTGTTAGCTGTCAGGAGGGACCCTAAAAGGAACTGTACCCCATACCTAATTACTCTTAGAAAGAGTCCTGCCACATTATTTATGCTAAAATAGCATAAGATACTTTTGAAAGATACTCTCCAAAATCAAAATGGGTAATATTAAATAATCTTATCCAAAGAGAGAGAAAAGGAAATTTGCCACACTGTAGGGCCCTTTATGCTCCTCCCACTTAGGCTCCGCCCCTTAGAAGCCCGATCAGCGAATACTCACGAATGTACAGCTTCTTCCTATTAGTGCCCTGGCTCCTTGTGAGTAGAAAAGAAAATGTACAGAGAATCTGTGCTCTTCTTTCAAACCTCAGTGTTCTTAAAATTCCCAGTACAAAATATGTCATTATTATAATCATCATTCTCTTCCCAGCTACCATTTTAAGGAGAACTTAACCATTCCCAGCACTACTGTTGGTTAGCGATCTCATCAATGCTGAACTGAGCTCTTCCCCATCCACACAACATTCATCCCTTCAACGTACTGCACACCTATTCTGGTTTTTTTTTTTTTTTTTTTTTTTTTTTTTTTTTTAAGATTTTATTTATTTATTGGGCAGAGAGAGACAACAGCGAGAGAGGGAACACCAGCAGGGGGAGTGGGAGAGGGAGAAGCAGGTTTCCCACCTAACAGGAAGCCTGATGCGGGGCTCGATCTTATGACCTGAGCCGAACCAAAGGCACACGCTTAATGACTGAGCCACCCAGGCACCCCTGCCTATTCTGTTCTTGGCATTGCTCAGTGCGCTAGTGTACGTTCCGCCATACGGGACGAAGGAGACTGATCGTCATTTAAGAGAGCGCTAGGTGCTATGACTTCAACAAAGCAGATTACTGTTAGGAACAACATGAGGCAGAGTGTCCAGAAAATGTCTCTTTGAGGAAGTGACATTTGAACTGAAACTTCAATGATGAGAAGGATCAGGGAGAGATTTTCAGGCAGAGGGAGCGGCAAATGCAGAGGGCAGGGAGATTGTAGGGCGCTTCGTGTCCTCCCTCCCTGATGTTCCTGCTCCCGGAACTACTCTGCTTTCTCCCTTCTAGGATGTCCTCCTCTTTAATGCTGTCCTAAATGCTGATTTTTCAGACTCAGGAGTATTCAGAGGCCCAGCTAGTCTTTCACAGACTTAATGCCACATACTTGACCTTCACAGGTTTAAAAAAGAAACAGCAATTCCAAGCAAGTCTGCATCTTCAAGCAGAAATATTGTTATCTCATTGTCTAATATGTCACTTTTCCTTATTTAAGAATCAATGGGATATACTCTTCATGGAATTTAGTGCCAAGAAATACAACTTCTTCTGGAAAACTGTTTTCTTTTATTAAACAATGAGTTATAGGTAACCTGTCCCGCAACCCTTTTTATTTTGGCTGCTGGGACCTCAGAAGGAAAACCTAGTGCTCCTGTTACAATAACAGCCCTGTCCATGTTTTACGGTATGGCCACCACCTCCCCCCATTTATTTCTCTTTGTGGCCTCTTATCTCTATTTTGTTTCACTTTCATCGCCCTGTGCGAAAGTGCTTTTATTTAAGCTGCCTCAGACCTTCTGGAAATAGATGATGTATAAATCATTAATCACAAGTTGCCTTCTGGACAATCCCAAGCAACTTCCTCATTGCAAAATCCCACGTGCTGCCCTGGTCCTAGTCTTACCTCTGCCACATGACATAACTCAGCTGCTCTTCCTTCATAAACCTGTCTCCCTTTTCCAATCTTTTTGGGAAGGTTACTATAAATATAAGGAAAGTTGGCTAAAAGCAACTCCACTTCCTTGGTTTCACGGCATACTACAGTGTCTTCATTCTCCTTTTAATGCATTTTTTTCATTCCGACCATCTTACGTATGAATGTGTGTGCCTGTGTGTGTGCACGTGTATTTTAGTTTCCTTCTTCTCCCTCGTGACCATTCAATGTAGATACACTTCAGGATTCTATTCCAAGCTTTCACTGCTCTCTACACTTTTATTCTTGGCAATCACCTACTACTGTCACTTCTAAGTAAAAGATTTTCGAACTGTACTCCTAGCCCCAGCGTCTCTCCTGAGTTCACATTCCAAATTCCTTGGAACCGTTTGAACCTCAGAGTCACAATGAAGTCCTGCAGTTCTTTTACCCGCCCAATCCTTAAATCTCCTCTGTAACATCTTTGCCAAGTGTGTGTCCGCCAGGCATTTGATAGCAAACTTACTGCCTCTCAAAGCAGCCCAAATAACTAGCCGATTTTGACTGTTAAAAGTTATTTCCAATAGGATGGCAGAATCTATTTCTATGACACTTCCCCCCCCCCAGTTCTAATGCTATTTTTAAAAAAGATTTATTTATTTATTTATTTATTTATTTATTTATTTATTTGAGGGCAGGAGGGGGGCCGAGGGACAGAATTTCAAGCAGACTCCTGCTGAGCATGGAGCCCAAAGCAGGTCTCAATCTCAGGTTCCTGAGATCATGACCTGAGCTGAGATCAAGAGTCAGACGCTTAATCGAGTGAGCCACCCAGGCGCCCCTGATGCTATTCTTAAGTGTAACATTAAGAGCTAAGATGCACTGAGTACGAAACGTGCGCCAGGGCCTCTGCACATACTATCTCTTTACAACTCTGCCATGTGGTTTTATTATTCCCATTATATCACTGGGGCAATTTTTAATTAATCTAATTATTCACATGACTCTTTCCCAAATGGTGAAATACACATATTTGCTAAGGGGAACCACTCTACTCCAGGTTCAGAAAGTACAAATTCCTCCAATCACTTCTTACATGAAAAACTGGATTTTGTTAATTTTACTGTCTGTATGGCAAACCTTCAACCATGGGGTCCAGAAGGAAAGAAATTCAAAATAACGTTCCAGCTGTGGTTTGAATATGCAGAACAGAACTGTCACCAGCTTCATTCGAGACACTGGTGCCTCTGCTGACATGGCCCAAGAGCAGACCTGTTGCTTCCTATGCAGTCATCGAGGCTTTTAACCAACAGTCTGCTCAGTAGCTGCTAGAACTCTGACGGGCACATCAAACTATTTCTCAAAGTGAACTCAGCTTATTTCCTCCCTACCCTCTTCGTCAGGTTGTTTTCGCATCTCAGTGGCACCTGTGTTACCCAGACACACAGGCTCAAATCCTCCAGCTTGGCTTTGACGTGCCTTTCACATCTTCTAAATCTCATTCACCAATGAGATTCACCCAAATCCTGAGGCTCGGAGTTGAACACATTCTTGCAATGTCATCTTCCCACTGCCTTGGGTTGGGCCTTTCTCTGTTTCCCAGTCCAGGCTCAGCTTCTTGCCCCTGGACAGCTAGAATCCTGTTCCCGCTTCCTTCCAGCTGCCCACCGTGGCACAGACCTGACGAAGACAGTTCTTACCCTGCACTCCCTCCTTGCACAGTACCATGGTGCTCTGTGCTGGGCTGGCTTCTCAAACTGATCTCAGACCCCACCAGTACCTGCCTCCTTTCTGGCCTTAGCAGCCTGTGACTTCCTGTGTCCTGTCATTTCCTACTGTACTATATGCTTCTGGAAAACTGTGCCACAAAGTATTTTTCGAATGCTCCTAGTTCTGCACTTTTATTTACATTGTCTTTGAGCTTGGAAGGCCTTTGTTTGCCTGTCAAAACTCTATCTTTCAATAACTTGAGAAAAATGTCACAACCTCAAAGAAACTTTTGCCAGATCCTGGGTCTGGCCATCAAAAATTAATCTAAAGTGCCCCAGTTCTCACAGCACTTTGTTTCTCTCCTAGAACAGACGAGCAATGGCAATTCACATACGTGTTTCTTTCTTCAACTGGTCCTTAGGCCCTTACATCTTAGCTATGGCTTATTTAATTTTACTATTCCCAGCTACAGAGTAGGGCGCTAACGAGTAGCATTAATTACAAGCAAGGAGCCAGGAAACAAAAAAGGTGAAACTGATGACAAGCTAACCCTAAAGAAAACTTGGCAATCTAAGGCAAATACTTGAAAAACCAGACCCACACAGGCCGTATTGACAGGTGCACCGAAAGATCACTCTCTCCATTATTTCTGCCTGCCTCTGATTTCATTTTTTTAGATTGCGGGCTCTACCCTCAAGCACATGCACTCTTTCTTCTTCCCTGAGATCTAACCAGGCTAAAACTCCCAGGGCTAGGGGTCAGAGGTCAGCACACCAAATGCCAAAGTTGATTTTGGTTGTAACCAGCAGCATCACTGAGTAACTCAGTGCAGTGATCCTAGTAAGCCATAAATCCCCGTTCCCTTAAAAATAATCTGAATGCCAAGGAGCAGGTAATCTCCAAACACACTTGTCACTGCCCCCACCCCCAATCGAAATCTTCATAGTTTCGCCATTAAGCCACCGCAGTACCCACTGCTCAATAAAACAAAAATTAGCATGTGCGTTTATTCGTTGCTGGTATTTTAAATCAAAATGTAAAGGTCTCTTTATATCACAAAAATAAAACCGATTTTATTTAAGATGGACTTTGGAGTAGTTACATTTAAAAAGAAAAATTTGGAGCAGATTTTTAATAGATGTGAGTGAATTTTGGTATTACCTACAAGTATTTTTAACTATTCCACATAACCTATGTCAGGTCAAGAAAAGTGCTTCTCATTTTTTCCTTCCTGGAATTAACATTTATTTAATGAAATTGTACATCATAAAACACCACTTGCATTACTCAGATGTTCAGTCAATGAAATTACTGAATTAATGAAAAAAAATTACCTGCTTAAGATTAGGTCACATGAATTCATGAAATTGGAAGTAGTTACATAATATAGCAGGATTACGTAATAATATATTGAATGATATTATACTTGAAGAGATAATGAGTTTTTAGCTAATAGTCTTGTTTGCTGAGACCAGTCTTTCTTTTACTTGACTTTCCTTCTTACCTCATTGGTTCTTCTCCTTGTACTCTAAAGTACGCATCTTTTCCTCCTAAACACTTGGCTATGATTACACAGGCCCCAGGTTTCTCGCTATCAACCAATGAACAAAAAAGAGAAATGCACACATACACTCAGACATGGACACATAAAATCACCTTTTCAAAATATTAAACTTTGAAGACAATACTGGTAAAGAAGGATTCTCTATCTCTTGGTTTTTAGCACTAAAAATGATAAATAAGTATATCCTTCCACAATATCCAGCATTTATATAAATATAGGTGGGTCATTGGGCATCGGACTTACTAAATATCATTTAGTCTAAAATATTCCTTCGACAGCAAAAACAGATTACTGGACCTGAGCAGATTAAGACACGGGCTCTGATAGCTTAAATCAAAATGGCCAATATTATTTACTCATAAACTAACAGAGGTGAAAAGGCCAGTTAATTCCTGACTACCAGAAGAGAATAAAACAGCTGGCTTGTTTTGTTTTATTTTCTTATCCTGATAGATTTAATATGTAAGTTCTCAATATGTTTTAAGTATCGGGCAAAACTTACGTAACTACCCTAAAAAATTATGTAAAATAACGAACACCTATTTTCTATAAAATGTGAGATATATAAAAAAACTGCTACTCCTTTCTTTTCGATTTATCTATTCAGAAATAATACTTATATTACCAAGCATACTAATAATGATAAAAAGAGAGAAAAGGGAAGTCAAATGTCAAGCTTCACCCACACTGTAGGGGAAGATAATACTCCAATTTACAATGGAATATTTAATACTCTAATTTACATTAGAGTATTTAATACTCCAAAATATAACATTCAGTTAGTCATAAGTAAGTTAACCAGGTCACTGTATTGTTTTATGGTATGTCTATGCCTTCGTGTCCCCATTAAAAATATTGGTTTTTCCTGTTTTATTTAAGTCTTGATCATACTAAACTCACAGGGCACAGGAAAATGCTGCATGGTATGGCAGTGCTGTGCAGAAATAAACTGAGAAAGAAATAGGTTCAAATCTCAAATTATCACATATGGTTACTTATTAACAGCACAGTTAAAGGCTTAATGACAAGCAAGTTAAATTTAGGGGCTGAAACAAGGGTGCAGCTTACCTTCAAGTTAATTCATTCATAATGTCAATGTCTTTCATTGTATGTAGTAATGAATAAATTCACATTTATCTAGGGAGGATTTGAAGTCTTTACCCTGATAAATTCACATTTATCTAGGGAGGATTTGAAGTCTTTACCCTGATTTTATAAATGATATCAAATGTTCCTAGATAAGGAGACATCTAGTTGCTAGGTTAAGAGGTGACCCTAATGATTTCAACAAGTAGGTGAAAATGGTTTTCCTTCTCCAAAATCAAACGTAATTTTTTTTTACTGAAAAGAGTATTCTGGATTTCTGGTTAATTTACTACATTATGGAAAGATTATAATCAAAGAAGGAACTACAATAGTATCAGGAGAAAACTTTATATTTTTATTGCACAGGAAATGTGAACCCTAAGGAAAGTGGGAGTATCACTCTCTCTGGTTCCCTTTGCTCACCCCTCCCCCAACATTTTAATATACCTTAAATTATATTTTAACAACCATCCAGGATAATTTTTAAGGGGGGGGGGGAAGGGCACAGTACAGATGTATATAGACATTTTCTTTACTTTAATGAGGGAGAAATGGAGTTGGGGTGGATTCACAAAGAGCATTAAGCCTCCAGTCTTTTGTTGTCTGGATGTGGAGGCGGTTGTTAAATCATACACCAGTGAGAGCCACTTCCTGCTTTCCCTTCCCCTTATCTAAGTCCCTGCTTAGTTGCTTTCATTTGGGGGAGAGAAGTCTACACTTTGAGGTCAGTCAGTCTAAAATTGCTGGATCCTAAGGAGATCCTCACTCATTACTTCCACCTCATATTTAGTTAGGATTTGTAAACAGAATGATCAGTGCTCACTAGATAGAAGCAAAAATAATAAATTGAAGAATTTTATATGTGAAGCCCTTGCACAAAGGGGCCATGTTTAATTAACTTCTGCACTCGAAAACCTTATCACAGAGTCTGGCACGTAGTAGGTGCTCAAGAGTGTTTATGAATGAATGGATGTTCATTTCACTGGTTGGTTAAACAAGCTGGTCAGGAAAAGATAAGACAGCAAACACACAGAGAACAGCTTCAACATTAATAAGGACCCATTAGTGAAGACAAATACTGGCAAGAAATTAAAATCCCTTCAAGCACTTACCATCTACATGATGTTTCTTGGATTAATTTAAATGATTTAACTCTAGTGCAGTATCTAACACTTTCACAGTGACTGCCAGTATTTGAAGCATTTTTGCAGACATAATTTCACTTAATCCTTGCACATTTTTGAGGTATACACTACCAGGTCTTCAATTTTATATATGATGATTATCAAGGCTCAACAAGGTTAAGGCTAAATCTCTGGTTATGTGAATCCCAAACCTGGGTTCCTTCTACAGAATTACATTCTCTGCTTTAAAAAAGTGTCTTTCTTTCAAGGGTGATTTTCCGCATGCTTTTTCACATCTTCTAAATTAAATCACATAGATGCCACTTTTCATATAGCAGACTTTAAAATCCTTGTTCATTTTGATTCACTGAAGCCTGAATAAGTGGAAGAGGTGAAAGAAACAGGATGGAGACATGGGTTTATCTTCCTAGAACCAAAACTGATTCATAAAATCTCTAGATTATATAGCCTTTCATTATACACCAAAAACAAGCCCCTGCCTTTCACTGAGACTAGAAATAAATAGGGACGGTGTTGTCAACTTTAACAAAAGAGTTTTCACTGGATTTAACTCACTATACCATTGGGAAGACCTGAGATAATTGAAGAAATGAAATAAACACTTACCTGCTCATTTCATTTATGTCATAATTTCCCTTGGGTTGTGTCTGTTTTATTGTAATGTCATGGCTTTTGAATTATAACCTTTGTATTTCAATAGACAATCAGCAGTACTATGAAAAGCCTGTGACCTGATACAAGGAAGTAAATATTTGCTTTGTGAACCACATTCATTGTCTGTAATAAAATTATATTTATTGCACAGATTTAAAAAAATCGCAAACACAAAGTTTAAGAAATTCGGAGAGATTTTAGATAATTATTAGTCATGTTTAGAATTTCAAGTATGAAGCACTTATATAATTTAATGAAAAAGCCTGCACATCTGGTAAAGAGTAGAGCAAGAATTCAAATCCAGTTCTCTTTGAAATAAATTTCCTGTTCCACCACAACTTACTGCTTTTCCTGTTGGGGCCTCCCATTCATTATAAATTCCAAGTTCACTGATGCTGAATTACTGAGGTTTTACTATGTTTGATAAACTGGAACCAGCGGTCATATAACAGTTTACCCTTTCTAGGTAGTTTCTTATCTAAGGGACTTTGCAGATTTCTCCAGCTAAATACTCAAGCTTTTGAAACCAAATTTGTCAAAAATTATAGAATTTAAAAAGTCAAAACCAGGAGCTTATAAGAATGCTGAATCATGTGAAACACCATAGACACAGAACTCATTAGGAGACTAGATGAGATTCTCACCTTTTAAATATTTAAATTTTACCTCCAGCTGAAAATTTGAGATAAGATATGATTCCAATCTGATACAGTTTTATAATTCAACTTAATTGATTGACTTCTGATGAGAAATTTCAATGAACGCCCCACAGGTCCTCCAGCTACTCCTATATTTCCTTTTTAAATCTCAGGAAAACCCAAAACTTCTCCTACAGCACTGGCAATGACAGAAACAATCCATGAACATCTGGGAACTGATCACGTAGCAAGGCGTGAGTATGTGTGTGCACAGTGCCCAAAGAGAAAAACAGCAGACCCCAACTACTAAGTGACCCTGGGCTTCTGGACGGGACTGGACCCTTTGGAAAGCCCAGGTACAGCGGCAGGTGGCACTATGTTATGGACACCACAGCAGCCCTAATCCTGTGGCTGATCCAGCTCCAGACTTTGGTGATGTTTGCTCCACTCCAGCGGAGCCACAGACCAGTTCAGCCACCAGGATCTCGGGAGTCTCTGCCACATGCCCTCTTTGTCACTAAGCATTTTCTTTCTTTGTTGGCTCCAGCCATTTTTTAAAATTCACATTAGCACTTGAATAAATAAGAAAAATATACCAGAATACCAATACAAAAATGGGCAAAAGACTTGAACAAACCATTCTTAAACACCAAAAAAAAAAAAAAAAGGACATGTCAAAAAAGTTATTAGCATTATTAGTAACAAAAGAAATAGAAGTTTGAAAAATACCATTTTCACCTATTAAGGTAGCAAAGATTTTTCAAAGATGATATTATGTTGGTGAGAACTAGAGGTTTTGGCTAAGCATCAATCTACACACACACACACACACACACACACACTACACAGATATGCAGACAAAAGCCAGGCATAAGGATGGACATGAGTTACAATAGTAAAATATGGGAAGTAACATAAAAATCTGAAAATAAAACGATGGCTAAGTAAATTAAGCTGCCCATATGTTGAATTATTTTCCAATTACTAATTGTATTAAAAATACCAAAACTGGCATTAAATGCCAGTTTTAATTTTTGGGAAACACCAACAAAGTAATGTTAATTTTTTAAAAAGCAAGTACGAAATTCCACAATATGGTTCTAATTCTTTAAAAAATAGTACATATTATGCATAATGGTAAACTACCCTGTAATTTCAATAGCAATTGTTGAGGCACTGGGATAATTGTAAGTTCTTAGTACATGCCAGGCACATGTCCAGAGCCTTATATACACTGCATTACATTTATGCTTCCAAACATCTTAGGAGGTGGGTCTTTATCCCTGTTGACTATCTGAAGAAACTGAGACTCAGAACAGGTAAGTAACTTGACCACCCTGAGAAAGCTCTTACATGGAGAATCCAGGACGTAAGCTAAGGTTAGCTTGACCCAAAGTTCCTATTCATCATATCCATTTCCGTCCACGTAATTTTAATTTTCCATTTCATATATTTTTATGTGCTCTAGGGGATCTAAAATAAGCATACAGTGCCTTTATAATTTGTTAACAAATCAAGAATATAAATGTTACATGAAAAGTATGCATATTCACAAAGTGACGATTCTAAAAATTGCTTCCTTCAAAGATGTACGACCATGAACAGGATGTTTAGGATCTCAAATTAGTGTACTTAGTAATGAGCATGGGCACTCCTTTTAATAAATGTCATCCCAAAGGCTTTCATGAGCCATGTCAATTCTGCAACATTTATTCATTTAAGAAATACTTATTTAACACCTGCCTTTTGCCAGATACTGTGCTAGGCATTGGCACAATAGCAGAAGAACCAGTATAAATGACTTTCTTTGGATATTAGGAAAGTCTTTGGGGGATAAGTGATAGGGAACGAGATAGGGAAGATGAGACTGTCAGTCTAACGCTGAAAGTCCTGGCTACATCTAAGGAATGTTTTTTTTTTTTCTTTTCTTAAGCTTTCCATAAAAACTTGTATTTCTGAGGATCCAGGACACCCCCTTGTAAATGTCACACACTGTGAAGCCTCTAAAATGCATTCATACTTTTACCCTAATTATACTAGTCAGATGAACTAAAATGCTTTTTAACATCACACAGTATTATTCTCCTGCACAGGCTATACATTTGCATTTCTGGGTGGTACAATATTTTCATTGTTAAGTAAGCAGAGCTGGACTATTAGAAAAAGGATTCTTAGCAGATATGCAGTTGGATGGATTTCCATCTCTTTTGGCTCCATGCCCTTTTGTCCATGCCCACCTTCCACTTTTCCAGAAAAGTCCATGTCTTTCAGCAAAAGACTCTAACACGAAGGCCACTGTCTCTACAACTGAAGATTAACAGGTAAATGCTTTCTTACTTTTTAGCTTATGAGTCAACCACAATTTTTATCAATTTAGATTTAGATAATGTACTTTTACTTGGCTGTTATAATAAGATCAAATAAGTCAGAATATATATATTATAAATAAATATATATTTCTCCTTGTCAACAAAGTCCCAGGCCCTAGTGGTAGAAAATGTTAAGGAATATTATTATTAAGAAAAAGTATAAGAAGTCCATATGGAAGACAATAACTTAGACTTTCAATACTGAGTTCAAATAAATTTGGACCTTGTAGGGAGATCCCAAAAAGCAAAGATATCTATTTGAGAATGAAAACCTGGGATGCCTTAGAATTGAACACGGACAGCAAATTAACTCTTCTTATTACTCCTCCCAGGGGACTAAACACCAAGGAGTCATTGAGAAGCCAGAGCAAAAAAGGTCTAAGTTGGTACAACGGATACCTTACGTTGTTTGTAAATAGGTGGTTTTCTTCATCTTTCAGACTACAGATTTAGGAGGAAGGATGAGTGCCCATAGTTCTGAGATCAGATGTCACTGCCATGGAGATTCATCTTATTTAATAAATGATAGCATCCAATCTTTTCATAATAATAAACACTTGTTTTATCATATCTGAAAATCATAAACTACCCTCACATGGTTTCTCTAAATATAGTTTTTTAAGATTATAAAAATACTCAGTAAATCTACTCTCCCAGGAGTGTGCTAATTACTGCTTTAGTTCATGCTAACACAAGAAATGGCTTAATAACAGTAACTTAACGGGAGGAGGTCCAACTGCTCATTCATTTAAACTAATGAGTACAAATCACCTTTGCATTTGATCTTAGTGCTATAATGTATACTTCATGGGTACCTGCTACTATTACTACAAAAGGCTTTAGAAACAAATACAATTTAAAGTGTTTCAGTTTCCAAAATTATTTAATACACATAGTGTCTAGGAGCTATGCGACCCGGAGGAAAACATTATTTTCCACTACAACAGTAAAAACTGTTTCTCATTTCTCCAATTAAATGATTTCAGAAGGATTCATTACCCGGAAAACCGGTATGTATGAACGCCGGAAATGCAGATGACATCCAGTCTCAGAAATGTTTATTCTAGATGGGAACCAAACTATAAGATTTCTATTATTTACGATAGCCTTCCGATGATGGAAATAATCTCCCTGTAAAATAATCTAACAAGAAAGAAAGAAAAAAGAAAGAAAGAAAGAAAGAACTATGGGAAGCTTGCGAAGTTCTCTAGACAAACCTTCCAGAGACTCTTTTGAAGAAGGAGGCGTTTATCGAAGGGTCAGGGAGGTTAGGAAAACTATGCCAGGAGCCAGGGTCAGTCTTCCCGGAGCGAGTAAGATTGTCCCAGGTGAGCAGTGTCCCGGGCTCCGGATGGAGGCGGAGGACGCAGGGCGGGTCTCCGCCCGGCGGGCATCTTTTTTGGCCAGGCGACCCCCCTCAGTCTCCAGGAGCCCAGCGACACCCGAGGCTGGCGCGGGCTGCCCGGGACGCGCTGCCAACAGCCTCCCGCTCGCGAGGAGCATCTCCCCATCCGCGGCTTCCGAGGCCAGCTCTGTCCCTCCGCCATCCTCAAGTCCTCCGACATTTTTCACCGAGACGGGGAGGTAGGGAGAAGAGGAAACGGCCGAGTGTCTGCATCCAGACTCTGCCGCAGCACAAGAAGAGAAGAGGAGAGGAGGAAGGAGGCTGGCGAAGAGGCAGCTATTAAACTGTGATTCCATCGATAATAAAAAGAATCATCATCACCCCCAGCAGGGCAGTCGGATACACCCACCGCGGCAGCGGCTAAGGGGTTTGGTGGGCGTTCCTCCTCCTGGTCCCCCCGGTGGCTGTGAAATCTACCCTAAACCAAGCACACAAGAACTCCCTTTCCTACGACTAACGGGAGGAGAGGAACAAAAGAGACCCCCACGCCCGACACACACACACTCTCACAGCTCACCGATACTCTAGGTATGCATTTTTGCAATCCCTTTGGCTTACACCTTCCCCACCTGGTTCGTGCATTTCCCTAAAGGTAAAGAAAGAAAAACAATACCACCCCGAGGTGATCGGTCGATTGGGCACCGCTAATTTCACATTCGGTTTTCTAACAAACAACCACGAAAATCCCGCAGGACCTCGCGCCCCCGCGGGGTCCCTGCCGCCCCCGGCCCTCTCTGCCGGTTCCCCGAAGGCGCCCAGCTCTCCGCCGCGGACCCAACCAAGGGCTCCCCGGGCGGGCCGGACACTCGCCCAGCCCCTCCGCAGCAGCTGGAGGGCGGAGAGCGGACCGCGCGGTGGCAGCAACGCGGGATTCAACTTCCCAAACCTGCGGCGCGGCCCCCGCTCCCTCCCGGTGCGCCGAGGCCAGCGCGGAGAACCCCGCGCCCGCAGCCACCCCCGCCTGGGCTCCGGCAGTTGCACTCTCCGCCCCCTCTTTCCTTCACCTCCCCCAGCCACCACCTTTTAAAAATTCATCCATCGGTGCAAAGCAGACATTTTGATGTCATTTACTTAGCACCGCTCGGTTTCAGAGGCAAGATCTTACCCAGTCGCCTGGAGGTGTGGGCAGCGCACCGATGGGTCCGGGGGCGCGAGGCTGGGCTGCTCGGTCCTCTAGCGGAGCGGGTTTGCTGCCATCCGCCCAACTTCAGCACCCAGCGGGCGAGGAGAGAGGGAGAGAGGCGAGGATGGAGGGGAGAGGGGAAGGGGAGGAGGGAGGGTGGGCGGGGAGGGAGCCGGAGACGCTCGGCAGTGCGCATGCGCCCCGCGGGCGGGCGCAGCCCCTCGCCCGGCTCGGCCCAAGGTGCCGCTTCTTCCCCCAGCGCGGCCGCGTGAGTCACGGCCCCGCCCCTCCCGGCGGCCCGGCCCCCGCGCGCTCGCCTCGGCTCCGCGCCCACGGTGCGGGGGTCTCGGTTGAGCTTCGCGGGAGCCTCGGGGACCTGGGAACCTTCCTTGATTGGAGAGGCTCTGTCGCCTGGGCTCCTTCAACTTCACGTTCGCCCGCAGCCCGCGTTATTTTGTCGTGCGCTTTAGGAGACTGCTGGAAACCAGAAGCTTGTGTTTAAGGGGAGGAGCCGCAGGAGCGGGGTCCCAGGGGAAGCAGTCCCTGCGTGGGGCTTCAAGGAACTGTGGAGTTAAGCAAGTTTGTTCAACAAAGAACTCGACCATATGAAGAGTTCTGTTCTTTACTGAGGTCCTCACCCAGAAATCTGACCCTTTTCCCTTAAGAATTATTTCAGATCTGGTCTGGGGGCATACATTCTGTCCCAGGCGTCTGGACCACTGGAACCAGAGTTTTGAGGGAGAAAAGCCCATGACAAGGCAAGAGTCGTGAATTACTAACAGAGGTGTTCCTTTGGGGACAGCTCGGTAACTATCAGGTCTGATAATGGTTCCATTCGCTCTCGGAGCCCAGCTTGGTAGTGAAGAAGCTTTGGATGCTTAATGCATCATGAGCGCTAGATTGCATCTCCGATGATTAAATTGAAGTGCTTGTGAGGGCGAATTAGGGAAGCGGGTGTCTCTCTTCAGATGTGACATCTGTCGGAAGAGGAGTGAGTTCCTGGCTGGAATGATTAGGCTTTTTTCTTATACCCATTTAAAACTGTTTACTCGTAAATATATATAATTTCCCATTGCTTGTGTGCGCCCCTACATTCAAACAATGTTATTCTTATTTCAGGCTTCCTTACTGAACACCCTCCTGGCCTCCCCCACTCCCTTTCTCTATCTACTTGAGTTAAATATATGTTTCAGGGTTTGCTCCAGGGCCTTCTTTCTCTAGCTACATCATGGCCCTGGGTACTCGTGTTCTTCAAAGTGTATCCCCTGGACTGGTGTTGGTCTGTAAATTGTTCCTTACTGGTCTGTAATGAGAGATAAGTACAGAAATTGAGTGTACTATTTAGAAACTTTCAGAGCATGCCTTGGTATCCAAGCACATTAGTCAGTTGTACTTTGTATGTCTTATTTTATTTGTAAAGTAATTCATTTTTGTTGAATTTTATAGAAGTATTGGTCCATGATGCAAAAAAATAAATTAAAAAAAAGTTTTTTCAAAACAAAAGTTGAAAAAATTAAGTTTTATGATTTGGGCAGCCCCAAACTCTGTATCACTCCCAGATTTATATCTTTAGTCCTGATCTCAGGAGTACTTTTATGTTCTCAACTACGTTTATGGCTCCATTAGAAGGAGAACTGTACTGGTTAATATTTATTGAACCATTACTGTGTGCTAGGTTCTGATCTAAATGTTTTACATATGTTTCTTATTTCCTGTACAAGGTAGATGCTATTATTATGTTTAACAGACATCTCAGAAGCACAACTCCAGATATCCACCCCCTCCAAACCTGTTCCTCTTCAAATTGTTCCATCCAGTTACTCTAGTCAAAATTTAGAAGTTATCTTTGTTCTGTCTCTCTTTCTTTTTTTTTACCCCGCATCTAATTAATTAGCAAGTCACCTTGTCTCAACCTCCAGAATGTATCCCCAGTTCATCCACATCTCTCCCTCTCCATTGCTATAACCATCTCACAGGTGCTGCTACAAAAGCCACCAATTAGTCTCTCTTCCATAACCCCAAAACAACACATTCTCTACATGACAGATGAGTGATTTTTTAAAAACGTAATCACACTGGGGTGCCTGGGTGGCTCAGTCATTGGGTGTCAGACTTGATTTCAGCTCCGGTCTCCATCTCAGGGTTGTGAGATCAAGCCCTGTGTTGGGCTCCATGCTGGGTGTGGAGCATACTTAAAAAAAAAAATTAAAAACATAATCATATCATGTCATGTTACTGCTTAAAACTCTCCAATGAGTTTTTATTGTATTTTAAATATCTCTAATCCTTACCACTGCCAAGAAGGTTCAAGGTAATCTTGTCCCAGCCTACTTCTCTTACACCATGCTCCCTCCCATAGACCACAGCTATTGGTAGTGTAGCCACATCAGCCTATCGCTTTTACTTTCTTGAGTCTAGTATAAGTCTAGCTTATACTACTTAAGTCCTCTGCCTGTCTTTAGAGTAGGCTCCTTGATATCCTACAGTCTCTGTTCAGGTATCACGTACTCAGGCTTTACCTAACCATTCAATGTAATCTTCCCAAGGTTCTCTCTTGCATCCCCTTGCTTTATTTTCTTCCAAATACTGTTCACTATCTGAGTCAGCTTGCATTTGTTTACTTGTTTATTATCTCCTTCTCCCCCTCTAGAATAAAGTGTCTCAAGAGCTTTGATTGCACTTTTCACTGTTTTATCTCTAGTGCTCAGAACAAAATTCGGCACACCGTATATACTCAGGATTTAGCAGATGAATTCATGATTGAATGAATAAATAACACACTGAGAAAAAACATTCTTTCTTTATTGTTTTAAGCATTCTTTCTTTTTCCTGTTATTTCTTCTTGGCTCCTCATTGCTGCGTATCAGAACGTGTTGTTTCCCAGAAGAGTGCAAATAGACTACATCGTTTCCTCTGCCCATGCTATCAAAGATGGCTCCTTGCAATGTCACACATTTATTTTTTAATTTTTTAAAAAGATTTTATTTATTTATTTGAGAGAGAGAGAGAGAGAGAGACAGTGAGAAAGAGATCATGAGCAGGGGGGAAGGGTAGAGGGAGAAGCAGAATCCCCGCTGAGCTGAGCTATATCCCAGGACCCCAGGATCATGACCTGAGCCTAAGGCAGACACTTAAACTGACTGAGCCCCCCAGGCGCCCAGCAATGTCACACATTTAAACTAGATGCCAGAGTCGTGTTCCTAGAAGCAACTTTATAAGCATCATCAACAAAAAAGAGATCTTTTCCTTCCATGGACTTCTCTAAACTGTAATAACGGCTGTTTGAGCAGTGTTTTGCACCTATGACAGTTTGGCCATTCTGTCCATAATTTACTTGTTGAAGTCAAATGCGACTTCTTGGTGACTTTCTTTCACGGTTATAATCTGTTGTGAAATCCTTTATATATTAACTAGAATCTTCAATGACAGTGTTGTAGGAACTGGATGTATTGCCTACACTGAGTGTTGAAGAGATGGGTGGAAGTGACGACAGCTTTAATGACCTTCACCTCATAGAGTTTGATCACCTGCAATCTATGTGTACATCTGGGTCTTAGGAAATATTTGCAACAGCAATGCATCAAATAATGACTTGGGGGGAATAAGTCAATTCAATAAACTTTATTAATGTCTACCATATGCCTGGTATTATGTCTGCAAGTGTTTTGCAAAAAATGTAAATGTTATATAAAATTATTTTACATGAGTCAGAAATGGATTTCAGTTCATTTTAGCCATGGAGATGCCTTCTCTTTGTACAGAATTTCGGAGCTCCTTGGGCTTATCGTTATCAAGCAGCTGTGTGTGGTAGCTATGAAAAACAGTGTTTGATCGTGATCATTTCCATAGCATTACGAATGCATTTTTCAAGTAGAATCTGGATACAGCAGCAGATTTTGGTATAATGACTTCATAGTAAGGGAGACAGGAGATTTGTAAGCAAGATATTTGCAGACAGAAAATATTGGAAAGGACAGAGCATCAGAATGTTTACGGTGCATTTATTCACAGTTAGGGGTCTTTTTCATCATTAGGAGACCTGAAATCTACCTCAGTGGGTTTGGTAACGTTGGAAGGTTATTTCAGGAAGAAATCATGTAGCATCTTTACATTTCGTTTTCTCTTTTCCAACATGTTCATTTTTTAAAAAGCAACAGTTTTACCTTTGAAAAGCAGAGGGAAAAGGAAGAAATTTGCTTCCATCTAGGAAACCCTGACTGCTCCATCTAGGCAAACTTCTCAGCAGTGGAACCAGAAACATAGTTAAAATATGACTGCTTAAACACGCTTTTTTCTTTACTTTTGGTAAACAGAATTTTCCATGTTTCTTCAATTGGTTTTAATCAAACCTTAGAGACAGATTCTTTTCAGGAAACTGATTTAGATGGAAACAGTCTGATTCCTAGATAAAACGATAGAGTTTTTCACATTTTATATGTACATTTTTATAAATTATGGGTTATTAATGTTTCTTTAATTGTTTAGCTTATCAGTATTAAACTTAAAAATTTCAATATTATTCTGTTAGAAAGACATTAGTGCATTTATACCTCAACATAATTGGATGAGTCCATGGAAGCAGATATAAAGACCTTCTTGTGATTTTTTATCAGTTATGCTCAATTTTGTACATCATAAATTCCTGCAGTGGCTCGACAATATCGACTGGAGTCTCAGTCCCCCCAAGTACTTTATAAAAGTGCTAATTTGATGGGCTATGCATATTCACTTCCTGTCTAGTGAGTAATGTTGGACAACAATACTCTGCTCCTCCATGGAAAAATAGCAAAATGTTTATCTCAACCAGAGAACATGATGATGTTCAGCTAGTCAGATTCTTTGTGGATGGAGAAAAATTTCAGGGTTTAGTGGTCTATGTTATATTATCTTGAGCTTTTTGAACGTTTCTAGATGATAGTAGCTGGATTGTGGAACAGACATTTGCTTCGTCAGACCTACCTCCAGGGTTTGATGGAAGGAAGGTGGAGAGGGGTAGTGGTTTGATTTCACAGTAGTTTCTCACATCTTTACTATGCTTTGGTTTATGGCAGAGCAAGTCCAGAGATGCATACAGTTGATGAATATCTTTGTGTATGTGTGTACTGTGTATACGATCTAGAAGGGCCCGGTGACTAACTTTTGAGTTCCATGCTGCACTATACTGAAGTTGCAAATCAGAAAATCTATATTCACATTGTCAAAGCTTTATTAAAGACTTTGTGGTTTCTTGATTTCCTGTGAACTAGTTTCGCAGTGTGACTACGTTAAAGTAGTATACGCAAGTCTTTCACAGTCTCACCTGAGTCTTCACATTTGAATTTTAGTAGAATTTACCTACTACTGTGCATGATTGCCCATCCAGTCTCATTTGTCCATCAATTCATTCACCCACTCACTCAAAGAGCTCTTAGGAAGCGTCTGTCCCGGCATTGTGGGAAATAGAAGTACAGTGGAAAATAATGTTCCTATCCTTGACATGAATTTATAATCGAACTGAGATAGGCTCTACATACATGAAGTAACCAGAAGAAATCAATAAGAACACTTGAGATAATGTGGTATTATTTTTCCTTTCCAGGAGGTAGGGCAGAGAATGATGAAAAAGGAAATTGCATGTTTTATAATTAGAGCTCTCAACTGCACAGCATAGAAATTGCAAATGATCAAAGTGACCCATTGAAGTACCCAGTGGGAACTTCCTTTGTGTTCCGCGGAACCAATTTTGAATGGCTTTGCAGATCTGTATTAGGAATTCAAGAAAGGAGGGATTTAAAATATAATATTCAAATAGGAAGTTACTTGTGAAACTCTTAGTTGACAGCCACTTAGAAAATATTAAGCACCTTCAATATGCAAGGCATTGTGCAGAGCTCTGGGAAGATTGCAAAATGACTTATAACATAAGAAACACAGTAGTGAGTAGTGTAGAGTCTAGAGAGATCATGCTCAGCTCATAGGTTATAGCTGACTGTGGCCCTTGAGGTGATCTGCAAAGAATGGGAACCATTTGCATTGGCTGAGATGTGTGGAAGGGCATTTGGGTTGGAAATCACAATGTGGTATCATGATGGTGTGTTGGTTCAGAGTATCAGGATATGTATAGGAAAACTTGATTAGTGTGGTTGAGTTCTATAAAGTTATTAAGTTTTAAATGCAGACTGAGGTGACATTGTGGTGTGTGAGTGTGTGTGTGTGTGTGTGTGTGTGTGTGTGTGTGTAAAGTCTTGGGTATGTCAGGTTGGTTTCATATCCATACCAAGTATAATCACTTGCTAATACAGTGTTGCACAGCATTCTGAGGCCAAATTGGAGACTAAGCAAGAAAGATGATTGTGATTATTAACAATGTCTGATATGCTGTTGGTGCATTTGTCTAGAATTTGAAATCTCTATTCTGGTTAACAGGGAGTCAAATGATTTTGAAAAAGGAGAGTTGTATATATTTAGGACGATAGTTCTTGAGAAACTCTCAAACTGTTATTTTTTTTCTCCAAAATTGGTATTCTGAGAACAATGAATTTACTTGGTAAATAAGCTGGGATAATGGAAATTTATCTGTAAATTTCTTTCTTGGGGTTTGATAAATACACTGGCTTATTAAAGGCTCTGAAAAGCTCCTTGATGACAAAAAGCCAAAATGGCTACTGAACACACGAGAAGATTCTCTTTCTTTTTCACACATACACACACACATGCACACATACACAAACACATTATTTACATATCTGCACACATATATATGGTATCAAGAATCTCAATTTTATTGATTCTGTGATGTAAAATTTAAATAAAGTTAACTTTAGTTTTAGTTCTAGCTAGTTATAAAGTCATAAATAGGATATTCTTCACACATAAATGCACCTAACTTCTATTTTTTAAAATTCATTTGGATAACATATCATGGGCGTCTATCATGCAGCTATGTGGCAGGTACGGTTCCAGGCACTGGAGATCCAGCAAGAAACAAAATTAAAAAAATCCCTATCCTTTTGGGATCTATATTCTAGTGATGGAGACAAAAATCAAGGTAAATAAAGTATATAGTAAATTAGATATTTATAAGAGCAAAGGGGAAAAATTAAGTCAGGAACAGGGGATAGTATGTGTGCTTGTGAGTTGGAAGGGGTTCTGAAATTGTGCATAAGGTAGGAAAGAAGGCTTCCCTGAGAAGGTGATACTTGAGTCACGATGTGGAGATTGAGCCCTGCGTTGGGATCCCCGCTCAGCGGGGAGTCTGCTTGTCACTCTCCCTCTGCTCCTCCCCCTGCTCCTGCTCTCGCTCTCTCTTGCATGCTCTCTCTCTCTCTCTCTCTTTCTCAAATAAATAAATAAAATCATAAAACAACAAAAGAAAGAGATGAGAAGGAAGCAAGAGATTAAATTAGTGGCTATCTGGAAAAAGAACATTCCAGTGGAGGAAACAGCTAGTGCAAAGGCCTTTAGGTGAGAGTAGGTCAATCATAGCGCCAGGACAGCAGTGAACAAGTGGAGGGAGTTGTAAGAGATGACGTTAGAGAGAGAAGAGAAGGTACTCATGCACAGCATTGTAGCTCAGGTTGTTGGTGTATACTCTGGGTGAATTAGAGAGCCACTGGAAGTTTTCGAAAGGAGTGCCACGGAAGACAAGCCTTCGAGAAGATTCTTTGCAATGTGTATATAACACAACCTTATAAAGAACTGCTAAAGATCAAAAAGAAAAAGATAACAAGCAAATCAGAAATGGGGCAAAATGAGAATAGGGTCACTCTGACTACTAGGCTGAGGATACACTGAGGGGGATGGACCAGAAGCCCGGAGTGCACTTGGGCGGCTACGGCAGTTGACCAGGGGGCTGGATGCTGGAGGTATGGACGGGAGTCACAGCACTGGGAGTATTAAGGAGGAGGCAAATGTCTGATATATTTTTAAAGTAGAGTTTACAGGATTTGCTGACTGTTCAGATGTGCGGTATAAAAGAATTTGAGAAATCGAGGATGACTCTACTGGTTTTGGCCTGATCACAGAAACTTTCCTTTAATAATGATGTGCTTGACTTCCTGTTTTCAGAGCCCTCTTATCCCCACAGCTGAGACCAATAAATTACTATAAACAGACTTAACCAACAGTTTTGGCAGGACCTCTTGGTCCACAAAGCAAGAAGGATTCCAGAAGGGGCAGTGCAGAGAGCTCTACCAGCCTCTTATGCTAGTGCAGCTCTGACCTTGAATTCTGAACCTGTGCTTCCAATCTTGTCCTTTCGTTTTGCTTCCTTTGCCTCTGAATGCCCACTTCCAGTTGTCCGGGAGAGGAGCGTCACTCTGTTACTCAAGGACTTGAGTGCAATGAGGTCTTGCCTGAGTACTGCACCACCTGATACCTGCTTCCCAAATCCTCGATACCAACCACCTGCCTGTCTGGTTTCCCATCTATTTCCTGTTGCCAAATCTGCTGCCAGGACATCTGCCCGTTGCCTTGGGTTGGCCCTCTCGAAAGCTAACAACTTGCCATCCTGGCCTGAACCTTTGCCCATTACCTGCTGTCATCATCCCCTAGAGCTCTGTGGCTTTTCCCATGTGTTCAGTTCTTTCCAGTTCCTAAGATAATTCATTCATTTAAGGATTCATTCATTCATATCTGCATTAATACATTCAAAGGAACATTCACTGAGTGCTAATTTTGAGTCATCTGTCTGAGACTGTAGATAAAAGGTGAATAATACGTAGGCTCTATTCTCCTTGTCCTAGAGAAGCACCTGGAATCTAGAAGGCCATGGGCTAATGAGGGAGACAGACATGTAAACAATATTTACAGTGAATTGTGATAATTGCTCTCAATCTCTAATCATGTTTTGAAAATGGAGACATTTTATGGCTCTACAGAAAGCCTGGTACAGTGCTTTGCAGCCTGGAATTGGAATTAATCTGATCAAGGCTGGAGTTTCGGCTCTCCCATTCACTAGCTGAGTGACACTGGCAAGTTAATTTACCTCTGTTACTTCAGTTTCTTCGTCTTTGAAATGGGAATAATAACTAGATGTCTTACAGGGTTGTTGTGAGGATTACATAAGATATTCATCCAAAGTGCTTTCTCATTGCTGCTGACACATACCAAAGCATAACGTTTTAGCACATCTTCATTTACTTCTCTTCCTCCTCCTTCCTCCCTGGCAGTCTAAGTGGGTGTGACAGGAACACAGGAGGAGAATCCTTGGTGCGAGGGGAAGCTTCTCTGATCCCCGGGGCCTGGGGGGTCAGGTGTCCAGGGCTCTCAGTGTGCCCGGTAAGGATTTGAGTCATAACATTCTTTAGGAATTGCCTATGCATTGGATCACCTCCTCCTAAGACTGGCCTCTTGCGGGCAGGGACGTTGCGAGCTCACACTGCAGCCCCGGCGTCTTACACAGAGCCAAGTAGGAAAAAGTGCCCAATAAATATGGGGGAAAAAAAGAAGAATGACAAGGCTTCCCAGTGGTGGTGCCTATTAAATTAAATTTGAAAGGAGGAATTCATCCCATGAAGGTGGAGTGAGAGCGTCTCCAGCATTCAGGAGAGGGTAGCAGCATGCTGCGACGGGAGACCTTTAATGTATTCAGGAAACCTCAGGTCGCCTTGGAGTCATCTATCTCCCTGTCTGTGCACCACATGAGCTTTTGAATTTTGAAAGGTGGGCAGGATCTAGATCAAAAAGGACCCCGTATGTAGAATAACAAAATAATGAAAGAGTTCGGACCTTTCTCTGGGATGTGGAGCACAGAATGCTGCGAGGTAGGGCACTTGGGCTTTTCGTGATCTGGTCCTTACCTTCCTTTTTCAGACTTCTCTCCTCCACTAACAATGTCTGCTTCAGCAGCCCCAAAATGTTTGTGCCTCCCCTCTCCCCGACCCCTCCAACACCACAGCGCTTCTGTGTCTTGCTTTGTTTCTTTGCTTATGCTGTTTCACTGCCCCAGAATGTCCCCATCCCTCCTTATCACCAACACCCGTCACTGGGCCCCTGTCTCCTAATGATTATTCATTCCGTAGCCCAAGAGTCACGAGCTCCAGAAAGTCTCCTGAGTTTCGGGACTCTCACCCAGTCATTGAAGTTCACATCCAAGGAGCACTCACTATGTATGGGTCAAGCACCGTGTTCTCTTTGTGCCTATAATTTGAATTAATCCTTACAACAACCCTATAAAATAGGTACTATTATCCTTTTTTAAATTGAGCAAACTGATTTACTTTCTTATTTTTTGATTTATTTTACATTTTGTGGATGAACAAGCCAAAGCTTAAATTATCTCAGGTTAAAGACTGGCTGAGCTATGACACTCGATTGTAGGGGTTACAATCCCCAGTATCTTTGAACTTGAACATTACACTTCACTGCTTAGACAGGGTCATGGGGCCCTTCCATGTCTCTAACTTTTTTTTAGCAGTATCAATTTGATAGAATATTAAGTTACATAGTTTCCATTTTACAGTTACAGTTTTAAACCTTTCTGTGTCAAATGCCTTTTTCCCATTCCTTGATGATATCTTGGGCAGATTCCATAATTATCTGGTCACTTTCCATTATTAAACTCACTCCAGCCCAGTTTAAAACTTTATTTTGTTTCAAAACTCTTTTTGTTTCCATTGCAGGACAGGCTCTTGGCACAAGGGAGTTGGAATGAAGATTGGGCACACTCTGCTCTGTTACTCCCCAGCTCCACTGGGTCGGAGGGAGTCAGGGAGAAGAGATGTAGAGAAAAGGGCAAACATGTCTTTATTTAACTGGCTTTGGCCACAGCTCTCTCCTTGTTGGCTGTGTGTGCTTTGGAAACAAACACTAATGGACTACTGGTGTTTTCATTTGTATGGCACGTGTCCAGATGCTGGCCTTCTGTGAGCACACGCGTGGGTTCTTAGGAGAGCCATGCTGGGGCTTCCGCTCTATAGCCCCGTATACCTGAGATCCAGCTGCTGCCCCAGCACTGTGGCCACACTGTTCCTGTCACAGGCGGTCTCCCCACAGACTCCTGTTGCTAAAGTCTTCCCACCAAGCGGGCAGCCCTCCTGGCTGGGACTGCAGCAAGTTGGCTCAGGAACAGGTTAGATTTCATGATGTCCACACAGTCATGAGAAATTCATACAACCTTGTTATCCCGGAGGATAGAAAATGCGAGAGACGATCCTGCCACCGGTACCTCACTGCCCTGCCATCCATCCCTCCATCCGGTCGTGGCGCTGATGAGCAAATCCACGACCCAAGCAGATGCCGAGTCAGCGTATGGAAGGAAATGCTCCTTCTGTGGCAAGCTCATCTGGTCTATTGTTTTGTCTTAACAATATTTCATAAATAAAATATTTCACTAAAAATTAACAACCAACTATTTATCATTTTGAAAGTTACATTTCCCAGTACCTCAGAATTCCCTGAATATACTCTTACTCTGGATTTTGTGTTAATTCATTTGTATACATTAAAAAAACCCATAATTTTAGTACATGTATATTGTATTCATTTTTCAATTACCGACATAATAAATTACCACAATCTTGTGGCTTAAAACAATACAAATGAATTATCTTATAATTTTGTGGGTGTGGAGTCTGATGTGGGTCTCACTGGGCTATAAAATCAAGGTGTTGACAAGGCCGCATTCCTTTCTAGATGTTCTAGGAGAAAACCCATTTTTTGCCTTTCTAGTTTCCAGAGGCCACTCACATTCCTTGGCTCATGATCTTCCACCTTTAAAGCCAACAATGTTGCATTTCTCTGACCTTTTTAAATCACCTTTTGTCTCCCCCGAGGTGACTTTGTTAGTTTCCCTCTGGCCACAGCTAGAAGAGACGCTCTGCCTTTAAGGATCATGTAATTAGATTGGAAAATCTTCCCATCGCAAGGTCCTTAATCACGTCCTCAAAGGGGTGTGTGTGTGTGTGTGTGTGTGTGTGTGTACCACCTAAAGTAACATATTTACAGGCTCTGAGGATTACGAAGTGAACATCTTTGGAGGGGGCATTATTTAACCTACCACATATAAATATTACTAAAAAATATTTTGTATAGTTTTGCTTGTTTACACACTTTACATAAACAGAATTAAATAGTATGTATTATTTCTGTGACTTACTTTTTTCACTTAATATTAGATTTTGAGTTTATCCATGTTGATGCATGAGCTGTTTTTATTTTTATTACTACACAATATTCTATGGTGTGAATATATTATACCATGATGTAATGAATAAATGTACCATTTGTATATCTGTTTACTGTTAATAAATATTTCAGTCGTTTCAAGCTTTGGGCTATTAAGACATTGCTGACATATTCTTATAAATATTTCCCTTGGTTTTTGTTAGTACATATTTCTTTAGGATTATATTTAGATGTGACATTAAAGGCATTTCATATATTCCATTTTCCATATTTGCTCCTGAGAAGTTAATTGTCACTCTATTAATCATTTTTCTTTTATATTAACTATCTTTTCTCTCTGAGTTCTTTTAAGACCTTCTTTTGTCTTTATTTTCCTGCAGTTTCACTACAATGTCTGTGATTTCTTTTTATTTACATGGGTGGAATTTGTTGGATTCTTGAAGCTGAGAAAGACTAAAAACAATTATGTTACTTTCCTCCAAAAAGTTAGGGAAAAAAACAACAAGATAATCTGAAGACAAGCAGAGGAAGAAATGACTAAAGACGTAAGCAGAATGAATTGAGCCAGAATGAAAAAAAAAGTAAAACAGATAAACACCTGATAAAAATCAATAAACCATCAATAAAATTAAAAAATAAAAATGAATAAAGTGCTGCAGATACTCAAAATAAGGAATAACAAGGAGGAAAGAACCATCAAAACAAAAGAAATGTGTATTAATCACACAAGATTATTTATTTTTTAAGAGAGAGAGAAAGCAGGAGTGGGGGGTGGGGGGTGGGGGGTGGGGGTTGGAGAGGTGTGAGGGGCAGAGGAGTGAGTGAATCTCAAGCAGGCTCCACGCTCAGCTCAGCTCAGCTCGGAGCCCTCCTCCAGGCTCAATCTCACAACCCCGAGATCATGACCTGAGCTGAAACCAAGAGTCAGAAGCTTAACCAACTGAGCCACATAAAAGATTAATTTCTACTGTTATTTTTTTAACTTTTTCTCCCTTCATTTTTTTCCCCACGTCTTCTGGAAACTTAATTTCATGTATGTAAAGTTAATGACCATTGCTTACATTTTCTATTCCGTTTCTTTGATCCTTTATTCCCTCTATCATTATTTTGGATAATTTACATCAGTCAACCTGTCTGTAGACTCACTGCTATCTCTTTCAGCACTGCTCATTAGGCTATTAAGCCTATCTAATGTACTTTTGATTTCAGGTGGTATATTTTTCAGCTTCACAATTTCCACGGTATCTTTTCTTGTAGTTTCCATTTATTTGCTGAGATTTACCATTTGTTTACCCATTCCTTGTCTTTTACTGTAATTTATATGTGTGAGCATTTTCAAAGTCCTTGTCTGCTCGATACAGTATCTTGATATTGTGGGTTCTTTTTCTTTGCATCTTTGTATCTTTCATAGTATTTAATTTCATATCAGAAGTGTATAAAATGATAGTGGATTTGAAGTTATATCTTTTTTAGATACTATTTTTCCAGACAGTGAGAGCTATGTCTGACAGCTATGTTTCCTATGTCTGACAGCTAAAATGAGAGGATAGCCAACTTTAATAACATTGAGATTATCTTCCATTAGTCCAATCCCTAGCTTCCACCAAGGGGTGAACCTTGCTGATTTTGTCCTAGTCCAGAGTCATTTGGGCCATGCTCTTGTGCTGCAGTGTTCAAGGTCCCAGGCCTTGTGAGAATGTCAAGTTTCATGTGTTCTCTCTGCATTTCAGGCCTACTTTTCCTTCTCTTTTCTCCACAAAATTAGTAGTTAGGGTCAGGAAGAATTGTCAGGTTAAGAAAATTATTAAGAAAAAAAAAGTAATGTCAAATCAGTGAAATAAGCTTTTACCTTAAAAAGCTAGAAGAAGAAGAGTAAAATGAATCAAAAGTAAGAAGAAAAGTTAATATGAAGTTTAGCAGGCAAATGTAGGAAAGGGAAAACAAAAAAGGAGACAAAGGCAAAAACCAGTATTTTGAATTCATCAATAATATCAATACATCTCCACTACCAAGTCTTAACAATGAAAAAAATGAGAGAAAACATCATAACAAAAATTAAGAGCAAAAGCAGGGGTAGAATTTCAGATCCTACAGCAATTAAAAGGATAATGAAGGAATATTATGAATGATTTTTTTCCAGTAAAATTGATAGCTTAGATGAAATGGATAAAAGACACAAAATATCTTGTCATGCATAAGTAGAAATAGAAAATCTGAATCTTCCTATATTATATGAAGAAATTTAATTTGGAATTAAAATATTTCCTACAAGAAAAATTCTGCCCAAGTGGCTCATTGGTGAATTTTATAAACATTTAAAAAAGAAATTATTCCAAACTTGTATGAATGCTATCAGAAAACATAGGAAGACAGAACACTTTCCAACTAATTTTATGAGGCTAGAACAATACTGCTTTTGACCCAAAAGGAAAATTATATTTAAAAAGACAAGTACATACCAGTAGCACTCATTTAAATAAAAAAATAAAATTCTTAACAATGTAATTGATATATCTAATCCATCAATACATAAAAGGATGGTGCACATGATAAATACTGGGTTTGTTTCAGGAATGCAAGTTTGGTTTAGCATTAAAAAAATAAATACCATATTATTGGAATAAAGAAAAATAAAACAAATAATCATCTAAATAAGTTGGGAAAAAGTATTTTGCAAAATATAACACCTGTTCATGTTAAAAACTCTGAGCAAACAGGAAAAAGTAAAGTACTTCCTCAATGTGATAAGGAGAGTCTATGACAAACACTGTGAATATTATACATAATAGTAAAATATTAAATGCTTTCCCCTAAGATCAGGAGCAAAGCAAAGAAGTTCACTCCTGCCACTTCTTTTTTTTTTTTTAAAGATTTTATTTATTTATTTGACACAGAGAGAGACAGCCAGCGAGAGAGGGAACACAAGCAGGGGGAATGGGAGAGGAAGAAGCAGGCTCCCAGCGGAGGAGCCTGATGTGGGGCTTGATCCCGGAACGCCAGGATCACGCCCTGAGCCGAAGGCAGACGCTTAAGGACTGAGCCACCCAGGCGCCCCCACTCCTGCCACTTCTATTCAATATTACACTAGAGGTTCTACTTATATAATAAGTGATTTAAAAGTTAAAGGCATGAGGATTAGAAAGAAAAAAACACCATGTTTATTTGCTGATGACATGATTGTGTACACAGTAAATTTAGAGGAAAAATTTTTAAAAACCAACTGGAATTAATAAGTATATTTGGCAAGGTATGAGGATGCAAAGTCATTTTTGGAAAAGTAATTGTATTTCAAATGCAATTTTTATAAATTTCATATGAAAATACAAAGGACCAAGAGTAGACAAGCCAATCTTGAAAAAGAAGAGTTACAAGATTTACAATGCCCGATTTAAAACTTACTGTAAAGATATGATAATGAAGACATTGTGCTATTTGCTCAAGAAGCATCAGTTAGTCTCTCCCAATCCCCCACCCCCCTTCCCTCTGAAGCCCTCAGTTTGTTTGTTGTTTGTTTGGGATAGGCCAGTGATGGGTATTAAGGAGGGCACATATTGCATGGTGCACTGGGTGTTATGCACAAATAATGAATCATGGAACATTACATCAAAAACTAAGGATATACTGTATGGTGACTAACATAACATAATAAAAATTATTATATAAAAAAAAAGAATCATCAGTGACACAGAATGAAGAATCCAGAGACACTTCCACACCTTTACAGTCAAATAAATTTCAACAGATTGCCAATGCAATTCAGTGGGGGAGAGGAATATTTTTAAACATACAGTGCCAGGTATTCATATTGAAAAAAAAAATCTTGACCACCATGTCAGTCCATATTTTAAAAACTTATTTGAAATAGATTATAATCCTAAAAGCTAAAATCACACAATTGCTAGAGTTTTATGAATCTACTAAAATTAGTAATCTTTTGTATGAAAAAAGAAATGATAAATTGGACATCATCAAAACTTCTTTTTATCCAAAGTCACAGTTTAAAAAATGAAAATTCAAGCCATAGTTGGGGAGAAAATGCATATATCTGACATAGATTTCTATCTAGAATCTATCAAAAACTCCTAAAAATCCTTAATAATAAGAACAACCCAATCAAAATGGACAAATTATTTGAACAGAATCTTTATAAAGAAATATTTTAAATAGTCAATGAGTCCATGAAAATGTACTCAATGTCAGTAGTTTTCTGGGAAATAATGCAAATTGAAACGACAATGTAAATCGCCATGCGACCACTAGAAAAGGTAAAATTAGAAATTCTGAAATTATCCAGTTTTGAAGAGGATTTTGAGTAATAGAAACTCTTATACATTTCTGGTGTATAAGGTGGTACAACCAGTTTGGGAAACTGTCCGTTCTTTATAAAGTTACACGTATTTTCCCTCTATGCCCAACAATTCCATATTGGATATTTGTTTAAGGGAAATGAAAACATATTCACGGGAATATGTTATGTGTAATAATCACAAGTTGGAAAAAATATTTCTTCAATAGAAGAGTGGATAAGTGGTATTTTCATAGACTAAAACACTAATAAAATAAGTAAAAAAATAAGTATAAGATATCAATACATACAACAACATGGATAACTCTAAAAGCATTATATCCAGTGAAAGAAGCCAGACTCACGTGATTCTATTTTTATGAACTTCAAGAACAGTGGTTGCCTCTGTTGCAAATTGGGAAATTTTGACTATTGTGGTTTTTTTGGTAGATAGATGTAAGTTTCATACTCTTTTGTGAATGTAGCTTTTAGCATTATAAAATGGTCTTTGACTTGTTAATATTTTTTTTTACTTTGCTCTACCTCAAGATATTGTTCACAGTATGACTTTGTATTGCCTTGCCTGTCTTTGCTTATTCTTAATTCTTTAACTTTACCAAAAACCTTTGTTTTAGGTATGACAAAGAATTGGGTTTTGCTGTGTAAAGTAATCTAGAGTTCTTAGTAAGTGATTTCAGCTCATTTACATTTACTTAGCAATTGCTATTTTTGGTTTCCTTTTGTTACCTTGTTTTATAACATATTTTCTATATGGTTCAACATTTCGACTAAAATTGTTTCATTTAAGTGTCCTTTTAAAATAGTTTCTGTTGATAATTCTTTCTGTATTTAGGAAGCTGTGACTTTTAAATTTCATAGTTTTACTTATACTATTTTTTATATAACTCTTCATCCTCTCTCTCTTTGGATGCTGTTTGTTGGTTTCCTACCACAAGGCTAAAGTTAGTCTCTCTGCTTTGCCTTCACCTTGCAAGTTTAATCTTTAGGATTATTTTAGTGTTAATCTCTACTTCCTAAATTACTTAAGTTTCTACTGCCTTATTTATTATCCTAAAATACACTGTTAAGTCTTAGATATATTTCAAGCCTTAAATATACTTCAGCTTCTACTCCTTAATTTGTTAACTTTAGGTACTATTACTTTACCTCTAATTAAGTCATCTGTGGCAGTCCATAGGTTTACTTCGTTACCCACAATTTCTACCTTTAATTTTTGTTAATGTTAATTTCTAAATGTGTAAAAACTCTGTATTATTTTTTTCACCCTTATTCCTGTCTTTGAAGCTTAGTTCCACTAAGTTAAATATTTGCTAAACCTTCTACAAATCTTTTATGTTTGAAGCTCATTCCTGTGTAGATTTGTCACAAACTGATTATGGGAATGATATTCCTTGAAGTTTTCCATATTTATAGCTGCTTGCCTATGGCTTTTATGTTGAAGACAAGTTTGGCTGTACATAAAATTCTTGTCTCACATTTTTTCTTCTTTAAAATCTTTTTAAAAAGTTGCTACATTCTTTTTCTAACATAAATGTTGCCTTGGAGAATTCTCGTATTAATTTGAGAGTTGTTGCCTTAAAAGTGACTTTGACTTATTATCTGAAAATTAAAGCGATTTTCCCCCTCATTATGAAAAAAATAATAATTTTGGCTTACAGTATGGCCTGAGGGTGATCATTTCTGGTCCATTTTCTCAGGTACACAGTGTGCTTTGCTCTTTACTATTCTATTTCAGGAAATATTTTCCAATCATGGTTTTAAATATTTGTTTTTTCCATTACTTTGGTTTTCTTCTTTGAAGACTTCAATTATAAATATGTGGTTTTCTTATTTTCTGTCTTCAATGTCTATTACATTTCCTATATCCATTTCCTATGGTAGTTACAACAAATTACCACAAATTTTGTGAGTTAGGACTACACAGACTTATTATCTTAGAGTTCTGGAGGTCAGAAGTCGAGGTTGGCTGGTTTGTGTTCCATCTGGGGGCTATAAAGGAGAATCTATTTCCATCTTTTCCAGCCAATAGAAGCTGCCTGCATTCTACAGCTCACAGCCCCCCCACCACTGTGACCTTTGCTTCTATTGTCACGTGTCCTCTGACTTTAACACTCCTGTCTCAGTCCTATAAATACCCTTATAATTGTACTGTACCCATCTGAGTAATCCAGGATAATCTCCCCATTTCAACATCTTTAACTTAATCACAACTGCAGGATCCTTTTGCTATACAAGGCAATATTTTCACAGGTTCCTGAGATTAGGATGTAAACATCTTTGGTGGGGGGCATTATTCTGTCTACTACACACACATTTTTCAAATCCTGTTTTTTTTCAAATCATTTTCTTTATTTCTGTTTGACTTCCCCTCAATTTTCTTCTTTCTTATTCCTATTTCCCTTACTGTGTCTTTTATAATGTCTCTTTACTCTTGTGTTTTTCTAATTTAATGTTCTTTTATGAAATATTATTTTTTCTTAATTCTTTACTGGTATCTATTAATTTCCTCTGAGTTTTTCTATTTCTTGTTTATCAAAGCTTTAATTGTTGTCTGATACTGAAATATTGCATTGCAGTTTTCATCTGCTCTGTGAGTTCATTTTTCTGTTGAGTTCTTACTGTTTGTCTTACTAAGGTCTCATTTATCTTTCCATTGTAATGATTTTGTATGACATTAGGAAGAGTTTTCTCTTGTTGTCCCTCATATTTGAATGAAGAACAAAATAAGATGAGATTTCCTGGGATGTTAGGAGGAATTCAGACTTGAGTGGCTTTCTCTGAATCACAGTCTAAGAATTTCTTTTTCTCTTTTTACCAATAAAAATTAAATATATACCCTCTTTCTGTAGCCATTTGTTTGGTTCCTGAAGCTATGTCTGGCTTAGAAAGATTTCTGCCTCTTTCCCTGGTGAAGATTCACAAACCTTGCCTTCCCAAGTACTTTCATATTTCTTGGGGGTTCCTTTCTGTGAGCCTCTCAAAAATGCCCCCCTCCACTGCACACCTCTCTCTCTCTCTCTTTAAGATTTTATTTATTTGAGAAAGAGAGAGTATGCAGGCATCCAAGCATGAGGAAGGGGAGGGGCCGAAGGAGAGGGAGGGGGAGAAGCACACTCCCAGTTGAGCTCAGAGCTCCATGCGGGGCTCACTTTGGGGCTTGATTCCAGGACCCCAAGATCATGACCTGAGCCAAAATCAAGAGTCTGCCGCCCAACCAACTGATCCACCCAGGTGCCCCTGTACTGGCTTTTCTATCTGGTTTTCTGGAGATATTTGGGAGGTTTAAAGCAACTGCCTTGCGGACACAATGTTACAGAACTGCTGACATGCATTTCAAGAGAATCACTGTTATTGCTGTGTTGAGCTTAAACTATAGAAGAATGATAAGGAAGCGGGGAGAGTAATTTCTGGACCACTGCAGTTACCCCAAGTGATAGATGAAAATCACGTGGATGATAATTATCAGTGTTCAATTCTGACTGTTTTCTGAAGGCAGAGCTGTAAGATTCACTGATGGATTGGATGTTGGATGTTAAAGAAAAAAGAGGGTGGAATATTTCGAGGGACATAGTTGTCATTAACTGGAATTAGAAACTGTGGCTACACCAGATTGAGTGACTGTCATATTAGTCAGGTTAGGGTTAGGCTAGGCTGCAGTAATAAGCCATGAACTCTCCTTTTCTGGCATAATGAATAATATGGCAGCAAGAGGACATCCTTCATCCTGTAGCCCTGCCATCAGGAGCATTTTACTTTTGCTTTTGTCAGAGTAGGGGGGAAGGGAGCTGGAGGGCCATGCAGGTGGTGACAGGTGCTGTTGCTTCTCCTTCTTTTTCTCTGTCTGCTTTTCCTCTTCTTCATCCTCCTTCTCCATTTCAATTTCTTGCCCCCATCCCCAACAACTGAAAGTGTCATTCATCACTTCTGCTTGCATCCTATTTGCCAAAACTCAGTTACGTGGACCCAAACTAAATGCAAATGAGCTGGAAAATTCATTTGCTGCTCACGTGATTTTCCATTCAGTGAATCCCTGCTCGAACATTTTACTATTTGCTCACTGTTTCATATGCAGAAATTCTTGACACACTCTGATAAATATTTTTTTTATATTATATGTTTCAAATATCTCCATTGTCCAAAGCCCGCTTTTTAACCTTGTTTATAGTTACTTTTGTCATTTGGGATATGTTAATTTTGCAGCATATTTTTCTTTATGATTTGAACATCCTATATTTTGTTTAAGAAATGCCTTCTTGTCTTGACATCCTAAAGATAGTCTATATTTCTTTCAAAGAGTTTTAAACTATTTACCTTGTTTTTTATACTTGCTTATTCAAATTCATCTGGGATCATATTTTATTTTATTTTTCTATCTGACCTAATTTGTGATGCCACTTCTGTCATATAGTAAGTTTTCCTTTCAGTACAGGTTTAACTTTTGTTTGTTTTCATTGTTTCCAAAGTTATTTCCACTGATATATTTGTCTATCCCTGTGCAATAAAATGTTTAGTTGCCGTAGTTTCAAAATAACCCCTAATTTCTCATTTCATTGTTTATCCTTTCTTAGTTATTTTCATATGTTTATTTTAAATATGCATTTTAAAATCAACTTGTCAATTTCTACCAGAAATCTTATTGCTACACTGAGTTGAATTATATTGATTTATAGATAAATTTGGAGAGACATGAAATATAGACCATACTGAATCCTCTGTTTTATGACATTTGCATAGCTTTCTATTTGTATTTTTATGACTTTTAATAATATTTTCAAAGTTTCTCCCTATAGGTGTTATTCATTATTAATTTGGTTATTTCTAGTCTACTTGTACACTTATTTCTATTGGGACTAGACTTTCTAATTTCATACTTTCATTTGAGATTCCAATATTTATAGGACCATTATTTTATTCTGTATGTTGTGTGTGCATGTATCTAACTACTTGCTAGACTGTTAAAAATTATAATATTTTATCCAAAGCATTTATCTTTTGGTAGAGAATATAATTTTTGCTAATAACTTCTTTATTAAGTTACTTTTTGTAAAGAAACAGTTTAGAAAACTGCCTGATACAGTAAGGGTTTAATGAATGTTGATGTTATAACTGATGTCATCACTACTTTTTTGTTTTTTAGTACACAAACGCATTGTCTGCAAACAACAACACATTTTCCTGTTTTATTTCATATTTAGATTTCATTCTTTTTCCTGTTTTATTGTGTTAGTTTGGAATATCATAAGTGATAGTAGAAATGTGCAGATATTTCCAAAGAGGTGACTTTTGCTGCCTGGCTGGCAAATTCTTTGATCAGGTTAAGGAAGTCAACTTCTACTTCTTATTGGTTAAGAGCTTTGAAATAATCATGAATAGAAGTCAAATTTTACAGAATGTTACTTTGTTTTATTTAAAAATATATATTTTTTATTTTAGAGAGAGAGAGCACGTGTGAGAGAGAACAGGGGGAGGAGCAGAGGGAGAGAAGGAGAGAGAATCCTCAAGCAGAGTCCTCTGAGCACAGAGTCTGACTCTGGGCTTGATCCTACCAACCTGAGCTGAAACAGAGTTGGCTGCTTAACCGACTGAGCCACCCTGGCGTCCCATGGAATGTTACTTTTGCATCTATTTTTTTAAAAAAGATTTTATTTTACTTATTTTAAGAGAGAGTGTGTGAGCAGTGAGATGGGAAGAGGAAGAGGGAGAGGGGAAAGCAGATTCCCTGCAGAGCACGGAACCTGATGCTATGTGATGGGGGGGCTTCATCTCAGGACCCTGAGATCATGACCTGAGCCGAAACTAAGAGTTGGACGCTTAACCACCTGAGCCACCCAGGTGCCCCTACTTTTACATCTGTTGAAATAATGGTTTTTTTTTTTCCTTTTGGGATGTTAATATACAAATTTCATTTCCAGACACTGTAATATGGGAAGATAAGCTCAAGCAGGTGGGGAGGGACTGGAATTGGAGTTGTGTGAGCCGATGTACTTTCTCTACCTGGTTTGCCCCTTTGGCTTTTCAACATTTACCTCTCCCCATCTTCCAATATTTTAAGTTCCAAAACCTCATAGTAACTTCAAAATGCTACTGCCTAACATAATGGATTCATTTCTGCACAAACAAAAACAACCTTCTCTCTGAAAGCAATTGCACAAAGTCTCATCAGATTCTGCATTAATTTCTGGTTTATGTTCCTTCTTCTATTAGTTCATAACTCAGCAGCCTCTTGATATCCTGTAATCTCTGCACTAAGATATCATTACCATCATTACCCACACATCCTGCATAATATCATTGGTAAGAGTGGGGGAAAAAAACCCAGAATTATATATAAATAAGAATATAACAGCACGATGCAAAAATGTAGGTGATCATTATAGTTCTTATTTATAAAGCTGTTCACAAAGTCATATATGATATATAATAATTTCTTTCTTAACTACTCATTCCACATTTCCTTTGCTTTTAACCAATACCTTCACTGGACAGATTCTTTAGCTGACGGGTGACCTGAAATTTATTCATGGGAGGTTTGAACTCTTGATGATCCTGCCTGTACTAGGTTGCTGAATTATATCTTTCTCTTGCACAACCACACGTGGGGGCACTAGGAGGGATCTAGCAGGGTTCCCTAAATAATATGCATTCTCTTCCTTGTCTCCAACCACGCATCAGCACTCCTAATTCCCCTTGATAGTAAGAATCACATACCTGAGACAACACAACAATGAATATATTGCTTGACATTCTTCCCACTTGGAGGAGTTTCCATTCCCATAGTCATTCTGGACCACCTTAAATGGAAAATGTAGAGCCATGGTAATCCAATTTTGTGTGGTGTCAGGATATCATGAAGAAGCATTTATAAACCAGGATTTTCCTTCTCGGTCAACAAGTCAGAGAGAATTTTGAAGGAGGCTCAGGGCTTTGCTGAGGGCTAGGTGAAGGGCAGCAGGAACAGGCATCCTGGAAGGTGAAGACCCCCCCATATTACTAACTGTGTAGTTAGGACCTGCCTGAGCCCAAGAGCGTCTGTACCTCTTCCACCTGGCATGTCTGTTGGGCATGTCTTTCCTTAATTGCTGGATCAGATGACCCCCACTTGATGATGTTCTGCTCGTGTCACTTAATACCTTGGTGTCCCATACTCATGTCCCATACCCATATCAGCACTTAACAGCAAGCCCAAAACTGTCTCTCAGAAAGAGAACAGTTACTCATTAGGATGGGCATGGTTTCTTCCACAGCTTTTGCTGTGATTCTTACATTTAAGTCTTACCCCAAGATTGCAATTTGTTCAGTCGCAGATAATATGAGCACTGTTGGATCTGGTGATTCTCATTGGTTAAAGATGGCTGCATATCGTTTACCACACGTATCGAAAAGTATTTAATCCTTTACCCTTGAATCTGGAACAGCTTATTAAGGGGCTTGATCAATAACGTATGACAGAAGGGATACACAGCCAACTCTGAGCTTCGCCTCTTAAAGGCCCGACAGATTCTACTTTCCCTACTTGGAACACTGAGCAGGTGTGTAAGAAGTTTGGTCACTCCAGACCCACCATGCTGTGGGGAAGCTTGAGCTACATGCAATGACCATAGAAAGAGGCCACGTGGAGAGATGACCTGGCTAGTCCTCAGTTGTTCTAGCCTCCAGTGATTTTAGTTATCTCAGCGTAGGCCTGGACATTGCAGAAAAAAGATGCGTTATGTCTACTGAGTCCTGCTCAAATTTTACGTGTGTGAGCTAAATAAATGATCTTTGTGATTTTAACACATTTGACTTGGGATGGTTGGTTATGCCATAATAGATGAATGGACAATAGCTCATAAAGACCAGTTAGAAGCCTGACCAGAAGCCTGACCTGGCTGAATCCAGTTCTATGGTTTTCATCTGCACTGACCCCACTCAAAACTGCCAGCCTTACGGGTTACTTGGTAAACCTATCAGGGAAGGCCACCAAATTGCTGTATATGTTGCTTCCAAAGTCCAAAGAGGCCACCAATGGTAGTGATTTTCTCAACAGAAGGAGATAAATAAGAAAAAGAGGGATGTGTTGCATGTGTTCCTTTGGACCTGAAAGGAATATTGCAAACATTGGATAACCTAGAAACTTGCAGTGGTGGGTCCCTAAATTTTCTTGGACTTTACCATCCACCTTCTGACATGCATATTTCTTTCCACGGGATTGCGGGTATATGTCACTTCCTCCTCACTGGGTCCTATTAGCATGATGTCATAACTAGAGTGAACCACGGTGATTTTCTTAGCCATTATGTTGTTACTGTTTATTGTTAATTCAGCCTTCAACAAGGACAGAGGTCTAGGACAATTCCCTTTCTGACCTAAATCCAGAGGGAAGTCTGAGGCTGAACAACTTTTAACTCAATCTTTTTAAGCCCAGCCACCTGAACACACAGTCCCTTTGTTTTTAAAATTTTAATTCCAGTATAGTTAACATAGTGTTATATTATTTTCAGGTGTACCGTATTAATTCATTTTTTAATGATTATTAGACATTTGTTTAGTGTTCCCTGGGCCATTTTTCTCTGAGTTTTGAGATCACTGACTTTGCTAGAGAATCAGATTAATAAGGTTTCGTTAAAAACTCAGCCTTATTTTGTGTGCATTGAAGAATTAAGAGAGCTGTTTATGCTCAATTGAGAGGCAAGAGTCTGGAAAAAGTTATGTTGAGACGGTGGGAAGAGCTAAGAAACCTGCCACTGTGACCAAGCCCGCATCTCAGGTGGGAACTGACCACAAAGACAAAGGTGAGATTTTTCTTTTGCGCCCCAGGAAGTCGGGATTTCTAGTGGAAGTATCAAATTTCCTGCTCTAATGTAGGAGAGGGGTCCATACACTTTTTATTTACATATTTAAGGAGGAGTTCTTTCGCGGAAGCTGGAGAAGATGGGTGAAAATACATCCTTGAATATCAGATCCAGGGGTATTTGTTTGAAATATCAAATAATAAAATTAAATAGGATATAACAAAAGATAAAGTTTAGCACATTCATTACCATACATATTGTATCTAAAAAAACCCCAACAATACATTTAGATACTTTCCTGTTCAAGATACCTATGCCCATTTATCAAGAGAAGATAGAAGTATTTGTGTATCACAGATGCTTAGAAACAGCATTATTTTGATTTTCTCTATTTATGGCCAATGAGAACTCCAGGAGATGTACTATGATTGATCAAAAAATTCAAGCACTTTTTGCAGAGAATGGTTTGGATATTTAGCAGTCAGTAGACTTCTTAGCGCAACCCCTTGCTCTCAGGTATGCCTTTGAAGGACGTGTGCATGCGTGTGTGTGTGTGTGTGTGTCCACATAATCCTTAGGATTTCTCAGATACTCACCACACTTAGCTGAGGAGCAGAATCCCTTTATCACTTAAATGCTTTCTTTTTTGCAACTGAGAGGCAGTAAATTATGAAGAGCTCTTGTCTGAGAGGTTCTTGCGTTTGGTCTGCAGGACTTGTGGTCACACGTAAGAGAAAGAATTGAGATGGAGCTTCCTGACTGATAACACCCTTTCCTGAGTGTCCATTAGGGGTCAGTTAGGTGTTGTAGTCCTCCTGGGCACTGTGACGTGCACTCTCCTCTGTACTTCACGCACTCAGACTGTAAAAGAACCCAGGAGATTGTCGCCGATTGTGTTCCGTCATCGCATTTTGTGGATGAAGTCTCTCAGATTCAGACACGACTTAACCATTTCTTTGAGGCAAACATTACTTGAAGTTGATGGGGTTTTTTTTGGTGTGTGTGTGTGTGGTTGTTTATTTTCACTGTTGTTAATAAGACCACACATGTTACCCAGGGACTCAAAAGTTTACAGAGTGTCAAGACATCTTCACCCCACATTTGTAGAAATAAGTCTAGTTGACACAAGAATATGGTGCTTACTCTTATTTTAATTTTTAGGTAGGAGATTTCTGCTTATCTTCTTTCCTTTTTGATGAGTATTCTGTCAATTACTTCCCACTATTACTTGAAGAATTGTTAGTAAAGGACATTACTAGAATCTCCTGGACGACGAATGCTTGCAACCTACTGATAATCGATTAAGTTTTAAACTATTCTGTTAGCAATTAAGACTCAGTCTCCCCCTTTTCAAAGTCAGAGCTGTTTGAGCGTCCCTCCCCCCATTCCTCAAATGACTTGTGTGTGAGTGTTTGTTTTGGAAAAGGAGATTTTCTCTGTGTACTTTTCAGGATTAGTATCAGTTTAATCCTCCAGAAGGAGACAGAAATGCAGCAACCCACTCCTGTTTCCGTATCGCAGACAGACATCCTTTTCACATCTTCGGCCTGTCTATTTCAATGCTTCTGAGTGGGAGAGGCTTGCTGGTGAGCATGGCTGTTGGAAACAGATAAGAGAAGAAACTTAAAGATCAAGTGGCAATCCTTTGTCTAAGTGACTCTCATTTTAAGAAGAGAAAAAGGAAAAGCTTCCATTACTCCTTGTTTTAGAATGGTTTTTAAACTGAAGTATGGCTGACACAAAATGTTACAGTAGTTATGCAGTGATTCCACAACTCCCTGCATTATTTTTAGAACACTTAATGGAATGCTATTAAGAAATGAAAAATATTAGTTTAATAGTCATCAAACTATTGGGGCACCTGGGTGGCTCAGTCGTTAAGTGTCTGCCTTTGGCTCAGGGCATGATCTCAGGGTCTTGGGATCGAGCCCTGCATTGGGCTCCCTGCTCCGCTGGGAGCCTGCTTCTTCCTCTCCCACTCCCTCTGCTTGTGTTCCCTCTCTCGCTGGCTGTCTCTCTCTCTCTGTCAAATAAATAAGTAAATAAATAATAAAATCTTAAAAAAAAATAGTCATTGAACTATTGAATATAATTGAGTCAGAGTGTATGTATGCATGTTATTTTTCTCTCTATACAGTACGAGTTATGAAATTAGGAAATACCAAATTAACATATACTTTTATGGAGAATAAATTATGAAAATAAAAAATTCTTTGGAAGAAGCTTTATCTTAATATTAGGGACAGGTAATCTGCATGTCTAAACAGTGTATAGAATTTAATGATTTAAAACCACTGGATGTCTAAATTATGGATTAATTACCAAGTAACATATATATCACATTTTTAGAACACTTCACTTATGTTTAAAGTATGATAATTCTTGTGTTGTCATGTCCAACAGCTCTTAAAAAATAAACCCTAATTTTTACACTTTGAGAAAAACAAAATAAGAATATGAAAATAGGCGTGAGTCTGAAAGAGGACTGAGTATTAAGATAGACAAATATTTTTATTTGTCTTACAAACTCATGTGGGTCAGATGACATTCTTAAGGTATTTTATTTTAATTTTTTAAAGATTTTATTTATTTATTTGACAGAGAGAGAGACAGCCAGAGAGAGAGGGAACACAAGCAGGGGGAGTGGGAGAGGAAGAAGCAGGCTCCCAGCGGAGAAGCCTGATGTAGGGCTCGATCCCATAACGCTGGGATCACGCCCTGAGCCAAAGGCAGACACTTAAGGACTGAGCCACCCAGGCGCCCCTCTCAAGGTATTTTAAAGCTACATTTTTAACAAGCAGACATGTACTTTGATCGAGAATATAATATAAAGAAAAAGTCCTTTATCTAATCTTTTAAAGAGGCTCTCATAAAAATTAGAAGAGTGTTATATATTATTTAAATCAGGTGAATAAGAAGCTTTTATTAAGGATTTTAGCAATAACTGGGCATTGAGTGTATTCTCTGCTGCTATCAGTTTGGTTTGAAATGTTCCATGAATATTTGCACACTTAAAAAAAATTAAACCCATATATCTTCATCCAAATGTCGCAGAATTTGGCTCTAGAATGTATTACAAATGAAAAAATGCAAATAAGTTTATTCTTTTCTATAAAATACATTTTAAAATATTGATCTAAGGACACAAAGTTTTAGAGATCACCTTAGAAAATAAAAGACCAGAAATGAGCCTTTAGAAATATAAATATTAGCTATTTTACTTAATGTGGTTTTTACAAATAAATTGGAATCAGTCATTAGGGAAATGCAAATCAAAATCATAATGAAACCTCACACCAACTAGAATGGCCAAATAATAATAATAATAATAATAATAATAATAATAATAATAAAAGAAAATAGCAAGCATTGGTAAGGATAAAAAGACATGGGAACCCACATACACTGCTAGTGGGAATATAAAATGGTGCAGCCACTGTGGAAACATTTGATGGTTCTTCAAAAAGTTAAATATAGAATCATCAAATGGGGGCACCTGGGTGGCTCAGTTGGTTAAGTGTCTGACTCTTGATTTTGGCTCAGGTGACGATCTCAGGGTCCTGAGATCAAGCCCTGCATTGGGCTCGTGCTCAGCATGGAATCAGCTTGTCCCTCTCCCTCTGCTCCCCTCTTCCCATGCTCTTTCTCTCTCAAATAAATAAGTAAATAAATAAACAAATAGATCTGCAAAGAAAAAAAAAAAAGAATTGTCAAATGACCCAGCAATCCCATTTATGTTATGTATATACCCCAAAGATTTTAAAACAGGGACTCAGACACGTGTATGACAATATTCTTTGCAGCATTATTCGTAAAAGCCGAAAAGTGGAAACAAACCAAGTATCCATCTATCAACAGATGAATGAATAATCAAAACACATGAGGTGGAATATTATTCAGTCATAAAATGACTGAAATACCGATACATTCTACAACATGGATGAATCTTGGAAATATTATACTAAGTGGAATAAACCAGACACAAAATGACAAAATATTGTATGATTCCATGCCTATGAAATATCTAGATTAGGCAACTTCATAGAGACAGAAAGTAGATTAAGGGTTACCAGGGGCTGGAGGAAGGAGAAGTAGGGATTACTGTTTAATGAGTACTCTTTGGAGGGACAGAAAATTTTTGGAACCAGATAGTGGTGATGGTTACACTACATTGTGAATGTAACTAGTGCCACTAAATTGTACATTTAAAAATGGTGAGAACAGCAAATATTATGCTACCTTTTACTACTATAAAATATTTAAAAATGAATTGGCTATTTGCATCTTTAGAGTGTTTTCGTAAATGTTATTTTTTAAAGAAGGAAACAACATGAGAATGTAGGGCTAAAAATAAAGGATTGACCCCAGTTGAGATTTCATTTCTATAAAGATGCTATTCTCCTTTATATGTTATAATGCTTTCCTGTGCTCTTCTCACTCATAGCACCAAAGTTCTTTTGAGATGTTTAACTGGATTCTAGCTGAATGTAGTCTGCCCATGAAACTAAAGTGTGTGTCTCCAAAGCTGTGTTCATGATGTTCTTAATTCCTGCCCCTTCCAAATTATTCTCACAACATAGAAAAGAAACCATAGGGAGCACTTAGCACCAGTAAAGGCTAGTTTTAGTAACTTTAAAAATTAAGATATTCATGTTGTAATGAAATCCTAGATGTCCAATGCTTTACAAGTACTTGAAAATTGATGAAATAAAAAAACAGGAAAGAGTTGAAAGAAAAGTCTCTTCCAAATTATCTGCATGATCAAAGTAGATAACAAAACCAACAATTTTAAATGGATGATAATATAGAAATCAATTATCTTAATATTAGTCTTGGTTTTGAATTTCCCTTTGAACACAAGTGGGTTTGGTGGTCTGGGAATGTTCAACCTTTCAAATAAATTATTGGAACCAAGTGGAGGAACGTCACCCAGACTTCCCATCCCACACCTGTGCGCAGAACCATCTTTTACTTAGCTGTGCAGTGAACAGTACATTGGTTACTCCAATTTGCAGTGACTTGCCATGAATCTTTCAACACACATCACTGCTGGCTTATTCTATTGCTTTCCACCTTCTAGTCTTTCCAGTCTTCCTTTCTTGAATGCTTTTCTGTCAACAGCTGAAGTTAGGATATTCACATGGCCCGATAAAAAGTGCTCACTGATAAGGTCCAGAGCTTCAGTTAGTTGAGTCCCCCCACTCCCCAATATTGCTTTAGGCTGATCTTCCCTCTGCGCACCACCGTATCTAGTTCAGGAGGTTTGGCTCTAACCACTCACTTTGGGTGATTACATGAGCTCCATTGATTATTTGTTTGAATTTCATTTTGATTTTTACCAAGAGTGGTGGAAGAGTGTGGAGTGACGGTGGGTTGAGGCACAAATGAAACAGCTGGACCTCCAATCTTAGGCTCCTAATTACCTGCACTCATGAAATAGCTTTCTAATTCTTTGTGCTCTTCCCACTTGAAACCACACTCAATATTGTCCCCACAAAGGATTGCTTGAAGTGTAAATGTGATAACGCCCTCTCTTTAAAAATATTTTTATAAATCTCTATACTGGCATATTTTCTTTATGCATTTTACTCAGTGTAATAGGAAAAGAATGGAGGGATAGCAATTACCTATGGTTCTAAGGTATTATACTGAAAAATCAGGTAGACGTGCAGGTTACTACTACAAATCCACAAGTAGTATCAACTGTGCTAAACTTATCTTGATTTCTATCTTATATGATCTCTACTTATTGAACAACCAATGTAAATAGAGCAGGACAAGACGAAGGTCTTGAATTTTAGGAGGATTTCATGTTGTAACTCCAAAGACTCAATTTTAATAAAAATCACTCAACTTGCACATCCCTGTATGCCTTCTAGAGAAGTCTTAAATAAGGCTACTAAAATGTATACAAGTCTTTTTGTAACACAAAGATTTCTGAAATGATTCATTGGTTTTTGACATCTATTGCCATTTTAAATTTTCTCCTTCTAGAGTTTCCATAGATCTCTTCTACTAATTCTGAGATCTGTAGAGATATCAAAGGCTCCTAGGGTTTCCCAAGTGTAGTTTTTGAGAAGAGGCAGCCTCTTTTGGTTGTAACAAAAAATTTGTGGCCTAACCTTGCCTTATACGGTTGATCCTTGAACTACATGAGTTCGAACTTAGAAGGTCTACTTATGTGCAGATTTTTTTTCAATAAATACAGTGCAACACTGTAAATGTATTTCTCTTCTTTATGATTTTTTAAAAAATATTGTATTTATTTATTTGAGAGACAGCCAGAGAGAGCACAAGCAAGGGGAGGGGCAGAAGGAGAGGGAGAGAGACAAGCAGACTCCCCACTGAGTGGGGAACATGATGTGGGGCTCAACGCCAGGATCCTGAGATCACGACCTGAGCCAAAATCGGACACTTAACCGACTGAGCCACCCAGGCTCCCCTATGATTTTCCTTCTAACATTTTCTTTTCTCTAGTTTACTTTATTGTAAGAATACAGTATATAATACATATAATATACACAATATGTGTTAATCAAGTGTTTATATTATTGATAAGGCTTTCTGTCAATAGTAGGCTATTAGTGGTTATGCTTTGGGAGAGTCAAGTTATATACAGGTTTTTGACTGTGGGGTGGGTGGCACCCCTAATTCCCACATTATTCAAGGGTCGGAATCCTATTATAATATGGCACTGCCTGTGTTCTCTGTTTTTAAGCCTCAGTTCTCCCAAAAGGGCTCTGTTGCTTCATTTATATTCTTCTGCATGCCACCCTAAGGAAACAGGGTTGGTCTCTGTTCTCAAGTAGTATTTTATTTATAAAATTTGTATTTATGACTTATGTAGATAAGTATTGTAATTTTTGGATGATTTAAAAAATTAATCCTTGTTCTCTTGGCCTCATTGGTTTAGAACATACTGCTAACTAGTGAAAAGGTACTCATGACCATGACCCACTCCTTGAACAGGTTGCCTTTGACAGGAAACCCACAACCTAATGTGAAGAAAGCTCTATGTGTCCATATTCCCTCTAAGTGAAGAGCAGACTTGAAAAATACTTTTTGCTTCCTACCTTGTGGAATGAAGGAGGAAAAAAAAAACTGTATGGCCCTGAATAGATTGAGAATAGCAGTAAAATGACCCCAGTGACTGGAAATATGAAAATGTCTTTCAAGGCTGCTGGTGACTTAGTGTCCCTGCTAAGTGGCTGGAGAGTTTTCAGTGACTAGTGCTGAAAAATATTGATGGCTTCGATCATTTTATGCAGCAAGTCTGTGCATATTTATAGGAGGTGGCTTTGAAATTATAGCGATTTAATATGTTGTTGATTTTTATAAACATTATAAATTAATATAAGTGTCTTGTGCTATATGTTTGTTTTGATGGTATGCACTTGCTGAAAATTAAGCACTTAGTCACAGAAACATCTGGGCAAGAGCACGGATGACTCACGACAAACTCATCACCGTTATTGAAATTTAAGGAGCATGGTTTCCTGACCATGAGTCACGAGCGTCATATTCTTACACAAAGGGCAGGGGTCTTAACCACGTCTCCACGCCCTCGCCCACCCTCTGAGTCCCAGCCTTTCCTATATTATTTGGATTGATTCACAGGTTTCACTTGTAAAAAAAATTATGCCATTTTTATCATATTTTTTTCCACTTACATTACTGTTTAATGACTTTGTACAGTAGTAACCACATAACATACTTTTCCTTTTGCAAATGATACTGATAAAGTCATGAGATAAGAAAATCATGAGTGAGAACATGGAATAGTCCTTTTGGATTATTGATTACCCCAGAAATTCAAGAAAAAAACTGAGAAGCAATCAGGCATTTTCATGTAAACTAAATCCTAATTATTCACCTTGTTTGTCTCAACAAAGGTAAGTAAAAAACTATCGCTACCATATCTAAGCCATAGTTTTCATAATGATGATTAATATTTAAAATAAGATTACATGAGTTCTTTTTGAATGAAGTAAAATAAAAGACTGTATAAATATGTCTTTTAGAAACTCTTGCCTTAAATATGTTTTTAATTATGTGGGACTCCTGGGCTTAGAGTGTTCAGACCACATGTTTAAATCAAAGAGTTTCTAGTAAAGGATTACAGCACTTACATTCCAAAGAGTGCTGGATTTTTTTTTTTTTCCATTTCCTTTTAAGGCTTGTCACTATTTGGCACTGACTGAAACTTTGATGCACATATAAGGTTTCCTTTTCACTTTAATGTTTTAGTTTATGATACATTTTGTAGATTGAAGATGACATTCTGGGGTTGAAAAATGGTGAAATTTTTTTCTAGAAAGAAAAAAAATTCTCCAGCCTGGAGCAGCCATTTGGAAATTATTTAATCACTCTAAGAATAACCTTAAAAACATAAGGTTATTTTTCAAATGGTATTCCCAGAAGTAAGCAGCCAATTTCACACTAAGAATAACCATTCTAGGATTGACATTGCCTCGGTATCAGAAACACAAAGTACTACTGAGCCATGACAGTTTCTATTAACCAATGATTTTGGAGAAATCTAAGTAGTTTTCCATGTGTTGTCTGAGGCTGGGAAGGTTGGCTGCTGGATGTCTGTAAAATTCGACTGTGTCCAGATTGAAATGTTAATGTATTATGTCAATTTAACACTCTGAATTCTAATAAAATGGTGTACTCTTAATTCCTTAAAAATATAAGAAAATGAGAAATAAAAATGTAAGAAAAGTTGGACCTTTGACAAGTCTGCTATTAAAAGTATAAAAACATTAGCTTGGTCAGAATTTTGAAAATTGTAATACATTAAAAATTAAACATGAGGGAAATTGCAGTTGAATTTTGCACATGATCATACTTTATTGGCAAATAAAATATGCATATATAATTATCATAGTAAATTTCTAGCATTATGGGGACTTACTATATACTCACTGTTGTAGTGCTTTTGCTGGTATAATTTCCCTTTTAGTTAGTATCGGAAGGTAGATCCTATCAGTGGGTCTGCATAGTTTTACCTTCTGTTCTTTATTTTTTATTCCCTAGTAGATTTATCCAGGTGTTTCCTGGTTCTAACCTGAAGATGCTCAGGAAGGGCAACTCTGTGACCTGGGACACATGCACCATAGGCTTAACACCTGAGATCTTATTTGCATTTTGGGCTTCATTGTCAACTTTTCATGTTGTTATGGCTTTTGGCCAACTGACCAAAATTATGGTGACCACGGGCATATTAAAAACATCAATCCAGAGTAAGAAAAAAAGCTACTGCTGAACTTCAGGATTTTAAATTTAGTAGTTATTATTTTTATGACATCAATACATAAATTCTGTAATTCATTGATTCATCAAACATTGACTTATTTGATACTATAGTGTCCAACACTGTGTGAGACAGTGGAGATACAAAAACAAGCATGAACAGACATGGTCTCTGCCATTACACAGCATACTGTTGAGGGCTGGGGAGAATGGAGAGCACAGAAAGAGACAAAACTGAAATAACCACACATACTAATATAAAAGTGCACCCCTGACAAATACCAGAAGGAGTTATCCACAGCACTAGGATAGTTTTAACCATGGGATATAACCTAGTTAGCACCGACATGAAAGGATACTTTGAGGAGATAGTGTTTGAGTTGAGATCTATAGGAAGATTATGAGATAACTGAGCAAAATGTGGGACAGACTCAAAGAGATGAACATGTCCAAAGGGCCTGTGGCATGAAGGAACATGGAAAGTAAGAGGAATTGCATGAAAGCTGCAGTAAATTGCTACGGAAGAGAGTCTGGATCAACACGATGACGGAATTTTAGGTGGGATCCACATATTGCAAGTCTTCCTAGTTAAGTTAAAGCATTTTTGTCTTGGTCTTTAAAATAATAGATACTAAATGGAAGGGTTTTAATTAGATATGGGAGGGTGGCATGGTTAGATACACTTTTTATTTTTTTATAAGATCACATTTTAAAGAGACTACAGTGGATGCTGGCAGACCTGTCAGTGATTTAATATAGTGGTCTAGTTGAAAGGTATTGGGGGCTTTTACATCTAGGTGATGGAAGGTCTATGCTTCTTTAAGCACAGATACAAACTAAAGTAGTTTTGTTTTCTCCTCTTACTCCCTTCAAATACACCCTGTCGGATCTTGTTTTTCCATCCTTTGGTAACAACTGAACAGACCCATATCTGTTGGACGCTTCAGTCATTTGGTCCAGTTCACAACGGGCCCATTTAAAACCTCCATCTTATGTCACTTTCAGACTCTCCCCACTTCTTCCCAGCATCGTCCAGGCTTTGGCCTGAAGAACATTCAGTAATGACAGGGTGTGGCCTGTGCTTTCACTCCTCTCCTTTCTGACATCCTTTCCTCCTTTGATATAGTGAAATCTGGGAAGGAGATAAGAGAAAAGGGATCGAATGCCTTTCTTTTAGCTGATGCCTGTGACCTTCTTTCTTGACCATTGTTGTTTCTCTGGTGAATTCTAGTGGGCTGAAGACATTCCTTTTGTGGTAGGCTTCTAACTGCCACTGTCATTGGAGGCACACACATGGGTTCTTTACATGGCACCTGGAGGGCCTCCTCATGTCTAGCTACTTCGCTGCCCTTACCCCACCTCCCATGTCTCACCCGTACCTTCTTGTTGCTGGCTCTTCCTTGCCCTGCTGCCAGTCCCCCTGTATCAGGTGCTGGCTGGATGACTCACGCCCAAGTAACTTCCATGGTGTTTACTGGACCCATGGGACACTTACTCATCCTTACTCAAACAAATGTGGGAATTCAAAACAAATGTGGTTACATCTCTGAAGTGACATCTCTTTCCAGTTTTTTTCCTCTTCACTCAAATAGTCACAAGCAAGAGATAAATAAGTCTACCAGGAAAAAAAAAAAAAAAAGAGGAAGAAGAAGAAGCCATCGAGAAGCCATCCTTTGGTCTCCTCACCTGATTTTCTGGGGGTAGTGGTGGTGTTGGAGGGTGGTGATCTGTGGTTCCCCAAACTACAGGACTCTCCTCTAATCATAACTTCTATTCTCCTGATATTCATCCCTCACGGCCATCTATCTGCTTTTATAGACTGGAGGGAGACAACAGGGTCACAGCTGGAGGCTCCGGTAGGTTTGAATGGTTCGTAATAAGCCCCAAGGAAGTATCTGGACCCCACATGTTTTCTGGTGCCTTTAGAATGTAAGGTAGGCTTTACTTTATATTCCTAACGTAGTTCCTGCTTTGATCTATTGCAAAGGGAAACATCACACTTGGACTCCTCGTAGGCTTGGACGATGGTGTGAAAGGAGGTGGAGATGATGTGCTGGGCCAGAAAAATACAGGTCAAAATGCACAGGACAAGGTGATAGATTGGACATTCAGGATGAAGGAAGGGAAAATGGTGACTCAGATTTCTGTTTTATACCGCTCAGTGCATGGTGGTGAGAGAAAAAAACAAACAAAAAGGACCAAGGCTCTCCTTCACCCCACCTTGCCGCACAAAAGGAGGAAGCAAGATGATAAAATGATATGTGTTCAGTTTGAGGAGATATCAAATAGACAGAGCCAGAGCTCAGAGATGTCTGGGCTGGAGACACACACCTGTGAGTCACCTTTTGTAGATGATGATGGAAGCCATGGATATGGATGGAATTGCTAGAGAGAATTGACGGTGAGGAGAGGACAGGACACATATATACACATATATGTATCTATGCTCATATACGCACATGCAGATTTATGTAAACGTAAACTTCTATAGAAACACACAGAAACGAGAATGATTTCTAGTGAAGTTTGTAAATTGCTGTCATCATGTCGTAGTCACATCTGCTATCATTCTCTACTCTCTCTCTCTCTATCAAATGTGATATGGTTTGTCCTAGAAACCCAAGTAACGTGTCAGTGGGCCCGCTGGTTCCTACTGAACCTGAGGTGCATAACTTCATTTAACTACAAGCAGCTTCAACTTGATTACTTGCTTTTGAATGCAGTGTTTACAGAGTAGACGGGGGTGGGGAAGAGAACTGTTTGCCTTGCACAATAAGGCTGGATCATAAATTTGGCTTTTCTGCCATGTTAAGCTGCAGACGGTGGGGAGGAGGTGTTCACACCCACCTCAGGACAGGACCCTGGTAGGAGCACCATTGTGCCTGGCTCAGGTGTGGAAGGGAATATTAAAGCCCAGTGGTCGCTCTGGCGGGGAGAAGTCCCATGGCAGCGAGGGTGGGAGGGGGAGGCTGAGGCTGTGGCTACAGCAGGGGAGATGTTGAACAGGATTGAGGACCTTGGGCGCCTAGGTGGCACAGTCGTTAAGCGTCTGCCTTCAGCTTAGGGCGTGATTCCAACGTTCATGGGATCGAGCCCCACATCAGGCTTCTCCGCTAGGAGCCTGCTTCTTCCTCTCCTGCTTGTGTTCCCTCTCTTGCTGGCTGTCTCTCTCTGTCAAATAAATAAATAAAATCTTAAAAAAAAAAAAAAAAGGATTGAGGACCTTAATGGTGAACTTGGGCAGAGGAACCAGGGATTTTGATAGAGGTAGTCCAGAATGGCAAATGTTCTGACAACTGAGAATTTTTGACCATTGTTAGGACACCTTTTTCCCTTAAATTCATGATTTTTTTAATCAGAGTTGAATCACCAAAAGCACTTATTAAAGGTGTAAGAAAAGGTGTAACAGTGAATGATAATGACAGCAACACAAGAAATCAATACTGTTTATTCATATCTTCTCTCATACCAAGTGCAAATTCCCTTCAGCAATTAGGGGTGGAGAATGAGTTTCCCTCCCAGATGCCTCCCAGAGGGCTGACTCCCAGTCGCTGACTCTGGCCCCCCTCTCCAGAGCAGCCGCACCTGTGATCTAGCAGGAGGCCCACACTTGCTCCTGTGCTAAAATGTAAATCCGAAGTGTTCCAAGCACAGCTGAGTACAGGAACTTTATCTCGAAAACCTGGACTTTCCAGGGGATGTTGCTCGATGCATTATGAATAATCTTCTCTTGCTTTGGTAAAGAAACCTCTTACTGTAATTTCATCAGTATTGTGCTTGAGTCATTCGAGGCTCTCATAAAGCAGGGCATTTTGCTTCAGAGCACACTGCACTTTAATCTGCATGTTTAAGTGATTTTAGGACTCCGCAGACATGGCTGACTTCCTGTTATACATCTATCCTTTCTCTCCCTTAGTGTGGAAAAGCACTCAGGATTAGAAAATAGTTATTTACCCCAGTGGTTTTCAGTTTTTCATGAAAAGAAGCTTTTGAAAGAGGTCAATTAAATGTTTTGCTCAAAATATCCAAACTAATGGCAGATACTTATTTTTGAAGTCATCAGGCTTGTTTTTGTCTTTGCAATATTTTACATTGTTATGAAATGATTTGATTTTGGCATGCCATGGTCTCATTAAGAGCAGTTTATCCTCTTCAAATTTATGGCTTAATTTCCTTGGCCTCCACTTACTTTATTCATGGGAGTGTGCTGCCATTATAAAGAGCCCCAAAATGTCCATCAGGGAGATGTGGGCAGGAACGTGCCAGAGTCTCAGGGGGGTTACGTTCCCAGGTGTGAGTTTTCTAGGTAGTTTTGGTTGCCCACGTGACAAAGAAAGACATGAATTGTCAACAATCATCCATTACTGTCTTTGCTGTTCACATCATGTAACCTAACATAGAAGTGAAGTTCTTCTGGCTCTCTACCTCCAACGTTGTTGGGTCACAAAACATTAAAAGTTCTCCTAGAGAGTACATTTTCCCAATTCACAGAAAATAATTGGGGACAAATTATTCTCTTTCCAAGTGTTAAAAATGAGCTTCTAAATAGAAACCACCATCAAGACATTTTTTCTCATTCACTCTGCCCCCCAAAATAATGGTAATAACAATCATTGCAATGGCTACCACTTAGTGAGTGCTCACTGTATACCAGGCTCTGTGCTAGATCCCTGACCTGCATTACCTCCACTCTGTATAACAGCCTTGGAAAATAGGTATTATTATTGTTACTGTTACCATTATTCCATTTCACGTAAGAGGGATCTGAGACTCAAGCGGGTTGGGTGATTTTTCTAAAAATTGCACAATGGCTGTGCATAGAACTGGGATTCAACACCAATCCCGTATAGAATGTAACACACACCTTTTATATATGGAAAGATGGCGCACTCTGGTACACTCTTTCTTTCTTTCTTTTAGAGAGAGAGAGGGAGAGAGAGAGTGCACACACACGTGTGGGGGGAGGATGAGGGGGAGGGGCAGAAGGGAAGGGGGAGGGACAAGCAGATTCTGAGCTCAGCGTGGAGTCCAATGTTGAGCCCCACGTGGGGCTCAATCTCATGACCCTGAGATCATGACCTGAGCCGAAATCAAGAGTTGGATGCTTAACCCACTGAACCACCCAAGTGCCCCTGGTGCAGTGTTTGTTTGTTTCTTTTAAGATTTTATTTATTCATTTGAGAGAGAGAGAGAGAGAGCATGAGCAAGGGGGAGGGGCAGAAGAAGAGGGAGAAGCCGACTCTCTGCTGAGCAGGGAGCCCAACTGGGGGCTGGATCCCAGGACCCCGAGATCATGACCTGAGCAGCCGCTCAGCAGACTGAGCCGATCCAGCCAGGTGCCCCTGGTGCAGGTCTTCTTTCACAAGGTCGGGCAGAAGTGAACAGATGAGATGGTGAAGGCTGGATGGAATAATCAGTCTCACCCTAGGATGACTGGCATCCAACTCATGACATCTGTTGGATACCCGTGGAAACAAGCTGTGTTCAATTTATTTTTTTTTTAATTTTGGTGGAGAAATTAGGGATATTTAAGGAGGAGGGGGGATCATAAAATAAACAATAAATAAGTGACATTATTTCCAAGAGGTCTGGATTTACGTTAGGACAATTACATTCACCAAGTGACCTTAGATCAATTGACTACATTGTCTGTAATGTCTCCTTTGCTGAATATGGGGGACTAATTGTAGTGCCCACTTTCCTGCTATGCTCATGGCAATAAAATAATAAGAAAAAAGAAAACAAAACAAAACAAATAGGAAAAAACAATTCCACGTGACTTGGAAGTCCATACTCTTTCTTTGGTGTTATGCTGACATATTCAGCTTATCCCACAGAAATCCAGGAATATGCTCATTACAGTTGCCAGCTGTATGCTCAAATCAATAATATAGAGCTGATCTTATAGTTCTGCTTGCTAGATTCTCGTATAGTCCACAAATATTTACGGAGCATCTATACGGGCCAGGCATTGCTCTAAGATCTGGGACACAGCAATGTACAAAACAGACAAAAAGTACTGACCTTGTGGGATTTGTATTCCCGTGGTCATAAATGGATAATAAACACATTAATAAACAAGACATATGGTGTTTCAGGCAGTAGTAAATACTATGGAGAGAAATAAGTAAGGAATGTTCTTGTGGAAGGTACAATTTTAAATATGCTATTTATAGGTCTCACTGGGAAGGTGACCTTTGAGCAAAAATGTGAGGGAAGAATAAGTCAGGCAGTGTTATGGCACTCCCTTATTCTCTATTGGTGATATTAATGTAAAAGGAAATTATTCATTACAAAAAGAGAAAATAGCTCATTCCTCAAATACACGGTGACATAGATGGATATGAAATTAACAAGGAACCGCTTAGGAAGGAGGAAAAAGCATCCGCATTTGGTGCTAAATATTTAGCTTGCAGCTAGGGATACATCGAGCCGTAAACAAGACCCTAACCCTACTTTTTCTTACAGGGTGGCCACCAAAAATAGACCATCATGCTATGGGATGAAGAGTGCCGTGATGCGGGGGATGATAGGAGTTGACAGAAAGACCACCAGCAGTCCCAGGGAGTCTTGCTGAAAGGTAATCGCTAACTAGGTAAACAGACGAAGGGAAAGGAGGGAAGGGCATTCGAGGTTGTGAGAATATCTCATACAAAGGCCAGAGGTGAAGAAAGTAGGCATATTTGGGGGAATAGAAATATATTAATATGTGTGGGGTGTAGAAGTAGGAGAAGAAGAGAGAGGACTATTTTATGTAAATCAGCATTAGCCACGCTTCCTTCTGTGAAATGCTGTGTCCCTTCGCATGTGTAAAGATGTTTCCCAGGAGGCGGAGATCGACACCCCAGCGCTTCCGCAGAAACTGAGCAGTCCTCCCCACCCCCGCCTTTAAGAAAAACAACTCTGTTAGTAGTTTCGGCTTATTACTACTTGCATAAATTTGAAAGTCTTTGCAAATGAAGTAAGTAGAGGACTTGAGTTTGGTTAGTAACCTTTTGGTGATTTTTTTTAAAAGGGAAATATTTAATTAAAATATAATCTCAAATATTAATTATTGATACCCTAGAACATTCTCTGGCAGACAGGCCATGCTCATCATTCGTACGGATGTGCTGTGAATGGATTATTGGTGTCCTGAGATAGCCACTTCTGTTCTCAGGAGAGACCGGCTGGGATGTCAGGCAGCCCCAGAGGCAAACATCGCAGTGTGTGGTGCACACGCCGTCTCGTGTTCTACAAAGACTCATTTTCTCTGAATGTCACGATGGGAAATGAATGGGAAGCTCTATGCTAAGCTGCTCATCTTGACTTTATTGTCAGTGTTTCTCCCCATTATCTGCGCAATTTTGATCTTCAGATGCCAAAGTGTCTTCTACTCAAAAGAACTGTACCCACTCCATCTAGAAAGCCAGGCTGTACTTCTAGAGTATATGCACTTTAGCAAGCCATTATGAAATACCTCATTCTTAGTGATTCCTGTTTCACGAAGACTTGGGAGGAACCATCACACAATCACACAATTGCATAATTATCACATAATTACTGAACATACATTATGTTTCCGGCTCTTGATCTGTGGAGTTGACATATTAATCACCACAGAGGACACACAAATTAGCATAAAGAGGTTTAAATTCTAGCATTATCCCTCACCAGCTGTGTGATCTTGGCAAGTTACTTATCATCTCTGTGCCTCAGTTTCCTAATCTGTGAAATAGGGAATAATTATTACTATTCTATGTACCTCTTATTAGTTGGTTGACAAAAATGAACAACTTTATTAGCTAATTGATAAAAAAAAAAACAACCATGTGTTTGTTGTGAAGAGTAAATATGTTATTCTGTCTGTGGGGTTCAGAATAGTACCAGTCATCAAAAAAATACTATAAAAATATTAGCTCTTATTTTTATTTTCAGGGACTCCCAAGGTAGCTGGAGAGGCCGGGCGGATCAGATATTTCTGCCTGGGGCGGGATTCAGTGATACAGGGGATTCATCTTATATGATCCTCTGCGTCTGGAATGTTTGTGATGCTGTTTCCAGTGGTGTCTTGAGGGAATGTTCTCGCACATTATTTCACCTCCCCTAATTTTTGATCATTTTATGAGCCTGTAATGGGCTACTCTTAGGGTTTTGAGCAATCTAATACCCTTTGGATACATTCTTTTTCTGTGTAAGTTAGAGTTTGTCTTTGTTGTTTGTAGACCAAAACTCTGAGTAGCATGTCCCCATTTGGATGTTTAGGAAAAAGGTGCAGAAGGAATTTGAATCTTGCTCAAGTTCTGGAAACTAGTGAAGAGTAGAGAAGGGATTGTAGGACATCCTTGCTCTATGGGTTCATTAAGTCTTCTACCAAATGATCAATACAATTGTTTAATAAATGGTTATACGACTTTTAGGTATTTAAGAGGAAGGTTTATTTATTTATTTTTTGAACAGTAGAGGCACTTACCGGTTGAATACTGAAATATTTTATGACACTTTATTTCGAGGAATTCTTTTTTTTTTTTTAAGATTTTTATTTATTTATTTGACAGAGAGAGAGACAGCCAGCGAGAGAGGGAACACAAGCAGGGGGAGTGGGAGAGGAAGAAGCAGGCTCCTAGCGGAGAAGCCTGATGTGGGGCTCGATCCCAGAATGCCGGGATCACGCCCTGAGCCGAAGGCAGATGCTTAACAACTGCACCACCCAGGCGCCCCTATTTCGAGGAATTCTTATTGGTAAATGCTCTGCCCGATATTATGATCCCAATGTCTGTCATTGTTCATCTGGAGTACCCACTGTTGTGCAAAGCTCAATGTAAAAAAAAAAAATTTCAAACTACATTATAATGTGTATACAATTAGGATTAAGTGGTGAAGGATAAGCGATGGTACTTTACAGTATTGATTTATTTAAGTGATGAAAATAAACTATGATTTAAATATTTAACAGGAAGCTCTAGAGAAAATTCTTATAGAATACAGCATGAAGAGGCAAAGTATTGAAACACCCTTCAGAGAGTGATGAATGCTATGAATTTAGTTCCCAGATTCCTGACTCTGTAATATTTCTTTAATCTGAACTACCAAAGTTATTGTGTCAATTCATGAACCTCGGAGAGTGACATTATGATTTCTTCAGGATTGCGTAGTATCTTGTAGAAATGATTTGGTCTGTAGGCTTGAATGATGATGATGGGGTTATCAAAGCAGTTTGGGACCCAAAATGCCAAACCAAACCATAAACTCAGGGAGTAAGTAGGAATTAAAATTGAATTATTAAGCCAGAGATGCAAACCACAGTGGAGTGTAAAGTCAGGAATGAAGGCGGCCACAGTCTCGTGTCAAGCAGAAATGAGAAATGTGGAAGATGCAAGGCAGGGGGGTTTGGAGAGAGGAGTGGATGGAGACAAGACCAGAGGCAGTGAGCTCTGTATCTGGGCTTTCTCAATGCCCCGATGGCAAACGCGGTGATTCTCCGCCTTCGGTCTCACATTACTCCGTGACAACACCTGTGAGATTCCGACCAGGAGTTTCTGGGTAGGTGAATCCAAACTTTTTGTGTGCTTAAAGACCATTTAGCTGATCCAATGACATCTGTACTAACTGAGAAACTAATTCAGTACGTTATGACCTCTAAACCTTGAAAATCAGAGAAAATAATTCTCTTAGCACTCATCTCCAGCTTTGATTTTTTAAAATTAATTTATGTACAAGATAAAAAATGAAACAGAACAGAAAGGCTTATAATGAAAAACAATAGTCCCCTGTACACTGTCACAATGCCCAGTTTCATTTGCCAGAGGAAATGAATATAAATGGTTTCTGTATTTATTTGTTCTGTGATTATTTATATCACTGATTTATTGCTCTATTTACTTACTTAGAGATTTAAAAGAATAGGACTTATTTGACATTATATTCCCTTTTCCTGTCCTTTTATTGTAATTTTTAATATCGTTTTTCTATTAGCTCCATTTACGCCTTTAAGGAATATGTTCTTTCTTACTCCCTTCAATGTAAGCACTTTCTCCTGACAGCCTCTATCCCTTTGAAAGATGCTGCTGTTGGCACCTGGACCTTTGTCTTGGTCTCTACTTTTCACCCCTCCCACCTCATGTCTGCTCCACCTTCACTTTTATATTCGTAAGGTCCTAACCTTTATATTGTGTGCTGCAACCAAAAGAAAGAGTTCACATGTGGATGCAGGTCAATTCAGGAAAGTTTAAAATGTACCAGTGAGTCTGTTCTGTTTGTTCCTTTAGAGGTTTTCCTTAATCTGTTGTTTTTCTACACATGTCTGGTGATCTTGAGTTGTTTGTTCATGTTTACGAATTGAGGACGTGGTTGAATTTGAAGGAAACCTGTCTGTGTTTCTGTCTCTTTGTGTGTGTAAGGTATTCTCCCACTCAGTGTTTTCACTCCGTAGGAAATATTACTCTGTGCTCTTGGTATGGAAAGAGCTTACCAGCTGCCCTTACCAACTTGAGGATGAGAAGGGGAGAAGCTAGTTTTTAAAATGGTGTCTCCCAACATGACAGAATGGAGTTCCAGAAGCCAACCTGTCAACCCTATATTTTCATGGTGGTTTAATAAATGTATTTAAAGTTCTCAGGTATTTGTCAGCATAAAACCTGTGCTTCCTGGAAGTAGAGAAGGAAGGAAATTGATCAAGACCTTCCTCTTCTATAGAAACAAAAAGTAGAAAAGTGGTTGCTGGGGAAGGGTGTCAGGGGAAATAGGAAGAGATTGGAAAAGGGATGAAATTCTCAGTTACAAAATGAATAAGGTCTGAGGAGCAAAGGTAGCATAGTGACTATAGTTGATAACATTGTGTTGTCTAATTAAAATTGCTAAGACGATAGAAGTTAAATGTTCTCACCAACACACACACACACACACACACACACACACACACACACACACTAAATTTTGAAGTGACGGTTGTGTTAATTAACTCCATGGAAGGAACCTTTCTCAACGTATATATGTGTATCAGATCATCACATTGAACACTTTAAATATCTTACAATTTTGTCAATTTTACCTCAATATAACTGAAAGAGAAAAAAGATCAGTTCTGAAGATATTTCCACATCCTACTCCCTTCTTTGTCTTGTCCTGGCCAATCTTGAGTCTGGAAGCTCTCTGAAGTCTGACTTGAAAGACAAATTCTCTCCTTTACTGTCATCGTCCTCGGCATATTTGCAGTGCTGTCTTTAATCTATCAACAGGCTTCCATTCTGTTTCTGTCTTTTGGAAATTTGTTAAAAATCTCTTCTCTTTGGATGGACCATTTTCTCTGATGTAATGGGTTTATTTATGTATTATCATTTCACTGGGGATATTGGAAGGGGTGGAGATAAACACTGGAGTTGGGTCTGCATTCTTGAGTCAGGAAACAAACAATGACTTTTTTGGTATCTCTTTGGAAAGATCTCACAAACTCTTCTCAAATTAAAAAGAAAAGAAATTAGGTTGCTCTATTTATAGTGCTTTGAAATATGCATGAAGCTACTTACATTTTTAATATTATTCATCAAGGACACAGAGCAAGATCCTAACCTGATGTAAGCGAGGCATCACTTTTCTCCGTCGAGTGAATCCCTGCAAGTTTCTGGAAGATCACAGTGAGGGGGACATTGAGATCTTAGAGTAAATTCTGATCTCTCCCATGGGCAAATCTCAGGTTGTGTTTGTTTGCTTGATAGTTTTTGTCTGTGGAGGAAAGAGAATAACTGAGAAAATCTCAAAAAAAAAATTCAAAACCTTAAAGTAAGCCTTGAAGAAAATATTTCACTGAAAATCTTTAAAACTCAGTTTCTTCTGTTTCCCTCCTGGCTGATTTTGAGACGTGGATGTGTCTCAGAGAGGAGTCATGTGACTAAGAGTTGAGAATAGGGCCTAGGCTACCACCTCAGTTTACGTGGTGAGGAGGAGAGAGCAGGGAGCCAAGCTTCAGCAGCACAAGGTTCAAAATAAGCATGAGACCAAATATTTCTTAAAAAAAAAATAGAAATTAGGGAAGGACTCTTAGATGCAAAACAGACGGAGGTTCAGGAACGTAGGCATTATTGAACAAACTAACTGCAGATTTCATGTTTCCACATAATGCGGAGGTTTGGGTCAAAAACTGAAAATCATTCCTTGAGAGTCGACTTGTTAATTTACTTAATAATCCATTTATTAATTCTGCAAGTATTTATTGAGTGACTATTAGGCTGCTTACACTGAAAATTCAGGGGATCTGGAGGGGGAAAATTCAGACTTAGGTTCTGTTCATAGAGATATTAAGATATAATGTAGGTCCCACCAGCTGAAACGGCAATAGTTCTTCCAAAATTTAGTTAAAGCCCAAGCCAATCAAGGTAGGTTGATCATTACTAGTTTTGCCATTACTAACGTTCTCATCCATGCCAATTAGAATTAAGTAATTTATGAGATTTTTAAAACACAAATATTGGCATTAATGAAATAAATACATTACAGTATGGTCACCACCACCAATTAAACCACCAATTAAAAATTAATTCACAGGCGCCTGGGTGGCTCAGTAGGTTAAGTGTCTGACTCTTGATTTTGCTCAGGTCATGATCTCATCTGGCTCTGCACTCAGCGTGGGGGGGGGAGTCTGCTTGAGAATCTCTCTCTGTCCCTCCCCACTGCACAGGTGCACTCTCTCTCTCTAAAATAAAAATCTTTAAAAAATTAATTCAGTTACATATAATTCTCGGTAATATTCAAGTACAAATAATGTAGGTTCTCCAAATTTTGCAAAGAGAAGCTATGGTTAATTTTTGAAGCCTTAATGGTATCAAGGAGTTTTGGTGGGGCACATAAACTTCATTTCATTTCCAACTGAGAAAATAGAAATGTGGTCATTGTTCACTCTGGTCAGATTCCAGAATCTATGTGTTGGATTTTGTTCAACATTTGCAGGCCCCTTTTCCCTCATTACATGAATGTCTGCTTGTAATTATGGCATTTGATAAGGCAAAGAAGAGCTAGTCGTAGAGTCTAAAAATACTCTCTGCCTTTAGAAATCAACCTGGAAAAAAGTTTGATGAAAAAGAATAACTGAGCACCTGTTTAACAAGTTAAAGCGGCATCAAAGGGACAGAAAGAAATCACCTGATAATAAATGTGTTGCTTTGATTGAAACTGGGCAAAAAGCCAAAGATACTGGAAGGATACTCTCAAACATACTAAATTGTTTCTGGATCAAACACTCATAAGTCTAGGGTAAAAAACGAATTTTTTCTACTAAATTGTGGGGCTACATCAAAATAGGTCTCCTGCTGAGCTCCAGAGTTGGGCCATTGTTCCTGAAGTTTCTTTTTTTCTAATTAAGGAGTAGATATAGATACACGTATTCATGCAAAAGGGACTGATCCAATGTCAACCACGTACAATAATTTCTCATCAGAAATTCTGAAGAAAAGCTACAGGTTTGTTCTTTCACACAATTTTCTTTGATTACAAAAAAGTAATTTAACAGATTTCATTGAGATGCTTGTTAAAACAACTAAGCATTCTTAGGATGTAAGGGTATCTATACTTAAACTTAATTTGGTTACAATAAAACTAATAGCCTATTGTGTTGTATCCCAGGCCATCACATACATTGCTCTGTCAACATTGGGGATTGATTATTTAAGATCTGTTTCCTTATTATGCTACAGAATGCTGGCACGAGAAATAGGGTAGTTTTGTTCAGGACTGACATATAATGGGGGGGGGTCAGTAAAGTTTTATCAAATGAAGCTGTCAAACATTATGGATATATTGATAAAACTAGTCTGTATGACAATATTAATCCTATACATAATCGTGATTTGTGCCTAGGTGGTAGAGAATTTATACAATTCAGGGAATTTTTGTATGCTACAAGCTCACAAGAATTTATATTAGAGATAAAATGATGAAAATCCAGTAAGTCAAAAATGAGTGCAGATTCAGACTGTTGGGGTCCTAGAGAGATGAGAACCCATAGGACAGGAAAACTTTCTCCTGAGGAGGCTGAATTCCAGGTAGCCAGACACTATATCACGGGAGAACCATGATAACCCTGATTCCGTAGCTGCATAACGTATCAGGAGCTCCAAGGAACAAGGAGCAAGGAGATTCAGTGGAGAGCAGGGCTAGATAAAAATTAGTTTTACCTACAAATGTGTCTGCATTCTACAGCCCAAGTGATGGTACCTAAGGAAATAGAGAAAATAAAATTCTAGTGTGGGAATTACAGGGAACAGAGTGAAACATTGCTTCTGCAAGAGTTTCTAAAAAAGTTTATCCTGGGTATCAGATGGTTGCCAGGGACAGTTAACAACAACAGCAACAACAATAGACAACATTTTTTGATTGCTTGCCCTTTGAAAATATGCTATTATATAGTTTGCACGCATTAGTTCTTTCAGTCCTCACAGATTCTTTCAGATATGCTCTGTCATATGATCCGTTCTACAGATGAGAAAGCTGAGGGTGAGACAAGCCATGTGCACGAAGAAGTAAAGTGAGGACTCAGACTCAGGCTACTTGGCTCCAAATCTCGTATCCTTGACCTCTGAGTAACAGTGCCTCATAGCCGAGAAGTATGAGCAGTTTGAAGGGAGCTACAATAGAATCACACCTCGGGGAATTTAGCAGAGTGGGGAGCATTGTGGGAAAAGCCAGTAAACCAGTAAAAGTTCATTAAGAATAGGAATTTACATAGGGAGACTGTAGGTCGATACTCTTGTGGATACTTAGTACTCTGCCTTCTCCTAGGCATAAGGCAACATATAAGGGTACTTCTGCTGGGTAAGGAAGGTAGTACCATTATAAATACCAGATTCATTATTTGCTGTCCTAGGACACTGATAATCAATTGGTGTACTCAGAACACTGGTGTACCTGTGACTCTTCAGTATACGCCATAGGCTACCATATCAAATCTTTTTTTTTAATAATATTTATTTTGTTATATTAGTCACCATACAGTACATCCCCAGTTCTTGATGCAATTTTCCATGATTCATTACTTGCATATAACACCCAGTGCACCATGCAATACGTGCCCTCCTTAATACCCATCACTGGCCTATCCCAATCCCCCACCCCTCTCCCCTCTGAAGCTTTTATAATTATGCCACAAACAACACAGAAAAGATGAGTTGAGGACAGTTATAACTGTTTGAAGATATTCAGCTTATTAAAGAATTTAATAAATATTTATTTGGTGCCTACTGTGTCCAGACAGTGATCTAGGTGCTTGAGACAGATTAGAAACAAAAAGACATATATTCCTATATACTTGGAGCTTGTCTTCTGATAGGGGCAGAAAATAAATAACATGTAATAAATTCATAAATCATATAGACAATTAGCAGATGCTGTGAAAAGACTTGATCAGAGTAAGGATGAGTTTAGGATTGGGAAGTGCATTGTGGTTTCAAATAGCTTGGTCAGGCTAGAACTCCTAGAAAAATCACATTATCTGAGCAATCATTTGAAAGAAGCGAGTAAGTTAGCCATGCAGACATCTTGGGGAAGAGCATTTCAGCGGTGGGAATACCCAGTGCAAAGGTCTCAGATGTTCTGTATTTTTCCTGTGTATGTGCCATACATACCTGTGGGTTGGAGTGGTAATGAGTATCTGTGAATGCTTTTTCCTGTTTTTGCTTATATTTTCTTGGTGAAATAAGAAACAGGGTCATCAGCTGAAAGTGAGAACATGGGAGAGGACAAGGAGGCTTGAGGAATAAAGAGAGTGGGTAAAGCAGTCATCTATTGGTGTGGGAAAGTAAAAGGAGGTGTTAGTTGGGTAGGGCTGCCATAACAAAGTGTTACAGACTAGGGGGTTTAAAACACAGACACATATGACCTCACAGCTCTGGAGTCTAGAAGTCTGAGATCTAAGTGTCGACAGGGACGCTTTCTTCCGCGGCCTCTCTCCTTGGCTCGTAGATGGCCGTCTTCTCCCTGGTCTCCCCTCCGTATAGTCTGGATCCAAATTTCCTCTTTTTATATGGACTCCATTCATGTGGATTAGGGCCCACCCTAGTGACCCCATTTTATCTTGGTTACCTCTTTAAAGACTCTCTCTCCAAATATAAAAACATCCCGGATACTGGGGGTTAGGACTTCAGTGTACCAACTTTAGGGGGACAGAATTCAGTCCAGAAAAATGGACTAGAGAAATACAGTACGATACGCTGCCAGAAGAGTCAGGGGTTAAGAACTTGAGGGTTTAGGGGCGCCTGGGCGGCTCAGTCGTTAAGCGTCTGCCTTCGGCTCAGGGCGTGATCCCGGCATTCTGGGATCGAGCCCCACATCAGGCTCTTCCGCTGGGAACCTGCTTCTTCCTCTCCCACTCCCCCTGCTTGTGTTCCCTCTCTAGCTGGCTGTCTCTCTCTGTCAAATAAATAAATAAAATCTTTAAAAAAAAAAACTGAGGGTTTATATTTAAGATTTAAATGACCTCTACTCTGCAGCGCCAAATATAGCATCTCTCAATTTCTTACCAAAATCTGAGGAGACACAGACAAATGTGAAAACTGAAACAGCAACATAAAAAACTAACCTAACAATCAATAAGACAAAGAGGAGAAAAGAAGACACAGGAAGCACCCTGGAAGAACCCTAGAAACAAAGGGTTCTGGGTGTGGGGTTTTTCAACTCAGAGAAACCAGACAATGGGTAGAAGAAATGAATCAATCCCAAAGAAGCAAAATTGCACGAGATAAATCACTACAGGTGAGCGGATATTGGGATTCTGCACAGTAATCTACAATCCAGGTATAAACTGATAAAATAATTGAACCATCATCCACATCAGACTAGCAGCATCACAGACAAGTTACACAAGGGGTCTCTTGGAGAGCACCCGATCTCTATATGTTTGATCTCATTCAAGGATGAGAGCAGGAATATAATCGTATGGACAAACAGTGCAGGGCAAAGGGAAGGAGCACAGAGGGAGAAGGTAAATCTGGAAGTTAGCATTAAATCACACGGAGAATGAAAAAAAATCTTATTAAAATGCAAGAAGACGTCATTCCAACCAAATAGGATCAGAGAGTCCTAAAGAGAGACTAGGCAGTCATTATAGTTCCATAGGAGATGACGGAAGAGATAATGGACAAAGACGGATGGCAAGGCGATTCAAAGTAGAATTGTTGAATAATAATTCACCGTGAATTGAGCAAGGGTCAGAGCTAAAATAGTGGGGAACAGGATTAGGGATCGGAAGATAAAATGCAGAAGTTCTTTGAGAATGCGGGGATACATGACAAAAAGAAATCGAAGAACTGACCTGATTGCTTAATAAAAAAAGATAAAAAAAATTAATAGAAGGCAATAATCAAAACCCTCACTGGTTAAAACTACCCTGCCTGTGCATATTGAAAGGCTCACCACATTTCAGGCAGCGTATCCTGGGGCTGCAGAAAGGAAACAACAACAGAATAAAATGGGCAACTCCCTCCAGTACCACGAGTCCTGTAGAAACATCCATTCAGAAAAAAGAGATCATCTACCAAAATGCCCGATGCCACGCTAAAAGCCAAAGCTATGGCGCATCTTTTGCGCAATTTTAATTTGATGAAATAATCGTATGATCAGCCAATTTGTCCTTGGCTTGTAAAGGGAGATAAAAACATACTCAAATACAGAATTGATTCTTTAAAAATGACACCTCTATGATAGTCTTGAAAAAAAAATGAGTCGATAACACACCAGTTGACAGACATGAGATAAAATCAGAAGCTGAATGACAGGCCGAGGAGATAAAAAAGGATGGAAATATATTTCTATAGAAATAGAAGTAATATTAAAGTAGAATGAGGAGGAATATGGAAATGGAATAAAGTAAACATATTTTCTATACAAAAATAAAAATGAAGGCATTTAAAATATGTAATATTAAAAATCACATAACAATTGCTGTATAACACCTCAGATACATTTAAAAAGACCAGTATATTCAATGAGGAAAACTTGACACCTTTAAAGGTTAGCACGAGTCGAATGGGATACATGTCTTCTAAAACACTGCAGATCATATAAGTAGAATAAAACTTTTGAAAAAGTTCACATAGTAAAGAATACAAAGGAAACAGCAAGAACATAAAATAATATCATAAAAGCCAGACCAAACCTAGGAACTCTAATTGAGCTGAGAACAAAGATTTGTGTGTGTTCTTTGAGATATATCCATCTTTATAAACAGCATCATTAAATGACACCCCTGTAGATATTTTGCTGCAATTTTTAAATTTATTTAAATTGAATTAGCCAGCATATAGTACATCATTAGTTTTGATGTAGAGTCCAGTAATTTCTCAGTTGTGTGTAACATCCGGTGCTCATCACATCACATGCCCTCCTTAACGCTCATCACCCAGTTACCCCATCCCCTCCCTTCTCCCTTCCAGCAACACTCAGTTTCTTTGCCATAGTGAAGAGTCTCTCATGGTTTGTCTCCCTCTCTGATTTCTTCCAATTCCATTCTCCTTGCCTTCCCCTATGATTGTCTGTGCTGTTTCTTATATTTCACTTATGAGTGAAACCATATGATAATTGTCTTTCTCTGCTTGACTAATTTCATTCAGCATAATACCCTCTAGTTCTCTCCATGTCAATGTAAGTGGTAAGATTTCATGCTTTCTGATGGCTGAGTAATATTCCATTGTGTATATATACCACATCTTCTTTATCCATTCATTTTTGGATGGACATCTTGGCTCTTCCCATAGTTTGGCTATTGTGGGCATTGCAGCCATAAACATTGGGGTGCTGGTGCCCCTTTGGATCACTGCATTTGTATATTTGGGGTAAATACCTAGTAGTGCAATTGTTGCGTCATCAGGTAGCTCAATTTTTGACTTTTTTTTTTTTTAAGATTTTATTTATTTATTAGAGGGAGAGAGGGCACAAGCAGAGGGAGAGTAGCAGAGGCAGAGGGAGAAGCAGGCTCCCCGCTGAGCAGGGAACCCAAGTGGGGTTCCATCCCAGCACTGGGATCATGACCTGAGTCGAAGGCAGACACTTAACTGACTGAGCCACCCAAGTGCCCCCTCCCCTTTTAAAGATTTTATATATTTATTAGAGAGAGAGAGAAAGAGAGTGAGCAATTTTTAACTTTTTGAGGAACCTCCATACTGTTTTCCAGAATGGCTGTACAAGCTTGCATTTTTTATGGCAATTTTTCAAGTCACAAATACAAAGAAAAAAATCTGAAAAGCTCGTAAAATTCAAAAGGGAACTTTTATTTTAATAATGGGGCTCTTGGGTGAGGTAAAACAAAAACCAAATTTATTAAAAGAGTGTCATGTAAAAACTTGTAAAAACAATTCAAATAAAAGAACAGGCAGTTTTATTAGGCAGGTGGAGGATTTATAATATTGGAATTAAATGGCTTTAATTAAATGGCTGGAAAGCATTAAGTGGAGCAAAGAAAAATTACAGACTTTAACATAAAAATAGAAGTTTAAAGGAATAAAATAAAATTTTAGTCAATGATTATGTAATCTTGCAGGGGGCAGTGCCTTTCAGCTTGTCACAAAGACAAAAACCTTAAAGGGAAACCCAGATTGATCTTTAAGGCTCAAAATTTTAACCCTCTACATATCTATAGAAATAGAGAAATCAACAGTACAATTAAAATGTAATAGCAAATCTGAGGAAATATTTGCAATGTTTATGATAGAAAAATGATGGAGGTTTTTAATATTAAACTCTTAAAAATATTAAAAATAATTGTACAACTCAAGGGGAAAATGAGTTAATCATAAAATGAGGCAAAGAATAAGAGAAATGGAAGTAGCAAATAAATATGAAAAAGTTTAACCCAATTAGAGATCAAAGAAATGCAAAAAAAATAACCATGCTTTTCATCTACTAAATTGACGAGTGGTCTCTTTTCTTGGTCATTTTGTTTTAAAAATAATAATGACATCTTTGAGTTCACAGGTAATTGAAAATTCTTATACTTTGTTGACTGGCATATAAATTAGCAATCTTTCTGGCATATAAATTAGCAATCTTTCTTGAAGGCAATTTGTTAACTTGTATCAAAAACCTTAAAATATTCATTTCCATTGATTTAGTAATTTCACTTCTGGGAATTTATTCTAGGAGAAAAAAGTATTTATTCACACAACAATGTGTTATGAGGGTTCGGCACAGATGTATTCATGCTAGAAAAAAAAAGTTTTTTTCCTATTGTATTTTACTAAAGACAAATCCTAGAGTGGAATACTTTGCAGTCATTACAGTTAATATTTCTGAAATACATGGAATGAGAGAAAATTTCCATGATATGCTATTAAATAAAAAAGAGAAGGTTAATAAATTTTCTTTACTCAAATTCTATTTTTAAAGTATTTTAAGGTACATTTATGGCAAGAAAAGAGAGTAAGAGGAAAAAATAGCAATGCTATTTTGAGATGGTAGACTTATCAGCGATTTTCATTTTATTGTGTGTTTTTTTAAAAGATTTTATTTATTTATTTGAGAGAGAGAGCAAGAGCAGGGTGGAGAGGCAGGGGGAGAGGGAGAAGCAGACTCCCCACTGAGTGGGGAGCCTGATGTGGGGCTCAATCCCAGGACTCTGAGCTCATGACCTGAGCAGGCAGATGCTTAATCGACTGGGCCACCCAAGAGCCCCTCATTTTATTGTTTTATGTATTTTCAAAATTAAGTATAATCATAAGTTAATTTTATAATAAGATGTGATTTTAAAATATCCACTGTTGAAAGGAAAATAAATTGGGATTTTTCCCCTTTAGCTTGAAATTATATGAATATTTTTCTAACCCAAAGTTTTAGTTCTGATTCCCCAGCTAGAATTATCTATCCTATTGTGACACCCATAAAAGAAATACGTTAAAAATTTTGTTAACATTTTTCTTCTTCTTCTTCCTCTTCTTCTTCTTCTTCTTCTTCTTCTTCTTCTTCTTCTTCTTCTTCTTCTTCTTTCTTCTTCTCCTTTTTTTTTTTTAATCTCTTGGACTATAAGCCCAACAATTTTAGGTATCCTATTTTATTAATATTAAAAACACAAAATGCTTAGCTAGTAAGGTATTTTTAACATATTGACAATGCTTATTAAATATTTGTTGAATCGTATGGATTTATTCCAGTTTGGTTGTAGAGATGGAAATTTACAGATAGAGTAGTAAGTGGTCTACAAAATTATCCAATGATAAAAAACACTTTGAACGTGTGTTTTATTTATTTATTTATCTATTTATTTATTTATTTTAAAGATTTTATTTACTTATTAGAGAGAGAGGAAGAGAGAAAGAGAGAGCACAAGCAGTGGGAGCGGCAGGCAGAGGGAGAAGCAGGCTCCCTGTTGAGTAAGGTGCCCGATGTGGGACTGGATCCCAGGACCCTGGGATATTGACCTGAGCTGAAGGCAGATGCTTAACAGACTGAGCCACCCAGACATCTCTTGTGTTTTAATTTTGTATCTTTTTAACTTGACAACTTGAATATTCATATGGTCAAGAAATTTGGTCTGATCTTGTTTTATCATCTTTTATGTTTGATAGCCATTGATATATTTCTAAATAACCTACAGAAGACCTTTTATATATACCTTTTTATTAAATACAGGATTTGGAATAGATTTATGACACTTTAAAAATACTGCGGATATGGGTGCTTGCGTGGTTCAGTCTGTTAAGCATTGTTCTTCAGCTCAGGTCAATATCCCAGGGTTCTGTGATTGAGCCCCGCGCCTCTGGCTCCCTGTTGAGCAAGAAGTCTGCTTCTCCCTCTGCCCACGCCCCCTGCCCCAGTGCTTGCTCTCTCTCCCACGCACACACACTCTCTCTCAAATAAATAGATAAAATCTTTAAAAAAAAAATACTACAGATACAGATTTAAAATCCCAGCATGCTTGAGTTGAGGACTGTTCTGATAGAAACTGTAATCAATTTCCACAAATAAAAATGTCTATAGTCAGTACGTTTTACTAGTTTTCATATATATAAAATGCAATTTCTCCTTTACATAAAGAAATGATATTATTTTTTTCTCCTTTTGGAATTCTAAAAGTGGGACAATAACAGGATAGTGTGTATTATAGAAACTGGTTGAGTAACACTGTGGTACCCTTGAGACGTAGGGACACACATGGCAATGAAGCCTAGGGTAGAGTGTAATAAGCATGAACTAGATTAAAACCACCTGAAGGCGCTTTGCAGCTACACTTAGTGAACCCTCTACATGAGGAATCTTGTATTTATTATTTGACTGCAGTCCATCAAATGATTTTTTTAAAGCCTTTTTGGTTCTGTGTTGTGATACATGTAGAATTAAAATCAAATTGAGCACACGAGATCTTTAAATATAGAGAACAAATGGATGGTTGCCAGGGCGGGGAGTGGGGGGGATGGGCGGAAAGAGTAAAGGGGAGTGGGAGGTACAGGCTTCCAGTTATGGAATGAATAAGTCACGGTGGTGACAGCATAGGGAATACAGTCAATGATATTGTAATAGCATTGTGTGGTGACAGATGGCAGCTATGCTTGGGGTGAGCGTGACAGAATGTACAGACTTGTCGAATCACTATGCTGTACACCTGAAACTAATGTTACATTCTGTGTCAACTAGACTTCAATTAGAATAAAAAGGAAAAAAAGTCTCATTGAGAAGAGTAAATAAATAAATAAATATGGTGAAAATGACTGAATGTACGATGACCATATAGTTCATGCCCGTATTCCTGGAGTAATTATTAGTAGCATTTCTTCTAATCCTCTAGTGTTAAAGATAGTTTTGATCATTGCCCTAACTATAAGGTACACAGAAAATGTTAAGTGAGTGATAAATGCATGAGGGAAACTCATGAGGAAAGTCTTAAAACCAGGGGATGAGGAGATCGGGGTTGTTACTTCACGTGCGCTTGTCCCTGGCAGCTGTTCCACCAACTTTTGCACACGACCTAGTCCCAAATTCTTTCTCCCCATCCTTTAGATAAAATCCAGGCTGTTCAAACAATGGTTGTTAATCCACTTGAAAAAACCTTCTTTTCCCATTTCTGGAACAAGCTGAACTTTGACAAACCTTCCTCTTGTTAAAGCCTCATAAAACATTCCACCCCCTTCCCCAATTTAGAATGCTCCTTAATTCCTTCAGAGACTTCTTATGCTGGACATTTTCAAACAGTCTTGTCCAAATAGTGCTCTGGTTGACTTTCTTCCTCAAGTAGGAAATAAACTCTAGGAATTCAGAGGTAAGGTAGGAGAGACTATGTTTCTACCCTCTGTGGTCAATGGAGACTAATGGAGTGGGGAAATATTTGAACTGAATTTAAATGAGTGAGTTGTTTGTGGATTGAAGAATAAGTTTTACATACTTAAAACTTACCAGATAACAGTTTTCATCCAGATATCCGTTCTTACATATATCAAGGCTAAAAATATTCTAAGACAAAATTGGAAGCTAGATAACTCCTTGTGAGGGTAGATATATGAGTCAATGTCCAGTTAAAGTGTAAATAAAGCTAGCAAGAGTGCAAAGTCTCATTCTAGGAGGGACTGTAGCTTGCTCCAAAGCTTTTTTGAGTATTAGTATAGATTCCTAAAATCTGCATCCATTCTAATCCACGTAGTCACAAAATTTTACTTCAGAAAGAATCTTTAAACCAAAAATTATTTTCTTTGTATAGTGAAAGAGTAAAAAATGTCAAAGAAATATTTCAAGAACCCTTTGACTTATTATAATGTCACAAGGACATTCTCACAAGTAACAAATATAAATATTCTCTCTAAGGTGTAGATGCAAAAACAGTATAATCATCAAAGTATTTATGTCGAGTTCTAAGCTGCTCTTAGATTGCTTTTAGCAATCAAATTGAACACAGGTTCATCGCTGCAAATTTCATCTGACCCCTAAATGGAGTCCTTTTGCTCTCGGTATGTGTTTTAGTGCTAAGAATATAGTTCTTTTCAGAGATGAAAGAAGTAAAGTGGTATATCTATTTCTCTCTCTTTCAAGTCTGGGATTTGAGTGCAGTTACAGAGCATTGAGTTTACCCAGTCTATGCTTTGGGTGATATCTTAGATAAAGGGACCAAAACCCCATACTGAACCAGTGGTGTGCTAGCAATGTTTAACAACAGGGTCTTTTGGGAAAAAAGAATGTGGGCAGGGGACGAATTGGTCTGTAGTGTTTGCAAATTCCCATGTTATAAATACTACCACGATGGATATTCCAAGTGACCGAGGTGACGTTGCTAAAAGGACACCGTTTATGGAGTTTTCATTTTACAGTCATAATGGATAGGAATAACCTCAAGAGCATGGATAAAAAGTAAAATATAGGAAACTAATGAGGAAGTGGAGAATTTTAGATATCTATATCTTTTGTTTTAGTATAATTTATTTAATTGAAAGTTCACATAATTTAATAATGGCTATATTAATAACTGGCTTGCAAAATTCCTCAAAATGTAACAGTAGGGTCCCATGAGCTGGTGAGAGCAGGCTCCAGTACAACAAGTGTTTTTATATATTTATTCCTTTGTTTTAAAAACATGGTCTCCTGGATTAGCACTCTATCCACATCATCTTGGAACTTGTTAGAAATGCAATCTTCAGTCCCATCCCAGACCTACCAAGTCAGAGTCTTCATTTATATATATATATATATATATATATATTCCATATAACTTTAGATCTAACACAATATAAGAGATACCTACTTAATGGGTACGGGCACAGGAAATGCCTACTAATGTAACAAAGAATGTGTCATGCATTTATGGTTTTTTTTTTTCTACAACGAAGAAATAGAATTTTAAGTTAGATATCAACAATAAAATTATTCTTCACACAAATAGTTATTCTCCTCTATTCACACATAGCAAAGAGATCTGCGCTTGGAAAATAGAAACACTTCAAATGATAGACGTGCACCAAAGATAGTCCAGAGGTACTACTGAAGGTGGCATTCTAGAATTGAGGTAAAGTAGGAATTCTGAATTTTACAGAGAATTTTGGACGAAGTTATCCATAGTGATTTCAACAATCAGATGGATCAAAGGACAATTAGGTCCAGTCAGCTTCTTCCCCACCCCCCTCAGTGCTTGTTCGGTGGCTCTGGAGCAGAGTGACCATCATGTCCGGGACTGAGGTTCTCTATGAACTCTACAGCTTGGGCTGCCCCTAATGAAAGATAATCTACTACTGCTTATTGTTTACTACCCAATCTCCCAAAACAGTGAGCAACACTGAGTCCCCAGTGTGACACTAATGCTTGGGGGGACCAGCCAACGACATGGTGGCTGACTGGTCACATCAAACTATTTCCATCATAGTGAGGCAAAGAGTCATCTTCACTGAATAAGACATGTTTTCTCAATATGAATTTGTCTTCCCTGCCTGTGATGCCACTGCTAGCACCATGTTCTATAGACTCACAAAATGCCTTATCTGTAGTTATGATATCCCACACAGCATTGCTTCTGATCAATTTTGTAGCAAAGGAAGTAAAGTAGTTGGCTCACACAGAAGGAATTAACTGATTTGATGACACACCCTATCACCTATAAGTGGCTGGGGTGAGAGAGCTCTCTGGGGTCTCTTTTACACAAGGTCACTAATCCCATTCATGAGAGCTCTATTGTCATGACTTAATTACCTCCCAAAGGCCCCACCTCTTGCTATTATTACTTTGGGGATTAGGTTTTAACATGTGAACAAGGGGGACACAAATGAATATGGCATATGTATTGAATATATATAATCTTATATATTTTATAATTTATATATCTTATATTTTATGTATTTTATAAATATATAGCAAAGTTCCAGTAGGTAACACAATAGTGGTTCAACTGAATTGGAAGATAAGATTGCCGTCATCATAGGCTCCTTGGGTCAGTGAAGCAATGGGCAAAATGAGAGGGGTAGGTACTCTAAAGTCCAAAGAGATTAATTCCAATTACCAAGGAGAGATTAGGTTATTACATATAGTAGAGGCAAAGAGGATGGTATCTAGAAATCAGTGAAGTTTCTGGGGTTCTTCCTCATTCCATCCATTAATAAAGTTAATGGAAAGCAACAACAACCACAACAAGGAAGGATGATGGAGACTCAGATCCTTTAGGAATGAAATTTTTGGTTACTCTTCCAGGTAAGGAACTTAGAGAAGTTTAGGACTGACTTAAAGCAAAATAAGGGTGGAATGGGGAATGAAATAAGGACCTCATAGCTATCAACTACTGCCTTGGGGCCATTAAAGAAAGAAAGACTGCCTATCCTTCCACGTTCTGAGAGGATCACAACGCTTTCCACCAAGGAATGGGTCTGCCTGCAGTTGTACCTTTGTGGACCTTATGCAAGGTTTTCAGGGCCCTGACATAGAGAACTTCCCCTATAGGGTTGGGACTCAGGAAACTTGTGCAAAAATGTTGATACCTGCCCACTGCTATTGCTATAGTAATAAACATTCTCTTTTTGAAAGAGAGAAAAAGACTGTAGTAGCATTGCATATTTTCTCTTGCTTGTTATGTGTCTATACTTACACGTATTGTCTATTTTTTACTTGTCTGTCTCCTTCTTCGTGGTATTATTTTAAAGAATTTTATGAGAAGTTAACTTTACAATTTAGTCTTTAGGTAACAGAATATTTAATGGGATTATAATGAATATGTAGAACGACTAATATAGCCAGTGATGGAAACAATGGCTGTTGAGACTGTCTTTTCATTTTGGGGAGAGAATGAGAGCTTCCTTACCAGTATGAAAGAAATTTCCATCTTGTTAGGTAGAAACGGAGTTGTGTTGTTGTTATATGGAGACTCAAAGGTGTGCTGAAGTGTGTGTATAGTTACCGAGTGGCCAAAGGGGTGGACTATGCCAGTTATTAATTCTTTGCTTCTCAGCTCCCTACTCACCCTTGTTTGCCCTGCTTTGTGGTGATGCCAGCTGGCTTGGTAGTGGGCTCCCCTCAGAAGATACTGGAGGGACACTGTCAAGCAGGAAGAGTAGAAAGAGACTCTTGGCTTCCATATTCTGTCTTCCATGGGACACCGAGAAGACTGGTGGGAAGTGGGCACAGAGGTACTACGGCTGAATGCCCTTTGCCTTTTTCTGAAGACACCTCCTGGCAAGCTTGTTTATGACCATGAACTGTGTTTGCAGTTCAGTGGCAGCGTCCTTCCACAAGTTTCTCGGTCACCACAATGACAAGATATTCTGGTGGTTTCATTGTTTCAACTTCTTCGTCACAGTGGGAGGCCACACGTAACAACCACGATATCACTCTACAGGTCTGAATCTCAGCCTTGAAGCCCCCTTAGGTTCCGGAGTTCCTTCCTCATTCCCTTCTCTCTCAACCCTAGGGGAGCAACCATCCTGTAGCTGCTACCTTTGTACACATTAGTAACCACCTTTGCACTAGTTAGAAAATCTATTTCCCCTACGCAAATTCCTAATGAGTTTGCTGTCTTCTGAATGGATCATCATTGATGCATAACTCTATTATTTTTTAAACATTCTTTCCTTGTGTAAGAACTTCACACAATAACCCATGTCATTTATTCTAATATTTATTAAGTTAAAGTTTAAGACTAAATGAAGCTCTCATGCTACTTTGTGGGTTTACATATTTTCAACAAATACTTCCGATGAGTTGGAGAACTATGGTGTATAGAGTTACATACACACATCTATTTTGTGGCTCTATTTATGATCACTACCATTTTAAGCTTTTCCTTATAGTACGTATTTTCTAGAATTGCTGTAACAGTTTACACTTAGGTGGCTTAAAACAACAGGAGTTTATGCTCTCACAGTTCCGGAGGCTAAAAGTCTGAAATCAAGGTGTTGACAGGTTCGAGCTCTCTGACAAACCAGTAGGGGAAACCCTTGCTTGCCTCTTCCTAGCTTCTGGTGGTTTGTCAGAAATCACTGGTGTTCCTTGACTTGTGACAGCATCACCCTAATCTCTGCCTTCATCACCACATGCTGTTCTCCCGGTGTCTCTGTCTTCACACAGCCATCCCCTTATAAGGATACCAGTCACATCAGCTTAGGGCTCACCCTACTCCAACATGCCTTCATCTTAATCAGTCACATCTACAAGGACTCTGTTTCCAAATAAGGTCACATTTGGAGGAACTGGGAGTTAGAACTTCAACATTTGGGGAGGGGGTAGAGAACTCAATTCAGCTCCTAACACATCCATATCCTGAAATATTAGCCATTAAATTTTTTGACATGTATGTTTCTGAGATGCTACTAAATAAGAAATTAGGTTCCAAAATGTGCATAATGCCATTTTTCTGAAAGAAAATATGTGTATTTTTATAAATAGAGATGTATCTATTAGGATACGCCTTGAAATGATAATAGTAGTTGTCGCCAGGTGGAAGAATAGTACGATTTTTTAAAAAGATTTTATTTATTTATTTGAGATAGAGTGAGTTAGAGTGAGAGAGAGTCCAAGCAGGGGGAGTGGCAGGCGGAGGGAGAAGCAAGGAGCGTGATGCGGGGCTTGATCCCAGGACCCCAGGGTCATGACATGAGCTGAAGGCAGATGCTCAACCAACTGAGCCACCCCGGTGCCCCTGAATAGTAGGATTTTAAAAAATTTGCCTATCTAAAAAAAATGGCCTATCTGTATTTTCTAATTTTTCTACAGCAAGTTGAGATTACGTCTGTGATAAAATATTTTTATTTAAAATAATTAAAACAATTATAATAAATAATGCATTTGTAGAAAAGCGTGTTTTCTAGCTTTTAAAAACATTTTGCACTTTTTAATTAAACCAGTGTTTTAGGAAATATATTGGTAACAATAAGTAGTTATAGAATGGGAAAGGAAATGTTGGCTTGGTTGTAGACCTGTGTGTTCAGTTCAATCTATGGAATAAGTTACTGGGTTGTGGGGAGGAGCAATAGTCCAGGTTCTTGGTGGCTGTGGGGGTCAGGGTGGGATTGATGATCTGTTTTCTTGTGCCACATGACTCAGATATATAAGTGTGGGTGTGGCAAAATTGCTATCATAGGTGCCAAAACGATGCTTCAGGGTGACTGAATTAGACCTAAACAATTAGATATGAAGAGAGATCTGCAATCCAAGTTTCTTGTAAGTGATTTTTTAAAAAATATTTTATTTATTTATTAGAGAGAGAGAGAGAGAGAATGAGCAGGGGGAGAGGCAGAGGGAGGGGGACAAGCAAACTCCCCACTGAGCAGGGAGTCCTACATGGGGCTCCTTCTCAGGACCCTGAGAGCATGACCTGAGCCGAAGCCAGATGCTTAACTGACTGAGCCACCCCGGCGCCCCTAAGTAAGTGAACTTTAACCATAAAAAAGTTAATGAATTTGTGTCTTTTGCTTGCTGTGTTTCAAGAAAAAATTATTTTCTATGGAGTTGTTCCAAAGTGTTGTAAGAATCATGGTCAATGAAGGTATTTACTTTTCAATTTCTGGATTCTATATTTACATGGCTTCTGATTTGTGTAGATCACCAGAATTCAATAAACCTGTTCATCTATACTAAGATGCCATACTTTATTGGATCCTTGTGGGGAAAGGACTTCTGTCCTTCTAAATGATTCCTTCTGAATAAGGAAGGGTTGGCAAAAAGTTCTTTGACTGTAAAGTAAGGGAGAATACCCCAACTCTCAGCAGGAAATTCGATGTGAATGATATGAATCCCTGTATCTGGAGTATTTGGCAAGCGTTCACTAAGAGTTAACGTAAGTAGTTTTCAGGCATTAAAAAAACGACCCGAGATAGAGCCTTTAGCACTTCACCATAAGGAGTTTGGTTGTGGAATTTAGCTAAAGAAGACTAAGATAAATTGGACAAGTAAATATTTGGTTCACATCTCCATATGATTAGTTTGGCAAAGCCCATAACACTTCTTGATGCTCTCTAGGGAAACATTAGGGGATATTGATTGATTGTTTTTGATATTCTTTCATGAAGATTCAGAGCTTAATATTGTTGGAGGACATCATCAAAAGGATGTGACCAAAGGTTGACCTGTGAGCTGGACTCAGGCAATCGGAGGCTCCTCCCCCACTCCCTGACCTTGGAATGTACACCCTGCCCACTGTTCCCACAGTAGAATTTGTTTCAAGGATGCAGCCTTGAGAGAGTAATGTGTTGTTGAGACCATCTGGACTGTGTATGTGACTGAACCTTATTAAAGCCTCTGGATACATTTTAAGATTCTGGTGGGCAGGAATGAGGATCTACTCATCTCACAGCTAACCAAGACAAGCCTCGTGATGTAAGTTCTCTTGCTTGTTAAAACTGCCCCCTAACTAATCTGAAGTGGTCCACCTCTTTTTTTGTCTCCTTTTGCCCTCAATGAATGGGACCAGTTTCTGATTTCACCCAGGGAACTCCTGAAGTTGCAGTCTAACAAATATGTCAGAAAATAAAGTGGTAAATTAAAGTTGGTACATTGGATGATATCTACCCAGTTCATTTCTCTCGGGGGGCTCACCTTTTTCACCCATCCCCAAAGTCAAAAGTTTATGACTTAGAAGCCCAGTATGATGATACATCAGTCTACTCCCTTGACCATGATAGCTTGAACTAAGTTTGAATACTTGGCCAAATTGGACAGAGTCTATTCAGAAGAAATTTGGATCTCTCAGTAAGTGATTCTAATGTTTGCTGGTCTCTAGCTACAAGGCCTTGAGGTCATTTCAGTTATTAGAAACAAATAATGAGGAAATATTTTCTTCTATCTAACAGTGTTTAGGGACCAAAATTCCATAAGATCAATTCAAATAGAATCAAATTACTTTTTTTAAAAAAGATTGTATTTTTAAGTAATTTCTACATCCAACGTGGGGCTTGAACTCACAACCCTGAGATCAAGAGTCACATGCTCTACCGACTGAGCCAGCCAGGCTCCCCAGAATTAATTCATTTTTAAACGGATTTCTTCAGGTAATTAAGTATACAGACTGCTACTAGGATTTTATAAATTTCCTTGGCATCTCTTATATAAAAGATGGTAAGCTAAACCCTATATTAAATACTTATTGTGTTATTTACACACAGACACTAAAAATTTTAAGGCAAACATTCTCCTCATCTGTAGTCACTGATTCTTCTTTTCTCGGCTGGAATGAGAGCCATGGAAAGTGAGCTTGCCTTTTATTCAGACCTTTGCTTTTCAAGGACTTCCCAATTCCTGTGCATTTAAGCTCCAATCAAGTGGAAATGTCATCTCTTCTCTTCACAATGGTTGATCCAACCTCCAGGGCAGGCCACAGAGTAGCTATTGTTCTCTATACCCACCACGCACAGGAGGTGTGCCACTGAGACCTTCTGCAGTGCACCATCTCAGGACTGAATTCCTTTTGCTGATGTTCCGCATGCTTTGTTAAGCAAATGTTTAATGAATGCCTGTTCTGTGCGAGATATTGTACGCGAAACCAAGAATATGGAGTGGCAAAGCAGACACCTTGCTGCCCTCATTGAACTCACAGCTTAGTGAATAGAAACAGTAATTGAATGTTTAAATCAGCTTTTTAAACCAATTAAGTAAATGTTCATTAAATATTTCCTATGTATCCATCTCTGTTTAGGTGCCAATGATAAAGCAGTGAAAGAAAAAAAAATCAGTAATCTCTGTCTCAAGATTGATTTCTAGTTGATACAAAATTATAAACACAGGGGCGCCTGGGTGGCTCAGTCGTTAAGCATCTGCCTTCGGCTCAGGGCGTGACCCTGGAGTCCTGGGATCGAGCCCCACGTCAGGCTCCTCCGCTGGGAGCCTGCTTCTTCCTCTCCCACTCTCCCTGCCTGTGTTCCCTCTCTCACTGGCTGTCTCTCTCTCTCTCTCTGTCAAATAAATAAATAAAATCTTTAAAAAAAAATTACAAACACAGATATATACTAGAAAAAAAACTGTAGCATCCAAGGACAACATATATCAGGAAGATGTAAGCTAAGTCAGCAGTTCAAGATCTGCACCATGGTGTCTAAGCGGAACACCGGAAGATAGGAGAGCATGAGCACAAGAAAACAATTTGGGTAAAGAACATTTTAAGAACCTGGGCTAATTACCATATAATTGTGGGAAAAAGCCCTGAAATATGAAAATTCAAAAGTGATTAAAAGTCCTAGCAATTAATTCTAAATCCCTGACCAATTAAAATTAATTAAATGACCATGAAGCTAATTTCTCTTGGGCTTTTTCCAACATCCAGTTTATGCTAAAAACCAACTTCTGTATTCAAAAATGAATATTCATTAGGGAATTCTGATCAAGGATAGGCAAATGAAGTTTATATTTAAGATAATCTCAGTGCTAATGCATTCCAGAATTATGCAGTATTTTTAAATGAAAATATAATTTAACATTTTAAATTTGAATATAAAAGAAAGGGAACATTTTCATTATTAGTAGGTGTATAGAGCTAAAAAATAATTTGTATTATTTTTTCTGATGCTACTGAAACATAGGTTCATGTGTGAAGTTTGAAAAGTGGACAAAATTATAAAAAAAGAAATGGAAATTAGTTATTCCCCATCCAAAGTTTATATCAGTTTATGCTATGTTTGATTTAAATTGTCAAATTAAAAATTACCACATATTTTGTGTATAAATATGCTAACATTGGATTCCTCAGACACAGACATAAATTAACCCAATAGACTATGTAGTTTTGAACTTCGTGTTTAGGATATTTATATGTGTACTATTTATATCATTTTACATAAGAAAACAGCAGCATTGTTAGGTTTCTAAAATTGTTTATGTCATTGTTGGGCTTAAATGATGGTTGAATTTTAGAAAATCAGAAGATTTTATATTCTAAGAAATTATATTCTAAGCCTATAAGTTTATCTTGTTGAAAACATATACATTCAAACAAATTTTCCTGGTGTAAGAGGTTATGAAGTAAAATGAATTTTCTAGTATTCCGATTATTCTTGAGGATATTATAAAATATAATGTGAGCCTAACAAAAAATATGCTTTATGTATACAGATAGGGGGCTTGATAGAATTAGCTGAGTAATAAGAACATTAATAATTGTTAGATTTAAAAATGCATTTGATCACCTCAGTGTTTACTATTTCTAATTTAAAATTTTTCTGTATTAGTTTCACAATAGTGATTTGTTTTCCTTTAAATATACTTGTTTGGTTTTCTTTGCCCTCAAAATATCTAATGGCCTAGAAGACAAAAAATAGTATGTAAAATAGAGATTCAATAATCTATAAGGTGGCAACTAAAATAAATATTTCATCCCGAGGACAATTTAGAGGATCACCCTCTAAATTAATAAACTTTCATAATGTATTAAAAGTCCTGTCCACTGCTGGGTTTGTGACTTGAGTCTGGTCAATTACAATACCCCACTCCCTTTTCCACAGTGATTGTCCAGGTGATTAGTGTGTCATTCAAACAAGATCAGCCACCATTACTACATGTACACTCGTGAAGTTAGGGAGGGTCATTTTTTTCTCTATGGTTGTAAGATCAGCGTATGGAGCTTCTGTTAGCCATATTTTCTATACATGAATTAAATCTACCTAAAAACAAAGTAATCACAAGAGAAAGTAGAGCTGAGGACTGAAAAATGGTATAGAGTCTTCCAGATATTTGAGCACCTGAGTCTGAAGCCAACATGGAAACATGAACTTGTCAGTTCTACAGGCTAATGCTGTTTGTTTATATACTTATGTTCAATGTAATTTAGATGGAGTTTCTGATAATTAAAAGCAAGCTGAAAAAATTAGATAGGTGAGATCCTCTAAATTTTAAAGAAACAGAAACTATAGAAACTTTAAATTCTTCAGGGAAATAGAAATTTTCCCATTTCAATTTAATAACAAAACTTATGCAGTTTCCCCCCAGACATATACTGTAGTACAAGTGAATCCCTCTTATGAATATATGCAAAAGTTTTAAATGCTAGTAAATAAAGCACTATAAGAATAATTCAATACTTCTAATGGATTTTTTTCAGTAATTCCACACTAAAAGCTTATTGACATAGTTCATCACACTCATATCCAAGGGAAAAGTTTTCAATCATCATGATAAACTAAGCTATATCAATTACAACTACATTCTGAATGAACAAAACACTTTATTATAGAGACTGAGAAATTTTCCACATTACAAGAAATAGCTATCTTGAATTAATGGGTAGCCTTATATTTAATGTAGAATTACTAAAAGCATTTACATTCATTTTTGGAAGAAGAAATGTTTTACAAATTATAGCACATTGACTTAGACAAGAAAACAAAACAAGAATAGATGAGAATGAGTATGGTTAGTTTCAGACAACATAATAGCAGAGATGGAAAGTACAAAATAGCCAAACCAAAAAATATTTGTTTGATTGAAAAAGAAGTACACAAGTGAAAATATAGCTGACTCTTGAACAACATGGGAGTTAGGGACACCAATCCATGTGCTCCAGCACAGGCAAAAATCTATGTATAACTTTTAATTCCCCCAAAACTTAACTGATAGACTACTTTTGAAAGAAAGCCTTGTTGATAACATGAACAATCCACTAACACATGTTTTGTATGTTATATGTCTTATAAACTGTGTTCTTATAATAAAGTAAAGAAAATATTTTTAAGAAAAATCACAAGGCAGAGAAAATACTGTACTTATTTATTGGAAAAATCTGCATATAAGTGGACCCATATAGTTCAAACCCACGTTGTTCAAGGTCAACTGTAGACAGCATTGAACAGTAAAAAAGTGCAATGAAAAAAGAGACGGTATTCACAATAAAGTCTACTTTATGTATTTCCCAGAAATAAAAACTTTTAAAAGTTTGTACTAGGTTGAATTTTGTCTACTTTATATTAAACTGCTTATTGAACTTTCACCACTGAACACAGGTCATAGTAGACTGATTTCATGATGGGCTCCTATCAGTGGCCTCCCTGTATCCACGTTGTATTTTGCACCATAATTTGGTAGCTGATTCTTGGCTCAGCCATGTGTCTTGCTTTGGCCAGTAGGAAGTTAGTCAATGTGATACACTAATACAGACCCAGGAGGATTTTACACATGAGGACTTGCCCGCTTGAATCATGCTCTTGTTCTCTCTTGTTTCTCTGTGATTACCACAAACACATGCTTCAGGCAGCATGGATGGTGTGAGAGACAACTGGAAGACAGAGGCAGAACAAACTGGAAGATATGACCTCCCAACAAGGTCATGCCAGACCCTCTAGAGCCACCTGACCTCAAAATATGTGAGAGTACCCAACCATGATCCCATTCTCCTACCACTCAAGCTAACTGTGGTTGCATGACTGAGCTCAGCCACAACCAGAAAGCAACATAGCTGACCTGAAGACTTGTAAAGAATCATAATTTCTTAGTGTTATAGGTCGTTGAGTTTGGGGTGTTTCCTCATGCAGCAAGGGTTACTTTAAACATGGATTAATAGATAGAAAAGACACAACTTTAGGTCTTTGGGGGAAAGATTGATTATCTAATATGTGATAACTGGTTGATGATGTTAAAAATAAAAAGGCAAGCCATTCAAATTAGAAGCACATCTCCCATCTGAAACCATATCAAATTTGAACTGAAGCAAAGATGTTGGAACTACAAATAGCATTCTTTGTCAGAATGTTTGCAAGAAGTGGGATAATGAATAAAAGTAAATTATACAGTAGTATAATAAAAAAGATTATGTTTGTGTAAGTAATGAAATGAAAAATCTTTTTACTCTAGGAGTGCCTGGGTGGCTCAGTCAGTTAAGCGTCTGCCTTCAGCTCAGGTCACGATCCAGAGTCCTGGAATCGAGCCCCACATCTGTCTGTCATGCTTTCTGCTCAACAGGGAGCCTGCCTGTCCCTTTCCCTCTGCTGCTCCCTCTGCTTATGCTCTCTCACTCTTTTTCTCAAATAAATAAATAAAATCTTTAAAAAAAAGAAAAAGAAAAATCTTTTACTCTATAAAACTCCTTAGAAAAACACTTATCTTTGTTTTAGTGGATGCTCTGAAGCCCTTCTCCATACAGCCTGCACATTGAGACCAGCCAATAGGCTCCTGAGAATAGAGGAAGCCTGGAAGGTTATAAAACAAATGATAACTGATTATTTCTGGATGATGGGATTAAGAATATTTTTCTTCACATCTCTCTGTATTTCTAAATTGTTTTATACGGAGCATGTTTTGTTTTTTGCTACATCCTCTAGTTTTTAATATGTACCACTTTCATTGTTCAGTTGTAAATATTTTGTACTGTATACTGCTATTTTCTCTTTAACTCACACATTATTTAGGAGTTTTGTTTTTGTTTTTGTTTTTTTTTAGTTTGGAATGATTTTGGAGGAGGAAGTGGCTTATTGTTGACGTCTAATTTTCTTAGGATGCGTCAGGGAACAATCTATATGATAATAATTATTGGGATTTGTTGAGACATTATTAGCAACCTTGCATGCAGATGATTTGAAATACTATTGAGGGGGTGATGGCATAGGAAGCTCTCTATATCTATTGGGTTAAGAGATATTGATAATTACTTATTCATTGGGTTGTTCAAATCTTCCTTACTCTCACTACTTTTGTCTAATTGCTTTATCAGTTTCTGAGAGTGGTGTGCCAATACCTCCTGATAATGACTGTGGAGTTGTTAAACACTCATTGAAATTCTATGAGCTTTAGCTGTGATTTTATGTACATACATAGGGATAATTGTTATACAGTCAGTTTTCAACTATGCAATATTTATTCCTCTTTCTTTAATTCTTTAAAACCTACTTTTTCAATCTCAGCTGATTTTTACTGAGAAAATAGAGAATCAGAATAGTTTCCACATTCTTTCTCCATCGTATCTGCCAAACTACCTGCTATGGCATCCACCTTCTTTCTTACCACAGTGAATGATTGCCCATCTCTTTAAATCTGGTAGTCATCCCTTTGAAGAACACACAGACTTGTCCCTACAAATGTCTCTTTCTTTCATCATTAATTTCTTCCTCTATACTGGGTCATTCCCATCAACATATAAACATGGCATGTTTCTTCTAAATTAAAAAAAAAAAAACCCTTCTTTAACCTTAGACTCCCTTAATTAAACATTGTATTTCCCTGTTACCTAATTCTCTGTTATCTTTCACAGCAAAACACGCCATGAAAAATATGTCAGTTCTCAGTCTTGAAGCTTGGACTGGGATCTAAGACTACTCAAACCATATGGTGACTGCCAAAGGAGGAGGCATGAAATGAATGCAGATAACTAACCAACAGTGCCCAATACACTCATCAATATCGCTTCAGTCCTATCTTAACAACCTTAATAGCAGTTCTACCCAGTCTCAGGCAATCCAGGAGACCTAAAATGCCACCATGTAGGTAACTCCCCTTTTTCCTAGGGCTCTTCTCCACTGAAGAGGATTTAGTATCCATAGTTTGACCTCCAAAGGAGTGAGCGCTTAGGGATTCTCCCCCTTTTCCCTATTTCTCAGTTAAAAACTAAACTCCAACTTGAAACTCACATGGCTCTGGATGGAGTAGAGTTGTGGTCCCTAGAAACTGAGATGCCTTATATTCAAAATACTCCAAGTTTTGTTTTCTTCATAACCACCAGTATCTTGTTATTCTTAAAGGGAATTACCTTCTTTGAAGTGAAATCAGTATGGTAGGCCCCTCTTTTTGCTAACATTTTGGGCTAGATATAATAGGATCTTCCTATGATTAACCTTTTACTGGTTTGGAGGCCTGGGGTACCTTGAGTTCTATTCTCTTGCAAAGAGGGAAAAGGTATAAACCAATGGATGCTTCCTCTTTCATTGGTTTTCTGCTTTCAGTTTTTTGGCACCAGTAGTTCTTCCTAAAATACATGCAGGCAACACACTTTGTCAACACAAGAATTTCTTTTCTTTCAAAGACTACCAAGTTCAGTTTATGTGAGGGAAGCATATTCTTTCTGACAATATTAGTTGCCTGCAAAGATGATAAAGCTGACCTTTCTCTGTAAATACACATTTTTCTTTTCCAGGCTTGATTTTCATTAAAATGGTTTATTACCTTAATTAATGAAGACATCACTGCAACAAAGGAAAGTTTCCTTCTGGATCATATGTTTTTTTCCTAATAAAGGAGTGGTATATGCATATGTGGGGTTGGAGACAGCGTGGAGAAAAAGAGTTGGGGAATTTTTAGCTTATTTTTTCCTAACAGTAGATTAAGTCTGTCTCTTTCTGAAACATTAACCTGCTTTCATAAAAATTGTTTCTCATCTCTCCCATTTTGAAGGCTATGGCCATTGCTGGTTTCTCTCTTCTCATTGATAACAAAAAAAGAGAAGAACCATCAATCTGATGGGCTTTTCAGGGTTCACTGAGTTCTCATAGGGATGTTGGTGAGGTGTAATGATGGAATATAGCTTTTGGAGTCATGAACTGGCTTCAAAATTTGATTTCTCCACTCCCTGTCTGTATGATCTAAGTAAAGTTATTTAATCTCTGTCTCTCTTTGTAGGAACAGGTAAATTTTATAGACTGTAGGAGAATTGCACCTTATAGAGTTTTCGTAAGGGATTACATGAATAACAGATGTAAGGTAACTAGCATAGGGCTGGTTGCATAATAATTACTACATGAACATTATTTCACTTTTCTCCTGCTGTGTGTCTCCAGAGGCAAGGGCTGGACACCTATAGGATTATGGTAGACCTCATTCAGAGGACTTGGAAAGTCTCCAGGCTTTTTCTCTTTCTGTTGCTCTCTTTGATTTTCATGTCTTCTTTCACAAGTGACCAAGTGATGTCTGGGAAGAGCCAGCCTTTTACACTGTATACGGAAGGTCTACAACTTTATCTTAGTCCTTAAGCTAGTGAGGTAAGAAATACCTTTGACACCCCAGCCTGCACTAGGACATCTCTTTAAGACATTCACTTGAGTAGAACAGTCTTCAAGATTGCAGTAAGGAAGAAAGCTCTGTTCTGCATTTTCCTCAAGGGGACTCTGCCATGGCATCATTTACGGAATGTTCTGTATCCAAATCAGCACAGAATACATTTCCGGGAAATCCGAATTTTCTTTTCATTCTTTTTAGGCAGGCTAATTTATCCCAAATCCCGTAGGCTTCATAAACACTTGACAACTCACAAGCCTAGAGAGACACCTGCATGTTGTCCTTGCATATTATCAGCTGGCATCTGGGAGAGCCTCTCCCGCACAGCTGCTCCTTCTGTCATAGCCAACCCAGCTGGCTCCAGGGCCACACAGCCCTGTCCTCCACCCAGTGCAGGACTGGGGCTGTCTTCCTTTTTTTCTTGCCCTAGATAGGATTGCTTATCTGAAAACCAGAGATGAAGGGCAAAGTGGCTTCATTCCACCATAGACAAAAAATTCCTTCTTTGTCAATATTATTCCATTTCTGCTTTGGAAGTAGTTACTTGCTCCAATAGTGGTCCTAGAGGGAATATGCTAATGATATTGTTAGGGCCATCATTGCTTTTTAGAGCAGGTGTGTGGGATGATTTCTAACTTTAAGAATTAGCAATCCACCTTTCTGACAATGTCTGTAGGTAGTAATCAAAAAGAGATTCCGGTTAATTATGGTGAGCTCATGCTCTTATCTTTGGACTTCTGGCACATAATAAAATGTGTATCTTATGTCTGTTTGAAAAATAAGGATATTTTCACTTTTTAATTGTCCTTGGTGTATTAGTTTCCTGGGGGAGGTTATAACTAATTCCCATGGACTTGGTGCTTAAAACAGCAGAAATGTATTCTTTCACAGTTTTGGAAGCCAGAGTCTGAAATCAAGGTGTCAGCAGAGTTGTACTCCCTTCAGAGGCTCTAGGGGAGGATTCTATCTTGTCTCTACCAGCTTCTGGGGGCTTCTGGCATTCCTTAGCTTGTGGCTGCATCTCTGGATTCTGTTTCCATCTTCACATGGCTGTGTGTGTGTGTGTGTGTGTGTGTGTGTGTGTGTGTTCTTCTTACGCTTCTTTTTTTTTTTTTTTTTTTTGAGGGAGGAGCAGAGAGAGGCAGAAGGAGAGAGCGAATCTCAAGCAGGCTCCACACCCAGTGCGGAGCCAGATGCAGGGGTTCTATCCCACAACCCTGAGATCATGACCTGAGCCAAAATCAAGAGCCAGACTGAGCCACCCAGGTGCCTCTTCCTATGCCTCTTTATTTATAGACAGGTGTGATGATATTTAGGGCTCACCCCGGTAACATAGGATAGCTTCCCCACCTCAACACCCTCCACTTATTCACATCTGTGCAGTCCACTTTTCCAAACATGGTACATCATTTACAGATCCCGAGAAGTAGGACCTGATATCTTTGGGGCCACTGTTTGGCTGCTGACACTTGGTAAGTAGCACTGTTCAACAATGGTAAATACAACACTCAGGATTTTAAAGATAGTGCATATGAAAACAAGAATAGATAAATTTAAATATGTCCTAAGGTAAACAACAAAGATGTGCATGAGGCCAGAGGAAAAATAGGTTTGTGAATGAGGCTGTGAAGATGGAAAGGGAGGGAGAGAGAGGAGAAGGGAGAAGCGAACAGATTAGCTTCTGAAAGCATTCGAATCATTCCCATTGCTAAGGAAACCACTTCACAAATTCCTGCCTCTATCTCAGCTCCGAGCAGCTGCTTTACTTATAATTTGGCTTCCCTGAAGGACTTTAATTGCCAGGTGAAGAAAAGCCAAAGTGGCAAAGTTGGAGTGGAAAGCAAAATTAGGGTGATGTAAAATAGCATAAAAACAAATTATTTAAGATAATTAGTGAAGCCTGTGCTTTTAAAAAGGAATCCATTGCTCCTCTCTTTCTCTCTAAAGGTCCCCTAATGATGGCAGCTAAGTGACTGTTTAAAACAGGGGCTTTTAAGTTTTCTATGCATGAAAAAAATTGATTAAGCAACTTAGCGAGGAATGTCAAATGGACATTTTGTTTCTTAACCTTCTTTTCCTTCTGTTATGTCTTTTACTAAAGGAAGTCAAAACGAATGTGGTGCTGGGCGCTCTCAAGTGTCTGTCTGAATGAATGGGAGGAGATCATCCAAGTGTGCCCGTAGCTAGACTTTGCTAGTTCTGTGGGGAAAGAGTTTCACCTTGGACTTCGTACACAGAGTTCTAGCAAAAGAACTTATTCCTCCACTCTACCTTCTCATTTTCCTTTTTGCTTGTACAGAGGGGAGGGGTGGGGGTGTGGGGCGGTGGGAGGTGGGATTACCTGTAACTTATCTCCTCCCCTATGCCTCCAACACTGCCAGTGAAGTTTAAGCCTCTCCTTTCCATCATATATTTTCTGACAAAACATCAGTTTTGTTCCTTTTTAAATAATTTTTACAAAGTATCGGATAGTTAGAGAAATTAATGATTGCAAGCCATTTAAAGCTTTGTGCATAGACAATATTAAACAAAAAGCTGCAATTACTCTTTTATTGAGTGGGAACTCAAGATGCTCTGGAGGAAGCAATCACCCAATAACCCTTTCAGCCACAACTTGAAGATGTGTCTAGCCCCACGGGACCCGATATAACTTTCTGCACCGATGGAACATTTGTTCCCTTATGGTGTTACCCAATATGTCAGCTGCTAGCCAGGGGTTGCTGTTAAGCACTTGAAATGTGGCCGGCGTAACCGAAGAAATGAATTTTAAATTTTACTTAATTTTAACTAACTTAAATTTAACTTAAATTTAACATGTAGCTAGTGGCTATGGTATTGGACAGAATGCTCTGGATGGACCCACTGGTATTATTTTGTTCATTCTTATTCCACAATGTTTCTAGCTATGTTGCCACTTTTTACCTATTGAAGGTAAAATAGGCAAAAGAATCTTTTTTTGTATTTTAAAAATATTTATGGGTCCCTGGGTGGCTCAGTTAGTTAAGCACCTGACTCTTAGTTTTGGCTCAGCTCATGATCTGAGGGTCCTGAGATTGAGCCCTGGGTCGATCTCTGTGCTCTGTATGAAGTCTGCTTGTCCCTCTCCCTCCCTTCTGCCTCCCCCACCATTCTCTTTCTCTCTCTTTCAAATAAATAAATAAAATTTTAAAGATTTTTATTTATTTATTTGACAGAGAGACAGCCAGTGAGAGAGGGAACACAAGCTGGGGGAGTGGGAGAGGAAGAAGCAGGCTCCCCGCGGAGGGGGAAGCCGGATATGGGGCTCAGTCCCAGGACCCTGGGATCAGGCCCTGGGCCAAAGGCAGACGCTTAATGACTGAGCCACCCAGGCACCCCTAAATAAATAAAATCTTAAAAAAATATTTAAAACCTGAAAACAACTCAAACGCATTGGTTTTTTTTTTTTAAGGTATGAATAATGACTGATATTTAATTAGAAATTGGACAAATTAAAAAAAATTTTAATTAGAACATAAATAGGCTTTCACATAACTAATGGTATTTTAAACTAATTCATGAAATTTGTTACTATATTTCAGTGGTTCAAACGCATTTGAAAGAGGATCTAGGACAATGCTGTGTATATACATGACTTTTGAGTTATTTATGTAACAGATAAAATGGTGGAAAAGTGGTTTTAACAATACAATAGAAATGATGTTACCATTTATTTAAATCAGTACCTGCCTACTCATATACAACTAATACATTCTGATTATTTTCTAAATTTTTTATTTATTTATTTGTTAGAGAGAGAGAAAGTGCACACAAAGGGGAATGGCAAGAAGAGGGAGAAGCAGGTTCCCCGCCAGCAGGGAGCCGGATGCAGGGCTTGACTCCAGGACCCTGAGATCATGACCTGAGCTGAAGGCAGATGCTTAACCCCCTGAGCCACCCAGGCGTCCCCATCCTGATGATTAAACTTCACGTTCCAGTTCTGGAGTTTGCCCTTATCTCTGTTACCTGCATAGACTCCCCTCCCCCCCACCCCCAGGAGAAGGATAGATACAGGCTAAGCACACAGTGTGAGTCATGCTCTTGAGTCCTGTGTACCATACAGCTAGGTTCTAGAACATTTGAGAAATCACCTGCTCTAGAAAAACATGGCTCCATCCCGTCATTTCAAGAGCTTGGAAATCCAGGCATTGAGCATGCCAACTCCACCTGTCCCCTAGTCCTCAGCCCCTGGTCCCTCTGCGGATCTCCGTCTGACCGTGACTTGTTCCCCTTCCTGTCGCTAAAGCGGTCTATGACGTAATATATTATGGCTCTTCTGGTATCATAGATTACAAACTTCTAAAGAGCAGAGATGAGGCGCCTGAGTGGTTACATTCATTATCAGCTTCGCATAACCAGAGTTAAAACACAAATCATCCCACTTGTTTTTGCCGCTGTTGGATGGGAGAGTGGAGCTCTGAGCTAGGGCAGAAGGAGCCTCTCTTCTTTTAAAATTGACATCCGGGGGCGCCTGGGTGGCAGAGCGGTTGAGCGTCTGCCTTCGGCTCAGGGCGTGATCCCGGCGTTCTGGGATTGAGCCCCACATCAGGCTCCTCCGCTATGAGCCTGCTTCTTCCTCTCCCACTCCCCCCGCTTGTGTTCCCTCTCTCGCTGGCTGTCTCTATCTCTGTCGAATAAATAAATAAAATCTTTAAAAACAAATAAAAAAATAAAATTGACATCCGTTACATTATCACGTCCAACATTACTTGGAAAAAGTTTAAATATTTTGCAGATTCAAAGTGAGGAAAATAAAGGAAGGAATCTGGTGTTTAGCAACGAGTACAGCTGCTTCTGCAAGCCTGCTGAGTCTAGAAAAGGGTAGCGCTCCACGGGGAGAGGCAAACATCAAAGACCCTGTGGCTTCTGTCATTATTCCCTTTGAAATGATTCTCCTGTTTAGCAATCCAAAAGTCGAATATTCCCAATCGGAATTCATTGGCTTGCTGTTTATTCCTCTCTGGTTCATTTTCACCGTATATTATAAAATTGACCATATGTTGCTGATTTTAAATTGTGAATATGAGCCAGGGGTGAAAAAGAAACACAGAAATAAAGCATCTTTAGATGAACTCGTACCTGCTTTTTAATATTTAGTAACTCACCCCAGGTTTCCATCACCCCCCCGCCTCTCCGTGCTGGAGCTGTGTGCTGTTTCCCTCAAGGATTCTGCAGTTTGGAGGCGGCTTCCTAGCAGGTGCACCTGGGCTTTGGAAGCTCGCTGTTGGTTCTCACTTTAGGGTTAACCAAAGAAGTGAAAATGAATGTAACTGCTGCTCCACTTAAGAATTCTGTGTTTGCAAAACATGTATTTGAACCTCTTGTCAAATGTATACTCCAGGTTCATTTACCTGGGAGAATAATAATAAAAAAAAAAAAACAACAAGAATTCTGAGGGTAATTTATAAAAAGCCTTTTCCATAAGAAATACAATGAGACTACCAAATAATTCTGTGAATGACCTGATGAGGCTGTTATATTTTTTGATCTGTTTTGCCCAGGTAATTAAGGGTACTTGACCTTTAAGACTCAACATTTGTGTACGGAAAAAAATGACAATAACCTGAGTTTTATTTAAAAAGTAAAGAACTCTAAGAACCAAGTGGATTCACACAAATCTTATAGTAAAGAAAATGTTCATTTCCAATTATTACTGCAAAGAAAAGCCACAAGATACAATTAAATCCCGCTTCCAATTTTGCATTACTGCATATGTACATATATGCATAAACATACATACACACATGTACATACATTATATATAATATATATTATACATATAATAACATGTAATATATATTAGTTTGCTAGGACTGCCATAAAAAAAGTACCACAAGTGGGGTGGCTCAAACAAAAGAAATTTATTTTTTCACAGTTTGGAAGCTGTGATCTCAAAGTGTCAGCAGGGTTGGTTTCTTCTGAGACCTTTCTCCTTGGCTTGTGGATGGCTGTCTTCTCCCTAGCTCTTCATATGGTCTTCCCTCTATGCATGTCGGTGTCCTAATCTCTTCTTATAGGGACCTCAGTCATACCGGATTAGGGTTCAAACTAATGATCTCATTTTATTTTGTCTATTTATTTTTATTTTTTAATTTAAATTTTACTTAGTTAACATATAGTACAATATTGATTTCTGGAGTAGAATTCAGTGATTCATCACTTACATACAACAGCCAGTGCTCATCGCAACAAGTGCCCTCCTTAATACCCTTCGCCCACCTATCCCATCCCTTAATGACCTCATTTTGACTTTATCTCTTTAAGAACCTATCTCCAAATAGAGTCATATTTTGAGGTGCTGGAAGTTAAGACTCCAACACGTGAATTTGGACAGGGGCAACAATTCAGCTTATAACATATATTTCCTTAAAATTTACTTGGGTTTTTTTTTTTTTTTTTACTTCCTTAAGAGTTTACTTATGTTTTTATAATGGGCAATATAAATAAAAGGGATAAAAATTTTAAAAGGCACAAAATATCTAGTTTTTCTCTATCATAGTCAATTATTACTCATCTCCAGGAGCTGTCACTGTGCTCAATTGCTTATTTTTCCAGAGAAGTAGTCTATATATTTCTATGTATATGTGTATGTGTATGCATGTGTGTATTTGTATACATGTACGTGTGTGGGTACGTGTGTATAACTAAGTGAAAACAAGCAGAAGGCAGAGCAGTGTGCATGGCATGTTTCCATTGTACTTAAAAATGTAAAAACACACGTATATGTGAATATATGTATATATGTCTATATTAATTTGCCATGGTCTTGTTATTCTAAAATATTTAAATCTTTGATACATTTGGAGTTCATTTCCAGGTTGTGGTCTCATTGTTCCAGTACTGTGTTTTGAGTAATCTATCTCTCCTCCATTATTTGAGATCTTATCTTTACCAGTTACTAAATTCCCATACTCATTTGGATCTTCTTCTAATGTTTCTCTTCTGCCCATTGGCTGAGAGAGGACTGTCTTCGATCGTCCCCGGTAGCTCACCCACATTGCCCCATGACACTCTAGTTAGGACCTATGGCTTCTCTTCCTCCTAGGGAGAACGTTCAGTGTGGTTTCAACCTCCCACAAGGTCTCCAGGAGCTTCTAGTACCAAAGCACAGCTCTCTGGGCAGATGGCTTCTACGTTAACCCTACAGTGATGGAGAGCAGCAGGGTGGCAGAGTCCCACTGCTAGGGCACGTTCCATGAGAAAGTCGACCTGTGCCCAGTCCCAGTGTGTCCCCATGAGGTAGGGAGAGACTGTGAGCCCCTGTGCCATCTTCCTGTGGGTTCTCCTTCACACTTGGTAATGCTCGTAGCCATTGCCCCAGCCCTTCTCTCTCTCTTTTTTTTTAAAGATTTTATTTATTTATTCGACAGAGATAGAGACAGCCAGTGAGAGAGGGAACACAAACAGGGGGAGCAGGAGAGGAAGAAGCAGGCTCATAGTGGAGAAGCCTGACGTGGGGCTCGATCCCATAACGCTGGGATCACGCCCTGAGCCGAAGGCAGATGCTTAACTGCTGTGCCACCCAGGCACCCCATCCCCAGCCCTTCTCTTGACCCCATTAATAGACAGAATTACGAATTTTGTTACTGTAGGTACATAATATATTTTAATATATGCTACAGTTTGTCTGGCTTTATTATTCTTTTTTGATTTTCCTTTCTATTTTTGCTTATTTTTTTCTATAGTTCCAAGAACATGTTTCAAGTTGAAAGCATGTTGTTATTTTTGATATCGTTTTTGCGTTATAGACTACTTTAGATGTTTATTCTTTCTGGAGATGAGGTAGCTTAAGGACTTGTGACTGACTCTTGTTAGGAGAAAAATAAAAATGAGAGGCTATGACGGGAGCTGCCCTGCTCAATAGTGAGGTAAAGAGGCCTTCATTCGGAGCCACGTGCTCTTCTGCAAATAACAGTACAAAGATATGTGTGTCTGGGGACCCGATGTGGACCTGTGACAGGGAGATAGCATGGACTTATCTAAAAGGGGTCTCAGTGTACAGCACTGCTGAGAGGGGAAACGTGACCAGAAGAGGAGGTAGGTGGTCGCTAGAGCCCATCTCCCAAGGCAGTGGCCGTAAGTTGCCAGGCAGAGGTGAGGCACTGTTCTCATTGAGGTGCTGTGTCTGCAGTGAAGGTTTTCTGTTTTCTCACTCCAAGTCCATTCTCATGTCCCCAACCTCAGCTCTTACATCCCCAACTGGGATGTTGGGAAAAAATGGTGCAGCTTTACAGTGTTTGTAGACTTGTATTTAGGGCTTGGTGCCCTCTCAGGCGACTCTTACCTGGGATATTCTTGCAAGTTCATAGAATCTCCTCTGATGGAAGCATTTGTCCGATGTTCTGTGTTTGCAGCAAGAGGCAGATACTATCCTTTACCATTTTTCATGGGGATGCTGAGATACCAATAAAAGGATAAGGAAAGTGGGCAAGGATCTTTTCATCCACCAGTATGGTCATAATCTAAGCCTTAGCAGCCTTTATGTTGAAAACTTCCAAATGTTGATAATTGTGGTCTTCAAATATTTATCTTTTAAAACTTGATGGCTTGATTTACCAGTTAGTAAGAACTATGTTTAACTGTATGGATTTGTTGATTTAGCATTGCATTTTGCAATACAAATGACAAAATTGGCCACAGAAGATACAGAAGGTATAAAGAGACTGCTTGTTATAGAAAAATTATTTTTACAAGACAGCAGTAAAGCTGATGATTGCAATGTTTTAAAAATTATTCTGGACATGTAAAAAACCACGAACATTTCAAAACCTATATGATTACAAAGCACTGATACCAATACCCAACAAAAAGGAAACATAAAATAAAACTACAGTCCAGTTTAATTATAAATATTGATGTAAAAACCCTAAATATTTGCAAGCATGTGTATCAACATATTGGAGAGACATTATAACATGAATACATCTGTTATAGAACTGATAAGACAGGACAACATCAGAAATCTATTATTAAATTTCCTTTTAATAGATCAAAATAAGAAAACCAGAGATATATGAGTTAAAATTTACTAAAATAGGAAAAAAATACTTCTTAACATGACCATTCATACTTCAACTATTTAAAATTGTTTATCTATCATCTAAACTTATATTTGTTTTGTAGTTTACAGAATGGATTAAACAAAAAAAAATACTTTTAACTGCCATGTGCTTAGAAGTTGACAAAAGGGAACCAATCATGTATCAAAATTAGAAAATATTTTGAACTAAATGAAAGCAAAAGTATTGTGTATCAAAGCTTATTGGTGCAGCTAAAGCAGTACCTATAGGGAAATTTATAGTCTTCAAATATTTCTTTTAGAAAAAGCCTTCTTTTCTTTAAAAAAAAAAAAGATTTATTTATTTATTTTAGAGCTAAAGAAAGAGAGAGAGAGAACATGCATGAGCTGGGGGAGGGGCAGATGAGAGGAGAGAGAATCCATAAGCAGATTCCCTGGCTGAGCACAGAGCTCAATGCGGGCTCAATCCCAAGACCCTCAGATCATGACCTGAGCAAAAATCAAGAGCCGGCCGCTTAATAGACTGAGCCACCCAGGTGCCCCTAGAAAAAGCCTTCTTAAGAACAGAAGAAATGCAAAAGAAATTATGATGATAAAGTTATAATTGAGAATCAAAAAAGACAAAAGAATATTTCAAAGAAAAATACATTTCACAAGCTTTTGACAAGATAGATCATAATACAAAAAGAAAAGTCAGAAATAATTGTTGTTTTTTTTTTTAAGGAGTGATAAAAGGGCCATAGTTTAGATGCAGTACATACTGAAAGAATAATATAGAATGTCATATAGCTTTATTGGCAGAAATTTGAAAACTTAGGGTAATTGAATTTCTACCAAAATTGAATCAGGAGGAAACAGAAAGCCGAGTTCTCTTATATCATTAGAGAAACTAAATTATTAATTAAAATCTTTACTTTCACGCACATACTTATACGGACAAACAAGACTAAGGCAACACATGGCAAAAGCAGTGTTACAGATTAATTATTCCCAAATTTCAAGGAATAGATAGTTACGATTTAAAAAACTTCAATTCTAGGAAAAGTGACATTATATTGATAGCTGTAAGTCAGACATGGTGGGGGTGTTTATACCAGGGAAGGAGGCAAATGTTACAAATCAGGGCTTTGAAGTCAGTGGGTTACTAATTATTTACCAACATTTCACCAGGTGGGAGGACTTTTCTTACTATGTATTTTATTATAATGAAAACACTATGATATTCATATGCAAGTTAACAAGTAGATCAATGGCATAGAATACAGAGAGCAGCGGGAAATAAAAATGTATGTGAGAAATTACAGCTGAGTATATAAACGTATGTGAGATTTTAAAACATGAAAAACTTGGTATTGCAATTCAGTTGCCAAAAAAAAAAAAATGGCTTATTAAATAGGTGTTGTTAACATAATGGCCATTCTTCAGCGAAATTGGAGACAGACTAAACAAAAATAAATCCAACTTAGGTTAAAAGTTTACAAATACAGAATAAAGTGATAAAAATATTAGAGAAATTTTAAGAGTATTTGTATGTGATTTGGTCGGATGAGGAAAAGAATTCAAAGAGACAAGTTTTGACTCCCTCACGTTTTTAAATTTATATGGCAAAAGTCAGCCAAGCAAAGTTAAGAAAACGGATAACTTAGAAAAAATATTTGTAACACAAAGGCTTGTTATCCTTAGCATAAACACCTCTCAGAAACTTATAAATAAAAGACAAACCCAATCCTATAGTAAAAAGTGGGTAAGTTATATATAAATAGGCAAGTAAGAAAAGAAAAAATACAAATATCCGGTAAGGTCATGAAAATGTACAGATTTCAAATGCAGTCAAAGAAATACAATTACGGTAATTCTTACATATCATTTTCAAACTTTCAGCCAAAATTGAGGGGGCTTTACATGTCAAGGCTAGTGGGCTGTGGGGAAACTAGTTTCGACAAATATTATGGCAGGCAAATGTCTCCAGCTTTTTTTGAAAAGTAATTCGACAATAGTTACTAAAGGTGAATATACCCAGGCATTTTTATGGAGAGACAGTTTTCCAAGGGTCTCTTGTACTTCTGTACTTTTTGAAAGCAGGGGCACTGATTGATTGCCTTTGTTCCCAACTCTCTTCCCCCTCCCCCAGCTTTATGGAGAAATAACTGGCATACATCACTGCATAAGTTTAAAGCACAGAGCGCATATATTGTGAAATGATTACCACAGTACGTTTAACTAGCACCCTTTTTCTCATCTAGATACATGAGAAGAAGAGAAAGAAAAAGAAGGGAAAATATTTTCTCCTTGTGATATGAGCTCTTAGGATTTGCCATCTTAACAACTTCTGTATATCATACTGCAGGGTTAGCTATGGTCATGATGCGGTACCTTACATCCTTAGTACTTATTTATCTTATAACTGGAAGTTTGTACCTTTTGACCCCCATCCTCCAGTTCCCCCTCCCCCACCCCTGCCTCTAGTGACAAGTCTGTTCTCTTTTCCTATGAGGCTTTTCTTTTCTTTTCTTTCTTTTCTTTTCCTTTCCTTTCCTTTCCTTTTCTTTTCTTTTCTTTTCTTTTCTTTTCTTTTCTTTTCTTTTCTTTTCTTTCTTCTTCTTTTTAAATTGAGATTCCACATATAAGTGAGATCATACAGAATTTGTTTTCCTCTGTCTGACTTATCGGACTTAACATAATGGCTTCAAGGTCCATACATTATGTCACAAATGGCAAGATTTCATACCTTTTTTATGGCTGAACAATATTCCAGTGTGTGTGTGTGTGTGTGTGTGTGTGTGTGTGTGTATCTATATCTATCTATATCTATATATCTCACAACTTCTTTATCCATTCATCCAGCAATGGGCACTTAGGTTGTTTCCATGTCCCGGCTGTTGTAAATAACACTGCAGTGAACAGGGGGGTACAGATATCTCTTCACATCAGTGTTTTGTTTCCTTTGGATATATTCCCAGAAGAGCGATTTTTTTCATGAGCCTTCTGTATAACTTCTTTGGAGAAATGTCTATTCAGGCCCTTTGCCCATTTTTAAATTGAGTTATTTTTTTTTTATTTTTTGCTATTGATTTAAATAATTTCTTCATATATTTTGGGTGTTAACTCCTTATCAGATAGATGGTTTGCAAATATTTTTTCCCATTCCGTAGGCTTTTTTTTTTTTTTTTTTTTAGCTGTGCTGAAGCTTTTTAGTTCGGTGTAATCCCACTTGCTTATTTTTGATTTTGTTGCTTGTGCTTTAAGTATTATATTCAAACTATCTTTTCAAGGATGACTTGCATGGTAAAGAACCTGGGAAGATAAAGGTCGTGTCTTCCTCTGGAGCAAAGAACAGATGTGTTTACTGCCTGTTATAAGATATTCGAGTTCCTTAAGTTTAGGTACCTCTATTGTAACATCGTGGGTACTTGACCCTCTTTCCATCACTCTATGGGAATTGGAACTTAAGACACTAGTGTGAATATTGGTCATAAGGCTACTACTATTACTACAAGTAATAAAGTGTCCTTTGTCTCTTACCTATAAGTCTTATGTCCTTTGTCAGGATTCATGAAAATGTGGCAGACTACTTTGTTAACTGCGAAGTAGGGTAAAAATCTCAGAGTCTTCACAGTTCTTGACATCTCTGCAGCTTAGCAATTACATTTTTAAGAATCTATGTTATAAAAATAAAAGTAGGGGCACCTGGGTGCCTCAATTGGTTAAGCGTCTGCCTTCAGCTCAGGTCATGATCGCAGTGTCCTGGGATCGAGCCCTGCTTTGGGCTCTCTGCTCAGCAGGGAGTCTGCTTCTCCCCTCCCCTCACTCATGCTTGCTCTCTCTCTCTCTAAAACAAATAAATAAAATCTTAAAAAAAATAAAAATAGGGGGCGCCTGGGTAGCGCAGTCGTTAAAGCGTCTGCCTTCGGCTCAGGGCGTGATCCCGGCGTTCTGGGATCGAGTCCCACATCGGGCTCCTCCGCTGGGAGCCTGCTTCTTCCTCTCTCACTCACCTGCTGTGTTCCCTCTCTCGCTGGCTGTCTCTCTGTGACATAAATAAATAAAATCTTTAAAAAAAAATAAATAAAAAAAATAAAAATAAAAATAAAGGTAATAACACATAATTATAAGAAAGAAACCTGGCAAAGATTTGAAACTATCTAGATACTCAGCCATATTGAAATCCATGCTTTAGTTATTATATTAAATATTCTGAAGCATTAAAAATGAAGTAGAATCTATATCTTTTCAAATGTAGAGTAATTTTCCTGCATAAAGAAGCAAGTTGCAAAGCAATGAGCACGATCTTGTTTGTCATAACCCAAAATGAAATGAGTCCTGGTTAAGTGCATGTGTGTGCATTTGAACATGGGAAGACGTGACCACTTGTTATCCTTGTTAACTGAGGGGCCAGGACTCAAGGGTACTTGGAGCTGACTCTTCTCTCATTTAGTTCTGAGAACCACCTTCTTTTTCTCCTCAGCATCTGAGTAAAGACCAGAGTTGCACACTAATGTCTAATGTTTTCATAGCTTATATTCTTCTGGGATTGTAATGTTATTTTTACAGTCCTTAGGCAGAAACTACTAGTGTTTGTTTGTTTTTTACCCCAATATTCTTTCTCACCTTCTTTGCTAACATAATTCCAATAACGAAGTAAAAATGTGCCAGCAAATCATACATTTTCTTTCTTTCTTCCTTTTTTTTTTTTTTTTTTTTTTTTTTTGCTTTTCCTTACAACTAGATACAGCCTTTTAACTAACTTCCAGTTAGGTGAGAGTCTAGTAAAAGGGTGTGTCAGAGTGCTAGCAGTGCCATAATCCTCTGTCCTTCCTTCCGCTGTCCTGAACAACTAGAAGCCTGGGGGGACCACTGTGGAAGTTACTATGGAACAACCAATTTTAGCCTAACTTTAGACTTCCTTACATGAGAAAGAAATAAAATTAGGTCTTATACAAACCAATAGTATATTCTTAAAAAAAATTTTTTTTGATATGTGTAATTAAATCTTACCCTAATCCCAAGCCCTGGCAGTCACAGCATGTAGTGGTTCTTCCTAGTGGAACATAAAGCCAGAATATTGTTTGTTCCCTGGGTCACTGACATTTACTTTTGAGTTTAATCTCCTTTGCAGTTGTTGTCCCTGTCACAATTTGCCTTTTCTGGGGCAGACCCTAATGGAGACATCTATCCCAGTGGCTTTGAATCCAGAAAGAAATTCTTCTAGCACAAAGCTTTATAAAGTTTTATATGATAGTGATTTTTCATCCCTTCCTTGTCTCTGTGAAAGCATTTAACTTGATGTCAAACTTCTTCTTCTTATATTCTGCCAATTATTTCCCAAGAATGTCTTAATTTTCTGGTGGCAAGTAGGTTGTCTTAGGGAGACCAGACTGGGTGGCCCTAGTCAAGGCCATGTCCCCAAGGTCGTATTGTGTCGAGCCAAGTCAAACCTTTGTATCAGCCCCAGTCGGGCTGGCATCTCTGAAAGACATTTGGTGTCCACTGAAGAGTCCAGTTCCTGGTCAGTACTCATTGGGAAGTTTAAAACATTTTCTCAATTTCGTTAACTGGCATAACATTGCACAAATCTGGTTTTCTGCCTGGAACATCCAGTACCAACCCAGGCATTCCCCCCAGATTGAAATTCCGATCTCAGTGTGGTCTCCACGAGATCCCTTTTACTTTCTGGTGGTAGTCCAAAAACCACTATTGTTCATGCTGGGTCCAGATTTTCCCTCTCTTCCTCTCTACAGAATCTAGGGAGACTTACTAAAAATGCACACGTGGCTCAGATCAAAGGTGATGATTTCAATCTAAAATCCAGCTGGGTGAAACACCTTGGCTTCAAAACTCCAATTTTACTCCCATTACCACCATTAAATATGACACTTGAAAACATTGACCTGGGTGACTCAACCCCACTGTGGAAAGAAGAATGTCTTGGAAAGCAAGAGTAATTCCAAAATGATGCATAAAGGGAACACTCAGTCCCCAACAGTACTTAAAATTCCCTTTGTTTCCCTTCCCATGTACCTGACTCACACCAAAGCTGCTCCTATGCCCGGCAGGCTCTGTTCCTACATTTTTCTGCAACAGTCACCTTTGGGCACCTCACAGTTTCCTCCGACCCTCTTACCTTCCTCCAATTCTCTCACAAGAGCCAGCGTACCTGGTCTAATAAGAAAGCCTCCTGCATACAACAGAGTGGGTAGCAAAGAGACCCAAATGGAACAAGGCAGAGAATTCCATTTTGAGGGAGAGAGGGAGGTGGGGAGAAAGAAGTCTGGGAACACTTACAGGTTAATAATTTTTATCCTGATGTGGAACCAATTTGATATTCATCTTTTTCGTTTTAGATAAAGAATATATTTATTTGATCAATCTTGAGCTCTGTGGATTTGCAGGTAGTAGCAGATTCCTGATTAGCTAACTGTCTATGACCACCGTTTACCTAAACTGCAGAAACTCTGCTCTCTGTACACCAGAGAAAAGAAACCATTTCTCCCACAAAGAAGCTAGTGTCAAGGCTACGGATATACAGCTATAAATATTTACTACCCACATTCCTCTTTTAATACCTGTTTGATGAATAGATTCTGAAGCCCCAGTTCCTGCTGATACAATGTAGGTTTATGTTACATACATTTTTGGAAGGAAAATAACTGGACAATTTCTGACTTCAGAAATAAACTCCAATGATCATAATCAGATGATCAAACGCTGGTAGCCACCTGGTCCCTTCTCAGTTCTGCAGTCTCACACTCAAGAAAAGATTGTAAAGTGCTAAAATTTTCATTAGAGTCAACACCTATCAACCAAACCCCCAGCCGGAGGGCCAGGGAGAAAGAACTGTACAAGTGACCAGACGCACAGTGAAGGGAATCACGGGTCACTCACAGAACTTTTATCTGTTTATAAATAAACGCTAGAAATGGACACTTAGTAGTTTTCCACTTACTGAAAGATAAGTCAACAGACTGGAGAAAGAGCAACGGTAAAACCAACCAAAGGGTTATGCTGGAGGGATGCTGTAAGCTGAAATGCAAAGATTATAGCAGAGAAAGGGTATTCTTTAGAAAAAAATTTAGTTGTACGATTTAAAAGGTGCATTTTCCCCCTATTCACTAAATTCAGGAAAACATAAATTGCATGAAATAAGAAATACAGGACAAGATGGTGAAACCATAGGTGACAAGAAGCAAAGAGGCTCCTATAAATTGAAAACGAGAGGAGTGAGGGGAACAAGTATTTGTGTGTAAAGGAGTAAGCTCAGAGTTTTCACATGCACCTTGTTATGCATGGAATTGTGTCCTCTCAAATTCGTATGCTGAAGCCTTACCGCAGACGTGACTGCACGTGGAGAAAGGTCTTTAAGGAGGTAATGAAGGTGCGTGAGGTCATATGGTGGAGCCCAGATCCAATAAGACTGGTGTCCCTGCAAGAAGAGGGGGAGACACCAAGAGTGTGTGTGCACAGACAAAAGGCCATGTGAGGACATAGTGAGAGGCAGCTGTCTGCAAGCCAGAAAGAAATTTTTAAAATATTTAAAGAACACATGTAAACTGTAGAGTTTACTGATTAAATAAGGCTCCCTATTAGCCAAAAGATTTAATGGCAAGAAACCCACATTTTCATTTAGTATCATAATATTGTACAATTTCAAGATTAAAGAAAGAATCCTTTAAACTTTGTTTTAGTTTGGTTCCCAAACTTTGCCTTAAGATGCCTTGGGGCACCACCATAAGCTCACAGGGGCACAGTGGGATATTTTAAAATTTTTTAAAAGATGTATTTATTAATTTATTTGAGAGAGAGAGAAAGAGAGAATGCATATGAACCCACAAGGGGCGAGAGGGGCAGAGAGAGAGGGGGAGAGGGAATCCTCAAGCAGCCCCCACATAGGGGCTCAATCTCACGACCCTGAGATAATGACCTGAACCAAAATCAAGAGTCAGATGATTAACTGACTGAGCCATCCAGGAACCTTAGGATATTTTAAATTTTTAAGGGAAACTGGGATACTGGACATCTTTCAAATGTTGTTTAAATTCTTTGTTGAAGGTAGTTCCTGATTTCCATTTTTGATGGTGCAACATTCCTTTTTATGATGTCATATCTGTGTGAACCTGGATTTTTGGTGGGTGCTTTGGTAAAAAGCACATACCATGTGAAAATCAATATGGAACAAGAAATGAGGCTGGAGGGACCTAATTCGATTGCAAGGTTTGAGAAGATGTGTTGTGATTGACAGGCACATACATTCTGTTATTAAGTAGTTGTGGTTATTAAATCATTTAAGGATGGTTATTAAGAAATATTAAATTATTTAAGGGTGCCACAAACCAAGAAAGTTTGGGAACCTCTAACCAAGCAGAAAGGCATTTGAGCAAGAAAGAAAGTAGAACACCAAATTGTTTATTGTAAAAATAATACCAATTAGCTTGTCTCAGACTTCTCCCACAAAAGTAAACTCCAGATGGCTAAAGAAGTCTGTATTAACATAAGCCAAATTAATCTCATTCATCTTCAAATATTTTGGTGAGGATATGTTCATTGTATATATTTTCTTAGTTCTTGAATGTCTGTTGTTATTTTTAGTTGAAAAGAATCACTAAAAGGTATTAGCAGAAGATCTATTTAAAGTAAACATGAAATAAGTCAAAAGTACTAAACAGTAGGGGAGATCATCATATAAATGTACCGAAAACCAATATTGAAAGCATAGTTTTTTGTGCATATGGCTTCAAACCCATTTGAAGGACAAGTTCTTTTATTTTATTTATTTTTTAAAAGATTTATTTATTTATTTGAGAGAACACAGAGAGAGAGCACGAGTGAACAGGGGTGGGCAGTGGCAGAGGTAGAGAAAGAAAATCCCAAGCACACTCCATGCTGAGCGTGGAGCCGATGTGGGGCTCGATCCCAGGACCCTGAGATCACGACTTGAGCCAAAGCCAAGAGTCAGATGCTTGTCCCAGCTACTTTAACGTGCTGGACTTATCTAGGCATACTTATAAAATGTTTTGATGATTTTATACATAGCAAATTATAACTAGTTAGGCATATACACTTGACCTTTATTCTTCTCAAACTCCCTAATTTGTTTTCTTGAGATTTCTGGGTTCTTATTGCTTATGTTTCACTCAAAAAGTATCATGAACTAAAACAAATCTGGAATGTGCATATTTGTTTTAAGTTCAATAACAAATGTCAAAAACTATCACAAATGTAAAAAACTAGAAAAGTTAACATGCTAAGATAATAATAATAAATATTCTTCCTCAAAGAAGGAGGCAGAAATGAAATAATTCTAGCAGGTATGAAGTTTTTATTCAAGTTTGGAAAGAATGCAGTCTTGCTCACAGTAGAGGAATGTCAGCTTCCCCTCGGCGCCTTTCCCCACCACCCCTTAATTTAAGAGCAGTTCAATTACTTTGATGGACAAATCGGGTTCACAAACAAAAAAATCTCTAGAACCATGAAGAGCTATCTGTGTTCTGCTGTCATATTTTCTTACTGTGCCACGTGATGCTACTGTCGGAAACGTGGCTGCACGCTTCCCAGCACCATGTCCGGTTGAATGTCTTGCTTTCTTTTCTGAGCCCGAGGAAGAGGTAAAAACAGCTGGAAAGAGAATGCCTCACACACTGCCATCCCTGTGGACAGAGAACCCTGGGTGTCCAGGTCTTTGACTTTGGGCATGAGTGAAGATTCAGACAGATTTCCATGACAAAGAAAGGTTTGGGGGAATAGACATATCAAACTCCTTTCTCATATACGATGGCTCAGTGAAACTGTTTCTTGAAAAATGTCTTGCTAGTGTTTGGGGATATTTTAAGGACAAAAAAACACCTTTATAGGTTTATATGTATTTGCCACATCAACACATGTCCCATTAAATGAGCCCCACCTTTCACAGAGTGCTCTCAATATATTTGCAGATATTTCTAAGGGGTTTTATTTTATTTTTTGCTGGAGAAACAGTATAAATCTTGTATTATAACAAAGGAATTGATATATATAAATATAGATACCAATATCTATATCTATACATATCTTTTACAAAGAACTGTGTACTGACTGAATACATTTAAGAGAAAATGTATTTTGAACCAGTTCTGCCATGACCAGATCTTTATATTATGCCGTTGGCTTTTAAATTAAGCTTTTTATGCATAATAAATTCGTAACAACCTTAAAAAATGCTTAGGCAATTACCCCAGCATGATCCCCAAGATGCCCATGCTTTGTCACTGAAAACCAGTTCCTTCATATCGGAGCTCCTGATAGTTACCGACTCTGTCATACACAGGCTAGAAATAACCTCTTATCTGTGACCATGTAGACGCAATTCTTAGGTGAGGGCTCTAGTCCTCATGACCACTTCGTGGTGAGTTTATTCTCAGTGTTTTTGGTTGTAACCCTTGAAACATTTTTTGGCTAACTCAAAACAAGAGAGAATTTATCAGAAGGAAACTGGCCAGAGGCTTGGGAATGGGCCCAGAAGCGGTGAGCAGGGAGGAGAGCGATGCTCTGAGCACAAACCATCTGTCTATAGGGCCATCACCATGGCTGACTTCACTGCTGTAATCGGTGGCCTCTGTGTTCCCTTGCCTTCAGGACACTCAATCAAGGTTCAAACTCCAAGACGAAGCACCAATTTGGTTAACTTAGCCTGCAAGCCAGAATTTATCGGAACAGGAAGGAGGAGGCGGGCTCTGACCAACAACAGTATCCACAATGGTGGGGAGGTACACAGAGTGCCGTTATGTAGGCTCTGATGCAGGGTAACCAAGCACGACAGTGCTGACTGGAGCGGGCCATTATGGGCCCTCAATGGTCCTGCTCATGGATGGCAGTTCACACCATGTCAATCCATCAGAGGGGTTCTGACGGTGCTGACCTTCAAAGGGAAGGAGATGGATTCACTGTTGCTTTAGTAGGATTTCATGCCAGTTTATCCACAAGGAGGAACAACCAATTAGGAGATGAAAAATAAAAATGTGCTTGTTACATTTTTCCCCCCAATATTTGGTATTTGTTCTACCAGAAAATAATGAATCCAACGTAAGCTAGGCTGGCTACTTTCCAGTGGCAATTTCTCTCCAAACTATTTTGATTTTCCCTCTAACCAAAATCCAACTAAAATTTTATTAAAAGCTAAGATACATAAAGATTTACTCATAAATTTTAAAGGACTATTTGGAAGTCATTTTATTTCTGACTGAATGGTTAACATTATGCAGACCAGTGCTTTTTCAAACTTTAATGTACCCAAGAATTCTTGAAGGAATTCGTTAAAATGTAAATTCTAGTTCAGTACATGTGGGTGATTCAGTAGATGCTGTTATTCCAGGGACCTTGAGTAGCAAGGATGTACACAAATGGTTTCGGGAAGATGACCAAACTCAAGGTGACTAAAAATGACGAGCTAGAGAATGAAGAGCCTTCTGGACCATCGTGAGAGCTCTTAACTCCATCTTGGAGATCTAGCAATCTGACTATTGTGATCAGACTTTTATTTTAGAAGGATCAGTCTGGAAGTTGTTTGCAGTGTGTGCAGGAAGGGAATTGGATGAGATCCAGAGGACTAAGTAGTAGACAAGTAATCGAGTCATCTGGGCAGAGATAGTTCAAAGGCTACTGGTCCAATCTATAAGGAACACTCAATGTGACAGAAATATACTAAATTATTGTGCCAGGTAAACCAGGCTTCCACCTGTGACCTTTTATAACTGATGAAATATAAAGTGATCCTTCTTCAATCAAACTCGATTCTATCTTGTGCATAAATAGCAGAGTGAGCTCTGCTTCTCTTAACTTCTGTCGCAATCGCTGAGTATTGTTGGAGCATGGAGGGTCGCAGTGTGAGGAACAACAGCAGACTTATATTTGACCACAAGACCAGCTACCCAGAAGCCTCTTCAAGTCTGATGATTTTGTTGCTGCCAACAGTTTCCTTCGAAGCGGAAATAATGCGTGGGCTAGTACTGTAACACGGACGTGCCCGGCATATTTTATCATCTCGATCTGTCTTTACCGGTACCTCCCAGACATGGCCTGGTTTATCAAATTGATATGCCTAAACCCAAAAGATATTTAGTATGTCCAAGTGAGGTATCCTGACCCTTAGCAAATTTGAGTGACTAAGGTTGCCCCGTGATGAATGAAGAAGAAGATTTTGAAGTAAAAACGTAATTCCAAATAAGTAAAAATGCAGTGTCACTCAGTAAATATGCTAAATACAATAAATCCTTTTTGAACACAAAGAAAGAGAGAATTTGAATTCATGTAAATCAGGTGTTCTCTGCTAACACAAATTCAAGGTTAAACCAATGTTTAGAGAGTGTTTGCTTGAATGGCCTTGCATTAGCACTCATGGGGACGTTCATTGCTGAGATTATGGATACATTTATAAGAAGAAAGGAAATGACGAAGTAAATCAGATAATGAAAACAGCTGGCTTAGTCTCCCTTACAGTTCCCCCAGTGTGTAGAATACCACCCAGCACGTGCACGAGTAGGAAGGCCAAGGTCATGCTTCTACTTGAATAGAGACAACTTTAGAAATAACTTTGGATGCTTTTCTCTTCTTGGTGATCTGATTCTTCTTCTTGTGTACTTGCCACTATTTTTAGCCCTAAAGAGGAGTGTGTGTTTATGGAATGATCCTGCAGTAGGAAGAGATACTTGTGTAAGGAAAGTTACACCATTCAGGAAGAGAATGCAGAAAACTTTCATGGGAGAAATGGAAGGGTGGAGGAAAGTCACGAAGCTGATACTAAGGGGGCTGTACTTAGTGGCACATTTGGGAATGGGGGGAGAGATCACTACACTGCGTGCAGTAGGGCAACCCCAGTAGGTGAAGAGTGGAGATAGTTTGTTCGGGCAAGTGGTCTTCCATGCCCATTCATTATAAGCTCCCTTGTAGCCTAGGAGAGGTTGAGAAATTTTCAGTGGAGTAGCAGAAGAAGTTGAGTTTGGAACTTGCAGAGCTATCAGAGGGCTTCTGTAGAAAAAAAGCAGTGTGACCTCAGAGCAGAGACAAAGGTGCGGTGCTTAGACAAGAACCAAACAGCTGATGTGGCCAAAACCATGGTAGTCTGAGTCAGGAGGGGCCACGAGGCTCTGAGCTTACTGAAAGAGCAGAGCAGTAGATGTATTGCTGCTGATTTCAGGAGTGGATACCAGCAGGGTGCCAATGACCAGGAAGAAAAAGAATACTGTGTTAAAAGGGTAAGCAGGGCCCCGGAGCATAGGACGACATTCTGCGCATGGATCCAAGGGCCATGCTCCCTTCTGCCGTGCTTAGTTACAACCATTCCCACTCAATCAGATGCCATCCTGAATTGGAACCTAATTTAAGGCTTAATTACTTTAAGGAAATGGTTGCATCTTAAACGTAACTACGCTGTACATTATTTTAAATAAGGACTTGGTAATTTCTTTGAGTTTTACTTGATTACAAGCTGAACAAATGTGACATTTTAGGTTCCAATCCAAGAAGCTTTGTTTTATAAACTTTGAATTAAAAAGAAAAGTTCAATTTAAATTCACACTGTTCATTAGAGAAAGCTAAGAAGTGATCTTCCCCTAGCATGATGGTGGTTATATTATAATGATTATGCCTACTTTACATGGTGAAGACAAGTTATACTGGTGAAATAAGATACAATGCTTCGAGATAAAAAATTTTCATGTTTCTCAAACTTGTTAACAACTAGTTTCTAGACAATTCTGCTGCCTTTGTTTTCTTTCTCAGCATGTTGGCTTGGATAATTTTTACATTAGGAAGGATGTTAAATGTTTTAAAATATTTTCAGGAGAGATTTGTTGCTTGCAACACAACTGTAACTTTCTCTGTCTGTAGGACTTTGATTTTTACATGGGTATGGATGGTCCTAATGCTACATGAGAAGTGTGGATAAATGACTCTCGCTGGGGGTTTTGTAAGGCTGCCTCTTAGCACACTGGAAAAACTCATTTGCTAAATGGACCCTCACTGTCCTAGGAGATGTTTACTCTGCTCTTTCATGTAAGTTCAGCCTGCTTGCTTCCAGGGTTCACTTGATTTTGGTCATCTCTCCTAATCTTTCTTGTCATAGCATAAAAACTTTCATTAGAATTCTGTGAAAAGACAAGTCAAACTATTTTCAGGTTATTTATATTTTAGTATGTTATTTTCAAAGCTGATCTTCTGAGAGTCCTTCTTCTTATCTGTAAAAATAGGAGTTACTCCATGGAAAAATAATTTTAAAAACGAGAGAAGCAATTCTGGTCACTTTCATCTCTTTATTGTTCATGGTTAATATTTTTCCTAAAAAGAATCTGAAATGTAAAAAAAAAAACACTCAAAGAAATTGGGGTGTTCTCTGTATTTACATAGCTAGTATATTTGTAGAGAAAGTGTACTAGACACGGCCTCTGTTCAAACTCTTTTCCTGAGAAAAATAATAAAGACATCTAATATAAATCAAAGGATACAGGATTTAAAAGGCTGTTGCCGAGATTTTGTTTTCTTTCAACAATGAGATGTCTTTGCCAATTGCAATAGAAAATATCTTGCAAACAGGAGAAAGATCAGTCCGTGCTGCATGTTAGAAACGTGGTGTCATTGATGCCCACTGCGTTTCTAGGCACCAACAGCAGAAGGCACTAAAACACTGCAGTTCATCGTCTGCCTGCCAGACGTGGAGGCGTCGTGTTCACAGCCCGCTCGCGAGCCTGTTGCTCCACGGAGGGACTGACGTTCAGGGCTACACTGTCCCGACAGTTGATTCTGGGGAATGAAACACGGGGTAGTTTCTGTTTTCTTTCCGTGCATGGGAGGGACACTCCCAAGCGAGCTCAAGAATGTAGTCCACTCCCCCTTGGTCTCTTTGATTCTGGCTGGCAAAAATTCGTGTTTGGGTGCCTGAGTGGGAAGGAAAGAAGTACTGGCTGGATCTGTTTAAATTAACCACTGGTCATAAACATTAGGAAAGTGACAGGAAGGGAAGATCTTCAGGGGGAAGCTCAGGGATCATTTAGGGGGGCAATGGGTGAGGCAACTCATTTGTTACACCCCTCTAAATATCAGAACTTTTTCTTATTTTTTCTGATGCTATTTTTTTTCCCCTTTCAAAGTGGTAAAATGTGTATTTTGGGATCGCATATTAGGATAAATACGAAGGTTAAGAAAAGCAGATACTCTTCTTTCATGCTGCTTCTTGAGTTCGACTAGAAAGAGTGAGGGATCATTGCCGTGGTATGGATGAAAAATGTGTGATGGAGAGCAATCCTAACGTTAGCCATAATTCTGGAATTGCTTTAAAAATTTTTTACAGATGTATTGATTAGCAAGGCAACAGACACTTAGCAGAGTATTTCTGTTTTAAATGATGCAAAAATTTCTGTATATAGACCTGAGCAGTATCAAAAATGTTTTTGCTTCTGACATTAAGTAATGCTCTGTCATTGCAGGTATATTAAAAAAAAAACCCTCAGTGATCACTAATCACTGATGTTGATGGGATGCCCAGGCCCTGTGTTGAACTAGGTTCTCTGTTCTCTGGGCTTATCTAGAATCCTGCAATCATATGATTTTATGACAATGAAAATCATTTGATAGCAGTACTAGTGATGTCATCAGGGATAGTGATTCACGTAACAGTTTTAAGATGTGAACACCTAAAAGTAACTTTATTTCTTAATGACTGTATTGTATTGGGCCCAGAAAAAGTTTGTTAAAGAACAAAATAAACTACAAAACTTCGAACATGTATTACAATTGTATTTTTTGTTTAGCAGATAAAATAAGAAAAATGTACAAACAAATCTGTTATGTCAAAATTAGATCGATGGATTTAATGAAGTGATTCTTTAAGAAATATGATAGTTGAAAATCTCAAAGAAAACTATATACAACAGATGGTATATTTTAGATGACCCTTGAAAAAGATCCTGATACCTACCACTTCCATGCTTATTACAATGGATTTATTTACACTTCTCACCAATGATCTGAAAAAATAACACTTAAATTTGGAGTCTTTCAGTATTCCTACAAATAATCACACACAAAAAAAGCAAACTATTTTTTTTAAAGATTTTATTTATTTAACAGAGAGAGAGAGAGACAGCCAGCGAGAGACGGAACACAAGCAGGGGGAGTGGGAGAGGAAGAAGCAGGCGCCCAGCAGAGGAGCCTGATATGGGGCTCGATCCCAGATCTCTGGCTGGGATCAAGCCCTGAGCCAAAGGCAGACGCTCAACGACTGAGCCACCCAGGCGCCCCATAAAGCAAACTATTTAATAAAAATAGGAAATGTTGTTTCGATGCCATACATGCTTCTGCAAATTTTCTGGAGAAGCTAATTGCTGACAGTACTGCAATTACTTTTGTTAAGATTAAAGCAACACGATTGCTAATTGATAGTGAGTACAGATATTCAAATTTATTTCTCTGTTCTTTTTTCTGAAAATGAAAACTTTCTTTAACCGCTTAACAATTTGCCAATTTTCAGGAGATAACATTCAATAAAACCATGTTTTACTATACCTCTGATAAAGACAAAGGAACATTCTCAGTATTTTTTTGTCTGTTTTTTGGGGGGAGGAGGGCAATTTCTAGTCACAGGGCTTTGAAAAGACCAAAGTTTTCAAAATGGCTTCAAGTTCATCAACTTGTATCATTCATGTGGAAACATATACAAATATGAAAGTAAATGGGCTTTAATACCCAAATTAAATGTGCACAATTACAATTTTTGTTTGAATCACTTATTCTTTTATATTGTATATTATTTTAATAGTTGTATGTATATTATGTATATATATTTATGTATAGTTTTATATATAGGTTTAAAACTGTCTTGAGTAGTTTTATATGTAGGCTTAATAGCTTTATGAATATATATATTATGGAAAATATGTTTTATTCTCATAAGCCAAGAGAGAACTTCACGGTCAATTATAAGGGTACTAAAATAAGCATTCTTTCTGTTTTATTTTTCCTTATTATTCTTCCATATAATGGCTTCATGATTTAAAATATCTTGATATTTTATACCTTTATCAGAACATAGATTAACATAGATCTATATATACTTACCTTTACAGGTTGCTTAGTAAGACAAGAAAGACATTGACAAGTATCTGAGGTTGTTTGGTTGTTAAAACCTCTAGAAGATAGTGAGCTATGAGAAAATCGTAATAGACGATAATAGTTGTGCACGTGGTGTTGTGAAGGTGCCGTGTGCTCACCAGTTGTGCCATTGCACCCCAGCATGTGCTGTTATAAAGAGGGAAACTGAAATGGTGACTTCTAAATAAAAAGCTAAGCAACCTAATCCTGGAGGATTAACTATCTAACCTGTATTTTAAAACTCTTTTCTTAATTTAAATAAGTGATTCGAAAATAGCATAGAGACTATAAGGATGGATGTTAACTGGGGCGCTTGGGTGGCTCAGGCAGTTAAGTGACTGACATATGATTTTGGCTCAGGTCATGATCTCAGGGTGGTGAGATTGAGCCCCACCTGGAGCTCCATGCTGAGCGTGGAGCTTGCTTAAGATTCTCTCTCTCTGTCTCCCTCCGCCCGTCTTTTCCCCCACTCACGCATGCACGCACAGTCTATCTCAAAAAAAGTAAGATATTAACAGAAAAGATGAGAAAAGATGAATAATGTCACACCAATGAAAACTTGAAAAACAGTCCAAGATTTGTGATGGAATCCTAGGGGACTGGGCCTCCCAGATGAGCTGGAATTGTCAGACCGTTTTGCTAACTCTGCTAAGGAGTCTGAAGCAAATACACCTATTGATGAAAAGCTGGCAAAAAATAAAGCTAAACACGTTACCATACGTCAAATAATCTCTTATAAAGAAATGATCCAATTGCATTCATTTTAACCTAAGTTTAGTTAACTATTGTTTGTGAAGACGCCCTTCTCATATGTACATGAGTGACTTAAAATCATAAAATTAATATGTATTAAATAAAATAACAAGTCAGATTTCCATAATTTACACAAGTTCAGTAATATGCTGACATTAAATCATATTTTGTAATTTTTACTCATCTATGCTAAAATGTCCTTTTACGTAGCCCTTTATCGATTTTCAGTAATTTGCCAACTTTAACACCTTGAAATTGAAATCCATTTAATCTAACATTCTCCAGTTGCATCCCTTTGCTTGCCGTGCAACGCTTAGAGCCATTAATTCTTGTGGGTTGGGTTAGTCAATACTATCTTGATAATGAATTTTGAGTTCTCATCTTATTATTAACAAAGAGAAAACTAGTATCTGTCTTAGGCTCTGAAGTAGGAAAAGTTAGAGTTTAAAAGGCTAAGATTTAATCTATTATGTGGTTTATTCCGTAAGAAGAGAGTTTTGAATTTTCCTGCTTGCTCTTGTTGCCTTACCTTTTTATCTCAACATACACCAAAAGTTGAGTCACACCGCTCCTCTTCATGAAACTTTCAAATGACTTCCTATCTCACTCAGAGTGAAACACTAAGATCCCTCAGTCACCTACAAGACTAAACAGGATCTCTGAGCATGCGCTGGCATCTACTGCTCTTTTTCTTCCTCCACTGCACTCTCGCTGTTCACCTTACCCTCTCCTATACCAAGCATACTCCCGCCTCAGATTACTTGCCTGAACTCTCCCTCTGCCTAAGACTCTTTTACCCTATATCTCTGCAGCTGTCTCCCTATGATCTTTAGGTCTTTTCTGTGACTACTCTTTCCAAGTAAGGCCTTTCCTGACCATCCTATAGATAACCCCAAGCCCCCCTCTGCCATCACCCTCATCTTCTTTATTTTTCTTTGTAGAATTATTACCTCCTGACTTAACACTCGTTCCCCAACTTTGTTTTATTACTGATCTTTCCCAAAAGAGTGTAAGCTCCATATATTTTTCCATATATTGTTTAAGGCAATGCTCTCGGTACCTAGAATTGTGCCAGGCACACAGTGGACACTGAAAACATATTTATTAAGGGTAAAAGGCTCCTACTTTATTCAAACTTGCTTTAGCTATTCTAGTTCCCTTGCTTTTCCATATAAATTTTAGAATTTTGCCTATACCTACAACAAGTTTTGCTGGGATTTTGACAGGAATTGTGTTAAACCTTTATATCAATTTGGGGAGAACTAACATCATCACTATGTTGAGTTTTCCAATCTATAAAGATGGCTTGTGTTTCCATTTTATTTGGTCTTTGATTTCCTTCATCAGCATTGTGTAATTTTGAGCATATGGTCAGGTAATTGTCTTGTTAGATTTATACCTAAACATTTCATTTTTTTGAGCAATTGCAAATGGTATTGTATTGCTAATTTTGGTGTCTAATTTCTTATATAATTATAACTGATTTTTTTAATGCTTGTGTTATTTTCTGGAAGTTGAATGAGCTCATTTAGTTCTAGAGGTTTACCTAAAATTCTTTGGGATTTCTAGAATAATGATGTCATCTGCAAACAGGAACAGTTCTATTTTTTTTTCTTTCTGAGTGATTTGCCCTGTATTTCTTTTTCTTGCTTAATTGCATTTACTAGAACATCCAGAACTATTCTTAGGAGTGAAGATTTCAGCCATTCCCCATTAAATATAATGTTAGTAGTGAGTTTCTTCAGTGATATTTTTATCATTTTGAGGAAGTTTCCCTTCATTCCTATTTTCTTGCAAGTTTTTATCATGGATGAGTTTTGAATTTTGTCAAATTCTTTTTTTCTCCTTTTTGCATCAATTGATATAATCTGTGATTTTTCTTCTTTAGTTATCAATATGATCTTCAAATACTGAATCATCATTACATTCATGGAATAAACTCTACATGGTCATTACATGTAAATATTTTACATCAAATCTCTTTGCTAATATTTTGTTGAAGATTTCTGTGTCTATATGCATGAGGGATATTGGTCATCACTTTTGTTGTTTCTTGGTACTTTTTTATCTCACTTTGAGACGAAATGAGTTGGGAAGTGTTCTCTCCTCTTCTATATTTTTAATAGAGAAAACTGTAGAATTGGTCTTCTTTGGTAGAATTTTCCAGTAGAACCATCTGAGTCTGGAGATTTCTTTGTTAGAAATTTTTAAATTATGAAAATAATTTTCTTAGTATTCTAAGGCTATTCAAGTATTTCTTTTATATTTGACACATTGCAAAAACATGTTTGAAGAATTTTGCCAATATGTAAAATTTGTGTATCTAGTTTTTCATAGTATTTCATTACTAACCTTCTGATGTTTGCTGTCTATAGTAATATTCTGTGTCACTCCAGGTATTGAAGATCTCTGTCTTCTCTCTTTTTTTGCTTTAGTAGTCTTGTCAGAAGGTTGACAATTTTATCGATCTTCCCAAAGAAATAGTTATTTGTTACATCAATTTTCCCTACTTCTTTTCTGTTTTAATTTCATTCTTTTCTAAGCTTACTTTTGCTGTTTCCTTCCTTTTGCTTGCTCTGGGTTTATTTTGCTCTTCTCTTTCTGGGATCTTGAGGTGGGAGCTTAGATTATTTCTTTGAGACTTCTTTTCTTTTCCAATATATGTGTTTACTCTCAGCCTAGTGTTAGCTGCACTCTACAAATTTTGTAAGTCACATTTTCATTTTCATTCTGTTCAATGTACTTTAAAAATTTCCCTAGAGACCTCTTCTTTGACCCATGAATTATTTGGAGATGTATTATTTAATTTTCAAGTCTTGGTAGATTTTCTTATTAGCTTTATGTTTTTGATTTCTAGTTTGATTCCACTGTAGTTAAATAAAACACTGTTTCGTGTCAATTATTTTTAACATGTTGAAGTTTGTTTTACGGCTCCGAATATGGAGTCTATAGAGATGCAGATCTGGATGTAGAGATATGTGAATGGGTATTTTCCATCAGCGCTTGAAAATAATGTATATCCTGTTATTCATGAGCAGAATATTCTATGATGTTCCTTAGATTCTGTTTATTTCTGGTGGTTTTTAGCTTTTCTATCTTGTATCTAGTATGTTCTACATTTTCCTCACTTTCTGTCTAGTCGTTGAATTCTAAAGCTATAATTGTAGATTTATGTTTCTCCTTTAAATTTTTTCAGGTTTTGCTTCACATGTTTTGCAGCTCTGTGGGTGCTTAATATATAAGATAGCGAAGTCTTGCTAGTGGAGTGACCCTTTTTTTATTGCCTAATGCCCCCTTTCTCCTTGGAATTTTTTTCCCCCCTCTGAGGTCTACTTGATCTGATGTTAGTGCAGCCATCTCTGATTTCCTGTGATTAATGATTGCATAATGTACCCTTTTCTATCCTTTCACATTCGCTCAAAAATAAAAATATTTATTGCACTTCCTCAAACCAACCAAACCAGCAAAAATAATAATAGGAACTAATGCTTTCTGAAATCACACCTCTCTTTTCAACTGTCTTGAACATGTTATTTCTAAGTGCACAGCCCTTTGCAGAACCTGAAATTTGCACCCAGGAAGAAGTTTGCCCATCTGTGGTAAGGAGCTGAGAAGTCCCTCAAATCACTGACTTTGCAATAACTATTTTAGTCTAAATTCTCCAGTCAGGATATGGGCTATACTCTACCACTGTGGTTCTCAAGTGGGGGCCATTTTGCCCCCAGATGGGCATTTGGAAATACCTGGAGAAACTTTTGGTTTTCACAAGTGAGAGAGGGACTTTCTACTAGCATCTGGTGAGTAGAGTCTAAAGATACCGCTAAATATTCCAAAATGCACAGGACACATCCTCTGGAAAAGAATTATATAGTCTGAAATGTGTATAGTGATGAGGTCAAGAAACCCAGCTGTAACTTGCTCCCTCACGGTATAAACTAGTACCAATTTTTCAGCAAATAATAGGTGGGGATCACCATTGTGAGAAAGCTACCTTGGGAAATAAAGTAGTTTTCAATTCAGAAGAGAGGATCAGTAGAAGCACTGGAGTCTAAGAGAGTTAAAATTGAAAATATGATTGTGTGAGAAGAAGCAGTAGCCTAATTATGTGGATTTTATGAATAAATAATAAGCAAAGTAAGTAAGGCTGTGTACAAAGGGGATTCTCTTCCATTGCTAGTGGGAATGCAAATTGGTACACACACTTTGGAAAATTGCCTGACAGTATCTAATAAAGTTGAGGATGCCTATATGCTATGACCTAGATTTTAAGGCCGAGGAATAAAGCTTAGAAACTCTTGCACATTGGTATCAGGAGACTCATGAATAATGTACACAGCAGCATTTTTCATAATAGTAAAAAACTGGGGACAATAAAATTTCCATCAGTAATAGATTGTACACTAAGTTATGGTCCATTCATACATATGATTGCTATAGAAAAATGAAAATAAATGAATTATAGCCATATGTATGGCCCTGGAAATTTCACGAGCCTCATAGTGAGAGAAAGAAGGCTATATATGGTGTGATTCTATTTATAAGAAATTCAAAAGCTAAAATATATAGTAGTAAGCAAAGATTTGGGAAAACTAAAAAAAAAAAAATAGAGAAGAAATAAACTTTGTAATGTCAGGATAGTGGTTTCTTAAGAGAGAGAGGAATACATTAAAGAGAGAGGCATAGGTTTTCTAGGGTATGTGCAATGTTTATTTTTTAATCTGTATGTGTTTTCAAGATTATCTACTTAATTATTTTTTATAATATATAATCATAAAATCATACATATACATTTGGTACACACATATGAAATGTATCTAGCTATTTAAAGATATTATATAAAGAAACAATGTAAATAAAATGTGGTATTGAGGAATAATTCTTCAGAACATGTATTTTAAAAAACGTAGTAAGAAAAATAATTTATCAATATACATTAGTAGTGTCCAAGTCAGAAGGAAGCCTAATCAGTTGGATAAAAGATTACAAAATAATCATACACATGTCATTTTATCTTGGGTAATATAAGCCCTGATCCTTGCCCCTCAACCATTTAACCCAGCTGAACATCGAAATCTCTTTGCTCTGAGTTATATTTAAAGTAGAATCCTGATAATTCCACTTTTATTGCAACTTGATGATAAATGTCAGCATTCTGGTCATCAGAAAGACCATTTAACTAAATGCATTTACATTCTGGTTTATATCTCAGTCATACCAGTCTCCAGGACATGACCAGCTCTCTATGGCTTCCCAGACCAGCAAAGCTCAAGGCCCTTCTGGAACACAGTGAGCCCACATTTATTATCTTCTGCATTGCATTTTTTAAGCATCTGTGTAGTCTCTATTACTACAATGTTCTGCAAAATATGACTACTCTACGTTTGCGTAGAGATTTGCAATGCTTTCCAAGTGTTTTCATATGTATTTTCACGTTGGAATTTCATAATCACATGGTGAAATAAGCAAAAGAGTTACTAGTATTCCTTGATTAGATGAAGAATAATAGATCAAGGGACAAATAACAATGGCTGGTTTGTAGACTAGCTGCATACATGGCAATAGATTTTAAAAACATAGTGTAGTGAAAAAAAGAAAAAAATAGAGCAAGGTATGTGAGTACAACTCAATTTATATAAGATAAAAATAAATATGCCACAAACAACATCCTGTGTTTTAGAAAGAGATATATAAATAAATTTATACAAATCAAACACATTACGATGGTTGTCTATGATAGAGGTGGAGTAGAAAAGGAATTGGGACTAGCGGAAAAAATGGAAATAAACAGAGAAACCAGAGAAAGTTCAAAGGTAGACAAAATTAAAATGATTTGAAATAAACTGCATTTTTTAAAAAAGTTACTAGCAGCATTAAAATAGCCGGCATTAGAAACCATGTCTCCAGAATAAAACAGAAATTGAAAATATTATTTTTGTTTTTAGCCTATACTTACTATGTACAAAGCAATGCAGTAATAATACTAGAGGGACTAAAAATTCCAAAACATGATTTTGGAACTTAAACCATGTTTGAGATAAAATATATAATTATAAGAATATTCAGAAAAATAGGATAGCAGATTGAAATCAGAGTTTTTATTGACTATACAGTTGATATCTCAATGCTAGGCCTATGTAATTACCAAATTACTGATTTATACTAATATGTCATTCATACAAATAATATATATGAAATATCAACTATGTGCCAAATTTGAGATTTTTCAGTCAACAAAACAGACAAAAATTCCTTACCTCATGAAGCTTATATTCTCTCTGGGGACGTGAGAGTATAAGCAGTTAACGTCATGAACAAGTAAAGTGCTATGGATATAGGAGAACACAGTAAGTGCTCTGGGAAAACTAGAGCGGCGTAAATGCTGAACGTGGAGGTTTGGGGTGCAAAGTTTGACATTAGGTGGTTAGAGCTGACCTCACTGAGAAGGCTGACATTTGAACAAAGGTCTGGAGATGATGTGGTGGTTAACCATGTGGCTATGTGTGAAAAGAATATGCCAGACTATAAAGAAAGATGGGAAAATGCAGGTGGAGCTGGAGCAGGTGGAACAGTTTTGGAGAAAAGATCAGGTGTTCCACTTTGAACAAGTTAAGTTTGAAATGTCTGTTAGATATGCACGTGGAGATGTGGCCTCCGGGAGTGGATGGGGAATCCGCATGTCAGGGGAGATGTCCAGGCCAGGGAAACCATCTGGGAGTCATTGACAGATTAGACTCCAAACTACACTCCTATGGGAGCTCTCAAATGGGGTGTGTGTAGCCAGAGTACAACAAAAGCAAACCTAGTGTCCTGGAGGCCAGGGAGAAAGTGCTGGAAGAAGGGGGTGGTTCATGGAGTCAAACGCTCCTGACCCAGATGATGAAATGATCAGACAAGACTTTTTGTTTGTTTGTTTTCTGGTTTATTAAGGATGCAATTTTCAAATGTATTTTTTAAAGATTTAGTTTCTTCAAAGAAGTTGTAGGTTCACAGCAAAAGTGAGAGGAAGGTACAGAGATTTCTGGTATCCCCCCTCCCCACACTGCATAGCCTCCCTGTTATCAATACTCCTCCTCACATGCACACACCAGCAAGATCGGTACATTTGTTACAACTGATGGACCCGCATGACAGATCATAAGTGCCCAAAGTCCACAATTTACATTAGTGCTCATTCCTGTTATATGTAGGGTTTAGACAAATATATAATGACATGTATCCCTCCTTACAGTATCCTACGGAGGATTTTCACTGCCCTAAAAATCTTTAAAAGGCCTTTTAAAAAGCTATTATTATAAATGTGCTCATGATTTGGAGGAAAATGTGACCATATGAAGTGAGAAATAGAAGATACAACAAAATATGCCAACTAGAATTTATAGAGATGAAAAGCACAGTTCATCTTAAACCATTTACTGGATGGGATCCATAGCAGATAAAAACCTGCAAAATAAAAGATCATTGAACCTCAGAACACGATAGTAAAACTATCCAAACTGAAACAAGAATGAATAACTGAAAAGAAATGAGCAGAGCCTCAGTGACCAGTGAGAAAATATCAAATGGTCTAATATACATGCAATTAGTGTTCGGGAGAGAAAGGGAGGAGAGAGAGAGAGGAGAGATTTTCATTGCTGCCCCATCATAGTGGGAGGCTCCTGCTGACAGCTTTTCTCTGGAGTTGACTTCAGTCATGAGCTAGATACCAGTCTTCTGTGTCCCCTAAATTTTAGGGGACTTCTATTAGGCTCCCAAGTGTTTCCTTGAAACCCTTCTTACCAGGTTTGAGATGGTGTGAAGGAGACACACACTGAGAATTTTTTCCAAAGAATTTCTTTCTATTGGCTTCACCTCAACCTTTCCTCAAGGAGGCTTGAAGGTTACATAACTAATTTTCAACCGCTTGACTTGCAATCCAGCACAGGTGGTCTACCTTTACTGTGGAATGTGGAAGTACTTACTCTCATCATTTTGTTCTAAGCCTTTTGAGACCCTTTCCAAACATTTAACATAATACACAACATCTTGTTCAAGGGTAAACAACTCCCTTGTCCTCAGATTAGGAAGACGGCCAGCATCAAAACAGCTCTTACATTCCTGGATTATCCTTATTGTTGCTGTGAATGTGCCTTGAGATTCTTACAAAGTGAGATGTGATATAAATGCAAATAGGTAACAGTAGTTGAACCCAGTCGTACACAATCCACATAAGTAACCTCGATGGTTACTAAAAATAAACTGCTCAATCTTTGTGAATATTATGCTGCTCTTTTTGAAGTATTTAAAAACTCAAACTATCTGTAATCTTTTATTTATTTATTTATTTTTATAATCTTTGATTTCAACCTTCATCACAGGAAAATGACCTTCTAAATCCTACACTCCATCATGTGCCTATTTCTAGCACTTAGTTCCTAGACCACTTCTTTGCCTGGAATAAACTTCCTCAATTTTATTTTTCTATACAGTCAAATATTTCCCCTTCCTTAAGTTTAGATGTCAGTTCCAACTGTCTTACTAAGTTTTTCCTGATTTCTCTTACAGTTTTCTTTTGTTTCTTAATTGCTATAAAATTCTAGTTTGGACTACGTAACTTGCCCTTACTATGAACTATGACATATTGTTACATTTCTTGAGTTTAACTATGTAGAGTGTCCAGAGAGAGGTGGGCACACAATAAGGGATAGCAAAGTGTGGTCAACTGAAATGGTGGGATGTATGTTCATAGCCCTTCTAACTGGATGGCATCCTTGTTTTGATGATTCAATACCTTTCAGCTCCCTGTCCTTAAACACCTCCCTCATTCTGCAGCTTCAGAAGTCTGATATATTTTTTCTCAATATTATAGCTAGAATAGATCCATCTCTCAAGAATGACTTCAATTAAGATTTCAAAAGCTGTGCATGAACCAAAATACTTATGCATTGCTTTACCATAAAAAATATATATTTTTTTCAAAGATTTTATTTATTTATTTATTTATTTATTTATTTATTTATTTGAGAGAGACAGACAGAGAGACAGGAAGAAAATGAGTTGGGGGGAGGGGCAGAGCAACAAGCAGACTCCCTCCTGGGCGGGGAGCCTGACATGGGGCTAGACCCCAGGACCCTGAGATTATGGCCTGAGCCAAAGTCAGACGCTTAACCAACTGAACCACCTAGGTGCCCCTACAATAAAAATTATAACAGCCAAAAAGATTGTACAATGATGTTCTCTGACTAACAAACTTTTTCCCTAAAAAGGTGTGAGAAGCCAAGTTATAATTAGAAGGAAGCTTGGTGAATGTGAGAGCCAAATGAATTAGGTGGGTTTACAACATTTTAATAGTCTGTGGCATTAGGCTAAAGGCATTCACTTCCAGAAGTAGGAGCTGCCAAATGGGCCCTGCTTCTCTTGTTTTGGGGCCAAAACTGTTTCTTTCTTGGGCAGTCAGGGTAATGCTATTTGTTTTTGCTTTGGTAATATTTTTTTTTGAAGATTTTATTTATTTATTTGATAGAGCAAGAGAGCACAAGCAGGGGGAGGGGCATAGGGAGCGGGAAAAGTAGGCCCCCAGCTGAGCAGGGAGCCTGATGCGGGGCTCCATCCCAGGACCCTGGGATCATGACCTGAGCCGAAGGCAGATGCTTAACCGGCTGAGCCACCCAGGCGCCCCTGGTAATATCCCTCTTTATGTCATATGTGCCAAGAAACAATCTTTCTTTCAATAATACATTTAATTAGGTACCACTCAAGTTTTGCAGGTCTTAGAGATAGTCATTATTTTTAAGGTGACTTCACATGTCTCTAATCCATTATGTATTGACTTAAGAATTTAATGATATTCTTTATTCAAAAGGTTTTGATACATATCACCCTATATGATAACTTCAATATTATTTTTCTTCACAGACTGTAAATTACTAAGTGTAGAACCACATCTGATATGAGTCTTGGATCTCCTTTAAAAACCTAGTACTGGTTAGGGCTTTTAATAAACAATTAATGCATCTACATTTGATTAACAATTAAAAATATCGACCAGGGTTTTTTTTTTAATTTTTTAATTTTGATTAGGTATCTTCTTTCTAAGGAAATATTCTCTAGGCACATCCATGATTGAACCTTGAAACTTCCTAATTTATAACAGTTATTGTTCTAAACATCCTCAGTCATGTTTCTTAGTTGATGTAGAAATTCATTCTATGACTGCCACTCAGCGTTACTAGAATTTGACCTTTTATACCCAAACTGCCCATATCTCCCACCTCCTAAGGCAACTCTATTTTGTGGGTTCCATTTCTTTCAAATCCCACTCTTATGAAGGAAATCTTCCCAGTATGTATAGTGAACAGAGACTGCCCCTTTCTTTGTTGACTATATTCCCTTGTATAGCAAGAAGTTAGTTTTAAAAAAGAAAGACAAACTAAAAATAAAACATAGTAGAATATTTCTAATGTTTGCCCTCTCATTGCCTACGTGAACATAAGCTAAATTGTAGGAGTTTTTGCAAAGAATCAATAAACTCAATTGTAGACCGTAAACATAATTAATGATTGTGCAGAAATATGCGTATGTATTACACATACAAGAGTTTGTGACATTCGTGAAACACCTATCTTAATTATTTTCTCATGACTGACATATACTATACAATAGAACTTACTAATGCAGATAAATATAAAGCAGTTAGAAAATGTGAGTGGCACAGAAAAGTACAAAGGAAAAGCTGTAAGACTTGCTACTGTCCCCTCCCCTTTCTTCTCTACGATAGCCTCTCTAAAGAAAACCGCTGCTAGTAACTTCTCATGATTTCTTTTAGAAAACTCCATGCGCTGTTCTGAACCTTGCCTTTAATTGTTGAATCTGTGGTACTGTAGGTCCTGAGTGTTTTCCCTGTGGTCACTTGGAAGGCTTATAATTTGCTTTCTTTGCCTTCTTCGTGTGGTTGCGTTTATGTCATTATTTAATATACTGAACTACTTTTATTGTTTTACCTACCGTAGATGGGCTCCACCACCTTCCTGCTGGGAAAAAAAATGGGAAAATTATTCAATCATGTCTTTCTCTCGGTTTCCTTTTCCACTCTGGCTCACATTTCAGCCTGGGTTGTGTTCTTCTAGGCTTATTCCCTCATGTCATCCCATTTATCGCTCAGAGGAGTGCATTGCATGCAATGCTCTGTTTCTTGATTATCCAACTTTAAAGCTGCCTATTGACTTCCTAAAAAAGCAAAGAAATTAAAGCACTTTCCACCTTTTTCCATTTTTATGCTTTCTTCACGTTCAAAATAGGATTATTTAATTTCATATTTTCAAGATTTATCTTAGCTTGTTAATGCATTTTTGACACAGTTTAAGAGGCCGGATGCTTTAAAAAAATGAAAACTCAGTGTTTCTCTTTAGTACATTTAGCTTGGTTTCTTCTTTCATATATATATATATTTTTAAGTTGTCTCCACTCCATTACAGATTTATTAAGATTTGAATCATGCTGCTATATTTCCTGAGAACTTTCATATTTGAGAATGCCTCTCTGCCAGCCCTCTATTAAATGACTAGTTATATAACCGTGGGTCAAATTTTCTTTGCCTTGACATGTAGTGGATATTGTTTCATTTTCTCTTAATTCTGGATGTTGCTATGAAGAAATCATAAGTTTGTCTGATTTTCTCTCTCTTGTAAAAACATCTTTCCACCTCTAAAGATGCTCGAAGTGTTGTTTTCCTTTTCCTTTAAGTTTAATAATGATCGGGAGACACCTGGGTGTCAATCCTTCTGTGTCCTTATTTTCTCAAACTTGAAGTCTCTTTAAATCTACAGGTACGGTTCTTTTTTATTTCAAGAAAATTTTCTTGTCATACTTTGGAATACATTTTCTGTTCCATAGTTTGGGTTCTTTAGGACCATATACTTTAAAAAATATAGTTATAAACATTTATAAACTATAATTAATCTTATTTTTTATGTTTATCTGAGTGTGTATCTATAAACCTCTCTATAATTGCTTTAATTTTTTTGATTCCGTTCTCTTTAATTAATTCATGTATTACTGTTACCCAATGTTTTAAATTCAGTTTTGTTTCCTGCTCTAATTTATTTATCATTTATGTAATGATATTCCTTTGATGTTCGTTGCTTTTCTTTATACGGAAAGCTCAAAAATATCACTTTTATCATTTTATTTTGTTTATATTTAAGGTAATATGAAAATCCAAGTTGTACTATAAACATGAGAAAGTGTCAAAATTGACACTTTCTCATATTTATTCCATGAAGAAATTGTTCTTTAATTTAAAAACTTATTACTTTATATCAGGTAGAGTAAGATTAAGGATTTAATGTGAAAGAAGTAAGGATTTTGTCAAATTATGTGAAAGCAGCATTTGATACTTAATCTAGGCTAATGATGACTAGAGAGTATATTGAAAGAAAAAATAAACTTCTTAATATTAGTCAGGAAGCTTTCAAAATGGTATCATGGTGATAATCCTCGTCTAAAATCTTAATTTCAGCTCTACAACGTTGTCATAATTTTGCCTGGCTATTGTTCAAAGGTGATGAGAAAGCTCTATGCAGCCTACAACACTCTGAATCTAGGGATATTCCATGAAGGATTTCTTTCTAACGAAGCCACTGGTTGAATGCTAATCCCCTTAAGTTTGACTGTCAATGCTAGAAAAAAAAAAAGATTGAGTGTTCAAAATTTATTATTCAGAGAAATGAATCTATTTTTAAAATATGAAATGATTTCTGTTAATTGACCTGTATCGATGTGTAACACATGTATTTTGTATAAATTTGTTAACTGAAATACAGAGATACACAGTACCCACGGTTGAACTGTATCCAATGATTTGCAGTTTATTTGGGTGACATTCTTTAACTCCTTTTAACTGTAGATGAAAAACATGTTAAACCAGCAAAATCCTTTTGTTTTTGCCATCTAGGTAGTTATGGCTGCAAATAACTATCATAGTAGGAGTTAGTCAGGGGTTGAGGGAGGTAATCAGACCTTGAGTATTATAGTTTAAAATTGTATTATTAATTATTCTCCAGGATAGACCAAATTATGAACTGCCTTAATGCCCTAGGGTCTGAATAAGTCTATGTTTCACATGACTGATTAATGTCTATATAGAGCATGTAAACAGCCTAATAATAAGTTGTAAGGTCTTTGGGCACCTGAGAAAGCAATGATAATATTTTATTGCCAAATTGATAAACTGATCCACTTAAGATGAGCCAATCATTCTTTTATTTTTTTAAGGTTTTATTTATTTATCTGAGACACGGAGAGAGAGAGAGAGAGAGAGGGAAGCACAAGTGGGGGGGAGAGGGGCAGAGGGAGAGGGAGAAGCAGACTCCCCACTCAGCAGGGAGCCAGACGCAGGGCTCCATCCCAGGACCCTGGGATCAAGACCTAAGCCTCAGGCAGATGGCTCAACCGAGCGAGCCTCCCAGGCGTCCTGACAATCATTCTTTAAATGATTAGCCGGCCAGCCAAGAACATAGAATGTAAAGCTTGTTCCCAAAATTAAAATAAATGAAATTCATTTTTTAAGAAACCCCACTTTTGCTGAGTTAGGAAAAAAGTGAATTTAAAATAATCAAATTATTATACTCTTCACTGATTTCACTATGAGTTAGAAAAACCCGAAGACATGAAGACAGTGCAGAGTTCAAGAGATTTTGACATTGTTTTATTGACCTAGTTGCTTTTAAATTACTGTTTTTCTCAACTCAATATAGTGACTGTCTCAGTTGCTTACTTGTAAAAAGTAATGTTTCCAGCTTAATGGCAGTTGGTACTCATCCAAGATAAAAAATATTGAGCATTCACACATGCTTAATTTTAGATTGTAAACACAGCTGTTCCTATCTCTATAAAATGCTTATTACAGGGGTGTTGTTAGATCTATGAATTATTAGCTATTAAATAAATCTACTTTGTCTTAAACTGCTTAAATAATATAAGAATTACCCTACTTAAATAGCCAAGTTGGGGAATCAGTCTTACCAAGAGAAATATGAGGGATTAATTAGAAGCACTAGAGATGACAGGATATCAGAATGTTACAATGTAAAGACAGTGGGGTCAGTGGTCTGTAAATTAACTGATGTCTTCACTACACAATCCTTTCTGAGGAAATGTTCACATTATGCCAAGTATAAGCTGGTTAGGAAGAAGGAAACAGAAGGGGAATTTGTGAAAATTCAAGATGTGTGACAATAAGTAGTAGGGTGCAGGCCAATGACTTAACGTTCTATAAATGTACCAATCTGATATCAATATCAAAATCAAAATCAAAATCAAAAGAAATAATTTCTAGACATAGGAAACTAATTGGTCTCTAAAAAATAATTTTGTTTTCTTTCATTGGTATGTTATAGTTCTTTATCATATGAAAGTGAACTCATTTGTAATCTGTTAACTGTCTTTATAATTTGCACTTATCAGTGTTTGAAGTGATTAATAATCTAATCAGACATCTACTCTGATGTCATAGAGTCTGGGTATAAATCTCGGTTGCAGCACAATTAGGAAAAATAATCCCAAATTATCCAAACTTGAAAAAGACAAGAGGCTGATTGCTTGAAATTTTGATATTATTCTAGAGTGTTTTCTAAATTAACCTGTTGGAGTAAAAACAGCTTTTCCAACTCAGGCATCACCCGTCCTCAGAGGGTCTTTGGAAATGAAACGTGTAGCACAGAATGTTTTAATAACATGCAACGGATAGAGATATTGGTGATTTGCCATCGTTAGGGATGCCTGAGATTCAGGCACAGAAATGTGTACGTTATTATGATTTTATAGCCTGGTAGAGAAAACTTCTAAAGGTATTTTGCCTTTATTACTCTGTAGAAATGTAGCCAATTTTTAAATATGATTTCATATCTCATTCAGACATTCCTTTCCTGTTTGATGATGTTCCTGAAACATTCTTTTACCCAAATCTTTTGTCTTTTCTATTGTCTCCATTATTAATGAACAAAATAAAACTTGGACATTGTTAGCAACACTAATAAAAATAAATACGTTGGGGTGCCTGGGGGGCTCAGTCAGTTAAGCACCTGCCTTCAGCTCAGGTCATGATTCCAGGATCCTGGGATCGAGCCCCACATGGGCTCCTTGCTCAGCAGGCAGTCTGCTTCTCCCTCTCCCTTCTGCTCCTCCTCCTGCTTGTGCTCTCTGTCACTCTCTCTCTCTCTCTCAAATAAATGAACAAATATCTTTAAAAAAATATGTCCAAAGCCTTGATAAATGTCTGTAAAAAGAGCTCACCATGCCTTGTGACCCAGAGTGGAAGCCATCAGAGGAGAGCCACCATGGCCTATACCACAGTTTTACTTTCCTGTGGCCTCCATATGGAAGCGCCCCAAACTCCGTGGCTTAAAACAACCGGAATTTATTCTGTCACTGTTCTGAAGGCTAGAAGTTCAAAGTCAAGGTGTCAGGAGGACCCTGTGGTGTCTGAAGATCCTAGGGGAGCATCTTTGCCTCTTCCTAGCTTCTGGTGTTGCTGGCCTCCTTGGCATTTCTAGCACTGATTTCTGTTTCTGTTGTCCATGGTGGTCTTCCTGTGTGTCTGTGGCTTTGTGTTTCCAGTTATTCTCTTCTCATAAGGCCAGGATTCGGGCCACTCTAATCCAATATGAATTCATTTTAACTTCATTACATCTGCCAAGGCCCTATTTCCAAATGAGTTTACATTTACACGTTCTGGGGGTTTAAGACGTCAACATATGTTGGGGGCACAATTCAACCCACACATCCAGACACCCATTTGAGCTCATGCAGTGTCTTCCTTTCCGTTGTTCTGCCTGAACTGTGCTTTACTCCCAACTAAAGCTAAACACGCTACATGTGCCCTAGGTCCCATCCTCTCTGGCTCATCAGTGACATCTGAACAGAACGTTTCCCTCTTTGTCTTATATCACCAGGTTTTCTCTCTTAACTGGATCATCAGCATTGGCATCTGAATGCATGAAATTTATCTCACTCTTAAAAACAAAGAAACCAAACCAAACAACCCCCCCACCTTACCCCACCTCTCCCTCCTGCCAGTATTCCATTTCTTTGCTCTTTTTATGGCCAGACTGTAAACAGAGCTGAGTTTTCTATACTTCCTGCGTCTAATTCCTCTCTTACTCATTCTACGTATGCTTTGTTTAAATTGCTCTTCTCAGGGTCAAAATGACTTTTATATTCCTAAATTCAGTGGTTAATTCTTGGTTGTCACCTCACCTTGACACAGCTGACTGTGGATACCTGCTTGAAAATGCGTGTTCTCTGTCTTCAGAACACCACAGTGGTCTCTTTTCCTCCTGATCTCACTAATTACTTCTCTTAGACCCTTCATCATCTCCTAGCCTTTACATATTAGAATGCCCCTGGGCTCAGTTTTGGTTCTTGCAGCTTTGCTGATGACATGAATCTCCAAGGTGATACCCAGCCTCATGACTTTAAATACTTCAAATCTTAAAACCTTTAAATATTTGTGCAGTTGATCCCCAAGTTCACATTTCCATCCTGACCCACTCTTTGAAGCTTGGGACTGATTTTTTCCACAACCCACTTGATGTCTTTGATGTCAATATTTGATATACTAATATTTTTATCCTTTGTTTCCTCCTATTAAATGCAAACCATATGAATGCAGAATTTTTGGCCATTTGTTTTACTGTCTTGCTAATTATATGACAGGCATGGTGTAGGCTCAAAATATGGGTTGACGGAATAAGGGGATTTCCTTTTCATCCCTTACCTAAGGGCAGCAGGGTGGGGACATATTTACAGAAGGCAAAGAAAGAACAAAAAATGTAAAGTCTGTGGATTTCATAAAGAGAGAATGCTGCTTTGCCAAATGAAGCTTTTTAGTGAAAACTGTCCTTTCCATGCCAGAAAAAGTAGGGTTTGCTTTATTTCTTCATTGGGTTCATAGACTAATTGTCGGCCTGTTTATATTATTTGGACAGATTCTAGAATATTTGAAACATTACAAAAACATTTGAGAAATAACGTAACTGCTAACTGATAGTATGACCACTCTTAAAAATTAATAACTGACATAAGCAGATTTTCTTTTGACAGTTTCTTCAATAGTACTGAAACCTGTAACAACTAAGAACAAATGTTTTACAGGAAGAACTGCTTTTTGTTTCTTTGCTCACAAAAACGCATTGTTATCCTACAAACCTAATTCTGGATCCATTACTATCTGTGGTTTCAAAATTAGCTGCCAATTGGTATATTTGTGCCTATTATGGTAAATAACCCATTTTGCAAAATAAAATAAAATAGTATAAAAATCCATTTCTCAGAAGCAAGGAGAGTAAAAAAATTTCCACCACGATTGAGAACTACTTAGTCCCCAGGGGGCAAGAAAAGCTATAAAATATCTTAAAACTTACTATCTTTCTATTTATTTTAGACTAACTAAAGAATAAAACCACTATGGTTTTTTTTTTTTTTTTTTAATGCCTATATTCAGCTAGAGGTGTGTTTGCGGTTACAGGGGTCTTATTCCAGAATCTAGCAAGATTCTAAGCAGGTAATGGGCCTTGGGTGATTGTTGACGAAATTGATCCATTTATAGGGAGAGCAAAGAGATCATCCCACTGACACCATAATTAATTTATGAACAAATTCATAAAATAAACTCATTTTTTGTTCATAAAATAAACTCATTTTTTGATGGTACTGGTGAAAGGGACTGATAACACATATTTTAATATATTTGTCACTATATTAGGGATAGAATTTATTCAAGTAGTGGGTGATTCATGAGATACATAACAAGAATTTGAAAAGAAATTGGATGGGACGAGATCATCAGAAATATATTTGATATCATTTTAAAAACTGTCTGTAGAAAACAGCTGCTATCCAAGAAATGAGTGTGGGTTAAAAATTTTAAGGTATCACTAAAGACTATAGTAACCAGAAAAAGAGATAATGCATTTGAACTGTTTTAAATATATCTAGAAGGAGGAAAATTTAGAAGAGAGCAGTGAGTCTCAGACTGAATTATGTAATGTTTTAGCACTTCTTTAATGAATCTGTTAGCCGAAAACTTTGGTGCTTCAAAATAAAGCATCATGTTTAATCTGTAAGCCATCTGTCATAATTGCAGTTGTTCCCAAGAAGGCAGAGACAAGCGACCTTTCTCTCTCCAAAGTCAGAGGGAATACTGTTATGTTCTGGTAAAAGTCATTACAACACCGTCTTTCTGTTTTGAGTCTCTAAACGGTGCCTCTATGGACTTCATGCATCATTCCACTTCTCGTAAGTTTCAGAGACAAGTGTTGCATCAAGTATATTTGGTATAGATGGAGACATGGGATTCTCGGATTTGGTATGTGATGACTCTTAGAGGCAGTGACTGAGTATAAAGCACGCCATCTAAGGAGGCTTGGGACCAGCTTTTCATGAATCTGTTTACTTTAAAGTTGATGTTATTTGCCACTCAGTGCTAAGTTAAACAGTCTCGTGCGTCCTGGCTTCTGCTTGTCCCCATATGTTTGGGATCTCTCTGTTAGAAAAAGCTCAGTGAGATCCGCATATCCAGAGGATTTGAGCACTTGTCACTCCTTGTGCATGCTCCTACTTTTGCACTTTCACCAATCATTGATTATGATTAGAGGTCATCTGTCCCGGGGCAGTGTGAATTACTTTAGGGCAAGACCATGACTCACTCACTTCTCTGACCTCAGCACTTTTGCTGTGTCTGGGATGTCATAAGCACTCAAACATTTGAAAAATAAAACTGGCTCCATAGTTTGTTGAACTCTACTTTTATTCCATGTAATTTATGAAAATATTAGATATGATTATGATTTCTCTAATCCCTTTTTAGTCACCCTCTTCTGTCCCATAGTGTCTGTTTTTTCATATGTAAGGTTTAACTTAGATAACAAATAAAGCTGGAGAATAATGGATATTAACTGTCTTTCATGATAAAAAAAAAATCAGTGGTCTGGGGCACCTGGGTGGCTCAGTCGTTAAGCGTCTGCCTTCAGCTAAGAGTGTGATCCCGGAGTCCTGGGATTGAGCCCCGCATCGGGCTCCTCCACTGGGAGCCTGCTTCTTTCTCTCCCACTCCCCCTGCTTGTGTTCTCTCTCTTGCTGGCTGTTTCTCTCTGTCAAATAAATAAATAAATAAAATCTTAAAAAAAAATCAGTGGTCTGGAACTTAGTCAAACTCCTCAGGTCCATTGCAAAACTACATTTGTTAACATTTTCTTCTATGCTTTTTTTTTTTTTTTTTCCTCCAGTGGTCGCTTGGCTAAAAATTTACTGCCTGTGACATTTTAGTTCTAAAGTCTTGCCATATTTAGAGGACTCAGGCGTTATATCCAGGGTATTTTTGGAATTCTCTAGAAGCATTACAGGCATGGTACTGATTTTTCAATTTCACAAGTTCACTGCTGTTTGCCTTTAAAATTTTTTTCGTGTATACCATGCAATTTTTATATTTATTTGAATTTAGTTTTTCAAATAAACCACTTTGACAACATTCTGAGCAATTTTTCTGTTTCAAATGTGCCATTCCTTCAGAGACAATTTTACAATGGGAATTTTCTTACTAGCTTCCTCAGTAAAATCCAAAGCAAACAATTTAATTGTGGTTATTTTTGTCTCATTTTCTTTTGTACCACGTTAATCAAGTCCTCTCATTGGTGGTCTGATTTCCAGCCTCCTGTAGAAACAAAAGCAAATCCTATTTTTTTTCCCCTCTGGAACTTCCTTAGTGCATTCAATGTCTTCAGCAATTTCTTCTTTACTTCTGATCAAAATGAATGGGCCTTGTATAGCTATTCTCTAAAAATGTAATAGAGCAAACATTCTTTTTCTATTCAGAGACTACTTGCCTTGGCCAGGCAAGTTTTGATTGAGTGTATGAGCTTTCTGATGGGGCACATAATGTATTCTATTTACATTTACATACGTAGTTTTAAAAAATCATCTTCAGTTTTCTTTCTTTTTTATTATTATGTGCAATTAGCCAGCATATAGTACATCATTCGTGTTTGATGTAGTGATGGGTGTGAAGGAGGGCACGTGCGCTGATGAGTCCTGGCTGTCATACGCAACTGATGAATCCTTGAACCCTGCATCTTCAGTTTTCTTGAAAATTATTCATTTAAACATGCATTTCCTAACATCTCTTTCTTGTTCACTTATATTTTTTTTCTTTTCAATGTAGTAATAGAGGGATTCATTTTTTTTAAGTCTTTTTTCCCTGCTAGAACCATTAGACTTAATTTTGTGGTGTCGTTCCATAGGTTTTCAATATAGTACTAAAAACCTCTTCTGGTATACTTGCTTTCCTTTATACCCAAAATTTATTTTTCCCAGTAGATAGTTATTTGTTTGATTCAGGACCCCTTTACTCTGCTTTAGCAACTAGCGGCAATTTTTAAAATGAAGGCACCACTTCCCAATTCTTTAAATGTGAGTAACTCTTCTTTGTCATCAATTTTACAGACTCTCCAACAGGACCATGATGATATTTTAGAATAATGATTGAATAAAATATGTGAACGAAAAAAAGCCACCAGGGAATTCAATAATGCTGTTAAATATATTTGCGTTTCACTTATTGCCATAGTATCCACATACTTCGTAACTGCAAAACCTGCAGATACACTCTTATTAATGAACTTACAGAGCAAGTGACCTCCTCTGTTTAATATTTGAGTCTCGTATTTGCTTGTCCTCTTATTTTCTTGCCCTATCACAATGGTTCTTACCTCAAATTGGATGCATACTTTATTTTCTTTAAATAACCTAAAAATAGCCACATATACTTATATGTAAATATGTCGTAGGCAGAATAATGTCCCCGGCAAAGATGTTTGCATCCCAATCCCCATCACCTGTAAATATGTTCATGTCAGGGCGCCTGGGTGGGTCAGTCATTAAGCCTCTGCCTTCGGCTCAGGGCATGATCCCAGCGTTCTGGTCTCGAGCCCTGCATAGGGTTCCCTGCTTGGTGGGAAGCCTGCTTCTCCCTCTCTCACTCCCCCTGCTTGTGTTCCCTCTCTCGCTGTCTCTCTCTCTGTCAAATAAATAAATAAAATCTTAAAAAAATATTTGTTCATGTTACGTGGTGGGTGAGAATTAAATGTGCAGACGGAATGAAGGTGGTCTATCAGCTGACCCTAAAATATAGAAATTCTTTTGGGTTATCTGTGTGGGCCCAATGTAGTCCAAACAGTACTTGAAAGATGGGAAAGGGAAGAAGAAGTGGGAGAGAAGCAGATGTGTTGCCAGAAACAGGTCAGGATGGTGCAGAACTGGCTCTGAAGAGAGAGGAAATGGCCCAGAGCCAAGGAATGAATGCAGGCGGCCGTGAGTGGTGGCAAAGGTATGGAAGTAAAGCACAGCTTCTAGAAAGAATGGGGCTGCCAAGGCTTTGATTCAGCTCAGGGAGGAATCATTCCATACTTCTGACTCCAGACTGGAAGATAATGAATTATGTGTTGTTTTAAGCCATGCATTTGTGGTAATTTAGTACAGAAGCAATAGGAAAAAAAAAAAAAAAAAAAAAAAAAAAAAAAATATATATATATATATATATATATATGTTTGTGTGTGTGTGTGTGTGTGTGTGTGTGTATGCAGTATTAATGTTACATTAGTAGCAATTTTGTTTTTTAAATACCATGCTATTATGGCCATTATGCAAGGAAATCACTAGAGTAATTTAAAGAGGAGCTTTTATATTACCTTTGCTAGTACTGTCATCAGGCGTATATATGCAGCTATATATTAAGAAGCTAAAATCTTATCTACAGACACTCTGAAGGTTTTATACTAGTAAAAACAATATTTCTTGTTTCCTTGCAATAAGGAAAATGAACTCTTCTATTTTTGGAATATTCCTGACCCTCACTATCCACTCCGTCGAAAGTATGACCTTGGAACTTATCAGAAATGATAAATCATGCTATTTTTCCTTTATGAAACCAAGCTATTACAAATGCAAAAAACATTACACACAAAACTCCTTCACACAGGTGACCCTGTCACTCAAAAGCCTGTTTTCTCCTGTATCTCTGATCTCTTGAAAGATTTTTTTTTCTTTTTGTGTCATTTACCATTAATCTAAGCTGCCCTAGAAATCGCTGGTTTCTACAGTACGTACATAGATTTGTTATCTTTACAAAAACAACTTAAAATTCTGTGGATCTTGGTGACAATTTATCCTTCCTCTGCGGAAAAAAGACCCCTCAATTACCTGTAGATCATGTTTGCATCAAAATTACGTAAAAAGGGCGTAGCTCCACTTCCAAATCCCTGTAAAATTATAAAAATCAAGAACTTCAAAATACATAAGTACGTGATTTTCTCAAAACTGAACACTTTCTAAGATAAAAACATGAACAATTTCTCAGTTTCAAAAATACCTAAAGATTTTAACATCAATTTGATATAAATCAAATCTGCCCCTTTGTCAAAACTGAATACCCACGGAGTACCTGGGGGCTCAGTCGGTTAAGCGCCTGACTCTTGATTTCAGCTCAAGTTGTGATCTCAGGGTCCTGAGACAGAGCGCCCATCTGGCTCCCTGATTAATGGGGAGTTTGCTCCAGGTTCTCTCTCCCTCTTCCTCTGCCCCTCCCCCCACTCATGTTCTTTCTTTCTCTCTCTCTCTCTCTCTCTCAAAATAATTAAATAAAACTTTAAAAAAATCTGAATATCTAGGAAGCTTCAGGAAATCATGGTAACCTCTTACTTACAGATGGCTAGAAGAGAATTATTTTAACTGAGTATTTCTTCTCAATAATTAGACACATATTTCTAACTTTTTCATTTGGTTCCTATGGCTCTTTCCAGAGGCCTTCTTGGGTTAGCGGGCCAAACCTCTGGGAGAACAGCTGTAGCAATTTTGTTGTTTGAATTACCGTGCTCCTGCTGTCATGCTGCAAGGGAAGCACCACAGTGATTTAAAGATGAGCAGTTTTATGACCTTTGCTAGCACCTTAATCTTGCTCCCAGCAAAATAAGGGAAGGTTTGAAAACCTTGACTGAGAAATGTAGTTCTTTTATTGATTCAAAACACCCTTACTGACCTCTCACTATGAGCACAGTCCTCCATCTCTGCCCTAGAAAAGTTCACAGCTAGTGAGATACTATATATAGTGTGAGTCTTTGTCCAGAAGACCACGGCATGTATTTGGGGAGCAAGCTAGAAGAAAGTGCTTTGGGAAGTCTACTTTGGGAAAGTCTACTTTGGGAAATCGGACAAGATTTCAGAGCAGAGCTTATCACTGGAGAATGAATAGGAGTTAGTTGTGGTAGGGATCAAAAAGACTATTCTAGCAATGGAGAGCACCATTTCCTAGCATGTGAAGTGCATGCCGGAGTATTTGAGAGCAGGTGAGATCCTGACAACAGGTGAAACTGTTCCCGGACAGAGAACCATTTCCGAACTCAGGTTTGGCTGCTCACTGTTCAAAAATCAATACTCGAGAGACAGGTGAGGGTGGGAAAGGAAAGTTGTTTTATTCAGGAAGCTGTCAACTTGGGAAGATAGTGAGATGGTGGAGTAAGTTCTCAAAGCCCATCTTCCCTGGCCAGGCGAAGCTGGAAGGTGTTTTGTTTTGTTTTGCTTTTAGATTTTATTTCTTTATTATTTGAGAAAGTGCAAGTGGGAGGAGGAGCAGAGGGAGAGGGACAAGCAGACTCCCCACTGAGCAGGGAGCCCACCACAGGGCTCGATCCCACCACCATGAGATCATGACCTAAGCCAAAACCGAGAGGTGGTGGCTTAACCAACTGAGCCACCCAGGTGCCCCAGAAGCTGGAGGGTTGTAAAGGGGAAGGTGTGGGAAGAGGGAGGGGGGGCTACATGCAAGAGAAACAGGTGGCCAGGGGATTATTTGTAGTCTAACATGACCCTAAACAGACTCACTGCCATCACATCTCAAATGTGGTCAGGTCTTACCTTGTGGGAAAGTTTGGTCCTTCACTCCTCAAGACCAGTGGTCTGCAAATCTCAAGGAAAGTAGGTTAGTTCTGCTATAGATCAAGGGACTCTGGTCAGCAAGCAGGGAGTGCAGAAGCTTGAATCAAGTGAACCCTTAAAAGTTGAGTGCTGTTACCAAACCATTTGGGTAGATGGGATAAGGTTGTGAAGAACCTGCAGTGTCACGTTGAGGAGTCTGGATTTTATCTTGTTTTCAGGGGTGCATAGATTTTTAATTAGAAGAAGGAAGAAGAATACTTAGAATTCCAAGCAACACGACTCAATCATTGAATAGGAAGGATGGATAAGAGGGGGTATAGAAGAGTAGGGAGCCTGATGATGAGGTTACTATGGTGAGAGTTTCCAGCTCCACTAGTTGACTAAGATTTCTAAGCAACTAACACAGTGTCCAGCACAAAGTAGGTACTCAATAAATAAGTGTTAAACATTTCTGAATGAACCAGTGAATATAGGCCTGAATTAAAGCTGGATGGATTTAAGAGAATTGTAGGAAACTGTGAGTGCTATAACCAAAACATAAGTGTCATGAGCCCAGAGGTTTATTTTTTGCCATCTTGTCTTTTATGCTTGGAGTACAAGTCAGGTTCGATGATTAGTTGTTTGAATGAATAAAGACAATTATATCAAATGTAATACATTTGGCCTTTCCAACAACACAAAAAAGTATATGCCCGTATTTTATTCATGGAAGGATGGTTTATAATTGAAAATCATTGGAAACAACTTAAATGACCATATATAAGAAGACTGTTGAATTAAGTATGGCACATCACACAACTCAGTGAGATGACGTTCTGAAAAAGCATAAAGAAGGCTTCGGTGAGTTGATATGAAGTAGTGAACGATTTCCAGGATGTATCGTTAAGAGAAATAAGTGAGTCACAAAAGAATCTCTATCAATCTCTATATCTATAATATGCTACTTTTGGGGCAGCAGCAAGAAGTAAGAAAATGTACCTGTGCCTGTTTATTTGTGAATAAAATAAGGACAGTAAGAATAAACTAGAAACTAATAAAATTAGTCACTACAGGAGTTGGAAGAGAATGGGGTAGAAATAGTGCAAGAATGAGGACAGGGTCATGGAGTGACACTTCTCCAAACTATTTCATTTAATTCTGCCCTTTAGAACTAGACTTAGCTGTCTATTTAATCGATCAATCAGGTTATCAAGAGAATGAATGGTAAGGTGTGGTGAAATGTTAACGCTTGAGGAATTTAGAAGAAGTGTATAAGGGAATTCTTTATACTACTTTTGCAACTTTTAAGTAAGTCTGGTTTTATTTCAAAATGACAAGTACTGTACCTGGGAAGAGATAGGTAAAAAAAAAAAAAAATGAGAGAGAAGGAAAGAAGATTTGTGGCATATTTTACTTGAATCACAGGCTAGGTGGTGAATTACCACTGAATTCCTGGCAAATAGAAATTATCAAGTAGATATTAAAACTATGGAAGGAGGAGTGGTTTTAAGAAGCAAGATTATAAGTTATTTGTCACAAGTGTGAGATATGTGCTATTTAGTAATAGTTCTTTTTAGTCAAAGGAGAAAAAGCTAAAGGGAAGGTCATGAATACTAAGCTAGCAGGTTTTCAATATTATCTTAGAATTTTAATTAAAGTCATTTTAGAACTTGCTCTTCCACAAGACTTAACTTGCCTCACCTAGATTAAGAAAAAAATTATCAGAGAGAGACAATTTTGAAGGCGAACAAAAACAGGTAGCATGATATAGTGGGAAAAGATCTGCTAAGGTGGTTATTTAGCATGAAATTAGAATTCCAGCTTCTGACTCCTAATATAGGTTGGAACAGCAGAGATCTTGGAAATGAATGGTGACCATGTTATTAAAGGTGTTTTAGCAGAAGGGCTTCTCTCGAGTTACTGATATACACTTAACTAAAAAAACCATATCTGAGTGGCAATTAATCACGATTCCATTTTTAAGTGTCTTATTTTAAAAACATTTCAATTAGACATTTCAGTCTAGTCTCATTTACGAGATGAAACTCCAAACCCAGAAAAGGGGTCATCAGCAGGTTTTCATCAGTGGTGGCTAGCTGAGGGGATGTTATCTTGCCTGAGAATTACCTGAGTCAGCATGCTAGGGAACCGTGCTCCTCTGATGCTATCAAAATCAGTGGATCTTTAGATTTTACTACTTTGTAAAGAGTTGCCTAGATGTCTACTATTTTCAAATTGTTTTTCTTTTATTCCTATTACCCACTGTCCATGTTCACTTAGACCATATTTTCTTTTCTCATCAAAGGCTATGTTATTATGTTGATTAAATGCAGCCTGGAAGTCCATTCCTCCCTCCTCCCCTTCCCACTTCACCTCTAAAAGCTTTTGTAATAAGTTATAATATAGTTATTTAATCTTACCTCTTATTATGTTTATAAAATATCCCTATGAGTTAAATTATTATTTTTATGGCTTTATCACACTGCTACTGATAGACAATCTCGTACCAAATACGTTGTAAAGCTCAAGACATTCACGCATCTCTTCATGCCTTGTTGGGGTTAATGTAGAGCATGAAATCAGCCAGAACACCTGGCTGGCTACAATGTAACACAGAGGCCCCTGAGGGCAGGGAAGGCTTTGTAGAAGGGCGTAGGCCTTTGGAATGCCAAGGCCTACGTGACCACACTGCCCTTGGAATGCCGCGGGGAGTTGCCTTCCGGAAGCCTTCCTAGCCCAAACAGTCGCCCGGTGGTCTAAGAGATGTGGGCATTGTCCCTTAGGCTCCGTTTAGCGGAACTTGTGGAACATGCAAATTAGCATATTGTATCTTTCCCGGTTAACAGATCCTCCCAGTTTCAGTAAGACCCCTTGTCAACATCCTGTGCTTGAGGAACAGTGATAAAGGATTCGTGATGGTCTTGAAGGACCAATAAAAGTGGGAGCAAAGAAGAGCAAACGGTCTTCGCCTCTGATCGTTAACCCCCTTGCAGTCTCCTCTCCCCTCCAAAGTTTGGAGTTATCTTTGATCCATCATTACAGGGATTGCTGGCCATTCCCGGCAATGCCTAACGTTACATCACACACTAATTCCCTATGGATATAGAGCTGCATACATGTTTATATATATATAGTGAATCTGCGGAAGTGCTAAGGAAGAAAAGCCTTCATTCACTTCTGCAGTCTCTTGGGGGAAATTCACCAGATGGTTTGTGAAACCGTCTTTCCTGCTGCATCAGTGCGTGCCGTGGAACACCTTGTGGGATTAGCGAGCATATCTTTAAGGAAAAAAAACAAGTGGAGCAAAAGGGTGTTTTGGATTCTCTCCTCCCTCAGTGTCCTGTTTGTCAAGACAGACTGAACAGAAAGAGCTGAAACAGATTTTCCTCTTCCCTTCTGCCTCTCAGACCCCTAAGGAAAGCATTTTGTTATTGATCTGCTGCCTGAATCTGCCGGAACAGCAGTTTTGATCTCTAATTCCTTTGAAACAGCTGTCAGCTACACAGGTTTATGCCTCTTTCTTCACTTGCCCTTCTCATATGTGAATTTAGACAAGGAGTGTCTCCCCCTTTAATTTTAAAATGAAAAAAATGAAACAAACCAAAACTGCAGGATGGAATCCATCACAGACTCCAAGGCTTCATGTTAACTAGTAACTTTATTGCTGGAGGCCAATCGTTCTTCCACACACCTGCTCCCAAGGTCATTTGGAGTTCTTTGTTGCAATGTGTTTGGCATAGGTTACTCAGTGTGTGGTAACAAAATAACTTTCCACGCCACACATGCACCATGCTCTACCCATTTGAAAGCCTTTGCTCATATTGTTTGATCCTTAGGTTATTTTGACGTATGAGAAAGATGAAGCCCAGAGTTGTGAGCCTCTTGGTGGGAGACAACCTCCTAAGAGGGAGCTGTGGGTTTGGAGACAAGGTGTTGCTTCCCTTGGTCCCCATTGTCTAGAAGTCCCAGGGTTCCCTGCCGCTTCCAAGGACTCAGCTCTTCCATGGTTCAGGGGAGAGTCTGTTCTGAGTCGGCTTGGAATTATTAGCTCTGTGAATCAGAAGACATGGCTCCTCCTGACATTCTAGAACCTGTGTTGTGATGTTAAATTTTAGTTTCCTCCCTTTTCCAGCAGGGAACATATTTCTGTTTTTTTGAGCACAGGCTCAGAAATCTTCATGGGCGTTAAGTGTTAGGTTCCGTGCCTCCATTCTCAGCGAGTTTGTAACCTTACAAGCAAAATGAGATCTGTGAAGTAATAGTGAGCAACCTGAGACCCGCAGTGGCCCTCGATAGCATCACCAAAAATAGGACTTTGTGACGGTTTTCTCTTTGACTCTCTGTGTTATACGGAGAAGACAAAGGATAGTTTCATTCACAAGACTGTAACGTTGTTTTACGAATTTTTAAGACAGTTAACAGATCAGATCCAGCAGACCCTGTTTATACCTGACAAAGAAACAAACGCTATGAAGATTTTTCGAGGCCCTTCTCATATTGTGTCTACTGCACTCTCCTAACTGGCTTCCTTTTCCAATCACATGATCAGCCTCTTCCTATAATAAAAAATGTATTGACGAGAGGGCTTGCAAGTTTGGTTTTTTTTAGGTATTCTTCCTCTTCTCCCATTTTCTTACTCATCATCGGACATGGAGCTTTTCAAATACCGGACTTCCCGAGTCATCCATGTTCTATTTTCATTTTATGTGTGTATCCCCTGCAATCTAAAGTTATATCATCTTCAGACTTAAAAATAGGAGAAACGAGGTCTTTATCGAAAGAAAAAAAGATTAAGAGTGTGTAGTGGTCTGAATTGTGGCCCCCCAAAAAAGATATGTCCCCATGTCTTAACCCCCAGAACCTGTCAGTGTGACCTTATTTGGAAAAAGGGTCTTTGCAGTTGGGATTAAATTCAAGATCTTGGGATGAGATTATTGTGGGTGATCTAGTTACAAGTGATTTGTGGAGGACACCGATGGAAGAGGAAAGACACAGGGGAGAAGGCCGTGTGAAACAAAGGCAGCCTTGTGTCCCCACAAGTCAGGGAACAGCTGGAGTCCCCAGAAGCTGGAAGAGGCAAGGAAAGGGAGTCCCCCAGAGCCTTAGAAGAGGGAGTGGCTCTACCGACACCTTGGTTTCTGACTTCTGGCCTCTGGAACTGTAAGAGTAAGTTGCTGTTATCGTAAGCCACTCGGTTTGCGGTGATCGATTTGATTATAGCAGCCTTAGGAAAGTAATACAGAGGATATTCCAAAAATTTAGCAGGAGATACAAAGGGTTCCTCAGACTGGGCAAGTTGTTGGCTAGAGCTTCAACATAATAACTTGTTAAGACAAAGAAAACTTGGGAGGAGAGGAGAAAGAAAACTTTCGGAATGTGCGTCCGCCCTTCGTTTCCTTCTGTTACGGAAGGAAGTGGTTGTCTTCTCCCAGAGCTCTAGCTTCTGTCACTTCTCAGTAAAATCCCTCCCTGTTCCCTTTACCTTTACTTTCTTTACAGTCTCTTTCCTCTTAGCATTTAAACATATCCTGGTCAATCTCATCTAATAACACAAACAAAAAGAAAACCTTAACAAGATGTCTTGGGGAAGCTGTCCACAGCTGGACATACAGGTCTTCTACTTCCGTTTTTTATACTGCTGGATAGTGTTCCGTAATGTGTTTGTCAGTTTGTTTATTCATTTTTTCCACTTCCCTATTGAAACACTTAGTGCCGTTTCATTATTGCTCTATGACAAAAAGGGCAGTGTGCCTCCTTTGTACAGATGGGAGTTTTTGCACTGGGTTAGAAGTGGATAATGGTGTTTCAGATGATATGATATGCACTAATTTAAATTGTAATATGTATTTGCCAAATTGCTTGGAAGAGTATATCAACTTAAACTCTGCTCTGCTGGATGGATTTGCTGTTGTGTACCTTCTACTCTCTTCCTTCTTTTGAGGCTGTCCCATCCATTCTCATGGCTTCTATGACCATTTATACTCACCCTTATTATTCTCAAATCTATACTTCAAAATCTCTTTGCTGATTGAAACTCTTATCCAACTGATGATTGGACACTTTCATTTTGAATTCCACAGAGAGCTGTGCCCTTTTCTAACTCCCTGCCAGCTGATCCAGCAAGCTCTAGTCATTTCAGGGCACATACCTACCACCACGATGGGATCTAAGTCATCATCTTCTTCTACCCTTTCTGGGATGACATGCCAATTGCTCCCCTTAAACAGAATCATGTTCTTCTGTAATCTATTTTTGATGATCTTGTTTCTTTCATCAGGCATGCTTTTTCACTGCTGGGTATGACCTCTGTGGTTCCCTCTGCCTGGAGCGCCCCCATTCTCCCACTTCTTCTCTTAAATTGCTGTATTCTGATTGTGGCTTAAATTTGATTTCCTCTAGGAAGTCTTAACTGACACTTGCCCTCACTTACCTCCAATGCTTTTCTATGGTAGATGCCTTGCTGTGTGCTCTTTTAGGTCTTCTGGTGTCCCCGTGATGATGTCCTTATCAGACAGTATCAGTCTATTCTGTCTTTCCTCACACAAAGACCTTACTTTCTTGGTTTTTTAGATTTACAGAAAATCCAGAAATGTAAGTTTTCTAAGATTCTTCCTTTTCCAAAATTGTTTTGATTAATCAAGTTTGTTTATATTTTTATACAAATGAGAGTATCGACTTTTCTATTTCTGTTAAAAAGAGTTGAGGTTTTGATTGGGTTGTATTGCTTTGATGGATCAGTTAGGAGAGAATCGATATTTTAGAACTATTGAGTCTTCCAATCCATGAACATGGTACATATTTCCTTTTATTTCCACCCTCTTTAATTTCTCTCATCAATGTTTTGTGGTTTTCAGTAAAAAGTCTCACATACATATTGTTGAATTTATCGTGAAGTATGTCACATTTTCGATGCTAATATAAATGGCAGTGTTTTATTAATTTCAATATTTATCATTGCTTTGTTAGAAATACAGTTAATTTTAAAAAATATCTTATTTATTTATTTGACACAGAGAGAGCACAGCAGGGGGAGCAGCAGGCAGAGGGAGAGGGAGAAGCAGGCTTCCCATGGAGTAGGGAGCCTGACATGGGGCTTGATCCCAGAACCCTGGAATCATGACCTGAGTTTACCTGACTGAGCCACCCAAACATCCAGAAATACAATTAATTTTTCAATATTTATTTGTATTCTGAGGACTTTTAAAAGTCACTTATTAATTATAGCAGCTTACTAATAGATTTTTGGGGATTTTTTAGATCACAGAAGTAGGTATACTCTGTTACCTTTGATGCTTCTCTGAATATATGAGATGCTTTATCTTTTAAAAAAAAACAAAAAAAAATCATATTTATCAGCTCTGTTCACTGAAAAGGCCTAGAAATTATAATTAGCCAAGTCACGTGCATACCCATAGTGTCCACAGTTTGGCCTTCATTTTTTCACAAAATAGAACCAGTTCTTTTTTGATAAATGGCTGACTTAAGGTCTAAGGCAGGAAATAAATAAGATGAACCTGGAACATATTATTACATCAGACATTGAGAAAACTATCAAAGACCTCTTTGGGAATGGCAGAAAATCTTGGGTGCAAACTTGAAGAGCCTTCTCCTAGTCCAACATGAGTTAATTTGAATTTCAAGAGGAAGAATACATAAACAACAAAAACATAAAATATGTTTAATGATTTCATAATTATTCTTAAAGAACTGGTCATCACTGGGGGATTCTGGAAAAACCAGTTTATAGTTGTGGATGTTAAATCAAGAGAAAAGATCAAATATTTACTTTGATTTTTAAAAATAAGCTTTTACAACTGGCCGAAAAATAATAGAAAAAGGAAAGTTTCTTTATAAAGAATTGTTGAAGAGAATAAATGAAGAAGAGAGAATGACATTAGCCTTTCACCCTAATGAACTATTGCAACATTAAGAACTGCTAGCAAAAAAAAGGGGACAACAAATTATTCTTGTCATCCTGATGAGAGGATACACTTATGTATATATTCTTGTTAAAAAGAAAAGAGAGAATGATCTGGATCTGATTCAATCTCCATATCACTACTTGACAAGAAATAGGAAAATAAGTTAAATTTTAAAGGTATAATGAGGACAATCTAAAGTGTAAGAAACTGTACGGGACAAACAACTTTTTTTACTTTGATGAAATAAATTGCAAGGAAAAAAATAGATGGAAAGGAAGGCTATAGATTAAAAGAGATATTATAACTTATCAATCAGTCCCAATGCATGGATTTTTAAAATTTATTTTAAAAGATTATAAATAAGGGGGTGCCTGGGTAGTGCAGTTGTTAAGCGTCTGCCTTTGGCTCAGGGCGTGATCCTGGTGTTCTGGGATCGAGCCCCATATCGGGCTTCTCCGCTGAGAGCCTGCTTCTTCCTCTCCCACTCCCCCTGCTATGTTCCCTCTCTCGCTGGCTGTCTCTCTGTCACATAAATAAATAAAATCTTAAAAAAAAAAAAGATTATAAATAAGAACCCAAAAGCTATTTATAACATTTACAAATCAATTAGAAAAGTTTAACACTGACCGGGTACTACCATATTATGAGTTAATCACCGTTACTTGTTTTTGGTATGATAAAGATGTGCTCTTGTTAAAAAAAAAAAAAAGAACTTTATAAAAAAAAAGAGAGAAAAACCCTTATACTTACAGAAACATAAGAAATATTTATGAATAAAAGTGTTACAGTGCCCTTGGATTGCCTCCAAATAATAAGAAATATAAACTGTGAAAGGGGTTGTGGTTGGGGCAGGATGGGCCATGGGTTGGTATTTGTTCGACCTGAATGAAAAGTACATGAAAGTTCATACAATTCTGTCAACTTTTGTGTATCTAAAATTCTCTGTAATTAATTTTATGAAATGACTCTTGGTCAGAGGTAATTTAGGACATGACTAGTTGCATAAAAATTCTACTGATTGAACATTAAGTGTGATGTAGGGTCATTTACAGGAATAAATATTGTAAGGCTTTTACAACTTTCATAACAGCATAATGGAGACAAGCTTGCTATCTTCTGTTATTAATCAAGATATAACAGCTTTTTCTTATAAATAACAAACAATTTTTCTTAAATGAATAGTGCTGTGTGGACAGAATAGCCATGCTAATTATTATATCCTAAATGATACCACATATTTTGTTTTTCCTAAAATGATTCATAATAGATTGCAATGTGAAGCATTTTGAAATTGCTGGGATTTAAAAAAAAATTACTTTCCAAGTAAAGTTTAATTCTTAATAATAAATCCTATTTGTTTGAAGCAAATGTGTGTATACCATATTTGTAATTATATTAAATTACAATATACACTTCAAAATAATTTAAAAATAACTGTAAAACAAGCATGACTTTTGTAGATATAACTAAAGAAAAATGAAGAAAATAAATTTACTTATAATTCTTAAGACCATTAAGACCATTAACATTTTGGTACATTTCTTTTCTTTTTTTCCCCACATTTTACTTAGACTTTTCTTTAGGATTAGACAGTAGCCTTAATTTGGTACAATGGCTTATAGAATAAATTTTGTAGCCCCTCTCCCTGTCTTTTTTTTTTTTTTTAACATTTTCTATGTTTTTCAGATTCTTAATAAGAAATTGTTCTCTAATGGTTCCCTCATGTTTTCTCAAAGCCTTTTGAAACAGAGATTGGTATAGGTAAAGTCATTATTTTATAGATAATTTTTCAGTGCTTGCATTAAATTTTATAGCATCTGTTTAAACTGACCCTCGTCTATATGTATATATGTATACCAAATTTACTTTTGACTAATTCATTCTTTTGACTAATTGAATCTTCGATTCGCCTTCCACTCTGCTGGAACAGCAGATGAAAAGTGTAGTTGTGGTTTTCTGACATATTCAAGAGGGTCTTTCTGTTCCTCGGGAGGCAGCCTTAGATCTATGGCTAATAGTAGCGTGTGTGTGTGTGTGTGTGTGTGTGTGTGTGTGTGTGTGTGCTCGCGTGCGTGCGCATGAATAAGCTTGAAAGTCTGGCTGTTTGCCTTTAAACCATGCATGTTTCATCATTTATCTGCTGTGTGACTGAGCGAGTTTTTCCATCTCTCTCTTTTCTGGTTTTCTTATCTGTGAGTAGGGTGTGATAATAATTATCACTTACTCAGTATTTACCATGAATACAATACACAATTCTAAATTTTTAATGTGTACTAGATATAGAATACTTGGTTCACAAGATTTCTTTTTTTTTCCTCAGCTAAGATGTTTCTAAAAATCTGTGTGCTGGGACATCTCAGGGTCCTGAGATCATGACCTGAGCCCAAATCAAGAGTTGGATGCTTAACTGACTGAGTCATCCAGGCACCCCTCTTCATCTCTTTATATTATTAGATTGAGCTTCTGAAGTGGAAAACCAAAATTAACTTGTGTTGGGAGTGTCCACAGTCACTCAAATAGTACTTTGCATTAATGTTTATTAAGGTGACTTAATGAATGGGGGACTGTAGCTTGATATGTTTTTACTAAGGCAATCTTGTACATGCCATGCTAGCTGTGTGTCATACCAACTTCTTCTACCCTCTTGATTATAAAGCTTGAGAAGGAAGAGATATAGAATGTTTTGTTTAATGACACAGATTACTAAAAAGATCGCTAGAATAAAGGTGAAGATGGCAGGCATTGTGGCATGGTTTACCTGTGGCCTTAGGTTCTCCATCATAAATTCAGGATGATAGCATATAAAGTTTCTAATATCCATTACTGCACCAAATTTGGAGATTTTTTCCATCCTATGTCTCTAACAATACTTAGACATGATAATACCTTGAAAGCAGGTGCCCAGTGAATATTTATGGAAATGGGATGCTAATTTGTGTGTAAGTTTTTCTTTTTTTAAATGGTAGACAGAGGGGCGCCTGGGTGGCACAGCGGTTAAGCGTCTGCCTTCGGCTCAGGGCGTGATCCTGCCGTTATGGGATCGAGCCCCACATCAGGCTCCTCCGCTATGAGCCTGCTTCTTCCTCTCCCACTCCCCCTGCTTGTGTTCCCTCTCTCGCTGGCTGTCTCTCTCTCTGTCAAATAAATAAATAAAATCTTAAAAAAAATGATAGGAATTTCATGATCTGAATATTTGGTGAGCTTTTGTTCTCTTATACGGAAACTCAGCATTTGGAAGATTTTAAGGTTTATAAATTTCAGCACCCTAATTTTAGAGATGAGGTTGAGAAAAGTGGACCCGAAGTTGTGTCTTGGTTAAGATGACATAGTAACCAGCAGAAAGCAAGGACCAGAAGCCACACCCTTGCCTTTTGACCCAGAGCCTTTTCCCTTCTATGATCCTTTGAGTTCCAAGAAGCAAACCAATGAATGCAATGTTGTATTTACATATGCAAACATTTTTTTACTTTTCTTTAATTTCCTCAGTGTGTCAACAAGGAGATACAAAAGAAAGACTTTTAATTTTTCAATCCCGAGTACTTTCTTCAATTTGGGTCAGCCATGTGTTATTGTTATGGAACAAACAATTAGTGCGTCAGTATAGAATATCAGTTGTTACAAAGGTTGTTTAGCATTAAGAATGAAATGAATGACCTTCTGCTGATAATCTTGAGATCTGGTTAATACAGAGGCATACAGGTGGGTTTACCAACTCAAAAAGAAAACAAACTACTCCTTCTTGCACAGTTACTGAATGATCATTCTAAAAAGGCATTTCAGAGGTGGCAAGGAGATGCTCCTGGTTATTTGGAAGCAGACTGGAGGCAAGAAGACTTGCGATTTTTATTAAACCTTAGGTTTAATTAAACCATTGGTTGTAATTGAGAAATTATTTGAAGTCAAACAGATGGAAGACAATGAGAGGAGTTCTCCCTACACTAGCTGCCTGAAAACACAATCAAGAAAACCAAACTACCAAGAATGGTGGAGATATTTGGTCAAAACAAGCTCTCCCCTGACGTCTGTAGCTCCAGTGTTTTGCAGGGACACTGTGGTGCTGGGAGCGGCAGTATCAGTAGGAAAAAGGGGGCTTCTGGAATAGAGATAAGACAGTTTAGTTTCCTCTTCATAATCTAGATCAAACTTTTTTTTAAGGTTTTATTTATTTGAGAGAGAGACAGAGAGAGCACAAGCAGGGGGAGAGGGAGAGAGAGAAGCAGATGTTCCCCCGAGCTTGGAGCCAGACGTGGAGCTCGATCCCAGGACTCAGATCATGACCTGAGCCGAAGTCAGTTGCTTAACTGAATGAACCACGGAGGCACACCAAGACCAACTTTTGAAATGACTAAGTGAAGCTCAGGTTCTTTTACTAATCATAGGGAGGTAATGCAGACATTCACATTATAAGGGAGAAGTGGGTATATAATTGGAATAAGAAATAAAAGACAAGTGGTATAATTTTGTTCACCAAATTGGTAAAGATGTAGTTCGTTTAAAATGTGTGGAAAGGTTCATATTCGTAAATCTGATTGTGAGGTGAAGTCAAGGTAGGCTATATATATACTATTAGCTTTAAACTGTTTTGAAATAATATCCTCATAGAAAATCAAAGTAGGTGGGTTTCATTTGCAACCCTCTTATCATGATCATGCATATCACTTTCATTTATTTCTTTTGATATTTTAAAAAATGTAGATTTACGGGGCGCCTGGGTGGCACAGTGGTTAAGCGTCTGCCTTCGGCTCAGGGCGTGATCCCGGCGATCTGGGATCGAGCCCTACATCAGGCTCTTCTGCTATGAGCCTGCTTCTTCCTCTCCCACTGCCCCTGCTTGTGTTCCCTCTCTCGCTGGCTGTCTCTATCTCTGTCGAATAAATAAATAAAATCTTAAAAAAAAAAATGTGGATTTGCACCCTGCTGTATTTATAACTGATTTGAAACTCTTGACTTCTACTGAAGTTAAGTAATCTTTATATCAACACTATTGTTTAGGCCCATTATCGCAATAACCTCATGAAATTTAGGTAATTAAAAAAAAACTCCACTTTTCCAAAAGGTTCTTACAGCTCTCCACTTAAACTTAAAAGTGATTGTTACATATGTCAAACTCTGGAGATGGTCTACACTAAATAGAACTATGTGCTGGAACTGTGTGCTGGGACATTCTTATAAGGAAGAATTGGTAAGTATTGTGTATTCCAGCACAGAATTACTTGCAGAAGCAAATACAGATTTTTGAGAGACTAGGAAGAGGGTCAATAGGAAGACAATGATCATCAAAAGGGAATTGTTAATGAGTCATTACCAGTAACATGAAAAAAGAAAATTTAAAAGGCCCGTGGTATGGACAGATGGACTTCCTAAGTCAGAGACAGAGATTAGAGATGAGATGACCTCAACCTGAAGCTGATAGAAATACCCAGAAAAAAAATACTGTTGTATCCAAGAAGCAAGGTTTTATAGCTTTGTCTTTAGATGAGAAGTTTTATTGGTTTTGCCAAGGATAGAGACCACACAAATGACCTGGTAACTTTCATTTCTTGGGATGTATTTTGCTTTATTCTTTTCCAAACTCACATAAAGATTATTAATACAGGTTTAGAGACACTTATTCAAAATTGAGATGTAGGACAATATGCATAGGTGTAGAGGTTTTTCAGAATTATCTTTAATTACTATTGTTTACTTTATAAATTCATCCTTGTTTTCAAACCAAATGAAATGCTTCAATGACATAGAGTCTTTCTGATGTCCGTTAATCTGCATGTCTTCTATCACAAAATGCATGTCTGAGTTGGTACAAGTCTGGCATTTTTATGATATGAGTTTGTTTTATTGTTTAGAAATCTTCCTTGACAATTTAATGAAAACGCTTACTATCTTAGGTTCTTTTAATGCTTTTCAGATTTTTTGTACACAGTGTTCCATGTCAAAGTATACTTTCAGATCTACTGTCTTTAAAGTGAGAAGATCTCTTTTTGCATTGTCATAACTCATATTCAAATAAATCTTTGGCACAAAGTCAGTTTTACCTGGATGCTGTCTCATTTGTCTAAAGGTATCTCACCACTGTACTTTTTTTTTCCAATTGGTGAAGGGAAAAAAAAAAAAGCCCTACATTCCTGAGGATTGATTATACTGGTGTCTGAAATCTTGTCAGTATCTAAAGTGTAGGATATGAATAACTATATTCAAAGTGACGTTTTGCATTTAAAGAATCATTTTTCATATTTAGTGCACATGTATGAACTTCAACTCAGGTTTTAGATATTTAGTTTTGGCTGTATATTTTTCTTGGGAAACTAGAAGCTTCTCTCGGGATTAATTCACTTATATGCCCATTGTGTCTTGTAAAAAATAATTTGAATTTTTCATGCATATGTGAGTCCAAACACTACTTGAAATAAGTGATTGGCTTCAAAATATCAATGCCCATAAAGATACCCAAAAGTCATTTGGAGAAAATAGAACTGACACTCCGTGGAATTTGGCTCTGTACACAGGGGAGTGGAGGAGAGAGCCAAGAATGTTATATTCTTAACACTGGCAGAGGTTACAAGCTCATTTATTATAGAGGAGTTATTCTTTAACTGAAATCCTACGTATCCTATTGATATTTACATAGAAGTACTAACAGGCAGCCCTTCCAAGAGCAACTTCTAGGAGTTTAAAGACAATGCTGCAAGGAGAGACTATTAGTATTTTATCCAACTTGCAGAAATAGCCCCTACTGAGCCCAAGATTAGGGCGTGTACATCAAAAAAGATTATTAAAATATTGGGAGGTATGGAATTGGTAAGATTTGTGGGCTTGGGTCCTGAAGGTGAGATGTGGGAGGCAGAACTTTAAAAAACTTTATGTTTTGTTCTTTAGAAAATGACCAGCAAATCAACATGCCCTGGGCACTTGTTAGAAATTTATATTTTAGGTGCCATCCCAGACCTATCAGCATCTTCAGGGCTGAACCCCAGAAATATGTTTTAATAAACACTCCAGGTGATTATGATGCATTATAAAATTTGAAAACCACAATTACAGAGAAAGTAAATTGAATTAGGCATGAATCCTAGTCTGCTGGTGTTTAACCAGATTACCTTGGACAAGTCACTCAACCTATGTTTCTGCTAATTGAAAACGATGATCAATATTGTCATATTGATCGTCTTGACACCCATGAAAATGATCAGTATGGTGGAATCCAACATATACAATTAAGATCATGAAGATTAAACACTCACTTATGGAAGCAATTGAATGGGTTCAGGAAAGCAGATGTTGAGTCAATAGTGTCACAGAGCAACCAATAGATACAGGGAACAAGGATTTCTGAAAGTTCTTATTTTAAAGGATAGATTCTATGGGATTTTTCCCCCCAGGAACTAAAATAAATTCAGATGTGCAAGATATTTGGCATGGCAAAAAGCAACTGAAACATGAGTCCTGAGAATCCTTCTCATCTACAAGCCTGGCTCTACCCTTTCCAACTATTCCCCCATCTCTAGAAAATGTATGAGATCTTTAAATGGAGAACATGTTTGACCTTTCTTGCTTGTTCATATATTGTGCAAAATGCATAGAGAATGCTATATCGAAGATCTGTATTGTGCAGGGAGAGCAATGGGCATCTAGAAGATGACTAGACGGAATTAAATCTAAAAATATCTAAGAGGGACTGAAGCCAGTGATAGAGTTCTGACTGGTTAGGGGTGTGGTGTGATAGTGAAATGATATGCAACATTATGTGATAGCCTGTAACATGACAGGCTATTGTTTACTGTTATCATGATTTATCTATTCTCACTTTGTGTATGTATGTGTGTGTGTGTGCTTGTTTTGAATGAGAGAGGGAAGGAGCAGCGGGGAGGGGCAGAAGAAGAGGGTGAGAAAGAATCTTCAGCAGACTTCATGCCCAGCATGGAGCCCAACACAGGGCTTGATCTCACGACCCTGAGATCATGACCTAAGCCAAAATCAAGAGTCAGATGCTTAACTGACTGAGTCACCCAGGCACCCCTGTCTATTCTCATTTTAAACTAATGGCCACAAATCTCAAATGGACAAATAACATGGTCAAGAAATCTATTTTACTAATGAGCCCATTGCAGATCATTTCATATCTTCTAATTTTTCCTCAAAATTTCCATAGCCCTTCTTCCGCTGATGACCCATTCACCAACGAACAGCCCTCAAGTGTCACTTGAAAAGTACAGACTATCAGAATTGAAATTCCACGTCTTCTCACCACAGGATCTATCCACTCAACTATATCTGAACTTCCTGCCTTCACTCCTGTAGAAATGGATGAGATAAAATATTCATGTTCCCGGAAGACCTATTTTTTATATCTTATTCCCTCTCATTTTCTCAAAAACTTCAATTGGCAATTACTTCCTCTCTCTTCTTCATCTCATTTCCCTTCTCTGCTGGATCATCCCCATCACCATACCAACACACGCTGGGATTTTTCATCTTGGTCTCACATCTCCAACACCCTATTTGTATTTTTCTTTTTATAACAATTTTTTCCAGAAAAACATGTCTATACTCTACTTTTTCAACTCCTAATCATACTTTAAAAAATTTATAAAACAACATTCTTTAATTATACAACTGATAGGAATCAATTCTATGAAAACCAGAATACAGACAAAGAAGAGGAACAAATTAAAAACTATCAATAATTCCAACACCCAGAGAAATTCAAACTTAAAATTTGGTATATACTCTTCTTTTTCAAAATTTAATTTATAGCTTTATCAAGTAATACTGTGCATATTTTTTAAAGAACAAAGACACTGGGGTGAGAAAGCATTTGCATTTCCATTTTATTCACAACTGCTTCTGGCTCCCTGGAGATAACACTTTTACCTCCAGGGCAGAAGTTGAAGTCAGCCTGCAAGATTTGCTCCAAAGCTCTGCTCCTTGCTGGCTGCGTGACTTGACCCAAGTCGCTCAGCTCTCTGTACTTCATTTGCCTTTTCTCCATAGAAGGCATAACAATATAACCTATCAAAGGGGTTATGGTGAGGATAAAATTACCAGAACAGTGTTAAGCACACAGTGCATAATACATAGGTATTGCTGCGATTGTTTTTGTTATTACCATAAATTGCATAATTCTTTTTTTAAAAAATATTTTATTTATTTGTTTGAGAGAGAGAGAGAAAGCACAGAGGGAGAAGCAGACTCCCTGCTGAGCAGAGACCCTGATGCAGGGCTCAATCCCAGGACCCTGAGATCATGACCTGAGCTGAAGGCAGATGCTTCACTGACTGAGCCACCCAGTAACCCCGATTAATTGCATAATTCTAAATGAAATGTTCATATTACTATGTCTTGATTTTTAATATTAAGACAATTAGAGACTTGTATTTATGATGCTTTAGCTCTTTTACCTTGTCTGATAAAACACACATTGCCCATCTCCTTATCCTAACACCTATGGCCTGATCACAGTTTTTGCTTAAGTCAAAGAATGTAATATGGGACATTTTATCCATTAAATTTCTTTGCTGTCATTTGATGTAGTTTTGGGAACAACTGAAGGTAAACACATGGGTTCTATGCCACCATGTTGAACTGGAAAGTTCCACTGGACTTTCACCCATTAGATTCTAGCTTCTGACCCACCACTCCATTGACACTGCTCACGGTGAAGTCACTAATGACCTCCATATTGGCAATTTCTCTGTCTTCTTCAGTTGACTTCTCAGCGGCACTACTTTCTCCTTATTAAAGCACTTTTCCTCTCTTAGCTTCTGTGATATCATCTTCCTCTTAGCTCCTTCTCAGTCTCTTTGAGTTGTTCCTTTTCCTCTGCTAGACACCAGAATTTTGGAATACCCCAGGGCTTTGTCTTGGACCTGCTCTTCTTCCCGTCTACATTCTCCCTGGACGATCTATTTAGCACATGTAGTTTAAACAATGCCTAAATGCTGATGCCTTATTCTTTCTCCCATGGCCTCTCAAACATACATCGAATGGCCTAACTGATATCTCTAGGCATCTAATAGTTATCTTAGAACGAGCATGACTTAACCGTATATCTTGATCCCTTCCATTGCTGCACATACCTACGAAACATTTGAATTAAAAAACAATCATGCTCTTATTTTACCTTCTCACACAGTTATAGCAGAGACCCAAGACCCATTTTTTTTTAAGATTTTATTTTTAAGTAATCTGTACACCCAACATGGGGTTTGAAACCATAACCCTAAGATCGAGTCACATGCTTCACTGACTGAGCCAGCCAGGTCCCCCCCTCCCAAGACTCATTCTTGATTCCTTTCCTTTTCCTTTTTTAGAAATAAATGCAACATTCAAACCTGTCCGTTCTATCTCCAAAATATATCCTGAATACACTTACGTCTCTGAACTTCCACTGCTACCACCCTAATCTAGGTTGCCCTTCTTATCTTGCCTGGAGTCTTACAGAAGTCTCCTTGCTTCCATTCTGATCCTGTGTGACTAGGGACTTTTTTTTTTTTTTTTTTGATAGGCAAACAAAGAGGAGTAAAAGTAGTGATTTTTCCTCATCTTTTCACAGCTACAAACTCCTAAAAATAAGATAAGACCTCTCCTGATCAACCAAGGGAAACCTTGCCCACCGATCACGTTACTTTCTGGGATAGAGCACTTTATAGCAGTGCAATCTGAAATTACCCACGTGTTTGTCACTGGCCAACTCCCTTAACTCCCAAAGCTACCTGATAGTGGGTTCTTTGCCTGGAATATCCAGTGCACAGAGAACATGTAAATTATGCTTGGAAAACACTGTTTGAGAATGAATTAGTGAATCAACGGAAGCCATATGTTGAAATCCCATTTATTTGGAGTGTTTATACGTTTACACAAAATTCTTAATGGCTAAAATTCTTTCAAGACCCAAATAAATAAATGCTTCAAAGCGGAATTGTTGCATTTCAAGTATTTGTCCTGGTATCATAAGATCCTGCGTGGAAACAGCTGCTTTGGTTACCTCTGCTTAATCACACAATTAGTTAGGTAATATATGTGGATATGAACAGATTAATAATTTAAATCAAGCACATTCCATTTGGAACATTTAATTTTTTCATTTATCTATCTACTAAATGTACGGCTTGCTTTTCATAATATAGAGACTAAAGACTGATTCAGTAAGAGTAACATTAGGAAAGTAAATCTCATCTATTCAAAAAATATATGTAAGATGTTATTTTCTGGTAAGCACTTCATAAGGTAACCCCTTGGTAAGAAAACACCAAAACAATTGTACTTTAAGACTGTGCAAAGGATAGCATTAAAAGTCTGCTTGCAAATTATAATTTCTTTTGTTTATTGCTTGCTGTGCTTTTCTGCTTTCAAAATGAAAGTTTTTCCTTCAAAAGAGAAATATTAATTGGTAAATCTAGTAACTCAAATCTATACTGGAAATAACAGCAATAAAGGACAAAACACGTGTTTCAGATGTGAGATTTTTAAAGTCAATTTTAATGCATTCTAACATCCGTGCAAGAGTAAACCTACAGTTCTTAATGGTCTAGTCTGCATAGCACTGCAGTCTCCAGACACTTTTAACAACAACAACAACAACAACAACAAAGCATATTCAAGGACAAGAAATGTGGTTTGGGTCTCAGCTATCCTCAGACCTCTGCTATACAATTACAGAATATATTAAAATAGACACATTTCAAGGAAATAACATAGGTATGCATAAAATCTCAAAATAAGCATTGCAAATGTCCAAAATCATATTTGTTTAAAAACCCAGTATTATATTTTTTAAGTAGTGTCACTAGTGATGATCGATAAACTTAAAGGTTATAGTAACTAATTAGCTATTCTACTTTACATCTTTGCTTTAAAAAAGAATTATTTTCTATAAAAAATTTGTACTATATTTGAAAATTACTCTATGTCTTTGGTTATGAAGAAAAATGTATTTCTAATGCCAATGGGTAGTTCAAATACTCACAGTGTATGTCGGTTCTGTTCCCTAGGTATTCTTCTCAATATATCATTAGACTGATTCAATTTAAAAAAAATCGGTGAACATGGATAATGTTCTTTCAGGATCTCCCTCAGTTGGTTTATTTCTAACACATTTTCTTTTTGTACATAGTCTCTACACTAGAAAAATAAAAACAATATGGAATTAACTTTCATTTTTCATAAGGATAAACAAAGAGTAAAAAAGTAAGGAAGCCACTTAATGAAGAATATGCAAGTTTGGGGACCTATTTCTCAGTGTTGTTGGAAACTGAATAAATTCATAAATGAAAAACAAATTCAAATTACTCTCTTTTTCAAAATATTTACTTTTGATGTTTTGGCCTTTTTTTGTAGTTTTCATATTTAAATTTGATAAGGAAAGAAGTGGTAGATAAGTTTTGAATTCTGGCTGATTTATATAATTCCTTGAGATTGTATCCTCTAACACTTTTTACTATAAACCCCCCCAATTTTTAAGATTCTGTGACATTTTATACCTTTGTAGCCCAAGATTATTCATATATTTATTTATCTATTTACTCATCCATGTTCTTATATAAAGTTAACATAGTCACAAAACAATTGAAAATAGCTTGTAATACTGGATACAATAGAGCAAGATAACATATCAGAAGTGTACGAGAAATAGAAGATGACAGAAAAAAAGTCAAAGGGATGAAATAAAACCATCCAGGAGTTACTTTCGTTCATGTAATGCATGTAATGATGTCTCATTGTAGTCATTGACTACGAGGTTTTCGTTTACTATAAAAATACAACAATAATGATAATAATGATAAGAACCACTCAGATATATTTTTATTCTGTGCTAGACGTTGATCTAAGCTCTCTATATAATACATGTAATTTTTGCCTTAACCCTGAAATTATGCTCATTTTCTACATAATGAAACTGATGTTTAGAGAGCTTGTCCAAAACCTTGTCTAAATTGGAGATAATAAGTGTAAAGCCTAGAAATTCAAACTGGCTTCTTTGAGGCTCCAGCTACACCCACTAGCCCTAGGCTCCATATTTAATTTTTGCCAGATTTATCTTCATTATACACTAAAGGTCAAAGATTATTTGAACTCCAAGCACGTTCGTGATGCTTAATGGAACTGACCCATCTAACTTAGATTTACAACTCATTATCCAAGAAACAGTAGTTCCTTCTATGACAGGATGACAGTTCCTAGGTACAGCTCAGTGCAGAGAACTTTAGCTTTGCAGAAATCTTTGTAGTGACAGTAGGTTAAAGATATCAACCTTCTAACTGGTTTCAATGGAAATAACATAAGTTTGTGGAAGTTAAACAGTAAGTTAGAATTTTTGGAGTCCTTGGGATTTTCCATGAAGACCATTATGTCAACTGTAAATAGCAACTGATTAATTTCTTCTTCTCTTATCCGCATGCTTTTTATCACCCCCCCCATATTGGTCTGGTTAGACTGTCTAGTTTCCTAGTCATAGAAAATAACACCACTGTAAATTGATCCTTTATAGGAGAATGTCCTATAGATTTTGTAACCATACGTACATAAGGTGTCATCAGCCATAATTGGCTCTTCAAAATGTCGTTCTAGTCTGAGTAGCCAGTTGCTTCATAGAGATGGGGAACATGGTGAAACTAGTGAATTCCTTAAGCTATGATACCACTCCTACTCTTCATTTGGTATAAAATGAACTCACTTTTCATTTCAAGGGTGCTAGTTCTATAAACTGGCACAACTCTGGAAAATGGTTGATGTGCACCATTCTATTGTGAGAATTAAGGTCAGACTTATTCACACTATCTGAAGCTTTTCCAGTTACACAAATCAAGTAAGACTTTAGTGGGCTACCATCAGTTTCAGTCCTAGGGACACTATGATCAGTTAGGTAAATCAAAGTTCTTTATGGGTCAAACCATTCTGGTATTTTCTGATAACCGCTTTGGACCTGCCACCCAACATGGTTCCTGGTCTCTGGAAGTTAAGTGCTTCCACCTAGTCCTTATCACTTCTGGATCTCATCAACCTTATTGGATTCAGAGAGCCCACTTTGATAGTAAAAGCTCCCACTGTTGCTCCTGGACTGCATGGAGCTCTTCACAGATGCTGGGGCACTCTTCTCCAATGTATCAAATCTCAAAGTTTTGTTGAAGGAAATGTCTACAGGGTTCTCACAGTTAGGGTGTGAGTGAGCAGATCTTACATAAAAGAGTCCACACAGCATTTCACTTTTTTCAAGCCTTTGATTATTTTCCTCTAGAGTATACCAAGAAGTTCTGGAATCTCAAGTTCATTTAGTGTGGACCACCTTTGGGTCTAGGTTTGAATATGTTGATTAAGCAAATTGTTGGAGCATTCCCAGTCACTCAATCTAACATAGTGAATAGACAATCTCTGCTTAGTGCACCTATATTAATATATTTAACCTGATTGAACATTATTCTCCTTCCACCCTGATCCTACACCTTAGGTTATGTTCCCATACATATTCTGTAGGTTTGTGTTAAAAATTGAAAATATCATGCAATTTCTTTGGAGTATAGGTGACTACCAAGGGGTCATACTTTGCCAGCAGGCCGGAAGCCTTCTGGGACTTGGTTCTGGTTATAGGTGTAGAAACAAGATGTGTGGGTATGAGATCAATAATTCTCTGCAGAAGACCTACTTCACTGGAGACAAATACAGGTTTTCAGGCAAGAGGAGTTAATCTACTCAGGAATGGAAGTTGTTTCTACAGGCAAATGAGGCCCAGTAAGGTTTAGGAGTTCAAAGTCTTCAACTTCATCACAGTCTGTCCATCAATCTTTATCCCACTTTTTAGGTCTACAGATTTCCAATACCTGATATAATTTTAGAATGCCCATGAAATTGGGAATTCCGTTTTCATAGTAATTTAGGCATCTGTAGATTAGAATTAGGACTTCATTTTTAAAAATCTTGATCCTGAAGTTACAGGAAATAATAAATTATTTTAGTGTAGTCATAAAAGTTCTCTGACCCCCTACTTGAAACCTGAGCTTAGACTTCATAAAAGTAACCCTTTTTGTCACTGTATGTTGTGGACTACCAGTATCTGGTTAACAATGACATTATTGCTTCTAAATGTAATCAGATCAGAGAACTAATTACACATTCCCATTGTAAGTTTCTGTTCCCCAGAAGAACTTCTGATACTAACAATGGTATCAGTCAGTGTTCTGGCAAAGAAGCAAACTCCACAAATATTATAGAAATTATAGAACAAGAGATTCATTATGGGAATGAGATTCCACATGACTGTGGAAGAAGCTGGAAAACAGGATTTTTTAAGACTTTCAGAGGAATTGGAGATTCACAGGAAAGTCACTAACCAGCCCTTCTCTGTAGTCAGCCACATCCAGGTGCCAGACTTGGACCATCAAAGACACATGAAGGAGTCCTGGCAGCAACGTGTAAACAACTCAGTGTTCCAAATAATTAACAATTTGTTTGCAGTTTTGACTATAGGCATTGGCATTTTCCCATTGCTCATAAATATAAACTACTTAACATATCATCATCTATCCATTTGGCAGAAAGAAAGGTGCTTTGTGTAGAAAATATTTTTCAATTCTAATGTGGGAGTGAAATTATATAAATATTTATTTCAAGGGAAATGAGTAACCACAGATCAGTAGGTTCATTTTTTTCCGCACTGATATTTATTTCATTTTTTCCTTGCTGAGCTTAATTTAAAAAATCTTGTGTGGGGAAGTTCAGTGCAATTTAATCAGCAGGAAAATGCATTTATTATGGAGAAAGCATTAAGAAACAAAGAAAAAGACTGCTGAGAGAATTTATTTTGGTAATTCCACCCAGAGGGCTAAGGTTAAAGATTCAATTTATACTCAACAGGGAGGAAGCAGTGAATAAAGGAGGCAGAGTGACTTAGCAAGATATTTTTGTGGTACAAATGCTTCAAGAGAAATTGTCAAATTGGTTTGGAACTGGGACTGGAACAACCAGCACACAATACAGAGCATTGGAAAAAATAACCCAGGTGAATTTTGCAGTTAGGAAAAGATAAACAGATTATCTTCATTACGGTATTCTAATATGTAAGCAAAATGTCATGAGACAAAAAGAAGTGAACTCTTTTGCCTAAGATAGATTGTCAAGAGTCTGTCAAAGAGATAACAGTAATTGGAACTTGGAGAATTAGTAAGCCTTTCCTTGCTACCACTTAAGGAGTGGCTGGTGATGTCCTAGCTTTGGATATCAGCAGGTTCAACATTATCGGGGTCATTGAAGATTCAGCAATGTGTTGGGAAGAGGGTACATTAAGATTTAGAAACATTTTGCTGGTGTGCAATTATGGCGATGATCTGGGAGATGAGCTGATGGTGATGCAGAGAAGGGAGAGAGGATGAGGAGGTTGATTATTTCTTAGGAGTGTCATAAAAAGGACTTTTGTAGACTAAACTGAGAGTTGGGTGGAGAAAAATCAACAAATATATCCAAAGTAGTAAAATGATCAAAATTTATAATATTTTAGGAAACTACGGCAACAAAATAGAGAAAGGACTGGTGTTGGAAGAGAAAAAAATTGCTGCAAAAGATACAGCTCTATCTGAAGTTTATTCAAGAATGAAAAATTGTGAAGATTAGAGTTGGGGAATGGGCATTTGGAGACATTTTTTTAAAACGGAGGAGAGAGAATATTATGGCTTCTGAAGTTACAGGAAAAGTAGAGATAAGTACAGAGTTATGGTAAGCGGAAGAAGTATAATGACGTAAGACAGAAGAACCAGAATTAAAGTTATATCACAAAAGGTTAACAGAATGGTAAGGCCAATGATTTTGTCTCTGAAAAGAAAGAAGGAAGGAGAGAAAGGAAAGAAGAAAGAAAATAAAGGGAAAAAAGAGAAAGCAAGCAAGCATCAAATCACTAGAGAAATTTTGGAAATGTAAAATTTTGTTGAGTGCTAAGGAGTGATCATTATTTCTGAAGGAATTGAGGAAAAGAAGCAGAATTTTTTTTCTGAAACATGTATAAATGAAAGTGTATCTCAAAAGAAATATGAAAAGGAATTTGTAAAAGATATGATGCCTCTTTCACTTTTGTTTCAAAGGGTAATAAGGTGAATTCAACCATATCTTGAAAGAAGTGCGCCTACGCTGAACCTGTCCTTTAAAGCTGACCAGCTTGTTGTTCGGTAATTGTATTTTTTCCATCATAGGATAAAATTATACACCGAACTTTTATTCAGTTATTTTCACTTAATGTTATTTTGTTTATTCTCACCCATATCATAAAATATTCTTCGAAATAACATTTTAGTAAGGTATAACATTTGATTTCCTATGTGGATTATGATGTATCGAACCTTTCCCAATTGCTGGGCCTTTGTGCTGTCTCTTATTTTTGGTATTATTAAAAAAAAAAACAGCTGATGAGCATCCAAATGCAACAACCTGAACCAGCTTTCTTAGAGGAATTTTCTTCAAGTGGAATTACTGAATCAAGGGACTAAATATATTTCAGTCTTTGGAAATATGATGTCCAATAGTCCTGCAAAAATACGTAACAGCTACAAGCCCATTAGCAGTGTGTGAGAAGGACCATATCATCGCATGCATGTCAATGCTCAATATCGACATTTAAAAAAATACTTACTAATTTGGGGGCAAAAGTATTTCTTTGATTTGCTTGCTGGCAATACTGGTCATTTTTTAGTATGCTTGTTTATCATGTCATTGATTTTTGTGCATTTTTATCTAATTTTCTATGAAAATCTCACTTCTAAAAATTGTTTCTAATGTGAGCACCAAAAACATCCAAACAGCATTTTACGTACATCAGTAGCACAATGGTTTTGGAATATACTGAGGAGGGTCCTGTGGGGACAAGAGTACATTTGTGTTTAAAACATTGCATTTTTGAAAGAATTACTTAAATTTGAATAACAAATGAAACAAATTTAGAAATAATGACTCAAAAGATTTGGAATACAAACACTGGTTATTACTGAATATATACAGCATATCAATTATGTAGCATATAAATATTGAGTAATTGTTATGGGTATATATTTGATACTACCAGTATTCTTATAAGATGGATTTGAAATATAAACCACGTGTCAGCAAAATTAAAAATTTAAAAATGCAACTGACTGGGAGGAGTTAGGGTGGTGGAACGGTAGGGGGACTCTGGGCTTGCCTTGTCTCTCAAACACAGATCAACATCACATCATTTTGAACAATGAGGAAATAGATCTGAGGATTAAGAAAACAATCTGCACAGCTAGAGGGAGAGGATGTGGTAGTGCAAGGTTCAGAGATGTGAATTGGGAGAGAGAAAAGCCACGGTGTGGTAGAGGGGAGGGAATCTTTTTTGTGGAGAGAAGTCAGGAAGAGAGGGAGAGGGCAGGAAACAGCAGTGGGTGGGGTTCGTGCAAGATGCTGTGGTGTGGCGATCCCCTGGGTCACACTAGGAGAAAAAGTTCCCCGTCCTGGAGTACATTTGGAAGAGGGTATATTGCTTCTCCAAGGACAAAAGACCCACCAGGTGCCATTGAGCAGCTGTTCAACAGCAGGGGATAGAGGCACGTGCAGAGGGCAGAAACCTGATCACAGCTTTTCACTGTGCTTCACCATAGACTCAGGGAACCCACACAGGTGTGTGACTGCTTGTCTGGGACAGAATGGTGCCAGGTGCAGTGCTGTGAGGCTTTCCTCTGGGGGGCGGGGGGACAGTCTGCCCCTTGCTGGGTCTTTTAAGATTTGGAGTCATGAATCCCAGCCTCTGGTCAGTTCTCCAAATACAGGAAAACTGTGGCACCAGGCGTGCCAACAGCCTGGGCACAGATAAGTTGAGGGCAGGGAACTGGCAATGCCTGGGACACCAGAGAGGAGAATTTTTGCTGTTCTGTGATGGCCTTCTGAGCAGTGTGACCATGACAAGAGGGCAGGGTCATGCCATCTTCCACACACCCCTCCCACCAGCACAGTTGGACTTCAGAGAGAAACACAGCATCTGCAGTGGAGATTAGAGTCACTTACACCAAACTCTACAACCCTCAGACCAGCAGGGACATCTTTACTAGGGCGGTCTGACTGTGAGCCAGTGCAGTGGGCCTCTCCCTCAGAAGACCAACATAGGGCCCCCGTGTGTACCCGAGTGCACTAATGATAGATACTCCAAATGTCAGCATCAGTTCTGGTGGAAACAGAACCAAGCTGGTTTGCTTGCTTTTTTATTATTATTATTATTTTATTTATTTTATTTTATTTTATTTTATTTTATTTATTTTATTTTATTTTTTTGGATTCAGGCTTATAGTTTTTAGTTCATTTGTTGGTCTGTTTGTTTCCTTTTCTCATTTTCTTGATCAGGCTTTTCTTTTTCTTGTCTTTCTCTTTTTCTTTGGAATCAGGTTTATAGTTTGTCTGTTTGCTTTTTTGTTCCTTTTCCTTTTCTCTTTTCTCAGATCAGGTTTTTTGTTTTTTTGGTTTTTTTAAATCAGGCTTAACAAACAAAATCAAAGAACACCTAGTTAAAGGTCCAAACTCCATGTAAGGAAGGTTAAAGGTCCATTCCACTGCATGTAAGGAAGAACTCTGCAGAGGACTGACCTCTGGGAAAGAGCAGCCAAAATGCAACAGGAGAGTGCACACAGCATACACCAGAAACAATTCCTGAAGCACCAGGCCCTAAACAGTGTATGACCCCTTCTTAATATAGTATTAGTCTTAGGAGCAGGAAACATAACGAGCTTCTATAACACACAAAAGACAGAAACCTAGACATGATGACAAGAGAGAGAAATTCTTCCCAAAAGAAAGATCAAGAAGAAATCATATCCAGGGATTTGCTCAAAAGAGATATAAGCAATATATGTGAATAAAAATTTAGAACAACAGTCATAAGAATACTAACTGGGCTTGAAAGAAGCATAGGAGACACCAGAGAAACCCCAGCTACAGAGATAAAAGACCTAAAAACTAGTCAGGCCGAAATAAAAAATTCTGTAACTGAGATGCAAAACCAACTGGATGTAATCACAAAGTAGATGGAAGAAGCAGAGGAATGGATAGGTGATGGAGAAGATAAAATTATAGAAAATGATGAAGCTGGAAAGAAGAGGAAAAGAAAACTATTAGGTCACCATTATAGACTTAGGGAGTCCCAGAAGGAGAACTCCCTGAAGAAGAGCGGGAAGAAGGGGCAGAAAGTTTATTTGAACAAATTACAGATGAGACACTTTCTGAATCTGGGGAAGGAAACAGGCATTCAAGTCCAAGAGGCAGAGAACTCCCTTCAAAATCAACAAAAACGGGTTAACACCAAGACATACCATAGTGAAACTTGCAAAATACAAAGGTAAAGAGAGAATTCTGAAAGCAGCTAGGGGCAAAAGGTCCTTAACCTACAAGAGTAGACACATAAGGTGAATGGCAGACCTGTCCACAAAAACTTGGCAGGGGAGAAAAGAGTGAGATATATTCAGTGTGCTCAATTGGAAAAATATGCAGCCAAGAATAGTATATTCAGCAAGGCTGTCATTCAGAATAGGAGGAGAGATCAAAAGTTTCCAAGACAAGCAAAAAGTAAAGGAGTTCATGAACACTAAACCAGCTCTGTAAGACATATTAAAGGGGACCCTTTGAGCAGGAAAGACACCAAAGGCAACAAAGACTAGAAAGGAACAGAGACAATCTACAGGAACAGCAACTTTACAGGTAATACAATGGTACTAAATTCATATCTATCAATAATTACTCTGAATGTAAGTGGACTAAATGTTCCAGTCAAAAGACATAGGATATCAGAATGGTTTAAAATAAAACAAGACCCTTCAATATGCTGCTTACAGTAGACTCATTTTAGACCCAAAGTCACCTCCAGATTGAAAGTGAGGGAGTGAAGAACTATCATGCTAATGGACATCAAAAGAAAGCTGGAGTAACCATACTTGTATCAGACAAACGAGATTTTAAATCAAAGACTGTAATAAGCAATGAAGATGGGCACTACATCATAATAAAGGGGTCTATCCAACAAGAAGACCTAACAATTGTAAATATTTATGCCCCCAACTTGGGAGCAGCCAAATATATAAATCAATTAATAACAAGTTTAAAGAAACTCATTGATAATAATAATATAGTAATAGTAGTCAACCACAAGAAAAAAATTGGAAAGGCCACAAATACATGGAGGTTAAAGAGCACCCTACTAAAGAATGAACGGGTTAACCAGGGAATGAAAGAAGAAAAAAAAAAATACATGGAAGCAAATGAAAATGAAAACACGACAGTCAAAACCTAGCAATGCTAGGAGGGAAATATATAGAATACAGGCCTTCCTCAAGAAAAAAAGTCTCAAATACATAGCCTAACCTTACACCTAAAGGAGCTGGAAAAAGAATTAGCAAATAAAGCCTAAAACCAGCAGAAGAAGGGAAATAATTAAGATTAGAGCAGAGATAAGTGATAGGAAAAAAATTCCATGCTCATGGATTGGAAGAACAAATATTGTTGAAATGTCTACACTACCAAAAGCAATCTAGATATTCAGTGCAATCCCTATTAAAATACCAAGAGCATTTTTCACAGAGCCAGAACAACAATCCTAAAATTTGTACGAAACCAGAAAAAAACCCAAATCACCAGAGTAATGTTGAGAAAAGAAAACCAAAGCTGGAGGCATCACAATCCCGGACTTCAAGCTACGTACAAAGCTGTAATCATCAAGACAGTATTGTACTGGCACAAAAAGAGACACATAGATCAGAACAGAATAGAGAACCCAAAAATGGACCCACGAGTATATGGTCAATTAATCTTCAACAAAACAGGAAAGAATATCCAATGGAAAAAAGACAGTCTCTCCAACAAATGGTGTTAGAAAAACTGGACAATTACATGCAGAAGAAGGAAACTGAACCACTTTCTTATACCATGCACAAAAATAAATTCAAAGTTAATGAAAGACCTAAATGTGAGACAGGAAACCATCAAAATCCTAGAGGAGAACACAGACAGCAACCTCCTTGACTTTGGTCATGGCAACTTCTTACTAGACACGTCACCGGAGGCAAGGGAAACAAAAGCAAAAATGAACATTGGGACCTCATCAAGATAAAAAGCTTCTGCACAGCGAAGGAAACAATCATTAAAACTAAAAGGCAGCCTACAGAATGGAAGAATATATTTGCAAATGACATATCGGATAAAGGGCTAGTATCCAAAATTTATAAAGAATTTATTGAGCTCAACACCCCCAAAATAAATAATCCAGTTAAGAAATGGGCAGAAGACATGAACAGACATTTCTCCAAAGAAAACACAAATGGCTAACAGACACATGAAAAAGTGTTCAACATCACTCATCATCAGGGAAATACGAACAACTCAGGAAACAACAGATGTTTGGAAGGATGTGGAGAACGGGGTACCCTCTTATACTGTTGGTGGGAAAGCAAACTGGTGCAGCCACCCTGGAAAACAGTATGGAGGTTCTTCAAAAAGTTAAAAATAGAACTACCCTACTACCTAGCAATTTCACTACTGGATATTTATCCAAAGGATACAAAAATACTGATTCAAAGGAGTACATGTACTCCAATGTTTATAACAGCACCATAAACAATAGACAAGTTATGGAAAGAGCCCAAATGTCCATCGACTGATGAATGGATAAAGAAGATGTGGTATCTATATTGGAATATTATTCAGCCATCAAAAAGAATGAAATCTTGCCATTTGCAATGATGTGGATGAAACTAGAATGTATTACACTAAGCGAAATAAGTCAGTTGGAAAAAGAAATTCCATATGATTTCACTCATGTAGAATTTAAGAAACAAAACAGATGAACATAGTGGAAGGGAAAGAAAAAGTAAGATTAAAAACAGAGGGAGGAAAACCATAAAAAAACTCTTTAACTGCAGGGAACAAACTGAAGGTTACTGGAGGAGAGGTGGGTGGGGGATGTGCTAAATGGGAGATGGGTATTAAAGAGGGCATGTGTTTTGATGAGGACTGGGTGTTATATGTAAGTGATGAATCACTAAATTCTACTCCTAAAACCAATAATACACTATATGTTAAATAACTTGAATTTAAATAATATCTTGGAAGAAAAAAAATAAAAATAAAACCTACTTTAATACTCTGCTTTTAAATTCCCAAATTGTATCAGGAAAAAGAAAATGAAGTGAGAGAAACACGGTAAATGCGTTATAAATTCCTTTTCTAATGTAGATGGAATCAACAAATATAATTCCACTCTTTTTTTTTTTAAAAGATTTTATTTATTTATTCGACAGAAATAGAGACAGCCAGCGAGAGAGGGAACACAAGCAGGGGGAGTGGGAGAGGAAGAAGCAGGCTCCTAGCGGAGGAGCCTGATGCGGGACTCGATCCCATAACGCCGGGATCACGCCCTGAGCTGGAGGCAGACGCTTAACTGCTGTGCCACCCAGGCGCCCCTATAATTCCACTCTTAACACTGACAACTAAAGACAGTATAAACATTTATAAAAACTTGAATGTTGATATTAATAGTACTCCAAGACTTTTCTGGAAGATATTCCAGAAAAATGCACATAAAACAAATTAAAAAATATTTATATAGCAAATCACAAAGTCAAATGCACAACGTAGTATCTTAAACACAAATAGCAGGAAACAAGTTAGAAAAATGTGAGTTAAAATAAATATGCGTGATATAAGTTCCCCAATTACTAGAGCTAATGCTCATAAATTGAATTTAGTATTAAATATTATGCTTCTCTAAGGTATAGAGTTGTTGATTCACTATGTTCAATCACTAGTACACCTGAAACTAATGTAACATTTTGTGTTAACTACACTTCAATTAAAAAAAAATTTATGCTTCTCCAACATGTTAGGTGCATTTCCAGAAAACACTATCATAGTAGACCTTATGGGGAAAATAGGGTTGGGACTAGGCCTCTAAGTAGTTTATATGCAACTTTTTCACCTCTAAAAAACAATCCTAAACAATATCCTAGAACAGATTAAATGACATTTTAACATCACATAAAGTAAAACATATTGTGATTTTTGTTCTAATTTGCTAGAGTAAATGTAGAGTGTATCATTAAAAAGAAAGGAGAGAAACAACCAGATATTGTGCATCTTCTAGTGAAATGATGCTATTAAGTCTATTCAACTCTAGATCTAGTAGTTTATAGGAAATACCGGAGACCAAAATCATGTTAACTTCTTGAGGAGGCAATCAACGAAGTCTAGAATTTGGGAACTAGTATAGAACAAGGGATCTGATTTCAACAAAAAGTTCACCAAGAATAAAAGAAAAAAGAATGGAAGACATGGGATAGTATCAAGGAATATCAACCAAATACACTGTATAAACCTTGTACTTCAATTATACCAATTATCAAAATCAATCACTTAGTGGATATTTGATATTAATGAATTACCATTTTCTGTTTAATTATGGAACTAAATTTATGTTTAAATCAATCTATTTTTAGAAATTCGGATTGAAATGTCTATGGATATAATTACCTAATGTTTGGGGACAGGTTTCAAGATGACTTGGTATAGAGGGAAATTATTGAAGATACAGATAAAACAAAATTGGCCATACTTTGATAACTATTGAACCTTGGTGATGAATACATGGGGTGTCATTAAACTACACACTTGTGTGTGTGTTTGAAATTTGCCATTAAGTAAAGACAAAAGCAAAAGGAGGAAGAATAATGGAAATGGAATGAGAGTACAAGCTACTGAGTTGTGGAGACAGGGGAAACTTTCCCAACTATGGAAAGAATAGCACAAATAAATTTTGCTTCCAAACGGAGCAAATGTATAAACTGAGCCAAGAGAAGGAAACTAAACAGACATTATGTACAGCGTTCGTAAGCAGCTTGCCGCACTCAGCTGTGTTGAAATACTTTGCATTCAGCTGCTCTTACTTGGTTGCCTCGACTTGCTCATTGTGAATGAAGTAATTCATGGTGCAGAAACATACGCTTCAGGAGGACAGACTACGAAGAAAGCAGGGATGACAATTTTATCAGTATAGAGTTAAAATGAATTAAATTAGGCAGAGAAGATCATCCATTTTAACTTGACAAAATATACAGCCCTCGTTAAGTATAAAAATCATGAACACTTATATACATCTTGTCTCTTATCACACTACTATGTAAGTGCAAACTATTTTTCACCCAATTTGTATTTATTATTCAGATGCAGTCTTATTTGTCTTTGATATTAATATTCCCTCCAATAGTTTTTTAAAATCAAACATTTCAATTCTTGAGTGATAATTTTATTTCCATGATCTGGAGGTTGTGCTTATTTTTTCCATGTAAAGCTCACATTAAGATATAATGCTTGAGACTTTATATGTAACAAAATTTTTATTTTTTATACACAAATTTTAATTTGAAATGTATCTAAATTCCTGGACAATTATACTTCTCTCTCAAAGTTTTACAGCATTTGTTTTCTTCTGAAATTTCATGTTCAAAAATTTCAGTTTTTGAATCTGTGAAGATATTTTTCCTAATATTTTTAGAATTCAAAGTTCAGCAGGACATACTGTACATGTTCATTTTATTCACCGTACCCTGCTATGAGAAGAGACAGTTTGATCACTCAATTTTGTGATTATTTATTTTAACCAATTTCCTTTTCTAGGACTGGTTATTCGTTGCAAGTTGAATCTTCATGATTAGTAATAAATATGTTCCTCTCCTTTTGGTATTATCTCAACTTTGTCCTTTACAGTATTTATCCAAATTTTTTAATCTAAATTTTTTGAAAGGTCAGATGTGTTATTTTTTGCAAGAAACATCTACAAATATCTGGATGCTAGTTTTGCCATCTAGTTTCAATTCATAATACAGATTTGATTAATATGACATGGCATTAACACAAAGATTACATAAATGCAAACAAGTTATATTTTGTATGCATCCTGCATAAAAGAACAGCCTATATGTTTTGTAATAACAGGTCACAATGCTAATGGTGGGAATGCTTCCTTGTTATATTGAGTCAGATATATGTAGCTGTGGAGTAATTGAATTTCTGCCCCAGTATAGTATTGAATTATTTCACATAAATATCATTTTATCAGTGAGTCAGTACTGTAGGTTTAGCTAGCATGAATTTATTAAATACCCATTAATACAAATTTCTTGATACCTCTAGTAACTTCTCAATAAATTTTGACTGGGCACCTTAATCCCCAGGATCATTCTATTGTTGTGATTTCCCACGGATAGAAGTAATTACAGTATTTCCTTTTTGGAGAGAATATTCAAGTGAGTTTATTTTTAACAATGCATACTTCTTAAAAATGTAAGCTTCATACCAAAATGAATTATTTGGTAAGAATTTATGTTCTCCCAGAACTTCATACCCTATACTGTCTCGAATATCACTATGAGTGTTTTACGTTTTTGAATTGATACTTCACTTGCAGAAAATTCTTAGGATCTGTTCTTACCTGCTTTGGGAAATGGAAGGCAGTGTGGGTCTTTTGAAATGGATGCCAAATAGGGGTAACCACGTCCCCAGTTCTACCACAGAATTGGATACCATAGACTTTTTGTTTCTGCCATCTGTGCTTACATCCAGGTAGACCCTGAATTTAAATTTGGCTCCAGTAATACTATGATTTAAGAGACACTAATGAAGTGCTCAGTCTGTTTTTTAAAAATGTTCAGTCATCAACTATCCCAATGCATAATATAAAGTGACTAGCAGGGGCGCCTGGGTGGCTCAGTCATTAAGCGTCTGCCTTTGGCTCAGGGCGTGATCCCAGCGTTCTGGGATCGAGCCCCGCATCGGGCTCCCTGCTCAGCAGGAAGTCTGCTTCTCCCTCTTCCATTCCCCCTGCTTGTGTTCCCTCTCTCACTGCCTCCTGTCAAATAAATAAAATATTTTTTAAAAAAGTGACTAGCAAATAAGAAATTTATCAATGTTTATTCCTAATACATTTTTAAAACTGCTTAACTTCACTCCCTATTCCCAACTAACCCATGGTATTGTAACGTGAGATCCCTGTTTCACTGCCCTACCTTAAATTTCTCCTTTTCACTCCATCCCACTTTTCTTCTTTAAATCACTTGTTACTATCAATAAATCAAAGAACCCCTTGACATTTTTCTCATGTTTTTCAGATTGCTTTTGCTCAACATATTTGATAAACTGTTGATAAATAATTTTACATGATCCTGGAACAACTACATACTAAATGTCCACAGACATAAAATGCAGGAATTGTTAAGGGCAGATTGATTTCAAGCTCTTTCATCCCTGGTTGTGGAGTTGCAGGAACACTACTATAAAATAGTGTTTATTACAATTGTATTTAACAAGGACAATAAAGTCACAGCAGTATGTCCCATTCCAAACTTTTTAGCATTTACATCAGGAAAAAATATATACTTTTTAAGATTTTATTTATGTATTTGACAGAGACAGCCAGCGAGAGAGGGAACACAAGCAGGGGGAGTGGGAGAGGAAGAAGCAGGCTCCCAGCAGAGGAGCCTGATGTGGGGCTTGATCCCAGAACGCTGGGATCAGGCCCTGAGCCGAAGGCAGACACTTAACAACTGCGCCACCCAGGCGCCCCAGGAAAAAATATTTCTTGATCAGGCAACACTAATTGGGAAGTATCCGAATGGGCCTTTGCCTGGATATTTGATACAAAAATTCCAAAGACTGAGAATTAAACTGGGAAATGCAATACCATAATTTGATTCATGATTCTTTCCTTGTTACAGAGCAAATTCTTACGTTCAGCACTTCACGAAGCTAAGGGACGCTGTACATTGCTTGAAAAGGTCAATCTACCTAAGCCGGCAAATGGGCATTTGCTGAGCCAAGAGGGTGACTTTCTGCTTTTCCAGCAAAAGGGAGGGGCTTCACTCTGCGCACCTAGAAATTCAGACACACCTCCTTGTATGTGCCAAGCACGCTCTGCGGAGGTAGTCTCAAACCTGCTTAGAATGCATCGAAGGGCAGTTGTAACATCCACGTTATGTTTTATGATGTAATCAATAGATTTACCATGAGTCACTTGGTTAAGTGTAGCAGAGCTATCATGGAAACAGGTTTGGGGCTCAGATGACTATGGTTCAGTGTTGGGGCCCATCCCTTACTAGTTGTTTGACCTGGGGCAAAATGCTCAACCCCTCAAGCTCTCATTTTCCTTACTTTTAGGGGCATCGACTCCTACCTCATTCTTTGATGGGGAAAGTCAAGTAAATATGAAACTCATAGTTCTTGGCACAGAACCAGTGTGTCCAAATGACAGGCTCTATTTTCTCTAGATGTTTTAAATATATATTTTTAAAGTATTTTGAGAGAGACAGAAAGCCTGAGCAGGGGGGAGGGGCAGAGGGAGAAGCAGAGCAGGGAGCCCTGAGCAGGGATCCTGAGGTGGGGCTCCATCCCAGGACTCTCGAGATCATGACCTGAGCCGAAGGCAGATGCTTAACTGAGCCACCCAGGCACCCCTAGATGTTTTATAATTATAAACATTTAAACAACGCAATGTATTTATTGTCCTTATGAAACTACCAGGAAGGGCCAGCAATCCCTGTACCAACAGGTCAAAAGATTACTCCAGCTTTGCTGTGAAAGAGAGATGGGAAGGGGGTCAACGCTCAGAGGCGAAGACCCTTCACTCTTCTTTGCTCCTGCTTTTATTGGTCCTTCAGGATAATCACAAATCTGTATCACTGTGTCTCAAGCCCGATGTGCGACAAGTGGTCTTACTGAAACTGGGAAGATACAATATGCTACTTTGGGAGTTTACAGGGAAGATACAATATGCTACTTTGGGAGTATTCTTCCAGTTCTGCTAAACATAGCCTAAGGGCCAATGCATAGATCTTACACCACAGACTGTCTGGGCTAAGAAAGCTTCGGGAAGGCAACTCCCCCACGTCATTCCAACCGCAGAGTGGTCACGTAGGCCTCGGCATTCCAAAGGCCTACACCCCTCTCCCGAACCTTCCCCGCCCTTTGTGGCCTGTTACATTTTAGCAAGCCAGGTATTATGGCTGATTTCATGGTCCACATTAACCCCAACATCTCCCCCTTTTTGTTTCTTTAAGCAAGTAGTTCTTGAGACAGTTGCGCTGTGAAGATATGCTGCACATCTCTGGCGGTGGATAGGGCATTTACTCCAATTTTGCGGACTATGATGAGAAGAAAAACAGTATTATTACAATAGCAACTCCAAAGAACCCCCATTTTGTGGAGGAGAACCATGTGGCCGGGTTAAGCCACTGCAGATTTGTTAGAAAGATTGCCAAGCTTCTGTACGAAGCTTAGGATTTTCCACCACCGTTAATGAGGTGAGGATCTGATCCTTCAGCTGCCGAACGCCGAAAGTTAAATCATCATGGAATGATCCATGCATTTGCTTTTTTATCTTTTCCCATTCACGTACAGACTGGTTCCAGATGGATCTGTGAGCCCAGTCACAGAGGAGGCCTTGCCGATAGGGAGGCTAAGGCTTCTTGTTTTTCTGTAAGATATTCAATAGCAGCTTCCATTAGTTGAAGACGTCCTAATAGTTTTGATCAATAGTTTGTTGAAGGTGACATTCCCTTGTGGTGTAACAGCCAGCTGGTCCACAAAGGCAGCGGTTTGAACTGAGTGTGAAAGAGGCACTGCCACACCAGTGGGGCCATCACTGAGATGGCCGGAAATGCCGGTAATGAGCAGGCCCAGGGAGCGCTTGGGCCATCTTGATGTCAGAGAAGGCCTGATGCAGAATGCTAATGGATTTGGATTCTTCCCAACCTCTGGTACGATTAACAGGGATAGTGGCATTGTTGAATATAGGAAAAGGGGCATCCGCCCAAGTACAGGTTTCCAGAGGGGGGATTTATAACATAGGCCCCCAAAAAGGATGCAAAGCACCGAGGCCAACAGCAGAAGACAAACAAGCATATACACTGTGGTAGAGCTGTGTAAGCACATACCTTAGCCAAGAACATGTTTTCAGAAGTAGAGGGTTCACTGGTTTGTTGTACAATCTCCTTGGCTTTCTGGGTGTCTTCGAGGTCTCCCCAGGTCATGAATTTGGCCTTTGGGTATTGGGGAGGTGTATGAAGGGCAGCTGTTTTTCTAGATTCAGGCGACTCATCTGAGGGACTGGATTCTGAAGGCGTCAGACCATGGTGATGTTTAACGGGGATCCACACTGGTCCGTCCTTAGTGGAAACATGAGCGTAAGTTCATTGCCATGTTAGGAGTTCTACTCGCGCCTGTCAAATGCCCATGTTTGGGTCCTTGCAGAATACTTGGGCTCATGTTTTTGGTGGGGAGTGCAGTTTAAAATGTTTTCCTTTGGCAGAAGTTTCAAAATCAGAATTTAAATTAAAAAGATTTAGAGTAAACAATGGTTTCTGTAATTGTGCTATAGGACCCGTATCTCCCTGTTTTTGTTTTGTATCATGTGTTTAAAGGTAGAATGTGCTCTCAATAGTCTGATTGTGACTGATTGGTCTCCAAATAGCTCGCTGTTCATTTACTGACGAATTCGATGAAGGGTTCTCGGGGCCCCGCTAATAGAGACAGAAGAGCCTTGAGGAATGCCCTGATCAGGGATCCGTTCCCAAGCTCGTTTTGCACGGAGAGCATTGTTCAAAGACTCGAGCGGCTGGAAGTTGTCCTACCTGTAAGGATGGACGTTTCCCCTGAAGCGTATTAGCCACTATAGGAACTCCCGCTGAGTGATTTCGAGCAGCTTGTTTTTCATGTAATTCGTCATATTCAGTATGCCAGACCCAATACTGAGGGGCCTCAAGTACTGTTTTACATAGATCTGCCAATGCCAAGGGGTCCTATTGTAATTATTAGCCAGAGAGTCAATACGTCCTTTCGAGAAAGGGGATGAGGCCCCATTTTCCCTAATACTTTCACGAATTTCCTTAAAGAAACCAAAAGGCAGAGGCTCATGAATTCGCTGTTGCTGCCGGTCCAACAACACTGGGAACACATCTAATTCGCCTTTAAAAATAGCCTCTCTATTACAAGGGCCCATCACAGTCCTTAAGGTAGAGGGAGTGGACCCTAGAGGCAAATTCAGTTTCTGAGGAAGGTTTTCAAGTAACAGAGGCGGGGAAGAAAGTCTTGTACAGACTCCCATGCAGGTGGAGAAAGATCTTCCCCATTATGAATTATTGCGATTCCTCCTCCCTAGTGCAGATGGGGGGGGGGGGTGTTAATTAACTTAGTTTCGTCTGTGTTCTCAGTGAGAGGGGCATTAGGGGAAGCTTCTGTATGTAAAGGAGCCGGAGCAGCTTGAATTAAACCCCAGGTAGTTAGAGCAGAAAGAGGAATCTTACAGCCTTGTTCACGGTTTCTTTTCGTATTAGTACCTTGTCTTTCCCAGAGTTCTAAGAATTTACATCCGAAACCACTTGTAACATTTGTGGGAGCTGATCCTCAATTATCGTAGCCCCATTATCCTTTAAGAGTTGCCTTAAACCTGAGTATATTATTTCTTCTCGAGAGAAAAGCTTTGCCTTTGCCCCGTATCTGCAGTTTTTAAAGACCTTTTAATTCCCTAGAAATACGCGAGTCTGAAACTTTCCCGAACTTGGCCTTGAGCTGATGCCAACTTACTGTGTGCAGACTTCTCGTTTTCGGGGGTCCGTATGGTGTCCGTTGCAAGATGGTCATGTGCGGGTCACCACCTGCCAGGAACAGCAGGCAATCCCTGTACCCACGTTATCAAAGAGGACTCCAAACTTTGCCGTGAAGGAGAGGAGAACGCAAAAGGATCAACGCTCACAGGCGAAGATCCTTTGCTCTTCTTTGCTCCCCCTTTTATTGGTCCTTCAAGAAATCACAAATCCTTACCACTGTTTCTCAAGCACATGGTGTGTGACAGGGGGTCTTACTGAAACTGGGAGGATCTGTTTACCGGGAAGATGCTATATGCTAATTTGGGCGTGTTTTAGGAGTTCTGCTAAATGGAGCCCAAGGGACAGTTACCTACGTCTCTTAGATCACGGGGCGACTGACTGTTCGGGCTAGGAAGGCTTTCCCCGAGGCATTCCAAAGGCAGAGTGGTCACGTAGGCCTTGGATTCCAAAGGCCTAGCCCTTCTCTGAAACCTTCGCTGCCCTCAGGGGCCTCTGTGTTACATTTTAGCAAGCCAGGTATTACAGCCGATTTCACGCTCTACATTAACTCCAACACAAAACAGGTAAGTTTCCTGTGTTTTCACTTACTTGCGGGAGTTGAGAACTCCTTCACCTCCAAATGACATTACAAACAATGGAAATAAGAAATGTTTATTAGTGCTAACAATGTTTAGTACTTCTTGATTTTTTTTTTTTTGAATGTAAAGTATCTTGCTGAAGACATGACGTGACTCTAATTAAGACTCAGTCTTTTAGGGGCGCCTGGGTGGCGCAGTCGTTAAGCGTCTGCCTTCGGCTCAGGGCGTGATCCTGGCATTGTGGGATCGAGCCCCACATCAGGCTCCTCTGCTGGGAGCCTGCTGCTTCCTCTCCCACTCCCCCTGCTTGTGTTCCCTCTCTCGCTGGCTGTCTCTGTCAAATAAATAAATAAAATCTTTAAAAAAAAAAAAAAAAGACTCAGTCTTTTAGGCATTTATTTTTGTTCCTATTCTAGAACAAGATTAATAGAGACAGGCAAAATAATATTCCTAATTAAGTTAATCATGCTTAGTCTGTTAATCGTAAGGTGCATAAATTTATCTCTGCACTGCATGAGCCTAGAAGCTACTTACTGGAAACTACACATTTCTTGTTCAAAATTAAGAAAATTAGGGTCCAAATACATTTGAGGTTTGCCTAGACACATTTTGCTCTGATTTGATTTTAATAGAAGACGTCTGGCAGGAATAAGGCCATGGTACTCTGTTCATGCGATAATTTCTAACAGTCAGTAGGACCATTTTGATATATTTCATTATCCTTATAAATTGAAAGGAGATGTTTGGGCCTGCATGGAAATGCTGATGGCGGCGAGCTCCACACATCTGCGTTGACCCTTGAACTTCATTCACAGTTCACACTGTAGGAACCCCCTATGCTGGCAGTCTCGCCATCTTCGTTTCCATTTAAATTGGCACATTTTATTCTAGAGAGACATAGCCTGCTTGCTCTGAAACTTGATATTTATCCTGTGTAACCCTTTTCCACAGTGTAGGTGGGCATACCATCGGTGTCACAGAATAGTGTACCAATCTTAGAGATAAATGTTTGCAGTGGTTTTCAAGGGAGAAAAAATAAAGTGAAATCATGTAAATAGAGATCTCATAGTGGTGGACATACAGGAAGTCTCCCCAAATGACAGCTTCTATTATTTGAAGCTATTTTGATTATTTAAATGGCGAACAATACAACATATATGTTATTCTTGTAATAAGTAATCTAATATTTCATTGCCAGTCATGAAGAATTCAAATATAATCAGTTTCAAAGATGCAGAAAAGGGGAACATTACAGGGAAGTAAATTGACCATCGTCTTTTTCTCAGGTCTATTTGATGAAGAAATATGGGCCTTTGGGTTTGCTTTGCTCCTTTTCTTTGTTTCGTTGGCTATAAGCGTATCAAGGGATTCCTTTCTTGGAGCCACTGCCTCCCTGAAGTGTAGTCCTCCACAAAAGGAGACCAATTCATAAAGGCAAAGCTTATGAACAGATGCAACATTTCCTGACCACATTTAAAAACCATTTTTTTCTCTCTCATAAGTTTTGCTAATAGATCACTATTTATTGAGTGCCTACAGCACGTGTATCTGTGCCTCTGGCCATATACTTAATTCCGATATGGCTACCTGATGCTGGGGTACGCATTATGCAAAAGGAAATGTTACTTTGGGTTGTGAGACACAACCAGAGTTCTTCAGATTCTTCCAGTGTGAACTGGACACGGCGCATTTTCTATAGGACAAATGTGTTAGCTTATTTGTGGCCCGAGTTTGATGTATCATTAGTTTCCTTCCAGCTATTATGTTGGTCTTTCCGAAAGGAATAATTTATTACAAATGGGATTCATTCATTCCTAATTAAGGTCATTAAATTACTAACATTTTAAACAGACGTTAATAGGTGCTTGAGCTGACATTTTAAGAAGTTCACTCTTAGTTGATTTTAAATTAATGAGCTCTGTGAAAGAAGTGTATTGTTGCCGATTCAATTTAAATCTTTATGAGGGATTAATACTCAGAGGGGCTTGCCTAACTCCCCAGTCATGTGACCTGGAGCCTGTTGTTTAACCTTATGAACCTCATATTCCTCGTAACCACATGGGTAAGAATAATAGTTTTCCTGAAATGGTAATTTTGAGTATTAAACCAAGTCAAATAATGTAAAGTGCTTTGCCCAGCTGAAATATATACTCGATCTATTATTTGATGATGGTTAAAAGTATTTTTATTTTGGTTCTTTTAAAAAAATTTTCAGGTAATTCTCTGAGATAAATCTTACGATGTTGCAAAAATAAGAAAGAGAAGCAAAGAAACAAATAAATATTATAGAAGCAAGGAGTGGGGGAGAGTTCTCTTCAAGTGGCTCCATGCCCTCGATTACTGCCTAGGCTAAGGGGTAAGAGCAGGGGAGGGGGAAGCAGAGCTCTACCTTAAGCTGCATCATGATTGAAGTGAGTTCTCAATGCACATTCTTTATACACTGACCACAAAAGCTACACAACAATGATAAAAATAGATCACAATCCAGATTCTAGTTATTGTGAAAAAAAATATTGATATCACTGGCTCAGACATGAAAGCTTCCATTGGTGAATCATTCTACTTTTTGCTTCAGTAAGGATTAATTTTGCAATTTTAACATATTATTGCCCCCCCCCTTTTTTTCCTCCAATACTTCTTTGTACAATTAAACTCTCAAGTTCCAGTGAAGGTGGCTGTAATTTCATTATTTTTATGTCTCATCAAATTATTTACCTTGCCGGGCATTTACCACGGGCTTTTCTCCTGGAATTTCTATTCAGATTTGTTTTAAAGAACAAATGTGTTGCCCTCACTGCTGAGGAAAGAATGTTAGCAGGGGAACAGAAGAGAAAAACATGAAAAACTCATTAGAAGAAGAGCATTTGTTTTTGTAATGCCATTAGGATGTGATAGATTTGACGGGAAAGCACTGATGAAATATACAGGCATGTAAGTCCAATCTGTAGAAGGAGTAATGGCCATTTCCCCAAGGATTCTGAACTCTCATCTGCTGAATTATGGTACCACATTTGTCTTACTGCTGCTGGGAAATTCACTTGCAAATGTTTGAAATACATTGCTTTCAAGGTAGTCCCCTTTATTTGAGGCGAGAGAATGTCTTCTATTTTATTACATTTATATTTGATCTCTCACTCTGAAGTAGATTGAGGTTGGTCTCCCTGGATGTGATGCATAGGCACAAATGAAGCATGAAGTCCAAGTTTTCATGTTTCTTATTCCACTTCTTTCCTCTCTCTGCTCCGCATTTCTGACTACCGCCACCGCATGCCCAAAGGACACCTCAGGAGACACTTTATTTTATTTTATTTTATTTATTTTTTTAAGATTTTATTTATTTATTCGACAGAGATAGAGACAGCCAGCGAGAGAGGGAACACAAGCAGGGGGAGTGGGAGAGGAAGAAGCAGGCTCATAGCGGAGGAGCCTGATGTGGGGCTCGATCCCATAACGCCGGGATCACGCCCTGAGCCGAAGGCAGACGCTTAACCGCTGTGCCACCTAGGCGCCCCAGGAGACACTTTAAAATGACTAATCTAGGTGTTGCTATGGTAGAAGTATTTGGAAGGTATTAAAATTGTTAGTGTGACTTCACACACTAATGTTTTATAATATTTAATATTTATATTGAATAATTCTTGTAATAATTTACAAGATTATTATTTATGGTAAATGGAATGCAGCAAACTTGTGACAAAACTCACAGTGATCATATGTTCAGCAAATTCACTAAACTATAACATATCCAGACAACTGGTCCTAACCAAGAGTACTTTGAGGTTGTCAAGGAAGACGTGTGGTGTAATGTCAAGAAGATGATCTCTGGATTCAAAGAGACCTGAGACAAATGTGCGTTTCTTCATTTAGCAGCTCTGTTAAACAATCCTATGTTCAGCTAGCAACGCTATAAAGTGTCGATAATGACATTCTCACATAGGATGTAGAAATCACTTTTCCTTTGAGAAAATGGCAAAATCCACAGAATCACCTTCCTGGTTTTATCCGCAGTTTCTAGAACAGCGACAACTAAATCATTGCTCGTGATGTGACCATATGAGGATTAACTCCAGCCACATTTGCTCTAACACAAGCCCTAGTGGGGTTCTTCATGTTATAATCCAGGTTCTACTTATCACTGGCAAAAGGGATACAAGTAACAGTGGGACTTAAATACAAGTGCAGATGTTTGCCTTATTCAAATATTCCCCTAAAATAATAACACAGGAAGAAAAAAAAGGGAGTGAACCAGAAGTCTAAGGGCACAGGACAAGGGACTCTAGCAAATGAGAAACATCAGTGAACATTCAGAAGTTGAGAAACAGATGTGCTAGCAAGAGGCTTTGCAGAGCCAAGAAAGCTGACATCCAGGTCCAGCAGAAGCAAGATGACTACAGGGCAGAACCATAACAGGCTAGGGAGTTAGGTACTCTAGCAACCTCAGGGTATGGCCAGGAGTAAAGAAGAACTGGGACATTTGTTGTGCATCTCAGGAAATCCAAAGTTTTTCTTCACCTGTGCTTATAGACAACTACCCTTTCTCCCATGATAGCAGCACATGTATTCCCTGCATAATTAGAACTAGAAAGAACAAGAACACAGTGAAGTGGGCACTAACGTATCTTATTAGAAACAAAAAGTATATTGAAGCTTATATACTTTAGATCACTTTCACTGTTTCACTTCCTAAGGATATTGAAATATTCTCCTGTGGGAGAACTGAATATATCTACAGAGATGGCTTTTTGGCAGAAGTCCAGTGAAACTTCTGGGTCCTTGCTCAGTCTCCTAGTTAACCCCACCAAAGGACAAGGTCTTTCTTCAGTATGGAAATTATAACTGACTTTTTAGTGCCTGAAAAAAAGAGAAAGGACTCTAAGGAAACAGACACAGTTAATGGAAAGGAAAGCATCAAAGGAATGATAATATCCTCTGGGAGAAAGAAATTGGAAATCTTGCATCCATAAAACAAGTACTACATGCTCTTTTTTGGTTGTTGTTGTTTTTTGAAAAGAGAAAAAGAGTTCTCAAATATCACCCCAATTATGCATACAAAAGTGGAAACAAATAAAGGTCAGAACATCTTTCAGAAAGAACAAGCAGGATAGGCAAAAAATAAATGTAGGGAAAAAAAATAGAAAATTAAAGGATCATCCCAGGAGGGCCCAACATCCAAATAATAGGAGTCTTAGAAAGAGAAAGCAAGATAATTTTTTCTGGAAAGGATGTGTCTCATCTAGACCTTCTATATCCATCATCATTGGTGAGTGGACTCCTACCCATGCAGAGTAACAAATGACTTCCTGAGAAGCTTTAACTCCATTTTCAGATGTCAAAGCAGCAACTGTGCAGTGGTGTTTTGGATTACGTCTTTCTTAACAGGTGTCAAAAGTGAACCCCAGCATAAGGGAGGAAGCTTCTAGTTCCATCAGTGTGAGTCTATAGGATTTCATAGAGTGGAACAAAACCCAGCTTCTATAGATCTCACTGCCACCATCAACAGAACTCAACAAGAGACCCAGAACCTAGTTTTTCCTTTTTCCCCAAATCCAGATCCTCCTTGCTATGATCTGCTTTTAACCCATAAGGATTTATAAATATTATTACATCATTTTTTAATATATTCATCACCTCTATGTCATCCCTTAGCTCTTACACCAGTACCAATAAAGTTCTGCTATCCCCTGTTCTGCTCCTTTCTCCCATCACTCACAAATTCTGAACACTTTTCCACACTGCCCTCTATCATGGTCCATCATTGGCAAAATCTCATGTACACTCTTACTTAAATATGATATGCTAAATGCTCTCCCTGTATGTTTCTTTCAGCTTCTTGTTTAAACAGAAATCTAGATCTTCTTTGATGATCTTGCTTTCCTTGTGGGCCTCTCGAGTGGTGGCTTTGTATTCTGCCTGTGGTCATATGTTGAAGAAATATTCTTACTCCTCATGGTTGCTTTCAAACCCTTCTCCTTCCCTCCTGCCTGAAATTATCTATCTTTGAATACCATCTCTAATTAGATTGTATCATCAACATGGTTAGTGTCCTCTAAGAGGCCCTCGTCTTATTCTTCCTTATTGCTATTTTTGTTCATTGTCATTCTCACATTACTGCTGACTTTCTTCCTATTGATTTAAAGATACATCTAGATAATACTTCCAACAGCTTTGTCTCTATGACTTCTCTCCTTCAAAAATCTTGCCCTCCAGCCTACTCTAACTCTAGTGGTCAAATTCTAGAACTTGTCATTGCTAATAACTTCAATCCCTTCACAATTACGTATACCTCTTGCTCACTGCCACCACCTATCATTTCATCAGATTTCATCCACTGCTCCAACAATGCTTCAACCCAACTAGGATTTCCAATTCGTTGATACTCCCTCGTTTTAATTTCTTGACATTCTCTCTCTTCTTTACTCACCTTAAATTCCATGTTCCATCATTATAATCATTCCTCTATTTCCCTTGTTCCCATTCTCCTCCCTGAACCTTTCTTGATTAATCTCAACCACGACTGTATCAAACTGTCTTCCTATACCATGTCTGGACCCTTGAATTAGCTGAAGATAAATTCACTTTATTGTTCTCTTTTTCATCAGAGCCAAAAAGGGGTGTCTGCGTGGCTCAATTGGTTAGGCGTCCAACCCTTGGTTTCCATGAGGGTCATGATCTCAGGGTCATGGGATGGGGCTCCACTTCTGGCTCCCCACACAGCAGCAGTCTGCTTGAGATTCTCTCCCTCTCCCTCTCTCCCTCCCCCCACTCATGTACACTCTTTCTCTAAAATAAATAAATAAATAAAATCTTAAAGAAAATCAGAACCAAAGATTCAGATTATTCTTAAAACTGGTCAGTAATCATACCATGTTATTCCAGTATGGTTCATTCATTCTCTCACTCTTCTAGGAAACATTTCACAACTTCTCTGCCCTCTGAACTTCTAGCGCCTTCACCCTCCTCTTCATTCTCAGATGATCACTTTTGCTGCTTACTTTCCTTCGATAATTGCGGCATCAATAGAGAATTTCTATATATGACTTTCTCTACATCCTTCCACATCTTCTGTTCATTGATCCTATATTTTGTTTCTAATCTCTTCAACAGATTTATTAAGTACCTCCTAGTAAGGGAGGGCATAGAGATAAGGCATGGTTCTTGCCTTCACAGAGCTCACAGCCTCATTGGTGGAGCCAGCAGTCTTCTTGAGAAGGTGAATCACCATTCTATCATAGAACAGATAACTTCATTACCTCTGTCTTTAGTCTTTGCTCAGGGTTTAGAACTAGCAAACTCCCTTTTCAGCTTTTATCCACCTGACGACAGAAAGAATTTAGTGGGTCATAATTATTCAAATTAGAAAGTATCAAGATCATCTTATAATCATAAAGAAAAAAAGTGTGGCACTGTTAATTACTGGAAATGATTAAGATTGCTGATTGAGAGAGGACTGTCTGCACTTTAGAGCTGGCCGTCCCATGATGATGGCATAGTGCCATCTGCTGGATGCCAGTTCTGGCTCATGATGTGATCTAACCAAGAAAGTTTCAAGAGTTGTGTAATTGTGTTAAGAGTTCTGCTTCCTAAATAATTTCTGATTTCAAAACTATTCAAAGATTTAATCTTGTACAAATGCGCAGAGATTCAATCTGAGAGAAGACATCCAGTGTCTCAAAATGAATGATTCTGAGAGCTGGAAAGGACTATGGGGACCATCTGGGCCCAACTATTTTGGCCATCTTACAGATGACAAAGCTGAGGTCCAGACACCTTATATGACTTTTAAAGGTAAGATTATGAGGGCTGGATGGAGCTGGATCTAGGAATCTTTATCAGTTATCCTTCTTCTACAACTAGATTTTATTCCTTATTTTCCAGTTAGCTGGCTGATTATACAGTATGCGTTATTATTACATAGTATTATATCATATAAATTACATTCGTATTATAGAACTTTTTATGGATGGAGATGAGAGATGTTCTAATTCAATTTCCCTTTTCATTTTACTGATGATAATTAGCTAAGAACACATTGACATTCCCTGACTCAGAGTCCAGTCCTCTTCCTTCACCGAAATGTTGTTTTAAAAGATTATCTCAAATGTAAAAATGGCTGGTTAATAAGGAAACTAAACAAACAGACAAAAACCATGAGCTGATAATTAAATTGTTACTTTGAATTTCTGACAGTTTATAACAACATTACTTTAAGGTTTTTAAATAACAAATTACTGTATTTCTGAAGAGCTGTGTTTTCTAACAAAAGCTAGAATATGTTTAGTTTTCCATTAATTTCTGGAAAAATTTCTTCTTGTTGTTGCCAAATTCATGTTACAGTAACATTAAAAAGCAAACAGATGCTTCTGTATTTTTGTTGCTTAAGCACCAATTTAATGAGATGGTTATCCTTGGAAATTTGGAAATATGCAATCAGATACCTACCCCTCTTCCTAGATCTTAATTGTAAATAGCCTGATGGAAATACATTCAGATGTTATTTGAAATTGTGTATCTTATGAGGCAATAAACATTATGAAAGGAAAATAAAAGGAGTAATAGGGGCGCCTGGGTGGCACAGCGGTTAAGCGTCTGCCTTCGGCTCAGGGTGTGATCCCGGCGATCTGGGATCAAGCCCCACATCAGGCTCTTCTGCTATGAGCCTGCTTCTTCCTCTCCCACTCCCCCTGCTTGTGTTCCCTCTCTCGCCAGCTATCTCTATCTCTGTCAAATAAATAAATAAAATCTTAAAAAAAAAAAGAAAAGAAAATAGAAGGAGTAATAACCCATATATCTTAAAGTAATTTGTTTATGCTAGTCAACAACTTGTAAAACATATATTCTTATTATTTTATACCATACTAATTTAATTTCAAACCAGTAATATAAATTTATTTATTCCACAATTGTTTTTGAATTCCTATCACAAGCTGGGCACCTGGTGACAAGGCTCGTGCTTCCATTACATTAAAAAAGTGCCCAAGAAACTCACTGGGTAGGGATAGAGCAGTACGCAGACCATAGGAAATCTTTTGATGTTTTGATTTTGGAAAACTTCCTCCTAATCCAGTGTAAGAATATTTCCCTGGGTTTTCTTCTACATACTTCTGCTTTATTGGATGATATCCTTCTTGAAATGGGCCAGCTCTAGACCTCTAGAGCATGTCTGAAGTACAAAAGGAATATAGGGATGTTTTCATTCATCACTTTCTTCTCCTTCAACATTTGCTTATTTCCAGCTATTGTTTATTTTACCATATTAGTGACTTACAAAGGTGGTTTTCTTTAGATAAAGCTGGATATAGTGATCATACCAATAGCTTTTCTTCCATAATATGGCTCTTTATGTTGTTGTCGGCGAAGGTTTAGTGAAGATATTACAGCACAGCAGAAAGATTCAAAGGGCTCCATGTGATGTCTTGAAATTCACCCTCTACTGTGGTTTGAGTGACTTGCATGTTGGACAGACTGCCAAAGTCCAAGACCTTCAACATCTCCTTAGTGTCATGATCTACTCTAAAGATCTCCTGATCCAAGGGCTGAGACCTCAGGAACACAAGGATCCCTCCCTTCTGTCTCCTCCTCCTGCAGTTTGATGGGGGTCCCTTTCACAGGACCTCTGTGAATCCGCGTGGTCAGATGTGTGACACTGCCTGCTGTCTCATTGCCGAGCTTCTTGCTGGGAATAAGGACGATCCCCGTGCACCAGTGCTTGGGGGTGTGGAAGTCACTGCCTGGCGTGTGTAGTACTTCTCAATGATGTCTTGTGCCACCCTCTTCACGGTTTTGGTGCCAATGAAATGCACGTTGGTGGGCCCCTGGTAAAAGAGCAATATGGCTCTTTTTTTAAATCTCTGTAATGTTCTCCCAGGAGTCAGCGTGCGGCAGTATGTTCCTCATTTTATTCATTAACCAGAGGCTCCATGAATACTTTCTTGTGCCAGTTCTGCAAAGCTCTCCAAGACCAGGTGCATCCTTAACCGATATTTTGGTTAAAGTCTCCATTAAAATGTAGATGGTTCTTCAAAGTTAGTCCAAAGTAATGTCACCTGTTAGCTACTCGATGGGACAAGTAGCAGTTACAAAGTAAAAGCTGGTTGTAAAGGGGAGGTGGAATCAAATCAAAAGGGAAGGTAAACAATCATACTTAAATACACACAAAACCACTTTTTAAAATCACAATATATTGAAATAGCGATTTCCTGGGTAGACTTCTATGTTTTGTTTTTATTGCTAAGTCAGTTTAAGATTCTAACAGAATGCCTCTTGACTGGTGAGAGAGATTCACATGCAAACCTAATACTTCACTCCCCAGTGAGAAGAAGACAGTTGGAAGTAATGGTGACTGCAAAAACCAGAGTCAGTTAATGTCACTAAAGAGAAGAATCAGAAGTTTTGTGAGATTTTGTTTTTGTGAAGCAGGCTGCTTAAAATGTCCTCTGACAATATTTAGAATATTGAACTGATCAACTAAAAAATGATTCTTTAGATTAAATACAGAGACTTCTTCAGTGTAAGAGGCAGTGGAGTATAGTAGCTAAAAGCACAGATTTTTTTTAGCAAAATTCTGAGATTTGGGGTCTGAGCTTTTACAATTTTTAACCACGTGACCTGAATTGTTCTGTACCACAGTTTCTCTGTTAGTAAAATTCCAGAGTAATAATGCATACTTCATGGCGTTCTTGTGAAGACTAAGAGCTGATTTACAGGAATCGCTTACACCATCGCTTAGCAACTAGTAATCACTATAGGTTAACAGGTTAAATATTAGTAGGAGTTGGATGAATCAAAATACCCAATAGACTTATTTAATTTTATTCATCCTCAAATTTTTGCGGCAATATGGACTTTAGCAGCAATAAATATTTCTATAATTGAGATGATTTTAACAACATAAACAAAAAACAAACAAAAACATACAAGTAAGCCTTAATGATCTTAAAATTCAAAAATCTTGGAATTTTATTCCTGCCAGTGTGTGGCCTTCAGTAAGTCATTTAACATACCTTAGTAAAATGTACCAAAAAATGCTGAGCCTTGTGAGAGGCATGGTCTAAGGATGAAATTAAATGATAAATAAAAAATGTTGGAAAGTGATTTCATTACAATAAAAAAATGCAAATATTATTATTGAGACTGTACGTATTATCTTGGTAGAAATTTATAGAAATTCTTCACTCAATTAATAAGAGACCACTCCATTTATGAGATTACTTCCAATGCTATTTAAAATCATGTCTTCCAGTTAAAGATAATGAATTGAATCTACCCTTACTCTATTTCCCGACAAATTAAATTGAAATGACAATAAAATATCTATAAAGAAATGGATTCATAGCACTCTGAAAATGAAATAAAGTCATTAGCACCCAGAGATTTTGAAAAATCCCTGAAAGATAGAGAGAAGATGGGATCACAATCGCAATATAAAGCTGACAATAAAGAGAATGGCTAGATCACTTGAAAGCTCTTTTCACCCAGCTCAGCTCTGGAGAGACTCCAGACTCTGGGTAAGAGGGCACTCGGGGTTGGAGGGGAAAAGGGTGATGTAATAATGATAATCAGAGGGTTAACAACACAAAAACTGCCAAGGTCTCTACCCTCCCTACCTCGAGCATGCAGCCGAGTCATTTTTGGCCATATTAACCTGGACAGAATAATCATAGAAGCAAGTTTCTTGAATTATAGTCTGTTAACCCCTCCTATTGGAATTATTGAAAATTCTGTATCAGCATCAGACTAGTATTAGACTTACTAAAAATTCAGATAACTTATTCCATGCCAGATCTATTCCGTTGAATTTCTGAGGCAGGACATTAGAATATGTATTTTGAGCAAGTTTCTCAAGTGAGTTTTCTGTTTCCCTATATTTTGAGAATCATCACACTAAAGAAAATGAACCACTTGTCTTGTAGAGGCAAGATCTCCTTTAAAATGTGTCGAAAGCCTATAGTTGTTTTCTTATTCTGACAGAGATGGTGTCAAAAGAGCCAGAGTTACCCTCCTATCTGGAAAAAAAAATCCCCAAATAATTTGACAGGTTTTTCAGAAACAGCATCAGAATGTATAGGATCACTGAGAGAGGAAGAGGAGGCGAGGAGGCGAGAGGAGGCGCAGAGGAGGCGAACCCTGTGATTGTCTCAGTTTACTGCCCGGTTTACCAGCTACGAGCAGGGAGACAAACCAAGGTGGAGCCCAGTGAGAGAGCAAGAATCTCCAGATGTGCCCAGGGTTTCCCTCGGTTCTTTGCTGAGTATGGATTAGCAGATGTGTGTAAGGAAATTACCTGAGACCAGAGAAAGAAACACCTGGAAGGAGCAAAAGGGTCAATTCTTGGGTCTTATGGAGGGCCAGAACGAGTTTGTTTCTGTACCTGATAGGAAAAGCATACTTTGTGGGGTACTGAGTGGATGGTTCTTGCCTCAGTGGTGGGGAAAAATTAGCCCTAGACTAAAGGCTTCTCTGGTCCCATCTGACAATGTTATAAATAAGACTTGAGAGGATCAGACAAATTCCAAGTCACTTGACTGAATTTTAGAACAAAGCTAAAAAATATTTATAGTAATACAAAAATGTGTATCTCTCAGGAGCTAAAATTAAAAATGTGTGGCACCCAATAAAAATATTAGCATGCATGCAAAGACACAGGAAAGTCCCAGGGAAATTCAGTGGGGGGGAAAGGAAATTTTTTTCAGCAAACGGTGCTGAAATAATTTTATGCCCATGGGTTAAAATGTTAACCTCAACCTTTACTTCAAGCTTTGTATAAAAATTAACCCCAAATGGATGGCTGTCCTAAAAATAATGGCTAAAAACTAAAATTTGGAGACAAAACCAGAAGGATATAGGGATTTGTGTTTGGCGAAGATTTCTTTTTTTTTTTTTTTTTTTTAAAGATTTTATTTATTTATTTGGCAGAGAGAGAGACAGCTAGCGAGAGAGGGAACACAAGCGGGGGGAGTGGGAGAGGAAGAAGCAGGCTCCCAGCAGAGGAGCCTGATGTGGGGCTCGATCCCAGAACGCCAGGATCACGCCCTGAGCCGAAGGCAGGCACTTAACCGCTGTGCCACCCAGGCGCCCCTTGGCGAAGATTTCTTAAACATGATGCCAATTGTTTAAAAAGGTAATATATTTGACTTCATCAAAATTAAATACTTTTATTCTTCGAAGGATCCTGTTTTGAAAATGAAAGGCAAAGCTATCACCTGGGAGAAAATATTTGCAGAATATTTAGCCAACAAAGGAATTTATCTAGAATATATACAGAACTATGATGATTCAATAAAACAAACGTCCAATGAAAATGGGCAAAAGATTTAGAGAGTTTCGTGTGTGTGTGCGCACATGCATGTTCACAAATGATGTTGAACATTTTTTTAGGTATGTCTATATTCTTAATGGTAAATAAGCACCTAAAAAGTGCTCAACATCATTAATCATAAGGGAAACACAAATTAAAACCAGAGGAATATGCTACCTTACTCTCAGTAGAATGGCTACAATCAAGAGGTTTACTAACACCAAGTCTTGGTGAAGATGGGGAGCAAGTGGTTCTCATACACTGCTGGTGATAATCTGAAACGATACAACCACATTGGAAAATAGCTTGGCAGCTTCATAAGAAGTTAAATTTTCACCTGGCATATGCCCCAGTCATTCCACTTCTATGTATTTACTTAAGGGAAAAGAAAGCTTGCATTGCATCCATACGAAAATGTGTATTTGAATGTTCATAGTAGTTTTATTTGTAATAGCCAAGAACTGGAAACAGCCCAATGTTCAACAGTGAGAGAATGAATACAAAACTGTGATATATCCATTACTACTCAGCAGAGAAGGAACGGATCATGGATAATTGCAACGAAATAGATACAACCCACAATACTTATGTTGAGTAAAAGAAGCAAGACAAAAACTACAAACTATTTTATTCTATTTATTTATTTATTTATTTATTTATTTATTTATTTATTTAGTAGAGAGAGAGCTCACGCAAACAGGATGGGGAGGGGCAGGGGACAGGGAGAGAGTGAGAATCTTAAACAGGCTCCATGCTCAGTGCAGAGCCCAACATGGAGCTCAATCTCACAAACCTGAGATTATGGCCTGAGCCAAAGTCAAGAGTCAGACACTTAACTGACAGCCACCCAGGCACCCCAATATATGATTGTGTTTGTATAAAATTATAGAAAATAAAAACTAATCCATGGCGTCAGATTCTATCAATGACTGCCTGGGCTGGGGTAGGGGGAGGAGATGCAGTTGCAAAGGTACATGTGAAAACTATTGAGGTTGATTGATAATCTTAATTATCTTGATTGTGGAGGTCATTTCCATGAGCTAGTCATATGTTAAAACTCATCAAATTTCCACTTGCGTATATGTAGTTTATTGTATTTCCCCCTCGTTTCCCTCCTGAGCGCCAAGGTATCGATTCCTGAGCAACTAAGAATATTGGTTGCTGAAAGGTCGCTGCTGTATTTTTCTCAGGGAACTATTCTCAGGAGCAGAGAAATGCACTACCCCAAATTTTAACCACTGGGAGAGGATGGCAGAGGGATAATAACTAGTTGATACAGAAGTAGAATGTCTCAGTCATCTTGCTTCAACTATGACCAACTAAAGGCTCATTTACAACCACACTGAGGGTCAACTCTTTCGTGGGTCCAATCCTTCCTTCTTCATTTTTTATAGTCTCTTTCTTGAGACCGCTCGCCAATACTCCACACAACTCCATACCTCAGGGTCTCTCTCTCACCATGGAACCCAAGCCAGGATATTTGGTCTCAGGATTGGTGTAGGAAACAGACATTAAATAGAATTTTAGCACTAGGTCTTTTTTCAGCTGTCTGGCAATTATTGGTGGAAAATAGATTATGGGTAGCTCTAGCATGTTGTCAAAATATTCACCAGTGGTAAATGGAATGTGTAATTGGTGGAGGGGTATCACTGCCTGATGCTCAGTATCTCTGGTGCTCGAGAAGTGTGATGGAAAGGGTTAACCCTAAGGACTATGAATTGGGAGGCAGTTGCTGAGTACATTTGACTCATGGATTTATTGAACAATGATGAGGATTCACTGCTGATGCAAGGCAAAATATAAAAGCCATTGTCTTTTTGCAGTACTTAAGAAAAACCTCCTAAACCAGGAGTGTGCCTGTGCCTCAATTTGGGACAAGTCTGAAGGGCCATCCTAGGTCAATAGCTCCCGGTAGGATTGTCTGAAATCTCATCTGCCATTGCATGGTCAGTCAGCGCCTGTATCTGCTCAGTGTGGCCATGCTCACTTTCTTCCAGCTGTATCTCCAAGTGATTCCAAGTGCATTCTCCAGTGAGCTATCTGCATGTGACTTCCTGTAGTCTTTTCCCAAGAAGCCCAAGTCAAGGCCTGCCTGTGTGCTTGATAGCTAAGCCTTCCCTTTTCCACACACACGAAGGTCACCTTCTGTGTCCTTCAGTGCAGCCTTCCGATTCAGGAAGGTGGGCTACTGGGGAAACAGGAAACAGGCTTATATAAAAGAAGCAAAACTGGCCCAAATCACCTCTATACAGCAACCAGGGGCTTCATTCATAAACGTGGTTGATACTCAAAGATTCCTAGACTTTGGAAGGGGAGCAACAGCACAAGAAGACCAAAATGAATCAACAGGATAATTATTCCTTGAGGAAAGAGAGCTAATCGGGCGAGAGAAGAAGAGGCTAAACATTCTAATTGGTATTCTTGATCTAACAGTGACCTGTGTTTTAATCAGTCTTTCCCTTGATTACCTCTGAGATTGAGCAGCTTTTTATATTCTTAAAGTCCATTTGTGCGTTCTCTTCTGTGACTCCCTTGACTCCCTTGTATGTATTGTTTGGCAATGTGTTGGCTGCACTACACATATCTAATTACTCCAGAGAAAGAAGATTTTGCTCATTTGTATTGTTCCTGGTTTTTCTTGTGTTTTTTTTTTTTCTTTCTTATTTACCTTTAGAGCTCAGTTGATTTCTTTTTCTCTCTTTATGCTTTGTCTTGAACCAATGTTCTTTCTCTAAGAACAATGTTCCTTTTCTAAGGATGTGTTCTTTATGTTATCATAACATAGGAGAAATTTTTGAGGAGAAGTTTTGAAGGGAAGAGTGCCTTTTCTATTGGAGTCTCAACTAAAAGCAGATTCCCATTGGGCAGAAACCATAATTCAACATCTCCGCGTGATTCTATTAAATGTCTTCCCTTGGCTCTTCTATTTGAGGTCCTTTGTGCATAATCAAATCATAACTAATATCAATGCATATCCTACATATGCCATAAAATGTTCTTCACTAGAAACATCTCTGTCCATCAGCGGTATTTAAAAAAGAGAGAAGGAGGGAAAACAGAAACAGAAAGAGGCAGAGTGTGTAGAGCATGTAGACATAGGATTGTAAGGCAATTTACAAGTAGTCATTTGGGTACAAAGAATATGCAAAATAATGAAGACTATTAAAAATGTCGAATCCAGTCCCAAACTAAGTATTAAGAGAAAAATTCAGTATCTCTAGAAAGGATGGATGGTCCCCTACAATTCACGAAATCTTTATTCTTCATTGAATATCATTGAGGAGGCCATTCATGTAATGAGATGACTAAGAGATCAGTCTTTGTAGCAACTTGGCATGTATTTGAATCCCAGCTGTGTTTTTTGTTTTATTTTTTTTCTGTATGTGTGTGATTGTTTTTTGTTTGTTTTAGGCAGATCACTTAAATTCTCAGAACCTCAGCTTCTTTGTCTTGGAAAGGGGGATAGCAGTAATACCTATTTTCTGGGGTAGCTGTTTGGATTAAATTTGTGAGAACAATGCCTAAAACACAATAACACTCTGGGAGGGTAAGATATTATTATCATTTTTAAGATTGCTACTAGGTAAATATACTAATATTAAGATATCAGTTTTAAAAACCATTCAGAATGTTTAATTTTAGTGTAAATTAAAGGGGGCATTTAAATTAGTAACTTTAGTTTCATAGAAATCTGGTTTGGTTTTATTTATTCTGTGCCTTAGAACAACTAATAGAAGTCTAACACACCTGCTGAAAATTAGCTTTAAATCTTTATAACTTGTAAACTGCATCATCCCAATGATTTTAGATAGATAAGCACATTTAAGTAATATATTTCTAATAGGATTTGCTCATGTAGACATTGTATTAAACTGGCGAAGGGATTAATCAGCTGGAGTTTACTATAGAATAGTACAACAGAGACTATGTGGTCTATGTTTAATAGTTCTTTATTTGAGCAAGTTCTAAACATGACTCAAAGCTTCTGTTAGGTTAAATTTAAAACCAGGTCTAGCATTCAAGACATATTTTTAAAGATACTATTTTACCTAGTGAATTTTATTTGTCCAAATTATTTATTTCGCTTGTTAGAATTGTTTGAAGTGCTACTTTGAATATGCTGTATGTTATATATTATATATCCATTGTTGTATTTGGTTTGTAAATCTCCTATGATGTCATTTATATAAAAGAATGTAGTTGAAACAAATGATTTTTCTTTTAATTTCATATGAAAAAACTTTTGGAGGACAGTTCTTTGATTTGGGGTTGACATCCTTTTTGCAGCATGTAACATCAGTTGAAGCTCTGATTTCCTTTTGTTTGTGGTTTGTATGAAATTTTTGTTTAGGGTTTCCGGTCTTCTTATACACTGTTGTTTTCTTTGTTGTTTTCAGCTTTCTAAAATACACTTTCTATTTTTTTAATTTCGCTTTATTTTCTTTATAACACACATAATTTCAGCACACTATAAAATGACTACTTGGGATATCCATCTCCACACCCTTTTTATGAGGTTTAGTTGAAGTAAAATTCAGGGGTGGTAAACCAACTATTCCAGACAGCTGCATTTGCAAAAAAAATTGAAAATAATTAGAGAAAAAAAAAACAGCCATTGGAATAAATCTGCCCTTATTCTTCTCTTATTTCTGTCTTCTCTCTACTTTTTAAGAAGTCCTTCCATCGGGAGTTACCCTTGGAAACAAAACTTCCTGAACTTTTACTCATTGAGTTATTTCCATATATCCCTACTTCAAAGACCACTTTGGCCACACTTCCTTACCATGCTCATTTTCTCTCTTGAATCTTAGATCCAACTCACCATTACCTGGTTATTAAAGGAGAGAAAAAATGTTTGTTGACCTTCAGTGGAAGGAAGGATGTGGAAGGGTGAAAGAAATCTCTGAACACAAGCCATGAACTTCTTGGTTATAGGTATTTACACTGGGGAGAAAACTTTGAGAGAAAAAGGTGGTATTATTAATATAGGCTTAATTACATTGATAAAGCCTTGGATAACAGTATAAACAGTGTAAACAGTATAACTGGATAACAGTATAAACAGTATAAACTGGTAAAGCCTTGGATAACAGTATAAACTTGGCTCTGATAACAGATTGAGCCTAAAGGCTAATAGAATGGAAGAAGTGTTGCAAAAGAGGACAAATTATTTTCCTGGACAATTTTATATTATGCAATTTTTCTATGAGGGTATAGTGCCTCTATTTGCCATTGGTTTCACCTACTGCATCATTTTTCCTTCTGTCCTCTCATTCACAAGAAATTCTAGTCTTTGACACAGAACTTCACAATATTGCCCATGTGACATATTCTAGTGTTTAGTGCACTCAGAGGCCAGTGCAAAAGGATCAGTATAGTTCTTTGTTTATCATATCTCGTTAGCATGTCAGCTAAGGTGGCCTGGCTTTTTGGTAGATTGGCCAATGAATCCTTTCTTTTTCCTCTTCCTGTGACTTTTTTATTATGTGTGGCCAACCAGAGGCTGTTAATAATGTTCCAATAATTATATGTGGGTTTTTGTGAGAAGCAAAAGCCCCACATAAGCTGCTGGTTCAAAGGGCACACCAAAACTGTAATTCCAGACGTTATCTCAGCTAATTATATATTTGTGATTTCTATTTATGTTACTTGAATATAAATCTCTCAGAAAACCTATTAGGATTATTGTTAATAAGCAAACCCCAAACTGGAAGTTTCTATGTTTATGGCTTTCTTAAGTAATACCAAAAAAAAAAAAAAATCAATTTTTTATTTCTAAGACTTCATGCAAGTTGTTAAATATGAAAGCATTCTGTTTAATTGCATAAAAAGCTTTGGTGTATATGCCAAATATTGTTGTTTTTTCTTTTAAGATTCCATAATGTTTAAATATATGCTTGGTTGGAGATAGTGTTTTTCTATGAGTCCAGAAATATTCATCAGCATCTTTGCAGGGAGTAAAAGTAACTCTGCCATATGCATGTATTTAGTTTCAAGTGGAGAGGGAAAGAACATTTTCAGTAGATTAAAATTATTCTCTATGTCTCAGAAAATCTATGGGAGTAATTATGAGAAGATAGCATAATTATGCAAACCACTAAATGGATTTTCAAAATAGCAGGACACTTATCATTTATTTATTTTAAATATTATGGTACATTAATAAAATGAACATATACAAAGGGAAATATTTATTTTAAATATTATGGTACATTAATAAAATGAACATATACAAAGGGAATGTTTATTAACAATAGTAAGGCAGTAGGGTACAGAGGCAAAAAGTAGTGGTCAAAAATGCAAGTGATGTTTTGGTTCTCAGTCTGCTCAGTCTTATTTTAATTTTTTCTGGACTCTAGGATGTAAAGTATGACATTTATTGGTCCTTCCTAACATTGTTCCACAATGGTTCTTTCAAGAACTTTCACTGTGAAAGGAAGAAAAGGGGGAAATAGAGTGATAGTGACCTAGTAAAAGATGTGTTGATCATTGGATTAAGTCTAAATATCTAAAATTAGCCCATTAGAGATTTAGAAAGAGAGTTGTCTATGGATAGGAAAAAGGTTAAGTGGGTTATATTAAGGCCCAAATGAGATTGGACACTATGTATCTTTTCTAAAAGATTGTAAAATACTCGACCTGTCTTTTGTTGGGGAGAAAACATTTTTCCTTACCCTTCAAGATTCTTTTGGCTAGTCTAATAATTAAATTGACATGAAAGAGATTAACAGGAGAAAATCAAATTTAATTATGTACATATGGAGATTCCACAAGATTCTGAGCCCCCCAGGCAGTCAGGCAGTTGAGGGTTATATGCCATCCAGAGCTAAAGAGAAGGGGTTAAGGGTTTGGGACTTCAACTGGGAGGAAGACAATTCACAGGAAGATGAAAAAGAGTAAATGTTTGTAAACAGTGTTTGCAGGGCCACTCAGAAATAATGGGACATAGAAATTTTAACAAACAGACTTTGCTATGTTCCTCCCTGTTTACCACACCTAATTCATATTATAATAGTAGCTATCTATATGACAGTTCTCTTCCTGGAGCAGGTCCTCTATCTAAATTCTTTCAGGTAGCTTGCAGGAAGGTCAAGGGTTCTTCCTGAGCCTTCTGTTTTTTTTTAAAAATAATTGGCTTAAAATAATATAATGCCAAAGAGACATATCGGGGTGGCAAATTTTGCTCCCCTATACTTTCATTTCATTCCCTGGAATTATTGAGATAATCTGGGCTATTAAAGAATGATAATATCATCTCATCTTCATTATTTAATCATCATAGTTTATTTTATTGTTGACTATGTGCCATTCATAGATCTTTGCACTTTGCAAGTATTAAAACATTTAATTCTTACAAATAAGCCTATGAGATAGTGGTGACAAAGCTCAATATTATTATTAATTTCTTTTTTGTATAATTAATTTTTACATAAGTCCTCCACAATGTATATTACTAGCAGAATTGAGCTTTATAATTTTTAAAAAATATACTTGGTAAACTTTAGATCACTTTTACTGATTTCACAGACCACTTTTTAAAAAATATTATTTCTTTATTTATTTGAGAGGCAGAGAGTGAGCGAGAGAGAGAGCACAAGCTGGGCGAGGGACAGAGAGAGAGGGAGAAGCAGGCTTCCTGCAGAGCAGAGAGTCTGATACGGAGCTAGATTCCAGGACCGTGGGATCATGACCTGAGCTGAAGGCAGTCACTTAACTGACTGAGCCACCCAGGAGCCCCCACAGACCACTTTTTAAAATTTCACATTTTCATTGTTTATTTTTTATTATTATTTTTTAAGATTTTAATTTATTTATATGACAGAGAGAAAGAGCACAAGCAGGGGGAGCGGCAGGCGGAGGGAGAGGGAGAAGCAGACTCCCTGCTGAGCAAGGAGCCCAATGTAGGGCTCAATCTCAGGACACTGGGATCATGACCCAAGCCGAAGGCATAGGCTTAGTTGACTGAGCCGTGCAGGTGCCCCACATTTTCATTGTTTAGATCATGATTGTTATTAATTTCTATTTTCTGTGGGATATTTATTTGACAGGTTTTTATTTATGAGAAAACATGGGAAACATCTGCATCATTGGTTATGTCTAAGAATGTATATGAATATTAGCTCAATTTAAAATTTAATTTTTATAATAAATATTGCCCACTTAAAGCACATTCTAGCATTTGTTAGAGTGTATGAGTCATCAGATAACTAATCCAGTTTTTTTTTTTATTTTTTTTTTTAAAGATTTTATTTATTTATTCAACAGAGATAGAGACAGCCAGCGAGAGAGGGAACACAAGCAGGGGGAGTGGGAGAGGAAGAAGCAGGCTCATAGCGGAAGAGCCTGATGTGGGGCTCGATCCCATAACGCTAGGATCACGCCCTGAGCCGAAGGCAGACGCTTAACCGCTGTGCCACCCAGGCGCCCCAACTAATCCAGTTTTAATTTTTCTTTGTCTATGAATTATTTGTTACTACTTGCATGGTTGTAAACATTTTTCTTAATTCCATAAATTTAGAAATGAAATAAACAGATGTTGACATGGATATCTTGTCATTAGTGTTGCGTGAATTCTTCTACCTTGAAGTTGCGAGCATTTTTTCAGGCTTTAATGTTGATATATTCCTCTACATTATGAAGCCTTGCATAAAAATTAATGTTTTATTCTTCTATTGTTCTATTTTTAGTTCCTAGCAGGGTACCTGACATATTTGTTAAAGTCATTGAATTCTTGAGTGAATTGTTCTAGCAGCTTGAGAGAATAATATTTAGAGCTGTCAAATGGTAATGTATGGTCTAAAGAACCACCAAGAGACTGAAATAAAAAAATGTGTTTTAGAAGTTTGGAAGGTTAGAGTTATTTTTGTCAGAAATGGTTATCAATATATTATAATATTATCAATAGTCAAAACTTCAACAATCACCAACCAACAGGTTTTAATATCTTTTGCTTGTGACTGTTGACATTTTTAATTGTGTCAAACAATCATCTTTGCTCTTGTGCCATTTGCCCAGATTGGAGGAGGAAAGTGAACGGTGGACATAAGTGGGAAAGAAAGGGAGAGAGAAAAATAATGTAAAATGAAAACTGTTGGTGGGGCTTTGAGGGGTGGGGGCACAAAAAGTTGAGAACATAAATGAATGAATAAATAGCCAAAGAGAAGATAAAGGTGCTTGTTTTGTATGGTAGACACTCTAAGAACAAATACATTTTGAAGAAAGAAAAATCTTCAGACAATTAATAAAATTGGTAGAATAAAACACTGTTCTTATTGTCAAAATAAAAAGCATTCCTGCTGACGCACATACAACATTTTGGGTCTAAGAAATATATCCTCAGATGAAAGAACTATTAATTTATCTTACTTTCCCCATGACACTCATATTATACGGGGGAAGTATTCACACAATGGATCTGCTCTGCGGAGGCTCAGTCAGTCACCAGGTGTTTTCTAACCTCTGCCTTACAAGTAAAATGATGGCATTGCAAGAAAAGTAACACATGCCAGAGCTGTGGCATGCAGAGATTGAGTCTGGTAACATTGCTTAGTTTCATTTCCTTTTAAACAAGTCTATTTTATGTATGAATGCAGTGTGAAATTACTCCCATGGTTGACATGAGGAAGGGAGGTATTCACACTCAGAACAATATTGCTATTCTTAAAATTTGAAAAAAAGCGAATTATAAAAATCAATTCATCTTTTATAATCAGAAGGATTTACAACCTTTTTAAAATGGTATTTAATCTGGTCTTAAATAATCTTAAAATAATCACATATTTATATGTGTTAGGTCATTGATAATGGCATATTACTTTTATCAAAAATGGAGGAAAATGAAATGCACTTTGCTTTTTACGAAATAGCACATGAGAATATCATGGCATTATGTGCTACAAGATAGACCTGGAAACCACTATTCAATTCCTGGTCTTATGGTTTGACTTTTCCAGATTCCATGTATAAGCTTTGCTATAAGGGATAATACGAAAGAAGTGACCACAAAAAGGGGATTTGAGGTAAAGGGAGAGACTTCCTTCAATGATGGAGTTAACATACTGTGTTAGTGAAATCGTGGGAATTCTACAGTACACATGGATAATTGGTAATGTAGGGATATGGAATAGAACTACTGGAGTAATAACCTTGAGTAGGGGATAGGGGATAGGGAGCTACTGTGCGGCAGAAGACCTGGCTTTATAAAGGAGCATGGACAGTTCACTCATTGCAATAAGGAAGACCAAGGAAGCGGGCACAATCCTCAATCCTAACTAAAAATCCTTCCATATTATCTTATTTACCAAGCTGAATATGTTAAGTCAACTTCTTTTTTCAAATGATCCATCCACTTGTCCTCCATACCATTTGACCCAGTACATAACTCCATTCTTTTTTAAAAAATAAAAACTAGAATCCATTAAATTTGAACTCTCTTTAACTTTTAATCTCTGACCAAATTTAGCTGCAAAGACACTAATCTTTCTGTCTCCCTAAGACAGTCTCCAGTGAAAGTTGTCTTTCCTCTTGAGATCTGTTTCTACCTATGCGACGGATTCTATCTCCTTTCATCAGCACATGCCTTGCTTCATCCATGATTTCACTTCTTACTGAATCCTTTATCTTCCCCATCTTTTCAAATTCCTCCCTTGCTCAGGTCAACTCTCACCTAAAAGAAAATAAATACCTTCCTTAATCCTAAATTACTTTATTAAAATCCCTACATAATACCTTTTACCTTTATAGCTGCTTCTCAAAGAATCTGCACTCATTACTTTGCTTTTTCATTCACTTTTAAAAACTGAGGTATAATTAACTTCTAATATTGTATGAGTTTCAGGTGTACCACATAATGGTTCAATATTTGCATATATTGCAAAATTATCACCACATTAACTCTAGTTAACATCCATCACTGTATATAGTTACATAAAATTATTTATCTCATGATGAAGACTCTTAAAATCTATTCTCTTAGCAATTTAAAAAATACACAATGCCGTATTATTGACTGTAGTCACTGTGCTGGACATTATATCCCCATCACTTAAATGTTTTATAACTGGAAGTTTGTTCCTTTTCATACCGTACCACGATACCCTTCAAAGTTTAATTATTATCAGAGTAGTTATCACAATTATCAGTTAATAATATTTGTTATTATTATTAATTAATAACATTATTTGTAGGAGTATGAACTACTTCAAATATGCTAGAAGGTATAAATAAATAAAATTAAGTTAACCAATAAAATAATAACAAAACTTAAGAAATCCAACGACAAATGATAATCACCTTTGTTCGCCTCTTCACCTGTATTTCCTTCTACTAACCAGAGAAAACAGGCATCTCCTTCGAACATCTCATACACTTTTTTTATCTTTTAAGGCAAATCTGTATATGCCCAGAAAATATGATTTTATTTGCATGCACATTTTATATTAATTTTATTAATTTTATCATACTATGTGCATCCTACTGCAACTTTTTCTTTTCTCTCAAGTTTATTTGTGACATTTGTCCCTGCAGGTAAGTGTCTCTAGGTGCTCATTTTTACTGTCAAATCGTATTTATTACAGGAAATTAGCATATTGCATTCCAAATGAATGGATATTTGTGTCATTTCCATTTTTCTTTCAATCAAAAATCTTGCACTGAATATGTTCAAAGACTCTTTATAAACAAGTTGGGTGTTTCTCTAGTGCAATTGTTCTCAAACTGTGGTTTGGGGCCTGTGAGATCAAAGTTATTTTTATGAAATAATAAGGTATTAGCTGTAGTTTTCACACTCATTCTGTCATGAATGCAGAGTGGAGTCTTCCACAGGCAACATGCCATGTGCTGTGGCAATCAATTGAATGTGGAAGTAAATATGAGAACTCCAGTTATCTTCTATTAACACAGACAGTAAAAAGATTTGCAAAAATGTGGAACAGTGCCTCCCTTTCACTGTTTTTGTTTTTTAAAACTGTAGTTATTTTATGAAAAATAACATGTATATTTAAGTATGATTGGTTTCTTTTAATTTTAAAAAATTGAATAGTGTTTTAAATTTTCTAGTTTTTAAAAAGATTTCATTTATTTATTTGAGAGAGGGTGAGAGAGAGAGAGAATCTGCACATGCACAAGAGGGGAGGGGCAGAGGGTGAGGGAGAAGCAGACTCCCTGCTAAGCAGGGAGCCCCGATATGGGGCTTGATCCCAGGACCCTGAGATCATGACCTGAGCCGAAGGCAGATGCTTAACTGACTGAGATATCCAGGCGCCCCTAAGTTTTCTGTTTTAATTTCTAATACATTAAATTCTTTTTTCTTTTGTGCTATTCCTTTACAGTCACCCTCTACACCCTACAATCTCTGGCAACCATTGATTTGTTCTTCAATCTCCGTTCATCTTTTTAAGAATGTCCTGTAACTGGAATCAAACAGTATCTAACACATCAAATATTGGTAAATATAATCCATACAGACACATGTTCTGTATGTCCATTACCCTCAATAAATTGTAATACTATATAAAGGTTCTAATATAAAAATAGTCTTTTGCTATGGTGTAGACATTTAAGATTTGAATTGCTTTACTTGAGGGATATGCATTATCACATTTCCCAGATATTGCCTATTTCCTCTGGCAAACAATACCATATGAGAAATAGTGTTGGTCCTAAGCCCCGACGATATTTGGGATTGCCAGTGATGTTCCATTGTTGTCAATTTGTTGAGAGCAAACTCTTGTTTCCTTGTGGTTTGGATTTGCATTTCTCTCAGAATGAATATGATAGAGCATTTTGTCATATACTTTTTGATCCCTGAGTTTCCTCTTCTGAGAACTGATCCGTTAGGTATAACAGAGTATTAAATGATGGACTCTAAAATTAATATTTTGATGTACAATTATCAGAACATAGAATAATTCTGTCACATTTTGTTTCTCTCACTATATGTGGACAGTTACTCTGCATGCTTTTATAACTATCCTAGAAGCTGGATGCACCATTTCCCAGGGTCCTTGCAGGAGTTTCAAACCCTATATTCTGGGAGGATGTTCGCATATTGATAAACTCTCATTTATCTAGATCTGTGATTTGTGCATCTTGGTCCCGTATACTCAGAATCCAGTCTCAGGCATATTCTCTGCGGTCCTGAATGTACACGTTGGCTAATTCCTGAAGTTCCTCCCAAGTACAATTCAATATCTCTCTTAGGAGGAGCAGCAAACCTGACTGGTTATGGTGAGACCAGACACTGTTTATTGACTTAGTGATCAACAAGAGAGGCAGGGGGCAGAACCTTGCGGTGGGAGGGCACATACTTTCTTGCAGGCGTGAGGATCTCCACCACCCACGTCCGAGCAAGGGGGAAGTACTAAGCTTCAACAGCAAGTGGTACTCATTTCTTTTCTCTTTTTTTCTTTTCTTTTCTTTTCTTTTCTTTTCTTTTCTTTTCTTTTCTTTTTTCTTTTTTTAAATATTTTACTTATTTATTTGGCAGAGAGACAGCCAGTGAGAGAGGGAACACAAGCAGGGGGAGTGGGAGAGGAAGAAGCAGGCTCCCAGCGGAGGAGCCCGATGCAGGGCTCGATCCCAGGACTCCGGGATCACGCCCTGAGCTGAAGGCAGATGCTTAACGACTGAGACACCCAGGCGCCCCAGTGCTCATTTCTACTGGCCCAGAACATTAAGGGGAATCCTGGAATTCAAGAGTTTTAAGTGCATCAAGTCATGTGATTCTATTCCAAGTGTCAGGGCCCCTTTGTTTTCCAGGCAGGACCCTGACCTTGGCATATAGACCCACCATGTTTGGGATTGTCAGAGAGCTTCTACTCTAACATTAAGTGCTATCTCTACCCTTCAGCTTTCTCGGCCTGCCAGGTGCAGTAGAGGAGAATGTCTTTAGAGCTAAAAGCAGACATTCTGACTTTCACCCTTTGTTTTGCCTGCTATTTATTCTCAGTCATTAGTTACATTTTTTGCTCAAAATCATCATTTGCACTTATCAATAAATATCTGATTGCATTGCTTTATCGTCACAATTTACCCATAGTTGTCGTTTGCCAGATAGGTCGTAGTTGCTAATGCGGTATCTTGAACTGGAATAGTATCCGAGTTCATTGCCCATGAAGGTTTCAAAACTTGCATGGATGCTGGATGACAAGTGATCCAAACCTAAGTTCCAAATTTGCCATCTACCTTCTCAGGTCACTTTTTCCTTCCTCCCTTCCTTCTTTTCTTTTCTTTTCTTTTCTTTTCTTTTCTTTTCTTTTCTTCTCTTCTCTTCTCTTCTCTTCTCTTCTCTTCTCTTCTCTTCTCTTCCCTTCCCTTCCCTTCCCTTCCCTTCCCTTCCCTTCTCTTCTCTTCTCCTTTTCTTTTCTTCTTTTCTTCCTTTTTTAGAGAGAGAGAGAGCAAGCACAATCATGTGAGTTGTAGGGAGGAGCAAAGGGAGAGGAAGAGACTGAGCCACAATCAAGAGTCAGATGCTTAACCGACTGAGCCACCCAAGTGCTACTCAAGTCAAAACCAACTGCCACAAATTAATTTCCCTGGGAAGCCTGTGGGAGGTTTATTGGGGAATACCTTTAAGATGATCTCTTGGGGAAGAGAAGGAGGTAGGAGGGAGGAGAGGAAGAAATTCAGTTCCAGTGCAGTCCCAGTGAAGACCCCCCCTTTGTCTCCAGCTTAAGCCGGAACTGTCCTTCAGAATTGAGTCAGGGGGCCAGCCCTTTATATCAATGTCACTCAGTCACTGGATGCAAGATATCCTGGGAGGGTGGCATGTCCTTGGACTGGACAGCTTTCTTCAGCTAGGCTATTCCCCAGGTTGGTGAGAGCAGACAGCTGTCTATCCTCAGCTCTCCCCGCGCTTGGATCAACATGTCTTTCACTCCAAAAGGAGGAACTAAGTGGCACATTACAACGTCCACCGCACAAAGCTTTCAGGTTTTTCTGTTCTGCTACGTCAGTATACCACTTTCCTGTACCACTTCTTTACTCTTAGTTTCTAAAATTTTGTCTCTTCTTCTCTCTACACTTTTTGTTTTTGTGTTTATTCCTTAAAAAATACCATTTAAATGTAATTTCCTAACAGTGTCAGTAGTAAACAGAAGAAAACACATGTATTTAATATACTCTAAAAACCCCAAATCTGAAGTAGCATTCTGAGTGGCGCAGCATGAAAGACACTGTTCCTATTTCTAACACATGTTGTCCCAACTTTCATTTCTTTTGTTTCAGATCTAGGTGCCGGTACAGAGGACTTTCTAGGCTATATCATCGCCTTGGGCACATAAACAGGATAGGAGCTGCACAGGGCAGAGTCCGAGTATTTATTACATTTTCTAGTGTCTAAGGTTGTCAAAGGAAATTGTTATAGTGCCAGAGAAAAGTATGTTACTCTGAACATAGGGGAGGAGGTGAGCCATGACACAATATCCTAGGAAACCTTTCCTCCTTAACCATGTGGCCGGTCTGTCATTAGCGCACGCGCACACGCACGCACTCTCAATCTCTCTCTTTCTCTCTTTAGGTAGAAGAACAGCTGCAGAGAAACACTGTTCTTCTATTTAACTGTCCTCTGTATATCACCTACTCTGGTAGCCTGAGGAACTATTTATTATATCCATATTCAATTTAAAAATGCGGAAGCCCCAAGGCATCACCACGCTGATATTTTAGAAAGCAGATCCTTATCATTTCCAATTCTCCCCTAAAGTGACACACTTAGTACGAGCTACAAAATGTAGAGCTTGACCTGCAGCCTATTGTGGGGAGAATCCACTTAGCTTTAGGCTGCAGTGTCTCGTTTGGTCAAAAATGCAGCTCTCGTAGGTACGGTCTTTTGTGCTGCGTACCTTCATTTCAGGTGAGAGAGCTCTTCACGCAGTTCCCAGTTCAGTTGTACCTGCTTCTCTATGCTGCTGACAAGCTGGGTAGAGATGGTTTTCCCGATTCTTTTTCAGTCAAGGTACCATCTAGAAATGAAGGAACCCTCTGTTAACTCCACATAGTTGGAGCTGAGGGCAGAACCAAGCTACCTGATTTCCTCCCTGGAGGGAAAGAACAAATAATAATAACTGTCACTCAAAAATAAAATATTTCAATTTCCTTTATTCTACAAAAGAGAATTAACTTTAGTAATAAGTTGGTTATTTCCCTGGCAAGGATTTTCGGATCGGTAAACTGAAACCAGTGGAGGTTAAATTGTATGCCTAAAGTGACACAATTATTCAGTGACAGAGCTGGGAGAAGAGCCCAGTATCGTGGTCCCTAGAATTGTGTCTTTCTAATAAAAATTAAGTGATTACTGTATGACTGATTGCTTGTTCTGTTAGATGGAATGATTGGTCACATTCTAGTTACTCCAACTTTTTCTTAGTTATATTTGTCTATTACACTGACTTTCCCATTCTAAGTTTCCACAAGCGTTGAAATGAGGAGACTTGCTCTCTCCGTTGCTACTATGACAGCCTATCTGGTCTATCATGATCTTTTAGGACTTCTGTGAACATTTTTTCGCTCATTTGCTCCTGTTCTTTACCTGTATACCATCTGTTAGTAATGAAACATGACTCCTATCTTTCAACACCTTATCCCGCCAGTTCAAGTCCTGTAATAGAACATGAGTTCATGGCTGTGTATGTTGTATATGACTTCTAGAAACATTTTATTTTATCCGACAGCATTTATCTCAAGTAATAATTATATTTTATATTACTTATTTGATTGATTGATATTATTTGATTGATTTTTTTCTTCATGTCTTCTTTCTTCATAAACCTCCATGAAAGCAGGTTTAGATCTGTTATTAAGGAGGGCACGTATTGCATGGAGCACTGGGTGTTATACACAAACAATGAATCATGGAACACCACATCAAAAACTAGTGATGTACTGTATGGTGACTGACATAACATAATAAAATTAAAAATAAATAAATAAAACAGTCTTTGGGGGGCTCCTGGGTGGTTCCGTCCGTTAAGCCTCTGACATCAGCTCAAGTGACCATGATCTCAGGGTGTTGGGATTGAGTCCCACATCAAGTTCCCTGCTCAGCAGGGAGTCTGCTTCTCCCTCTCCCTCTGCCCTCACTTGTGCTCACTCTCTTTCTTTCAAATAAATAAAATTCTAAAAAAATAAAAAATAAGAAACATAAAACACGTATTAAAAAGACCACGATGGCAACATAAGAGGCTCCTGAAGTTCCCTCCCATAAAGGCACCAGATATAAGGCTACTCATGGAGCCATTTCCTCTGAGAGGAAACCAGACACAAGTTGAGTGACTCCCGTGCGTCAGGCCAATGAGAAAAAAAACCCACATTGCAAAGAGTAGGAAAGGCTGAGACACTCTCACCATAAACCCCATCCTTGGCACAGTGCCACCCAAGCAGGAGAGAACACCCAACTCCCAGCTTCTCTCTGAGGAACAAAGGATTTGGACCCCTTACCTTGTGCCCCAACTTCTAAGGCTCCTACCTGAGGGACAAGCTCCCAAAATACTTAGCTCTGAAAGCCAACAGGGCTTGTGTCCATGTGGCCCACAGGACCATAGCAAACAAAGAAGTAGTTTTTAAATGGGGTTAAGAGTACACCTGCACTGCTATGCACCGGGGCTCAGCACAGATGGAAAAGCAAAAACATCCATTTCCCAGTTTCCCCCTGGAAGGGACCTAACCTCATACTTTCTCAGCTGCCATCTAAGGGTCTAGTTTCTAATTCATTTCCATGAAGGTGTTGACAGCAGCCTTCCCCTTTGGGACGCTGATGGGTCTTGGCATGCCCTCAGCTACCAGGAACCACTAAGAATAAGGATGGTGGCTTGGACAATCAATAAGTTTTGAGAGACAAGCAAGAGTTTGGGCTGGGTTGATTTACGAGGTTCATCTCCTGCACAAAACCACTCTGTCAAAACCATAATGAGATATCATCTCACATGGGTTAGGATGCCTATTATCAAAAAACAAGAGATAACTTCTGATGAGGTTGTGGAGGAAAAGAAACACATGTACACTATCGGAGGGAATGTAAGCTGGCATAACCACTATGGAAAACAGTATGAAAGTTCCTCAAGAAATTAAAAATAGAGCTACGAATGATCCAGCAATCTCACTTCTGGGTAAATATTCAAAGCAAAAGAAGTCACTATCTCAAAGAGATACCTGCACTCCCACATTCATTGCAGCAATATTCACAATATACAATATTTAATATTCACAATAGTCATGATATGGAAACATCTATGTGTCCATTGATTGATAATGCATGGATAATGAAAATGTGAAACAGACGGAGGCTAGCTAAAGGGTACAAACTTTCAGTTAGAAGATAAATAAATAGGTTTGAGGATCTAATGTGTAACACAGTTGCTGAATTTGACAATACTGCATGGTATCATTGAAATTGCTAAGACAGTAAAACTTAAGTGTTCTCACCAAAGAGAAAAAAAGGTAAATATGTGAGGGGATGGTTGTGTTACTTAAATCAATGGTGGGAATCCTTTCACCATATATACCAATATCAAGGCATCACATTGCATACTTCAACTGTATTATGACTTTATTGGTCAATTATACCTCAGTAAAGCTGAAAAAATAAATATAGGTTAAAAAAAAAGTGAGAAAAGTCTGCATTGCCAGTATCTAGCACAGTCCATGGTACACAGAAGGTGCCCAATAAACTTTCATTATGTAAGCAAATGATCCAGTTGTCTTTGTCTTCTTTCGTATGTGTTATGTTAATGCCATTTATATTTTTAGAATTCAGGCCCTAAGATTTTTATATTCTTCATTCTTTATTATTTATGACTGTGATTACTGCTTTTTAAAAAACATTGTATCTAACATTCTGTTTCTCCTAATTCTTTGAGAATAATGTTCAACGATCAGGAGAGGATGAACTCTGAGAAACACAATATGGATGAAATTAATGTCACAGTGATGTTTTGCTAACATCTTCGATCCTGCACTCTCGGGCTAGAGTAGGAAGGGAGGCAGGAGCAAAGTGTGTGTGGTTGTGGAAGCTGTTATCTCCTTATATCGGCATGAAAACAATCACAATCATTATTACAACAGTATTTTAGTATGCCTTCTGTGCCAGGAACTGTATTATTAGCATATCTTATTTAATGTAAGTTAACAATACTCATTGAATTTGATATTTTTATCCACTTTTTGCAAATGACATGATTTGCCTAAGTCCATACCACTAAGAACCATATAGGTACTCAGATCCTGGTCTATCTTGTACCAAAGTTTCAGTGATTCAATATCTTACCACACATTTTGAAATGACTTCTTAAAGTAATATTTAAGCAAAAAATTATAAAAGTATATGAGATAATCAGTAAATTCAGTAATAGAAGTAATCAGAAGTTATCATATTCTGCAGTTATATATAAACTAAATATTTTCCTTCTCTATTTTTTAAAATTTATTTATTTATTTGCCAGAGAGAGAGACAGCCAGTGAGAGAGGGAACACAAGCAGGGGGAGTGGGAGAGGAAGAAGCAGGCTCACAGCGGAGGAGCCTGATGTGGGGCTCGATCCCAGAACGCCAGGATCACACCCTGAGCCGAAGGCAGACGCTTAACGACTGCGCCACCCAGGCGCCCCCTCTATGTTTTATTTTATTTTCTCTCACTCATATTCTTTTAAACTTTCTGAAGACTGTGGAATATACAGCTCAATATAGAAAAACGAGGGTTAGTATATGAGTTTACTTGCAAGTGTCTTCATGTCTTGCCTTTATAAACCACTTCTCTAAAAGCTTTTTCTCAAGGGAGACTGAGGATTTATAGACTTATTTTTTAGCATCTCTACTAAAAATGTCTTCTACAAAATGGAATAAGAGGGTGAACTTTTACTTTGGCTTTATTGCCACTCCAAAGAAATACTTTTTGATAGAAAACATTGCATTTGTATGAATCATAGTTACTTACTGTCTTTGACTTGAGTTTCAGTCTGTTCAGCAAAGGGATGAAAAATGAAATGAACACTAGAAATAAAATTATGAGATTATACTCTTCCTTTGAAATTTTGGACTCTGTATTTGTATGTATCTAGATATAATTAAATTATATATAGAACTGAATTATATAAACCCAATTATATAATTGAAATTACTCAGTCCTCTTTCGGTCATTCATTTAACAAGTATTTGTTATCCACTCTGGTAGACACTGTCCAAGATGATGGGTATGGGATGGCACATAAGACACAGACACAAAGTCCCTGACCTCAAGAAGCTTCTGTTCAATGATGAGACTTGAACGATAAAAACATGTATATATAAACACATATACTGTGATTATAACCACTAAAAAACAAAGTGCTTGGTGACAAAGAATTATAAAGAAGGACCACTTGATTTAGAGTAGAAAGGGAAAGAAGTTTCAGTGAAGGCCATATTTAAACCTGGAGATTAGGAATTAAAAGCCCTCAGGGCAAGATCTGGAGAACACAGCATCTGAGATTTTACAAATACAAATGATGTATAGTGGAGAATGTCACATTCTAGGAAGCGGGAGTGTGACTTGTGCCTGGTGATAAAGAGGAATAGAGACATGTATTGAGGCTCTAGACATTGACATGGTTCTAATACTGTCTAGCTTAGGAATTTAAGATAAAGATTAGATTTTACACAAGTGCATGGCGAAAATACTGAAGTGTTTGAGGAAGTAATGATATGACCTGATTTATATTTCATAAAAATTACTCTTATGGGGAAAATAAAATGAAAGAGAAAGGATAGGAAAGGAAATGGGTAAGGAGTGGAACTTCCCAGAGGAAAGTTGATGGATGGTGGCCCTGAAGGAGGAAGGAAATGGATACATTTGAGTCAGGGAGAGAACGATTTTATTACAACAACAGAGTAGATTTATAACTACAGAATTTTAGGCATGTTAGCACCTGATTAAGTGGCATTGAGATAGACGTTTCTAGCTCCTTTTAGAAAACATGAAATAGCTATTACCTATGTTCTTTTTGTTTTTTATTAATAATTTTTATTTTGTTATATTAGTCACCATACAGTACATCCCCAGTTTTTGATGCAATGTTTCATGATTCATTATTTGCGTATAACACCCAGTGCTCCATGCAATACGTGCCCTCCTTAATACCCATCACTGGCCTATCCCAATCCCCCACCCCCCTCCCCTCTGAAGCCCTCAGTTTGTTTCCCAGAGTCCACTATGTTCTTAATGTGTAAGATGTGATCGTTCTGGTGCTGATTACCTTATTAATGGTTTATACAGTCTCTCTCTCTCTCTGTCCACACTTTTGGTCTGTACCCCTGTGGCAGTTCACACCTGGGACAAAAAAGAAGCAATAATTTCAGTCACTCAGTTTTGTTGCTGTGCTTTCTATGCGGGTGAAGACTTAAAGACAATGCTATGTCAACAAATAAAACCTTAATGGAGTTCAATTACTCATCTTATTTCTGATTTCCATATTTAAAATAAAGAAAGAAATAAAACAAAGAGAAAGCAAGAGCTAGCAGTTTGCCGTTTAGTTGTAGCGGAAGGTAATGAAACAGGCTGTTGTTGCCCTGAAAAAGGAATTTAAATGCATTTAAGCCTTTCTTCTTCATTTATTCTGCTTCAGCACTAAAGAAAATTTGTTGCATTCAGTTGAATTTAGTTTGTCTTTTATTTTCATTTTGGCTTAAGTACAAACGTTTTTAAATAAAATGCAAGTAATCAACTTTTTCTTCTAAGAACTGTAGTTGTTTTCATGAATTTTATTTCTATGGAAGGTGCTTAGTTGGTGTTTCTGGAAGCTCTTTTCACGTAAGACAGGTTTACTTTTCAATTTCTGTGATTCCACTGGCGTTGACAATGTGTGAAATCCAAGTAGAGTATGAGTATAAACACATTTGGCTTTTGTGTCAAAGGGTGACATTTTCCCTTTCAAAATATGTTTTATGCTTTTTACCTGCACCTAACTTAATGGCTGTGTGTTAAATATTGTGAGACTGCTTCTGGCACATTAAAGAAAAACCTCAATAGGATCTGATGGTTTTTCCAATTATCTGTTTTACCATGTATTTAAAAATGTGAACTATGAGAAAACTTACTCACAATTCACTGAATTGTGTGAGGAAATGCTGTATCAGATCCTAGATATGGGTTACTAATACAAAAACAAAAGTTCATTGGGCCTGACTGGTTATTTTTGACCTGTCATCTTTATTTGGTCATTATTTTGTAGCGATCACAATTACAGAATGACAAAAATTCCTAGTTTGTAATAAGTAACTTTGGGGTCATATTAAATTCAAAAACAGTGTTCTGTAAGCACTTCTTAGTATCTTGCCACAGGTGACTAAACTGGTGGGATATGAAACATGACATAAACCTTTTTGACCCCCAGTTAAAATTCAAATATAACATTGTTTAGAAATGGAATTTTGTCAAATATGGGTTTTTTGGTACAATAACATGATCATATTCATATAATATTTAGTTAGTTTATTAATACAATGAATAAATATTCAAATGATGGATCAACTTTGCATTCTTGGAATAAATTGAACTTGGTAATGATTCATTAGTTTGAATACATTGTCGGGTTTTATTTTTTAATATCACACATTCCTTAATAATTTAGCATATTGGTTTTTTAATGAAAATGGATGCAATTATAATTTCTAGCACTCTTTGTCTGGCTTTGGTATGAATATTACATTAGTCTTGTTTTTTCTGCTCCCAAAAGATTTATATAAGATTTAATTTTTTTCTAAGTGTTTAGTATACCTCACTTATAAAACTGTCGTAGGCTTTTGTTTTGTTTTATTTTGTTTTTGAGAGACAGCATGTATGCACTAGCGGCGGTGGGGTGGGGTGGGAAGGGCAAAGGGAGAGGGAGAGAGAATCTTAAGCAGACGCCACACCCAGTGTGGGGTCTGACTTGGAGCTCCATCTGATGATCCTGTGATTCTGACCTGAGCCAAAATCAAGAGTCCGAAGCTTAACTGACTTAGCCAGGCAGATGCCCCAAAACTTACATATGTTTGAACTCTCCAGCATCTCCAGGACTTTTAGCATCACTTGGTTTCCTCTTGGTTCATCTGTGTCACCTGCCTGCCACACCCTCAGCCTTCACGGACATCCATCATGGTAAAGCTGATGGAGGCAGCTAGACATCAAGAGAATACAAGCAAAGGGCTCATTCCTCCCAAAGAATGGAGGTGATGAAGACAATGAAGTACCAGAAGATGAAAAAGACGTGGAGGGAAAAGTGAATGCCATCCCTCAGAAGAAAGGCAGAAGGTGCCAAAATTTCAAGAGGAAGTGATATTTTCTCAGGAAAATTCTAGCTGAATTTTAGCCAGTCATTCTAGCTGAAGTCACAGTTTTCTCTAATCCCATTTAATCTTTTCTTCTGTTTGTTTTGTTTTCTTCATTTTTTTTTCAAGATTTTATTTATTTATTTGACTGAGAGAGAGAGAGCACAGCAGGGTAGTGGCAGATAGAGGAAGAGGGAGAAGGAGACACCTCACTGAGGAGAAAGACTGATGTGGGGCTCGATCCCAGGACCCTGGGATCATGACCTGAGCCAAAGGTAGATGCTTAACCACCTGAGCCACCTAGGTGCCCCCCATTTTCTTCATCTCTATCCTTTTATTTTTTTGTCCTTTATTCTCTCTTCCTGTGGTGACTATACCCACTAGTATTCCTTGTAATACAGCTTTCATTTATGAAACATTTTTGTCCTTTTTTTCAGTTCTTTCCTGAGTTCTGTGAGTTCTCTCTGCACTACCCCATTGTTCACTTATAACTCCAAGTATCTTGACCATATTTACTGTTTGTTTTCTTAGTTTTGCTTTGTGATGTTTCTTCACGGATGCAATTGTTCTGTTTGAGTTTCCTTTTAAATTCAGGTTGAAATATTTCATTACAACTTTCTGTTGGTGATGACATTTTTTCTGGTGAGTTTTCTTTGACTTCTAAGAGGCTTTGCTTGATGTATTTCTTTTTTCTTGAGGTGTCTTTGTATGAATGCTACTGTTTATTTTCATGCCATCAATATTTGAATGAATTGGATTATCTAGACTGGCTTTTATCAGAAGGATCTATGACTGATAGGAAGGAGTTAGGGTACTTACCTGGTTTCTTGGCCCAAAGGGTACCTTTTGTGCTGATAAAATGATAAATAATTTCTTTCATGTATGTTGTTTTTTGTGGCCAGATTTTTTCAGATCCTATGATGCTGTGTTATTTCTGGAGGGCTTCTTTGTCATTGAGTTTCATTGAATTTCTGTGTAATTGGATGTTTATAAGTCTTCCATGTTTTTCTGTACAGACTTTCTTTGCTTTTCCCCAATGCTTGGGTGCACATTTTAACTAGGGTTTTTGTTGTTGTTGTTTGTCTTTCGGTTTTTAGCCATAAAGCTAGCAAGAATTCCTGCTCTTAATTTAAATAGAATTTGGCTTATGTTAGAGACTTTTTTGGGGAAAAGTAACTCTTAACTATCATCCAGAGCCAATACTGATGACCGTATTATCATCATTCTCTACTAGAGAGTGGATATTTCCTAATTTATCCACCATTATTGGTCCTTTCTTTATACAGGGGTTCACAGACAAAAGGTTCCACTTCATGCTACCTTTGGCTTTTTCTTCTGACCTCTTTAAATGGACCACTAAAACCAACCTCTAAGCAGATATGACTGTTTAGATGTCCCAGTCAAGAATCTGGAAGGGTAAGCTGCATCTCCTCTAAATCTTCCCTCCCTCCGCCTTCCCTTCCTTTCTTCCTTCCTTCCATCCTTCCTTTTTCCAGTTGCATAGTATTTTTCATGCTATTACACTAAACTAGTCTTACATTTTGGAAGATTTTTAAAAATATTTTATTCAGCAGTTTGGGGTCTTCTATACTGGAAGGGTTTCTTTGGGTAGAAATTTTACTTTAGTGTTGGAAACTGAACTCTTTATTTACATGCTATCATTTTACTTTTTGATTCTTTAATAAGCTCATTTTTTGGTGAAATGAAGGAAGCATAAAATATAGAAAATGTTATTTCTTATGGCATGCTTCTTCACTTATAATTTGTACATTATCTTTTAGGAAAATGTTTAATACAGAAAGATAAACATGCCAATAAAATGCAGGTATCATACCTGCATTATAAAGAAGAATCCCAGAACACCAAGAAATAAGGCAACAAGATTGCAGACCCATAGCAAGTCACTTGCTGGTAGTGATGTAATAAATTCCTTCTCTTTCCACAGTGAGTTTGGTGTGCTTTCATTATCCCTATATGCTCAGTTTTAAGGCCTATTTATTCTGTGTGGATTTTGTATCTGACATTTTTTTCTTTGTCCAACATTGTAGCAAAACTTCTGTTATTCAAAACTGTTGACAGAAGCTAGCTTGTACTTCTAGCTTCTGTTATGTTAGAGGTCTAGCACTGAGCATAGAGTCTTATAAAGTCTCAGGTGAAAGTAAGAAGTCTCGATAATTGCTACTCTCAGCTTTTTCACTTCTCATCGTGGAAATTGAAGAGTACTGAATTATGCTCTAATTGACATTGAAATATAAAAACAGCAAATAAAAAAATTCATGATGACCTTTAAGAATATGGCAGATAGAACATGGCAAACATGTAGCATTGGTTTCTAATCCAAATTGAAGGGTCACAGAGTACTGAAAATGGCTAATGTCATATACAGCTACAAATTATGACTTTTCAGCTTTGAATGCTTTTTAAAAAAATCCTGGTCTATGAACTATTATTAATATTAAATGGCAAATCAATGTAGGTCACAGCAAGGGACAGACTATAGAACCTCAAGCATGGGTTACATGTTTTTATAGTATTTGACAGGATTACTGTATGAGTTGGTGTTCTAAGCAGCTTTTATGCCTACACAGATTCGAGGAGCTTATATAAAAGAGCATGTATGAGTCTGACATTCTAAGTGAACATACATCAAAGATACAGGATTCCTGAAGCTACTTCTTATCATAGGGCATATAGTGAGCATGCATAAAAAAGGGCTTTACTTGTATCCATACAAAAAAATAAGCTCATTTGTAAATGTAACTTAAAGGCTGTTTGTAAGGATAACAACACATCAGAAGGTACTCAAATTTTGTCTGCCTGACCAGTTCTCCTTCTCCTTGGAAAATGTAAAGATAACTTCAAATTAATTTGTTTCACTTTGTTTGTTTGTGATACCTTTCTTTACATTTTGGAGATCTTGTGTCTACATAGGTCTTAGCAAGATTCCCAACATCATATTTATTTATTTATTTATTTATTTATTTATTTATTTATTTTTAATGTTTTTTTATTATATTATGTTAGCCACCATACAGTACATCCCTGGTTTCTGATGTAAAGTTCGATGATTCATTAGTTGCGTATAACACCCAGTGCACCATGCAATACGTGCCCTCCTTACTACCCATCACCAGTCTATCCCATTCCCCCACCCCCCTCCTCTCTGAAGCCCTCAGTTTGTTTCTCAGAGTCCATAGTCTCTCATCCAACATCATTTTTATGCAAAAAGGTTTCTGGTTGGTTTTGGTGGATGTCTGTTTCAAATCCTAGAAATTGTTTTGTTTTGTTAATCTTTGATACCTAATAAAGAAAGTAATGGGATTTTTTTTTAAATATTTTATTTTATTTATTTGACAGAGAGAGAGATAGCCAGTGAGAGAGGGAACACAAGCAGGGGGAGTGGGAGAAGAAGCAGGCTCGTAGTGGAGGAGCCTGATGTGGGGCTCGATCCCATAACTCCGGGATCACGCCCTGAGCTGAAAGTAGACGCTTAACGACTGCACCACCCAGTGCCCCAAAAGTAATGGGATTGTTATTGTACAATATTCTCCTCACTTTTCCTTCCTCCACCAGTCTCACCCCACTTGAAACTAATCTCCACTGGGACACATTCCTAACTGTCAATTTCACAGATTCACCCCTGTGGATTTCATTATGTCATCCATTACTTGTTAAAAACAAACAGAAATGGGGTGCCTGGGTGGCACAGTTGGTTAAGTGACTGACTCTTGGTTTCGGTTTAGGTTGTGATCTCGGGTTCCTGGGATGGAGCCCATCTTGGGCCCCCTGCTCAGTGCCAAGTCTGCTTGAGATTCTCTCTCCCTCTCCCTCTGCCCTTCCCACTTGTGCTCTCTTTCTAAAATAAATAAATAAATCTTTGAAAACAAAACAAAACAGAAATACCTCTATTCCCATCACCATAAGATAAAATGATCACTCATTTCTTTAGTGATCAAAGCCTTGCAGGATCTAATTTCAACATAACTATTTCTAGTGGCATCTCTTTTCCCTTCCCAGACCCTTCTCTTCTTTATGATAGTGATTTTGAGCTTCTTCCTGTCCCTGAGGTATAGACAGATTGTGAAGCTGTGCTATTCCACTGATCTGGTGTACCTTTACTTAACTCCTTCTTTGCTTCAAAAACTCCTAATCATGCATTCATACAGTTTCAGTGTGAAATCTCTTTTGATTCTCCAATATGATATTTGTGTGGCACACTGTCTTTCCCTACAACACTTTTTTCAAGACATAATAATTCAGGATACCCTGCTTTTGTGTTACATATGACCTGTTACTTTGTTTCTCTTACTGTCTTATAAATAATCTATGACAGGGTCTAGTCCACATTAGTTACACACTCTAGCACTTCAGCACAAAATAGAAACATAGTACAAGTTTGATCATGGGATTGTCTTCACTGATGACTTTATCCCATGAAATTAAGAGGTTAGGGTTTATTTAACAATTTCCATGTATAAATACACATGAAGATATATACATATATGTATACATCAGCTATACAACACAGAATAGCCAGTATCATGGATCTACTTACTATTAGGTTCTGTTATTAAATAATAGTCATTTTCAACAATTAATTGGAAAGGCTTTTATATCAGCAGAACTAAAAGAAATTTTACTGTTTTATCTCATCTAGGTTTGGCTTAGTCAATTTAGTCATTTGGCAAATGTCAGGTTCTTCGTTTAAATATTGATATTCTTCAAGTGTTGGAGACTGTTGAGAATTGCGCCGTCCTTCCCCACAACCTTGTTACCAAGTGAAAAATTATAATGACAGTAAGCCCTAAACCAAATTCTGCCAAACCTAAGCTATGAATTAATACAAGTGGGCACAAACACAGCCATACACTGAAGTACAGGGAAGTCTCTCTCTATGCCCAGGCACTCCAACTAGCACCTTAAGCAGAAAACATATGCAGGCAGGCACAACAATACTCTAATGACAGAACTGGCCAGACTTATGATCAAATCTGACGGCATGACCTCCATAAAATGGAGGCTGTGGGAACTCTGAACACTGAGGTCAAGGGTAATCTATTGGATAAAACTTCCATGCTCGTTAGATTTGTTTATTCCATTCCATGAGTGAATACTAACCATGTTTGATGGTGTTGATCAAAACTAAGCAAATTTTCTGCTATTTAAGTCCCCCCTATCTCTACTGTAATTTTTGACTGGGTTCTTCAAATATTACCCAACATTTGTAAATAAACATCAAACCGTTTATCTAGAATTATCTTTGAAATAAACCATAGCACAAACAATATAAAGATATTCTCTTTTATTGTCACTGTTTTAACCCTGGATCTTTTCCCTACCATTTCTACATTCTACTTCAATCCATGAACAACAAAGGGAGTCCCTTGCTTCAGGGCTGATATTAGAAGTAGGAAGATAGCTCCTCTGTCTTTTGCTTACAGAATGTTCAAAGTTTGGGTTGTCTTTTGACAACCTGGCATTTTCAGATTACATGAAATCTGATTTATTGAGGACTGACAGGTGGGTAGCTTTTACAGATGTCTTTGTGAAGTCTGTAGACCAACTGCTCTAGCTGTCCTGAATATTCCCACGTCTGTTGCTGCAGTAAGTGGTGAAAGGAATGTTTCTGTTCCTGGACAACTGATACCCATGTATAGATAGCATTTTCAGTCTACCTCGAACTCATCTTCTACCATTACAATTAGCACTTTGCAGTTTGTAAAATAGACTATTACATAAATTATTAAAATAAACTACTATGCAGACAATATAAGGATATTCTTTCCTGCATTATCAAGTTCCCAGTTTAGAATTAGTGGCTGGAACTTGAAAATTGCTCACTCTCTCTCTTCCTGGCTGCTATTACTATTATTTGCATTTATTGGCCATTTATATCAATATTATGAAAACGGAATGTGCTTATTTGTAAAGGTAAGTATTTGCTCTTCATTCATTTGGCCAATATTTACAAACATGTGATATGTAAAAGAAAAACCTAAAAGTATAATAGTCTTTTAAAGAGATAATTTTGACACTAATAAAAGCAGCAACAAAAAGTTTTATCTGAGGTTTTCTGGAGAAGATGAAGAATTGAGTTTTAAACACATCTGTTTTTGACTAAGTAAACCCTTTTCTGAGAAAGAAAAATATGAAATCATAAATGTTAGTTTTTAAGTAGAGAAACGGATTTCATTAAAGGGAAAATTTGAGACAATTCTCACAAAACTAAAATATTGTTTTTTTTTCTGACATTATATTGTGAAATACTTATATTAAGCCTAACAAATAACCATAGATTAAATGCTCACATTGCTAAACAGAGTATGTCTGTTAAATGAAAGGGTTGACATAATCTGTTAAGTGTTAAATTTAACTCTGATAGATTAAATAATAGGTTGTTTATATTGGGAGTTCAATGCTTAAAAAGTCCCTAAGCATTCTCTTGCTGCAAATTGCTTTATTTCTGAAATACAAGTTTAACCTTTAGAGTTGTACTATTTCTAAAGGTGTGTTTGCTTTGTTTGGGAAAAAAAAATATTGAGCCATAAGATGATTTTCATAAAGTTTAAGCAAAACCTTGAAAAAGTAAAGCTGACAGTTTATACCATACATAACCTTGAATTTTATTCATGCTTTGACAGGTGCCTGCAGGATACCACATTTAATTATCTAACATGGAGTTGTATAGTGTATCTGATGCTTCAAAAGCAAGCTGTTGTTAGACATCTCTATGCTTTTGAAGTTTTGAAGTTATCTGCATAGAATTAATAACTGAGTAAATAAGTGACTGAATTTGAAGAGCAAAAAGCATACACAGAGAAAGGTGTACAGGCACATAAAAAATTTCCATTGTTATTTCTCCCTTTTTAGATATTATAGAGTCGCATTATCTTACATATTTAAGCATATTCAATTAACCATGTAGTTATTCTGTCTCTTCAAATGAAGTTTGCAGCTAATGCAAATAAACTACCTACGATGATGTATAACGATTATATAGTTATGAAGGTGCCTGAAGACGTCAAACTTGAAGGCAGTTCTAAGTCAGACAATGATGTGGATTAAATATATTCACTTGGATTTATGTTTTTACTTTGTGAAATTAAATTAAAATCACTTACATGCCCGTTTTTTATTTATTTAGAAAAAACATAATTGAGGTAAAGTTTCAGATGAGTTTTAAAAGAAGAATTTTATTTTATATGTGCATTTTATTTTTTAATTTTTTAAAAAGATTTTATTTATTTATTTGACAGACAGAGAGACAGCCAGCAAGAGAGCGAACACAAGCAGGGGGAGTGGGAGAGGGAGAAGCAGGCTCCCAGCAGAACAGGGAGCCTGATGCGGGGCTCAATCCCAGAACCCTGGGATCATGCCCTGAGCCGAAGGCAGATGCTTAACGACTGAGCCACCCAGGTGCCCCTATATGTGCATTTTAAATAAAATTATGATACTTATCACCCTACAGAAAAATTGTAAGGCTAGAAACATTCAGAAGAGAATTTCAAGTTGTCAAAGTATATACATGATATGTATGTTTAAGTTAAAGGCAAAGGGTTGCCTTCGATTATGAAAGCTTTGGAAAGCCACCCACATTACCTAAGCTTAGTTTCTTGATGCATGAAATATGTTAGTTACCGACTGCTGTATAACAAGCCATCTAAACTTCAGCGGCTTAAACAGTAAGCATGCATTATTGCTTATGGGTCTGTTGATCAGATGGATACTTCTGTCTTGGTTGGGCTCGCTTACGCATCTGCAGTTGGCTACAAAGGGAGTTGATAGGTAGTTGGTCTTGGGTGTCCTAAATTGGGACAGCTTGGGCCATGAGGTATCTCCATGTGATCTTTCATTCTCCAGTATGTTAGACTCAATTTGTTCTGATGGTCGTGGTGGCAGGGTTCCAGCAGAGTAAGCAAAAGTGCCCAAGTCCTTTTAAGAGCTAGGTTTGAGACTGGTACACTGCCAATTCCATGGCATTTGATTAACCAAAACAAGTTAAATTCAAATGATGGGGAAGTAAATTATACCTGTCGATGGGAGGAACTACAAAGTCACATTTCAAAGAGCCTGGATATAAACAGGTATGAAAAATCTGGCCCTTTTCTCAGTCAATCTGCATGAAGGTATTATTTAAGAAAAACAAAGTAAGAAAGTGATGAAAAACGCATTGATCAATGTTCTCAGACTTCAGTGTGAAAAAAGAACTGTCTCAGATAGTCATTAAAATGCAAATCCCTGGGCCATATCCCCCACTATTATGATTCTAAGTCTGGGAGGTAGTCTAGAAATTCTCAGTCAAATAGAATACCACCCACCCCAGTGATACCCATGGAGATAGTCTAATGACCATGAGAAATATGAAGTTAAATGATGGAGGGAGAACTTTGATCCTATAATAATGAAGGTTGAGTTATAACAGGAGAAAATAATTAAGCAAGTAAAAACTGCTCAAAGATCATTCTTTCCTTTGATACTGTACTAGTTTTTAGTGTTCAAAGGCTTTTATATACATTATCTAAGACCTGATAAGCCCGTGAATCAGGTAGGAATGGAATATATTTTTTTATAACCATCCAATGACATTTATGAGACTTAAAAATCAGCCTTCTATCATAATAACACTTTTCTAATCATGATTTTAGTCTTATGATTCAGGCGAGCAAATAAAGATGGTGAAACTAAAAAGAGAATCTATTGCATTTATTCAAATTTTGACCCTGTGCATGAACATTTGAAATGGGAAAGATGGTGCTTATTGAAAATTAATTTAGCAAAATTGATTAATTTGGAGGGAAGGAATTTTTCTAATTCAAAAATGAAGGGGAAAAGGTAAATGGCTAGCAATAACTCACATTCTACCTTTAAGAAAAATGGGTAGTGATATTGGCAAGCTATAATATTTTAAAAGTTAATTATTATTATAGTAAAATTCATTATCAAGTTTTTGTCCAGTTTTTATAGTATTAAATTGTGTTTTAGGTTTCATTTAGCACACAAAATAATTGAATCGAGTATTGCATCATGTGGAGCTAAACTTGAGAATGCATAATGAGGTTTTCAGGCAAATTTCACATAATTTGTATATAAAGAGATCACTAAAGCTATTCAAGGAGTCTCATAAGAAAGTAAACATAAGCAACACTACATTGTAAAAATAACAAGTTTAATCTGAAGTTGAAATATTGGTGAATTACTGAAGAGTTCAAAACCTTTTAATCTTTAATGATCAAAAGATAAGTTCACTTGGTTAAAGCGTAAGGGTACACAAATTTAAGCTAATCATTGTTGCCAAGAGCAAATGCAAACTTGCCAATGCCACAGGAAAGCACTGTTTTTTTCGACGTTAGTAAGCTAACCAGCTTCAATGAATCAGGAGAGAAGAAACTAGCAAACTTTAAAGAAGATGCTACATAAAAGCCAGAGTATTTGAAAGGCTAAGTGAAAAAAAATTGCAATGAAATTGATCTTCCTATTGCCACGGAGACAGAAATCGGAGATTTAAAAAGTGATTCACACCCCTGACAATGAACTAAGAAAAAAGAACTGAAAATTAAGGGGAATAATGAGGAGAATATGCAAAGAGGGAAGTCTTGTTGGCTAGAGGAAATGTACGAGACAGATGGCTTTTTTTCTTAAGAGAACAACAGAGATTGTCTAAGGACTTATATATAGACTATTTTTCCAGTAAAATTGTATGCTTATTTAGGTATATTTTTGCACAAATAACTGTAAGTCTTGACAAGTTCTCTGAACCCTCTGCATTTCAGTGTTTTACTCTACAAAGAGGACATACGAACTTCTAGCTCAAAAATCCAGAGATTCCGTTTTAATCAGAGTGTGTAAACTGCCTTCTTCAGAGAAAACCTAATAGGTAATCAAGTGATAAAGTTATTGGTGGGACTTGGCACATATTTCTCTGAGATTGGTTTGGTGACCATTTTTTAACGCCCTTGCTGAATTTTTCAGTCTCTCTGTTGTTTTAAAAGGCAGCCCGAATCCTGTCTTGGGATGTGATACCGGCTTGCTAGGGCTGCCATAACAAAATACTACTGACTGTGTGGCTTGAACAGAAATTTATTTTCTCACAGTTCTGCAGGCTGGAAGTTCAGGATCAAGGTGTCTGAGGGGTTGGTTTCTCCTGAGGTCTCTCTCCTGGGTTTGCAGATGGCTGCTTTCTTGCTGTGTCCTTACGTGATATTTCCTCTGTCTGCTCACATCCTTGGTGTCGCTGTGTATCCTGAGTTCTTCTTTTTATAAGTACACTGGTCCAGTTTGATTAGGGCCCACCCTACAGACCTTATTTTATTTATTTTTTTGACAGAGAGAGAGAGTTTTATTTATTTATTTGACAGAGAGAGAGAGAGAGAGAGAAAGAGAGAGTACAAGCATGGGGGAGCAGGAGGCAGAGGGAGAATCATGCTCCCGTTGAGCAGAGAGCCCGACCTGGGGCTCGATCCCAGGACACTGGGATCATGACCTAAGCCGAAGGCAGACGCTTAACTGACTGAGCCACCCAGGCGCCTTTGACCTCATTTTATCTTAATCAACATCTTTAAAGCCCTATCTCCAAAAACTGTCTCATCGGAGGTACTGGGGGTTAGGGCTTCAACGTGTGAGTTCTGGGAGGCACCATTCAGTCCCGTCTTCACCAGTCTGGGCTGCTATAACCAGAGATTAGGTGGCTTAAACAACAAGCATCTATTTGTCACAGTTATGGAAGCCAGGAAGCTCATGCTTCTGTGTCTGGCAGATTCTGTGTCTGGAGAAAGCCTGCTTCCTGGTTCATAGACAACAGCTGTCTTCTCTTGGTTAAACACATAGGAGGCAGGTTGTTAGGTCATTTGATAAGTGTATGCTTAAGTTTATGAGTAACCACCGCATTGCTTCCCAAAGTGGTTGTACCATTTCCCATTTCCATCCTCCTGTGGTGAGGGTCCCAGTTACTCCACATCTTCATGAACATGTGGTATGGTGAGCCTTTTTAATTTTAGACATTCCGATGTCTTTTGCCTACGTTTAATTGAGTGTGTTTTTTCTTTTGTTTTGTTTTCTTGTTTTTGAGTTTTGAGAATTTTTTTTTTTTAAAGATTTTATTTATTTATTCGACAGAGATAGAGACAGCCAGCGAGGGAGGGAACACAAGCAGGGGGAGTGGGAGAGGAAGAAGCAGGCTCATAGCAGAAGAGCCTGATGTGGGGCTCGATCCCATATCACCGGGATCATGCCCTGAGCCGAAGGCAGACGCCCAACCGCTGTGCCACCCAGGCGCCCCTGAGAATTTTTCATATATATTGTGTATAAGGCTTCCCCCCTCGCCCAGATATGTGTTTTGCAAATATTTTAACCATTCTGGGTCTCTCAACAGTATCTTTCAAAGAGCATAGGTTTTTAATTTTGGTGAAGTCCTAACTTATCAAATTTTTATTTTATACCTACTGATTTTACTGTCTTATCTAAAAAATATTTGCTTAACTCAGGACCACAAAGATGAAATCTGAACCTATTTGCATGATCATATATGCTTTTCCAATGTAGGCTTCATATGTAAAATATATTGATTGATTTTCAAATATTGAGCAAGCCTTGTTCCCTGGGATAAAAGCACATAAATGATATTCCTCTGCTAACAAAAAGTTGTTTGAGTAAAATATAAATACATCCGTCTATGGAACTGATGGCAGAATCAACTGCCCCACAGTACAAATACAGTTGAACCATCATTTATTTATTAAATTATCTACCCTAGCAAAATTGGTCTGAATGTTTAGAGGAGACGATCCAGTTAAATCACACTGCTGATGAACTGATTTTCTGGACAGGATCTCAGCACAGAAACTTAATCTCAGCCAGTATAACGTGCCTACCATCATGAAGTGCTTTCTTGCAGATCTTGATTATTTTTTTCTACTGTCTGTCACTGAGTTAGAAAATAGAACTCTGTACCCCTGTACGTAAATATATTTTCATTTCAATTATGTTCCCCAGATTATGCAACTATGTCTCCAATAGATAAATTCTTCATTATCTTTTAGTTATTTAATTTCTCCTTTTGAAAGACTTAATTAATTAATTAATAGTTAATTATAATTGATTTATGCATCTAAGAAAAAAGAGTTAATTGGAAGTGTTGGCATACTGCAGAAAAAAAGGGTTTGATATCATTTATTTAGCTATGATAAAGTGACTTAAAGTTTTAAACATGCAAATGAACTGTGTGATGATGAAATGTGAATTTGGAAAAAAATTGGGTTTCAGGAAAAATTGATATGCATTATTTAATAAAATATCATTTTCTTGGGAAAATATTTCCATATGCCTTATTGAGCAGCTGAGTTAGGAAAAATGATTACTGAGCTGCAATTCATAAAATTAGGTGAGTACACATAACCTAGACCAGTGTTCGATGGGGTGGAGTAGATAACTTGAAGAATTCCCAGAATCAGAGCCCTGCCCTGCCTCAGGAGAAGAGGTTACCAAGCAACAGAAGCGAAAGGATAGACCCATCACCCTGCGGGTCGGTCAGTTAGAGACAGGCAACAAGTCTCTCCAAGGCAGCGCCTGGAGACCAGATTGAGTCCTGGCATTGCGTACAGGCTGATGAACAAGTATGTAAACTAGCTACATTGGTCAATGGCACCCAGCACTGCCCAAAATCTTGCAACGTTGTGTCTCTTCCACCTCCCCAAACTTCTCTCCAGCCTTCCACACACAATGTTATCTGAAGATCTTGCCTTGTTCTCCCCTGAACAAAATAGATAAAATCAAACAGCAAATTCCATGTTTCCTCAACTCCCAAATTTCCAGATCCTTCTTTATCTCTATTATTTATTATTTTTCTTTCTGGTTTTCCTCTTATTTACATAGATACTTATGTCCCCTTTTCTGGAAAGGACCAATCCCTCCCCTGTTTGTCTATCATTCTCTTTCACATTAGAAAAGACTTCATATTTTTAGTTATACCCACTTACTCTTGTGTCTTCAACTTCTCTCTCATTCTCACAAGTATTCCATATTCAAGAATTCTTGGTTCGTATTTCCCACTTGCTGACTCCCATTATTTCTCAAAACCACAGATAAGCTTCTGAGTTGATTTGTTTAATATGCCATATTAATTTTCTCTCTCCATTCAGTCCTGTTTTTCCAATGAAATATATTTCAGACATAAAAAATATAGAAATACAGATAACATATGTTATCATACACGTTGATAATTAGTGCCTCATGGCTAACTGCTTTTCAACTACATTCCCACACAGGCACTACCGTCTTCTGTTATTTCAAATTTATTACAAGATGTCAAATAATTTCATTTGCATATTTCTGTGCCTCTCTAAAAGATTAGGACTATTCTAAAAACATAACCACAATATCACTTTCAGATTCAGATTCCCTAAATAAAACTGTGGCATCAAGAAGGAAACAGAGGTACTCCAACATTTGGAATGGTGCTGTCAGAAGGATTAAAATAGTTTACAGAACCCTAAACCCCAAAGTCTTCTGTTATATCACATTGAGCTTCTCTTACCCTGGGCTGGGACTCCTTTGTATCTCATTAAACCCTTAACCTTTCACCGGACAGAGCTCACTTACAGGAGACTAATAATCCCAACCTGTAAAGTCACTAGGCCAGATCTCAGGCTCTCCCTGGGAATTAAACAGAATTAGAATGGAGGAGAAAAAGTTAATACACTCAGAGATTTGATAATTAATATCAGATTATATCTATTTATGCAAAATAAATAAAATCTCCCAAATTTCCATATCCTTCTCTATCTCTATTACTTATTTTTTTTCTGGTTTTCCTCTGATTTACAGGATTTTAGGGTAGCTCCCATAAAGGAATTTGAACATATTTTAGTTGAGAGTATATTTGTTGATAACGAGTTCTCAACCAGAGAGGCCACTCAATTTATTCAAATGGGCATGGATTCTAAGTTTTCTGAGTTGTTATACAAAATTGAATCTATCATTGGCTCATGCGAAAGGAGATTGTCAACCAGAAATCACTGGTATAAAGTAGAGGAATTCAAAACCTCAGGGAATGGGAATACTGAAGCTTGACATGCATCTCCTAATTATGTCCATTGAGATGGCCCAAAAGAAATTCCTCTCACCAAAAATTTAAGAAATACTTTGCTATTTGGTAAAGGAAACTTATTCTTTTTCTAATGGAAATACAGGTGAGAGACAATGCTGTTTTTTATTATTTAAATTTTGTTAACATTTAGTGAAATATTAGTTTCTGGAGTAAAATTCAGTGATTCATCACTTACATACAACAGCCAGTGCTCATCACAACATGTGCTCTCCTTAATACCCATCCCCCATCTAGCCCATCCCTCATCCACCCACCCCCATCAGCCCTCAGTTTATTCTCTATTGTTAAAAGTCACTTATGGCTGTTTCTCTCTCTCCTTTCTTTTTTTTCCCCTCCTTCCCATATGTTCTTCTGATTTCTTTCTTAAATTCCACATATAAATGACAAATACTATATGACCCCACTTATATGTGGATAATGCTATTCTTAAAAAGCTCTCTGGTCCCAAAGAGAATGGGGCCCTTCCAAGTAGTTTACTAAATGTCCTATGAATTGTGAAGTTTTTCTTCTGGCTGGTGGGAACAGGAACTAATCTGTTGCCTCAAATCCTTTTGGCTGTTTCCTTCCACAGCCTCTGGTGGCTTCCATATACACATATGCTCAACAGGACTCCACTGATCTCAAGAGGGACCTTCCACAAGACTAGAGAGCTCTTTCTCTGTGGGGCCCTCTCCTTTCCTGCCCTCTGCCCTGTGAACTGTGGCCTTGGTCTCTCCAGACTTCCCGCAAAGTTTCTATCTCTTCCACTCAGAGTAAGAGGGGCTCTGATCGGCTTCCCCTTCCCCTTCCACGTTGGCCCAGAACGTCTCTCAAAGCAACAACTGGGGCATGTGGAAAGCCTGCCTCATTTGTTTCCCATTTCTGAGAGATCTCAAATCCTTTAACTGCCTGATGTCAGTGTCTTAAGACTTTTTTATATATTTTGTCAAGTTTTGTTGTTATTTCAGGGAGGATGGTAAATTAGTCCCTGTTACTCCATTTCAGAGGCAGAAGTTTCTATGGTTTATTTAAAAGTGTGTTGATTTCCAAATATATGGAATTTCCCAGATGTCTTTCTGTTATTAGCTTCTCCTTAATTACGTTTTGATGTCTGAATACTTCCTATTATTTCCTTATTTTAAATTCTTAAGCTTTGTTTTATAGCCCAAAATGTGGAATATGATCTTGTTGAATGTTCCATGTGCACTGAAAATAATGTATATTCTTCTCTTGTTCGCTGGAGTGTTCTATAAATGTCACTGTATTAAAGTTCCCCAGAAAAACAAAGCCAATAGGAGACAAATATATGTTTATGTATATGATATAGATTATCATATATGATATATGATATAGATTATCATATCTGATATGATAATCTATATCATATAGGTAAAGATAGAAAGATGATAGATAGATAGATAGATAGATAGATAGATAGATAGATAGATAGACATGAGCAGGAAGAGTCTGCATGGGGTTTACTTTGGAAACAGAGACTTAGAGGATGTCCCACGTAGTTACCCAGAGGTTACAGTTTGCATCAGGAAACCATGAATCATTGGAGGTGATTAAGTGGTGGGGATATCTCTGACTATGCAATAGTCAGTCACCTTACACCAAGTGGTACAGTGAGCCCAAATATGAGATTGCAATCAATTCTTCATCTCTCATACTCTTCCTCTACTAATCTCAGGAGGGGTGGGGCAAATACCAAAATTATTAAGAGAGAAGTAATGGAGTATCTATGGAGAGAAATAGCAAAAACATTATCCATTTCTTCTACTCAAGGTTTATTTGTGATAAGTTTTGAGCTGAATGGGAGATTTGCTGTAGATCAGACTGGACTTTCTGATATCTGAAAATGCTATTGTTTATCAATATCTGAAAGTGACCTAGAAGTTATGAAATCAACTTGTGTTATCATCTAGGTGCAGGGAAAGTAAATTCAACAGACTGGATTTAAAGATAAATTATGACAAAAATTGCCTGTATCATACTCAACCCAATAGAGTCAATAAACCTGGAAATTCTGTTCATTTTTCCATTATATATTTAATAAATTTGCTATACCTTTATAATTTGATAATGTTATTATCCTTTCACTATTGTCAGGTTTCCAAAATCTTTTTTGCTTATTGTTGGGAAGGAATAGAGAATAACAATCTCTGCTACAGTTACTGTATTCCCATTAAAATACCAACCAAGGCCTAAGAAAATACATACACTAATAAATATAATAATAATATAAAAATGAAGACTCAACAGCAGTGCCCAAACGAAGACTGGCCACCAATATTTGTCAAAATCTGGGCCGACATTGCCATGGAGAGAGACAAAGAAATATGATGAATGAATGGACCATGAGCACTTTTCCCTCTGCCCAGAGCAGTCCTCACAGTTTGACAAAGGTCAGGAGATATATGGGGATTTCTCCCACTGTTTGTCTAATGCCTTCAAGAATCGGAGGCCTTGGATGTTCACCTGTTTTATGAAGTGGCCAGAATTGCTTTCTCTACTTCTCAATCAGACCTCTAATCAATACGTCATTTTTGGCATACAATAAGGATTGTACCTCCCGTAGGAAGTCAAGGAATTGGTTCACTCTATTTTGAAAACTGGTCCCTGTAGTAAAGTTATTTAGATAAAAATGATGCAGGAAAGTATTTCCTAAGACCTGTATGTGACTTTGGCAGAAGCCATCCCTAGAACTGCTCGTCAGGCACCAGTCTAAATAAGAGCATGCTTTTTTCCCTTCTGCACTGTTTTCTGTTTACTATTTATTATCAAGTATTCTTATTTGATATGTCATTGTAAAAACTATTTTAGGAATCAGCGTGTTCTGCCAGAGTTTCTGGAAAGTCAAATGACCTGCACTTTAAAGTTAGAAAGAGTTTATTTTGAGACTGGGTATGGGAATTAACAAATAATTTCATGTTTCTCCCTTATTCATATGTGAGTTTCCACAAGTCAATTTTGATCATCATTTAATAAATAATTTTAACTCAGACATTCAGCTGTATTAACACAGATATGCAAATATTCCCTCATGCTTCTACCCTTTATGTTTATCACCAGTTTTCCTCCATTAGTCCTAAATTTGTGACTAAGTACTTTTCCTCTTTTTACCCAATGCTGGCTACTGGTTTCAAATTTGATGGGTCTTTTTTTAAAACTAGCTTTTAAATACAAGTATCCTCAATACTTAGGATATATTTTCTTCAGATATTTCGGGAATCCAGTTCAGATCATTGCTGCATTCTTTTTTTTTTTTAACCTGGTGTATAATGAGAAAACCTAAAGAAGGAAAATTTTGAATTAAATTTACTCAACATCCCAATTCATCTCTAATATAGGTGGTTTACACCAATGAAGTCTATTAAAATATTAACAAAATATTTCACTGTTAAAGCCAAAAAAATAGCTGAAAAATTTTCAAAAAGAACTATTTCTCTGCTACTAGGCTCAACTCACACAGTGTTATATTTAATTTTTCCTCCATGTCAGTAAAAGCATAATCTCCAAGGTACTAAATTCCATTACCTTTTCTTATCTATTTCAAACTATCATCCAATATCTCATTTTGAAGTTATGGAAATGAATTTATCTTTAACAAACCATACTTTCCATTTTTTTCTCCACTTTGCCAGTTAACAAGAGTTCAAAAAATTTTAATTTGACATAATTTTATCTCAGTTGTTAGATTTGGATTTATTAAATTTAGTCTAAGCTGCTTTAGCTGTTTGACAAAGAAAACCTTTGACAAAATCTTAAAGTTGAAAAATACAAATGGGAGATGGGAGCCAGAATACAATGGGTTATCAACTGCAAGAAAAACCACAATCTCACATTAAATAATTAGGAATAGGTGAATAGCTTCCTGCGTTCAGAGAGCTGCCAAGTCTATTATCATGGGCGAAGAAGAGAGGTAAGCGAAGAATCAGGGAGAGGGCAGGGTTTCCAGTTTCCTACAATTCTGCGAATTGTAGCTGAGATCAAGCACTTGCATTACATTATTAAGGAACCTTTATAAAGTAGTTCTTGCTTCACTTATGACTGTGAAGACTTTCCAGAAGATTACATGACACAGAATTTCATACGTGTGTTTAGCCACCTTCATTCAAATACTATTTATTCAATATCCGCCGGTACATGTATGTGCATCTTCTAGATGCTGGGGCTGTATCAGTGAGCAAAACAGGAAGAAAAAATGCTCTTGTGAAGACTGCATTCTAATGGAACTTAACATTTGTCGTGGACATTGATAGACGTGGAGTTCTTCCTGTGTCATATGTGGTGCTTCCCACTTCCCATGGTTCTTCTTTGCTTCTTTTCATCTTCTGTCATTCCTTCTGTTGGATTATCAGGTTTTCTTTCGTCCTTCATGTTCTCCGTACTGATTTTGAATATTTTTTCTTGTTCTTCCAGTGATTATCCATACATGATTGTGACCCTCTCTGGGCTGCATTGCTTCACTTCCTCTTTGCTCCAGGGATTTTGTGTTTGTTTCTTGCCTTAATTTGCTGCATGCTCCTTCCTCAGCTTTATAAAGCTTCCTCTTGTCCCCAGGGATTTATGTAAAGATGCTGAGTATAGTTAGAATGTATAGCGCAGGTATCACAGGACCCGAAGAAGTTGAACAGATAGGCAGTGAAATGATTAGTAAGAAGTTTACAATATTTGTTAAGGAAATCACAAATTCCTTGGAAGATTATTAGTACAGGAGCCATTTGATCATATTCTTCTTGTTGTTGTTGTTTTTTTTTTTAATAGCTTTGGCTGCTTTCTCTGTAATTTCTGTGAATAATGCAATGTTAGAGAATAACAAATAAATTGCAATAATCTCTTTCCCACGGATGTTAAGTATGCTGAAGGAAGGGATCTGATCTGGTTTGATGATCCCTTTGTGTTTTGTTTTTTTTTTTTTTTTAAAGATTTTGTTTATTTATTTGACAGAGACAGCCAGCGAGAGAGGGAACACAGGCAGGGGGAGTGGGGGAGGAAGAAGCAGGCTCCTAGCGGAGGAACCTGATGTGGGGCTCGATCCCAGAACGCCGGGATCACACCCTGAGCCTAAGGCAGGCGCTTAACCGCTGTGCCACCCAGGCGCCCCTGATGATCCCTTTGTGTCCTTAGCCCCTAGAACGATGTCTGAACCACAGAAAATGCTAAGATTTTCGAACGAATGTGAAGTATTATAAATCATAGATGGTATTGTCTTTTACTGTGAATGTAGCCATGAGGATGGGCAGAAGAGGATGGGATTGATAGAAAATTAGGTATAAGAATGATCAAGACTTTACAAGTTAATTGGGTGTAGATGTTTCTTGAGAGAAAAGGGTTGCAAGGTCATTTCTTAATTCTTGCTTTGGGCAATTTGCTAAATATGCCATTAAGTGGCAGAGAAAATGCTAGAGGATGGGAAACAAGAAAAAAATCAGTTTACTACAGTTTGTCGTAGTTGTTGCCAAGGTGCCTGAAAGACATTCACTGGAGAGAACCAGCAAGCAAACATACTGAATAAAAATAACCAGAGAGGTAGGATAAGTCCGGGAGTGTGTGCTGTGATGGAAACCAGGGATGGTTGTGACTTAAAAATGAAGGAATAATCAACTATTTTAAGCACCGTTAAGGGAGCAAATGACAAATAAGAAATTTTAAAAGTCTCCTTTAGATTTTCTAATCCATGTGTAATTGCTTGGGGAGAGCATTTTAATCCTGAGAACATTTTAGAGAATTCGAACCGTGTTTATAGCAGGTTGAGGGGTTAGTGGAAGGTGAGGAAGTGGAGATAGTGAGTGTTGTGTGTCTCCCACTCACACTACACACACACACGTATGTGTGCATGGGAAAGGAGGAGATGAGGTGGGAGAGGTCTGAAGTGAATAATTAGCCTTCTGTCTGAGAGTCGCCAGAGGGAGGGTCTAAAAGGGACAGGACATAGTTTGGACAACAATGAAGAAAGTGAATTGCAATAAAAAACAAAAGACGAGGTGAGTTTTAAATAATAGAAGGTCACCGAATTATTTAGAACAGGAAAGAAAAACGGAGGGATATAAGCAGAAGTGGGGCTATTCCTTTCTAATGCCTTCCCTGTTTCCAACGAGGCAGAGTAAGACGCAGGTAATACTATGTTTAGTGGTTAAATTGCTTATAGTCTGTGTCCTTCGCCCCCTCGGACAAAGATGCATGAGTGTGGGGTTTTATCTGTGTTTTTCTCCATGGCATCTCTAGTGCCAGGAAATATATCTGGCATATAGTAGAAACAAATAAATATTTTTCTGAATGAATATTTGTGATTCTATTGGACAGTTTGGATCAGAAATTTAAGAGCAGAGAAGTTTCTGAATAGAAGAGGAATAAAGCTACCGAAGACTACATGGTGCTTTTCAAAGCTGTAGTTGGAGGGTGAGGATACAAGGAACCAAATTAGTGATTTTAACTACGTGATTTTTCTCACATGGTTAAAATTGCCTTATGTGTAAATAATAATACCTTAACAGAAAAACCGATTTCTCTTCGAGGATTTCTGCTCCCACTACAATTTCCAAAATTAAAGGATACAATTGCAATTAAAAATTTGGACTTAATACTCTAATAAAATGATGCTTCACTAGGTTTTTTAATGTAAGTAAAGTTCAACTCTTCCCTGCCTTCTTTAAAAAAGTTTTATATAATGAAATTCCGTGAGACTCTTCTTGAAAAACATGAATAATGGAGATTCAAAGTAATTTTTATAGTTATTATTCATGAACCAGTCATGAATTTTTCAGTCCTGCCTATAATCCTCAAGGATTAGGATGTTTGGGCTCGTGTGCATTTTAATTATATTCGTTTTTATCAGACATATCCCATGACAGACAATAAAGGTAGATTCTGTGTTACATAAATATAAAGATAAAAATTAAGTAAAAAACGCAGAGCTTTCTTCTTTTTTCTTTCAGTAGCTCACTCAGTTTTATTATCTATGAAACAAGAATGCTTTCCAGTGAATGATAGCAAATGGTATAACAGCATGGTATTTTTTTAACACCCCAAATTTCCATTTAAATATTTAAAGTATCCTTCTTTACACTTGAATTAATGTAATGCCTCTGGCACCAAAAGCTGTTCAACCTTAGGAATAGTAAGCATACTCTGACTCTATTATTCTCATTTGCAAGATACAATTAATTGCAGAATTATCTCATGAGGTTGATATGAGGATGACAAAAGTGAGACGTTTTTCTTAGCAAACACATATTGGGTCCTATATAAGAGCTACGTTAAAAAAAACTGATTTGATACTCAAAAATTCTCTAGTACTGAAATTATCATCTTATTTTACAGATGAGAAAGGTAAAGACAAAAATAAAGCAATTTGCACAAAGTTCATTGATACTAATTGGACTTAACCCAAACGTGAGTCTATGTCCAGAGTCTGGGCTTTACCTTACTATTGTTTTCCGTGAGCTCTGACTTTGGGTCCTGTAATGTGGATGCAATCTTTGAAATCAAGAACAGTATTTTTTGGCTGCTTAAACTATCTTTTGAGTAGGAATAATAAGGGAAAGTTATCTTGGATTTTGAGAAAGATAAGGGGGTAATGAAATCATATCAACAGAATAGTAGAACCAAATAATGATACATCATGTCTACTTTTCTTATTAGTTTTATTCATAAGTAGAACCCTTTTCATCTTGGAACATACTCACTTAGCTGGCAGCAAGATAGCAGTGCCAGCAGCATTGTTTGAAATCATCTGAATTACCCTCTATTTAAAAACAAGGCAATTAAAATAACAAGCAAACAAAAAATTGCAAGCTTAACATCTACAACACTTCAAAGTGATAATGTACCCTAAAAAACCTGAAATGTCAAAATATCAGTAATGAAAAAGAAGAAAATAGCCAGGTTACAACTTTATCCATGATCATTTTAAATGCAAATGTTCCAAACACACCAGTTAAAAGATAGAGATTATCAGATCAGATATAAAAGCAAGATCCAACTGCATGCTGTTTACAAAACCCACTTGAAAATAAAGGTTTAGATACAGTTGAAGTAAAAGGATGGAGAAAGATATGCCATACAAGAACTCACCAAAAGAAAGATGGAGTAGAAAATTTTGGATAAAGTAGACCTCAAAATATCCCAAGTTTCTGACCTATATCATAATCATTCTGCCTAAAGAACTTTCCTTCACCTAAAAGAATATTTATGAATCTCCAGCTATCAACATGCTTAATGGTAACAGAATGAATACTTTCCTAATAAGATGTGAACAAGAGAAAATTGTTTTCTTTCATCTCTCCTATTCAAAATAGCATTGGAATCTTAGCCAGAGCAATAAGGCGAAAAATAAATAAATAAAAGGCATCAGATTGAAAAGAAAGAAATATCATACATCAACTATACCTCAATAAAAAAAGAAACAAAACTGTCTTTATTCACAGACAACATATTGTATATGTAGAAAATTCAAAAGAATCTACACACACACACACACGATTTTAGACTTAGCAAGTGAGTGTAGTCCGTTCCCAAGATACAGAGTCGACGGTAAAGAGTCAATTATTTGTATTTCTATATATTAGCAATGAATGACTGAAATCTAAAATTTAAAAATCAGTATTATTTACAGTAACACAAAAATGAAGTAGTTAACTACAGATTTAATGGGTAACGAGTGGGAGAGATATAAAGGGTTATAGAGCAGAAGACTATGTATTATTAAGATGTCATTTTCCCCGGATTTGATCCATAAATTTAAAGCAATCTTTGTGGTAGATATTGACAGGGTGATTCTCAAGTACATTGGACAGACAATAGAAATAGAATAGCCATAATAATTCGGCTCACATGAACTGATCTCAGCGAGCTCACATCACCTGATTGAAAATTTACTATAAAGCTGCCCTAATTGGGACTGTGTGGTATTGGAGAGCTTGGAGCTGATGTATGTAAGATCAGAATAGAGAGATCAAGTATAGACTCACAAGTATAGCCAACTGATTTCTGACAAAGACGCAAAGTCCGTGGACGCAGAATCGTTTTTCAAGTGGTGCTGTGACAATTAGACACCCATATGCAAAACAAAACAAAACAAAACAAAACTTTGACATATACCTCACAGCAAGATTAACCCCAAGTGGATTATAGACCTAAAAGGAAGGTGTAAAGCTACAAATGTCTAAAAGAAAGTCAGGGAGAAAATCTACATGACCTTGGGTTTGGCATTTAGTTTTTATACACAACACCAAATGCATGATTCATTTTAAATGAGAAACAAGCAATCTATTACAAGAATTTGGGGGAAGAGTAATGGATAAGACTGCTTCTTAAACCAAGATTAAGAAATCTTTGGGCAGAGGAAGTAACATTGTCAATGTCGAAGGCTGGCAACTTATAGCGTGATACTGAAGAAACAGGGAGGCAACAACAAAATTTTGCTTCAACAGCCAGCAGAAACGTAGGATTTTGTTTCACATACTCTATTCAAAAGGGCATAGCTAAATTCAGTACGACTTTCAATAAAACATGGTTATGATAAGGAAGTAAGCAAGCGAGAAAAGCCTTTAGCTTGTCAAAAATTATTGCTGGTAATTAATCTTCACCTATAGGGACAAGTCACAATATATGCGAGTTTCTCATTCCCTGGTTTTATAGAGATTTTTTATTAAGTTTTTATTTGTTTATTTTAGAGAGAGAGAGCAGAAATATGAGGAGGAGCAGAGGGGGAAGGAAAGGGAGAGGGCAAGAATCTCAAGCAGAATCCACACTGAGTCCGGAGCGCAGAGCTCAATGTGGAGCTCAATCCCATGACCCTGAGATCATGACCTGAGCTGAAACCAAGAGGCAAACTCTTAATTGACTGAGCCACCCAGGCGCTCCTCATACAGATTTGTGATCTGACAGTAGAAATCACAGTACTTTAGAAAGCTACTCACAGTTGGTTTCCTATTCAATCTGCTTGATCTAATATCTCCTACAGAAGTTTCAATTAGTAGATAGCAGAAACCGTCGGAAGAATTTCATCTTCTTGATCAGATAATTCATTGCCATTATCACAGCAAATTGAATCCTTCCTCAAAGATAACATCTGTTGGTGTTTTTTTTAAATAATATTTTTATCTCCATCTAATTCCCGATTACAGTATAACAAATTCTTAGAATTTTGAATGTAAACTGGACATGTAATTTGCATCAATATCAATAAGAGTAAAAAGAAACGTTCATTCCTGTGACCTGAATTAAAAAGAAAGAAGGGGGAAATATTTTATTTATTCCTAGTTGTTTCCATTGATTTACTTTCAGTATTCTTTTTATGTGATTGTCACTGTAGCAGACTGTTTAATTTTGTCACTTTTGAATTTAAATTAATTAATTCTGAAGCTCTGGCTGGGAATTGGCTTTGATTCAGAAGGTGAAAGTATTTCTGCTTTGATAGTGACTATCACCCAGTGCATGCAAAAGAAAACTCTTTGCATAATATGATATTAAACTCAGAAATAATAGGAAAGTCAATGAAGAGGTCTGAAAAAACAGCTGAAAATACATGGGAAACAGATCAGAAGAACTTAATCTTTGCCCAAGTGAATCTCAGTTTGTGAAGAAAACCATGCCAGACCTTGGAAATGAGACTTTTAGTAAATTTTATAAATTAGGTAGAAAAATCAGTTGTTTATTTAAACTTTATGCTTGAACAGGAGAAATGTGTCAAAACTTAAAAATTATATAACTCAGTGATGCTTGACTTGAGAAAGCTGAGACTTTAAATCAAATATGTTGAAAAACAACACAGTCTCTAGATATGTGACTTGGGCAAGTTTTTAAGCTTATTGAGGTAAGTTTTATTACCTGTAAAATAGAGGGAATTATTTCTGATTCACAATCCTTGGTGAAATTTAAAGGAAGTAAAATAGGTGAAGTCTTTACAAGTAGGATAATCATGTAAATTACTGCCCAAATCAAAACACTTTTGAAAGTGTAGGGGGTGCTATTCATTATTACGCTAGAAAACTGGATATAAACCAAAAGAGTCCTAATTATTCAATGACCTGCTTTGTAATCCCAACATCTCTGTCCTTTCTAAGTCTGATTCTATGGACCGGATTTTTATCTTGGCAATGGATCGTTTCCTTAGTCTGTTCTTACTTTTTCGTGTGCCTCATACATTTTGATTTAATGTTGGATATCGTGTATACATTAACAGTAAACATGGACATGATTAATACTCGTGCTCAGAAATGCGCATGTCTCCTGTACTGGAAGGTCTTCAGCGGGAGGTTTTGAGTCAATCTGGCCAGTCATTGGTCTGTGTTTCCGCTTTATTTTTGTTGTAATTGCCTTCACTGCATCATGAATTACAAATTCCCTCTGGACAGCAGACTTCTGTTTGCTATCAATGCAAGGTTATAGGCTCAAATGGGTTTTTCTCTCCCGACTCCCACCCACCAGTGGCAGACAACTTTAGCTTTTACCCCTTTTGCAGAGTCACTGAATATTTGCTTTGTGCCAGGAATCAGGCGTGTTTTCTCCCTTTCGTTAGTGACTTACAGCTTAGCTTTAAAGGAAAGACCCAAGCAAGATTTCTTGTCTATGTGTCACTGAGTAGAGTTCTCGAAGATCTCCTGCTGTCCTGCCATTTCTTCTAATTACCCGGTGGGAGACACGTGGAGAAGAGCTGGTGAGTGGGTGAGGACTGACCGCCCTTGGGTCACAGAACTCCAGGGCTACTAAATTATTCTAGCTCACCCCTGGTCTTTAAGTATCCATGCAAGTTTAAGCTGTCTTCTTTCTACTGACTTTTATGAAAGTTCATCTTTTTCCTGGACTCTAACAAAGGTGAAAATTTCATGTGCCCCATTTCTTTTCTGGGGGCCTGGCACCATTTAGAATTCAATAATCTGGACGCTTGAGGAGCTCAGTTTTCTAGATCCGAGAGCATTTGTTTTTTAAAGATATTTTTTTCTTTTTTTTGACAGAGAGAGAGAGTGAGAGAGCACAAGCAGGGGGAGAAGCAGGCAGAGGGAGAGGGAGCAGCAGACTCCCACTGAGTAGGGAGCCGATGTGGGGCTCAATCCCAGGACCCTGGGATCATGACCTGAGCCAAAGGTAGACGTTTAACCAACTGAGCCATCCAGGCGCCCCTCAGGAGCATTTATGATTGGATTTATTCAGTTTCATCTAAGCAACTGCAGAATCTCACTATTTTCTCATTTTTCGGTTTTGCATTATTTCGGGGGTTGCTCTAAATTAAATGCAGTTACCTATGTTTTCACAGTTGAATCTGAATTAATATGCATAGAACCGCAACATCTTTATGCTTTTTTTGTCATACAGAGTTCAGCTACATATATTAAAAACCACATAACATCATTCTACAATATTCTTATCTTACATTCCTATGTATTTTAAGTAAATTAAAACAGCAAGGAAGTCTTTTATATTTTCCTAGATTATTACCATTTCCATTGTCTTCATTAATTTATGAATATCCACGTTTTATCCTGTTAACATTTTTCTCACCTAAAGACTATCCTTTAGCGGTTTTGTGGAATGTGTGTTTAGTGGTGAGGAATTCTTTCAAGTTTTTTTTTTTTTGTTTTATCTGAAAATGTGTTGATATCCCTTTGAATCTAGAAGGATGCTTTTACTGACAATGGAATTCTGTGTAGTTTTTTCTTTTCTTCAGCATTATAAAGATATTGTTCCACTGTCTTTTCATTTTCATAGTTTCTTTTTTTTTTAAAGATTTTATTTATTTATTTGACAGAGAAAGACCGTCAGCAAGAGAGGGAACACAAGCAGGGGGAGTGGGAGAGGAAGAAGCAGGCTCCCAGCAGAGAAGCCTGATGTGGGGCTCGAACCCAGAACACCAGGATCACGCCCTGAGCCGAAGGCAGACGCTTAACGACTGCGCCACCCAGGCACCCCCATCATTTTCATAGTTTCTAATAAAACATCCGTGACCCTTCGGATTGCTGTTCCCTTTATGTAATACATCATTTTTTCCTCTGCATTTTTTTGAGATTTTCTCTCGATCATATAAGCAGTATGCTGTTGGGTTTATGCTTAGCTGCTTGAATCTGGAAATATATGCTTTTCCATGAATTTGGGAGTAATTCCACCATTACTTCTTCAAATGGTTTTTCTGCCTCATTCTCTCTGTTATCTCCATCTGAGGCCACAGTGATGCAAGGTGAAGCGTTTTCACAGATTCTGTTCTTTTGTTTGAGAGCTTTTAGTAGCTTCTTCCTTGTGTTGAATTTCTATTACTCTATTTTAAATTAATTTATCCTTTCCTCTGTTATCTCCATTCTGCTAATACACCCATTAATTATTTTTAATTTCAGGCAACATATTTTTTGACTCTAAAATTTTCATTTGGTACTTTTTTATTTATTCTATTACTCTGGCGAGGTTTATCTTTTCAATCATTATAGAATACTTTTCCTTATCTTTGAATATAACTACACTTGCTGGTTTTAAAATCCAAGATTAATAAATTCAAGGTCCGTATCATCTTACTCTTGACATCTGTTAATTGTCTTTTCCTTAAGAATGAGTAACGTATTCTTTCTTCTTGTTGTGTTAAGTAATTTGGGATTGTAATTCTAGATATTGTGAATGTTATATTTGGAGATTCTGGGCCCTACTACATTGCTACAAAAATGCTGATGACTTTGATCAGGCAATTAACGTAATCTGAAACTGAAAACTTTTTGTCCTCAGTACATGGCAGCTCTAATTTCAATTCAGACTTCTTGTTGTCTGCCTCACTCATCATGATTTAGGATTCAGTCAGAGAATTAGTCAGACTTTATGTACAAGAAGTCAGAAAGGGTAAGAAAGAGAGAGGCCAGCTTTTGTAAGTCATCTTTCAGATTTAGTTACGTATTACAATGAGAATTCAGTCCACTGCACATGGATCTCACCCACAAGTAGATAAAACCATACTGAACATGGAAGTCCAGGGTGGAGGGCTACCATACCTGTCTGACGTATTTTGGGGAAGGGCATACAATGTATTTTAATACGTTCTATTAAAAATTTTTTTTTCAAGAACAGCACAATAAAGATCCATGTAACTTTTACCTATATCCAATGATTGTTAATAGTTTAAAAAAATTTATCTCTTTCTTTAAATAATTTATATGTTTAGTACTATTTTGGGGCACCTGTGTGGCTCAGTCAGTTAAGCGCCCAACTCTTGATTTTGGCTCAAGTCCTGATCTCAGGGTCGTGAGATTGAGCCCTCTGTCAGGCCATGCTCAGCATGGAATCTGCTTAAGATTCTGTCTCTCTCTCTCTGCCTCTGGCCCTCCCCTTACTTGTGCTCTCTCTGTCTTTTGAAATAAATAAACTCTTAAAAAATATATATTAATACTATTTTTACTGAAATGTTGGAGAATAAGTTTCTGATATTATGACCTTTGACCTGTAAATATTTCAACACATATACCCTAAGAACAAGGAATTTTCTTGCACAGCTATCACATACATAACTATTTGGGAAAGTTTATGTAGATACAATATCATTTACAATATATAATAATTATGTGATTATAAGATATAATACACAGTCTATATTCATATTTCACCACTTGCCTGAAAGGATTTCTCTTCTGTCTTTATTCTTGGCTTATTCTAGTGCAACTATTAATAACACTTTGCTAAAAAATAAAAAAATTCTGTACAAATACTACAATAGACTGAATACCAAGACCACGGTCTAATTAAGCAAAAAGACCTCTCGTTTAGTCACTTCACTTGGTTAGTTCACACCTTAAATTAATGCCCAACACCCACTGCATCCATTTTCCTTCAGCTAACAGGCTTTACGTAATTCTCAGACCTTGATCTAACCATATAAATGAACATCATATCTTATACTTTTTTCCTAGATCACCAAGATTAGACTTTCGAATCAGTACTTAATTCTATTTGTTTAGATCCCCAAGTCTGCAAAGTTTGGACCTGTGAGCTCCATCTTCTCTTGAAACTCAAACATCTATTTGTTAGTAAGAATTATTTATTATTATAAATGCTTTCGTATCCTCCAGCAGGGCTCCTTATATCGATGTTTAAGTAGATGTGAATCATAAGCCAGAGTATCCAACACAATAAATTTATAATGTAGTATGCATTAAGATCGGCTCCCGGTTCCCAAATTTATAGTCTGAGAATGGATACTTAATTGTAACAAATATAACTTGTATTAAATTTTTTTTCCTGCTTAAGTGTGGAGACTGCGCCTACATTGTAACAAACCATGGCTACCAGAATATTATGGACTCCATCTATGTATTCTCTATAATTACTTGGGAAATTTGATTTAAATCAAAGCTTCATTGAGTCAAATCAAATATACTTTCAAGAAGCAAAATTAGTTCTTCTAAACCTCACTACATATGGGGACCTTTAGATAATTAATGGATAACTTTAGTTAAAAAGAATTTTCAAGAAAATCCTTGAATACACCTTGTATTATTCATCATAATACCATGTATACCTCTTATGTTACTGTGGATTACATTACTACTTGTATTACATGGTATACTTTAGCGTTTCAAACATTAGACATTATATAGGACATTACATAAAAATTAATCTTAATGCAGATTAAATGATATGCTTGGGGTGCAAAGCTATTTGCTGGCAGTGCAAAGATTAGAGCTGAGATTTCCTGACTCCCAGTGTGGGTGTGCTCCACAGCACCAGGTATTGGGTCCTTATTAACTGATATATGGAAGAGAGCCAGCTGGGTCTGGGATGATTTCTTCTGCCTTCAAGTTTTTTGGAGGACTAAGTATCTTTTCAAACTATAGGAACAATGAAAACAAATTGGCCTTGATCATTAAAAACACACAGACCATGAATCTGCAGATTGTTTCAAATTTAAAGAATCTTTTAATCTCCTATCTGCTTAGATATTACAAAAATATCTTTGACAGATATGGCGATATGTTTCTACTCATTATTTCAAATGTCAGATTTTTTTTCATGACTTTCTTCAACACTTGTTTCTAGAAGTACAACTTTCCATTTCCCATCAATCTGCTTTGCATTAACATAATTATCAGAAACAAAGTGTGTTTTTAAAGAATTATTCTGACCTGGGAGCGAGAGTACATCCCTTCTTTTCCAGAATATGCCAACTGCTTTATACATGTTCTTATATTTAAGGAGAACGTCTGTCCCATGATTTCTTTGTAAGATGAGTGATAGGTAGAATAAGCTATGATTAAGTTTAGTCTAATCACCTAATTGAGATCTATATCTCTACAAACTGGAATAGCAGAGTTATAATGTTAGAGACTCCACATACTGCATATCCTTTAAATAAAAAATGAAAAGGTTAACCAAGTTTAATGAGCCTCATCCATTTATCTTTTAGGTAAGAAATCTTCCTAGCATTAGCTCCAATTTTAGCCCACTGTGCATTCATTCATTCATTCATTCATTCACTCATTCATTCAGAGAGTTCAACAGAGGCATTTATTTACAAATGCTAGCAAATCTATCACTGTGTGTATTGCTGTATGTCAGAACCCATGACAGATACTAGAGATATGAAGAAAAAGTCAAACAGAATCCCATCCCTAGAGAAGAGATAGACAAGAAACTGATGATTACAACAGCAGAGGCTTTAAGAATTATTCAGAGTGCCATGGGAATGTATATAGGCATAATGAACCCCAGAGATGGAAGCATGATTGGAAATAAAAGGTGATGCTTGAGCAGTCTTGATAGACAAGCAAGAAATTAGTCTGGTAAAGAAAGCCAGAGGATCTCTCATGGGGAAAACTTGTTTTATAAAAGCATGGACACAAGAGAGAGCATGATGTACCTTGGGAATACAATGAGGGGGTTTTGCAAAGAGATAAAATGAAAAAGATAAATAGGGTCAACATGAAGGTAGTCAAAGAATTTTGACTTTCTCTTAAGCATTATAAAGTTAAAATAATCTGTCATAAAATAGACTCCTTTATGGTCAACTGATTATCAAAATTAAAGCAGAAAAGAGCCAGTGTTTACTTACTTCTGATGTAGACAACTGGAATGGTTTGGGAGGGAAGATATTGTATTCAAGTTGTGTATGTTAATTGTAAGTAAAATGTAGCCTTATGTTCTGAGGAATTGTCTAGTCTTCTGAGTACTTTTTTTTTTTTTAAAGTAGTACTGGCCTCATTGTTATCCTTTCATGTCTTGCCTGTGACTCATTGGTCTTTAAGGTTTTACTGTATCATTATTGCAAAGAATAAGAGTTGTTTCAAGGATTTGAATCAAAACATGAACTATTTGAATTTTCAATCGTCGGGGTTAAAAGCAAGTAAAAAGTTTTCAAGATGGGAAGCACATTTTGCTAATAATATTGATGACTGATTCCTTATTATAAATGTATTAAGGTGTGTGTGTGTGTGTGTGTGTGTGTGTGTGTGTGATGTGGGTGCTGGGGACACTGTGGTGAGAAATGATTCTTGTTTTCATGGTGCTGACAGTACAGTGGGTGAGATACACATTAATCACATACTTTCATAAATACAGCCAATCCTTATTTGCAGATTCCATATTTGTGAATTTTCCTACTTGCTATATGATTTAATAGCCCTCAGATCAACACTCATTGCAGTTCTGTGTTCATTCACAGACGTGTGTGTGTGTAGAGCGGTGAGAAAGGTTAGTCTCCTGATGGGCACATTCCGGGTGGAGGTAAAACAAAGCGACACTGTGCATTCTTGGGTAAGCTTTCCAACTGGAAACGAGTGCCCTTTTGTGGTCTGCTCATTGCCATATTTTCTGCATTTTTGCAAAAATGCTTTTTGTTGGTAATTTTGTTGTTTTAACAGCCCCAAAGCCTAATTCTGAAGTACTAGTGCTCCCCAGCACAAGGAAGTGGTGATGTGCCAGAGAGAATACGTGTGTGAGATAGGCTTCGTTCAGGCATGAGTTACAATGATGGTGGTCATGAGTTCAATGTTAATGAATCAATAATGTATATTAAATCAGGTGTTGTTAAGCAGAAACACACATAAAACAAGATTATGTATTGATCAGTGGATAGTTACACTAGAGGCTCACAAAAAACCTAACCCTGTATTTCCTTACGAGCAATGGCTTAGTTATTTGCTGATTCAGTGCCCATAGTAACTTTACAAAACATAACTACTGTGGATAACAAGAATCAACTTTACATAAAAAATCACAATTAAGGTAAGTGCTTATATTTTGTTTTTCTAGTCTTTGGAGCTAAAAGCAACTGTTTATTAAATCCTCTAGTTTAGGATATTATATCCATATTAATTTTTGCTTTTAGGTATTTGTTTTCAAGATCTTTCCCTACATGTTTTTTTTTTTTTTCTTTTTGAAATCCTGGTGTATATATTCTGGATTTTTATTTGTATGATTCATAATAGGTAAGTTTTGACTCAGAGACAATTCATTAGAGATGATTTTTTTAAACCATGGATTTATATGCTTAGAAGTTCCTTTCAAGATCACCAAAAGCAAAGCTGTAATTTTAGAAGGGAACACAGTGAAACCCCCAGAGATGAAGTGACTTTGAAAGTGAGAGTTAGTTTGTAGTATTTGTAGGACCAAACCCCAAGCCTCTGCATGGCACAGATCAGTGGTCACTTTGGACGTGCTGTGCATCCTCTGAGATGCCAAACATCAGCCCCGACCAAGCCCAAGATCCTTGCTTCGGAGACCAGTGTTCTACAGCGGGTGTTATGCGGGAGCCACTCGACTGGGTTAACTCACACAACCTCTCAGTCATCCTCACGTGAATCCATACCATGCTATTTGACTTACTCTCTATGGAATCAGTGCACAGATAAACACATGCTGATGATTGCCAGTACATCGAAAAAGATGGGGTTCTCAATTTCTGAGCCACAAAACGAACAACAGCAAAGGAAAGAGCAAGTTTGGGCAGACCCTGATTATCTAAAGCACTTCCAAAATTCAACCTGAATTTTAAATTCCTGCTTTCAGAAATTCCTGACTTTTAAATTTCATGCTTCAGCCGTGCCAGTGATAAGAAAAAGAGGTTATGCTTTTTGTCACGGTATGATGGGTGGTAATTTCCTGGAGTGCGGAAGATGATATTTTTCACAGATGAAACAATTATTTGGGCACTCTGCCCTATTTTTGTTTCAAATAATGTGCAATTAACTGTTAATCAGTTATTATGCGTGATTCATGCCCTCTGAAAGAAGATAAAGCAAGGACACTAGAAGAATGTCTGCAACAATTCACAGGTTTGATGTGCAGCAGGGAATTTAAATATCAATCCTGAAATGGAAAGCAAGCATTTAGACTTTGTCAAGTGCAAAAAGTAAGTGATTCATAGGGGAAAGAAAAAGTTATTTTAGGGCAAAAAAATGAAAGCAGAAAAAGGGAAAGGAGTATGCTACATTCTTCAAGGTTAGAAAACACTGTTTAATATATATTTTAAAAAGTCTAAAATTCAGTTTCAGAGTAAACATTCAAGTAAAGTTGATAAGCATTGCAGTAGGCTGCCAACTCCAAAAGCATTTCAGATTTAATGTGAAGTTTTCCTTTATTGGTTGGATTTTTCAGATGACATGCCATCTTTAAGATGGTTCTTTTTTTTTAAGATTTTATTTATTGATTTATTTGAAAGAGAAAGAGATAGCCAGCGAGAGAGGGAATACAAGCAGGGGGAGTGGGAGAGGAAGAAGCAGGCTCCCAGTGGAGCAGGGAGCCGGATGCGGGGCTCGATCCCAGGACCCTGGGATCACGCCCTGAGCCGAAGGCAGACGCTTAACGACTGAGCCACCCAGGCACCCCTATGATGGTTCTTAAACTGCCAAATTGCAGGTGCCTTCAGCTCATTTTCTGGCTATTGTCTCTGAAGCTCAGTTCACATGCGTGGTTGAGTATTTGGCTGCTCTATAGCGTTATTAGAGAATTGGAAAGTACATAAAATCCTAACATCCCTCAAGTAGTTCATATACCATACGTTTCATTTTTAGAGAATCTATTTAAGTTAAGAGAATTTTTCACCTGTCCCATAGAAATATATATATATCACATCTTCTTTATATATGTAAACATATATGATCAATATATATAATGAAATATTACTCTATCATAAAAAAGGATGAGATCTTGCCATTTGCAACAACATGAATGGATCTAGAGGATATTAGGCTAAGTGAAGTAAATCAGACAGAGAAAGACAAATACTATCTGTTTTCACTTATATGTGGAATCCACAAAACAAAACAAATGGACAAATAAACAAAACCCAGACCCATGAAGAACAGAGAACAAATTGGAGGTTGCCAGAGGGGAGGGGAGTGGAGGATAGGCAAAATGAGCAAATGGGAGTGGGAGGTACAGGATTCCAGTTTGGGAATGAATAAATCACAAGGATGAAGGTACAACATTGAGAAAGTCATCAGTGGTATTGTAATAGTGTGATATGGTAACAGATGGTAGCTAACCTTGCCATGAGCATAACATAATGTTTAGAGTTGTCAAACCAGTATTTTGTACCCCTGAAACTAATGTGACATTGTGTATTAACTTTACTTCAGTAAAAAAAAAAAAATAAAAGAAATATATTAACCATAGACATTCACTAATATCTAAATATGCTCCAATTTATCAACGACTCTTTAAGTGGACATTCAGAGACAAAAGAAACTAAATTATCTAGAACTTATTTTCTCCTTATAAATCACCTCTTCACTTTTATTAATGTATCTGTCTTTTGTTCCTCCTTATTTGTTCTTCCTAGATTATATTGTGCTTTTGTTTCAAATCAATGTATTATTGTGTATTTTCATGTAGCTTGTGTCCTAATATAGCAAGAAGTTGAAGAAAAAATACAAAAGTTCACATTGTCGTTCATAAAAATAACCAAGTTCTCTCTTTGGCATTGAATAATTAAATGCAATTACTTTTTTTCAAGCTAGTATCTTGGACTAAAAGAAAAGAAAAACCTTTGTATTTTATACAAGCCATTTCTAATTCTTATAATGAGCTTTTCTACTGATACTCTATGGACTCTTTGGCCTCTATATAATTGAAGAAGGCTTTTTATTTTTTTAGAGAGAGAGAGCGAGAGACCAAGAGAGCGAGAGGGATGTGGGGGAGGAGGGTCAGAGGGTGAGGGAAAGAGAGATTCTTAAGCAGACTCCACACCCAGTGCAGAGCCTGACATGGGGCTCAATCTCACAGCCCTGAGACCTGAGCTGAAATCAAGAGTCAAGCTTAATCAACTGAGCCACCCAGGAGCCCTGAAAAAGGGCTTTTGATGTTCATCCATAGGCCTAAGTTTTCCATGGGCAAGAACTGTCCAGATTACTGAGTTCATACTTTTCACTTTAATATTCAAAACTTATTAAATGTGCATAATTAAAGATAAATAAGAGAAAAGAATAGATGTCTTACAAATATTTAAAACTGTAGCACAAAACCCAACTACAAGTAGTTTAATCTGTGAGGATGTTGATTTTTTTTTCTCTTCATGATGATTAAAGGCAGGTGACTGGAAGGTTGGACTAACAGCTCCCACTGTCATTAACATCCAGATCTCTCTCTGATGTGCCGTGTTCATTGGTTTGCTTTTGTGTTAAAAGTAACCCTTCAGGGGCGCCTGGGTGGCACAGCGGTTAAGCGTCTGCCTTCAGCTCAGGGGGTGATCACGGCGTTATGGGATCGAGCCCCACATCAGGCTCCTCTGCTATGAGCCTGCTTCTTCCTCTCCCACTCCCCCTGCTTGTGTTCCCTCTCTCGCTGGCTGTCTCTATCTCTGTCAAATAAATAAATAAAATCTTAAAAAAAAAAAAAAAGTACCCCTTCAGGGGCACCTGAGTGGCTCAGTCGGTGAAGACTCTGACTCTTAATTTCAGCCCAGGTCGTGATCTCAGGGTTGTGAGATCAAGCCCACACTCAGTGGGGAGTCTGCTTGGGATTCTCTCTCTCCCTCTGCCCCCCGCCCCAACTCTTGCTCTCTTCTCTCTAAAATAAATAAATAAATCTTTGAAAGTCAACTTTTTGGCCTATAGCTAAAAATCCTAGGTAATTTAGGATCAGATAATCTTCCACATTATGAAATGTGAAATTTCAAATTTCTATTTCTTTACCCCACAAAGAAAGGCAATAAAATATTGAGATACAAGAAAAGTTTGGGAACTGGAGAGAGAAGGGAAATGCCCTAAGCTTCCCTCCAGATGGATAATCCCTGCCTCCCAGTATAAAAAAGTAGCCACCCACAACTTAATTTATCCACATCATTTTGATTTTACCTTACTGTCAAATAACAAGAGTGATGTTTTTAAAACGGACCAGGATGTGCCTTAAGCAGAGTGAGTTCTAAATTCCTGGAAGTGCTCTAGCACGCGCTGGTCTGGTCCCACCTCACATCTGACCACAGGCTAACTGCTTTCTCTCTGCTCCACTTTGCTTCATCGGCTCTGGCTTGGCCTCTCACCCTTGGGCACGTGGTATACACTCCCACCTTAGGATCCCCGGCTGTCTTGTCATTCTATAGTGTTCTTCCCCACTGATGTCCTGACCTCTCTCCTCCCACTTCCTTCAGGTCATTATCTAAAGGTCGCTTCTCAGAGAAACTCTGCCTCACCACCTTTTCTGTAATTGCAGCCTCCCCAAACCCTACACTTCTATTGAAGTTTTTTGTTTGTTTTTTGTTTTTTGGGGTTTTTTTGGTCACCTAAAGCAACGCATACATTTTGTGAAGGCTGGGATTTTGGTGTCTTTGTTCAGTGTGATAACTCTGGCACCAAGAACAGTTCCTAATTTGGGAAATTCCCAGGGTTTGGGGAAAAGGAGCTTTGTTTCAGGGTCTCAGGCAGAGTGCAAGGTGAAGGTGGCATAGCAACTGCCATTTGTTGCTAAGAGACTAAATATCTCATACTATGTGGGGTTTTCCTTTCTCTCTCTTTCCAGATGGGACTATGTATTAATGTTTTACATTTTCCTCTCGGCTGTTGAATATTGTGTGTGTTTAGGGAATGCTTTGGTTTATCTTCAGATGGGAAAAATATCCAGACTTACCAGCTACCCCAGTCACTGTCGTGGGGGCTGACGATTCCAGCTGCCGTCTTGGGGGCTGATTGATCCGGGTGGAGGGAAGGGAAAGCTAGCCCTTTGCCGTTCCTATATCACCCAACCCAACTTCTGCCCCTGTCTACTCAAAAGAGGAGCTAATCTGAGCACAGTCTCCTCAGTGTATTTATAATGAAATCAATGCAGATTTTAGAAGAGGAGTTGCAGGTATTCTTAATACCGTCTTTCAACTTGGTCTGAACAACAAGGATACTAACAATGATAAATCCCAACAGCATTTGCTGATGGCCAGCCTCTTGTCCATTAACATAAATCAGCTTACTGAATGTTCACCACAACCTAATAAGATGTATGCCATTTTTACTCCCATTTTCTTTGTGAAGGCTTGTGACACAGGGAATTAGGTAACTTGCCTAAGGTCACAAAGAAATTGCCAGAGCCAGGAGTTACCCCCGAGCAGTCTGGCTCCAACTTGGATGCTCTTAACCATGCTGAGACTATCATGCCTTCATTATTTCTGGCTTGTAGCTCTTTTATGTGTATGTGGGTGGGTGTGAAATTGTAAACTTCATTTGGTTTTGGTAATAACTTCATGTTCTTATTTTATTGTAGCTTTTGGTTCATCAGGATTATATCTTAAATTTTAGCGAATAACAACATCTGTTTTTATGCTCATTTAAAAATTTATTAGTAAAATGCGTTCCCCACTATTACATTCCTGGAAAAACTCACATATGGTCTTTTCGTGTTTACCTTTAAACAAACACTAGTCTATCTGCTAATATGCTATTTAGAATTTTGCATGTATCTCCTGTTGGTATGTGATTTTTCTTTTTATATAACACTTTTTTTAAAGATCTGTATTAATATCATGGTCAAGTTTTCTTCTTTTCTCTGTGCTCTGGAGTTTAAAGAAGTTAAATTACATGAGAAATATTTTTCCTTGAAGTTTTGGAAGTTTTGCCTATGAAAATAATCTTACATTGACTGTGTATCCAACCATCTGCCCTAAAATCTGGGAATATGTCTACCTCATAATTCCTGGGAAAAATGCAGGATTTTCTCAATCTTCTATTTCTATCTATATGCAAGTCTCTCAGTTGAATCCAGTTTCTACCCCTCTTTGTTTACTTAATTCAGTCTTGGGAAAACACTAGCTTCCTTGGCATTTGTTGTCAGTTCTGTGAGGGCAAGTTGATAAATTTTCTCAAAGTTTATCAAAGCGACGGATGGCATATTTTATCTGAGAGTGTGTTCTTTATAGAACAATAGGGGAAGAAGGAGGAATTGGAAAGAGGCAGAATGAAATGCCAACCACTTGGGCTCTTAGATAATTCTATGAGAAATTAAAATTTGTACAATATTTTCTGAGTCATTCTTATTTATCAATCACCAAATCAGTCGCTTCTTAATTCACAAAAGTACCATGTTGTGTTTTGTTTTATAGTAAGGAGTGTGTATGTTTGTGTATATATATATATATATATATATATATATATATATGTCAAATCCTCATATTTATACAATCATGTGTGTTGTGTATGCATCTCTAGCACAGCATTAACAAAATATGACAATCCTGGGGCGCCTGGGTGGCTCAGTCGTTAAGCGGGTGCCTTAGGCTCTGGGCATGATCCCAGCGTTCTGGGATCAAGCCCCGCATCGGGCTCCTCCATTGGGAGCCTGCTTCTTCCTCTCCCACTCCCCCTGCTTGCATTCCCTCTCTAGCTGGCTGTCTCTTTCTCTGTCAAATAAATAAATAAAATCTTAAAACAAAAACAAAAACAAAATATGACAATCCTAATAGCTGAGGATTGGAATTTAGGTGACATTTTCTATTATAAAGTGTAACACATTTATAAATAATGTTTAAAAAAATTACTCAAAAGAGCAAGTTTAAAAATTCAATGATCCTGTGCTATGAACTTAATGACAAAACTGGTACCATTCATTTACAAGTCTTTATTTTTTTTTAATTTTTTTATTATGTTATGTTAGTCACCATACAGTACATCATTAGTTTTTGATGTAGTGTTCCATGATTCATTGTTTGCATATAACACCCAGTGCTCCATGCAATCATTTACAAGACTTTAGGTAGTTGTGTGATTTTCTCTTGGGTAAATACCTAATATAGAATTGTTGGGTCAGGGTAGGTGTACCCTTAATTTTATTAGAGACCAGCAAAGAATATTCCAAGGTGATTGTACAGTTTTTCACTCACACCAGCAATATTGCCCCTCATCCCTCCCCCTCCTTGGTATTATCGGTCTATTTAATTTAAGCTGTTCTAGTGAGGGGCAGAAATATTTTGTTTTTCTTTTATTTGCACTTCCCTGATGATTAAAGATGCTGAACACCTTTTCACATGTTTATTTATCTATTCTGCCTAATAAACTGTCAAAGTTTTTGCCATTTTATTCAGTTTTGTCTTTCATACTTGGAGGAATTCTTTATATATGCTTACTATGAGTCCTTAGTCAGATTTAAGTATAGTGATTATATTCTCCCTGTATGTGGATTAACTTTTCATTTTTATTAACTATGATTTTCAGTGAGCAAAAATTTTGACTTTGATGAAATTCATTTTGTGAATTTGTTTCTTTTTTGATGTGTCAGTTTTGCTAGGCAACAATTGCTAGTTTTTCAATTCAAACACTAATCTAATTATCACTGTGAAAGTATTTTGCAGATGTAAGTAAGGGAGATTATTCTAGAAAATCTAGATGGGCCTCACTGAATCAATTAGGAAGTCTTAGAAGCAGGGCTAATGTAGGAAGAAGGAACGTAAGAGAAAGGGGAGAAAGAGTTATTCTTCTATGTTTTCTTTTAGAAATTTTATTGTTTTAGTTTATACATTTGCATTTAAGATTTATCTTGCAATAATGTTTTGTGTATGTTGTGAGATAATGGGCTAAGCTTATTTTTTAAATTCTTGTTGAATTACCTTATCTACTTTACCAAAAATTAATTTATCAGGGGTGCCTAGGTGGCTCAGTCAGTTAAGCATTTGACTCTTGATTTTGGCTCAGGTCATGATCTCAGGGTCATGAGATGGAGCCCCACATTGGGTTCCACACTCAGAGTGGAGTCTGCTTAGAATTCTCTCCGTCTGCCCCTTCCCCCCGCCCCCCTGCTCACTCACACTCTCTCTCTCTCAAAAAAAAAATTAATTTATGAAATACACGTGGGCCTACATCTGGGGGCACTATTCTGTTTCATTTCTCTATTACTTCAAACTTTACTACAATTTCTGTCACTATAATGACTGTAGCCTTATAGTAAATCTTGAAACCATTCTGTTTAAGATTTCCAAGTTCGTTTTTTTCTTTTTCAAGGTCTTAACCATTCTAGGAACTTTGCAGTTGTATATAAACTTTAGAATCAGCATGTCAAATTCTACAAATGCTCAATAACATCTGAATTATTCTTAAACAAGTTTAAAAAACCAATGTAATGCTATTATTAATGATTTTATACATTTATCCTAAAATCTTCCATATCATTATTAATCTCTAATTCTTACACTAAGTTGTGTCAATTCAGTGACTTCTTGTGTATGGCTTCCATGGTTTTTCTTATAAAAAGCTCAAGTAAATGAACAAAGAGGGAATCGGTTTTTGTTTTGTTTTTTAATATTGACAATCACCTTAGGACCAGCTTTCTTTATGTCCATTTGATCTTTTAAAACTAATTTTCCAACTACAGCTCATAATTTAAATCAAATTCACAGTATGAATTTTGCCTCTTTAGTCATTTCTTTGATATTAAAATTATGGTTGCCAGTTGGATGTCTTCAGGGACCAGCCTGAAAGGAATACGTTAGTGAGAATGTCCAATATAACATCTACAATTTTTTCTTAAACTGGTTTTATTCTGCTAGTGAGACAAAAGGAGATATCTTTGTGGAATAAATGCATGAATTCCACCCCAATTCATTTTTAATATTTAATATTTTAGTTCTTTCATGTAGAGTTATTTGCCGAAAAAGAAATTACTTAAATTTTTATGGGGCAGTTTTATGCTTAATAGAATGCAAAAACTGTTTCATTGGCATTATATCCATTTACTTTCTTCCTGAGATCAGAGCTAAGCCACCTGTCTCAGCCTCTCTTATGATTATGTGTAGTTATATGACTGTTTCTGGCCAAGGAGTTGCAGGTGGAGCTAATAAATGCCACCTCCATGCCTGATCATTTAGCCTTCTGATCTCTCTCTTTCCTGTAGGCTGGATTGATATAAATGTGCAGTGCGACCATGGAAACCATATGTTGAAGACAGCGAAGATTGCATTATTAGCCTGGGGCCCTGCAAAGATAGTCTCTCTTTCTTTATCACCTCTACCTAGGCTTATGTGAATGAGAAATAAACACCTATTGTGATACACTACTGAGATTCGGTGGCATTATTTATAACAGCAGTTAGAATTGCCTTAATTAATATAAAAGTGTTATCTTAATGGGGAGTGCTGCCATGATAAAAATCTAACTGTATGACTCTGGCTTGGTAATTTGGGGGAAAGAAGTACTTAAAACGACATAAAAAGTCAGATGGCATTGCAGGTGGGATAGCAAAATGGAAGCACCAACCAATCTCAGCTTTCATCTTCACATGGTGTTCTCTGTGTGTGTCTCTGTGCTCATACTTCCCTTTTTTATAAGAACACTAGTTATATTGGATTAGAGCACTCTATTGCAATAAACCCTTAACTTAATTAATTGCATCTACAATGACCATATTTCTAAATAAGTCCACAGTCTGAGGTCCTGTGGGCTAAACCTGCAACATACGAATTTTGTGGGAACACAATTCGACTCATAATATCTATCAAACCTAGAATTATAAAGGAAAAGGTTGATCAGAGTATTAGTTGGGCATTTTGGTTGATACTAGCTGAGTGTAACAAAGAATATAAAGAAAAATGTGGGCCTAAGTAACAACTGGCTGGTGTAGGCAGACAGAACGTGGACAGAGTGATTCCAGAAATATGGAGTTTCAAAGAATTGGAAAACAACAAACAATAGGAAATAAGATTGAAATAGCTTTTCACCCGAGCTTGAAGTTCTCAATATTGCTGCTATAAAGTTGAAGGAAATGGAAGAGGGAAAGGTAGCAAAAACCAATTTGGACTTGATAATTATTTCTAGGAAAAAACCCACAACACTTTTAATATAGTTATTGGCAAATGAAATAGATTAAAAATATACACATAAGAAGCCTATTAAGCCAGTGAAGAAATGAGACCAATTTTCAAAAGGATTTAGCTATTGAAGTTCTAAAACAACTTTTAGACTGCCAAATACACCAGTAGGAGCTTGGCCACGAAAGCCGCCATAAGTGTTGTGATGGTTAATCCTATGGGTCAACTTGACTGAGCTAAGGATGCCCAGGTAGCTGATAAAAACATTATTGCTGGATGTCTGGGAGGTTGTTTCTGGGAGATTAGCATCTGATTAGACTGAGTAAAGAAGACTGTCCTCCCCAGTGTGAGTGGGCATCATTTAATCTGTTGAGGGCCTGAATAGAACAAAAAGGTGGAGGGATGGTGAATTCTTTCTCCCTCTTCTTGAGCTGGTTCATCCATCTTCTACTCTCGGACATCGGAACTCCGGGTCTCCAGCCTTTGGATCCCATGACTAACACCTGCAGTCCCCTGGTTCTGAGGTCTTCAGATTGGACTGAACTTTACCACTAACTTTCCTGTTTCTCCAGCTTGCAGGCAACAACACATTGATGCATCTCTCAGCCTCCATGATTGTATGACCCAATTCCTAGAATAAATCTCCTCTTATAGATTTCTATATATTCTATTTGTTCTGTTACTCTGGGGCCCTGACTAATACATATTTCCACTGACACTATTGCTCTGCTTTTAAAAGACTAGCCAATATGCATGCAGACAAACAGGTTCTGTTTGATATGGATCCCATTGTAAATGGGATCCCATTGTCATCTGTTCATTGTTGTGCCTTCCTTTCCTATAAAGTGGATCCCCTAGGGTGAAGTAATAGTCTGTGGGATTTCATGCTTGTAAATCAGATACTCCGTGAGCCTTTGGATTGTGAGTGTTTCTGCCCCCCAAAGCTGGAGGCTATATTCATATATTAAACATGTATCAATTTCAGTAAGGAAAAATTGTTGCTGTATGTATCAAAAATATTTCTACCATCAAGAAAATAAATGCTTAAAGTAACAGTGAGTTAAATTACATATTACAAATACTTCCTTCTTTTCCCCATGAACACTTCTTTAATTAAAATCAACTGACAGAACATTAACATGAACACCAAAATGCATGCTCAGCTTAATGAAAATAATAAAACATCTCACTGGTTAGTTAATCAATGCATGAAATTAGAACAATATCAACATGAAATTTTAAGCTTCTTAAGACATAGGAAATAGAAAAGATGTGCTATTTCTCATTTTATTAAGAATTTTGAAAGACAATATCATAGAAAGACACATATGGTATGCCATCATTGACTACAAAATATATATCTACAGGAGAGTTTAAGAAAAATGCCACCTTGTTTAAATATCGGTGTATTAATATACCAGATTATTTTGTAAGCAACTCTCCAACTTTCAAAGGTATAATACATAACTTCATAAATTATCACAGAAAAGATTTTATATTTATTTCTTGAAAATATTTTTAAAAAATTATTTCACAAGCATATTTTTTTGAAATATATTACAGGGAATGATTGTTTTATAAAATTAGTGTAATGTAAAGCCTATTATCTGGTAATAAAAAATGATACTATTCACTCTTTTTTGTACATATTTTTCACATTTAAGAAAGTTATTTAATTTAGTTTCCTTACAATGACATGGATATAATAACAACAAAGCTATTTACCCGGCTTTTAAAATGGTAAAATAATATCTGGGAAAGTAAATTGGATAAAATGTAAATATCCCCAATATATTTTTTTGATTTTATTGATACTGTTGTATTTTTATTCTTAAAAACTATCAAGTATTTTTAAATATTCAGTTAGTTATGCCAAAAAAACCCCATATTAAATTATTATGCATAGATAAGAATCACTTAAAGCTTCTGAACTTATTTTTTGTGATTTTGGAAATATTAAAGAAAAAATAATGGCATTTCTGATCATCTTTATTAAGTTATAATTTATATAAAATAAAATATACTGATTTAAGGTATAGTTTGATGAATGTGACCCCGTGTAAACTAGTCAATCAAGGGATACTGATACCCTTTTGCATTCATTACCCATTTGCATCATGTCATACCTTCCTCCTCAGGAAACCGCTGTTCTGATTTTTATCAGAACACTGTATACTTTAGTATCTGGCTTCTTTCACTCAATAAAAATGTGCATGAGATTCATCCATGTTGTCATATATATGTATGTATATATATATGTATATATGAATACATACATATACATACAAATAGCAGCAATACATTCATTCTTGCTGAGTCAGTGTTCCATTTTAAGAATACAACAAAATTATTTATCCATTTATTTGTTGATGGACACTTGGGTTCCAATTTTTAGTCATTATTTCAACTTTTCAGTTATCATCAGTAAAGCTATTATAAACATTCTTTGCTCAAGTGTTTGTGTGGGCATTAATTTCATTTTATAAGAAACTGAAAAAACTGTTGTCCAAGGTAGATGGACACCCTCACTGCCAACATGTGTCTCAATTGTTCTACATCCTTTTAAATATTTGGTTTTGTCAGTCTTCTCAATTTTAATCATTCACAAGAGTGTAGCCGGTATCTGACTGTGCCTGTAATTTGCCTAAGGATGTTACTGTCTTAGAAAATTTTGGTCCTAGAATGTTGCAAAAATTGTGGGCTTTTTTTTTCATGAAAAAATAAAATTTTAGGATAAGAAAACATAGGACAAATTGTAATTGGATACTGTGAAGTAGATGTGTGGGAGGAAAAATCAACCAGCAGCTAGAATTAAATAATGATGAGATATTTATTCATTCAAAATAAGATATTTATAATGACATGAGAAAATTTTATTTATAGCATATATATATGCTGACTACAGAATTTATTATTCTATTAGGTCCCTCTGGAGAGTGAAAGGGGAAGTTAAATAATAAATAAAATAATACAAATTAAACACATATTTGTTGATTAAAAATTAGGTTTTATTATATTGGCATAAAATAATTTTGTGCAAACAAAATTTTTAAATATGTTTTTGAAAAATAACATCCATTTACATTAAACAAGTTTATAGAAAATGATTTCATTGATTATCTAAAAATAATGATGTGCATGTTTTAATATTTAAATTTACACTTATGATTAAGGATATCTTGACTAGTGGAAAGAATAATTTAATAGATTCTTATATTGAATAAAATCAATTTATATTTTATACTAGAATTAATGCATATAAGAAGTTGTTTAGTTTTGTAACACCTAAATTTGACCAAAAAATCAAAATAACCACAGATATAAATCATTATTTGATAAACTGTCTGTAAAAAATATTTGCTAAAGAAAGCGTCTCTGAAAAAAGGCCAAAAGACAGTTTCTGTGGAATTAATCAAGCTGTAAAATTAGTACATTGCATGTCACAAAGTTATAATCGACAAAGTTATATCTTCTGACAAATTGTTCTTCACTTTGCAAGTCTATTAACATCTATAGTGATAAGATCTTTTATGAAGCACATTGCAGTCCTGTGAGATAAACTGACATCAACAATTCAAAATTAAATTACCATAAAATGTGACTTTGAATAAAGGTACATACACCTGAACAACTAAGAAATAATAAGAGCATGGTAAACAAACAAACAAACAAAATCTTTAGAAACAACCAGGGATATAGCTTTAAGGGCGGAAATGAAAAACAAACATCAAAATATGTTTTTACATCCCAAACATAATTTGTTTATGTTGTATTTCATGCTAAAATTATCAATATAAAATGATTATAAAATGTTTTGAAGTAAATGATATGTGCTACTTTCATGTTTTAGAAACAATTTTATTTTTAAAAATAGCTTTGAACAGTATTTTTTAAAAGCCATATACAAATTATCAAGCAGTAATAAAGATGTTGGCAACTCTCCAACTTGTCCTTGTTTGGATAGTCGATGTTTTGGTTATTTGATGAATGTAAATTCTGAGATAAATCTATAATTCAGCACAACTCCAATCAGAACTCCCATAGGATGTTCTGTGGGACACAAACTGCTTTTTAAATTTATGTAGAAAGCTAAAAGAAAAGTGTTTTGCCATATACTATTGTAGACCCATGTGTGTAAAGCTATGTGACTTTGGTTCATGGATAGGAAAATAGACGGATCGAGAGTCTACAAATAGAAATATGAATGCCTAGAAGTATGATGCCTGACAAAGCTGGCATTACATACCAGCAAGAAAGAACGGATCGGACAATACATATCTCTGAGACATGAGAAAATAAATGTTTTTGTTACTTTATACCATCAGAAAAATCAATGTCATGTGACTCAGAGACTTTGATGTGCAAAGTGAACCTTAAACATATTGAAGCAAATGTGCGGGGGGGTAGCACTATGATTTCAGGGTAGGGAGAAAATTCTTAAGCTATATATTTTTATGCACAATCCATAAAGGAAAGGATTCATGCATTTTTTTCTAATAGAAAATATTCATAAAAGTTTCTGTTCATCAAAAGACGACGTAAAAAATTAAAATTAAGAGCAAAAGAGTGGGAGAAAGTACTTGCAGTGTAGTTTCTGAATGCTGAAAAAAAGAAGAATCATCCTACTCTTCAATTAGAAAAAGACTCAATGTTATGAATAGATAATTTCCCGAAAACGGGAAACGCAGTACAGGCGAAGAGCACATGACAAAAGGCTGCCGAGTCTAAAAAATGCCTCAGCAGGGAGCAAGGGACATTTGCACTGTGCTCTAGTGGGAGTGGAAGCTGGTAGAGCAATTCTGCGGGGAAGCCTGGCAACATTGAATGGAATTAAAGCTGGATATGCCGTATGAAGCAGCCATCCTATTCGAAGACCTGTAACTCAGAATAACTATCGCACGTTGCTAAGGGGACGTACATGAGTACATTGATCAGAGCATCTTGATCACCGTGGGATCAGCGGACGAGCTAAAGGGCTACCTGTATTAGTGTGTGGGGGCGGCTGTAACAAAGTCACACAAACTGGGTGGCTTAAATATCAGAAATGTATTGTCTCACAGTTCTGGAGGCCGGAAGTCTGAGATCAAGGTGTCAGCAGGGCTGCTTCCTCCCGAGAACGCTGAGGGAGAATTTGTTCCATGCCTTCCTCCAGCATCTGCAGTTAGCTGGTAGTCAGCAGCATACCTTGGTTTGTAGAAGCCTCACCTCCCCTCTTCTTTTATCTTCACATGGTGTTCATCCCATGTGTATATCTGTCACTGTGTCCAAATGTCCCCTTCTTTTTGAAGATTTTATGTATTTATTTGAGAGAGGGAGAGAGAGTGCTTTTGCGAGCAGAGGCAGAGGGAGAAGCAGACTCCCCGCTGAGCAAGGAGGACTTGATCCCAGGACCCAGGCATCATGACCTGAGCCAAAGGCAGTCCCTTAAGTGACTGAGCCAACCAGACGCCCCAAATGTCCCCTTCTTATTAGGGTATCAAACATACTGGGTTCTAATACTAGTCCATGCTAATGATCTCACCTTAACTTGGTTAAATCTGCAACAACCCTATTTCTAAATGTAGTCACATTCTGCAGTCTTGGGGGTTAGGACTTTAGCATTTCTTTTTAGTGGTGGACAAAATTTAACCCATAACATTACCAATAAGGATATCAGTGACTCAAACAGAGGATGCTTCAAAGGAGCACATAAGGAGTGGAAAGGAATGTGTGCCCAGAATAGGAGTGAAGGACATAATAAAATAAAATGAAACAGTTGACCTGGATTAAAAATAAAATTTAATGAAATATAAAAATGAAGCAAATAAAACAAGATCTAAGACTTAGAGGATGGATTACAACCGTGTATCGTATGCTAGGTAATATTACTCATTTAACTCTGTGCTCCTGAATTCTGAAGATAAAACCAAATATATTTAAATATCAGGAGATTCATGCAAGCAGTTTTGTTTCTATCTTTTCTTGCAAAACTCAAAACCCAACGTAGTAAGTCTTTCTTCCTCTGGGGCAACCAAGACACTGTGCTGAGTAGCAGGGGCTTGTGTTCTTGCCAGAGCCTTCCGTGGCGCTTCCCTGAGCTCGGCTATCTGCTTGACCCGAGTAAGGATTGGAGCTTCTGACTCTATTTCAAGGTGTCCTGCAGGACAGGTGGGACAATACAGATCACGGAAAATTTTGATCTTGATCAGAATATATCATGTTCAAGGTATATTCTTCAGCCTGCATTTAGGTGCAGTAAAATTTTTAAATTCATTAATCCAAGCCCTTTACCTACAATCTTAACCACATTAGTACTGCCTTCAATTCAGAGGTCATCAGAGAACCTCTCTCCTTCCGTCTCAAATGTTATTTATTTCATTTGTGGACATTTTTTACTCCTGTGTGTTGTACACATAGGGAGTGGCTACAGTAACTAGAGTTACTGGTGATAATATCTTTGTGTTAGAATATAACATTTTGCTCATTTGTTATAATACATTTTATTTCTGACTGATAAAACCCAACTCTCCCTCACCTGCATGTCTTTTTAAATTTCATAATGCCATTTTCCAGTAAGAACAATTTATACTTCAGTTCACTAAGCACTGTCAGATTCTCTTTCTAGAATGGCTGCAGTGGTAACAACTTTCAGGAACAGTACACTAAAGTGTCTCTTTTTTAAGGTCTCCTCTTATGACACTTGCTTCCTATCTGTTATTCTTAAAATATGCAAAATTTTCTACCCGTCCCCAGTAATTATTGTAAGATAATGCAAGACACACACACACACTCACACACACACACAATCTCACATTTGGAATCCCTCCCATGTTTTCTTCCAAGTAGTGCTTTTCATTTTGCAGTGTTGGTGAATTTGATTTAGTGAGAACATTCATAAGAGATCCAGGGATTGTTACATAAATGGTATTTTATTAGCAGGTCAGCTCTCTTTGGGTTTTGTGAAAGCCAGGAAAGAGGCCTTTAGGCTTATTACTTCGGGAGTGATTTAACCAAAATTGCCTATCTTCTTCTAGAGATGAGCGATGAATCACAGAGGTGATATAATTCTAAATCTCATCAAAGCAAAACCACATACTTTTATATTTAGAAATAAATGAATCACTAGGAAAAAGAGGAATAATATGTTATTAGAATAAAAAAGACAACAGAATCAAGGTTTTTTCCTCTTGTTCAGTGTGAAAAAATTCAAACTATAACCTTTTGCAAATAACTTACAGATTACATTTAATTTAGATATAGGATTACACAAGAAATACATAAAATTAACTTGGTCGAGTTATTAAATGAGCACATGAATACATGAAAGCGTGTCTTTCATCACAGCAAAGAACGGCATAGGTGTTCTTTTCTGGTTGCTACTGACTTGAGATTTTTTTAAACTTGGAACTCCTCTAAGAAATGGTAGTTATTTTGGGAAGCACTGGATAGACCCGATTTGCTTACAGAATTTGCTTGAAGTAGTTTAACCATGCAACTTGGTTCCTAGCTAGAACGTGAAGCCGTCCGGTGCAAGCAAGGCTTTGATGTGTGCTCGTGTGTTTGGATGTGCGTGTCGTGTTTTTGCAATGGCCATGAGAAGGGCAGTCATGGGAGGGGCCTCGCCCCTCAGTCTAGGTCTCAGGACAAAATGTGCAGCAGACCCAGGATGGCCAAACTGCCAAGCCCCGCCTGGATCAGCCCCTGCCTCGGCCCAGCTAACTCACACATTGGACCCAGGGCTGCACTGGAGGATCCACAGACACATAAGAAAAGTGTTCTTGCCATTTGCCCCTGGGATTGGGGGCTGCAGATCTGAAACAGTAGCTGTCAGCTCTAGGCTGGTTAGAAGTTTTGGATATTTTGGTTACTAGATGTATCGTGGTTGCTAGACGTATAGTGATTTTTCATCTCAGAAAAACATTCCTTTATTATTTCTTTCATTATTATTTCTAAGTTGTTAGTTGTGCTTTCTTAAGGAAAAGCAAGCACACTTGTGTTGGATTTTTATTCCCTGTCTTGTGATTCGTGTCTCTTCACTGGCCACATTTTCATCTGAATTCTGAATGGATTCTTTATATATTTCTTCAATATTTTCGGATCAATTTTCTGTAAGCCAGTTTGAATAGAGTTTTAAACCTTTCATTGTACATTTTCTTTTTAACTTATACGCTTGTGCTTTTCTCTTATTAATATGTTATTCTAATATTTCATTCCTTATTTTTATTTTTCCTTAGTTTGGACTGAGAACACAAGTTATTTTTACACATTTTTTTCTCTTTTTCACAATAAATTCCCATTAATGCACCCTGGTGGTCTCATGATTTCTATTAAACTCCCTTTTAGACCATAAGCTGAACATGAGTGGTTAGTCAGCTCGCCTTTGTCAAATGCAGATGTTCAGTTTTTTGTGTGTATCTGCTACCCTAAGGAGGAAACTCCTAGTCTTTATTCTGCTCTTCTTTCTGGCCCATGATGTCCCTTTATGTCCCCAAATATAGAGCATGCCGGGGGGAGGGGGGAACCTAGCATACTGAATAGCAGTTTTCAAAACTATCCTTTTAATAAAGCATTTAATACATTTTTCCCTAAAATTCACACTTGTCTGTCTGTTACAGATGTTCTAGCTTCCTGAACAGTAGTTATTTAACAAATGTTTTTAAATACATGAACAAATACATATGTCCATGAGCTTCCAATTTGACTTATGAAAGAAAAATCCATTTAATTTCTTAAAGTTTCTTTGACTCTTTAATGGTCATTTCTTTGGGGAAAATTGTGGCAAATATTTCCGCTGCACCCATGCCTGCAAATTCTTTGAGAGCAGGTTATCAGTATTTCCATTTCTTACTTAGTCTACTTCCCTAGTTATTATCACATATAGGCTGGAAAAAATATGTATGTAATAAAGTAGAGCATATTATTCATGAAGCTCTTTTAAGAGAACTCTAATTAAGATGAAGTCTTTGAACCCCAAATTAAAATATTGCTTAATTGTGTTAGATATTCCTATTTAAAAAGAAGCACAATTTTTTAAAAAAAGCTAAGCTGGAAGTCTTGGTCAACAGAAGAATATAGATATTATCAGATCTCCTCTATATCTGTTCTTAAGTCTTTTCTACCCTGGTCTGTGACCCAAAAAACGGACTTGAAACAAAACAAAACAAAACAAAAAAAAAAAAAAAGGAAAGAACGGAAAGATAGGGGACAGATAAGTCTAAGGGAGGAGAATGTGAATGGACCGTTTAAAGTGATCCAACTGTGAAGGTATTTTTGTTTCCTCAAATTAAACATTTAATTTTTAATGAGGAAACTAAGGGAAAAATTTAATTAACTTGCTGAAAGCCACAAAATGGAATACATTATCAATTCATACATGTGGAAAAAATACCTTTTAACTTAATATTGAAATGACTGCAGACCCTTTCAGGGTGAAACACATTGGCAGACAGTTGGGAAAACATAGGCTGCATAAAGGAGAAGTTATGGCTAGAGGTCTAGGTCTAAGAGTCAATAAGAAGTGAACCTTGAATGCCTCCCATGAGATCGGCCAGAAGGGGTTGGAGACAGTCGTGTTAGCAGCAGTCAAAAGAGTGGTACAGCAACAGACACAGAAAAAGACCAAATAGGAAGGACCTAGGAATTCATGCATCATGGTGAAAGTCATGAGCGAGAGCCACACCGTGAACATGTAGGAGAAATGAGAAGTCACGGGGCACAAGAGCCAGAGGCTATGGAGATGTGAGAAAGCCCATCTAACCCTGGATACAAAGTTCTGCTATTACAAGGATCATTTTCGAGAGAGATAAAAGAAACTTTCCATACTGGACCTTACTGTTAATACTTGTCAAATGCCATAAAAAACATAGAAAGGAGAAAGATTAAGAAGATACCCCTGGATTCGAATAATTGGAAAATATTTGAGATCATTACATGAGCAGTTCTGCAGTGAAGTCGAATGAAAGATATCAAGGAGTCGAGGGGTGAGTGAAAACAATTACCACTCGAATAATCTCTATGGCAATGTCGTAGTACCATTTGTTTACACACCAGACAAGATAAGTAACATATCTAATGCAACCCTGTACTCCTACTACATAATCAACCAAGGAAAGTTGGTTTTCTGAAGGTTGAGTAAGAGTGGAAGTATAGAGTACAGGCTTGGGGCACCTGGGTAGCTTAGTCAGTTGAGCATCTGACTCTTGGCTTTAGCTCAGGTCATGATCTCAGGGTGGTAGGATCGAGCCCCATATTGGGCTCCAGCTCTATCTATGTTGGGCTCTGTGCTCCGTGCGAAATCAACTTTTCCCTCTCCCTCCCCCTCTGCCCCTCTCCCTATCTGCCCCTCTCCACTCTCTCTGTCTCTCAAATGAACAAATAAAACTTAAAAAAAAAAGAATATAAATTCAACATTTCATATATCTCTGAAATAGAGGGTTAGAGTCTGAGCCAACCATGAGGAAGGGATAGGATCACTGCATTTAATTATTAAAAATCTGTATTTTTTAAAAAGTCAGCATTTTTTTAAAAATAAAAAGATATTTTCTAGTGAGAAAGGCATGCTGCATTAGATTTTGTCTACCCATTAGAAAATGGAGAACTTCTAAATAAAGCTTTTAAAAAAGAATAACAATAATAACTGAAATAAAATCATTTTTATTGCCTTTGAAATGTACATGTTAGAATAAAAAAGATTCTGTTATATAAGCTGTTACCTCTCAAGAACCAATAAATTTCATAAGTTCTTGTTGTGGAAAATCAAAAAACGAAATAATAATACAACTATACATCTTATGTCAAGAGTGGTATGTGATCTGTTTATTTAATGTATTTGCTAACAACTTACTCTTTGAGCACAGGCGGCTTAACTATTTATTGTGTTGCTTAATACATTATTTAATACAAGAGCTTCCTTTCCACGGCGTTTGCGCTTTGGAGCATTTAATAATGGCAAGTATTTAATCATCTCAAAGCAATGGCAGGTAGTAACCTGGACTGTAGATTATATGAATTTATAAGATTTATAAGTCACATTTCCTTCAAAATCCTCACATTAACGTTTTTAAATTACGAACAAGTATGGACTAGAAAATAGTACATTGAAGGATTAAGTTCTGGAAAATTTAGAAGGAATTGCAAGTGCAGTTACCAACGAAAGAAAAGAAAAAGTCCCTCAGACATCAGCAAGGAGCCTCCCATGGCTCTCACAGATGGAATTACACAGCACCGGAGCTTTTTTATCCTCCATTTTCCGCCGTGCATGTTTTTTTTTTTTTTTTCCTTTGGAAAAATTGTTCTGTTTTTCCTTCTAGACTCAGGTCTCTCACCTCTCCCATAATATCCTAGTCATTAGGCACCGAATGTCTGAGAACAGTCCACATGGAGTTGTTTCCTCCAGGTCCCAGTGGTGTGCTTAGAATGTTTTACACATGGGTAGCTGGCAGAGTGCAGGGCAGAAATTACTTCAGGCAACAAGAGGTTAAGTGTCCTGACTGAAATTCAGTAGCCAGAATTGCCGGGCAGTAGCTTCATCTGTTCATCATGCCTTGTTTCTGACTATTCCTCTGCCCAATGGCCACTCTTTTAATGAATCTTCATCCTCTCAGTGAATTTCTTTTAACATCAATGGATAGACTAATTATCAGAAAATAAACAAACAAAAAAAAGGCAGTAAATAGGACAAGGAAGAAAGGAGTGATAGCATATGCCTTTGTGTCCTAGAAAATGTAGTCCTTACATACAAAACACCTGCCGAAGTGGGCTAGCACATAAGAACCTTGGTGACAATACACATGGAAACTAATGTTTGTCATGAATTCCAGTGGTTCAGATAGAGATTCATGCATGAAAGATCGAAGTGCATTTATTTTATCCAGGACAATCCCAGTAGATAGACCCTACTAGATACTAGAGCGTGTCACATCTCTCTGAAGTTCGAAGAGTACAGAGTAGAACAACACAGATCCTCCGGTTCCCGAAACATTCTCTCTTTAGCCAGAACTCTCTTTGGCTAAGGAATGGTAAACTGAAACAAAACAAAACAATCGTAGGTATGCCCAATAACTGTAAAATGAAGAAACAGAGTTATCATCTCAAAGAAAGAGAGGAAGGGCATATACCACAAGCATTTTAGGTGATAGTGTCAAAAGTACAACTTACACAATATTAAACAAAGAGAAGGAAGATATTGGTTCATGTATCCAAATTGCAGATAATTCGTGTTTTTCATTCCACAGATATTTGTGTATACTTTTTTCTTTTTCTATTCCAGGCCTGTCCAGAGAATAAAAGAGATTTTCTTACTTGGTGGACATTGCAATTTAGGAAGGACGATAGATAAGGTTCTAGAGAGAGAATCCTAGACATATATGCATATAATTACAAGCTGCAATTTGCACTTAGGGCCACAGGACTGTGCTTCTCAGAGCTATCTTCTATCTATGTACTGGCATCCTTCTCTAGTGGAGTTTTGCCATGTGTGGGAGAAAAACAGTTGCCACCTATGGGATCATACCCCTGCAGCACTGGGACCAAAGAGGAAAAATAGATTCCTTTTTGGTGCATTTTGGAAAAATCTCAGGAAGGAATTTTGACACACATGATTGAGTCCATATGCAAACAAAATTGATTAAAAACAAAAAAAATGAAACAGAAAACAGAAAAATAAAAACTTAAAGCACTAGCAAAATGTAGATGCATAGTAAACCAGTTAGTGGCTGGGAAGAACTATCTAAGCATAACAGCAACGGGAAAAAAATCATAAAGGAAAATACAGTAGTGTTTTTAATCCTTCCAAATTAAAAATAGAAGACTACAAACAAATGTAAGTGTAAACTTGGGAAATATAGAAAAAAAAATAATAAAGATGTACATTAAGAAGAAAAACATTAACAACCCAAAATAAAATGGGTAAAAATTAGAAAAAAATACACACATTAGAAAGAAAATACAAGAGACAATGAGCATATGGAAAAATGTGGATAAATAATTGGGAGCATAAAATAAAAATACTTTCCTATTGTAATCAAGACAATATGGTATTGGTACAAAAATAGACATTGAAGAATGAAAGAGAATAAAATCCAGAAATAGACCCACACATACATGGCCAAGTAATTTTGACACACAGCCAAATTACCTCAATGGGAAAAGGGCAGTCTTTTCAACAAATTGTGCTGGAACAATTGTGCATCTATAGGCAAAAAAGAATACACAATCCCTAATCTTATAAGATATACAACAATTAAAGTGGACCAAAGACTCAAATATAACAGCTAAACCCACAAAATGTCTAGAAAGAATCAGAAGAAAATCTTTGTAATATTGAATTAGGCCTGCACTTTTTAGACAGGACATGGAAAGCATGGCCCGTAAAAGGACTGTTGACTTTGCCTTCCTTTTATTCTGTTATTATTGCATTCTGTTGCATTCTGTTATTATTTCCTCCATTATTTCCTCCATTATGTCTAGAAAGAATCAGAAGAAAATCTTTGTAATATTGAATTAGGCCTGCACTTTTTAGACAGGACATGGAAAGCATGGCCCGTAAAAGGACTGTTGACTTTGCCTTCCTTTTATTCTGTTATTATTGCATTCTGTTGCATTCTGTTATTATTTCCTCCATTATTTTGTGTCTGTTTCTTCTGTTTTCTCCGGCAGGAATCCTTACCAAATATATCCTGACAGTTTGTATATGTCTTTCCTTACTTCTTACTTTCTCTGCTTTATTTTCCTTTTACTTATCTTGTGTGATATATTTGCCCATGTGATTTTCTCATATCCTCTTATGGATATTTCTGAGAACATAAATTACATGTCTTAATGTCAGTTTCTTTTTTTTTTTTTTTTTAAGATTTTATTTATTTATTCGATAGAGATAGAGACAGCCAGCGAGAGAGGGAACACAAGCAGGGGGAGTGGGAGAGGAAGAAGCAGGCTCATAGCGGAGGAGCCTGATGTGGGGCTCGATCCCATAACGCGGGATCAAGCCCTGAGCCGAAGGCAGATGCTTAACCGCTGTGCCACCCAGGCGCCCCTTAATGTCAGTTTCTATTTTAATATTTTTTCCTGTAAATTCATCCATGTAATTTTTTTAAAAAAATTGCATGCTGCTATTCTCTTGAAATATTTGTTGATTCTTCATTTGTTTACCTTTTGTGGAAGAACTTATTTCCCAACACTCTGCAGGCCCGGGTTAGCAGAATGCCTACAGGACTTCGGTGGCTTCCTTCTATGGTATAAATATAAACAGATTCCTGCCTCGATTCTAAATTATCATTTGCCAGGAGCTCAGCTGAGCTGGAAGACAGCTAAGCTTTGGGTGTTGTAGCAGCTGATTAGAGCAAGAATGAGTCAAAAATGCAGTCAGTGTTTGTGGTCTTAGGGATCATCACCAAATTATCTCATCCACCAACTTAATTTCCTGTTGGCTTATTAATTTTTACGATGGCAGTGTGTTCATTAACTTGTTTTAAGTGTTTTTGACTTGATGCATTTGAATGAGCATGAACACATATTTGAAAGGTGTGTTCTTGCATCTCATTGTTCACTGTAGTTATCTCTGCAGAGCGGGAGGAAAGAGGTAATGCCTCTCGGTTGATAGTTCAGACACTTCTACATTACTTGAGTGCCTTTCAATTTTGATGTAATAATGTCGCAATTAAAAAACAGTAAGAAAAAAACCATCAGCAAGGTCAAATGCTACTGGAAGGTTAAATAAGATTAAGTGCTGGTTTATTTTTTATTTAACAGAAAGTAGGTCATTGGTAACCTTGACAACAATGATTTTAGTGATCGAGTTTAGGAAAGTCAAAAGAAAACTTTTTAAATTGTTAGGCAGTTAAGTCTAATTTAGCCATTCAAACTATTTTAATATTGATCAAACAATTCACAACAAAGATTCCTAAATAAGCAAAATTTTAAGGCAGTGAATATAAAGACACGGCGATCACACAGACCTTACGCTTCTCTAGATAGATCCACGCTAATATATAAAGGAAATTTCTGATAAATAGTATTTTAAATATCTACATTTAGGGGTGCCTGGGTGGCACAGCGGTTGGGCGTCTGCATTCGGCTCAGGGTGTGATCCCGGTGTTATGGGATCAAGCCCCACATCAGGCTCCTCCGCTAGGAGCCTGCTTCTTCCTCTCCCACTCTCCCGCTTGTGTTCCCTCTCTCGCTGGCTGTCTCTCTGTCAAATAAATAAATAAAATCTTAAAAAAAAAATCTACATATAATATGTAATTGTTGGATTTAATATTAATGGATATCAGATGTGAAAATTTTTATGACTCTTTAATTTTAAGTTTTTTGACATGAATTTTGAATTTTTAATGGAACTTAATGTTTGAAAATTAAACTTACATTATCATGCTGCTGATTCTGAATTGTCAGCCTCTATGAGCTTACATATTAACTGTACGAAAATGTATTTTCAGCTTAAAACAGAGCACATAATCAATTATTTGGAATGATCTTTGTGTATGGGTGAGACTACACTATATTTTCTATAGTATTGTTTAACTGCTAATATTTGGGCAGGACTTAGCAAGTCAAACAATTAATTTGTTGGTGTGTAAGACTAATCTTATCAACACTTCTCATAAAGATATTTCTTTTTTGTCCTCTGGGCAACTATTGTTTATAAGATACCTGTCGAGGAAGGAAAAATAGTTGGATTTAATGAACCAGTGGGAGAGGGAGATATGCTTATTAACCGGAAGGATTCAGAGTTTTGAAGTAAATACAAAGTTAGCATCTGTTTTAAATGATATAAAGAGAATAATGGGAAAGAAGTAAGCCAAATGAATATTTCAACATTCTCCGTCAAGGTAAGTAATTTTTGGCAGGATATGAATATCTACAGAAAGTACAGATGTAAAGAAGAGTAGGCTTCTAACTTACAGTCACACTTCACCTGCTGTTCAACCATCCTTGATGTGGTTTAGATCAATTTCTTCAGCATCTCCTCGGGACCCTGGGTTGGTGGCGGGAAGGGGGAGGGGCTTGAGTATTGACAAATTGGCTTCAACAAAACTTTATTATTCCCGCTGGGTTTTCTGTAAAGAAAGTTTTTCACCACCAAATTATTTTAAATAATTAATAAAATTGAGAACATTTTTCCAATTGTCATTTTTTTTCTTTTCCTTTTTACACAATTACACTACTTTGTAGCATTTTAAATATTTCTGATACATAAAAAATAGTATTTTGTTGTTTTATCAGAAGTCCACTGATTTATAATTCTACTTTTTCATGTCTTGTATTTATATACCATTTACTATCCTCCATCAGTCCATCTATCGATTCTTGTACTGGTAACTCATCATTTTGATAATTATAACTTTAAAATATGCTTTCATATCTGGCAGAGCAAGTAACAATTAGTCAGGGTTCAACCAGAGAGGCAGAACCAGGAAGGTGATATGCATTAAGAGATTTGGTACAAAGAACTGGCCAATGTGATTGTGGAGGCTGGGTAGGCAAGTCTGAAACACGGCAACATGCCACCAGGAGGGGCAGACTGGGACTTGGGTGTAGGAGGAAGCTGCTGTCCGCATGTGAAGTTTCATCTTCATCAAGGGAGAATCAGCCCTGCTCTTAAAGCCTTTTAACTAAGTGAATCAGGCCCACCTTGCTTACCTAAAATAATCTTCCTTACTTAAAGTCAATTGACTATGGACCTTAATTTACAGAATACCTTCACAGCAATACCTAGACTAGTGTTTAATTAGGCAAATTGACACATCCCAAAACACCATCACACTTCTCCTTACTTGTCCAGTACTGTTTATTAACTCCTTCTTTACTCCGAATAGATTGCACAGTGGCTGAACTGTAACTGTAATTTTATGTTATAAAATTAAGGAAACTGTTCATTTTTGTTAAAAATTGCTATGGCTTTTGTAACAAGGAAATAAAAAATAGTTATTATAATATGCAAAACACTGTAAACAAATAGAAATTTAATAATGATTATTATAGTAAAAGCAAGCTAAAATTATTTTGTTACTAAATCAAGTGTCAAAGATTTGGAGTCGTTTGTGTCCAAAGTATTTGGAGGCATTTGTGTAGGACTGAGAATTTCTTCTTCTTCTTCTTCTTCTTTTTTTTTTAAGATTTGTTTATTCATTTGAGAGACAGGGAGAGAGCAGGGGGAGGGGCAGAGGAAGAGGGAGAGAGAATCCAAGCCGATTCTGTGCTGAGTGCAGGGTCCATCACCAGGCTCAGTCTGATGACTTTGAGACCAGAAACTGAGCTGAAGCCCAGAGTCCCACATTTAACTGACTGCGCCACCCAGGCGCCCCAGACTAAGAATTTCAACAGAATTGCCTCATCATTAATGTTCTTCTGGAAGCTTCTAATGTAGAAACTCTTCAGTAGAAAGCAGTGTGAAAAGATAAAACACTTTATACCTAAAGCACGCCAGTTAATTAGATATTAAAAATTTCTATTAAGCATTGATTTTTTTTTTTTAAAGTTTAGGAAGAAACAGTAGATTCTCATCATTCTTTCAAAGAAAAGAAACACTGTCGCATATCCGTGTGTGAATTAGTGCAACTGCAAAGATTATTTGAAAACATATATATATGTATGTATATATATACGGGCAAAGACTGTTTAAAATATACATGTATATATGCATATAATTTATATATACATATACACAAAAACACATACACTTCATTGGTATTTGTCTTAAATCTTCATAATGAGTTTCAAATCAGAAAATTAATGTTAATGTGGACATATCATGTTTAATTAGTAGATTTAAAACTAACATCCTAGTGTCAAAGCTACAATTGTTAGGGTGCTTTATTTGCTAAATAAATTATTATATCCTAAATTAATGATTGTATCTACACCAAGAGTAATCAATTGCTGTCTACTGGCAATAATGACTCTTAGATTATGTTTTGTTTTGCTATATTGTTAGGCCCTGCCTACTGTTTAAGATGGCAGTAAATTATGAATACCAGCACTTTAATATTTATTCATATATCCACTATAGTTCTCATGTTTATAGCCACAATATTTCCTCCATCAGCAGTTGAGTTTCTGAGTATTCTCCAAAGACAAAGGATAATGTTCATTAATAAAAATAATAATAGGGGTGCCTTGGTGGCTCAGTCTGTTAAGCGTCTGCCTTGGGCTCAGGTCATGATCCCAGGGTCCTGGGATCAAGCCCCGCATCAGGCTCCCTGCTCAGTGGGGAGTCTACTTCTCCCTTTCCCTCTGCCCCTCCCCCCTGTTTATGCACTCTCTCAAATAAATAAAATATTTTATAATAATAATAATAATAACTACAATAATAATAATTTATTGATAAAGCAACCACTAAATATGTCCTTATATGCCAAGCAATGTTCTAAGTGATTTCCTCTGTTGATTAACTCTTAAAAAAAATCTATGAGGCAAGGTGAGTATACTGAGGCACAGCAAGTTTAAATAACTTGATGAAAGACACATATCTTGTAAGTGGAGAAGCCCAAAGTCCATACTGGCCATTGGCTTCCAGAGCTGATGGAATTAAACACCACGCTGAACTGCTCTCAAAGGCTAAACAGTAGTTTACAGTAGCAGGTGGAAATCCGTTTGTGAGTTAAAAAGTCATTTCTAATCTTTTTTAAAAAATACAGTAACTAGACTAAAATGGAATAAATCAGAACAAGTTTCACGTAGAAAGGCTATGTTATATTCTTTCAGCTGTGCGTGTGGGTGTAAATGCGTTATGATACAGACATATTTCGTCTTTCTTTACCTATTCTTCCCCCAGAGCAGCCAGAATAATCCCATTAAAAAGTAATTCATCACAGTTATTTGGATGGTTATAATTTAAAAACAAACAAACAAACAAACAAAAACAAGACACCAAAATGAGAAAACAAGAGCTGGAGATGATGTGGAGAAACCAAAGCCCTTTTGCCCTGTTGGTTGGAATGTAAAATGGTGCAGACATTAAGGAAAATGGTATAAAACAGTTCCTCAAAAAAAAAAAAAAAATGAAAGTAGAATTGCTGTGTGATCCAGATTCCATTTCTGGGTATGTATCCAAAATAATTGAAAGCTGGATCTCAAAAAAATACTCTCAAAGACCGCAGCCCTGTTTAAAGAATTAGTATTCACATTAGCTAAAAGGTGGAAGCAGTCTGAATGTCTATGGGTGGATGAATGAGTACACAAAATGTGAAATAAAACGTGAAAGAAGCCAACCACAAAGAGAAAAACACTATGTGATTCCACTTACCTGAGGTATCTAGAAAAGTTTTACTGAAAGAAACAAAGTAGGGTGGGGGCTGCCAGGGGCCGGAAAGCATGGGCGAATAGGAAGTTACTATTTAATGGACACAGAGTTTTTGTTTTGCAAGGTACAGAAGTTCTAAAGGCTGGTCTCAGGGCCCTGTGAATATGCTTACCACTACTGAACTGTACACTTAAAAATGATTAAGATGGTGAATTTTATGTTATGTGTACTCCAACCACAATTTAAAAAATTTTTTAAATAGAGTTTGATAACTAGAAACGGCAATCCTTAAAAAAAATCCTTATTTTTTAAAGATGTGATTCATATATACAATGGAATATTGCTCAGCCATCAGAAAGGATGAATACTCACCATTTGCATCGACATGAATGGAACTGGAAGGGATTATGCTGAGTGAAATAACTCAAGCAGAGAAAGACAATTACCAGATGGTTTCATTCATATGTGGAACATAAGGAATAGCACAGAGGACCACAGCAGAAGGGAAGGAAAACTGAATGGGAAGAAATCAGAGAGGGAGACAAACCATGAGAGGCTCTGGACTCTGGGAAACAAACTGAAGGTTACAGAAGGGGGGGGATGAGGTAACTGGGTGATGGGTATTAAGGAGGGCTTGTGTGGTGATGAGCACTGGTGTTATACGTAACTCATGAATCACGGAACACTACATCAAAAACTAATGACGTACTATATGATGGCTAACTGAACATAATAAAAAACAACTTTTGATAGATACTGAAAAAAAAAAAAAGCAATTTGGGACAGTTGATCCTCTGCTCAGAGTCCTCCAGTGACTTTCCATCTCAGTTAGGGTGAGTCTTTATAATGGCCCTACAGCACTTGTGAGTGTTCTAATCTCATGCTGTATCTCCCCTTCACCAAATCATTCTGCTCCAATTATGTTCATTTCTGTACTGTTTCTTGAACATTTCAGGTACTTTTCTACTTCAGGATCTGAACACTTGTTCCCCTTCCCCTCTCTCAAAGCCCCCAAATGTATTCAAGGGCTCAGACAACTGGGGGGAAAGACAACAATATTAAATTGAGAATCATAAATTAGAGATTCCAGAAGAAAGCCAATATATTAGCCTTTTGTAAAATGAAGGGCTTTTGTATATTGTATATACTTACACTAGTACTAACTGCAAAGGAGTTTGGGACTTGTGTGTTTTATTCTAGGAAACTACAGGCCAAACAAAAAGTTGGAAGAATAAATTAACAGATATTAGGTGATAACTAACATCAATGCCAATGGCATATTATATTAAAGGTGATGGCTTATCTTTTGTTCTAGTGTGTCATTCCTACAAAAATTCTATCTTATCTGCTCAGTTGTCACCCATTACATCCAAAGTGATATATCCCAGTACAAAAACTCATAAGTCAGTGATTGATTGTTTGCTATCTAATACATCTTGTTATTAGTATTAGTATCTACTATTCAGGGAAAGATTTCCATATTTTATTCAGTAAGTTTGTACATTACCCATAAACATAGATGTATATATATAAACTTCCAAAATGGCTTGAGTATTTGAATAGGACATACATTTAGTTTTAGAAACTGTATTTCCTTATACAATTATTTAAAATATCCTTTAATATTTGCTCTCATATGCCTAAGCTGAGTTATTGCAAAATTTTCACCTCCCATGTTCATTTCCCACCTCAAAGCTATAAACAAATGAGTAATATTTGAATGATTTCTAGGGCCAAAGATTTTTTTAAATGCACTGTGACCATCGAGATTATTAGCAGGACAGCAACAGAGATTTCTTTTTTACCTTAAGAAGCTTAGAAAGCGTTATGTGTTTGGTTGTGTACTTGTCTTTTTTTTTTTTAAAGATTTTATTTATTATTCGACAGAGATAGAGACAGCCAGCGAGAGAGGGAACACAAGCAGGGGGAGTGGGAGAGGAAGAAGCAGGCTCATAGCGGAGGAGCCTGATGTGGGACTCGATCCCATAATGCCGAGATCACACCCTGAGCCGAAGGCAGACGCTCAACCGCTGTGCCACCCAGGCGCCCCTGGTTGTGTACTTGTCTTAGCAGTGATAGTCACACAGTGTTCATTCAATTGATAGTCCATATTTAAAACTCCAAAGATAAGAAACAATGAATTTGCTTCAAATCTATTCCCAAAGAAGTAAGGCTTTTCAAAATATATTTAGTAAAAGCTGTCATTTTTTCTCACAGAGGAAGAAAATAGATCTATTTTGAATGTATGAAAGATGGGGGCAACTAATAAAGAAGAAATAAATGAAGATTTATTTCAATCTTTACAGATACATTTAATTTTGCTGCCTTACATCTTTTTTTTCTGTTCTACTGCCTACAGAACATGAATTTGAAGACTTACCTATTGTCATGGGCTTGTTATGTTTCCAGTCAACGTATGGTAATTACCTGCTAGTTTTAATGTCCCATGGTACAGTTTTATAGTGGAGGATGACCATTTGCTTCTAAATCCATAAACCATCTACATTAAATAGAATTCAGACTGTTATCCTTATAAAAACTATATTAAAACATTGTATTATATTCAATATGTCATTCAAGTTAATATATCTTCTAGGAAATTAGAATTTTGTCATATCTTAAGCTATAAATGTTCACTATTATAGCCTAAAATCTTCAAAATGTATATTTAGCTCCACATGAAAACATTCCTAAGGAGTTTAATCCAAAGAAAACCTCTTCAGAAACACATGAAGGCAAACACATCACCCCTTTCCTTATTCAATAAAAATCATGAAATGTATTAGGCAAACAAAAGTAAAATAATATTTTACAAAATTTTATTAAATATTACTTATCAAAATTAAGTATTATGGTCCCCAACCTTGCCCATTTGTACTTCGCTCTATATAGGTGTACTTCCCATGACATTTAATCCAGAGAACAACCCGCCTATGCAGACAAAAACAAAGATACACAGATCACCCTTTGCAGCCCTGCCCCCCCATTCCTAGAGCTTTAAAAAAGCAAAGGGATCATCTGATCATTATATCATTAGATGATTAGATTATCAATATTATGGTATCTAGTAAATATTAGATACTACTTCATGATATAAAATATGATAATTCTACACACACAGAGAATATCTTGCATATGCGTACACAAAGACTTAGCAGTATTACAAAAACAAAAGCAAAACCCTAAATACCCACCAATAAGAAAATAATCAACAACCGAAAGTATAGTCACACTCAGTGCAATACCATCAGCCTCAGACAAAATGAACTACTGTTAAGTAGACAAATCTCATGAATATCTTGTTAAGCAAACAAAACAAAAGCATCTTGTAGAAACACAAAGCCATCAATATAAAGCATAAAGGTAAGCAAATAAATAATACCTACAGTTTCAGTTTTCTATTGCTGTGTAACAAACCATTATAAAATGTATTGGCTAAAACAACTATTTACTCTACATGACTCATCATATTTTACATAAATGGTTACAGTTCTACTTGTGCAATTTACTTCCCTACAACCAATAAATTGCAGACATGGAATAAATGTGAAATTTTAACTATAACTGTAGTTTTTTTTTTAAGATTTTACTTATTTATTCGACAGAGAGAGAGTACAAGCAGGGGAAGCTACAGAGGGAGAGGGAGAAGCAGGCTCCCCACTTAGAAGGGAGCCCTCCGGCAGGGCAGGAGCTCCATCTCAGGACCCCGGATCATGACCTGAAGTGAAGGCAGATGCTTAACAGATTGAGCCACTCAGGCGTCCCCTATTAACTGTAAATTTCTATTTTACTTTTTTTAAAAGTCTGAAACAATATTAGAACAAAGGGCTATTGTATTATTTTTATATTTTATATGTACTCAAACTAATTCAAAATAAAAATCTTGCTAATATTGGTTAATTAAGGATCTACTAATAAAACATAAAATTCACAGACATGTTTACATTTCACTATGGGTCACTTGGAGACCAAAAATAGACACAGCTAATATAATGGAATCATCATAATAGAATGACAGGATATGAAGTAGTTTTCTTCTTTTTTTTTTTTTTTCTTTTTAAATTTTATAGTCACCATGTTGTACATTAGATCTCTAGAACATATTCATCTTATAACCGGAAGCTTGTACCATTTGACCAATGTCTCCCACTTCCTCTATGCCTCCCCCTGGCAAGCAAGCAACATTCTATTATCTGTTCTATGAGTTGGGCGTTTTAGGTTCCACTTACAGTGAGATCATACAGTATTTGCTCTTTCTCTGTCTGACTTCTTTCACTTAGCATAATGTCCTCAAGGGCCATCCATGTTGTGGCAAATGGCAGGATTTCCTTTATTAATGGCTGAATAATAGTCATATATAATATATATTACATAATATATGTATAATATTATATATATATATATATATATAAAATCACGTTTTCTTTATCCATGCATCTGGCCACGGACACATAGTTGTCTCCATGTCTTGGCTGTGTGAACAATGTTGCAGTGAACATGAGATTGCAGGTATCTCTTTGATGTAGTAATTTCATTTCATTCAGATACGTAAGTGTAGTTGGATAGCTGGTTTATGTGGTAGTTCTACTTTTAACTTTTTGAGGAAGCTCCGTACTATTTTCCATAATTACTGTACGGTCCCACCAACAGTGTACGTGTGTCCTCTTTTCTCTAAACTTCACCAACACATCATATCACTTCTCTTTTTGATAATAGCCATCTTAAAGTTGTGAGATGATATCTCACTGTGGTTTTGATTTGCATTTCCCTGATAATTAGTGATGCTGAGCATCTCTTCATGTACCTGCTGGTCATTTGTATGCCCTCTTTGGAAATATGTCTATTTAGGTTCTATACCCATTTTTAGATCAGATTACTTGTATTTCTGCTATTGAGTTGAATGAGCTCTTTATATGTTTTGCATATTAACCCTGCATCACATATATGATTTGCAAATATCTTCTCCCATTCTGTAGGTTGCTTTTGCATTTTGTTGAGTGTTTCTTTTGCTATGCAGAAATGTTGAGTTTAGGGATGCCTGGGTGGCTCAGTCGGTTAAGCGGCTGCCTTCAGCTCAGGTTATAATCCCAGGGTCCTGGGATTGAGTCCCACATCGGATCCTTGCTCAGCAGGGAGCCTGCTTCTCCCTCTGCCTGCTTTGCCTGCCGCTCCCCCTACTTGTGCTATCTCTGACAAATAAATAAAATAAAAAAAAAGAAATGTTTAGATTGACATAGTCCCACTTATTTATTTTTGCTTTTGTTACTTGTGCTTTGGTTTCGTATCCAAAAATTGTTGCCAAGACCAATGTCAGGGAGCTTTTTCCCTATGTTTTCTACTAGGACTTTTGTGGTTAAGGCCTTAAATATAAGTTTTTAATCCATTTTCTGTTAATTTTTAAGAGTGGTATAAGATAGGGGTCTGATTTCATTCTTTCGTATGTGATTATTCACTTTACTGAACACTTTTTACCAAAGAGACTATCCCTTTCTCATTGAGTATTTTTGGCTCTCTTATCAAATATTAGTTGATCATATATGTGGAGGTTTATTTCTAGATTCTTGGTTCTGTTCCATTGGTCTATGTACCTGCTTTTATGGCAGTGCCATATTTGTGCTAATTACAATAGCTTAGTAATATAGTTTGTGATGAGGGAGGTGATGCCTCCAGCTTTGCTGTTATTCTCAAGATTGCTATGGCTCTTCAGAGTCTTTTGTGGTTCTATACAAATTTTAAGACTGCTTTCTATTTCTGTGAAAAATACCTTCGGAATTTTGATAAGGAATGCATTGAATTTAGCATTTTTCTACATTTCTCCCTGATTGATACTAATAACTGCCACAAAGAAAAAGACTGATTGCTTATAAAGGAAAGGCAATTTGATATATAACAAATTTATCAACCACAACACTGGAAGCAGAGTGCAATATAATACGTGAGAAAAAGTCAATATAAAACTGGAAAGCCAATGAGAAGAAATGCCACAAAAAGAATGTGCCCAGTTGTGTCAGATGTTGGTTTGAAGTTAGAATCAATCATTGCATACAACTGTGTAGAGTCATAGGTGACCTTGATAAACAATTTTGATAGAGTGATTAGAAAACATGGGGCGCCTGAGTAGCACAGCGGTTAAGCGTCTGCCTTCGGCTCAGAGCGTGATCCCGGTGTTATGGGATCGAGCCCCACATCAGGCTCTTCCGCTATGAGCCTGCTTCTTCCTCTCCCACTCCCCCTGCTTGTGTTCCCTCTCTCGCTGGCTGTCTCTATCTCTGTCAAATAAATAAATAAAATCTTAAAAAAAAAAGAAAACAAATACTATTTGCTTCTATTAAAGTAGAATTTAAAAAGTATTATAGGACATAAATGTATGAAACCTATTTTACAGTGTTTTACATTAAGAGATGTAGAAATACAGATTTAACTAGAGTGAAAAGTGGAGTAAAGAAAGTGTGTGTGTGTGTGTGTGTGTGTGTGTTCCTCATGAGAGAAATAACAGCGTATCCATACTTTAACAGTGTTGATCTAGTAAAGAGAGAAAAATTGATATAGGATAGTCAGGAAAAATAAAATGGGAAAACATCCTTGATATTGTTTGTGTAAAGCGGTTGATACTAGATCGTGGAAATGTTCTTCTAGTTATTTCACATCTCCCAGTGACATAGGAAGAAAGGTCACTGGCTGTGGATGAGGATGTGGAAAGGTGTTGGGTTTAATGAGAGAAAAGAAAGCATGGAAAGGATATCTATTAGAGTGGATGAATGAATGGCCCAAGTGGATTTGGTAGGCTCATAGAGGGCAGCATAACATCTCACTGGAAGTTAGCAATAATGAATTCAAAGTGAAAGCAGGCAACATAGTTGAGTGTTTTCTCCCACTATGTTCCACTATATGGAGTGGGCCACAAACATTCAGTTGTGGGGGGTATATAAAGATAGGGCTCATGAGAGATGCACTTTTACCAATTAAGTGCAAAAATGGGTAAAGCATGCATGGAAGGGAATGATAATGATGAGAGTGATTAAGCTAAGAAAGAACACAAGAGCAGATATTAGAGGTGTGAGAGGTAATAAAAATGTGATAGGGTCAAAATATTGAAGATAATGGTGAGTTTGTTGCAGTCCTATAAGTAAGTTGCACACACTGATAATGACAAGGTCAAGGGATGACCCCCAGAGTGAATGACTAAGGGTGGAATGGAGGTCATGATCACTGCAGAGGACATAGGAGTGAAGGTTAAGAGTATCATAATATAATAAAAAATCATTATAAAAAAAAAGAGTATTGGAAGGAATCAGAAAAGTGGATATTGGAATCATGACAGTAGCTATGCTGGAAAGAGTAACATGATCCAAGAGTTAAACGTCTTCGAGGAATAAAATAAGAGGTGGTAGGTAGTGCAGTCTGATGATACAAAGATTACTGTTTTTATAGAGGCGAAAGGAAGAATGAACAATAGAGGCAATGAGAAGCAAAAAGAACTTTGATCTCACCTCCAGATCCCATCTTCAGGCATGAGGTACAAGGCAATTTAAGAAAGAAAACCACTACCACTTAAGATTAACATGAAGACTGAATGCTCATTTAAACACACACACACACACACACACACACACACACACACACACACACACACACATCTCACTGTGTTCTTAGCTACAAAAATTCTCAATAAATTCCAACAAACTCAAAATATATGAGCCATACTGTCAACCACAATGCAATAGAACTGGAGAATAATATAATCAAAATTACCCTCATTTCCCATATATTTAAAAACTAGAAATCATATTTTAAATTGAGGGTTAGAAAATAAATTGTTATAATTATGTAATTATGTAAGACTTAGACCTGAACTAAGTCAAATCATCATATATAAAAGCAAGTGATACAGGGCAAAAATTATGCTTAGAAGAAAATGTAGACCTATAGGAGATTGAGTAACATTATCTTCTAAAAAATATAAACGCCCTGTTAGGCTCTTTACACTTCTTACAGAAATCTCACAGTACAGATATTCAGTCCATTTTATTGAAAAGCCTAAGACTCAGAAAGACTTAAAAACTGACACTCATACTGCACGGGAATATTGTAACCGGTGCTGAATTGAGTTACTAATACCTCTTTCCACCAAACTACCATTCTTCTTTCCCTCTGAGAATGATTTGATCAAGACTCTGGAATGCAGCCAGAGGATGGGTCTCTACCCCAGTATTCAGACATCAATTCTAACAGCTTATGAATATGTGTGTACATATGTTGGATCTGATTGTAGTTCTCTCTGTCCGTTCTCCCTGCCCCAAACTGTTTTGTGTTAGGAAATGGATGACTCCAATCTGATTGAAGATCTTTGATTTGTTTAATGTTGAAAAGACTATATAATGTCTGAAAGTTCTTCAGATAAAGTAAGATAGAACTTTGTGTCTGATAAACTTTGTGTCTGATCAGTCTGAATTGTCATTGCCTGAGAGTTTAAATTTCTTGGTCTCCTGTTGACTAGAATATTATGAAACCTGGATTAATTTACCACTTCCTTATCTAAAGTGCATTGTTGCTACTTCCCTAGTTGTCTTGCTCCCTACAGAGTACTGTGGATTTTATGATGCATTTTGTTTTCAGAGAAACAATATTTTCATAGTTTGAAATCATTACTTGGTAAGAAAAACCTGATGCTTGTTCCAGTAAATGGTAAATGCATTTGGCTCAGAAAACCCAATTTTCTCTTTTCTTATTTTTCCTTTTCTACAAAACTTTAACTGTAATTAGAAAATGTGTTTCTTCCCAACCATTCTATTTTTCTCTTGTTGTAGTTGAACCCATGAAAAGAAGTAAAAGCAAAACAAAAACAACAAATATTTTAAATGAAAAGAAAAAGGGCAAGTTTTGAACGTGTTTATCAAAAATTTAGAGGCTGCAAAAAACTCCTATTGTCCTCCTGGATGTTTTTTAATTGGTGTTAGCATTTAGACAATATCAGGTAAAAACAGCTAATCTATATTATTAAATACCATTTAGACAGTAAAAAAACCACGACTTTCTTTGTGGAAAACATGCACTTTTCAGAACTATGGATGTTTACAATGAAATGACTAAACCAAAATTAATGAAGGCTGACAATTTTGTCATATAATTACTGAATATAAAACTTAGAAACCTAAGTCATTGTATTTCAAAAATTCCATTTTCCCAATTATTTGGAATGTTTCAGACCAAATATTTAGTTTGATATTTTTTTTCTTTCATTGATCATTTATAAAAATTTCTACAGGGGCGCCTGGGTGGCATAGCCGTTATGCGTCTGCCTTCGGCTCAGGGCATGATCCTGGCGTTATGGGATCGAGCCCCACATCAGGCTCCTCCGCTATGAGCCTGCTTCTTCCTCTCCCACTCCCCCTGCTTGTGTTCCCTCTCTCGCTGGCTGTCTCTATCTCTGTCAAATAAATAAATAAAATCTTAAAAAAAAAATTCTACAAATGATAAGAAACTACATTTTACCATGGAAATGACATCAAGAGATGTTGGATGACTTTTGAGTTTTACATATTTTTTAATAGCTGTTTTGCAATGAATTATTTTGCCTTAGTGACTTTCAGCAAAAATCTCAAACATGAAAATATCTTTACTTACATGATTTCTACTTTAGTTATTTAGAAGAAGGGATTTGTATGGAACTTGCCCAAACCCTTGGTTTGGTAGGCTGGGACTACACAAAAATGGGCAACATATTAGCACTGGCTTCTACTTCTCATCCCAATTCTTATCCTATACTGTAGGATTATGGAAAGCTTTCTGAAAGTCAGTTTTTCATATGTAATATAGGCAATTTTTTGGCCCTTCCCAAGAATTGTTAGGAAAATCAAATGAAGAGAGATTGGTGAAAACATTTCTAGAACACTATTTTCAAATGTGTGAACTCAGACCATTCATATGAGAGTCACCTTAAACTACTTACTGAAAAATTTTCAATTAGGATAGAAAAGAAGCAGTTTTCCTTAGATGAGTTTCCCCCTTCCTGATTTTGTAAAACGTATTGCTTTGTCACAAACCATTTTCTTTTTGTTTTAAATATGTGAAGTAAGAAATTCAGCCCGCTTATTCTAGGTAACACTTAACAGCTACCTCATTGTCCTGGGTGTATTTGAAAGACATTCACTATTGAGGGAGTTTCTAATGCTTGTGCATTATCAGCATTTCATTCATTCTTACATGTTCTCATAGGAGTAAGAAGACCCATCCATTATCTCAAGTTCTCTCCAGGTCTTAATGCTGCATTGGGAACTAGGCATTTGATCTTACAGTTTTGTTTTATTTTTAAGTAGTTGACATTTATTTCTTGCAACTCCTACTATTTGTCATTTATTTAAATAATTGTTCCATTCCAGAGTACAGATATAGTGGTTTCAGAATTGTTAGCTAATATTCCAACGAGATAAACTTTACAAGATAGAACCCACTGTTTGTATATAGTACATTTTGCACTCAGTCTACGGATTCCATTCATTTTTGAAGTTACTTAGGTCGGCACATTTTGTCCCACTCCTTTGCCCCAGCCCACAGGTGTTTGTTATTCCTGAGACAGCTTTACCAATTAAAATACTTTCTTTCTTGTATTTCAACTTTTTATTTAAATTTTAGTTAGTTAACATATAGTATAAAATTGGTTTCAGGAGTAGAATTTAGTGATTCATTACTTACATATAAGACTTAGTGCTCATCACGGGTGCTCTCCTTAATCCCCATCACCCATTTAGCCCTGCCCACCTCCCCTCCAGCAACCCTCAGTTTGTTCTCCATCCTTAGGAGTCTCTTATGGTTTGCCTCCCTCTCTTTTTTCTTCCTTCCTCTATGTTCATCTGTTTTGCTTCTTAAATTCCACATATGAGTGAAATCATATGATGTTTGTCTTTCTCTGACTGACTTATTTTATTTAGCATAATATATTTTAGCTCCATTCACGTCATTGCAAATGGCAAGATTTCATTCTTTTTGATGGCCGAGTATTATTCCATTATATACCACATTTTATTTATCCATTCATCAGATGATGAACATTTGGGCTCTTTTCATAATTTAGCTACTGTTGATAATGTTGCTATAAACATCAGGGTGCATGTGTCCCTTTGAATCAGTATTTTTGCATCCTTTGGGTAAATATCTATAGTTCTAGGACTACTACATACAATCTTCTTCAGCACATGAGGCAGCATCCACATGAAAACAACAGACTGCATTCTGCCCAGGCACCTTGTAATTATTTACATAGAAGAGAGATGTAAGGTTCACATTTATCACTACAAGTAAAATAATTCTACTGCCCCTGGAAAGCTTCCATCTGTTCCTCATGTGACATGACTTAATATCAAAGACTAAATTTTGGGTGAAGACCCTCACCTAGTAACTAAAACTCCCTGATCATTAGCCAGCAGAAGACCTGACATCTCTTCTAACTAGTATGCCAATGGTAGGTAACGATAGGAGTCCTGGAAACAGATTGTCTGGGTCTAAATCCTGCTATCTCAGGTATGAGCTGTGCAATCTTGGACAATGCAATTTGTTTCTTTGGACTTCGATTTCCTAAACTGTAAATGGGTGTGAGAAGTATATGAATCTCATAGACCAACTGTGACAATCAAATGAATTAATATATAAAGCGCCCAAAAGATTGCCTGGCACATAGTTAATGCAAAAAGAAAATCAGTATTATGATGATTAAATTGATAATGAAATGTGTTAGAATCCAATAGATATGAAAGGCCAGGCTTACTGTAGCCAGAAACACAGAAACTATTTGCATGGTGAAACAAAGACAGAATAAATTATGAAGGAATATGAAAATATCTACATAGATATTTTATCAAGAAGAGTTGAAAATTAGAATGACAAATTTATTTATTTATTTATTTATAAAATATTTTATCTATCCATTTGAGAGAGAGAGAGAGCAAGAGCAGAGGGAAGAGGCAGAGGGAGAAGCAGGCTCCCTGCTGAGCAAGAAGCCCGATGTGGAACTCGATCCCAGGACCCTGGGATCATGACCTGAGTTGAAGGCAGGCACTTAACGGACTGAGCCACTCAGGTATCCCTAGAATGAAGAATTTAAATAAGTCAAAACGTTGGGGCGCCTGGATGGCGCAGTTGTTAAGCATCTGCCTTCGGCTCAGGGCGTGGTCCCGGCGTTATGGGATCGAGCCCCACATCAGGCTCCTCCGCTAGGAGCCTGCTTCTTCCTCTCCCACTCCCCCTGCTTGTGTTCCCTCTCTCGCTGGCTGTCTCTCTCTGTCAAATAAATAAATAAAATCTTTAAAAATAAAAAAATAAATAATAAATAAGTCAAAATGCAACAAAATACAATTAGAAAAATAAGAAATATTGATCTTAAAAGTGAGTTTATTTGATTGCTTGCCAAGACATCCTGTGAATTTCAGTATAATACAGCTTTTCATCTAGCAAATACTGCAAAATATAACATAATAATTACATATGAACATAAATGTATGTATAGTTGTATAAAACGCATAAGTGACCTACTTGTCCACATGAAGATGTTTTAATATTTTCAGATAAAGAATAATTATGAGTTATTATTTTATAGCATTGGTTATAAGAACTATTTTTAGTATAAATTACAGTATGTGCCCTACACTTATTCCTGGGCTTTACATGTTTTCAAGATTAGAGAAGTCATTTTTTATATATCAATAGCAAGATTTTAACATAACTATTTTCTTTCTAAGTTCTCACTCTGAAACTTGCAAAAATAAGGGTTTGACATTCTATGATTTGAATTCCTATTATTTATGACCCTCTTTCAGACCATTATCTATTTGCTTGCTCTGCCGTTCAGTGGAGATAAAATTATCAGTCTTTTCTCTGGGATTGTCTGCATTTCATCTGCATTTATCTGTGCTTTGAATGGTTCATTACACAGACCTGAATTGATTTCCTAAATGTGCCAGTAGGTATAAAAGAGAAAGGTTATGTTGTGCTCTTTTGATCTTTTGGAAGTGTTTCTTTTCTTTTACCCTTTTAAAATTTTTTTTGCAGAGGATACAAAATTGTAAAATTGTAAGGGAAACATACCAAATAATTGCACTTTGTTTTTGAGATGAAAAGGGAGGCAGTTTTGAAAATTCTTGAATAAATTCTGGAATGTATTTGCCTTGAACTTGCCTGTGATCAGCTGTAGAAAGTGCTCTAGATTAGATTTAGAAATTTTTAGAAACAAGAAAACATTAACAAAAACTCATCTAAGAGGGAATCTTTTTGTGATCAACTAGTTCAAATTTATATCTAAAAGAGAAAATGAATCCCATCTTATTTTTTTCTCCAAATAACTAAAAGGAGTTTTTAGCAACTTGAAATCTGCTAATAATTCTTTTTTTTGAAAACCAATTGCTTTTTCATTGCTCTCCTACCTTGAAAAAAAATCTAACAAAGATAACATTTTTATTTATTTTGACATTATAAAGCCTCTAGAGGTATCTTTAATAAAACATCAAGGGCAGTATTTATTAAAAGACTAATAGGTAAACATGTTTTTAAAATGTAAATAATAAATGAAAATGCATTATATTAATTATTAATTTGTATTTGAACTTGAAAATAAGTCTCATAATTGCTATAGGTCTACGTTACTACATAATTAGTACTTCGTAAATAATTAATTGCATCATTCATATATCTGTAGTATACCAAAAAAGTACAATCTCTTCCATAATTTCTTCATAATTTTAAAGTAGTCTCTGTAAATACTAATATTATGATCGCATATGCACAATTTCCTAAAATATGTATTAAAATGAATCAGAAAAACAACTGTAAAGTAAAAACTATTTTCTAAATGCAGTGACAATTATTTAGAGTAAACTTTAACTGCATTTTTGTTTATTCTTGAAGTCACTAGACTTCAGAAGTGTATATAGTAAAATTTTGAAGTTACAATAATATTTTTTGAGTTCAGAGGAAAAGAACCTTCAGCCTCCTCACCTAGGGCTGCTCTTTCCATGTACAGGGCCCTGGGCAAACATTTTGTGGGGAGGGGCTTCTCTATATAAATAATTTAACTAAAAAATGTATTACAAATTTCGTGGCCCCATGCAAGATGCAAGGTATTTATCCATGAAGACTAGGAAAATGAGAAAAGAAGAGGTACTTATCTGATTGTTTCTTTTTCTTTTTCCCTTTTTCTTTCTTTTCTTTTCTTTTTTTTTTTTTTTAAGATCTTATTTGACAGACAGAGAGAAAGAGTACAAGCAGGGGGAGTGGCAGACAGAGGGAGAAGCAGGGTCCCCACGGAGCAAGGAGCTCAATGTGGGGCTCGATCCCATGACCCTAGGATCATGACCTGAGCCAAAGGCAGCTGCTTAACTGTCTAAGCCACCCAGGCGCCCCCAATTGTTTATTTTTCAATGCATGCACATGAAGATTATTCACAGTCTGTAGGTATCACCTCTTCCTGTTCATCTCCAAGAACCAATGTTTCCTCCTTTATTTCAAAATCACCATGCTTGGTTAGTTTGATGTCTTCCACTATGAGTAAAAGGTAATAATGCTGTTGTAACTGACAATGTCATGGCTTTTTGGAATATGTTGATATTGAATCAGCATAGGTGTTGTTGTCTCTGCAGTTACCTAATACCATCTATTTCATATTGGATACATTATTACTTAAGACACTGCTTCATGCACAGGAAGCCCATGAGTGCTGGCTTCCAATGACTCTCTCTCAAAGGCTGATACCTTGCTTTGATGTTGATAGTTAAAAATGCAAGTCTCAACTGATAGGGAGAAAAATGTGAATGAATGAGAATTCATTTTCTGGTCATGGCAAATTGTCCATTAAGAATATTATTGCATAAACTTAGAACAAAATATCTTCCAATCCTATCTTGTCTTGAACTTTCTGGTTTTTGGGGTTTTGGTTTTGTTTTTGTTTTTCTGCATTGCTAAAACGTAATCTCTTTACACGTTGCCCTTACTTCTGCCTTCCACATGACACCATCAGCTGAGAGGATAGACAAGTGACCCATGAGCAAAGCAAGAAGACCAGTCCATTCCTGCAAGAAATACCCATTTCTCCTTAGGTATTGCTTAAGGCTGACCTGGGAGAACACAGCCTCACCATGCCAGTCAGAGGCAAGAAAGGATAATTAGAAAAACCAACAAAACGACTGGCATTCTACTTAAATAAATAAGAGTTCCATGGTGCCTTCTTACATAAAATTAACCTATGAAAAATCAAAAAACGTTTTGGCAACAATAACCAACCATAAACCATAAGTCACATGTCCTTCCAAAAATAAAAAGTGTAAATTCTATGATAATTAATTTAACCAGGAAAATATTAATACTATCTAATAAAACTTTAAAACTTCTAACAAAGAATTTAGGAAATAACCTGATGAAATTAAATTCCATTTTTTTAAGTTATCTCTACCTCCAACATGGGGCTCAAACTCACAACCCCAAGATCAGGAGTCACAGGCTTTACCAACTCAGCAAGCTCGGTGTCCTGAAAATTCTATTTTTTGAACTACAAGATTTACTGCTATAAAGGTACCAATTGTTCTCAAACTAATCTTTAATCTGCAATTCCATAATCTATAAATGAAATCCCCGTTGTTTTTTTGAGGGACTTTATAAACCTATAATAAAATACAAAGTGGAAAAATAAATGTCCACAAATAGCTAACTAAATTTTAAACTGTAGAGATAGGGTAACTTACCTTAGTAAATACTGCAACATTCTGGCCATATCCAGACCCAGTGAAGGGTTATTATCTGGATAATGAATGGACTGCAATAAATCATCAAGAAACAGTGAGCAGTATCAATAGAAAAGTGGGCAATTTAAGGGAGAGAAAACATCAAAGGCTCTAAACCTATAAAGACATTCTCAAACACATGCGAAATCAGAGCTGCAAATTAAAGCAACACAAAGCTATCATTTTATATCTATTTGCAGATGATGAAGCTGTGATAACTTCTCCAATTAAATAGTACTCAGAGTTCACATTAAGCTTCCACATTATTCTTTTGTATTGTCATTCTTCTTACTTCTTTGTCATAGTAAGCATAATTACATTCATTATGACTAGGATTTTAACACCTTTTGTACATTAGTACTTACCACTTGTCCCTTCCTTCCGCATAACTTAAAGATACAACTTTCTCAGGAAATTGGTAAAAGTAACTAACTGCAAGTCTTCCAGTGGATAACTAAGCTGGATATGCCCTTGGAGAATACCCCAATCATCTTGGTCACTCTTCTTTTCCTTGTGCTTCATGCACTTTGACACTTTTAGACTTTCTCCTGAATAACTTATTCATCAGACTAGCTTGATCATAATAGAATCAAGAATTCTGCTAAATTCTTGGGAAATCAATGAATCCGCTTGTTATACATAATTCTTATTAAATATAATAAGTCTGTTTGATATGTTTAACCTGCTTTCAGGAGCCTACAGGTGACAATATTACTGATTTGGGAAATCCTCCAACTGACAACAATAAATTATAATCCAGGCAGAGGAAAAATTAGATGTTTATTTAATAATTTTTATTTTCTCAACGGAAATGAGTGATTATGTTATAAATCTCTTAATATGAGACAGTTTTAATAATGGGAAACAATGTCAACTATGATAAATGTTGATGCTTTTATTTAAACTTGACTTTAAGAATGTGGGACATATTCTTTACCATGGCTAAGAAAGGAGCAATTAGACTAATATAACAAAATAAAAATTATTAAAAAAAAAGAAAGGAGTAATTATTGAAAAGCAATGAATTTGAATTAAATTCCTCTGAAGAAAACAATAAACAGTTAAACAGCTAAAAATTATAAGGCTCGTTTATTTCCCAGGTGAGCCAAAGCAATTAGATAGCTCTTTCTTTCAACTGCCTATAGGATATAACAAATCATCCAAATAATCACTTGTTTGGAAAAGCATGCACTGTTTCTCTTCCACACTCTATTCGAGAAATTCACTTTTTCTGACTTTTTGGGTCAAATTTTCGGTTACAGTAAAAGTATTCCTAACTATGAGTAGAGAAGACTCTCCAGCTACACTTCCTGAACCCAAACACTACTTCTTTTCAGATTATTTTTTTTAATTTTAGAAAGAGAGAGAGAGCACGAGCAGGGAGGGTGTGGGGGAAGAGGGAGAGGGATAAGCAGACCCCGTGTTGAGCACAGAGTCTGGGGCTCGATCCCAGGACCCTGAGATCATGACCTGGGCAGAAGTCAGACAGAGTCACCCAGACACCCCATTCAAACACTGCTTCTAATGGATAGACATTCAACTAGTAGAGGCAATGAAAAGAATTTATGAAGTAGGCTGTCACCTAAAAGGACAGCAAATACTAAGGAATGCTGAGGATTGTGAGCAATTTCCTTTTATAGCACGATGGTCAAAATTTCCTTTATAGTCCTTGAAGAAATGTATTAGGGAGTAAACTCTTTGTTCCTGTTTTATTTTCCCTATGAGAGGATTCCCTCTGCAGGTGTTTTAAGAACAGATGAACAGCAGAGAAGGAAACGTGAATTCCCTTAACCAACACTCGTCAAATACTATTCTTTGTTCCTTTTTTTTTGCCTTTTTTTTTTTTTTGGTCTTCCACTCTTTTTCTGCCTTTCCTGGTTTTAACAAGTTTTTGATATGATTCTAAATTCTTTTCTGTCTAAGCATATCAATTACACTTCTCTGTAAATTTTTCTTAGTAGTTGCCCAAGTTTGCAGCATCCACTCACAATTACACCAGTTCATTTCAAAAAACGCTATTCCGCTTCAGATAGACTAGTACCTATGCAAGAGCATTCCCAGTTCCACTCGCCCAGTCCTTGTGACAGTGCTGTCACTCATTTCATTTATCCAGAAGCTATCATTACCAAATACATTGTTGCTATTATTATTTTAAATGAATGTTAGATCAATGAATAATAAGAAAAGAGAGTTTATTTTACCTTAATGTATTCCTCCTTCAGTGCTCTTCCTTTCTGTAAGTAGGTCTGATTTTCTAACCTATATTATTTCTTTCTCTCTGAACATCTTTTAACATTTCTTGCAAGGCAAGTCTACGGGTGATGCATTCCCTCAATTTTTGTTGGCCTGAGAATTCTTTTTATTTCTCCTTCTCTTTTGAAGGATAGTATCCAGGATACAGAATTATATTGGTGATTTTTTCTTTCAATACATTTAAAATTTTACTCCAATCTTTCTTTACTTGCATGGTTTCTGAAGATAAGTCTTATGTAATTCTTATTTTTGTTCCTCTCTAGGAGATAGAAAGTTATAAAAATAATTGACCTATCTTCATGCTTTGTGGACTTTGCTCTCCACACCCAGCTCTGGAGGCACCAAGTGGTTCTGTAGAGTTCTGGAGGATGGAGAGAGCACAGTCTGACCTCCTGCTAAGTCCCTGGGAGTTGATTCCCCATGGCCCAGCAGCCTTGCCACCCCTTCCCACAGGATGGGATCTGAGAGACTCAAGAGGAGGAAATTCTCTCTGCACTCTGTCCCACCCTGAGTAGCAAAGCACTTCACACTTGGTAGCCAGATTTCTAAGTGGGAAGATGGGTAATTGAATTCTCTGTGGACCTTTTTAGTTTGTGGGGGAGTTTGGCTGTGTTTCTTAGTTTTAGTTCAGCCAAACATGTCTGCTTTTCATTTTTTTAAATTTGTTTTTTAGGATTAGTGGTATATATATATATATCATTATATATCTATATATATTCCTAATATACATTTTATATATATATATATATTCACCATTTAAATGTAAATGTTTAAAAAAAGGCAATTTACATGTTTCCACAACTGACATTGATGTAGACCTCATTCCCTCCCCCTCTTCCACCCTCCTCTTTTTCCTCTTTTCACACCCTTGTATTGGTTCTCATAAGTGATTGCTTTTCAAAAATAAAAATAAAAATAAAAATAATAGTTGACCTAGATAAGAGGGGGAAAAAGATACAATTAATCCAAAAGATGCAGGAAAGAAGGGTATAAAATGTGATAAAAAATGGAAAACATTAAAATGTATAATACAAATAAATCTAACTATATAAAAGACAATTATTATAAATATAAATTAAGTAAGTCTGTAAGTTAAAAAATAAAAACCACCATTTTGTTCAGAAATAAAAATTCAGTTACAGTATTTTTGCAACAAATCCAACTGCGTGATAAGGGCCTGAGAGTCAGTGTGTCCATGAACACGTGCAGCTGCAAGTCCAACCATGGAGAAAGTTCTAGTGGGCAAACTGTAACCCCTGAAATGCTAGTATAGCCCTCGTAATAAACATTTTACTAAAACAAAATCAAGAGGTATAAGAAATCTGAATTATTCTATAATTATTAGGGGAATTGAGTCATTATCCAAAAGTTTTCACAGAGAAAACACAAAGCCCAGAGAGCTTTATATTCAGTTTTACCAGTCATTCGAGGAACAGAAAAATAAAGTAACACAAAAATTTTTAAGAGAGAAAAAAAGTGAAGATACCTAGCTCATATTACAAAGTCTAGCATAGCTTTCACTCCAAAATAAGATTTAGTACAATATGCAAAAGGAAATTATAACATAGACTAAGAAAAATTAAATAAAATATAGTGCAAACCCAATAATATACAAAATAAAACATATAATAAAAAGTTGTGGCTTATCCCTAGAATGCATGTTAAGTTTAAATATTAAATATATTTAATTCATGACATTAATAAATTAAAGAGGAAAAATCAGTATAATTACCCTACATATGAGGGGAAAAAACCAGTTCAACAGCATTTACCATTTAGTTAGTATAAAATAAAAATTTGAGGGAATTTTCTTAACCTGATAAAGCCATTTCTAGAATAAATAAATAAATAAATAAATAAATAAATAAATAAAACAAGAATACTTACCCTTACTATTACCATGAACTTTTGTAAGTATATATGGGGAAGAAAGAATGCATAGGAAGATAAAAGACAGCAAAAAGCAAAAGGGGAAAAAAAAGTTTACAGTTAAAAAACACACACACACAAAATAAATACATCACTATGTTAATACCATCAAATTATACATTTATTTTAAAATATTTTTTAAAATATCTTTCCAAAGGAGAGGATATCTTTATAGCCACAACTAAACAGAGCCATATATACTATTTCATTATTTTTGTTCGTGTTTACCACTTATCACAGCAATCACTCCATTACAAGAAGTGGTGTAGTCGCTGTTAATTCAAAAGTTCCGTAGTGATAGAGTAGGTCTACAGTTGGAGTACATCGTTGTCTCTGGTTCAGGAAAGCCTGATTGGTCCGACTTTTGACTCTTGGCCATGATAAGGCAGTGGAAGTTGTAATGTGCTCATTGAAGTCCCAACTACCCTGGTGACTTCCAGGGTTAGCTCTTTTCCTAAGGCCTAACTGCTTAGATGCCCTATTTTGATTAGATGACTAAGAGGATTTATGGGGATCCCCCATGGGCAGCTTCTCTGAGCTCTCCGAAGCAGATTTCCTTCTGGGCTTCTCAAAAGACAGTCAGCACGAAACCACCATTGGGTCCACGGGGAGCAGAAGATGTGGGATGCTTTGCCTGCACTCTCCTCCTCTTGCTTTGCCATGTTCTTTGCCTTTATTTATTTATATATTTTTTTAGGATTTTATTTATTTATTTGAGAGAGAGAGATTGAGCATGAGAAAGAAGGAGCAAGGTGAGGGGCAGAGGGAGAGGGAGAAGCAGACTCCCCGCTGAGCAGGGATCCTGACCTAGGGCTCCATCTCTGGACTCCAGGATCGTGACCTGAGAGGAAGGCAGATGCTTAACCAACTGAGCCACCCAGGCACCCCTGTTCTTTGCCTTAAGTAAAAACTTTATGTGACTATACGCTGAGGAGTCTAGTGAATCATTTCAAATATACACACAAGGGAAAACAATATAAGTGCCTACACACTAGCTGTTGGGACTATATTCCTTTTGTCACCAGCATATACACACTTGTTTTGTATGTCCCAAATTCCAACAGTTAAGTAGATGAAATTCTTCTACTATAGAGTGGAGGAATATTTCACTGAAGGGATGTTCTTTTCGGTATTGATTAATATAAGAGGCTCATTAAGAGAATGAATTGTCAGTTTGAAATGAGTATACCATTAAAAAGAAAACAAGGGCGCCTGGGTGGTTCAGTCCATTAAGCATCTGACTCTTGATCTCAGCTCTGATCTTGATCTCAGGGTCCTGAGTTTGAGCCAGGAGTTGGGCTCTACACTGGGCGTGGAGCCTACTTAAAGAAAAGAAAGAAGAAAGGAAAAAAGGAAGGAAGGAAGGAAGAAAGGAAGGAAGGAAGGAAGGAAGGAAGGAAGGAAGGAAGGAAGAAAGAAAGAAAGAAAGAAAGAAAGAAGGAGGGAAGGAAGAAAGGGTAGGGAGAGAGGGAGGGAGGAAGGAAGAAAGAAAACAAGAATAGTGAAAGCATTTATGATTCAAATTATATTCTGCTTGAAATCAAAAAGCATTAGTAAAATAAAAGTGACACTATGTTGATGGCAAGTAGGTAAATTGGTTTTAGGAAAATAGTAGCACATATCATATGGCATTAATGTCAATTTTAATATTATTGCTTTAGGACTTTTTTATGCAATTCACAAACACATATTTAGGTTTTAGAGTCATTTATGTACTTTAAATTTAAGAACTTATAAATAACTTTATGTAAGTACAGATTTAAATATCATTCTGATAATAACTTGCTTTTACTGGAGCCAGAAAAATCCTTTTTTAATTAAAATACCTATTACATTGCTCACATTTGAGAAACTACTTTAGAATATTTACCTATTCACCATTAGGATTTTTCCCCCTATTACATTTTATGAACAGCCTGAGATCGTCTCCCTGACACCAAATGTAAATTTTTGAATATTTAGGGTTATCCAAACGAAGAAACCAATTTTATGTTCCGAAATTGTAAGATTTTTTATGAAATCATAGTGGAACTTTGTAGTAAATAAGGTAATAACCATATGATTCAGGAACAGAAGACCACAAATTATCTTTCCTGCTGAGGTACATTGTGAAAAACATCCTGTAATCTACATAAAATTAGGACAAATATGTATTTTTTTAAAAATGGAATTGAAAGAGTCTATTTCTTTCTCCTATGAGGTCTCTTAACTTTGCAGGGTGAATGAATGTTTTCAAGAAACTACAAATTTTTTCTTAGCCTTTACAATTTATTCTAGAATTCTAATGTGGCAGAAGCAATGAAAAAAAATGATCTTGGATTATAAAGAATAAGCTTCCATCAATTTCTGGAACATACTTATTTAGTGTACCTTACAAAATCATCATTTCTTTTTAAACCAGATGACTTTTTTATTTGCTGCTTTTTTTTTCCTGTTGTAGAAAAAGTGGTACAGTGTTATAAGGACTTTTGTTAGTATTTCAAAGCAGGACTGTTTTCTCTTAATCACAACTCTGAGTCATAAGAAAAACAGAACCAAACAAAGCAAAAATATAAGAATTTGCAGATTGCCTTTCACTATAAGGCAAGCAAGCATTGCATCTAAAAATGAAAAGTATGATGTCTGGAGAAACTTCTGGTTTGAGGAAGATGCATGCAGTAGATGTACTTTTCCCTATGCCTCCTCCTACCACCCTGGATATTTTACATAATTTAAACATAAAATGTCTCCGAATGGTGGAGAGAAAGCAGGCAGACGAGCTAGGAGCCTTGAGACCCAAGGACTACATGGTGGTGAGATCCACGCGTCTCCCTACTGCCTCAGGTATCCCAGACTGGAGGTGAGGAAGTCGGCAACCCAGTGACATCAAAGGTCACAGAGAGTCCGCAAAAAATTGTGCTCTTTCCAATAAAAGCATTAGGAAAAAGCAGCCTAGAAAGAAAAGGGTTTGATAGTAATGGTGCTAGTCAGCCAAACACTAGCAAAAACTGTGGTCCTGTCCCTACCCCACCGACAAATGGCTAGAGGGGAGCCTGGGCTTACACCCAGGACCGGCCGTGAGGAGGCCCTTGACCTCCTGCTGGAGGGGCTCCGATCCCTGCTGGATGGTAATGAGGCCCATTCTATGACATCACATTCCCCAGGCTGGGGTTACGTTCTCCAGCTGCATCACTCCCAAGAAGCCGCAGGCAGCCCCTTGTCGTCTAAGGCTTACCTTCAGTTGAGAGGGACATACAAAAGTGAAGTGGCTTATTTGTTATTTTGTGAGATTCCAACCTCTCTATACTGAATTTTAACTTTTATAACACTATCCACCTAACATGACACAACTTTTAAATTCTGATTTGACAGTGCTCATTGGAAACAGGTTGCTGTTTTTATCTTTCCTGCAGAGGGGGAGAGAGAGAGAGAGAGAAACCCCCAAATGTTATGTGAGTAGTGCTATGATGAATTATAACTTTGCCTTGCCCTGTTATTAATAATGCTAAGCCTCTTTGTCACGTGTAGTTTCCTTTTTCATAGCTTTTTTTGGATATAGGATGAACTGCTGCCAGCATGGTTCTTTTCCTTTCTTTCTCCTCTTCAATCTTTTGATTAAGGGCTGCCAGCTAGGAACCCCGGGGTGAGACTATTGATTCAGACTCTAATAGAGCTGCAAACTAGTAAATTGGATTGTCGGCACCTTATAGGGCTTGCCCGGCTTAATACCTTCAGACTTGTGGTCCAGGCTAGACAGAGGATCTCGTGATGAAAGTACACAGTCCAGTTGATACAGGGAGCTTCTGGCAGTCTGGCTCCTTTCATGCTCCCTGATATTTTTGTTTGTTTCTCTGAGTGTTTTATTTGTTTGTGGTTCCTGCTAAGTTTAGGTAATTGCTGGAACTATGCTCAAGCAGTGCCTTTCCCTCCCCGGGCGTACTATCTGCCTGGCGAATGTTTTTCCACTCTGATGTGTAGGGTAGTTCTTGTGCAGATGTCCCCGATGATGAGAGCCAAGTGCAGACAAGTACATGACACTAGCCAGGATCTCCTTCTTGCCTTGAAACTCCCCAAATAGATCATGGTGATCAGAGCATTTCTTCGCCATGCCCTTCTTAAAGACCTGACAATGACCTTTCTGTTTGCCTGCAAATATTTTAGTCCATGAGACACTGGGTGGTATATCTGTACTACAAGTAGTCTTTTCATCTTTCCAAACCTTTGCAGTTCTTGGCATATCCTTGCCATCTTTCCTGAGCTCTTCCTTCCTTTTCTAATTTTCTCCACCTCCTCCCTTGGCTGGTACAAAGCATTTCTTCTTTCAGTGCAATAACATTAGCACATCTTAGAAGAGTTCCTCATCCCTGTCCAAAGTAATTATTGTTATTCTTTCTTCTGAAAATGGCATTTATAAACCTGTAGAAGACATAATTTCAGGTTATCATATTCTGCACTTGACCCTGCATTCAATTACTTGGGTCCACATTCTTTTCAAGAAACACCGTGGCTATAGCTCAATTCAGTAGTGAAATAACACACTCTCTGAAGACATTTTAGAATAGGATCTTTCTCCTAGTTGTAGCCTTATGCAGAGTAGATACTTGGAGGGCTCAGTAGGATTTCAAAAAGCCCAGTACACATAGTACTACAGGGTTGGGGAGATTTCCTACAGCTGTATAATCTCCGTGTTCTTGCCTGAGTGGGCGGGCACTGCTGCAATCTCTACTTTCACATCCAGCCTTCTGCCCAGACTCTGAGAGATCCAAGCGCCTCAGGAGGTCAGAATCAGTATAATGAATCACAAAAGCCTGTTAACCTCAGGCAAACTCATACTCATTAGTTAAATGCCACAGAAGTAATTACGATGAGCCACCTTCTCATCCTAGATGCTACTTAGGTTCTAAGCTTGAGGATCTGATTCAAAAGCATTTTAATGAATGTCACTTCCTGAGATAGGCAAGGATCCTGCTGATTTGGTAAGAAGAACCCAAAGAGTCAACTGTTAGTCACAACTTCTGCTCAACATTACCCTTATTTTGTCTTCCGGAAGTTTTTCCCCCTGGGAATCACCACAGATCACAAGAACCCAGCAGATGCCATGACTGATTGCAGGAATGGGCAACACTTCCTCTGTAAATGAATAACCGAATGGGAGTGGAAGGGGTCCTGCCGTTGTCATTTCTCCACTCCCACAGGATGTATTCTAGATGCTGGAGACAATTTCATAGTTACTTTTTTAAAAAAAAATGGCTCTTGTGAGTTTGTGTCCTGAGACTCAAGGGTAACTACAAAGGAATCTACAGGTTTCCCAGTGAAACCTATTGTCACCATTAGGAAATCAAGTCAAAACATAAAGAAATGTATTTATTTAAATTTAGTTGCCAACCAATACATAAAATTACATGGTGTGCACATAAACACAATGGCCACATCTATTCATCTTTATTCACTTTTTCTACAGTATCGGCACGTTTGTTGACTCTTTTGAAGCTTATACAGTCAGGCATTGAGTACCTAATACATATTTTTTTTAAACTTCAATGAAAATTTCTACTTTTCTTGTAACAGCCCTTCCTCCATGCTTCCTCATCTTATTAAATAATATACATAATACACAAATATATTTTTAGGTAAAATTGGAAGCCCCACATCAATTCTCATCCCGTTTACTGCTTTACCCTCCTGAGTTAGCACTGTATTAATTTATTGTGCTCTGCTATGTGCCACTGTTTTAAAAGGAGAGGTTTCATATTCTCATTTAAAAAAGTGTCCAAATATATACTTACTGTATCATTCAGAGTAGCCAAAAAATATATCCTCTGTCATTATTTCCTTTTTGGGAATGTTCTTAACACAGGCAAAACCCCCCAAAAATATATATGATATGAATTACTATGTAGTAATATATGATATTAATTTAGCAAACAAAATTGGGTTAAAGATGTAAAACTCAGAAATGATATACTTGATGTCTGAAAAAGACTCTTTTCTAGTATTTTTCAAAATTTAGTTAATATAAGAAAAATGATTAAATGATTAAATGTATTAAATGATAAAATTACACTTCATAATTTTTTCTAAGCTTAAATGTAAAAAATTACTCAGTGATGTCAAAATTGAAGTTTTCACATGTAAAACACTTTACATATAAATAGAAGACATAGCATAAAATACTAACTACTTTATCTCCCAATATGCAATATCATAGATCCTAGTAGTTTTGGATGATTTTATAAGAAACGTATTTGCATTTTTTCATGTTATACCAAAGTGGTAGTCTCAACACTACCAAGAACATGTCATGTGTTATCAAAAAATGTAAAGGCACTGAAGAGAATGATTATTTCTTGCATGTATGTCAACAAGTGAAAAGCTTTCCACCTGAATCATACACACAAGTTTCACTCTATTATAAAATACATCAGTAAAGAGATACCTAGGTGGCTCAGTCAGTTAAGCATCTGCCTTCAGCTCAGGCCATGATCCCAGGGTCCTGGGATCGTACCCCACATCAGGCTCCTTGCTCAGCAAGGAGTCTGCTTCTCCCTCTCCTTCTCCTCCTCTCCCCTGCTCATGCTCTCTTGCTCTCTCTCTCTCTGACAAATGAATAAAATCTTTTAAAAAATACATAAATAAGAAAAACTTGCTCTGTGATTCTTACTATTTTTGGAATATTAAGAAAGATGCTTAAAAAGGATAATGCTTTAATTTGTAATTACTACTTATACAGCAACTTAATATCAAACACATATGAATATACGTTCATATGTATGAATATACATGTGTTCATACATAAAAAATACATACAAAACATACATAAATATTCAGGCACACATATACATTTAATCTTCACAACAATTTTGAGATAGGCGAGCATATAATCCCTATTTTACAGAAGAGAGAGCAGGGCATAGACAGATTAAATAACTTGTCCAAGATCATACAGCTAATAAATAAGCTGAGTTTCATCCTGAGACAATTTGGCTCCAGAGACCTTGTTCTTTCCCACCTTCTTCAAAGAATTTAAAAATGCATTCTTTAAAGAATGGAATCATTATTTAAATTCAGGTATCAATTAAAGATTCTGGAAAAGCTGTCCTTGTCTGTATGTGCTTCAAAAGAATCAGCAAACTCACAAATACTGTAGAGAAAGCAAAGAAAATGAAGCAGATACTGCCATGATTTATTTGTGCACACCATGTAATTTTTCTTATTGATCGGCAACTCAATTTAATGAAGTTGTGCTTCTGAGGTCAAATGATCTAAATGTTCTACCTTTTACTTAGCTTTATCCCTTTCATTCCTCTGAGGGAAAGATTGTGATGATATTGTACCAGATCGACTCATTTATATTGGAACTGTTTTGTTCCCCCTACCACCCCAGAATTCCTTTCCTTGCATGGTTCAGAGTGAAGTTGTCCACAAAGAAACTCTGCATGGATTTGGAGGGCAGAAAGGAAGGAGCTGTGGCTTCTGGGAAGGTCATTGTGCATTGCCAGGCACTGTTGCCAGGTACGTTGGATCTCATGTACATTGTTGTTCATTTGTTGGGGCACCGTTTGGTGGGGGCAGCAGGCTAGTCCACAGTTCTTCCAGCAACTATGGAACTCATTCTTCAATGTTTCTGGTCTTGCACTGTGTGTGCAGCTCCATTAATAAAGGTTCCAAGTTACCTATGAAAAACCCACAGTGAATATCATTCTCAATGGGGAAAAACTGAGAGCTTTTCCCCTAAGGTCAGGAACATGGCAGGGATGTTCACTATCACCACTGCTGTTCAACATAGTACTGGAAGCCCTAGCCTCAGCAATCAGACAACAAAAAGAAATAAAAGGCATCTGAATCAGCAAAGAAGTCAAACTCTCACTCTCTGCAGATGACATGACACTTTAGGTGGAAAACCCAAAAGTCTCCACCCCAAAACTGCTAGAACTCATACAGGAATACAGTAAAGTGGCAGGATATAAAATCAATGCACAGAAATCAGTTGCATTTCTATACACCAACAATGAGACAGAAGAAAGATAAATTAGGGAGCCGATCCTATTTACAATTGCACCCAAAATCATAAGAGACCTAGGAATAAATCTAACCAAAGAGGCAAAGAATCTATATTCAGAAAATTATAGAATACTCATGAAAGAAATTGAGGAAGACACAAAGCAATGGAAAAATGTTCTATGCTCATGGATTGGGAGAACGAATATTGTTAAAATGTCTAGGCTACCTAGAGCAACCTACACATTTAATGCAATCCGTATCAAAATACCATCAACTTTTTTCACAGAAATGGAACAAATAATCCTAAAATTTGTATGGAACCAGAAAAGACCCCAAATAACCAGAGGAATGTTGAAAAAGAAAACCAAAGCTGGTGGCATCACAGTTCCAAACTTCAAGCTCTCTTACAAAGCTGTAATCAAGACAGTATGGTACTGGCACAAAAACAGACACATAGATCAATGAAACAGAATAGAAAACTCAGAAATGGACCCTCAACTCTATGGTCAAGTAATCTTCAACAAAGCAGGAAAGAATATCCAATGGAAAAAGACAGTCTCTTTAACAAATGGTATTGGGAAAATTGGACAGCCGCATGCAGAAGAATGAAACTGGACTGTTTCCTTACACCATACACAAAAATAGACTCAAAAGGGATGAAAGACCCAAATGTGAGACAGGAATCCATCAAAATCTTTGAGGAGAATATAGGCATCAACTTCTTCGACCTCAGCCACAGGAACTTCTTCCTAGACACATTGCCAAAGGCAAGGGAAGCAAGGGCAAAAATGAACTATTGGAACTTCATCAAGATAAAAAGCTTTTGCAAAGCAAAGGAAACAGTCAACAAAACCAAAAGACAACCAACAGAATGGGAGAAGATATTTACAAATGACATATCAGATAAAGGACTAGTATCCAAAATCTATAAAGAACTTATCAAACTCAACACCCAAGGAACAAATAATCTAATCAAGAAATGGGCAGAAGGCATGAACAGACATTTCTGCAAAGAAGACATCCAAATGGCCAACAGACACATGAAAAAGTGCTCCACATTCCTCGGCATCAGGGAAATACAAATCAAAACCACAATGAGATACCACCTCATACCAGTCAGAATAGCTAAAAATAACAAGTCAGGAAATGACATGTTGGGGAGGATGGGGAGAAAGAGGAACCCTCCTACACTGTTGGTGGGAATGCAAGCTGGTGCAGCCACTCTGGAAAACAGTATGGGGGTTCCTCAAAAAGTTGAAAATAGAGCTAAATATTAAATTTAATATAATGTATTAAGTATATAATATATATTTATTTTTTCCATACTATTCCCCCCCCCTTTGCCAACCTCTCTGGGTCAGAAAACAAAAACAAAACCAAAAAACTCAGGGAAAACTTATAGCACAACAAAGCTCTTTTGTTCAAGTATGCTTTGTTTCATTTCTCCCTTTTGGATATCATCACTCTCTAGAAAAAATACACATTTTTCTATCAGTAACATAAAATTTCTTTCATGTTGAGGTATTTCAATAAAATTGAATTTCTAACATCATCATATGTAGGACAAATCTAAATCCATAAGGTGAAGCATATAAAATGGTTTATTAAAGTTTTAGACCATGCCCATCTTATCTACTACCAAATTTTTGAAGCCAGTATATTCTGGAACACAATACTTACCTAACACACATTTTTTGACTAAATAAAACTATGTACTTGGATTTTTTCTCTCTCCACTTAGCAACTGTTAAGTAAATAGGTACCATAAGAATTATAATTTTTATTACACACATTTTTTGACTAAATAAAACTGTACTTGGATTTTTTCTCTCTCCACTTAGCAACTGTTAAGTAAATAGGTACCATAAGAATTATAATTTTTATTACTTAACCATTTATAGAAAAAGGAAATCATGTATCAAATAATTATTGACATGGTTAATCATATTCTGCCTACAGGTATGAAATGTAAACAGTCAATGAAGAGTGTGAAAAGATACAAAATGAAGTCAGAAGAGAAACTGCTTTAAAAAGGAGATTTGATTAGTTCAATTTACCTTAAAGCTAAACCCATTAAAACTGAAAAGATGAAAATGCTCCAGAGCATGGGAAGTAGAACTGGTAAATTACAGTGGTGAATTGTGCACTACAACGAAATGATCTAATAAACTAGTAATTTGCCATATTATTATGGCCTAGAAAGACAATTTAATAAAAACAATTTGGCTTATATTGCTTCTAGCCTAGTTGAGTAGTTTCAAAATCATCGTTTTTTAAAAAGACTATAATACTTTCAGTCATGAAACTACATTTTTACAAATTAAAATTTATGCTGCTAAAATTGTTATTAAAACTACCTGGGTAATGACCATCATTATAAAGGCATCTACTCTAACGCCACAGTAAATTAACACATAGTGATAGTCTCACTGTGATTTTAATCTTTCAATGTACACCCTTCTGTTTTGGGAATGGAGTTTTTTTTTTAATAATCAATGAAGGAACTTTTCTATTTTTTCCTGTACTGAAATTTTGAAATAACTAAGGTTATAAGAACTTTTTTATACATTCTTCCATGAGCATTAAGAGATTAGTTAAGTAAGAAGAGATTCTCATGTCCTAAAATTTCTATACTGTTAGAATGAATTATTCAAAAAGTATTAGAGCCAAAAATATCTTACGGTGGCTTATGCTAGTCTGTCTTAGTGAATATGGGCAATTAAATTTCCAAAACCTTTTCTAATTTCATAAAATTTTAATATTAAACACAAATTTTCTTTTTTTAACTATAGAATGACCAATGTTTGGATAAGTTACTTAAGTATGACAGAGATAAACTCTCCAAGAAGTTTACCTTTCTACAGCTATTTTATTAAGTGCGCTGTTGTCCCAAAAATATCTACAGGAAATATTATACATAATGGTGAAATGTTGAACACATCTCTTTAGTTTACTAATAAGTCAATTCTGCTACACCATTTATATTTATGTTTATATTTATATATTCACTTTTACATTGATATTTATAGTGGAGATCTTAGCTATTGCAGTAAGACATGAAAGAGAAAAGGTTTAAGATTCTGAAAAGGCAAGCATATGGAAAAATCGGAATTCTCTTACATTGCTGGGGAAAAATTAAATCTTAGCTCTGACATATAAACTACTTAGGAATCACATTCCTGTATGTACAGGAGAAATCTGGACAAATTGAAAAGCAGCTTTTTCTTTTTTTTAACCCATTGGAGAACTGAGGTCCCAGGGCTAACTACCACCCTGAAATCTGGAGAGAGAAATTCAGGGAGAAACAGCTGACATCTGCCTACATAGAACAAAGGCCATTGTAGCAATAAATTGGTAGGTACACTTAAATGGATATTTTCTAAAAGTGTGGTAGAATATAAATAACATAAAAGTTACCGTGTTTACCCTTTTAAACTATATAGTTATTGCTATGAAGTACATTCACATTGTTGTTCAACCATCATACTATCCATTTCCAGAACATTTTCATCTCCTCAAACTAAAACTCTGTACCCGTTAAACAACAAATCTCCATTTACTTCTCACCTCAGTCCCTGGTAACCACCATTCTATTTTTTTTTTTTTTTTTGTCTCTATGATTTTAACTTTAGGTATCTTATATAAGTGGAATTATATAATATTTGTCCTTTTGATGTGGGAAACAAAGGTAGAAGGAAAATTATTAAATTCCTTTACTACCTACAGCTCATTGACAAGTCCTTGAAACAGGCAGAGTGACTTTCCTCTAGGAGCTCAACTGCCTCAATGCTGATACTTTGCTAAGGGCAAAAGGCAATCCTAGCCTGACCCCGAGGTCCCTGTAAGTCTATTTAGCATATAAAAATTCCTTTGGAAACTTCCTTTATCTCTACCCCCGCCCCCCAGATACATGTTGGCAATCATGCCCCAAGTACATCTGAAGGATCGCCTGATGGAGTTTTTACTAAACAGTAATAAATGACCTTCCCTAACAATAGCTAGCCCCCTCGGGATCCTGGAAACCGTGTTTCCAAAATACCTGGGAGGCTTATACTATCCCTAACCCCTGTCCCAACTTGAAAGTATATAATTGGCTACTGCTCATGACCCCAGTGTAAGCTCTTTCTGACCACAGCTTCTGTCCCATGCTTTAATAAAACCACCTTTTTGCCCCAAAAACGTCTCAGGAATTCTTTCTTGGCTGTCAGCTTCGAACCCTAACACCTTTCCTACATCACTTTTGTTTCGGGTTTATTTCACTTAGCATGTCTTCAAGGTTCATCTGTGTTGGAGCATATGTCACAATTTCCTTCCTTCTTAAGGCTGAATAAATTCTATTGTGTGTTTATACCCTGTAGGTTTACCTGCTCACTCAGCCACAGACATTTGGGTTACTTCTGTCTTTTGACTATTGTGAATACTGCGGCTATGTGCATTGCGTACAAGTGGCTGTTGGGAGTCCTTGCTTTCAATTCTTTTGGGTATATGTGCAGAAATAGAATTGCTGAATTATAGTACTGCCATGTTTGACTTTTTGAGGGACCGCTATAATGTTTTCCACAGTGTCCGTACCATTTTATATTCCTACTGGTAATGCACAAAGGTTCTAATTTCTCCAAATCCTCACCAATGCTAACAATTTTCTGTTTTGGATTTGTCTGTTTTGTAGTACACCAATTGATAAAACACACCAATGAGTGTGACGTGGTTTCACTTTGTGGTTTAATTTGCATTTCTCTGATGATTAGTGATGTTGAGAGCATCTTTTGGTTGCTTACTGGCTATTTGTATATCTTTTTTGAAGAAATATCTATTTTAGTCCTTTGCCCATGTTTTAATGAGATGCTTAGTTGTTTTTTTGGGGTTTTTTTTTTGTTTTTGTTTTTTTTTTAATTGATCAATGGTAATTTTTAGAATTGTTAGAGACTTAGTGTAAACTAGCAGGAGATTGAGAAATCCTGGGGGCTGAAGTCTTAAGGACCCCTCCATACCTTGGTGTGCATTACCTTCAGAAAGCTCTTCAGATTCTCATGGTAAAGACCACATAAAGATCCCAGTGGCTCAGGGAGGAGGAAGTGAAGAGTCATCTTTGGGGAATTTTGCCATGAGCCTTCTCCATAACAAAAGCCTCCTCTCTATATTCAGGTCAGAGCCTTATTCAGGGAAGAGAATTCCTCCCACTCTAACTCCCTGTAGCCTTTCTTCCTCACCTAAAAGAGAAGAAAAAAGTCAACAGGGGTTAAGGTTGCAAGGAAATAGGTTGGAATGCTGTAGTCAGGGAAGAGAATAGGGGATCAGGGAGAAAAAAAGCTGTCCCCTGAGGACACAGTTGTGAAGGTCACAGCCCAGAGACACAGGCCCACTAAGAAACTAATGATTTAATTGGAAGATTATAGAATACTCACCCTCTCTCAATACACTTTATCATCATATTAACAAGCCTCCAGCATAACAGTGGATTTTAGCTGCAATAGTTAAAAGACACAGACTCTCTCTGAGGAGGAGTGCTTAGGGAATCTCAAAGCTAAGAGGGAAGACAAAGACAAGGACAGAGGAGGAATTTTAAGTCTTATGGTGCATATAGCCACTAGGAACATTAAATACAACCCAACTCCCAGCCAGATTAACATAAACCTCACACAAGGTTTATTTACTTCATTTTCTATTACCACATACAGCATGTCTGGCTATCAGCAATTACAAGCCATGAAAAAAGGCAAGAAGAGAACAAAAGTATGAAGATACAAAGCAAGCATCAAAAGAAAACTCAGGTATAACGCAGATTTTAGAATCTTCAGACAAGGAATTTAAAATAAATATGATTTATGTTAAGGGCTTTAATGAAGAAAGTAGAGACCAGGCAAGAAGAGATGGTTACAGAAGCAGAAAGATAGAAACTTTAAGAAAGAATAAAAAGGAAGTATATGATATTAATCAAAACCTTTGTAATAGAAATGAAGAATACCCTTGATGGATTTATCAGTAGGCTAGACATAACTAAGAAAAGAATCAGTGAGCTTGAAACTTTGCCAATGGAATATTTCCATGTTTAAATTCAAAGAGAAAATAGAAGGAAAAATAAACCGAATATCAAAAAACTGTGGGATAATTTTAAAAGATGTAATATATGTGTAATTGAAACAACAGAAAAAGAAGAAAGAAAGACTGGTTCAGAAGATATATTTGAAGCTACAATGGCCAAGAACTTCCTAAAATGGCACAGTCACTTTTGAAAACTTTCTGACAGTTCCTCAAAACACTGAACATAGAGTTACCATATGACCAAGCAATTCCATTTCTTGGGGTATAGACAAAAGAAATAATAATAACTGTCTACACAAACACTTATACATAAATGTTCAGAGCAGCATTATTCTTAAGAAAGAAAAAGTGGAAGCAACCCAAACATCCATGAACTGAGAAATGAATAAACTAAATGTGGTATACCCTGCAATAGAATATATCACTTGGCACTAAAAAGCAACGAAGTTCTGATCTAATGCTTCAACATGAATTAATCTTGAAACCACTATGCTAAGTAAAAGAAACCAGGCATGTAGGCGCGCGCGTGTGCGCGCACGCGCGCACACACACACACACACACACACACACACACACACACACGAGATAGACTGTATGATTCCACTTAAATGAAATATCCAGAATAGGTAAATCCATAAGACAGAAAGTAGCTAGGTGGTTGCTTAAGGCTCGAGGTGGAAAGGAATAAGCGTGGCTACTAATGGGCACGTTCTACAATTAGGTCATGGCGATAGTGTCACAATAGTTTGAGTATACTGAAAACACTATATATTTTGAAAGGGTTCATTTTATGATATATGAATTATATCACAATAAAGCTACTCTTTTTTTAAAAAGATCCTGAAAAAAAGATATAAAACTGTTATAATGGTGTAATTATCATGTATAAACCTCTCCAAATCAAAGACAATCATAATTCAAATTAATACAATAGTTTATGTAGTTTGCTAGATAAAATCATACGAAATGAAACAACAGTAACGATCAGAAAGATAATGCAACTTATTTTTTTTAAAGATTTCATTTTTTTATTTGAGAGCGAGCAAGCATGAGTGGCGGAAGGGGCAGAGGGACAGGGAGAAGCAGACTCCCTGCTGAGCAGGGAGCCTGCCTCAGGGCTTGATCCCAGGACCCCAAGATCATGACCTGAGCTGAAGGCAGATGCTTAACTGACTGAGCCACCCAGGCACCCCAAGATAATGCAATTTAAATGAGTATGACATCTATAATAGTAACCAATAGAGTATCTAACAATTCCCTGATCAGGAGTGTACAAAAATACTATAGTTAGAAATGATAAATTATTATTTAAAGACATTAAGATGTCCTATAAAATGGAGAAATATACTGTTTTCTTGAAAAGGAAGTCTAGTATAAAAATACCAATTAATCATAAGCTACTCTCTACAGTGAATGAAATTCCAATTAAAATTTGAATAGGGTCTCTTAATGGAGCCTGACAAAGGTGATTTAAAAATATGCATAGAAGTGCAAGTCCAAAAATCAGTAAGATATTCTTGAAATAGAAGTAGTAGATAGGATAATTTGCACCTGTGGTTATATATAATTACAAAGCAATCCATTTTAGAAGGACACAAGACAGAACACTAGAACACAATAAAAGCGAGAAGCAAAAACATGAACGTAGGGTATTTGAGAGCAAATTCTGCAGGTCATTGGAAAAATGATGGGGCTAATACAATCAGTTATCTATGTGAGAAAAAAAAAGAAACTGGATTTCATTTTGAGGTACTACTCAAAAGGAACAGGGAGATGAAAATCTACAAATAAGAAAGATCTGTACAAGTTTTCTGAAGCCAAGTTAGGAGAATATCTTCATCAACTCTGGAGTGGCAAAGATACTTAAACAAGACCCAAACATTTTTAAAACAAATTAAATAATTCACCATTTCCATTGATTAAAAGTAAGAACTTCTTTTGATCACAAGATAACTTTAGAGAATGTAAAAGCAAGGCATAGAGTTGCAAAAGATACTTGAAACATTTATACAGCGGAAATTTTAGCATCTTTAATACGTAAAATATCCCACCAGTCTGTATGAAGAAGATAAACAACCCAGTGGGAAAATGGGCCAAAGATATGATCCAGAGGAGGGAACACAAATGGTTCACAAATAAATGAAAATATGTACAACTTCATTATTTATAAGGGAAATGCATATTATTACCATAATGAAATATACCATCAGACCTATCAGACTGTCAAAATTAAGTCTGTCTATGGCAAATTTTATATGAGGCAATGGTAATTCCCATTCACTGTCGGTCACAGCATATATCGGTATACCCACTTAGGAAAACTGGTGAAATCTAATAAATGTACCTCAGTAAACTTCATGTACCAGCAGTTCCAATCCTGGATATATATTCTAGAACTCAAAGTCCATATGACTATGAACTTTGTACAGGTATATTACATCAGGGTGCATATATACAAATGTTCATAACAATATTGTTTGCAAGAATAGAAAACTAAAAACGCCAAAAGGTCCATCAACAGAAGAATGTTGTTTAAACAGTGGAACTCTGTATCACAGTGAAAACGAGTAACTACACCCATAGGACTAATAAAGATAATTCTCAAAAATATATGCAGAGCATAAAACTAAAACCATGGGAAAATATAAGCAATAATAAAAATTTCATTACTTATCTATACATATATGGATAGTAAAATTGTAAGCAAATCAGAGAATGATTAACATATATTTGAGGTAGTGCTTTCCTCTGTGGGCAAGACTGGTATATTTGATAGATTCAGGCAGAAGGGGGATTCTATACTATAAGATCTATTATCTTTCTCTTTCTTTCTTTCTTTCTTTCTTTCTTTCTTTCTTTCTTTCTTTCTTTCTTTCTTTCTTTCTGTCTTTCTTTCTTTCGAGAAAGAGAGTGCATGTGGGAGTGGGGTCAAGGGGAGACGGAGAGAGGGCAAACAGACTTCATGCTGAGCGTGGAGACTGACACAGGGCTGGACCCTGAGATCATGACCTGAGCCAAATCAAGAGTAGGACACTTAACCGATTGAGCCACCCAAGAGCCTCTCCACTATTTCTTAAGCTGTGTGGTGAGTATAGACGCATTTACTTTTATCTTATAAACTCTACCTATATGTGTATACACTCATACGCTCATTTACATAATACATTTTACTGTTTTTAAGTGAGCAGAGAAACTAAAATATGGATGCATTTATGATTTGAGCCAGAGGTTGAGGGAAATAGTTCCACAAAGCAATACAGTTTGTTACTACTTCAGGCACTCTTAGAGAAGAGTATTTTGTAGCAGTATTTTAAAATCTTCATTTTTAAAATAGATTTTTAAGAGTGCTCAGTGAGGGGGAGATTATATTTACCATACCAATGTTGATTTCATATAACTGTTCTGCACAAAATGTCCTTAACCTTCTTTATTCAAATCTTTACATTGACATCCATGACAACCAGAATATGCTTCATCTATTTATCAGGCCAGTTCTATGCTGAGGGGCAGTAAATAAGCTACCATGTATCCAAGTAGTTGATGAGATTTGGGAGAGTCCTGAAGCTTTAAAGCCTACAAAAATGCGAATATTTCTTCCTCCCATCACCACATTTACAATTAATAGTAATTAAATGTGAGGTAAGTAGTATATATGATTATATTGGGTAAATATCTTTCTCTCATTTCACTGCCAGAATCCATATTATGATGAAACTTTGTCCTTTATGTAGTCCTAAGAGATACATCTAATTTTATAGGTCAAGAGCTGTAAACAGTAATACCTGGATTTATAAGTCTACTAAAATAATTTTATTATCACTATAAAACTATGACTTCCTTCTTCTCTATTAAGAAGTTAAGCATGACTGCAAATATAAAAATGTTATTTTTTTAAAGAAACTGAAAATATTTCATACCATAAAATCTTTAATTAGTTTTGAAAGCTTTAATATGATTTAGGGTTGGTAAAATATTTTTTTTTCATTCTTACAACCAGTCTGATTGATATTTATACGTGTGGAATATAAGTTTTAAAATCACACTTTGAAGTCAATATTAATTTCATTTTTGTATAAAATTCAACATAGAGTTAGTTCCACTAGATTTGGGCAAACACTGCATTTCCTTTAGCCAAAACAGAACAAAGCAAAATCCGTTATACTAAAGTTAAAGCAAACCTCTCAATAACCGATTGGAGTCTGGTGATGATAAAGGACAAGTGAGGCTAGGTAGGGAGAGACAGGTATGGGGCTATGTGATTAGGCTCATGCAGGGGGTTAAGTAACCAGGCTCACAGGTATCACGGATGTTGAGAAATGTTATAGAGGAGATATTAACCAGAAAGAAGGAACACCTTATTTGTGCTCATGATATTTACAAGAACACCATGTTAGTTCTAAATATAGACAGGATATTCTCATGATATTTATAAGAACACCTTGTTTGTTCTCATGATAGTAACAAGTCCACCATGTTTGTTCTATATATAGACAGGCTATTATCATGCTACTTACAAATCCGCCATGATATTGACAAAAATTTACCAAGTTCCCTCCTCACTTTTCTATAAAAGACCGACCATAAAAGTTTTCAGTGGCAACTCATTGGGACCCCTCTAATGCTAGAGAGTTTTATTCTTTCCTTTCTGTTCTCACCTTCACTTAATAAACTTTCAGTTCTCTTCACCATTTTGTGTCCAGGAAATTCATTCTTTAACTCAGTGAGACAAAAACCTTGCAACCCAGCAACAGTGAAAAGTACAATCAGGCAGAACACTGAGAGATTCAGGGAAGATGAAGCCATCAGATCTAGTTTGTGAATGTCTGTGACATGACAGTAAGAGCAGAGAGAAAAGCTTTCCAATCTAGCGTCTTCCCCCTGAAACTGCTCTTGCCAACAATACTAAATGCCTCCATGTTGCCAAAATGAACAAACACCAAATATTCCTCATTTCACTAATTTTTTTTTAGCAGATTAGAGACCACTGATTGTTTTCTACTTTCTGAAAGAGACTACTTCTTATATTCATGTCTGCACTTTCAATGTTACTATTGCAGAGAGAGAAAGGCTCATTTCTTATCTCGTCTGAAATAGGAACCCTGCTATTCTCCCATAAGAAAAAAAATTACTTTAATCTATCCCACATCACAATTTCATTTATGAGTTTTATTTATTGTTTGTTGTCTTCTTATCCCAGACTTTGAGTTCCTAAAGATCATGGACCAAATTGGCATAGTGTATAGCAAAATTCACCTCTTGGGGATTATTCAAGTTGATTCATCTGACTACTTTGTTGTTGCAGTTACCAATTTATTGCCTCTGCTCCAAATGTTCCTTTCAATATATATTGTGATGATAGAAAGAGTCCCTCTACTTCTCCTTTGAAGTGAGCATGATATTAAGCTTTCTCAGTAGAGGGCACTATAAGGACATTGTAGACTCTCCTGCAGTTCAGTATGCATGGAAGAACATCTAATGGAGCTGTGCCCCATCCAAGAATGTGTGGTCCCAGTGATTTTGTAGCTTTGGCCTGATGACAACCTTCTTATGGTCCTCTTGACACAGAAACTGGTCCTCTGAAGGATTCTTGGCTGCGTAGGTACCTGGAGGCCTCCTGCCTGCTCTGGCATTCCAATTCCTTCTTCAGGCCCCTACGAAGCTCATTTGTAGCCCAGAAGGTTTCCACCCCCTCTGCCACACGGGCTAATTGCCTGCCCCTGCCTGCACTCTGGAAAGTTGCTGCTTGCTTGCCCAGTGACTGAAGACCAGTTCCAGCTTCAGAAAACCCAGTGAACTTCTCTATTATCCAGTGGAATGAGCTACACTTCACCAAAGTCTGAAACACTTTCCAAGTTTGTCCCTCCTTGAGTACTCCTCTTCACCCACAGAGTACCATTTAGAGTTTCCTGATATCTTCTTATTTTTTTAAATCTCAGTTTAATAATTCTTTGTATTAAGCTTCTCTTGTTTAACCCATTGTGGCTCTGTCTCCTGATTGGCCCAGACTGACACATTTGTATAATATTTAGATGTATGAAAATATTATGATTTAAAAAATTGTCTATTGATTAATGACAATGTAATTAACAATTATACTTTCACATGCTTTGAGATTTATTTCCAGATTAATAAAGAGTGAAATTGAGGGCCTTCAAATTTATGACATAATATCCAGTAGTTCTCCTAAGTAGTTTTACACCTTCCAGGAGAATGTGTGAGAGTTTATAGAAACCTACAGTGTTGTCAAGCATTTAATTTTGTCGATCTGATAGAAGTAATTATATATCACTATTATTTTAATTTGCATTTCACTGATTACTAAGGAAGTTGAGTATATTTATGTATTTATTTCCCTTTTAGTTTTCTTTTTGTGTGTGCAAAGTGCTTATGCAAATTCTTTGTCCATTTTTATTGGATTATTGTCTTTTTAAATTACTTTGCAAATGACTGACATATATTCTTGATACTGATTTTTGCTGTCATATATGTTATAGTATTTCCTATTGTTTCTCTTTTAATTTGGTTTTGGGTTTTATTTTTTCTTGATACACATGCTCTTTATTTTTAAAACAAATATATTCAGTGACCCACTAAAAGTTTAACCAGTTTATTTAATGAGCTGTATCTGGCATGGTACAAGCTGAAATGACTTTAGTATTTATTATTATGCCCATTTAAACTCTTCTTGTGAAAATATCTTTTCTACCGTGACTGAGATCTCAGGTAGATTCCATGTATTTTCTGGTAATTCTAAAGTATGAAAATTTCAAGTGTAAACTAAAATAAAAGTTTCAGTATAATGTTCATCTCCTGTCCTCACTCAGACCTGACTTAGGCAAAGACTCACACCAAAGCAAGGTGAGGTGTGGTGGTAACTGAAAGTTTCTTCCTTTTTTCAGTCTTCATTGCCTCTTCTGCTTACTCTTACAATTCTTAGGAAACTTCACACTTGGGTTATCCCCAAGATAAGGGGAGAGTTTGAAGAAAAGATAAGAATCTCAAGGAGCTTAAGTAGCTTTTGAGGCTCTAAACAGGCATCAAGACTCTTGGTGTATCATATATTCAAATGCTGGCTGACTCCTCATGAGGACATCTTCCTCACTTTCTTTGGAGGGTTACCAATCATAGTGCCATGACATAAGCAATACTCTTTACAAAGTCCTTTTCTAAACCTCTGGCTTCCAGCAGTCCATCCTCCCCATCTGTTGGGTTCACCATTTTCTTTCAGTGATTTCTCATAAATGCATCTCCTTTTAAGCAGAATTAGATCCATATCCCTTCAGAAAGACCACATTTGGTCTATGGAAAAGATACCCCCTTTCTATATCGTGGAGTAGGGTCTTACCTCAGTGGTGGGAACTAATTAACCCTAGTTTAAACATATCTAACAAATCTGAAAGTAAGATCAGAATGTTTCATAAAGTTCCTGTCTACCTCAGTGCATCCCCAAACAAAGCACAAGGATATTTATAGGAATACAAACATCTACAGCACCCAACAAGATAAAATCTAAAATATTTATCTAGCCCCTAGTCAAAAAGCATGGGAAAAACCATGGAGATATAACCCATAACAAGGAGAAAAGACAATCAAATGACACTGACTCAAAACTGATGAATATGTTGAATTAGTCAACAAAGATATTAACAGAGTTATTGTAATTGCATTCCATATATTCAGAATGTTAAGTTGAGTTCACAGAAAATGTTTAAAAAGTACTAAACTTAACTTATAGAAATAAAAACTAAAGATCTGTGAGAAAAAATACCCTGGATGAGGGGCACCTGGTTGGTTCAGTCGGTAGAGCATGAGATTCTTGATCTCTGGGTCATAAGCTCCAGCCCCATGTTGGGTGTAGAATCTACAGAAAAAAAATACTCTGGATGAGAGCAACAGATTTAACATTTACAGGAAATGATTACTGAACCTGAAGACATAGCAATAAAAATTATCTAAAATGAATTACAGAGAGAAAATTGAAATAAAAATAAGAGAAAAGAATATCAGTGAGTTCTTAACAATTTAAGTGATCTAAAGTATGTGTAATTGGATTCAAAAAGGAGGAGGGGAAGTGAAGGGTAGTTGGAAAAGAAACTGGGGTGATAATGGGTGAAGTTTTTCAAATTTAATGAGAACAATAAAGCTCTAGACCCAAGAAGGTCAATAAACTGAAAAGACCATGAAGAAAGCTAGAGAAGAGCCAACCATAAATTAATAGCTCAAAACAAATGATAAAGAGAAAATTTTAAAAGTAGCCAGAAAAAATTACATGTTATATATAGGGCAATGAAGATAGGAATTATGGCAGATTTCTTTATAACAGCAATGCAAATGAGAAGAAAGTTGGACAATATACTTAAAATATTGAAAGAATATTACTATTAACATAGAATTCTATACCCCTTAAAACATCTGTTAGAAATGGAGGCAAAATAAAGACTGTTTGGATACACCATTAAAAAATTAATCACTGGCAGACATTTGGGCTGAAGTTAAATGGTAACGGATGGAAGTATGGATGTATAAAAAGGAATGAAGAGCACTGGAAATGATAACAATGAAAGTAAATATATAAGATTTTTAAATTATTTAAATAAAAATAATAACAACATAGCATGGTGCTTATAATATATTTAAAAGTAAACTGTATGATGAAATGGTATAAAGGTTGGAGGGGAAGGGAGGAAGTATGCTAGTAAAAAGTCCTTATAATATAAATGAAGTAACACAATATCACCTGAAAGTGAACTGTGATAAGTTAAAGTAAAAATTATAAACCTTAAAGCAATACTACCTAAAATAATAAAAACAGTTTTAACTAATAAAATAGCAAATGAGATAAATGGAAGAAAAAAAAAATCTAACCAAAAGAAGGCAGAAAAGGAAAGTAGAACAGATCAGGAAACTAGAAAACAAATAGAATGATTATAAATTTAGCACTAACCATATCAATAATCATAATAAATATAAATTGTCTAAACACCTCAATTAAAAGCCAGTGATTTTTAGATTATATATATTCTGAAGAGCAAGAACCAGTTAAATGTTGCTTATAAGAATCATACTTTAAGCATGGAGACCAAATAAATTAAAAGTAAAAGGTTGCAAAAATTTTACACCATGTTAATACTAAGCAAAAGAAAACTGAAATGGCTAAATTATTATAAAGCCACTTAGATTTGAGAGCAAAAAATACTTCTAGGGATAAAGAAGGTAATTTTTTAATGACAATGACAGTCAGTTCATCAAAAGGAAATAACAATTCTAAATGTGTATGTACCTAAAAAACAGAACTCCAAAATACAAAAAGAAAAAAAAAAGAAAAAAAAAAAGGAATGCAGGAACAAACTCACAATGGTAACCAGAGATTTTAATACTTTTATTTTCAATTAATAGACACAATAAGCAAAATAATCAGTAAGAAAACAAAGAATTTAAACAACACTATCAAAATCTGGATCTAGGTGACGTTTACAGAGTGCTTCACAGAGCAATGGCAAAATAGACATTCTTACCAAGAGCACATGAAACACTTGCCAGTACAAAGCTATAAGTCCTGAGCCATAAAACAAATCTCAATAAATGTAAAGTTATTCAAGTCATACAAAGTATGACTACAGAATTAAATTGGAAGTTAAATGACAGAAGGGTCCCCGGGAAATTTCCAAATATTTAGAAACTAAACCCCATGTGTCTAAAACGCTCATAAAAATAAATCACAATCAAAAGGGGAATCAGGAAATATTTTTAACTGAGTAAAAATGAAAATTTATCAAACTTTGTGCTACGATGCTGAAATAAAACTTAGTGGAAAATTTCTAGCATTAAATGACTATGCTAGAAAGTCTCAAATCAATTAAAACTTCCACAAGAAACCTCACAGAAATCTTTTTTACCTTAAGGTATGTAAATATTTCTTAGAAATGACACCAACAACAAATCCATAAGAGACAAAATTAATGTGGATTTTGTCAAAATAAAAAACATCTTTTTTTGAAAAGATACTATTAAGAGAATAAAAATGACAGTTACAGGCTGGAGAAAATATTGCAAATTACATGTCCGATAAAGGACTTGTATGCAGAATAGCTAAAGAACTCTCAAAAGTTAGCAATAAGAAAATAAACAATCCAATGTTTTTAAAATTAAAAATGAGAAAAAGATTGAAAAGACATTTCAGAAGTGAAGGTATACAGATGGCAAGTACTCACAGGAAAAAATGCCAACATCATTATTATAAAGGAAACCACAATGAAGTTCCCCTAAATGCCTATCGGAATAGCCCCGATTATAAAGCCTGACAATAACAGTGTCAGTGAGGATGTGGACGGACTGGAACTCTGTACATTGCTGATGAGAACGTAGAGTAGTATGACACTGTGGAAAACAGTTTGTCAGTTTCTTAAAAGATTAAACATATAGCTACCATAGTATCTAGCTTAAGTATTTATCCAAGGGAAACGAAACTATAGGTTTATACAAAGTCTTGCACATGAATTTTTATAGCAGCTTAATTTGTAATAGTAAAAAGTTACAATAAATTAAAATGTCAAGAAAAAGTGGATAAAAGTACTAACATATTCATATTTTGGGGGATGCTATCCAGCAATTAAAAACAAATTGCTATGGGGTGCCTGGGTGGCTCAGGCAGTTAAGCCTTGGACTCTTGATTTTGGCTCAGGTCTTGATATCAGGGTCATGGGGTGGAGCCCTGTGTGGGTCTCTGCACTGGGCGTGGAACCTGCTTAAGATTCTCTCCCCCTCTCCCTCCGCAGCTCTCCTCCTCTTTCTTGAAAAACAAACAAACAAACAAAAAACCAAAACCAAAACAAACCCTAATTGCTATGAATGCATCTCAAAATAATTATGCTGAGTAAAAAAATTCAGAAAAATTATATTCTAGAAAGTGCAAATTATATAGTGGCAAAAAGCAGATCAATGATTGGGGGACAAACAGGAGTGTGGGGGCAGGAAGTGATAAAAGAAGGGATTCCGAAGGGGGTACAGGGACATTTTTGACATAATGGATGTGTTCACTATTTTGATTGTGGTGGTGCTTTTGTATTTTTGCATGTGTAAAATCTTATAAAAATATGCATGTTAAATGAAGGCAGTTTATTATATGGCGATTATACCTTCTGTTAAAAAAAAAAAAGGAAAAGGAAACTCATTGAACTCTCCACTTAAAATTAGTGGGGTTTTTGTATGTAAATGAGAATTCAAAGTTGTCACGTAAAATAGCAATGGCCTCAAGTTCTTTAAATTTTATGCTTCAGACCTTTTAATAATGCCTTAAGTTTATCATCAAACTATTAAAATACGTGCAATATTTAAACCATAGCATTGCACCAAAAACTACCCAGAAACTCCTCAATGTCCTTCAGTTTTCAACAATTTCAGCTATTGCTAATAGTTTGATCCATAATTCTTGCTCATCTTTCTCTGTGTTTATACAAATATATGCAGGCGATGAGAAGTAATTTTGATTGTTTCATTTTAAAAATTACAATGCCAAAAATATTTAATAAACTTTAGGATAGCGTGGGTGCTTTCTAAGAAATACTATTGATACATGGTTTAAGATGGGATAGCTTACTGGGGTGCCTGGGTGGCTCAGTCAATTAAGTGTCTGCCTTTAGCTCAGGTCGTGATCTCAGGGTCCTGGGCTAGAGCCCCATGTTGGGCTCCCTGCTCAGCAGGGAGTCTGCTTTTCCCTCACCCTCTGCGCCTCTCCCAGCTCATGCTCTCTCTCTCTCTCTCTCTCTCAAATAAATAAATCTTAAAAAAAAAAAAAGATGGGTAGCTCATTAAGAATTGATATTTTTATAATATTGTGTCTTCTTATCTAAGAACAAGCTATATTTTAATGCTCTCCTGCATTATAACTCCATCTTTAAAATCAGAAACATTTTAAAAAGTGAAAGTGGGAAGAAATTTTTGAAACCTGTATCGGTAAATATAGATAAAAGGATACTATACCTAATGCTATAAGAAAAATTAAAAGCTTCTAGAAAAAAAGACAAAGTATATCAACAGCTCATTCTCAAAAATAAAATTTAAATGGGCTGAATGGTGGCCCCCTATTCAGTCCTAATTCCTAGAAACTATGAATGTTAGTCTATGTCATAAAGTTCTGCAGATATGATGAATATAAGGACTTTGGGATGTGGTTCTCTTGGATTAACAAGATGGGTACTTATGCCACTGCAGTGCCTGTGTAAGACATCATAGAGACACAGCCACAGCCCGTGAATGAGTCCTCGTGGCCACCAGATGCTGGAAAGGCAAGGAACCGATTCTCCTCTCGAGCCTCTGGAGGGAGTGAGGCCCTACCTACTAATACCTTGATTTGGGCTCAGTAAAACTGATTTTGGACTTCCAGTCTCCACAACTTCAAGAAAATAAGTTTCTATTGTCTTATGTCACTAAGTTGATTGTAACTTGTTACAGCAGTCACAGAAAACTAATGCAAGTGGGTAATAAACATTAGAAAAAATTTCTACTGCATTAGTAATCTAAAAATATAGATGAAAAAAGATACATTTTAACTGAAAAATTTCAAAAGTTCAAATAAATGAAGATGTCAAGTTAACATGAAAGTGGTTATCTCTGGATAGCTCTGTTCCTGTATTTCTGTTTTATGTAATTTCCTAAAGCTTAAAGTCTTCCATGTAGATGGCATGGGACGTAATAGAAAGTACTCAGGAAAAGATGAATGGCGCAGGTTTGTTGAGTTTACCCCTAATTTAGCAAAAAGTTTTCTCTTTTATGTTCTAAACTAACCCCATTTAGATATGCACTATAAAAGTCAATATCCCCTGTGTCCACTCTGCAGCACACCCCTTAAGGTGATTGTAGGCTACTGATCGATGATTCGTAGGTTTAAAAACCAAACGAACTTCAGAGACATGGCTTTCACTGGCATTCCTACATAGCTGGCAGATGTACTGATTAGTACATTTTTTTTTTTTACAATAATGATTTTAACATCTATCTGCTTCAGCTAACAAGAATTTTTTTCTAAGTAAATAATCAGACATTTGAACAAGGATCTCTAGGTAAGAATATAGGCCATAGGTAATTTAAAATAGTGAAAAACTATGATACTCTTTGGATGTCCAGCACACTCAAGGAGTGGGTGTATAAACTATGGCATAACCAAACCATGAAATTTTATGCAATTATTAAAAACCATACTTGCAAAGAATGTTTAATTGTGTACCTAGAGAAGCACTCTCAAAAAAATGTTCTGTTAAAAGAACAGAGTCATTACAACCAGCCTTATTGAGTACTCACCAAGTATTCCTTTTATGCTCATAACCACATTATTAGGTAGGTGTATTTTTTTATTTCCAGTTGAATGATCAGGAAAACCAAGTTACCGAAAAGGCAAGTAACTTCTCAAAGTTACACAGCCAGAATTAGGAAGGCTGATTATGCTACATCAGACTGTAAACAAAACAAAAATAAAGCCCAACTTTTTATCAAGAAGTCCTCCCTAACTTCCAATACCTAGTAGCCTCGTCGGTTTCAATGACATCACCTCAGTGTCAGCTTCACCTCAACCAATCACGCTCTAGCACTTGAACGTGAGTTTACGTGGGCCAGGGTGTCAATGGCTTCATGCCCAGTGCCTGGCATACCTATACCCCAGGATGTACAGTGTGTCAGAACTATGGACTCACACTTTTGTATATTTACCAAAGAGGATACATAAACATATGTTAAGAAAATCTCAAAGTCATAAAATATAATATTTTAGAAATAAATAGAAGAAAATAAAAGGGAACTCGAAGAGCAGGAAATTTGCAGCAGGAAACACAGGGCAGCAGAGCCAGGCTCCAACTGTTTCTAAGATCCAGATACTCTTGTTAGGTATGAGTTCCCAGGGCCTCACGTAATGCTTCCTGAGTCCTGCACAGAAACTTTTCATCATTTCTACAATGCTTATTACTTTGTTAAAAACATGCAAACAGCACAGGGCAATGAGTTTGAAGTGATAAATATGTTTAATACTTTGACACTGGAGGCTCTTTCCAGATGCAGAGTAAATGATGCCTGGAGGCCTTTCAATATTTTTGGAGTTTTAATAACAAAGAGTCTGGCAACCTACAGTAATCTGGGGATAAGTGAGGCATCTACACCCACAATTTATTATAGTTTTCTCTTCTCCTGGCATGTGGGTCTCACATTTCTCACATGAAGGAGTGTGAGGCACTGGTTTGCAGTTGCTCTGCTGATCACAATGATTTGCATTATCTTAATTTTGTAAAAATTATTAAATCTACTTCCTAGGTCAATATCTATATTTTTTATTCCTTTTTCTAGTAAGGTCTTCTCTTTGTCTTTCTGTTTCTGTCTCTGTCTCTCTCTCTTTCTCTCGGCCAGGCGTGTATATACGTGAGCAGGTGGGTAAGTATGTTCATGCATATGTATATGACTCGATAAGTACATACTGAACACCATAATCAAGTTGTCGAGTGAATTTTATCAGATTGATTTTGGAGTTGAGTGCAAATTTCAGATCTCCGCAGTGCCCAGCTTAGGACCTTGCAATATACAAACACTATCCATAGTGATAAAAAGCCGTGAGGCATAGCACAATGTGATTTTCAAAATTTCATATGCACATGAATCACCTGGGGAACTTGTTAAAATGCAAATTCTGATTCAGTAGGTCTCAGATGGTCCCTGAGATTTCGCTTTTCTTCCAAGATCTCAGGTGATAGCAGTGCTGCTGGTCCACAAATCACACCCAGAGTAGCAAAGGCAAAGTGGAAATCACATAGAATATGACAGACCTGAGCCCAAATCTCTGCTCAGCACTTATTGGATATATATACCTTCTCTGTGTTTTCAGCAATTCTTCTGCTGTATGAAGTGGAAAGTAAAAACTAACACAATGGGTTGCTGCTGTGACATAATGACATTGTGTCTGTACAAGCACCTGCTGAACAGTCCATATAGAATGAATGTCAGGAGCTTTTTAACCTCTCTCCATGCCAGGACCATGAAAGGTCTATGAAGAATGTGACAATCTTAAATGCCCAAGGAAGCATTTTTCAGAATGCTATGAAGTATGTTTTAATGTCAGCCTTACACTGTCTCTAAGAAAGAAAAAAAATTCTACTGTTGCAATGACCATTTTATTTCATAGGTCTCAATCCATGAGAAATTTTTGGCAATAGTACTTTCTACAAATAGTTTTCAGGCTGGACATAGTATCAGAGAAATGATTTGTGTGCACATAAGCATTCAAAGAAAAATAACAAGAGTTCTGAATACTATATAACACTAAAGCTAGAAATATGTTGCTGTCATCACTATGAAGAGTTTCCGGTGGCACAACTGGTATTGCCTACGGCCACCTTCAGCCTAAATACGTAGCAGAAAAAATAATTTTACAATTTTTTTCCGCTTCATGAATCATAAATCAGCAGAGTTAGAAAAAGTCTAAGTCTCTGATCCAATTTACTTATTTAATAAATAAGGAAATTGGGCCCAGAGGATTTCATGGTTTTTCTCAATGTTACACTGATAGCCATAAAGGGAGCCAGGAATGGCTGTTAAGTGAATGGAAAGCCAATCTAATGCTTTGGGGTGTTATAACTTCCTAATAGGAACAGATTTTCCTATCCATTCCTAACAAACAGCCAGTGTGATATATTTAAATCTTAGATTACATCATGTCTCCCTACTTGAGCCACAGCAGTACATTTCCATATTACGCAGAAAAAAAAAAAGCAAGGAAGGAAGAAAGAACAGAGAGAGAGACAAGTCTTAACTTGGACTGAAAAGTCTCCGCATGATGTGGCTGGGAAACCCATCTGACCCACCTCCTGCTCCTCTCCCCCTGCTCTCTCCTCACGGTCCCATGAAGCCACACTATTCCTTGAACATGTCAGGTACTTCGGCACATCTGCTGGGACACTCCTCCCCCACAAGGTTCTATGGCTCGTTCTCCACTTCCGGTCCTTTCTCAGCAATCCTCTTCCCTCAGTGGCCATTTCCTGGCCACCTTCTCTGAAGTTCATCACCCCTTCCTCTGATGATTTTTATCCTCTCAACTGCTTGAGCTTTGCCCCCCCAGCCCCATTCTCGGCGTATGTATTGTCCAACATATATTTTTTGGCTATTTAGTTCTTTAGACTAAATAGCATAAAAGCATAAATAAGAATAAATTCTTATTTATTGTCTTTCCTTCCCCTTAGACTATAAGCTCTATAAGGAAGGGATTTTCATTTTTGACTGTTTTATTTATTACTATATCCCTGGTATTTAGCAATCTGCTCAGCACATATTAGGTACTTAATAGGCACTTGTTGAATTAATAAACAAATTCTACCTCTGTTTTGAATTTATTTTACTTTATATGACTCTTTGTAATTCTCGTTTCTCCACTAACATTATCCTCTTGCAGTTACTCTATATATATGCAAAATATATATACATTTATATATGTATGTTTATATCATACTATATGTATTATATTACTCAAATTTGCCTATTGCATATTTGCATGACTTTTTATTGACTACTATGGTGTATTACATTCCCTACCAACAAACTGCCAGACATTTATAGCAATATTTGTATTTGTTTAAAAATGGTTTAAGAATTAGTTTGAGAATACGATCTCTTTAGTTCCTGGAAATGAGACAGCTGTGGAGAAATCAATACACAGAAAATCAAGAAAAGCGGATGAAAAGAAAATGAACCTGACTGTATTTAATATCCTATAAAGTGAAACCACCTCAAAGGACTAGGTTTGCATAGCAGAGGCTCACCTGCTACACCTTGGTGATGTTCAACCCTTCTCTTTCTTCTCTGTATGTTACTGGTGGCTGTGAAAATAAACATGTGAAATAAAACATCAGCCTTAAAAATAGCTTTTATTTCCCTTTGTATTTTGCAACCATCCTTAAAAATAAGTAACAACTCAGACTATATAAGGAAAAAATGTAAAATTCCTTTTCTCTCTTCCAGGACCCAGTTTCCATGGAAATAATGACAACAATGAAAGTCAAGAAAGAATCTCAAGAAGTGCAATAGGAAGCGATTTCCAGCATCTTTTGGCTACTTTGTTAAGCACTTAACACATTATGTCCTTTAACCTTATTAGATCCATTTTAGAGGGAAATTGAGCCTCAAAGAAAAGTAGGAAGTTTTCTCAAGGTCACAGAATGAGCAAGTCTCAGAATTATAATTTAAGCTAAATTCTGTCTGGCCAGATCATGAGCTAACACCTAGGCTATTTCTTCCAAACTTACATTTTTTTTTTTTTTTACCCAAATAACTATTTGATTTCAGAAAAAATATCCAAAAGAAGCAACAATTTGTACATTTGAAATTTCACTTAATTTACATAATATGAATATTTTTCTAATGAAAAGATAGATGTCATATTAACATTTTTCATATAGGCCCTATTGAAAAAAAATCACATTCCACAATTTACTGAATATTGTAATAATAATGAAGAAATTATAAAACAAATATGGAACACCTTTCATGAATTTATAAAGCAATTTGTTCCATAAATTTGTAAAGCAAAAATTTGTGTAATATAGAAAGTGAATAACTTCTCATATTCTGGAAATTATTCCTAATACTCAAATATTTAATTGGGCCAGAATTTTTTTTTAATTGTAGCTCTTCAACATTCCCTTTTTCCTGAATCTGTTCTAAATCATTTTTTCACCTATATGAATAAATTTACCATCTTAACTTTTGGTTCATTTTATAACTTTTCCTGAGTTCTTTCAAGATTCTTTGCAACCATCATATTGGATTCTCTCTTCCTTTGACAAAATAGCCACAAACATGAGACGTGTTTTCAAGAGATACGTTATTTCAACTCAGCATATATTTGTCAAATTAAAACTAGATTCTCAGCAATTTGGAAATCAATAATTGCCTGCCCCAAATAAGGAAATTAAACAATGATTTTTAAAATAATCAGCATTTTATTGAGTATTCGGGAAAACTGCTTTTTATAAAAATGTGCAGATTCATGGTTCACATCGTCAGAGCTGGAAGGAGAGCAACAATGTTTTCGAATCAACCTTCTTTTTATAAATAAGAAATGTGTGCCAGGAGAGATGTGGCAATTTGATCAAGGTCATGTGGAGAACCAGGAGAAAAGTCAAGGAAAAAGCATGGAGAAAGTGAAAGTCAGTTCTTTCTCTTTAGAATATAACTTTTTGCCCTACATTGGGCTCCCTGTTCAGCTGCTCAGTGGGGAGACTGCCTCTCTCTCTCCCTCTGCCTCTCACCCCACTGGTGCTTATTCTTTCTCTCTCATGCTCGTTCTCCCTCTCTCTCTCTCTCAAATAAATAAATAGAATATATTTTTTAAAAAAACATAGAACTTCATAAGAACTAACTCTGCTTCTGCTCTTGACCTCTATAGGCTATCCACACCACAGCAGTCAGGATCAGCTCTTTAAAATGAATATCAGCTCATGTCACTTTTCTGGTGAACCCTTGAAAATGGCTTCCCATCTCAGCATAAAAGCCAAAGTCTGAAAAAAAAAAAAAAAATCAAAGTCTGAAAATGCCAGTAAGACCCTACATAATCCAGTCTCTTGTCTTCCTCCAACTTCATCGTCTACTCTTATAGCCATGGCTCAAGTTCCTTCAGTTGTATTTAGCTTCTAGTTAACTGTTGGCCTCTTCCAGAGAGTCTTCCACCAAATAGTCACATGACTAACATCCTCTCAAGTTTTAGTTCAAATATCACTTACTCAACGAATCTTATTGTGACCGCCATGTTTTAAAGTACAACCCATGTCTCTGGGGCAGCCAGCATTCTCATTCCTTCTATGCACCTTCATTTTTTCACAGCTTACACCATCCTCTAACATCTTTGAACACTTACCTATTTACTGTATTTGTTGTTATTTTTTTCTCTCCTCCTTTGCTATATTGAGCAAATTTGGGAGTTTAGTTCTCTGGTATATCCCAAGCACCAAATAACTATTTAATGAATCAGTAAATGCATGAATAGGCTGACAACAGTTGTTTTAATCTTAATGTAAACTTGAGCTTAATAATATTGAAGGCTGGAAAACCATAAGTTAAATCAACACACTGTTTTTTTAAAGATTTTATTTATTTGCTTGAGAGAGAGTGAAAGAGAGAGCACAGAGGGAGAGGGAGAAGCAGACTCCCCTCTGAACAGAGAACCCCATACGGGACTCAATCCCAGACTCTGAGATCATGACCTGAGCCAAACACAGACGCTTAACCAGCTAAGCCACCCAAGCGGCCCCAAATCAACACACTATTATAAATTTTTTTAAAAAATGCTCAAGAGGAAGCACATTATTATATTACAGTATAACTGGTACGGTGTGCTAGAATACACAACTGTCCAATGCAATTTCTTGGGATTTGGATTAAGAGTAATAGGACTTAACTTTCCAAGGATGATACTACAATTTAACCACAATATGGTGTTTGGACTAAGAAACTGACAATGCTAATCACATGTGTCATTGATGGTTAATGCTTTACCACAAATGCCCCTCCAGATGTTAGCTTTTCAAGCACAGGCTGGTGGAAATGGAAACATTGTTTTAGTATCTAGGACTAAGAGTTCTGTCTAATTTCAAGTCATTTTGTGCAGTTCAAAGTTCGGAAAGCGCTTCCACATGTAGTATATCACGTAATGCGCCCAAATTTGTGAGAAAAACAGAGAAGAATCATCCCTTTCCACAAACCACTTCTTCCACACTGGACCACCAGGCACTCTGTGAAGAGACGATGAGTCAGTGGAAAATAGTCCACAAGCCATTCTGTACTGGCAAGGTCTAGCTGCCACTTCTCCACTAATTAAGCACTATTTATTTTTCCACAAATAACTCAAATGTTACCTCATTTGTTCATTTATTACTTCTTCCTCAATACTCCCATGGCACTTTGTAGCGCTAATATTGGAAACAGCAGATTCAGATACACATTGGATCAGATTTTACTTGTACTCCTCTCTGTTCGTTTCTCCCATTAGGAAGTGATCTTCTCCACTTGATATTGGAAAGAGCGGAGGCTTTGGAACACACCAGACTTGAACTAAAAATACCAGCTCTAGCGCTCATTAAATAAATAACCGTTAGGAAATTCTTGAAGGTCTCCAAGCTTTTGTTTCTTATTTGGAAAAAGCAAATTCTACTGTCTCCACAAGACTGTGTCATAAGACTTAAAGAATGTATTTATGTAAAGCAGCTGACCCGTTTATTACCTAGTGCAAATATAGTACTTACGGAATACCAGGCAATGTTTTCAGTACTTTGCATTTGTTCATTTTAATCTCCATAATATCTTCAAGAGTTAATACCTTTATTTACTTCATTTTACAGATGAGAACATGGTGCATAGAGAGGTTAAGTAAACTTCACAAGTCATCCAGACAAAAGGCAGTAAACCTGGATTCAGATCCACGCAGACTGGCTTCAGGGTTTCTGCCATCCTGCTTCTTCAGGAGAAGAGAAATGCAATGAGGGCAAGTGGCATGCTCAAGGTCACACGGCCAAAGGTAGTGTGAGTAGAATTAGGATCTTCATGTTCTTACTACTGAATGAGAGCATGGTCCAATATATCATTCTTCTACCAATTAAATACATTTGAGAATTTATAGATCAAAGTTAATGATTCATTTAAGTGCACCTTAGCTGTGGTTTTGCTCAACCAAACAGTAGCTGCTCTTTCTCTGCAGAGATCATGGGAATAATATCTACTTCCCCAAATCAGGTCGTACCATTAAATAAACCCATGCATATTACTGTTCTTTGTTAGCTGTGAGGTGCTATATTACCAACTGTGTTCAGGACCAAACCTACTAATATTCATATCATACCACCTTCTAACAAGTGGGTTAGAATATGTGGGAAAAGATAACTGAACTTAAGCGGAGGAAAGAAATGAGAAAAACATGCCATTTCTCTCAGGGGTATGATCACAAACCATTCCTAGAAAAAGTTGCTTTTAATTTTTGTGAGATTTCAGTATTCCCCTGAAAATAAGTACGGATTGAAATGAACAAAGACAGATGAATTTTCACTTTGAAGCTCTGAAACTATCCAGTAAAGATTGTTTTAGATTCACTTATTCTTTTCCTATAATTTTTTCTTTTTAGTCTTTTCAAAACAAACTTGACTGTAACACTGATTATTAGATTTTTCACAGCCAGTGTGTGAGGATTGCCACTGTGAAGATTATGAACTTTCCTCATAAGGAGTTTTCAAATATTGTGTTTTCCCCTAGGAAATTTGAGAAGAGTTTAAGTTCTTGATTTAAAAAACAACAAAATCAATTTCTCTTGCATTGCTACCTTGCATACTAATTTAGTGGGTGTCTAATAATTTTTAAAAGTCTTAAGTGGCTTTTAAGCCCATTTTAATGGCAAGGTTTTAGAAAGGAGATAAACACAGCTTTTGATTTTTACAATATGCATATTTGTTTTTGCATCTTGAGAGTCAGAATCATATGAATTTTGAGTAGAATTAGTGAAATACACTAAAATATAATAAATATTTTTAAAATTCATGTTGCTTTATAAATATGTAAACTACAAATCCTAAACATAGATTACACAGAGATTTAATTTAGTTCTTGCTGTTCTAAAAGACATTACTTTTTGTTTATTTTGTTGTTGTTGCTCAGAGCAGTTTAGCTGCTTTGACTGCCATAAGAAATTCACAATCTTTATTGTATTATATTTTTAGGGGGACACCAAAGTATTTGGTCACTTAAATAATAAAGAAGACTTTTAAAGAATCATTAAAAATCACTTTAAGTTATGTATAGGAACATATTTAAGGGAAAGGAGATGTCAATAGCCAGATTAGTCTATCATGAACTGTAGTTCTAGCAGTAGTTATGATTTTACTGACAATTACAGGGAAATGTCTATCTTGCTATAAGAAGCCCATACTCTATTCATCCACCAGGTTTTCTAAGATAGAAAAACTAGTATATTACAGTGACCTTAGCTTCATTAACATACTGCCAAATAATTAAGTTATAATAGTTTACTTAAAAAACATATTGGAAACTTATGCATTGTAATAAACCAGAAGAACCTTCTTTGAGTCCTGTACCTCATTTATGAGAATAATGGAACCACTCTGTTTCTGTAAATTTTTGCCTAAAAAATACACTCACGTCAGATTAACTGGGGGAGTTAGGCGTCTCCTGTTACAATCCTAGCATCTGTGATTCTTTTATTCTTTGCCGAGAACCCCTGATATTTATTGAAAGTTCTAGAATAGGCCAATAAGCACATTCCATATCACTGCCATGTTTATTAGTGAAGTGGTTGGCAGGTTACCTTTAAAAAATGTCCTTTTCGTAGTACATCTAGGAACTTTTCTGGGAGCTCTATCTTTCTCTGAATGGTGCGGTGTCTACACATGAGTTGAAACTGGGGCAGACACCTTGTCACTGAGGGTGAGGCTACTTTGAAAACTAAGTCTGGGTAGGACATGATTTACAGTTGTTCTACTGATAGAGATTTTTTTCAATTACATGTGACAACCAATTCCTTTCATTATTTAAGCCCATTAACATTGTTTTTTGTTTTATGTGACCAAAAGCATTTAACTGATCAGTTCGTTTCCCCAGTTTTGTTCCCTATGTGTGAATGCATGGTTTCGTGAGTCTAAAGATTAAAATAGTGTAAGTGATTTTTTAAAAACAAACAAATTTGTAACTAGAATTTCTGTTGCTTTGTAGTAAATCTCTGGTTATGCCAAAAGTATTCATTCCCCCATCTTATTTTTATTTGAATAATAATAATAAGCTGAAAAGCAGGTAGAGAGAAACTGAATTGCATTGGAGATACAGCCTTTAGGGAGGTAACAGGTTAAATGAGGTCATAAAAATAGGCCCTAATTCAATAGAACTCGTATCCTTATAAGAAGAGAAAAAAACATCAGAGATCTCTGATGAACACAGCAAAGTTCAAATGAGGACAAAGTGAAAAGGTAGCCATCCGCAAGCTGGAAAGAGAGGTCTCACCAGAAACCAACCCTGCTGACACCTTGACTGTGAGAAAATAAGTTTCTGTCACTAAGTGGCCCAGTCCGTGGTCTTTCGTTACGGCAGCTGTAGCAGACTAATGCAGCAGCTGTTGAGAAATTAATATAATATTATTTCAATCTTTAGATTGGTTGGCCTTGTTTATAAGACATTCTAAACTTTAAAAAGAGATCAAAAACACCGTTCCTTCTCCTCTTCTGGAAAACTGGATGTATTTAAAAAACAAAATGAAATCATCAAGAACATGAGTTGAAGCAACTACATTAAATGTTTGTGGGGAGGGGGGATTTGGAGAGGATGAGGACTCCTCCCATGAGGGGATTTGGTGAGGTTGTTCGGGTCAGGATATGGAGTCCTGCTTAGAAGTCCTTGGCCCGGAGTAGACCAACTGGGACCCGGTATAGAGTTTAAGGAAGAATAACGTGAAATGGGAAATTCAGACCAAATTCTCTTTTCTCTTAGTACTCTGACCATTGGACCGGTCACATACAAATCTTAGGAGCTTTTATGGATCTTCTCTATTACCTCTTTCCTTCTCAAGCTATCACAAGTCCGCCCTAGTTTGGTGGCAGGACCCAGCATAGCTAGGGCTCTTGCAGATGCTCTATCTCCCTGCAGCTCGCTCGATCAGCTGAAGAACCAGCTAGATGAATCTGAAAACCTGGGGCTACTCCACAGCTCACAGCCTCCACCCAGAGCCTCTCTGCACTTGTCCTCCTTCTAATTCCAGACTTGGATGAAATTCCAACCTGAGTTGGCATGAGATATGCCTTCCTGAGCAGATTTGAGAGAGACCATGTATGTAACTCAAAGATGAGGAGGTGAATCACACAGCTGATGGGAAGCAGGAAACATGAAACGAGGGAGATGAAATCCCCCTTTCTTGGTCTGTGACTCAGTGTGCATTATCCTTGGAATTCCTCGGAAGACATCTTAGGTACCATGGAGCGCAGAAATACCAACAAAGCAACCTGCCCATCTTGCATCTCATCTTAAAGCACATTACTTCACTCTTTTAATTACTTCGATTCTTGTCTCTTAATAACTCTTTCTTCCTTAGGTTTGACCTTCCCAAATAGAATATCATAACTTTAATCCCTGTCTCAGGCCCTGCATTCTAAAGGACCAAATAAGATACAAAATCATGAATATCAGAGGGAAAATCAAGGCACTGGTATATGGGTCAGACTGCTGAGACATGACTTTAGACTAAGCCTAAAGAAAATGGGGCAACAAGACTCCTTAAGTCTCATATATTTCCCATTCCAATTTACCATTATAGATCAGTTAGACATTTGCAACCAAAGCCATAGTAATATTGAGGTCATGTATCTAAATTGTTCTCTGAGCCTATGCTCTTGATACATAGCGTGGAAATGAAGCGTGCTATGAAAATCTTATAATCAATGAGGAGCTGAGTTGGTATGCAAACCCCAGGCTTCTGGCATCTCCATTATTTCACAATTCCTGATCTACTCTTATGAGCTTACTAATAAGGAAAACAAGATTTTCCCTGGCAAAAAAAATCTATTTTTAATGATATCAAAGTAGTACCAGGGTATTCTTAATTAAATACCCACACATTTTTGCATAATATATTCTGAGTTTTCCAGAGTAAAGTATCAAGTTATTGAAATTTATTTTTTAAAGTGCCCAAATATATCTTCTAAGGTGCCAGCAAATAAAAGTGTATTTATTACTGGCTGGCAAATTAACAAAGTAGCAAGATTATGCTCCCTGAGAAAAATGTTTATTGTCCTAGGAAAACAGTGACGGTTATTTGGCCATAAAAATAAGTTACCACCAGAACAAGGTTTAAAGCCATCCCCTTGGATCAATTACTCTCAGTGACGCTTCTGAAGGCCAGCAAATCAGTAACAGTCTGTGCTTCTGAAATTGGCCAATTCAGCAACTTCCTCACTTGACTGAACACCCTTCTGAAAGTAAGCGATAAGTCTGTCTCTCTTAAGCAGCTTTCCCTTGCTTAGCAAACAATAAATTCAATACTTTGTTTTAGATACTGGGTGGGCATTCGACTCTTTGGCAGCTTGAATTTCTCTTCTTCCTCTTGAGTTTTTAGTTTTGCATTGGTCTTTTATGATCACAGCTGTAAATATTTTCGGTATCCCGGCGTATAATTTCCACGGACATAGAATCTAAAATATTCCACTTTTATTTTTTATCTAAACCCTAGTACTTTCAAGTATTATCCTTTTCAGAGTATCTCTTGGATCCATGAAGACAGAACTTGCTCACTTTAGAGTAATTATATCTTTAACCTCTCATGAGGTCAGAAGAAGGAGAAAATTTAAAAATATAGCGTGTTTACCATGTGTCAGACACTCTACTGTATCGCTTAACTTTTTAAAAATAGTGAAACTTTTTCCTGGGATGAACGATCTGCAAATTAAGTAATTTGAATATGTATCTTTTCTATCTTAATGAGAATTTTGTCTTAGACCTACATCTTTTAATAGTTCATGAATCAATCCAATTCTTGAAATTTATATCAAGAATTTTTCATTATTTGAAGAATATTTTATTGCTTATGTGAATAACTGGAATGGATTAATTAGTGCACAATCAGTGACTTTATGGCTATTTCCTGAGTCCTTATGAAGGTAACTTATGAGCAATTATTAGTGAAAGAGAGAAACACATTAATATCTAATAAGAAACAAAGCTTGGCCTAGTTGGTCAGATCTGAGATAAATCTTAGAGAATATCTCATTCAATCTCTTCCTTTTAGAAAAGCACACAGAAGCAAAGAAAATTAATTTTTTAAAAGGCTCACATAATTAATAGATAACAGGACCAGAGCTGGAAACTCTGTCACCTTACGAATCCTGTGTGTGTTGGTCATCCAATCATGCCAATTCTCATTCATAATACTGTTTGTTCTGAAACAGAAAGAAATAATCTATCATTTTTCCTCATTGCTCTGCCTCTTCCTGTATGTATGATTTTGGCATGTTACTTCAACTCTTAGAACCACATTTTCTTATCTAATGATGAATAAAGCCCTCCAACGCCTCCAAATAGTGATTGGAATATATTTTTCTCAATGTCTGTCTAATATAATTTATTTTCCAACTCCACAGTATTAGCTTCTGAGGGCTGCCAAAGCAAAGTGCCACAAATTTGGTGGCTTAAAGCAAAGGAAATTTATTTCCTCACAGTTCTGAGGGCTTAGTCTGAAATCAAGGTGTTACCAGGGCCATGCTCGCTCTGAAGGCTATAGGGGAGAATGAGTTTTAGGCCTGCCTCCTAGCTCCTAGTGTCCCCAACGATCCTTGGTTTGCAGATGCTTCACTTCAATCTTCACCTGTGATTCCACATGGCATTCTCCCTCTGTGCCTTTGTGTCACTTCCTTCTCCTTGGATGGACACCATTCGTATTGGATTAAGGCCCCACTCATCGCCAGTATAATCTCAACTCTTATCTTCATTACATCTGCAAAACCCCTATTTCCAAGTAAGTTTTCATTTCATTTTGTTCAGAGTAAGAAGCCTTCAGTATACCTTTTTGAGTACACAGTTCAACGCAAGACATACAAGAATGTTATTTTGAGATGATTGTTGTGACTGATGCTCTGTGAATTTCCCTGACATTATTGATATACGGTTCTATGTTACAAAGCATAGACAGAACGAACATGAATAGGATGGGATAGGTATTGTCGCAATAATAAAATAAATTATTCGTTTATTTTTAGTGGAAGATTGGAACTTTATCTGTACTCTAATGATACTAATCCAGAAATGCTGTCTTAGTTTACCATTTACATATATTTTTAAAATTTTTTAAAAAGACTTTTATTTATTTGAGACAGAAAGTGAGCAGGAGGGAGAGGGAGAGAGAATCCAAAGCCGACTCTGGGCTAGGCGCAGAGCCTGATGGAGGGCTCTAGCCCAAGGCTATGAGATCATGCATGACCTGAGCAGAAACCAAGAGTCAGATGCTTAACACCACCCAGTTGCCCCTACCATCTATAATTTAATTAAAATTTGCTTCTGGATATGGGCTAGTGTATTTAATTTCTGTCATATTTTCAGTTGGCAGCCCTTAGAAATCATAAAAACTGAAATGGCAGTCAACCACACAACAAACCATTCTTTAAATATTCATTGTCTGCAATACTTTCAAGAATTCTCACTTAGCTAAGAGAAGTGTTGCACTCCCGTTGCCGAATTTCAAAGCTGTTCTAAAAATTAAGGGAAAAAAAATTATCGTGTGAAAGAATGTGTTCTTCTTGTGAAAGAATGTTGACGTATGCCATCTTGAATTTCTAATTATGCTTTGTGAGTATTTTCAAACAAAAAGCACCACACAAACTCTATGGTAAATGAAAACAATGAAACAGAATGTTAATTGAATGTAGCAAAGCAGCAACCAGTAATGTATCATACTAGCATTACTTAAATTCTTAGTCTGGCTATATTTCTTGAGGTTCACTTCACAAGTACAATGGATTATCACAATATTAAGAAGCTTGCTAACTTCCCTGTAGACCCCAACATCTACATGCCAAACTTAACAGCTATGTAACACAAATAAACAAAACAAAGCAAAAATCTTTGCTATACAGAGCTTTCTTTAACTAAAACTGAAATAAGAAAATAATTTTATCTGTAGCTTTACCTCTATACAAATTCTAGTCTAAAATGACCGTAATATTCCCTCTAATTTTACTTATTCTATCCTTCCAGTGATTTTGGTGTTTATATTTATGCTCAGTTTACATATATTACTTGTTTGATGCCAAAAGAGAATTTTCTTCCTTTTTATTCATAAATTATATATTCTTTCTCTGGGGCCATTAGCATTAGCTTTATCTCACCTTGGTTTTATCTACGGTTCCCCATCTACTCAGTCAAATGTGAAATCCTGGCATTTCTACCACATTCTTTTTCATTCTTACTGCTCTTTTTGTGATTTTAATTAATTCTGCTCACTTCATGCATATAAGAGCTTCTTAACATCTCCCTAAACTTCAGGTTCTGTCATCAGGTCCTATCTGGACTCTGAAGTCAAATGAATTATATTTTGAGTCATTTTACATTGAGATTCTTTCTCATTACTAATCCTTTGGTGACACCAATTTGCTCATGTCTTATAACTGAAGATGTTAAACTGGCATATAAAAGCTTTCAAAATAGGGCCTTATGTTGCCTTTATGAATTTTCTCCTTATGAATTCCCATAAGAAATGAACTGGTTATTTGAGTCTAAATATATTATAAACATTCTGAATTACAAGCGTTGTTTTTCAAGGTCCCATTACCTAGAATTCTTGTAATCATCTAAATTTTCTCATTTTAAAAAATATACTGCATTACCGGGACTGGTATACAAAAAAGTGAGGACAAAAATATGGTTTTCTAGCAAAATACTGAAAGAGTTATTTTGAAGGAATCCTTTACTAAAAATATAAGGTCGAACCATGTGAATATATATTTCATTATAATAGAACAAGGTTTTCAATAAAACATATTTAAAGAATATCACCAGAGTCTCAAAACGTAGGGAAAACAGCTAAAGACAAACAAACAAAAAAAACAAAACCGCGTAAGTAAGAATTGGGGTTTCCATCGTGACAAAATGCTCCAGCTCTGGGTTTGAGACCTAACACTGGGTCCATGGAAGATGGGAAAGCTGGACGTCTGGATGTTGCTCCAAGACTGGCAGTGGTCTGAAGTGGTCCCCCGCCTCATGCCATCAGCAAAACTAGCCTCTTTGTGAGAGATCAATCCCAAAGGAGGCCTCTGGTGTAATATTAATAATATATGAACCCATAGAAGATAAGATACAATAAACAAGAATCAACAGTATATTTCTAAGCTCTTTAGAAACAGAAATAGTTGTTGATTGAATGTAGAATATGTCTGATCACAATGTTTAATAAATAATAATATAATAAATTTGAGTGGCATGCAGGTTCAATATTGGGATTTTGGGGAGCTGGAAAGAATCTGACATCCATCCTTTTAATGGCAACAACACTGGGAAATCAGCAAAGTGGTGGCTTTTCCTGAACTTATCAGAGAACTAAGTTCTCAGGGCAAACAACTAATTAGAAATCTGGAGAGAGAAAAGGGCCTCCGGGGAGAAACCAGACCCAAGCATTTACTTACCTAGGACAGAAGCCACTAAATGCTGTATAAACTGGCAAGAATTTTCACCTACAAGTTTTTTTACTGTTTTTTTTTTTTTTTAATTCCAGTGTAGTTAGCATAGAATGTTATATTCGTTTCAATTGTTTAACAAATTTTTAAAGGCAAGTGTGGGCAAGAGTGAGTAAGAAGCCTTGAAAGAGGAGGTGTACAGACATAGGAAGCATGCCAGCAAGCTCTTACAGGGAGGATGGGGGGACCTGGAGCCAGCTCTACCACTGCCCATCCCTCACCCCTCACCCCTCACCCCTCACCCCTGCAAGTACTGACTGGAAGGGAGAACAGCAGATGCTGCTTCATCAGCCCAGACTCTTTTCCTATGCCCTTTAGGGGAGGAAGACCTTAATAAGCCTCTAAAAAGTTTCATAATTACTTTAGAATGAAACACAACAGAGTATCTTTGGCAGTTTGTTGAGTCATAGATTTCTTAAGATACGAAACGACATATATATAGAAGATAGATGATAGATGATAGATAGATAGATAGATAGATAGATAGATAGATAGATAGATAGATGATAGATAGATGATAGATAGATAGATGATAGATAGATAGATAGATAGATAGATAGATAGATAGATGATAGATAGATGACAGATAGATAGATAGATAGATAGATAGATAGATGATAGATAGATGACAGATAGATAGATAGATGATAGATAGATGATAGATAGATAGATAGATAGATAGATAGATAGATAGATAGATAGATAGATAGATGATAGATAGATAGATGATAGATAGGTGATAGCTCACAGGAAGGTATATACCTAACAAAGATCTTATATTCAAACAATATAAAGACTCCTAACACTAAATTACCCTTTCTTGCTTTTTTGGGGAATCATTGACATGTATTAAATATAATCTTTGAATTCCACTGCTCTATCCAATAATGAACTATTGGTAAGTTTTTACACTAAGGCATTTTCTTAAGTTAAAGACAAAAATAATACCTCTGCTTTTCTTCCAGATAATACATCTTTTCCATACTTCAACATTGATATCATTTTCAAATATATATATAACATATATAATTGTTGTTTATTAATAACACTCCAGTTTCATCTCTCCAATCAATCCTTATTTCTGATGTTGCTTTGTGCAGTCACTATTTATTTGGATTTTCTCTGAAATCGATCACTGATTTTGCTCATCACTCCATTCCTACTTTCAATTTTCTTCCTCCCGAACAGCACTTTTTTACCAGTTTCCTTAGTGACCAGATACGTCTGATTGGGCGGCCATAACTGAATACCACAGACTGGTTTGCTTAAGCAACAGAAATGTATTTTCTCACAGATCTGGAAAGCCCAAGAGCAAGGCGCCATCAGGGTGGGCTTCTGCTGAAGGCTGCTTCCTGGCTTGTGGACGGCTGCCTTCTTGCTGTGTTCTGTGCTGTCCTTTTCTCTGTGTCCATGTGGAGAGAGAGAAGGAGCAAGCAAACTCTGGTGTCTCTTTCTCTTCCTATACGGACACCAGTCCTATCAAAGTATGGCCTCACATTAGGATCTTAATTATCTTCCTAAAGTCTCGGGGGAGGGGGGGGAGGTATTTATAAAATCCTGAGTCTATTATTTCTTTTCTCTCTGCATGAAAATACTATAATTAGACTCTCACAAACTAACTTCATTTTGGAATTAAACTTGGCAATTAATTCCCTTTGAATTTGTGACTGACAATCTTCCTCCTCCCCTTTTATTTCTTTATTTTTTTTTTAAGATTTTATTTATTTATTTGAAAGAGATAGAGACAGCCAGCGAGAGAGGGAACACAAGCAGGGGGAGTGGGAGAGGAAGAAGCAGGCTCCCAGCGGAGGAGCCTGATGTGGGGCTCGATCCCATAACGCCGGGATCACGCCCTGAGCCGAAGGCAGACGCCCAACCGCTGTGCCACCCAGGCGCCCCTATTTCTTTATTTTTAATTTTTGTAGTAACCTTTTTTAAAACTTTTGATTTTGAGATATACATGCTGTTGTAGAAAATAATACAGAGCAATGCTGGTAAATCCTCTGCCTAGTTTCCCCCAGTGGTGCCATTTCGCATAATTATAGAGCAATAGCACCACAGGAAACTGACAATGATACACTCCATCAACCTTATTCGGAAATTGGCCATTTCACGTACACACATTTTTGTGTGTATTTGTTCTATGCAGTTCTAACATCTGTGTGGTTCACGTCCATCAACACAGTCAAAACACTGGACGGTTTCATTATAAGAACCCCTTTGATAACCACAGCCTTCCGCCACTCCCCCCCCCCCCCCCAGCAACTACTAATCTTTATTAAGGTTCTTAATTTCACCAATTTTGCCATTTCATGAATGTTAATACAGAATGGAGTCATAGAGCTTATCGCCTTTTGAGACTGACTGTTTGCACCGGGCATATTTTCCTTGCAATCCATCCAAGCTGTTGGGTATTTCAACCGTCTGTTCCTTTGTATAACTGAGTGGTGTTCCACGGCGTGGGTGTCTACAGCTTATTTAATCAGTCATCCTTTGAAGGACCTTTTGGTTCTTTCTGATATTTAACTATTTCTTTTTAAGATTTATTTATTTGTTTGACAGAGAGAGAGAGAGAATGAGCAGGGAGAGGGGCAAGCAGAGGGAGAAGCAGACTCCCCACTGAACAGGGAGCCCTACACGGGGGGCTTGATCGCAGGACCTTGGGATCATAACCTGAGCCCCTGAGCCAGAGGGAGAAGCTTAACCGACTGAGCCACCCAGGTGCCCCTCTGGTATTTAACTATTAAAATGAAGTCACCATTAACATTTGTGTATAGGATTTTGTGTGAACATGAGTTTTCATTTCTCTGGGATAAATGTTTACGAGTGCACGCGCTGGATTCCATGCTAAGTGTGTGTTTAGTTTTTCAAGAAACTGGCTACTCTTATCCAGAATATCTGCACTATTTTATATCCTCATATTCTTTCATATATTCACTTCTATCATTGCTTTTTAAGAAATTCACTGCAGTCGTGTTATCTTTGCTTTATGGTCAATCTGCCTTTTATTTCTGGCCTTTAGCTTTTTTCTCCTTGTCATTATGAGGAAACCCACAAGTGGGTTTATATTTGTTTATTGTACCTAATATTTATCGTGTTTCCTGCATATGAAAATTAATGTAAATTATCAATTCTGGAAAAATTTCAGCCAATTCATATTTAATACTTTCCTTCTCCTAAATCTGTCAGATGCATATTAGATCATCTTTTTTTTTTCTCCTCCTCTGTGTCTTAATTTTTGCCCCAGAGTTCTCTGTACCTACTTGGTTTCCTCCAAGGACATGTGATTGTTTATCTCCTGTGTGCTAATAGCTAAATGAATAATTTAAGACACTGAAGTCTCCAGGGACTGCTTTTGACCATGTTTAGTGTTAGAAAGCTCAGGAAATCTCAAGCCGGTTCCTGATACAAACAACAGAGGCCGCACATTGTATTGTTAATCACTCAGCTTTGAAAACAGCTTAGTCATTAGGACAAACAGGGAAATTAGTAGAAGCAATAAGGCCCCAAAAGTTGGTGCCAGAATGAAAAAACAAAACATCCTTGTTCTGAAAAAACAAAGCATCTAATCATCCCGTGGAAGATGATTATTAGATACCCTGATGCCTGCCCACGAGTCCCTGCATCCTTTCAGATGAAGATACTTGATTAATTTTTATTTTCTCTTCATCAGTTCTAACATCTGCATGCTAGATTTTTTCAATTTGATTTTTATTGCAAATCTTTGGCCATAAAGTTTAAATCTTATCCCAATACCACGTCTTATACCTTACCTACTTCCTTAACATACCTCCTCCTTCAACTTGAACTTCCTGTTTAATTGAATGATCTCTTACGCCTAAGTTGACAAATTATGGGTCATTTAAGATACACCTACATTCTGCACACATGTATTCTGGGGGATTTTCCAAACATGTAGTCATATCAAGTCTGATCCAAAGTAACTAAATTATTATTTGAATACCAGCAAATTTGTCTCCTTGTAAAACACATCATTTGAGATCCAGTTTCTTAGAAGACACAGCACTCCTATAATAAGAAAATATTCCGGGAGAGCATGCAATTGGAATGCAGATGAAAGGTTGGCATTGCTTTGCTTTCCAGTGATTTTCAATACAAATTAACTGGAAGAATATGAAAGCAGGCTACTGTATGAAACAAACATGGCTCTTCTGCAGATTTAATCTCTTCTGAGGTCTGCTCTGCCTCTGCTCCGGGGAAACACTCAGGATTGGCCAGTGTCACCCAAGGAAAGAGGTTTGTGGCATGTTTGTTCTGGGGTACTGTTCATTGTGCTATGATGTCCCAAATATGCACTTTCTTAGATCCTTTCTTTAAGCATTTCTCTTTTTTTTTTTTTTTTAAGATTTTATTTATTTATTTGACAGAGAGAGAGACAGCCAGCGAGAGAGGGAACACAAGCAGGGGGAGTGGGAGAGGAAGAAGCAGGCTCCCAGCAGAGCAGGGAGCCCGATGTGGGGCTCGATCCCAGGACCCTGGGATCATGCTCTGGGTCGAAGGCAGACACTTAATGACTGAGCCACGCAGGCGCCCCACTGTAAGCATTTCTAGTATAGGAGAGGAGAGTTTGAAAAACAGCTAAATGCTTGTAGCTGTGAGTTTCCAGAGTGGAGCTGGGAGGAATATACAAAAGTTATTTCCTTATCGTCTCAGTTCTGAGGATCAGAGAATTAGGAAGGGGAGCTCTCACTTACTGCACGTTCACTGGTGTAAGAAGAATATTACCTGACAGCACTTGAACGTATTCTATCACCCAGATACTGTAGAAAATTGTTATGAGAACCTGATTAAGTTTTAATGGCTAGATGAGATAGTCTAAAGCTTTACCATTATAATTCATGGTTATTTTTAATCTTCAGAGTATTTTTTATTAAGCAAGACATTTTACTCTTTAAATTGTGTCAGTGAGTTAATGTTTCCTTGAAGAATAAAAATAATACTTTCAATGATATTTCAAATTTCATAATTCTAGGTGCATAATATTATGTATATGTATTTAATTGGACTAAAACTGAGAAAAATCCACTATGGGATGTTGAAGGACTCTGTAAACAAGCACCACATACTCTAAACATGAAGCCATGAGGTGAATTTTGATGTAGACGATTGAGAAGGAGATTAAATTTCTTTAGAAAAGGAAAAATAAAATGATCCATATATCGTCACTAATAACAAATGAGAATCCATCACTACTGAGCAACCAGGAAATTTAATGTTATATTACTGAAGATTACTCTGACAAACAGATAAAGGATGTAATGTTTAGGACAGAATAGAGAGGTTAAATTTTCTATGACCATAATCTTTGGAAAAAAAGTACATTTATCCCCATGAGGACAAAAGTAAACACATATAAATACCATGGTCTATTTCAAATGTTTTAATTACAGGCTGGATTTTGTGTGAAATAGAAATATAATAGATTAGGGGTGCCTGGGTGGCTCAGTTGGTTAAGTGTTCAGCTCTTGATTTCGGCTCAGGTCATGATCTCAGGGTCCTGGAATTGAGCCCTGTGTTGGGCTTCATGCTCAATGGGGAGTCTGCTTGGGATTCTCTCTCTCCCTCTCCCTCTGCACCTGCCTCTTCCCCAGCTTGCACTCAGTCCCTCTCTAAAATAAATAAATAAATCTTTTTTTTTTTTTAAGAAAAGAAATAGCCTAGATTTAAGAATATGTCAAAGATCTGTGTATTAGCACATATATTGATCTGTACCTTGGAAATATTGCTTTGGACATTGTGCCTACTGGTCTACTTTGCATATATAATAGAATGGCAGCAGCAGAAAACTATGAATCTGAGATTCATAATTTATAGAAGATTGCAAAATATTTAGGAATAATTAGCTGGACTATCTTGACAATTATCAACTTATTTTTAAAAAAGATTATCTTATCAAAGAATGAAAACATATTTTTAGGGCTTTATAATTTTAAAAATAATTATAAAAGGGGGCTTAAATATGATTCTAAATTATATGCATTTGACAATGAACCTGTAATGATGTTTAATAGCAGAACTTATGCGCTTATATGACTTTAGCTAATTTTTTAAAAATTAAAAGCAAATTAATGAACATCAAGTGTTTTAGTGGGCCTCAGCCACAGCTATTCATGAATATGAGTCTACTGAGACACTTGGGATCAATGGCATATCCTCTCCTAGATATGGTACATTTCACTTTACCATGGGCTGATTTGCAGCTAATACATTTCTCTGTTAATGCAAACAGATATCAGTAACAGTGACCGGTTTGCATTGTGTTTGAGTATTTACAATGCACTCCCTAACTTCATTGTCTTTCAGTCTTCACAACACAATTGTAACAGGTAGATCAATGAGACTGTTTACCACTGCTTTCATTTTTTTCTGATGTGAAAAGTAAAACTCTGAAATTATGTGGCTTGTCCAAGGACATATAATTAGTTAATGGAAGAGCCCAAATTCTAGTTACAATAGTCTATCCCTTAATTCACCTTCATTCTGTGCCTTCTATACTATAGAATTTCTCAGAAGAACAACAACATTTTTTCTTTCCCATTATTCTACTTGCTTTTTTGACTTGGACATTTTTTTTAAAAATCTGGTCTTTATTATATACATTTACTTGCAAAATAAGTTCCAATTAAGCTAGATTGAAGGGGGTGGTGTTGGACTGGAGGATATTAACAAGCAAAGAAAGAAGGGTTTTATTTTTCCTCAAAGTAAACATAAACCTAACTGATACCTACCTACCATTATCTGCAAAATGCTTCCTTAAAAAAATTTAACGTCCTATAAATCTGTATCTTGCTGCTGTTGGAGTTCATAGGTTAACTTAATGAATGTCCTGAGAGGGACATCCTAGAGGAGATCAATTACGTCAACAGTGTGAAGCACATGCAAGCATGTGAATTTTCTGTTGCACTTTCATTTTACATACGTAATCCCCACAGGTTATTCTAGGTCAAAACACCGACCTCTCACGTGGGTCCAAAAAAAAGGTATCCAGTCTCGTGATCTGCAGTTTCTGTGGCCTCATGTATTGGACAGGCTAATCCCCCTTGACCATTACACAAGGGTGAACAACTTACAGCCAGATGGAAATGTTCACATTTCCTGTGTTTATTTCAAAAGTCGTCTCCATGGTGATCTATCCAAGTGCTAGTTTTGTGGGTAGCCCGTCTGCGACACTCAAGTACCACTGGGCCAACCCAACCCCAAAACTTCCACTGTAATCACAGCCAGAGCTCCTGCCCTTCACAGTTTTCAATAACGCGTGGCAGCACGGCTCTTTGCATTGCCACCTGGCAAGGCTTTTGCATATTAACTGGATGTGTTATACTTTTAACTTTCTGATCGACACAAATACGATAGATAATGTTCTGAGGAAAAAATACATAAATTCCCGAGGACCCACGTGACTAAAACGAGAGGGAGGAAATGTCTTTACGCAGAGCTACTTCTGCTGATTTCTAACAATTTTCTCGAGGATTTTGTAGTCTCAAAATTTGTGTGCCATAAAAGCTGCATTCATCTTTCTTTTTTTTTTTTTTAAAGATTTTATTTATTTATTTGACAGAGATAGAGACAGCCAGCGAGAGAGGGAACACAAGCAGGGGGAGTGGGAGAGGAAGAGCAGGCTCCCAGCAGAGGAGCCTGATGTGGGGCTCGATCCCATAACGCCGGGATCATGCCCTGAGCCGAAGGCAGGCGCTTAACCGCTGTGCCACCCAGGCGCCCCTGCATTCATCTTTCTTGATAGAATGAGATTTGGAAAGAATAATGGATTCTTAAAAACATACTACTGGGGCACCTTGGTGGCTCAGTCAGTTAAGTATCTGACTCTTGGTTGGGGCTCAGGTCATGATCTCGCAGTTATGGGACTGAGCCGCACGTCGGGCTCGTCTGCTTTAGATTCTTTCTCCCTCTCCCTCCCTGTCTCTCCCTCTCTACTTTCTCATCACTCACTCAAAAATAAATACAATTGTAGAAGAAATTTTATTAAAAAGATACTACAAAGTTGGCAATGTCAAAATTAAAAGAATCAGACAGAGAAACCGTAAATCCAGAGATCTTTTTTTAAAAAACCTTATTTTCAACAAAAATAAATAAAAAATACACATAAAAAAATACAAAAAATACAAATACTTCTCATTTTCTTTGGATGGTTCAAAGGATTATTTTTGTTCCAGTGGTTCTAACAGTGCAGTGTAATTCTAGCCAGCCAGCCTTGTTGCTGTGACTGTTCAGAGCCTATGGACTATCTGTGGTGATTGCTCCTTCGTCACGTTACCAGAAAAGCCATACTAAACTACGTGCTGGAAGTAACAACCACCCACCTAATTCAAGACACTTCACTCTATGTCCTCACCTAAGTTATTCTTTGCCCTTCTCCCCTACACTCAGAACTTGTTCTTTTAAGATCAATATATCCTATAGTGCATTCCTAGGCCAAAGTGCACTAGGAAGGCAGAGAAGGGCGAGGGCTGTCAGAATGCTGAGATGAGAGGAAGCCACAGTTTTAACAGAGGGGTCAGGGTTCACATCTCTTAGAATGTTACGTTTGGGCCAATACTTGAAGGAAGTGCATTCTATGGGACAAACTTCACCATGTCACACATGTTACCCTATTTCTGGAGTTATCTGAGAATTGAAAATCCCTTAGTGTAACCTGAGGGCCTACTTCAGTGCCCTGATAAACGTAGTTGCCAAAGTTTATTTATAATTTTAATAAATCACCCAGAAAAATATTTTTCTATATTTTGTCAACTCTATTTACGGTTCAGTAGCTCATAGCACAGATCTGAAGTGAGGTAGCAAATGTTTATAAACATTCAGTGCCCAGAACTTTTATCTGCTGACTGCCAACCATTTTTAACTATTGCATAACCAACTTCTTATTAAATAGAACTTTATCAACAGAGGATCTAGTTCTCCTAGAATTCATTAATAAATCATAATCAGGTGACTTAAGAAAATAGTATTAGAGTTTGTAACAGTAGTCAAAAAAAATTTATGTGAAATGGAAATTGGAAGTTTATTTGATTTATTCTATTTTATTTCTTTGAAAATATATCAGCCTGGCTTATATAGTGTTTGCCCTATTTTTAATTAAAACATACCATTTTAAATTCATGCCAGATGTACACATTCCTAAATTCTACCTGACTCAGTGTGCAGCTTTTTTTTTTTAAATGAGTTTATTCTTTAAGACAATTTTAAGTTTGCAGAAAAACAGAGAAACAGAGAAGACAGTGCAGAGTTTTCATATTCCACTTTTCCCTGTCTCTGTTTCCCTATTTTTCACATCTTGCACTGATGTGGTAACTTTGTTAAAATTGATCGACCAATATTGATACATGATTATTAACTTTAGTTCTTAAGTTTAAGGGCTTCTTCTTTGTGCCATAGAGTTTTATGGGTTTTCCAAATGCACAACGTCATGTTTCCTTCATTACAATAGCAAGCAGAACAGTGTCAGTGCCCTAAAAATCTCCCATGCTCCCCCTCTCCCTCTGTCTTTCCTTGTCCTCAAATCATTGGCAACTACTAATCTTTTTACTGTCTGAATAGTTTTATCTTTATGTCATGCAGTTGGAATCAGAGTGTATAGCATTTTCATGCTGGGAATGGCCAGCAATCCCTGTACCAACGGATGAAAGGTTACTCCAAATTTTGCCATGAAAGAGAGGAGAAGGCAAGGGGGTCAACGCTCAGAGGCAAAGACCCTTTGCTCTTCTTTGCTCCCGCTTTTATTGGTCCTTCAGGATAATCACAAATCCTTATCACTATTTCTCAAGCACACGATGTTGACAAGGGGTCTTACCAAAACTGGGAGAATCTGTTTACCCGGAAGATACAATATGCTAATTTGGGCATGTTTTAGGAGTTCTGCTAAACATAGCCTGAGGGACAATACCTACATCTCTTAGATCACGGGGCGACTGTTTGGGCTAGGAAGGCTTTGAGAAGGCAACTCCCCGGGGCATTCCAAAGGCAGAGTGGTCACGTAGGCCCCGGCGTTCCAAAGGCCTGTGCCCTTCTCCGAAACCTTCCCTGCCCTCAGAGGCCTCTGTGTTACATTGTAGCAAGCCAGGTATTATGGCTGATTTCATGCTTTATATTAACCCCAACATTTTCAGACTGACTTCTTCCACTTAGCAATATGCATTTAAGGTTCCTATATGTCTTTTCATGACTCGATGGCTCATTTGAAACCTTTATTATGTTGTGTCTTCCAAACCATAGACATTGTATGTCTCTCAACTTTTTTAGGTTTCCTTTGATAGATTTCATCAGAATTTTCAAAATAATATTCTGCGCATGTTTTGTTAGATTTGTATCTAAGTACTTCATTTTCTTTGGATTAATTATAAATGATATCGTGTTTTTAATTTTGGTTTTACATGTTGGGTGTTAGTGTATAGAATTGAGTTTGAGTGTTGTGCATTGATCTTGTATCCTGCAACTAATCTGAATTTACTGTTAACAGATGATGTCAGATAGAAAATGAATTTTATGTTATACCATATATCAAAATTAAGTCAAAATAGATCGCATTTGTAAATATATCCACTGAAACTAGAAAACTCTAAAATAAGTCATAGTAAGTCAAAATAGATCGCATTTGTAAATATATCCACTGAAATTAAAAAACTCTAAAAGAAGTCATAGTAATAAAAAAAAAAAAGTCTTTGTGACTGTAAGAGACTCTTGACTCCAGGAAACAGACTAAGGGTTGCTGGAGGGGAGGTGGGTGGGGAGATGGGGTAAATGGGTGATGGACATTAAGGAGGACATCACGTGATGTGGTGAGCGCTGGGTGTTATACTGAACTGATAAATCATTGAACATTGTATCAAAAACCAATGATGTGCTATACCTTGGCTAATTGAATTTCAATAAATAAAAAAAAAAGAAGTGGAAAAAAAAAAATAAAAATAGTTCCTGAAAAAAAAAGTCTTTGTGACCTTGGGTTAGGAAAAAACTTCTTAGATATAAAATTGGAAACATAATCAATAAAATAAAATATCAAAAATTTGGACTTCACAAAATTAAAACTTTTTCACTTTGAAGGACACCATTAAGAAAATAAAAAGACAAGCAATAGTCTGGAAAAACATTGGCAAAGAATATATCTGATAAAGGACTTTTATTCAAAATATAAAAAGAATTCTTATAATTTAATTATAAATAAACCAAAAAATTTTAAAGACAAAATGTATCAGTGGACATTTCACCAAAGAAGATATGCAAATGGCGAATAAGTACGTAAGAAGATACTACAGATCATTTATTACAGAAATACAAATTAACCATCATAATGATGTACCATTAAATATATATTAAAATGACTAAAATATAAAAGACTGACAAAACCCATGCATTGGTGAGGTGGAGAAGTTATAACTCTTATACATCGCAGTGGGGATTTAGATGATACAGTTACTTTTAAAACAATTTGGTGTTTGCTAAAAACTTAAAGTACACTTACCTTACTACTCAGCAATTCAACTTTTAGGTTTCTTTTTTTTTTTTTTTTTTAAGATTTTATTTATTCATTTGACAGAGATAGAGACAGCCAGTGAGAGAGGGAACACAAGCAGGGGGGAGTGGGAGAGGAAGAAGCAGGCTCATAGCGGAGGAGCCTGATGTGGGGCTCGATCCCAGAACGCCGGGATCACTCCCTGAGCCGAAGGCAGATGCTTAACCACTGAGCCACCCAGGCGCCCCCAACTTTTAGGTTTCTAGTCAAGAGAAATGAAAACGTATATTCACACAAAGGTTTAAACATGAATGTGCATAAGTAGCATTAATCATATTAGGCAACTGGTTAATGGAGGAACATAACATGGAATATCCGAATGATGGCATACTACGTAGCATTAAAAAGGCATGAACCATCGAGTCCTATAAAAATATGAATGCACATGAAAAACATGCTCTGATAAAGAAACCACATATGAAAGAGCACATGTTGTATTATTCCCTATACATGAAATATATAGAAAAGGCAAAAACTACGGAAGCAGAGCAGAAAGCAGAGAAGCAGTCGCTTCGGACTAAAAGTAGATACGGGGATTTACTATGGACCCTCGAGGGGGGAATTTGGGGAGGTGATGGAACTGTTTTAAAACTGAATATGGTGATGGTGGTATAAGTCCATAAATCTACTTAAAGTCACTGAAATATATACTTAAAATAGGTAATTTCATGATATATAAATTAGAAATCGATAAGGCAATGAAAATAAGCAATATATTATTCAGGGATACATCCATAGAAGATAAATCTCATTTAAAGATGCCCAGTAAATGATGAAACGAAATTCATTGCAGTGATGAACTCTGAAGGAAGAATAGAGGGGAATGAAATCATGAGGGATGACAGAGGGTTTGTCAGATACTGTTTTGATAAATTTTATTAACCAGATAATTAATCTGGTGGATGAGTCTATCAGTATTAATTTAAAAAAATTAAGTGCATATGTATTTGTGTGTGCTATGTTATTTTTCACATTACAACATTAATTTAAATTGTACTACGTATTATAATAAAGGTGTATACAAGCTGTTTAAGAAGCTCCTGGAATAAAACAACGTACTCTTCCCAAAATATAGGAGAGTTTGGGTTAATCACTGGGTATAAAAAGATATGTATGAAATGTGACATTTTATCATTCAAGGATTCTCTGATGTCCCTTTCCCTCAATTTACCATTTCACAGATGGTTAAATATTTATGTCTTTCAGTCTCTCTTTTTTTTTTTTTAAAGATTTTATTTATTTATTCAATAGAGATAGAGACAGCCAGCGAGAGAGGGAACACAAGCAGGGGGAGCGGGAGAGGAAGAAGCAGGCTCCCAGCGGAGGAGCCTGATGTGGGGCTCGATCCGACAACGCCGGGATCACGCCCCGAGCCGAAGGCAGACGCTCAACCGCTGTGCCACCCAGGCGCCCCCTTTCAGTCTCTCTTAAACATATAAAATCAGAACATGAAAAGTAATAGAGCTATAGAATTTTGTTATGCAGTCTTTCCACAAATGTGTTCCATATGACATTTATTCTATCAAGTATACACTGATTGTTTGAAAGTCAATTAAAGAAAGCTAAAGAGTTGTGTGTTGGTTTTTTTTTTTTCCTGCAAGCTGGCTAACAGTATGCAGTAAGTGGATACCAAGAACACAGAAAGGAGGGTGGGCAGTAAGTTTTATTCACAAGCTGATTTATCTACTCAACCTCTTCTCAACAAGTATCTCACAGAACAAGTGCTCTCAAAACACAGATTGAGATCTGCACTGTCTGATGAACTTCCATGATGTGCACTCCCCGAGTTTTGCAAATTGACATTCCAGACACTTCTGTCATTATTAACTAAAAACTTTAATAGAAAGATTAATCTCCATCTATCAGGTTTATAAAGATTCTTTTTCTTCTAATCCTTTTCTCAATTTAGCTTACCTTGTAAATACCTCGTTTACCTTGCTCATTATTGGCGTCCTGGTTTTACTTCTAGTCTGACAAAATGTGAGCGTAACACTAAAAATGACACGTTACATTGTCAGTACCTACTAACAATTTTAGTAATGATTTGTTTTCCGTTAAAAAAAATTCCAGTGAGTGGTTGACTGGCTATCATTGAGATTTTATCTGAGCAGAATCCTCAGAGAGGAAAAAGAGCTGCTCCAGTCAAAATCTTACGTCAGCCATAAATTTTTAAGGAAGATTATCTGGCAAGTGGACCAAGGTTCTCTCAGCTCTGGTAGATAGTTTATTGATAGGTCTGTGTCCCCCCACACCCTGTGGCCGCCCACAAGCACGTATACACACAGACCGGTGTGGGCACACACACCTACGTACTTGCTTCTTTCTGCATTCACAACACATCCCCAAAAACAGCACTGATGTTTGTGGTCCCTGTTTTTTTTTTTTAATATTTCCATTTATTAGTGGTCATTTGACTGAGAACGCATGAAACTTTGTAGAATTGATATCCTATTAGAAAGCCTTGTGTCCACATAAATTGCCACTATAAACATTAAAGAGCAGCGAGCACGGGAGACACATAATTAACAATTCAAAACAGAAAATTTGAGGTATCTTTTCACTTTTATAAGGTGCAATCTAATACCAAGAAATCTTACTTATTTGCTTTGAGAGATTTAAATATATGTCTCTTCCTGAGGCTTTGATAAGTTCTTGACACAGTAGAGAGTAAGTACCCAATTGTGCTAATTCTGAATTACTCTTTGGAACATCTCCAGGTAGACTGTCAGGGCTCCTTCTGATGGAACAGCATGTCCTGAACTGATTTCAGCAAAACTTCTAATTGACTTCCATATGAATTATGTCTCCTCTAATTTGAATCCCAATCGAATAGAAAATGTTATATTGAATTTGAATACCATTAGGCTGAATTCACTTGTAATGGATTTCAAAGCTGTTGACTGAGTAATTTTGAGGGTGGTCATTGATGAATTTACAGTTTAATAGATTCAGATTTTGTTGAACCTAAATGTGCTTATATGTTTCAATTCTTCTATTTCCATATATTCCACAATAAAGTAAGAAAAAAAAGAGAAAACCCAAAACCTCAGAAAGAACATGAGATGTCTAACTCATATTCTTAAACATAATTAAAGCCACATCTATTTCTGAAACTTAATATTGCAGAAACATAATAACTAGTGTAATTTTAGATGATGGATATATTAATATCCTATAATTCTTGAGGCATGAAGTAAAGTGCCAAGAAATGAACCGAGACCTATATTCTGAATCCTGGATACCTTCCTTCATAATGTTTTTACATTAAGAACAGTTTGGAAATATGGGATGCAGAGAGGACTGAGCATTTCTTCTTTCCCTTCTACTTCCAACCCTCAGCTACTTGCCTCCTTTGAGGCAGAGAGCTGTGAAAACTGCATGGTACTGACTGTAAGTGAGGGGGCAGCTCTGTTGAGAATCTGAAGAGGGAGCTGGCATGGGGTCTTCTCCTTCATAGTCTGAAAAATCACAAATTGCTGTGAGACAGGCCAGGAGCTTAGAGTGAAGCAATACAGGGAGTTGTGGATGCTCAGAATTTGGGCTTCTTGAATTAGTGAGCCTAGGAATAAACTTAAGCAATGAGTTAAAAGACCTGTATTCTGTAATCTATAAAACAGTACTCTGTAAACTATAAAACACTGGTGAAAGAAATTGAAGACAACACAAACAAATGGAAAATTATTCCATGCTCATGGATTAGAAGAACAAATATTGTTAAAACGTCCATACTACCCAAAGCAATCTACAGATTTAATGCAATCCTTATAAAAATACCAACAGCATTTTTCACAGAACTAGAACAAATAATCTCAGAATTTGTATAGAACCACAAAAGACCCCAAAAATCCAAAGAAAACTCAAAAAAGAAAAACAAAACTGGAAGCATTATAATCCCAGATTTCAGGATATACTACAAAGCTGTAGTCATCATAATAGTATGGTCCTGGCACAAAAATAGATACCTAGATCAATGGAACAGAATAGAAGGCCCAGAAATAAACCCATGATTATATGGCCAATTAATCTTCAACAAAAGAGGCAAGATCATGCAATAGGAAAAGGCAGATTCTTGAACAAATGGTATTGGGAAAACTGGTCAGCTTGATGCAAAAGAATGAAACTGGACCACTTTCTTACACCATGCACAAAAATACACTCTAAGTGGAGTAAGTGCCTAAACGTGAGATCTGAAACCATAAAAATCCTAGAAGAGGACACAGGCAGTAATTTCTCTGACATTGGTGGTAGCAACATTTTTCTAGCTAGGTCACCTGAGGCAAGGGGGAAAAAAAAAGCAAAAATAAAGTACTGGCACTACATCAAAATAAAAAGCTTCTGTGCAGCAGAGGAAACAACCAGCAAAACTAAAAGACACCCTACTGAATGGGAGAAGATATTTGCAGATAACATATCTGATAAAGGGCTAGTATCTGAAATATATAAAGAACTTATACAACTCAACACCAAAAACACAAATAACCCAATTAAAAAATGAGCAGAAGACAGGAACAGACATTTCTCACAAGAAGACAACCAGATGGCCAACAGACACATGAAAAGATGCTCAACATCACTCATCATCAAGGAAATGCAAATCAAAACCACAATGAGCTATTACCTCACACCTGTCACAATGGCTAAAATAAAAAACTGAAGAAACAGGTGTTGGGGAGGACGTGGAGAAAAATGAACCCTCATGCACTGTTGGTGGGAATGCAAGCTGGTGCAGCCTCTGTGGAAGACACTACGGAGGGTCCTCAAAAAATTAAAAATAGAAATACCGTATGGTCCAGTAATTCCACTAGTGGGTATTTACCCAAAGAATACAGAAGTACTAATTCAAAAGGATATATGCACCCTAATATTTAAAGCAGCAATGTCCACAATAGCCAAAATATGGAAAGAGCCCAGATGTCCATTAACAGATGAATGGATAAAGAAGTTGTGGTACACATATATACAATGGAATATTACTCAGCCATCATAAAGAATTAAATCTTGCCATTTGCAATGATGTGGATGGAGCCAGAGGGTATTATGCTAATCAAAATAAGTCAGGGAAAGACAAACACCATATAATTTCATTCATATGTGGAATTTAAGAAACAAAACAGGGTGGAATATAGGAGAAGGGATGGAAAAATAAGATGAAAACAGAGAGGGAGGCAAACCAGAAGAAATTCTTAATAATAGGAAACAAACTGGGTTGTTGGAGGGATGATGGGTGGGCAGATGGGGTAAGTTGATGATGGGCATTAAGGAGGGCACGTGATGTAATGATATTTGTTTGAGTTGAACACCAGATAGTTCCATCATTGAAAATAACCTGGAATTTCTAAATATTTTTGGGAGAAAATAAATAAATAAATAAATAAATAAATAAATAACAAATAAATAAATATTTCTCAAAGAAATTTAATAAATAAATAAATATTTTGGAAGAAACATTTGAGTGTAAATTTTCTTTCTCCTCCTTTAATCTTATTTCCTAAAGGGGAGGTGGCTAAGCAGATATTTTAGAATACTAACATGAAAGTGATAGCAACAATATCTGTGCATAATATTCATGACTATAAAAATCTGTCACACACAAAACTTTATATTTAAAACTAAGAGAACATTTAGTTGAAACTGAACCAATTTGGTATTTCCTTTTCTTGATTGCCAATGGGATTATCTAGTCACATCTCAAAAAATGTAATCTTTTTTATGGAATCCATCTAATCTAAAGTCAATTTCACAGTTCAGTCCAAGTTGGCATTAAGAAACAGTAACGAAGTAGTTGATGTAAGAACTTCTGTCAACATTACTTTCTGGCTGCCTCTATTCGTTATCGGCTCAATTATCTGTATTCCTCTTTCTGTCAGATGTTCAGGATGTAAACAGAAAGAAACTTCACTATGATAGAATAGAAATAAAAGGACTGTTGGTGAGGCTTTAGGGAAGAAGGGTGACTTTCATTTCCAGGAACCCAAGAGTCAAGAAAACCACAAACATAATACTTTCCTTCAAAATTCCTTCAGCAGCCAGTGGGTGTAATTATGATACCCAGCGAAGTACAGAACTGTAAACACGGAATGGTTGAATCCTCTAACAGAATTGGCTGTCCAGAGCACCTAACTCAAATCCATTAAAATGACTAATTCCTACAACATTACGAGCCCTGCAAAAACACATACCTCCAGAGTGATATTCTCATGCACAGAGGATCACTGCCCAAAGCACTAGACTGAGGAGTTAGTTTCACACTACTCACGAAATAAACTGGTTTTTTAAATAGAAGTAATGGATTGGCATGAATTAATTAAAACAAAACATAACTTTTTTCAGTTTGCTATATCTTAGGAAAAGTTGACTCTTGATATATATAGACTGGAGTGACTTCATATAAGAAAACTTATAATGAAAGAAAAAGAAATGCTCGTTTGGGCTCAATGCTTGTTTAGGAAAGGATTCATTACCCTGGCATGCCCAGAGATCAGTCAAATGTCTGGGGAAAATGAATACATGGTAGACACTGGACAGATTCTAATTAAAGAGGAGATATTTCTATAGTCTTTTCAAAATGCGAGTTTAAGGCTGAGAAAGAAGAATTTTAAATTGGCACTGGTGAGGATCCAGCCTCTCTGCTTAGAATCGTGTTTCCATAAACTCCAGGGGAGAAAGATTTTAAGGGACTTGCCATGGCCCCTCTGTGATCCTCACGAGCTGGACAGAGGCCTCAATGACACTGGAAGATGTGAACATCTGATCTGGACTCTCCGGAGATGCAGGAGACAGCTGGAGAGAAAAACACGGCTCCCCTGTGGGAACTGCTATGCATTTCCTCCCACCGAGGAAGAAACCACATTTTCCTCAATCTCTGAGGAATTTCCCTTTTAGAATTGTATAATGTGAACAGACATCCTGAATTAGAACAACTCTGAATTATTTTGTTTTAATTTATTAAATAATTTTATTTATTTAGTTTTAATTTTTATATACTCCTTGAATATAGAAATAAATATTTATTTGTTTTGTTTTAATTTATTAAATTAAATTATTAATTTGTTTTGCTTCATTTAATGTACATTTCATTTGTCACTGGGTTCCACATCTTTTCTTTCCCTTTTATCTCCTTCACATTGTCTTCTTGTTTTTATTTTCACTCTTTTAACATGTATTATGACTTGTCAAATCACTCATAGCTCTACTTTACACCAGAGTGTTTATAACTGGCTTTCATCCAGTTTTCCTAGTTGCTCCTGTTTCTCTAGATTCACCAATTCTACTTGACTGAGTTCTTTTCAGCTCTAATCTAGTCAAAGAACCCACTGGAGACACTTTCTCCTTCTTCTCAAGTCACAGCACAAGACTCTTCGGGCTAACTCTTATTGGCATGTTACAGGACTTCAGAAACCCAGTCTTTTGAGGTTTACTCATCTGTATTTATACATTCTGTTGAAACATAATTTTTGAGGCCCCTGTTCTCTCATCTTTATGATGAGAACCATTACTCATTCGTTTGCCTCCCTCAGATGCACTCCTTCCCCGCAAGTAATCCACAACCCACTTCTCTCCTCTCCCAGATTTTGTTCAAGCTCTCAATTTCTTTCACTTAGACATAAAGTTTCTCTTCCTCCACCTTCATCTATTCATAATCATTCATACTGACCTCAGAGTGGTATTTGTAATATCACAGTCTTATTTCATTACTCCCCTGTATAAAAATATTAAAGGAATCTTTATATTCAGAGCAAATCTTTATACCTCTGCATTATACCCAAGCTACTTTAAGATCTGATACCTACCCAATTTCTGCCTTAATTACTCCTTGTATATATTTTTTAATACAAAACTACTTAAATATCAGAGAATACGTTAGTTCTCTTATCTCTTTTTCCTATCTCTGCCTAGAGTGCCCTGCTCTTGACCATTTTCTCTCTTTATACTTCTGTTCAGCTTAAATCCTATTTCAAGTAATGCCTTCTTTGTAAAGTCTTTCTTTCAGCTCCAGAAAGATTTACAATTGCCTCGGCATGCCGTACAGAAATGCAGTCATTACCAAACACAGCTTAAATTTGATTTAAGCATGATTTCTAAAAATTACGTTGCAAAACATTCTGTTTTAAAAAGAACAAGTTCACATGAAGAATTTCCTGTAGGTAAATTCATGCTTCTGGCAATCCTAAAGGAGCTGAAAATTTAGAATTCCACGTTGTTATAATTATCCAATTATCTGATTAATCTACCAGACTGTGTCTTTCTCAAAATATGGAGAAAATGTTAGCAAGTTTGTATTGCCATTCTAAAACATTTTCCAGTGTGATACTGGCATTTTAACCAATGGCATTATCGACATCTTTGAAATGGAAGTTCCTATACAAGAAACAAAATGTGTACTATGAGTAAACCATTTATCCACATAATTCAAATGCATGTTTTTTAGCTGGTAGATAATTTCAAAGACTAGGAAGTCCTTCAGGGGACATCAAGGAAACATGATTTTCAGAAGGGAAATTGAAAAGCTGTCAATGAGAAACTGAGAAAGGCCAATGAAGAATGAACTCTCTTCCGCTAAGGTTGACAGTAGATCCCAGAAATGGTTAAGTCAGGTGGTTCACTGATTTTCTAGGTTGTTAATAGTATAGAAATCTCGAGAACAGTCTTGCTGCCTTATTCCACCACCTCCCCTCTATCCAAACACACACTGATGTGCATATCTCAGGAGATTTTATTAAAAGTTGTGTTACTAATTGTATTACTAGTTGAATATAATGAAAAACGCAGAGCTGTTCAGCAGGACAGATGAATTCTAGTCCCAGATTTGCCATTTACCAGTTCTGTGACCTTGGTCGAGTTAATGACACTTAATTTTCTTGGTGTTCTTCACGTCCCAGATGAAGAGGATGAGGTTTGCCCTTTCTCTGCAGAAGGGTTGTGAGGAACAAATAATACAATGGCTCCAAATTATTTTGAAAATGCTAGTGTGTGGCATTAATGTGAGGACTTATTATTTATCTGCCTGGTTCATTCTTATCATCTTCCCCCAATCTTTCCCTCCTATGTTCCCTCTGTTTGATTAAAGACATCACTCTTCCCCTGACCTGCAGGCTGAAAACATGAGTCATTGTTAGTCCCCCTTCTCCTTCCTCCCCTGCATCAATTCACCCTGTACCCCTTTCAATTAGGACTAAGCAGTATTTATCAAGTTATTTCCCTCTTGCTGCTTCCCCTCCCCAGCCAAAGCTCATGCAGTGCTCATTATTTCCCTGACAGGCTGCTGGCTGGTCTTTCTGCCAGTAGTTTTTCTTATTGCAATTCACTGTCAAAAGTGGCTGGATTTATTTCCACAGACGCAGACAACATGAAACTCCTCAGGCTGGCATTCAAACTCTGCCACTGTTACCATTTTCGGCCACTCCCATCCTCTATGTGTTTATGGGAAGTTCCACTAACCCATCTCCCCACCTTCCATCAATCACCCCACCACAGGCAATGTTTCTGCGTTAACGCGGACCATTCAGTCAGCTTGGGAGGACTGTGCTCTTCTGCTCCATAGGAAGGCCCTTCATCTCTTAGGCCCTATTTCAAGTCCCTTCCCTAAGCTTCCTTCTAGTTCTCCACTTATAGCAGATCTCTCTCTTCCTCTTTCTTCCAAATATTTTCTGTGTTCATCATTGGTGTGTAAAACTGAACTCCAAGAATTAGCAGCTTAAAATAGCAAATATTTATTCTTCGACACATTTTCTGAGGATCAGGAATTGATGAGCATCTGAGGCGGCTCCTTGTAGCTCAAGGTCTCTCTTGAAATGAGTCAAGTAGAGGAGCGATGTAGTGGCAAAAACCCAGGTTTATCAATTTGGATACATGCATTCTAATCCAAGGTCTTCTGTTCATCAGTACCTAGCACTTCAGGGAGGTGTCCTGTGTGTATCGCATGTGCCCTGCTGTTGTGTCTTACCCATCTTTTCCTTCGGTCCATTCGTCTGTATGCGCTCTCTTTGCCCGTTATAGGTAGTATTTGGTTCCCAGCCATGGTGGGGCGCAGTTTTATGAAAAACCCACAGCTAACATTATCCCCAATGGGGAAAAACTGAGAGCTTTTGCCCTAAGGTCAGGAATAAGACACGGATGTCCACTCTCACTACTTTTATTCAACACAGTGCTGGAAGTTCTAACCACAGCGATCAGGCAACATAAAGAAATAAAAGGCATCCAAACTGGTAAGCAAGTGGTCCAAGAGAAACTGATCCAAAAGAAACTATGAGTGCTAAAGATGGAAGCCACAATCTTTCATCATCTAATCTCAGAAGTGACGTACCATTGCTTTTTCCATATACGCTTAGTCACATAGATCAAACTTAGTGTGCTGTGGGAGGAAGCTAGACAAGGCATGAATACCAGGGCCATGTATCTCTGAGATATTAGAGGCAGGCTACCACACTGTCCTATGCAGTAATCTTCATCATAGCACCTACTTATCTCCTCCTTCCAGACACCAAACACTTTTTTGCTCATTGCACTCTTAGAACATCTGCAAAAAACTATTTATGCAGAGCAGGGGCTCATAAAATGTTATTTTATGAGTTATTTTACATGAGTTCATGTGTTTCTTGTTCAAAGAATTTTTTATTAGAGGGAGGGTGGGGGAAGGAGAGAGGAAGAGAGAGAATCTTAAGCAGCCCCATGCCCAACGTGGAGCCCGACGTGGGGCTCAATCTCATGACCCTGAGACCCTGACCTAGGTTGAGATCAAGAGTCAGCAGCATGAGACAAACTTACCCCAAATCTAAAATACAGACAAGGTTTCTCTTGAATAACTGAAGTTTCTAATAAAGTTTAGAATAGGCAATGCATGTGTAAGTGCAATGAAAAGATTTATTCAAGATGATACTGAGCAAAATTCGATGATTATATATTCATCACTTGAGACTACTTTATGTTTAAGAAGACTGTTTCCCTTGGGGCGCCTGGGTGGCTCAGTCGTTAAGCGTCTGCCTTCGGCTCAGGGTGTGATCCCAGAGTCCTGGGATTGAGCCCCACATTGGGCTCCTCTGCTGGGAGCCTGCTTCTTCCTCTCCCACTCCCCCTGCTTGTGTTCCCTCTCTCACTGGCTGTCTCTCTCTCTGTCAAGTAAATAAAATAAAATAAAATAAAATAAAATAAAATAAAATAAAATAAAATCTTTAAAAAAAAATAAGAAAACTGTTTCCCTCTATTTCTTCTCCAGACTTTTATCTTTCCCCTAAAGCCCCACAAAAGTATTCTGTGACATCCTGTTTAACAGGTATCTGCTGTTCCATCAAAGACATAGATCTCATTTGGAACCTAGAAGTTAGGAAAATTGGAGGTAGGCTATTTTCATGGGGGCTAATAGCTGCATCTTACTTCATGTAAGGAAACTCTTCTACATATTAGGTTAATGTAGGATAACTTTGGAAATATAATATCAAGTCCCCCAAAGGCCAATTAAATCAGGATCCTTAGAAACAGGATCCTAGTATCATCACTTTTAAAGGATCCACAGTCAATTCTAATATGCATCATTATTGAGAATTACCAGGGGATGAAATATGAAATGTCAAAGAAGGACATCCAGCAAGCAAACAAACAAAAAAATAACATAATTTCATTTTATGCTCAGTAAGTCACAGAATTAGTTTTTTTAAACTCAAAGAGAATTAGATTGAATGTGAATCACTGAGTTGTTAATATGCAAATGAAATGTTCTCCTGTAGAAGAGTAAACCCACAGTCCTAATATGCTTTTGGTCATGCTTTTAATATCAGTCTTTTTCAGATTTAAAATATACATAATTATAAACATTGGACTCATTTTCTATTTTGATTCTCTTATCATTTTATTGTATATTTTTCAATAAGAGAAGAACATATCTAATTCTCTGGCACTAATTAGCAAAATAAACAGAAGATCCTGGGCATTCTAGAATTCACGTATCCAGGTTGATAAGTCTGGGTTTTTGCCACTACATTGCAGTGGAGTCGGTTATAAAACTTGTATTACAATGTTTGTCGTCTAATGATCTTGGTGCACAGTGTGAGCACACAGGCATGTGGTTAGTGTGCAGGGAGGGGAACCCCATGTCTTCCTACAGATACCTGTCCTCTCAACCAAGAAAATGCTTGGGACCTGATTGATCCCTTTATATTAACTATGTCTAGGAATTGCCCTCAGACTAAGCTGACTCCTCATTGGACTCTCTCAGCTTCTCAGCAACTGACTTCGAAATGATGTCTCTGAAAAATCAATTTTACTTTGTGTTTGTTAAAGAATGAAAAGAAAAGATTACCTGTCATTTTGCTTAAAGGGGACTGTATTTTTAGTACCAGTGAACAGACACTTTTAATTATTAAAAATATAAAAAGTAAACTAGAGGAAATCTGATTTTTTTTGTGGGGGATTCTCATCTATTCTCATCAATTATAATACTATATAATTGATAGTAAATGAGAAATTTAAAAACACAAAAGGATACTTCAAACTTTAACATCCTTCTAGAAAGGATGACCTTAATATCAAATGCCAAGTCTTTGACTCCACATAAATTGCTCTATTCATTAAAATGTTAAAGCGTGGTACATCATCAAGATGAAAGCCGTTTCTTTTCATTACCCATACCCTCCTGTTGAGAATTTGGAAACTTATATTTTAATCAATTCATTTGATCTTTTTAAACTAAATTATCCCCTACGTGAACCAGATGAAAAATAAATTATATTAAAATTAATGCTCTTCCTCATTTTTTTCAAATGTGAACTACAATAATTTCTTCTAGTTTTAAATGATGTTTTTAGATAATAAACTTCTGTTTTAAGCTCTCTCTTGCTATATAGAATCCCACTTTATTAATATTGGAACAAGGTTCGAAATGAGCCTAGTTTGGTCTTATAATTTGTGAGAAATAGCTAGAATATATTGCATATCTTTGAGCAAGTTTTGTGGGCAAGTTTGCACAGCTTTTATAATTTTTTTTTGTCTTTTTTACTGTGAGGAAAGATTTGTTAGAATGCATTTTGTAAACAGAATACAAGACTTTATTGAATATGTGCTTGTGTACAGAATAACCACGGGAACTCTGGACTGAGAGTTTGGGGGAAGCTCTTCTTTCTTCTGGCAACAGGGAGCTCCTCAACCTTAGGGTCATACCTAACCCAGTAGATGGTGGTCAGCAAATGGTCTACCACCTTAAAATCTGAGATATAAGAACTGAATGGTGAGACCTTTCAATTCCTTTCCAACTATAAAATCACACAAAAGTGGTTACACAATGCTATGTACTAAATCCCAACCCCTATCCAGCAAGAGTTCATTGCCTAAGACTTTGTTGGTAAGTCTAGGTACAACATTATTGAGGGAAATGCTGACCATAAGTTTGGTTAAGCTCCTTGTATTGGATTTTCCTTGAATTTTTTTGAGATAAAAAATTTACTGTTGTTTTGATCATGCCACTATGTTGACATAGTGATAATCAGTCCAAACTAATATAATGCTTAGAAATACTTTAATATCACTCAGGAGATAAAACCTACAAGATAGATACAAAAACAGTTTCATCTTATGACTTTCAAACTGATGCTATCAGCTGATGGCAGAGGAAGATTGACTGACATATGCTAAAACATTTAAAATAATCCTGTTGGAGAGGGCTATTGGGTCTGTTCAATTGACTCTGAAAGGAATAATATGATGGTAAATAAAATTCTAGTTATTCCCTTATTTGATTCAATTTGCAACAGTACATTTCAAAGAGATACATGTTTATAACATTTATTACCTACATTAAATCAGCAGAAATTAATAGGTTTGCATAAATGGAAGAAAACTCACTTTATTGTTGCCATCTTCTATTCTATACGGAGGAGGATTCATTTAGGTAGAAATTTGAATTTGCATAACATCCAAAGTAGTGTTGCAAATACAATGATATAGAAGTTTTCAAATTCCACTGAAATATTACTGTTATTAATCTATTATTCTGTTAAAGCTATTAACTGTTATTAATGTGTTCATTGGCAGATGATAGAAAACATTCTAGCTACTTTAAGGAAAATCAATGTTTATAAGATTATTGGAAGAATCACAGGAGGAGGTTATAGGCTGAATTTCCAGAAAGAATTCCCAGAACAATCCTGGGAATTGGGCTAGCCAGAAAATGACATACTCAGAAAGCTGCCTTCATGTTTATTGGCTCCAAATTACAACAGTTTAGCAGAACTTCCAGAAAAATCTGTAGCTTTCAGAACGACTGACATCTGCTAGATGAGGAAAACTGCTGTCTTACACACTGGGGATCAGAGTGCAAAACAAGTGTAGATCTCTTTTGCAAGATTTTTGAGGAAACATAGTTTTCATTTTCACAACCTCTGATATGCAGGAACATCCTAGAAAGATGATGGAATACATGTGTAGTGAACCAATCTACCACATATGTGACATTGAAAATTAAATCCACATTATTCATAATGTATACATAAAATCATATAAGATGATCATGAAACATTCAATTTTGATTAAGAAAAAAATACAGTTTCCTTTTTGATTTGGTAGATTTTTGGTATTATAATTGTTTCATCAGAATAAATTATTCTAATACTTTTTAAACAAATTATTGTCCGTGTTTATTCTACTAGCTGTAGCATTATTAATTGCAAATTATCACTAATGTGATATCACATATGTACTGACAAAATTGGTGGCAAATTTTGTTACAAAACTGTGATTTTTTTTCAGATAACTCTTTTTCAAAAGTGGCAGTTAGCTAAAATATACGGTTCTCTGAAAATAGTAATCCTTATTATTACTGCAACTAACTTTGTTAAGATTTGGCATAAGTCGAAGATGATATTTCTTGGCAGGAGCTCAGATTGTAATTATAGCATCACTTCTCCTAAATGAGTTTGCATTTTTGAAACACAATTCAGTGTCCCATCAGGATGTAAACCCAAGATTATGGGAAGTTTTTCAAGGTAGAATATCACTTTAGAAGGCAAAAATCCATTTAGATAATCACTCAGAAAAATCAAATGATCAGATGACATAGATTTCTGGATCTGAATGCAAAGTCATTTATTGTTAGAGTTTCTGTGATGAAAATAACAAGTAAACATATCTATAATTTTGAATAGTTCTTGGTAGATGGGGAGACTGTATTGCTCAGCCTGATATTTTCTGTATCACATGTTTCTAAATATTTAGGTAACCTAACAAAAGATCGTGCATATCTGATTACATTACCAAACTCAAGGCTCAGATGAAAATGTTTGTAATTTACTAAAATAAGCAGATTTCCAAGATTGTCAATATTTGCGTGGCCATGTGCAGCTAGCTTAACAGGACAATGTGTAGTGAGGACTCAGCAGTTCAAGTGAAATATAAACTAACAGTGTGATGAGGCGCTCAAAACACCAAAGCAGCCATTGGCTGCATCCATGCAAGCACAGTCTTCAAGAGAAAAGATGTGGTGCCTCTTTCTATCGTGTGATTCAGTCACCCATGGGAGAAAGGATAGAGTGTTCTTGGCACCACACTTTAAAAATGATATTGATAGGGGCGCCTGGGTGGCTCAGTTGTTAAGCGTCTGCCTTTGGCTCAGGTCATGATCACAGGGCCCTGGGATCAAGTCCCGCATCGGGCTCCCTGCTCAGCTGGAAGCCTGCTTCTCCCTCTCTCACTCCCCCTGCTGGTGTTCCTGCTCTCACTGTGTCTCTTTCTGTCCAATAAATAAATAAAATCTTTTAAAAAAATGATATTGATAAACTGTACTCTAGACCAGGAAAGTTAAGCAAGTGATAAATGATCCTTAAACCATATCATACGCCTACTGGTTAAACAAAAACGAATAGACCAAATTTTGCATAATTTTGTTCAGGATAAGGGAAGTTTAAACATTTGATCAATACAGAGTAACTTCTCAAAATGAGAGCTTCCTTGAAAATGGAAACGTTTTAAGTAATGAAATGATAATTATACTGATTTTACTAATATGCAAATGACTTTAAGATTATTACGTAAGATGCAAGTTAGGCTAGATATTCTTTAAATTAACTTCCAAGAGGGACACCTGGGTGGTGCAATGGGTTAGGCCACTGGCTCTTGGTTTCAGCTTGGGTTGTGATCTCAAGGTCCTGAGATTGAGCCCCTCGTTGGGCTCTTCATTCAGGGCATAGTCTGCTTAAATTTCTCTCTTCCTCTCTGGCAGCCCCTCCCTCCACCTATCTCTCTAAAATAAAATAAATCTTTAAAAAAATCGCTTCTAAGATTCTGAAATTTCAGCTTCAATTAGCCATGTAATGACCTATTTGCTCAGTATAAGATAAAGCCACCATTTTACTCACTTTTACAAGTCTGTACTAGACAGGTTAGCGGGAAGATTTATCTCCAGCCAAAAATTAAAAATAACACCCTTTCCACTACTGCAACAATTCTCTCTCTCTGATACTGATAATTATGTTATGGTTATGTTAACACTAAGAGAAACTGGTGGAAGGGCATATGGGAATGCTGTGTACTGCTTTTGCATTATGCTATAAATCCAAAATTATTTCAAAGTAACAGTTAAAAGATGATATTCTTTCTCTCAAGTCAAACAGATTTAATAGTATAGTGGGAAAGTAATTTTATTTGTACACTTAATTGGATTAATAGCATCCAAATTACTACTTTTTAAATTTTTATTTATCTATGTGTATATATATGTGCACAGATTATTATTATTATAGCTTGTTATTTTCTTCATTATTTTAAATAACCACAGCTATTTCTTAAACTGCAAGCCAGTTATGCTGGGAATGGCCAGCAATCCCTGCACCGATGGATGAAAGATGACTCCAAACTTCTCCGTGAAAGAGGGGAGAAGGCAAGGGGGTCAATGCCTCAGAGGCGAAGACCCTTTGCTCTTTGCTCTCACTTTTATTGGTCCTTCAAGATAATCACAAATCCTTTATCACTGTTCCTCAAGCACGTGATGTTGACAAGGGGTCTTCCTGAAATTGGGAGGATCTGTTTACCGGGAAAGATACAATATGCTAATTTGCACGTTCCACGCGTTCTGCTAAACAGAGCCTAAGGGACAATGCCTACATCTCTTAGAAATCACAGGGCAACTGTTCGGGCTAGGAAGGCTTCCGGAAGGCAACTCCCTGTGGCATTCCAAGGGCAGAGTGGTCACGTAGGCCTCGGCGTTCCAAAGGCCTGTGCCCTTCTCCGAAACCTTCCCTGCCCTCAGAGGCCTCTGTGTTACATTGTAGCAAGCCAGGTATTACAGCCGATTTCACGCTCTACATTGACCCCAACACAATTACACTTTGAAACAAATAGGAAATTGAACATCAATTATCAGTGTATTTTATGTTCTTTTTTTTAAAAGACTTTATTTATTCATTTTTCAGATCAGAGAGAGAGAGAGAGAGATCACAAGCAGGGGGAGAGGCAGGCTTTCTGATGTGGGACTCGATCCCAAGACCCTGGGATCACGACCTGGGTTGAGGGCAGATGCTTAACCAACTGAGCCACCCAGGTGTCCCCGGGTATTTTACGATCTTAACAGAACTTTCTAATCAAGTACTGATGTCTGTGGACGTACTCCTCTCTGACCCCTCCCAGGCATGGGGTGTGGGGAGGAACAGGAGGAAATCTTACATTCCTTGATGTTGGTGTAAAAGACAGAGGAGTTAAAGGGAGCAGCCACCTTACAATCCCATTCCACTTGTCCTAGCTGAGTTCCCTGAGAAAATACTGAGTCTCTGAGATTGACGTGCAGGAAGGGATTTACTGCAGAGCGTTCTGGGGAACAAAACCTAGGGGTGAATACATCAGGACTGGGAGAGGTCCAAGTTGAACTGGTGGTAAAAGTGGGAGTCCCTTGGTCCCATGTGATATTATGTCTGATCCTGCTTTGCTAAATCAAACACTCAATAAGGCCTTGGGTAGTAATGCTGGCTTAGTTACTGACGGCAGGAAAGGAAATAACCCAGAATATACACTGATTCCAGTCAAGATGAATTACTGCCATTTCTAATGTTAGGCTTCTGCCAAATGGCTAGTTTGTCTCCTTGAGGGATGAATCAGGGTGGTCTGCATTGGAGACTGTTGCTGGCAGGTGGGGCATCTGGAGACTGGACCCAGATCAGTCTCAGTGAGTGGGAGGCTTTTATACCCCTCCACCCTGGTACCACGGAGACTCCATTCCTGTACCTGTCATGTTTGTCCTGGGGTGGTCTGACCAAGGTGACTGATCTCACTATCAGGTTGTTCAGTCTACTTGGCTGTTGGATGTCTTTTCTGTGGTAGATGCTCTCTGGGGGGAATTCACACGTGATAAAATATCTTCACACTTTGTGACCATATGGTTGTATTCTACCCTTGTGCCACTTACCCAGAGCTCCTTGTTCTTATTCTTCCAATCTATTTCCTGCCAGTACCTTGGCCAATTCACCTGTACTCCTGAGTTAATAGTATTCTTTACATGGATCACGTGTCTTTCCACATAATGTGAACTTTAAGATACACTGCCCAAAGCAATGCCTTTTGGGACGATTTCCCACACCACTGTTCTTCAAGGCTCCCTGAGTGGAGCTGTCCTGTAGCATGGTCCATTTTTGGCTTGGGTCTACATACCAAGATGGCCCCTCTCTGACCCAAAGTTGCTTATTTCCGACTCCCATAGATTGTTAGTAGCCTTCTCTAACCCTCCCCCAACACACACACACCAGCACCAAAACAACCACCGTGGGAGCTTAGGGAAAAATGAAGACAAGGTATATGACATGAGATTCTATGTCTTCAAATTACACAGTTTATGTGATTCTGGATGTACCACTTTTATCTAAGATTGACTGTTTTTGGATGGCTGCCTTCAGCGCAGGTCACGATCCCAGGGCCCTTGGATCAAGCCCTATGGTGGGGGGGGTCTCTGCTCAGTGGGGAACCTGCTTCTCCCTCTCCCTCTGCCTGCTCTTCCCTCTACTTGTGCTCTCTGTCAAATGAATAAAAAAAAAAAAAAAAAAAAAAAAAAAAAAAAAAAAAAAAAAGACTGACTGCTTTTGGACCTGCCCAATCTTATGACTTGATAAGTTGAACAGAATCTAACTCATAATGGCAGCTTTTAATTTAATTCACCACCAAAAATTACCCCATCTCCACCAGGGCACAGAAGCATAGTTAACATTCTACTTGGGTTTCTTGAAAGCATTTTATAAAAATAGATTGCTATTATCTGGGTATATAATGAGACTTGGCTTTAGAGACATTCCCTGCTAGTAGCTGCCAGAACTCAAAGAAAACGTACTTGGGCATCATTTGTTTATGACCTTTTTCATGACACATCTCCAAAGGCAAGAGAAACAAAAGATAAAATGAACTTGTGGGACTTCATCAAGATAAAAAGCTTCTGCACAGCCAAGGAAACAGTCAAAAAAACTAAGAGGCAGCCCACGGATTGGGAGAATATATTTGCAAATGATACTACAGATAAAAGACTGGTATCCAAAATCTACAAAGAACTTCTCAAACTCAATACGCGAGAAACAAATAAACAAATCGAAAAATGGGCAGAAGATATGAACAGATACTTTTCCAATGATGATACACAAATGGCTAACAGACACATGAAAAAATGTTCAAAATCATTAGCCATCAGGGAAATTCAAATCAAAACCACACTAAGATACCACCTTACGCCAGTTAGAATGGCAAAAATTGACAAGGCAAGAAACAACAATTGCTGCAGAGGATGTGGAGAAAGGGGATCCCTCCTACATTGTTGGTGGGAATGCAGTTGGTACAGCCACTCTGGAGATAAGTGTGGAGGTCCCTTAAAAAGTTAAAAATTGAGCTACCCTATGACCCAGCCATTGCACTACTGGGTATTTACCCCAAAGATACAGACGTAGTGAAGAGAAGGGCCATATGCACCCCAATGTTCATAGCAGCATTGTCCACAATAGCTAAATCGTGGAAGGAACCGAGATGCCCTTCAACAGATGACTGGATTAAGAAGTTGTGGTCCATATATACAATGGAATATTACTCAGCTATCAGAAAGAATGATTTCTCAACATTTGCTGCAACATGGACGGCACTGGAGGAGATAATGCTAAGTGAAATAAGTCAAGCAGAGAAAGACAATTATCAAATGATTTCTCTCATCTATGGAACATAAGAACTAGGAAGATCGGTAGGGGAAGAAAGGGATAAAGAAAGGGGGGGAATCAGAAGGAGGAATGAAGCATGAGAGACTATGGACTCTGAAAAACAAACTGAGGGCTTCAGAGGGGAGGGGGTGGGGGATGGGATAGGCTAGTGATGGGTAGTAAGGAGGGCACGTATTGCATGGTGCACTGGGTGTTATACGCAACTAATGAATCATTTAACTTTACATAAAAAACCAGGGATGTACTGTATGGTGACTAACATAATATATATAAAAACAAAAAAGAATTTCAAAGAAACATGACTCAAAGTAGGTTAACAACTGTTGACCTAGTAACCTCAACAACATATGGACGGTAATTGAAGCCATGCGATAGGATAGACTTAGCCAGAGGAAGTAGTATGTAAAGTAAGGAACAGAGAGGGCCAACTAATAGCATTGTTTTAACAGAAGGAAAGAGTAAGAACCTGAGGAAGACTGAAGACAAAGAAGTGCAATAAAAGTCCAGGGACTGCGGTCTCAAAAAAATAACAGGAAGGAATTATTTTAAGAAGGAATATTTATTTTTTCAAAATCCTTAGGTATTAAGGGATAAGAATAACATATATAATGATAATTAACTGTGTGAATGTACATAAAGATTATTTGTCCTGTGAGATGATAGTAATTGGAAGAGTGTGGTTTCTAGATAAGAGATTTGAGATCACATTAAATGCTGATGGGAAAATACTAAAATAGAAGGCTTTGTTGAAAATAAGAGAATGACAGCAAATGAGAGTTTCCACTCTGTTTCTAGGTAACCCATCAATGCAAGGAAAATTTCTTTTTTTATTCACATTTAAGTAGAACTTAGAAGTCTATTTTCCCAGAATGTTGTAGAAGGGATTTCTGCATTTGAAAGGAAATCAGACTAAATGTCTTTCTGTAAGTCTTCTCCCAAGCCCAATATTCTTTGCTTTTTTGATTACTGAAGTAATCATATTTTTCTGTTTATTTAGTTGACTAGATTGAGCTGCTTGAATGATAAATTGTATACTTATGAACAGTAGGCAAATGATTCCTAGCTCTGGCAAGATGATGCATTAAGATGATTTGGTCATTTTCTTCAATTCAATCAACTGGAGATGTTAGTTGAAAGTGAATATGTAAATTATATTTAATTCTCTAATACTGAGCCTGAGTTATGTACACATATGATTTCATATCATTTAGCATTAGCACATACTTTAGCAGATATTATTAGCAGTAATGACACTATGATTATCAAATGTCTCCAACTGACAAAATGCATTTTTCAAGTGCTTTTCTTATTTAATTCTTACAGTAACTGAATTATTTCTAATTTACAGCCAATTCCTATAAAATTAATACATCTCATATTCTTGCATGTTAAAGAACATATATTTATTCTAATTAAAAATGCTTTTAATTTGCCCTTTCATCATTATTATGTTTCCATGATTTAATTCCCTTACTTATTTTTTACTACTAATAAGCTATTCATATTTTTACCAAAGTCCATGTACATCAGAGAATAAACGATCTTAATACTGCCCAATCTAGTGGATTTCTAACCACTGGAAAGTAGGTATTTGCAAAGTTGATTTACTATATTTGAGATACATGAGCTGCTGAATAAAAGAACCAAAGAACATATTTTGTTTATTAGTAGGTTCTCATTAGCCTTATATATTTTTTTGAGGTTTTATTTTTAACTAAACTTTACACCTGATGTGGGGCTTGAACCCATAACCCCAAGATCAAGAGTTGCATGCTCCACTGACTGAGCCAGCCAGGCACCCCGTATCAGCCTTATATTCTAACTAAATAAATATTACCAATTTTTAAAGCACTATCAAGTTTAGTGGTATGCAAAGAGTCCAAAATATAACCCCCCCTTTTATTATTTTCTGAATTATTTTCATTGATCCATTGCTCGTAATGGTTCATAGTTTTCTTGTGTCTACAATTCCTTTTGAATTATTGACACTGCTGTTTCTAATTCAAATTAAATAACACTAATGCCCTAAAATATGATTCCAAGCAGTCTAAGAAAATGGCACCCTGGCTGAACTATTTCCCTTTTTACTACTAATGCCATTTTTATTTATTAGTTCTTCATCACCAATCAGACTTCTTTTTGGGTGTCTTCAACTGTTGTCAAACTGAGATGATGACTCAACTCTCTGCCCTCCAAAGTAAATACTCTTAGTTAATTATCTGTCATAGTCAGCATATAGATGCACGCACATATGCACACACACAGACACACAGACACACACACACACACCCCAAAGCCAAGTTCTCAGAATTGATAATTTTCATGATAGCTGGTAAGAGGGGAAAGGACAGGCACTTACAGTATACTTCTAGATCTATTTTAAATATTTAATAATGGTTAAGGAATTATTTATTTTAAGTCTTATTCTTACCATAAGAAAATACATAATCTGTTAATTATATGAAAATGGAATGGCACATATAGGGATATACTCAGGAACTTATGCAAAACCCAAGGTAATCATACTTACTTTAAAAAATCTTCATGAAAACAGAAGTCATTTCTAATACGCTTCACCTAACTAAATCAGGGAACTGATTGAATGACTGACTGACTGAGTATAGCTGACACATGATGTTACATTAGTTTCAGGTATACAACATAGTGATTCAACAACTGTATATGTTATGCAATGCTCACTACAATTGTAGCTACTATCTGTCACCACTCAATGCTGTTATACCATTGACTATATTCCCTGTGCTGTACCTTTTATTCCTGTGACCTATTCATTCCATAACTGGAAACTTTCCTGTATTATTTAATCTGTAAATCAACAAGTCCTTATGTGATGACCAAATACCCAGGGATACCAACACTGAGAAATTCATCAAAGATTCCTACGCCACAGTGCCACTGCCTTCACGGGCAACCTTGTAACAAGAAAGCCAAGAGTTTGGGAGGTATGGTAATATCTTTATTCTCTGTTCATTTATCACAAATTATTTTAACATGTGTTATTGCTCAACACGTCTACAGTTTCTAATAGGAAAAATGTGCTCTGGAAAGAGACAGAGAAGAGAGAAGGAAATACATGAGACATGGCCTGGGGAGAAAAATCAGCATTACTAATATTTTGAAATTTGCCTTTTCAGATTTTTTTAAAGATTATATTTATTTATTTGACAGAGAGAGACACAGTGAACACAAGCAGGGCAGGTGGGAGAGGGAGAAGGAGGCTTCCCTCTGAGCAGGGAGCCCAATCAGGGCTCCATCCCATGATCTTGGGATCACGACCTGAGCTGAAGGCAGAGGCTTAACCGACTGAGCCACCCAGGTGCCCCTGCCTTTTCTGGTTCTTGAACATAAGGACCTAATAACTGAAAATGCCTTATTATTTATAACTCAATTGCAAAATTACAATTTTCAACTTTATTTGCAATTATACACCCAACATGTGTTCATAAAAATAGAAGATATATTGTCTCTTAATGATAGATGGAGGTTGGAAAATGTATAGCCTAACTAATCAAGCCCTGAGAAGTCTAGAACTGACTTTAAGTGAGGTCCATGTGGGTAATTGTGTATTTTGGTACACCTGGGCATTTTTAAAAATTTAGACATGTCCGCAACTACCATGATTATTTTCATTAGGGAACCCCAAGGGGTCTGTTCTCGATCTCTAACTTTTCTTGGAATTTCTAAGAGCTATTTTCCTCAGAGCCTCCCAAACTAAATTATAAAATATTGGATTATAAAATCCACACAGTGGTAGGTGCCCTAGCAAACTGTGCTTGATAATCAGGCATTGAAATAAACTTATATTTCTTCATTTAACTGAATCATTAATATTTTATGATTATGTATTTAAAATACATTCATTAAATGGACTTTCTGAACACGTCAGAGAAATGCATCATTTTTCTTTGATTTAGTCATACTTAAAATAACAATATGTAGCAAATTCCAAAAAGTGTTGAAATGAGTGTATTCATTCTCACATTTACTTTTTGTTTAGAGTCAATGCATTTAGACGTGCCTTCTCCATGCTAACGCAACTTCCTCGGTCATGAGATAACATGGCCCAGGGCAGAGATCTGGGGTTAGAGAGATGTGATCTAAAGATTGCCCAAGTTCCATAGAGAGGTATCTTCAGGGGAGCTATATGTCATATGTGAACTTTAGTTTTGTCACCTGTAAAAGGAAAATAATAAGTATACTTACCAGGACAGTTTTGGGTAAGCAGAGATGATTCTGTAACATCATCAGTGTGCAATCACACAGTGTGACATACATAGTGGATGTTATTGTCCATAACCCTTTTTTCTTAAATCACTTTACATTATCCTATTATAGTGATAGAACTAATGCAGTTTATTATATTTTCCTTTGTCAAATTTAGAATTACAAACCTAGCTGGACAGAGCGAACACCCTTGCTTCCCCCTTCACTCTGAGAAACAAAACAAAGTGCCTTAAGAATAAATACAGCTTGCATCCAGATTCTGTGAAGAAGAATCTAGTTTTCCAGGCTTGTTTATTTTACTTCAGAAACTTCTTTTCCCCAAAAGTCCTTTCCAATGCATCTTGTGCTTTAAAATGTGACTCTTTTATTTCTTGTAGGTATAGTAGAAATATGGATCAAATATCTCATTTTTTGTACCTTACCGTGATGCCAGTCAGTTTCACCTTTGCTGCTTTGTAAATAAAAGTTGTTGTGCGGAACATCCCATGTCTTTCGTCTCATGCTCTATTTATTAAACCAACTCTAAAATTCCTGAAATGTATATTGACTATTGTTTGAATTCTGGATCTCCGTTGTACATTGCCCAAAGGTTATTGACAATAATACAGATCTTCTTGACCTAATGCTTTGATAAACTCATCATACGTTGAATGTATCATGAGTTGAAAATGCATTTAATGTATTTAACCTACCAAATATCACAGCTTAGTCTACCTTCAACGTGCTCAAGACACTTACATTGGCTTACCCTTGGGCAAATCATCTGACATAAAGCCTATTTTATAGTAACACGTTGAACATGTCATGTAATTGATGGAATACTTTACTGGAAGTGAAAAACAGAATAGCTGTATGGGTATAGAGGGTTGTGAGCATTGCAGTTGTTTATCCTTGTGATTGTGTGGCTGACTGGGAGTTGTTCCTGCCCAGGATCATATCACTAGTCCCAGGAAAGATCTAAATTCAAAATCCGAAGTACGGTTTCTACTAAATGTGTATGGCTTATGCACCATCATAAAGCCAAAAATCCTAAGTTGAACCACTGTAAGGCAGGGACTGTGTGTATTTTACTAGCCCAGAAAATTACCTCCTCATTTCTTATAGTGCTGTACACCTGAAGATTGTGTTCACTCATGTTATTTCCATGTGCATTTTAAAGTGCATATATGATTTTAATTATTCTCCAACTCCCATCAGTTCAGAACACCACAGAATTTCCGTAGATGATTATAGAGTTACAGTGCTGACAAGGTGCGGCTAAATGGTGTCACAGAGGAATTGGCAAGTGAAATGACCGCATACAAATCATTATTTTTTAATTTAGACCCCAAATAAGAAAATGTTCTTTATGCCAAAAGGGCTTTAAAAAAACCAAGCCTGCTAGCAGCCCAGTGTGAAGAATAATTGCTGGTTGTGATGGATCAATAGCATCCAATTTAGAAAGACCGTAGAATTCCATAACTGTAATTTTGTAAACCATTTTTGAGGAAAGCAAAATATTTGCAGCAATTAATGAATTAAAACTCAAAATACCAGTAACGCAGAAATTAATAAGGCATAATTCATCTGGGCCAGAAACAAGAAACAAATACATCTGACTTAAATACCCGCCCCAGAAAAGATCCAACCTGGGACAGAACTAGGGAGCACTGGAGTCATGTTCATGAGTCCACTCTTTCGATTAGCTTGTTATATCTAACTAAGTAAAGCTCAGGAACTATTTAAAGCTTAGAAATAGCAGAGACGCTATTTTGCACGTTTCGATGCAAATAATTTTCTTGGAAACATGTCTCATTTGTCTTTCTCCTCCTTTGGTTCATCATGCATTCTACACTTTAGTGCTTCCACTGATTATTAACAAATTCTAGGCTGAAACATGTTTACTATTTCATGAGTCTTCTCTAAAGGTCAAGATTCTTGGGTATGCATACTTCCTTCTCAAGAGATGTCACGAAATCTCTCTTCATATCTATAAATTCTCCAATTGTTATCTTTATTCTGCAAAACCTGTGATTCTCCCAACCAACCTAGAAGTAAATAGATATAGGGGAAGAATAAGATATTCGAGAGATTTGTATTCTGTGTAACACTGAAATAGTGCATTTGTAGAAGTGTGTCCAAAGTGTGGAATGTTTCTTACTAATTTAAACATGGGCTGAGGCATTAGAAAGCCTTTTAGGTGGGGGGGGGATAGGGAAAAATTATTGAAGCTTGCTCAAGATTTTAAATTTTAAGATATTCTGCTTACTTTTCTTTTATGGCCGCAAATGAGATGAGACTTAATATTCAGTGATGATACAAAAGAAAGAATAAAAAATATGTTAATTTTTAAAAATATAGGAAACCTTAGAAACTGTTTAAAAGCATTTAAAATTACTATCATTATAAAGAAAGTTCCAGAAGTCATCATTACAAATTTAAATGAGAGGTAGAAAGGGTATAATCAAGATTTTTAGTATCTATTTATATAACTGAAGCCAAGAGATCAAATTTTCCTATACTCTGCATTGTTTCAATTTGTACCATAAAATTTGAGCTAGAAGGGTAATGCTGTATTTCTTTAGCAGTTGCACATCTCAGAGATATGATTAATCAATGCTAAAATATTTAAAAACAAATAAAACCTATCTTATTTAGATAAATGTGGTTTTTTAAAAAAAGATTTATTTATTTATTTATTTGAGAAAGAGAGAGAGAAAGCACACACACGCAGAGGGTCAGAGGGAGAGGGAGAAGGAGAGAAGCAGACTCCCCACTGAGGATGGAGCCCAACGTGGGGCTCCATCCCCGGACCCATGATCTTATGATGTGAGCCAAAATCAAGAGTTGGACACTTAACTGACTGAGCCACCCAGGCACCCCTAGTTAAATGTGTTTTGATCAAGAAAGGTTTTCATCAAAAAAAGCTCTAGATAGGGTACAAAGAGTCTTTGGGCTCTTGTCTTTGTTTTCTGCCAGACCCTAAGAATTTCTGGATACACAACAAAATACTATTTATTGAACTGGTAGCTACAATTGAACACAGGCCTTTATGAAAATATGTAAATACATGTAGAGGTAGCCATGTGTGCATAGCATAATTAGTACACAATTAGATTTCAGTGTGTTCCCTAAGTGGATTGATAACCTGAAGTTATATATTTGTCAAAGACCATGCTAATAAAATCCGACACTATGAGACAAAGAGGCTCCATTCCTAGTGTCTAAAGTATCATAATTCTAAGCCTGCTGTCTTTTGAGTGTATATCAGATACATGCTTTAGTCTCTCTAGATACATACTTATCATACATACAGTATTTAATAGTAGTCATTTGTCTGGCATTCTGTTTCTCACCACTGTCCCAGATTATCTTTTATCAATGAATTATGTGACTTTATATAACTTACCTTTGTTTCAATTTTTTTCTGATACTGAGTTGAAGGGAAATCTTCTCAAACTGATATTAGATAATAAAAGCTGATGAATGGCAAAGTGTCAAGTTAGAGATAATAATTCTGGAGATGTAGGAATAATCCTGCATGCCAGTGGCAGTGTTTTGTAACATTATTTTTTAAAAAAAATCTCAACTATATATGAAAAAACATACTTAATCATTTCAATTTACCTTTGGGACAGCACATAGAGTTAAGGGTACACGCACGTTGATTTCTGCTATTCATGTTTTTAATTTTAAAATGATGAGTATTATGTGTAAATTACCCTATGATACAAATTACAAGTCCCTCATTTTTTTTTAATATTTAATAAATGTCCATAGGAACTGAACTATTCTATAAAAAGCATCCTTTTACAATGTTGTCTGTATACAAACAAAGAAAATTCAGTCACAGAAAACTAAAAGTCAGGGTAAGATCATATATTCCATTTGTTCCCCAATGCTGATCCATGGAAGTCAACTCACTAAATATATCTCACCAGGGCAGCTTGCTAAAAATATGAAGTGCCTTGTCCCACTGTGAGACACCATTATTTCATAAGTCTTAAGAGGATGCTAAGACCTTGGAACTCAGGACGTGGCCCGGGTATGTGGTGTGGATGTCACCTCAGAACTTGTAAGAAATCAGAAACTCAGCCCCATCCTACTCCATTTTAAAAAATCCCCTGGCAATTCATACACACATGAAAGTTTGAGAAACAGTAGTTTAGGATGCTGGGTGAAGGGTGTCTTGTTTTTTTGTTTTGCTTTGTTTTCAAAACATTCAGTTAATCTTCATTCATAATTGCCAAAACTTGGAAACAACCAAGACATCTTAGTAGGTAAATGGATAAGTAAACTGTGATACATCCAGACAATGGAATATTATTCAGTGCTAAAAAAAAAAAAATGAACTATCATGCTATGGAAAGACATAGAGAAACCTTAAACACATATTACTAAATGAAAGAAGCCAATCTGAAATGGCTATATACAGTATGATTCCAGCTTTATGACATTTTGGAAAGGATAAAACTATGGAGTCTGTGAAAAGATCAGTGGTTTCTAGGGGTGAGGGTGAAGAGGAAGAGAATAGGCAGAGCACAAAGAAGTTTTAAGATCGTGATGGATAATGAGGGATACATGTCATTATACATTGGTTCAATCTGTAGAATGCAGAACACCAAGAATGGACCCTAATGTTGTCTCTGGACTTTGAATGATGATGATGTGTCAAAGCAGGATCACCCTTGATTAAAAAAAAAAAAAAAAAGTAGTGCCATTCTGGTAAGTGATGTTGGTAATGAGGGGAGTTATGTTTATATAGAGGAATGGGGTATATGGGAAATCTAGGTACCTTACTTTCAATTTTGTTGTATACCTAAAATTACTTTCAAAAAGTCTTTTAAAAAAATACCCAAATGATGCAAGATGTCCGAACTGAGCTAATTCAATTTCTCAAAGTGGTTTCTGATCTTCAAAGATGAGAATATCAGATGACATCATTTTTCATAAACCAGTTGAACTCAGGGGAGGAAAGGATTAAAAGAAGTATAACTTGGAGATGTTTTTGTGCTGTCTTACTTTCTTTATCAATGTCTTATTCTCTAAGATCCTTCCAGAATGTGAAGCAGGACCAAGCCAACTGAGAGCACAGAGTATCAGGCAATTTTTGCAAAGGAACATGCCAAGACTGTAAGTGTAAGGTTGTAACTACAGCTAATTTTGAGAAAATCATACGTAAGGATGGAATTTAAGATTTCTGAGGAAAAAAAATGCTGTCCCTGAGTCACCAGGCTTAGGAAAATATAGACTGTGCCCTCAATGTATTGAAAGTTATTCTGGACAAATAAAATTAATTCAAATGACTTAATAGCATTTAGATAATAAGTGCAAAGCTTGCGTATGAAGAATAAGCCATTGTGATGGAGGAATACCAGGTCACCTTTTATTTTAGTAATACTATTTACGTATTAAATCAGTCAATCATCACTATGCTTACTGCATATTTACTTATAGAATTAAAGATCTCATTTGAACCTGACAGGCTTTTTTCCCTGCTTTACTAGTTATTTACCTCTGTTGAAAAAATAGTGAAAGGCCATTGGAATTTTCTAAGGCATATTCAACACATGTGGGTAAACCATTTTGAACTGTTCCCTTCACACCAAAACCTGTCTACTTAAAGCAATGGAAGGCATTTTTCCTGACGTGTTTCAGGAGCATAATCATAACAGCATATAAAGAAAAACAGAAGTTGTAGCTGTTTCTGGAATAAGAAGGAAAGCAGGCAGGCTTGGCAGAGACAAGCCCATGACATCAATGGATGTGGGTTACACTTCAGGTGACCTTTGTGTGAGCTCGCTGGAGAGAACAGAAGATGGGCTCTCTGTGTCAGGAAAATTAGATAGTTGGTGAAGTGCAAGACCACTGCAGGACGTGTCAAGTAGGAGCAGCAAAATTTGGACAAAGCTAGAGAAGAAATTTAGAACAGGTCAAAACGGTGATAACGACCTAGTCAAACGGTTATAATTTTTCTTATCTTAGAGTCTTACTGAATGCCCTTAATAATTTTACAAGTGATTATGACAATATGGAGGATATGTGTGTGTGTGTGTGTGTGTGTGTGTGTGTGTGTGTATCTCGGTGTGACTGTATATATATTAAATAAATATACAGGGAGAAAATTGTAAATTTTTTGTAACCCATGTATTATGATAACAAATATGGGTTTATCATCAATAATGTACCTAATAATACATGAAGGAATGGGAATCAAATACAAATGATGCAGGATTCCACTATTAAAAAATTTACCTTCCCACTGAGGGAGAACTCTGAAGAAAGTTGGAGAATTGAGATTGAAGTGAGTATAGAGCGAATGAACAGGAGGAAATGGTTGGGATTGCAGGGTGGTGGGGGAATGCAGCAGCGTTTAACAAATAACCTCATATAGGAAATGTACCTTGAATGGACTCTTCAGAGATGAGGACGTGTTACTCCGGACAAGAGAGAGCAAGGTGGGCAGGGTCAGGTCAGGAGAGAGAGTTCCAGACAGCAGGAGACTTGGAAAAGTTAATGCCTTCCATAAAATAAGCAAAAGATTTGCTTTTTATTTTCAGGATAAGGTTTGTAATCACCAAAGGGAAAGGATTTCTGGAACTTTAATCTTTTTCTGATCGTAAGTAAATAAATAACAAGGCTTTCACAGTTTGACTTCCCTCTCTTCAATGATAAGGAGAGGAGAAAGGTCATCCGGCTAATAAACAGAAAAATTAGACAAGTCTTTTCTGTTGTGGCTCATTTGGGACACTTTTATTTAGTCTGCCTAAAATTTCAGAGTTAACCAGCTCTAATTGGTATCTCTACAGGAGTTTTTGCCTCTCATTCATGTGTGGTTAATGTCGGTGGCATTAACAGACAAGTAACTAATATACAGAAAAGGCATGATTAAATGGAAGTCTTTTCAAATGTGCAGAGTCTTTGAAAAGCCATTTAAAGAAATGGTTCACTTTATTTCTCCCAAGATGTGAGTTGGAATTGAAGCATGGCTACTGCTTCTCCCTAGAGATCGATTTTTCGAAGCCTGCAGTTCAGATCACTCAATGTGATTATCCCTCCTGCCAAACAAAGTGCCCACCTGTTCAAAGACACACTGAGTAAGAAAGATGTTCTTTGTGCTGCCAAAGGACTCCACGTAAATAAGGAAAATAATCGTGTTCTTACCATTTGTGAAATGTTTCTGTCATTCTCAAGGAAAAGAATAGGACCACAGCTTCAAGTACAGCTCCACTAAAGACTTGTTAGATTTAGCGAGATCACCCTTTTCAGTGGGCAGAAAAGTCTACGGACTAATGAAATACTGAAGACCGCTCAACTTAAAATCACAGGAAAACATAATACAAATGAAAAAATTTTAAACACAAAATTTTCCTGGATGAACAACAACAACAATAACAACAACAACAACAAACGTACCCTCTTTCCCACTGGAAGTCCTGCAAATCTATAGAAATGAGACAAATGAGAAATGAGACAATGTTTTTCTCACTCCACAGCCTGTCATTGCCTGGGAAGAAAGGTTTAAATAATCCTGAAATTGCCCCAATCATAGGAATATTACCGATAGGATAAAGGAGGCCTAAAATATCAGGATGGCAAACATATCTTATTCAAAGTTTCGTATTTCTCTTGACACCAGAAAAGTCTGGTTTTTTTCTTTTGCTGAAGAACCACCAGAAATAAACACTTCTCCAAATGGAGAGGATCCTTAGGTGTAATTCACCACTCTCCTGGAGGGTCACTTTCATCTACTATGTTTTTGTTAGGCTGAACAATTTCCTGGAAAGAGGTTAATGCAATCCATATTGCATTATTTTGCAATATGCATATATTTTATTCAAAATATATATGTGATTCATACCATGCTTCTTATTAAAAGTAGCATAATATTTTGAATAGGTCCCTTAAGGTTTAATTGATTTATTATAAGAGAGAAACAAAATTTGATATATTTATGCTGCTACACGTAACAGGAGCACGAATGTCTTTCCTTTCTGAAAGAATAACCACTATCACTTTATGTTTTGTGAGTCTATTAATGAGCTTAAGTATTAGAGCACTGTAAGGAAATGGGAACCCACCCGTTTAGGCTAGCCTCTCAGAGTCTTAAGTCGATATCGTTCTAAAAGTAGGCGTATTTAAGGCCATCTTACAAAGTAAGTGTTAAGGACTAGTCTGTAATAAGACTGTAATGTATTTTTCTGTCACTGCCACAATTTTGGGGTTGGTTCGCCGTTTCATCATGGCAAGTGACCAGATAGTTTAAAAAACACAGCCATCAACATTTCCCTGCTATGCTGTTTTGATCTCTCAGAGTTCAGAGAGAGATCATTTGTAGTCACGGAAGACTTAGGTTTAGTCATATACAAGGCAGAGCAAAATGAAATTGATGCCTTCTGTCTGGGAAAAATGTCACAATTTCAATGTTTTGTGCCAGTAGATTCTCACTCTCATCTGAATGTACATTTCATTTTCATTACTGATGCTGCGCTTGAGTGGAAAGAGCAAGAGCCTAGTGTCAGGGGACCTGAACTAAGTCCCCTGCTCATCTGTGAGAACCAGGCACCATCCTTGTGGCTTGCTTACCACATCAGTCAAATGCAGGAATGGACTAGATGATTTCTCAGATTGCTTTAAACTCTAAAAGTCGATGACATTATGATCGTCAACACTGTTATTATCATTTATGAGCCGTGCGCTATCTTCTATGAGATATTGTAGAAGGCAAACCCCATAGAACACTTTCAGTCTGGAGTTCTGTGATTAAAATGTATGACATTTTTAAGGATTCAGGGAAAAGAAATGATTTCTTAACTGAAATTGTAACCTCAGCTATCGTTACAAAATGATGTTTGAACTTCCTAGAGATTGATGTCTTTCTTGGCTTGGAACATACAATGATCAATTCAGAGAAGGGCAGATAGCTCAAATTGGAGCAGTAGGAATAAAACGCAGAAAGAGGAAGGCAACTACGGGTTGTCCACAATATGAAGTGCATTGCGTTACCTCCTTTAGATATTTGGGCGTTTGCTGACAGACACAGAGACTTCAGTTTCATGAAAGTGTGACATGAGATCTAGTCCCTAGGAAAGAGTAGTTTTTCCCCATTACTATATATATATATATATATATATAGTTTAAATTTACATCAAGAGATTAAATGGCTTGTTTTTCAGAAGAAATTGCTACTTACAGCTAACACATAATAGAGCCTGTATTTGTTTGCCTGGGCTGCTGTAACAAAGTACTGTAATACTACAGAAATTTATTTCTTCAGTCCCTGGAGGCTGGAAATCCAAGATGACAGTGTCGGCAGGATTGGTTCCTTCTGAGGGTCAAGAGAAAGATCTCTTCCAAACCTCTCTCCTTGACGTGTAGAAGTCTGTCTTCTCCCTGTGTCTTCACATAGTCTTTCTTCTATGTGTGTCTGCACCCAAATTTCATGTAAGCACACCAGTCATATTGGATTAGAATCCAACCTACTGATCTCATTTTAATTTAATTACCTTTAAAAACCTATCTCTAAATACAGTTACATTCTGAGATGATGGGGTTAGAACTTCACCATATGAACGTTTGGGGGCACACAGTTCAGCCACTACTGTGTCTAAGAAGTGCAAAGCCCTTTTCAAAGAACTTTACATATATTATGTCATTTAATTTTCACAACCCTATAAGTTCTATTATTATGCAAAGCATGGTTTGCTCAACAAAGAAGCAGCAACACAAAGATTCTAACTCAGGCTATCTGGCTCCCACATATATGTTTTCAACCACAGTTTGACAAACACAAGCTAAAAGTTCCCTAAGCCCATTTTCCCTTCCAAGTATAAAAGATGACTACTTTTTTCCCTACTCCCCTGCAGTTAGTGTGGAGTTATACAATAGAGGTTTGGCCAGTAGAAGGTGAGCTCGAATGACAAATGCCACCCCTAGACCTGGCACCTAACATACCCCAATCATTCTTGTTCTCTCTTTACTCCTTAGTTCACTGAACACAGAGCAGTAAGGAACCAGAGGAGGCCTAGGAAGATGGTGGCCCAACAAGATGGAAGGACCTGGGACCACTGAACAGTCCATGAAGAGGTTATTAAACAACCAAATGAATTGCAATATTAAGGAGAAATAAAGGTTTATTGTGTTAAGCTACTGAAATGCTAGGGCCCATCACTATATCAGCTACCATCAATTACCCTGACCAATAAACATGGAAGCCTAGATTCCTATTACTCAAAAGAAACGTAAACTGACACAGACTTCTCATTTTGTAGAAGAGAAAAAGCTAACATTTAGAGGAGTTAAATGACTTTTTCAGGTCAGAATATGTACATTATATAATGATAGATAAGAAAAATTGGAATAAAAATATACTATCATCAGAAGGCTTGGTGTCTGTAGGAAAACTACTCTGAGGATACTTTTGTGCCCTAGTTTTGCCACCTAAAAATTATTCTTCAAGAAAAGTCTTTATTTTTATGGTACATAAGAAGTTGAATACATGGTTGTGAAGGAGATAGACACTTTGGCTATTGATAGCATAAAGTGCATCTTTCTAGGACCAAGGGAGTGTGGGGAGCTCTCCTATGAAAGTATTTGTTGCTGAATATCCTTCCCATGACATCTCTAAACATCTTTGTAACTATGACATGTGAATCAAGTAAGCTGTTAGTTGACAAAGCATAAAATCTGATAACCATTATGGGCAATTCTCCCTTTTATCCTCCATTATGGGTGTTTTCAAATTTTCACTATTAAAATTATACTGAGAATATTGAAACCTTTACTCTTTAGGATATATTATTGTATTTTAATGTATTCCAAAAAGTGGAGATTTGACCAATACTCCAAGAGATTACCGGAGCTATTTGCATTCTGCTTCACCTTTTGGTTTATGTTCTAAGATGTTACCTGTTAGTTTTGCATGTATTTCCTTTATTAGGTTAAGGAAATATCCTTCTAGGGCGCCTGGGTGGCTCAGTCGGTTAAGTGTCTGCCTTCTGCTTAGGTCATGATCCCAGGGTCCTGGGATTGAGCCCTGCGTCGGGCTCCCTGCTCAGAGGGTGAGCCTGCTTCTCCCTTTCCTGCTCTCCTTGCTTGTGCTCTCTCTCTGTCAGATAAATAAATAAATAAATAAATAAATAATCTTTAAAAAAAAGAGAGAGAAAAGATCCTTCTATCCCCAGTTTTATACATTGGCGTTGAATTTTGTCAAACCATTTTACTCCAACTATGATATTACCATATGCTTTTTTTCGAATTCAGTCTGTTAGTATGATGAGGCCCACTGATTATTTTATCAGCGCTGAACCAGCCTTGCATTTCTGGAGTGAACAACACTGGTGGTGATGAGTTATCCTTTACACATATTGATGGATTCAGTTTGTTAATGTTTTGTTAAGGAGTTTTATATCTATTGATAAATGATATCAGTGTATAGTTTTCCTCTCTTGTAATATCTCATGATTTTTTAAAAGATTTTATTTATTAATTTGAGAGAGAGGGAGAGATAGTGAGAGAGCACATGAGCAGTGGGGAGGGGCAGAGGGAGAGGGAGAAGCAGGTACCCCACTGAGTGTGGAGTCCCACACAGGGCATATGTTGTAATTTTTTTGAAAGCCAGACTTACTGTTTAGATAAAAGAGACCAAGATAAGTAGTCCTTTAATAGGAACATTTATGTCTATTTGGTTAAGAGTTGTTCTGTGTTTACTCATTGTTGTACCTACGGGTATCAGAGGCTCCAGTTTTGTCTAGTGTTTTTGTTTTAATCTTTTCTCTTGGCCCTGGGTCTTTCTTAAGTACTTGTAAGAGAGTATATGTCTACAGCTGTTACACTTGTAATCCACTGTTTTTTTGTTTTTTTTTTTTTATTCTAGACTCTTGTTGATGGTATCCTAAGGAGTTGGAGATGGGGAGTTTTCTAATCTTCCAATTAAATGTTAGTCATTTATTGGGTCATAAGTCAAGGTGTAGCCTTTGCAAGTGTGGCTTCTGCTTCAAGTGAGTGGCTTTTGGTTGCTCTGTGTCTCTGGATGCACCTCTTTAGGTTTGAAGTGGTGATTTACCCAGTGACCCCGGTTCTCTTATAGGGTTAATAAAAGTCATCGATTCTCAGTTTTTTCAGGTTATATTTGTTGTAGGGATAAAAGAGAGTTGAGTCCCAAACTCTTTTCATGTCAGAGAAAAAACTGGACAATAGCTGTCTTTTTAAGTTTAGTAAATGTTTAAAAGTTTCACGTTCATTTCTGGAGAAGACTCGACTGTTCAATAACAGATAAACATACAGAGTTGATATAAGTTCTAACTCTAAATAATATGAGTCCTAACTCTCAGTTATATTTCTCGCATTGGAAGACATTTTAACCAGAGAATGGTATTACTCAAAATGCATAGGCAGACATTGTTTTATTTTTTTCAATTCTGTGAAATACAGCACAGTATGATGAAATTTCCTATTGCAGCCTCACATTTAAAAAAAGAAAGAAAGAAAACATACTGCCAGCAGCTTGATATATGTTTGTCCCATAAAACACTATATTCTATGCTTTCTCTTGGAAATTTTATATTAAACTGTACATTCATGTGATTGAGATTACATATGGGAAATAGATTTGTTTGCTGCAGTCAGATGAATTATCTTTTAAAAAAATTATGATGATTATAAAACTAATACAGAAAAAGAAAACTGTAAAAAAGTATATTTTGAACTCCCTGCAAATATATAACAAAAACAATTGCTTGTATTTTGCTATTTTTTATAATATTTTTTATTCACTCTTCACATATTTTAGGTAATAGCACCCTAAAATATATCCTACTCTCTTCACATGTTATCAAAGCAGAAGCTTCTCCAGACACGATTATATCTATGTGGATACAATTTAATGCCTAAAATTATCTTATCATTTATGTAGCTACTCTGTATTATTAAATACCTAAATTATTTATAATCATTTCACTATGTTTTGTCCACACTTATTAAAATATGTTAAAAATCTGTCTCCCAGATTTACTGAGACAAATAGCATTATCGGCTTTTCAGAAATAAGTTTGATAATTTTTCATTTGCCCAAGCTTTATTCTGTTTAAGGCAACATTTATTGTTTTCCATGCTTTGGGTAGTATTTTTGAGTGCTTTACTTGTGAGCGTCACAGGAACCATATAATGTTGCTTTTTGTCGCCCTTCCCATTTAAAGATAAAGAAATTGTAGCACAAATATATAAAGTAAATTGCTTAAGGTTAGACAGAAGGCAGGCAGTGGAGCTAAAGTTTGAAGCAAGGCAGTTTGGTTCTGGTTTTTGGATGCCTCTCCATGATGCTTTATTTGCTTTTCCATTATACCACATCTTCAGCATTTAAAAAATTTGCTAATTGAGAAAGTTAAAGTACCATGCACTTTATTCAATAAGTATTTGCTAAGCCATCACTGTGTCCTAGACAGTGTTCTAATTACTTGTGATACATCAATATACAAACCAGACATAGATCTTTGCCTCCATGAAGCTTACATGGTAGGAAAGGAAGAGAAAATACAAGTTTTGTAATTAATGAGTATGTTATATATTATGTTAAAACTCAATAAGTGCTATCTATAAAAACGACATTAGAATAGGTTTAGGGAATAAGGACTTAAAGGGATGGCAGGTTGAAGTACTAACAGAATAGGAGAGCTTTTAGCAGAGAGAGGCATGACCATGCTGACCAAGAGGGTAGCTAGAGACAGAGGAATAGCTAGAGGTAAGGTTCTAAGACTGGAGTACGCCTGGTGTAATTGAGAAATAGCAAGGAGGCCATAGGTGAGACAGGTAGAAGAAAGTAGGAGACACCTGTAGATGTCGGGATATTAATTATCACTTTTAAAATGTGGCTTTTACTTTGCATGAAATAGGTTGAGAATGATTGTAAGTTTCTTAGTAAAGATCCAACTTACAGATTTTATAGCATATCTTTGATTACTAATGAGGTTAGCTATTTTGTTCTTTAATACCAATTATTTTCCTGCTTTATAAATTACATATGGAAATATTTTATTTATTTTGGTCACTTTGAGTAAATTTCCCTCTTTGCCCACAATGTAAAGCAATTCTGAATAACTAACGCTGAAAAAGTAAAAGCAACTTAGTGATATAATATAGAGTAATTTACAGATTCAGGAAAAGCTGAATAACCAGGGTTCTTGAGGGATGGGAACAAAGATAGCTCCAAGACTCAAAACCAGAGACCAGAAACATCATGTGACACAGATCCAGTGCCTGCCAAGTCTCTTCAAATCTCAGAAGAGAATTTGATTTATTTCCATGGGTCATTTGACCATTATTTTGATTGAGGGTTGGAGTACTATGACTGGTAACTTACCAGAATCATGGCAATAGAAATGAGGTCACTCTGCCAAAAGAAGATACATTGGGTAGACAAAAAAGAACTAATATCAAACCTTGTTTTAAAAAATTAATCTCTAAGAAATATTTATATATTAAGGAAATTAATAATTTCCTTGGTATCCTTATTGCAGCGTGCCAATTATTTTATACTTTACATTAATGCACCCCTTCTTAGATGGATATACAAATTGTGTTTACTGTATCATCTCACAATGAACTTAGTTGGCTTTGGAAAATACTGTCTTGTCAAAAGCTTCAATTAAAGGTGAGAGGTTTTCTTTTATGAGTCTTTGAAAATGATGTAGAAAGATGGACTTACATCTGTATTATCATGGGATAATTGGATGACTAAGAAGTCTGTCACACTTTCTGCTCTTGGTAGCTAATAATTTTTCTGACCTAGTTGTTGAAATGTGTTCAACACACATCTCTGTATTATTATTAAGCCCATAATTTTTCCATATGATTTATATTTTACAAAGCACTTCAACTTATTTCATCTCATATGAACAAAAGCTGCTTGATGCAGGTGGGCAGGTGTTTCCAAGGCTCTCCAATAGATAAAGAGAGTGACGCACACAGAGAAGGCAAGTTAAGGTGTACCCATTTATCTATGAGAGCCCAGCCCAGATCCAAAGACTCCACATGCCCAGGTCATTTGATTATCTCAAAGACCTATTCTTTAAGGGATTTTTTCCCTTAAAAATAAAGAGTACATTACTTAAGTACAAATTGTAATTAAAGTATAATTTAACTTGAAGTATAAATAGGAATTTATTATATCAATATGTTACATTAATATATTATTATATTAATGCATTAGTTAATATATTATATTATTAATTAATTTCTAATCACAATGGTATTTGATCACAAACAAGTGTGTTAAATTGGGTAGAGAGTTTTGCGGGAATCCCAAGAGTCATTATGAATTAAAGCTCAGCAACTTGGGTTTGCAACTCGGAAATATAACTTTGCAAAAATACTTTTTATTAATTATCTGTTTCTTTAGTTCTTTCCCCTGAGATTCTGTTTGATTACAAGGAAATTTAGCTTTATACTTTGAAATTATGAAAAGGATTAAATTTAGTGAGTATGAAAAAAACTTACATTTACTAAATGCTTACAGGCTAGGCATTTCTTCTATATGAATCTAGATCATGTGGCATCAGGAAAATGCAAACTAAAAGAACAATGAGTTACCACTGTACACCTATTAGAATGTTCAAAATATGAACACTGTCAACACTAAACGCTAGAGAGAATATGGAGCAACAGGAACTCTCATTCATTATTTGTGTGAATACAAAATGATACAGCCACTTTGGAAGACAGTTTGGTGCTTTTTACCACATTAAGCCTATTTTTACCATATGATCCAGTAACCATGCAGTGGGTGAATGGGTAAATAAATTGTGATACATTCATACAATGGAATATCATCCAGAGCTAAAAAGATATGAATCATTAAGCCATGAAAAGACATAGAGGAAACTTGAATGCATATTGCTAAGTGAAACAGGCCAGTTTGAAAAGGCTACATGCTGTTTGATTCCAACTATGTGAACAAAACTATGGAGACAGTAAAAGGATTAGTGGTTGATAGGGGTTATAGGGTGGTGGTGGTGGTGGTGGTGGTGGGATGAATAGACAGAGGATACAGGATTTTTAGGACAGTGAAAATACTCTGAATGATACATAATGATTAATACATGTCATTATACATTTTCCCAAATGCATATAATGTGAAACACCAAGAGTGACCCCTGATGTAAACCATGGGCTTTGGGTGATGATGTTGAGTCACAGTAAGTTCATCAACTGTAACCAATGCATCACTCTGGTGGCAATTGCTGATAATGGGGGAGGCTCTGCATATATGGGGGCAGGGATATATGGGAAATCTCTGTACCTTCACTACAATTTTGCTGTGAAACTAAAACTATTCTAAAAATATAAAACTTCAATTACAAAAAAAAAAGTAAAGGATAGAAAGCTATACATCATGCAAGTACTAACCATAAGTAGAATTTGAGGCAAGGACTCTTACAAGTATAAAGTGAAACAGAGCATAACTAAAAGGGTCAATTCCTCATCTTCATCTTCCTCCTCATCTTCTTAAATGTCTATAATAGAAGCAAAAATTGACAGAATAAACAGAAGTTTAAAAAGTCACAAATATATTTGCATATTTTTTACCCTTATCTTTTCATAATTAATAGATTAACTAGACAAAAGAAAACAGTAAAAAAGAGAATGCTATCACCAAACTTCACTAAATAACATTCACAGAACTCCACATTTACAAATGCAAAATACATCCTTTTCAAGTCCAAATGGATTATTCACCAAGATAGACCATATGCTGATGTGTAAGGCAAGAATTAATGAATTTCAAAATACTGAAATTATACAAAATATGTCCTCAGACCACAATGGAATTAAATTAATAAGCAATAAAAATAAGATATAAATAAAATACCCAGATTTTAGAAATAAAATCATTTTTCAAATAAAATCTATGAGTCAAGGAAGAAACTGCAAGAAAATATTTCAAACTCAGTGGTAATGGAATCACAATTTATATGATGCAGCTGAAGACCATGTGTGGAGGGAAACTTCACACTTTTAATGCTTATTTTGGAGAAGAAAAAATTAAAATCAACAACTTAAGCTCTCAACTGTAAAAGCTAGAAAAAGGAGAGAAAATTTTATCTGAAAAAAAAAAATACAAGGGAAATATAAAAAGGACGAGCTTACAAGACATACCCCAAAATAGAGGTAACTAATGAAGCCAAATTACTCCTTTAAGGTGAATAATAAAATTGATAAATACCTACCTTCACCTACTGGTGAAGACAAGAGGAGAAAAAAACTCAAATAAGCATATAAAACAGAAAATGGGGACATTACTATAGACATTAAAAGGATAGTAAGTGTTCTACTCTTAAGAAATGAAGAAGTGTAAAAATGTCACACCCACTCAATGAGAAAAAGCAAGATAATCCACAAATAGGTTTTTTTAGTTCATTGGAAATCTGAGGTTATAAGACAACAGGTGAACTGAATTCCAAGGAGGAAAAATCCATCTAAGGAGAAATGACAAACTATCATTGGTAGACCATAAGAGAAAGAGGTGGCTTCCATAAAAGTGTGTAAGAAGAAATCAGCTACAATTTACTGAATTTTTAGACCAAATGTAGGTTAGCATGTCAGTTTCGAATAGCTCCCTAGACACAAGGAAATTAACATTCAGTCCCAAGCTCACTTATGCAAGGGTGTCATGAGAAAGTTTGAGGGCATGGTGGCAGAAGAGTGAGGACAGGTGTCATGGAGGGTGAGGAATGCAGGAGATGATTGGCAGTGTCTGGGGAAGACATAAAGCTATGCCAGCTTCCCTGAATCCTTCTCTCTTCTTTCTGATGAATCAACAGCTTCTAGTTCCTACAAAGTATATGAACAAGGAGTAGAGAACAATCTGTCTTCTTTAGGCAAAAATCTGTCAACATAGGCAAAAATATACTATTTTGGAGAAGCAAAAGTATAATCATCTACCACTGAGAGGGGAGAGAAGGAAAACTCTGAGGCCTAGGATTCCGTACTAACACCATAAAACATCTACTGCCCCTAAGATCAATTGTAGATAAAAGTCAGAGTTTGTTTGCCAATGCAAACAGAGGCAGGGATGCTGAGAAAGGAGGCATAGGGTCAGCCTAGAAGACACCGAGCCTGTGATTTATAGTGGGAATGGGGAGCAGGGAGAAGCAGGACCTTTGAGAAATATTCTCTGAGACACAGGCAGACAGGCATATAGGGCTCATCAAAATTGAAAAGAGGAGATGGAACATTGAGAAAATCTTTGTGGATACCCCAGAGCTCACTCAAAACACAAGTTAAGAACCCACCACTAAACATGTAATACACTGAAGGTAAATGAAACTGAAGCCAAACTTAACTCCTGATTGGACCGATTTGATCTTCCACCGTTCTCCATCTATTTGGGGAATAGATAATATTCATTACACATATCAATGACATTCAATCAAAAATTATGAGACACGTGTGCACAAAACAAGAAAAAAAACCTACCTAATTTTGGTAATCATTTTGCAATATATGTGTGTATCAAATCATCACATTGTGCACCTTAAACTTACATATGTTATATGTCAGTAATATCTCAGTAAAGCTGGGGGAACAAAGAAAAGAAAAATACGACCCATTCCAAGTAATAAAGCAATCAACAGAAACAGACTCTGAGAATACCTAGATGTTGGAATGATCACATAGGAATAGTAAGGAAACTGTTAATATGATCAATCATCTAGTTGAGTAGATAGAAAACGGTTAGGGAATTTCAGCAGAGTCAAATGGAAATGCTACCAAAGAGAGAGAGAGAGAGAAGAGATATGAAAGCTGAGCAAGTCCTTTAACATGTTAACAATAGAAGGGGTAGAGCTGAGAAAGACCAGCGATCTTGAAGATAGGTTAATAGAAATTATCCAAACTGAAAGACAAGAAGAAAAAAAGAGTAAACATTTCAAACTTTATCTGAAGAATAAAGTAAAATGTAAGTTCATTGACATCGAGTTCAGGAATAAAAAAGTAAACCAAACTCATAGTGCTATCATTTTTAAGTTGGTTTTTTTTTTTTAAAGATTTTATTTATTTATTTGACAGATATAGAGACAGCCAGCGAGAGAGGGAACACAAGCAGGGGGAGTGGGAGAGGAAGAAGCGGGCTCATAGCAGAGGAGCCTGATGTGGGGCTTGATCCCATAACGCCGGGATCACGCCCTGAGCCGAAGGCAGACCTTAACCGCTGTGCCACCCAGGCGCCCCTAAGTTGTTTTAAGTTGTTATGGGTTGAATTGTGAAACCCCAAATTCGTATATTGAAGTCCAAATCCCAGTACCTCAGCATGTGACCTTACTTGGAAATAGAATTGTAGTAGATGCAGTTAAAATGAGTTCATTTCCTTAGCATTGTTTTTTATTTACAGTTCTGTCTGAAGGGAGCTTAAAAGATCTGTTATGGGCTTTTTTTTTTTTTTTTTTTTTTTGCAGGGCGAGGGGTAATATTATATGAAGAGCAAATACATTTCTATGATGAGTCTTTCAGCATGCCATTTAGGATTGCAGGTTCAGATAGTAACTGAAATAACAGTTCTGTAATTTTGTTGGCCTTTTTTTTTCATTCTTTGAAAAGATTTAAAGTTCCAGGGAAGCTTTTGACTATTAAGTATGTTTCTAATGGAAAGAAAACAGAAGAATGCTTTTGGTGGAATGTCAAGAGTGAACAAACATCGTAGTTATAAGGTTAACGTGTCATTTTACAGGGTGAACTTTCTCCAGAATCCTGGCAGTGGAGTGACAAAAAGAGTGGGAAGCTGTCACAAAAGGACAGTGAACAAGAACAAAAGCCAAACAAATAAGAACGCCCACCCCCCTCTTTGTCTCAGAGCAGCTACCTAGTTATATGAACATCATCAGAAAGACGTAAAGACATGCAAGGAGCACCGACAGCCTTTCAGAAATTACAAGAGGAGAAATGCTCATCATAATCCATTAAATTCTCTTCAGTTTTTCATTTTGTTTTGTCTTTGTTCTGAACGAGTAAGGGCCACTTCAGTTCAACAGAGCAAAATGATTGGGCAAAAAATCTACAATCGTTGTGAACCCAGCACAGAATAATCTTTGCTCTTCATTGTATGTTCTTAAATAGACATAATGAATGGAAGCAGATTAAGTGCATGACTGAGAAAAAAATAGTGCAGAACATTAAAAGCAGAACAATAATATGAGAAAGGATAAACTTGTTCAAATTATCATGAAAAACACAAAAAACACAATGGATGAATGATGAAAATAGGTAATTCAAAAGGAATGGCAATTTAAATGGCCAGCTGATATGTGCAAGCATACTAACTAATGGCAATCAGGTAAATTTAAAAGAAAAATGTGGCATGGTATTTCATCCATTCGCTAAGCCATAATCTTTAACTTTGAAACTATTGATGTGGCCTCAGGGAAAACGACACTTCAATGTAAGGAGACAAATCCACTTTGAGGGGCAATATGAAAGTTCACTAAAATAGAAAAGGAGCATACCCTATAATTCCAAAATTCTTGCCTCTATTATAGAGAAACATTTCCACTTTTACACAAGAGGACACATATTATTAGGGCTTCATTACAGTCTCATAACTAAGATACCCATCACAGGAGAAATGACTGATTAAAACTTTCAATGTGCCCATTGGGTGTTTCTACTCAGAAGAAATGAAAATGAAGCATAATTCTTATGCATCAAAATAGAAAAGATAATTAACATGCTATTAAGTGGGAAAAAAAACAGATTTTGCACTTCAGTAGCTGGTGGTATAGTGGGCAGATTGATCCAGGAAAACCTCCACATACAGAATATTTAGAAATGCTGGGTGAATCACCAAAAACATATATTTAAATGCATAACAGAGTACCAAAGAAGGTAAACAAATTCCCCAGGTCAAACACAAAAGCAACAAGAAAAAAAAATATGCAAATCATAAATAAAAACAACAAACAAAAAAAGAAAGTTACACACTAGAGTGGTGAACATACAGAAAATGCAATTTTCCTGTGGCATTTTTGGATCCACATAAGTAAAAGTCCTGATTAAATGGTAAAGCAAAAGACATAGGAGAAACTAAAATAAGGTGTCTGAAATGCAGTCTTCACTTCAATCCAGGACCCACAAGGACAAAATATTCTCACTAAAAAGTGTTCTCAAAAATAACTGTTTTCAACAGAGGGGAACTTCCCTGTTTCAGACTATGGTTCCTTAGGAATCATGACACTAGGCTTATAGTTACACAGATTTATTTCATTTTTTAAGGATTTTATTTTATTTATTTGAGAGAGAGAGAGCATGAGCAAGGTGAAGGGCAGAAGGAGAAGCAGACTCCCCGCTGTGCAGGGAGCCTGATGTAGGGCTCTATCCTGGGACTCCAAGATCATGACCTGAGCCAACGGCAGATGCTTCACTGATTGAACCACCCAGGCATCCCCACAAATTTATTTCAAATGTTTCCTACCTTCTTGGTTTATAAAATATTAAGCTACAAAATTAACTTAAACTGTCAAAATCTGGTAGCATCCTAGCCACCAAGACCCTGTAAGAACAAAGCCTCTCTAGTTGGCACTTATTTCAGAGCTCACCCTATTTCTACAAATAAATAACAAAGCCCAAAAAGCTACCTTAAATGAGTGCCAGCAAAGGAAAATATAGCACAAAATAAAAATTTCACTGGTAAATGCCTTCTCAATAGCAAGAGGAGGAACCAAACACTGAATAACAAGTAAAAAGTGTTGAGAAAATAGTTGTCAACCTAGAGTTATATACGTAGTAAAACTAGCATTTCAGAATATTTTCAAACTAAAAGGTAGTGTTTTCTACTAACACACCTTCTATAAAGTAAATAACCTTCAAGAAAAAGGGCAATATGAATTTTAGTAATCCAATCAGAAATGGTTAACAAAAATGTTAGCAATCATGTTGGTAATTCTAAACAAATTTCAACTGTTTAAAACATTAATACAACTTTTAATTCAATGAGAACAAATGATGTGAATATAAATTGCTAAAAACATTAATTTGTTATATGGGAGAGACATAATTACAGCAAAAAAGCAAAGTCATTATGATGTTTGGGAATAAGGTAAAGATAGTGATTACAATTAGAATGTGGCTAAATATGCCTTTGTAAGGATATTGACCAAAACTAGCAACTACATCCAACTTTAAATTAGGAAAGGTAAAAAATATTAGATAAATTTTTTAAAACCTTCAATTTAAGAAACAAGAAAAGCAGATAGGAGAAATTCAAGATACTTTGAGAAAGAAGGATGAATAAAATGCACAGCATAATAGAAATAAAGCTACAATTATGTGTAATTTCAATAAATGTAAATGGACTTAACTTCCTAACTAATGTAACATATCCATATCTGTTATAATTATTTAAAACATACATATCTGTACTATAAGGACAAAGAAAGCCTGACTGAAAACATTGGAAAATCATATTCCAGGTGAATACCAAACTAGATGAAGCATGTCTGGAAAACAGACTTTTTCTCTATAGGCCAAAAGGCATTATTAGAGATAAAAGAGAAATTACATGAGGCCAGAAAAATTCAGTACACTAGGAAATATGTCATAATTCTGAATTTGTATTCTCTTCATAAATAGTTTCAAAGTAATAGAAATAAGAATTGACAAAGTTATAAGAAGCATTTGAAAAATGCACATAGAAAGTGACCTTGTTTCTTCTCTTAGTAATTTATAAGCCAACTAGTTAAATAGTATGTTGTGGGCTATTTGATCGTACTAACAAAGTTTATCTAAAAGTCACATGCAGGGAGTTATAATCCATGACTTACAAAATGCATTTTTTACAAGCCCAAAGGAAAAGTATATATAAAACTGGTTATGGACAATACTGTGAAGCCAATCTCAACCAATTTCAGAGTTATCCTCAGCCTAAGAATCTTACTTAACCTCTTATTTACAAGTGTCTTATTTAAATTCAACTAAATTAGAATATTTAAGACATATAACTTTGAAAGCACCATAACCCATTTCTAAATAATCAGCTAGTCCATGAGAAATAGTCCTTAAAGTTAGGAAATAATTAGAACGGGATAAAGTGAATATATCATATATCGAAATTTGTGGGAAGCAGCTAAAGTGGTATTTAGATTTTGAGAAAATTAAATGCATTAATCAGATTAGAATCCAACTTAAATAAGTAAAATATATCCAAGAAAGTAGAAGGAATGACATAACAAAGAAAAAGAATGACAATAATGAAGGAGAAAATAAATATAGAACATAGGATCACAAGAGCCAAAATTTGTTTCTTTAAACAGATCAATTAATTAGGTAAGTTTCTGACGATGCTGTTAAAGAAAAAGGGGAGAAGTCTCTCTCTCTCTCCCTTTCTCTCTGCCAAATAAATTTTTAAAAAATATTTAAAATGTTTTTAATTATTTCATTAAAACATTGTTTTAAAATCTCAGTGAGGTACCACTACCTCATTAAAATTAAATTTAAATTATACTAAAAAGACACTATCCGGTGTTTTGATGTGCCTACAGGTACAACTGAATTGTCATACATCTCTGTTGAAGTGTAAAATAGCACAACCACATGTTTTAGAGTTGTTTTAAGGTCAGACATACAGTAAGTAACATGTCCTAGTAATTCCACTCCTAAGGGCATACCCAGGAGAAATAAAAATATATACCCACGAAAAGACTGGTACATGATTTTTCATAGCCACTTTATTAAAAATAGTCCAAACCTAAACAACTAAGTTAATGTAATTTAGCTTCATATTAGTGAAGTATTAATGTCATTCAAACGTTAAATAAAAAATTGTTGATAGTTGACAATAGAAGTAAAGAAATAGTCCAAACCTGAGATTCTAATGCCCACCAACAGGTGAATGGATATCCACAGATATAGGTAGAGGGAGGTGCTCCTCAGCAAAAAAAAATGATGGAGCATAGATCATGGATAAATTTCTGAAATATCATGAGAGTGAAAGAAGCCAGCTATGACAGATAGAGTACATACCCATGTTGGTCGCTTTATAGGAAATTCTTGAACAGGCAATATATATTTTTTCTTTTTCTCTCCTTTCCTTTCCTTTCCTTTCCTTTCCTTTCCTTTCCTTTCCTTTCCTTTCCTTTCCTTTCCTTTCCTTTCCTTTCCTTTCCTTTCCTTTCCTTTCCTTTTTTTAGAAAGGGGGCAGGGGCAGAGGGAGAGGGAGAAAGAGAGAATCTTAAGCAGGCTCCATGCCCAGGGTGGAGCCTGACTTGAGGCTTAGTCTCATAACCCTGAGATCATGACCTGAGCCGAAATCAAGTCAGACGCTCAAACAACTGAGCCCCCCAGATGCCCCATTGAACAGGCAATACTAAATCAGATCAGCATTAGCCTGAGCTGCTGGTAGGGGGTGATTTTTTGCATAAGCACAGTCAACAGGTTTGATTTTTTTTTTCACTCCTCTGAGGTTTTAAATTATCTCTGCTTATATTTTCATTTCATTGTACCTGTATGCTTGATCTTATTGGCACCTCTGACTCTTTCATGGTTTTTTGTACTCACCAAACATGATGGGCTTAAATTAGTTATAAAATACCTCAACACTTAGGACAAAATGTGCATACAGTATGATTAGAAATAGTATGACAAAGGAGGCTATAATGACAGTGTACTAATTATAAGGCCCTCCATGGCAGACAGAAGTGATATTTTTTCTCAGGAAAGAATCTTTGTTCATACCTATCAAAATTTATAACTTGAAATGTCACAATTAAGAAGTTTATGTGGCCAACTACATAAAATGATAACTAAGTTTTCCGATTACATTAAAGTTAACATTGTGCTTATAAATAGCAATGCTGTATTGTACAATTAAAAATTTGTTAAGAGAGTAGATCTCATAGTAAGTGCTCTTACCACAATGAAAAAAAAGTGAATTAACAATTCCTTGAATATAGCTATTTCTATTTCATTTCCAAATGTTGACTGATTTTTTTGTTTATAGTCTTATTTTAGAAAGACAGTGTCTTGGTGCATTTGAGCTGTTTTAACAAAACGCCATAAACTGGGTAACTTGTAAACAATAGAAACTTCCTTCTCACATCTTTGAAAGCTAGGAAGTCCAAGATCAAGGTGCAGGCAGATTTGGTATTTGGTGAGAACAAGCTGTTTGATTCATAGACACGTCACTCTGTGAACTATAACCTCGGATGGTGGAAGGGGCTAGACACTGCTTTGGAACCTATGTTAGAAGGGCACTAATCCCATTCCTTAGGGCTTCTCCCTGATGACCTAATCACCTTCCAAAAGGCCCCATCTTCTAATATTATCATCTAGGGGATTCAATATATGAATATTGGGGGCAAGTGAACACAAACATTCAGTCATAGCAGATAGTTAATTCAGAGTATGGACTTGAGGGAAAAAAATAAAAAAGTATGGACTTGATTACTGTTAATATGGTGTCAGAGAGTAGTTAGTAAGAGATTAGTTGCACCTGTCACTTATGATATCATGTGACTAGTTCTCCAACTCTTTTGATTCAAATTTGCCTATTTATAAGGATAAGATAATAAAGCTATACAGCGAGGTCTTGAATAAGATTGAATGCATATAAACACTTGATATGACTCCTGATGCCAAAGAAGGACTCACTAAGTGAAAGCATTGTTTTTAAAAATAGCAATAATAGTAATAATAAACTCTCTTTTTCAATCTAACCCATGTCTTCATCCTTTAAATCAGTTTTAGAAAATGATAATGATTCAGTTAAAAGATATCTTTTCTATTCTCAGAATGTCTTAAGAAAATAATGAAAGTGTTCCAGATAAGATTACTAACCTTGAATATATAAACATCAAATAAAATGTATGCAATAAATTGTGAAAGTAGTCATCCTCACCCTCATCCCTCAGTGATAATACGGTGTCTGTAAGGGCTGTGACTTTGCAGACAGAAACCAGAATCTTCGGGACATAACAGAGGGTGATTGTCTGTCTTTTTGCTATCCTGAGTTTTCATCATGTGAATGCACCACATATTTAAAATATCGACAATAAGCCAACAATAATGACAACAGCAACAATAACAATTTGAAAACACAGTAATGCAAATTGGCTGGGCTGTCTTCCCAACCTGCCTTTCTTTATTCTTCAAAATAAGAGTTTTAGGGTAATATTATGAAAGCTGCTTTGTGAAGCATATCTGATTGCATTTCCACATTCCCGTAACACTTAGTTTTCCAGACTTTTCCCATGAAAGCAAATACACTTCTTTGTTTGGCATTAATATCTAGACACTGGATTTCACTGGTATGCCCATTCACTTGGGATGTTAAGAGATGTTTATGTTATCATTTTTTTTAAATGTGTCATACTTGTACTTATCCTGACTATATAAGCTGACACAACTTCTTGACATTGTAATTCAACCTACCCCAATCAATGGAGAGCTTCTCACTCCAGGGAAGAAATGCGCTAGATTGTCCCAGTTCAACCTGAAAGAATACTCTTCTGCTGTTCCTTCTTGAAGTGCATATAAAGTGTCACTAAACTTTCGTCAGAGTAATTACTTTCCATGGACAGCTTTACTTTTTAAAAAGTATTTTAATAAAAGTGTCCCTCTTATATTCTTAAATTACATTTTAGTTGGTTTAATTAATTTATTGAATTAGAAAACTGATCTTACAAGCACCATGAAAAGACATGAATAAGAAAGTGAAAATCACCCTTAATCTACAGAAATGGTTGGTAATAATATTTTGGTAAATAGTCTCCCCAAACTTTGTAGGAACAAATGAACACACACAAATATTCACATAATGTTTAAGTAAATATAGGTCATAATGTGTACACTATTTTGTAACTTGATTTTTCAGATAACACTATATTGCAAACACCTTTCCAGATTAATAAATATGAATATAACATAATGTCCAAATGTGTGAGTTAATCATTTTTATTTGGCAAATGCTCCTTTAGTTATTCCACAGTGTTCACAGTATAGTTTGCACTCAATGAATTTCCTTTTACCTTGTGCTTTTTAGCCAATTATTTGTTTGGAGAAAGTTCCAGAGTTAATATTACTATATACGCTATACACTGAACAGAAGTATCAAAAAACTTCCTTAAATCAAGGTCTACCAAAAGTGGGTGTCATTAATTCCTGTCCTGTTTTAATGTAGAGTATGAGAATTGTTTTCATTATTGTAACAATTTGCATTCTTGTACACTCAAATTTTATATTCATGCCCTTTGCCTATTCATTCAAGTTTTACCTGATGGTTTGTCGGTGATGTTCACATTTTAAGATATCGGGACGTATTATATACATATAAACATCTTTAATCGTTGGTTTTTATTTTGTAGAATTTAATATATATTTAAATATATAATAAGCTGTATCTTATTGATCTGATGCAGAATTATGTGTGAAGCTAAAAATCTTTGCCTACTAATTGGACATTTATGATTCCTTTTTTCTTGAAATTTTCAGATTATATTGAATTATATTGAATTGGTCATTTGTAAGATGTGTTATGATTAATTTACAGGCAATTTTCTCCTTTGAATGTTTTCATGGAGATTTGCATGTATTATTCTTGATCATCTCCATTCACCATTTATTTGTCCTGCCATCATTTTCATTGTTTCTGTCATGGCTTCTGGATTTGGAGCAATCATATCATTTGAAAGCCAATAATAATCATCTTGTCGTTATTAATACTTTGACATTTCATTCATTATGGATTTTCACATTTGTTTTGATTTTTAAATCATTTAATGTAATATATTAAAATACGATGCTTAAAATATTATCTTTATCACAAGTTTTTTGGTATTTCCTTTAATCGTGCACAAAAACTGAGTGAGACACTTGTCTTGTTCATTCAGCTCATTCTAGTCCTAGATCTGGGACTCTCAAAATTATAAAATTAAGTCTTGCGGTTTTTTCTAGTAGCTTTTTGATTTTAATTTTCACATTTAGCTGTGTACTGCATCTGGAATTTTGTGATAGAAAGGGAGTAAAAAAGAGATGTAGTTTTGTATCTTCCCCCCGTGGTTATTTTACTAATAGGCAAGTTAATCTGAAATGCCATTCCTAATATGTAGCCAATTGCCTTTTTTTTTCTTTAGTGAAAAGAAAAAGACTTTAGGACAACTGCATTTTAATACTTTATTCATTAGTGATCGTTTTAACTTTTTCCTAAAGAATAACACCCTCTATGTATTTTCCAATCTGTTTTATTGCTCCTCATTGAACATTTCATACAGATCAAATAATTAAATTATTCATTTAACTATTAACAGTAAGAGGACACAAACATGCTCATCACACATGTTCAGATGTAGATGACCATCTGAAACAATTGGTGAATTCATCCCTCCTGACATTGACATTAAGCTCCCTACTCCCAGATATTGCCACTATCATAGAGGTATGTTTGACATTAACTTGAATTTAATTTGTCTATCATATTTAAATACATAAAGTTTTGCACATTTGATTTTGCACCTAAAAACAGCCATTTTTTTGAGTTAAGTGACATTGCTTTTGCTCAATTTTGTATTTGTGACATTAATCCTGTTGAAGTGGTATCTCATTCATTTTCTATTAAATAACATTTTAACATATGAATATACTACTATAAGATGGCTGTTCAGTTTCCTTTCAATAACTAATTTGGTTGTCTCTAATTTAATATCATTGTGATCACATTCTCAAGTCACCTAAGAAGGCTAGTTCTGTAATCTATCTGTTGGGGCCCAAAAATTAATTCTTTCCTTAAAATCAACCCCTGGAAGAGAAAGCTCACCTTCCAGATTTATGTGAAATTCTTGGAAGGCAGCCATTTCTCAGAAATAACTATCCATTAAGGAGCACAAATTTTAAGTGGACGGCTAACAATCTTTGCTAGGTCCTTGATTTTTAAAATCTATATCTATCTATCTATCTATCTATCTATCTATCATCTATCTATCATCTATATGTATTCTTTTGGGGAAACTGAAAATGGTACTGCAAAACAACAGTTTCTAAAATTAAGTGTGCTTTGGAATATTTAACATTTATTTGATAACTTCTTACCCAAAAAATCCAGAGGATTTTACCAACAGTCAGCCGATGTCTTAGAATATGTTCTAGTTAACTGAAGTTAGTTGGTCTCAACAGCTTTCTTTGCAAAGGAGAGCAATCCCCTGATGAGCACCTACAGTCAATTTATGTTGCTGATGCTTGGCAGGAGGAAAGAACTGCAGGCGAATCTCACCAGGTCCGCCCCTATCTCTGTCAGTTACTGAGTTTCCAGGGATAGGGCTTCAGCCACTCTCTATGTTTTTATTAGGCAGGACATTGAGAATGTTCCTGTCCATCCCATTCATACCATTGTCCTCTGCCACTTGTTTACAGTGAATTGAAATGTTACTTTCAACTCAACAAAGTGAGGAGCAGAAGACAAAGGTAAAATGGTGAGCACCGAATTGATCTGGAGGCCTGGGTTCTATCCTGTGAGTGCCATGACCTAACTGTCATTTTGGCAATGAAGCTTGCTGGGGCTAAGTTTGCTCATTTGCAAAATAAGATTATGCTAAAAGAACTCAGCGATTGTTTTCAGAGCTAAATTTGAGTCACAAAGGGAAAACTGGAATCAATAAGCAAAATTTTGTTCTGTTGTTCCCGAGTCCCATTTGGTCAGTTCTCAAGACCTCAATTCTTCTACACTGACACAGTTGGAAAATGGACATCAAATCTGATTATTTTCTGAATACCCAAACATTTTCTGCAGTTTGAAATGAGAAGACATTTGACACACTCCAATATTTCATATTGATATTGATTTTTTCTTTTTTAATAAACTGGAGAACTCTCTTAAGTTTGCAAAAGTCAACAGTTTGATAATTTGTTATAATCTTCCTTAAACTGATTTCTTAGAAAATTGTGTTCTAGTTGGTTGGAAGTGTTATTTGAGGCCACAGAAGATTCACTGAAGTCTGTGAGACTGATCAATCATTGCTAAATATTCTTCAGCGTAGAACAAAATAAAAAGGGGGGTGATTTGAGACACATCCTTTTATAACAACACCCATAAATGTGTGTTCGTGCACAAATTCACAGACACGCATTTTATTACTTTACCTTAAACATTTCAAGTTAGGCTAAGAAATACAATTTTATTCTGAACAAATTAAATGTATGTCTACTAAAAGTATGTCACATAAATAGATTCAACTCCATGTATATCCCAGAGATCCTTAATAGAGGAATTCATGTCCCCCCTTCTCTCCAATATATACAAACCCCAGTTCTTCCATTAATATCACCTATGAGGTAATAGTGCCAAATGATGTTTGGTAATTACAGAATGACCGTTTCTTTAGAAATTTTTAGGTCAAAATGAAACATATTGTGTACAATTTTTTGAAAGTAGAGGTATACACGGAATTTACAGGTGCCATTTTATTTAATTTATTAAAAAGAACAATTGACATGATTATCATAAATGTGTAGATATTATAAATGCTTCTATGCATATACAAATATTTGCACATATGTGTATACACCCATTTTCATATAATCAATTTTATATATCCATTACATAATCATTGTGGGTTATTCACTTATTCTTCTAAATTCTAAATTACAGTTCAGCCTTCACAGTTTATGAAGAAGCATTTTTGCCCAGATAAAAAGCTCTACTGCAAATTGAGTTTGCCCGACTTTCAACTGGCAATTATCTGCTAACCTTGCCATACAGACAATGCTTAAGAAATTGGCACCATAGTGTGATTTTGATACAGGATAGAAATGTGTCACAGAAAAGCAAGATAATAGGGCATCTTTAAAAGTGTTTTTCTCTTTTAATACGGAAATATTTAAATGATTTATGAAGTAAAATCTTACTGTTTCTCCCCATCCCAATCCAAGTTCATCCAATGTTAACAGATTGGCATATATCTTCACATATCCTTACCTTTGCTCATACGAATGCATACACACACACACACACACACACACACACACACACACCACTTATGTATTGTTTGGCTTTTGCTCACTGAACTATTATTACGTTAGCGCTAGAAGCAGAAAGCATTCCAACAGTTCTCATGAAAATTCATTGGCTGGTTGGGGAAAGATTAGGGTGCAAGTAGGAGGTAGAAGTGAAAGGAATAACAAGCGAACAAGTGTGGGAGGCGGAGACGATAGACGATGTTGGTGACTGGGTCAATGCTGTTTACATTTGGAAAAGAAGTAATAAAAGAAGATGAGGAGAGTTGTTAAGAAAACATGACTGTTCTGTGTTGGATCTGTTTATAGGAACGACCAGAAAAGTAAGTTAAAGAGGTATTTAAAGAGTATAGGGAGCATGTAAGTCCTACAATTCATAAATAATGAGTTTATGTTTAACTGATCATGCACTGGGCTTGACATACTTTGACAAATGATTAAATCTCCATTTCATTTGTCAACATAAGAACCATAAGATGTAAGGAGAGGGCTGCTTCAACTAAGTGAAAACTTGAGGCTTAGAACACAATACACTTAACTTTTTGTTCAACTTTGAGTTAAAATATCAATACTAATCAATTGAGGCTACATAATAATCTGCCTTTTAATAACTATATGGTTTTGTTCTACTGAATCAAATCTTATTCTACTAATTCTACAGAAAATTTCATTAAAAAATGTGTTTCAATTCCAAATTGATTATGTTCCATACGTCTCCTTGCAAATATGTAAGCCAGTATTTTAACTAAAAGAAGTTGTATATTTGGGTCCATATATTTTCATCCGGGCTAGCTTTTGAGTTTAGTGTGAAACACATCTATTGTCTTGGCTCTGAGTCATTTTAGATAGCTTTATCACCATAGAATGTAAGTAAGACAAATGGAGTCCAATTCTTGATAATTAGATACATCTGTTCTTCATGCATATGGCATTGCTGTGCAAATTCAGAAAAAGGATCTACTCTACGAAGACAAAATGCCATAAAATAACAGCTTAGCAACTGGAAGTTATCTTGTACAAATTGGGAAAAAGCTGTCTTTTTTTATTTATTTGTTTATTTTCTTGAGGTATAATTGGCATATAGCATTATATTAGTTTCAGGTGTACAACATAATGATTCAATATTTATATAAACTGTGAAATGATCATTCTAGTAAGTCTAGTTAACATTCATCACCACACAATTTTTTGGAAGAATTTTGGACAGGTACCAAATCTTCTTTGAGTGTTTGGTAGAATTCACTGGTGAAACTCTCTAGTCCTGGACTTTTGCTTATTGGGAATCTTTTGATTACTGAACCAATCTCTACTAATAATCAGTTGATTGAGATTTTCTATTTCTTCATGATTTAGTCTTGGAAGATTGTGTGTTGCTGGAAATGTATCCATTTTTTCTAGTTTGTCCAATCTGTTGATTTATAATTGTTCATAGTAGTTTATTATGATCTTTGTATTTCTTTGGCATCAGTAGTGATTTCTCTTTTATTTCTGATTTTATTTATATGAGCTCTCTCTCTTCTTCCTGAACGTAGAAAAAAGTTTGTCAATTTTGTTTGTCTTTTCAGAGAACTGACAGTTGTTTCATTAATCTTTTCTATCATCATTTTATTCTCTATTTCCACTCTGATATTTATTTCCTTTCCTTCTACTACGTTTGAGGATGATTGAACTATAAAGGTTAACTAGTTTAAAATGAATCTCCTCAAATTAAAGAAAGAAAACTTACACAGTGGAATTTGAACTATTTTTCTTCAAGAAGTATGAGTCCATTTTAACTTAATTTCACAGGAAGACCTAGGGTTAAAAATAATACTACCTCATCTACTTCAAAAGACGAAAGAATCAATTAAGATAATGTCAGACTATATTTTTGAAAAGTAAAAAAATGCTTTATAAACTGAAAGTAACATACAAAGTAAAATTATTTTTCATAATTACATGAACAGTTTTTTTTGTTTCATTCATTTTAAAGGCACTCAATTAAAGGAAGCCCAGATAAAATGAAAATGAGCTCATTTTATATTGCTTATCAGTTAAAAATAATGTACATGTGTTTAGCAATGATTTCATTTTTAGGAATTGGAAAGACTTTCAATAAATAAGTATGAATAGAAAATAGTTCTTTATCCAGGAGAAATGAAAAAGATGATCATTCTTGCCACAGATATTTTGCACCTGATATTTCTTGCAACAAAAGAAATCATTTCAGCAGTGCCCACTCTTTGAGGCATATCTTCCAGGTGAACTATGAGGCAGACAATGTGAGCTTATTCTTTACAGTCAGCTTTGATTTTGCTCTGCTTATTTTAATTCATTTTTTTTCTAAGTTGTAGTAAATGGTCTAAAACATTTTAAAAGCTCTGTATCACATGGTGTCAATGTCAACTGCTATGATTAGGAAAGTTTGAGTTGCTAAGGTCAAGGTGAAGAGTGGACCTGATTCTTTAAAATAATCTCCAGGAATAAGAAGCACTATTTTAAATAAAATAAAATCTTAACATTTGAATCAGTAATCAATATTTAAGTTTCTTTTTTATTCTAAATAAATATTTAAGTTGCAATACAAAATCAAAGTTTTAAAAGAATGTCTTAAATGATAGTTGCTCACAAGTCTCTTATTTACATGCACTCATAAAATTTTAAATGCTATCAATCTGAGTCAACTCAGTTAAAAATATTTCTACTTACTTGACAAATGTAGACACCTCGTGTTTTGCTTCTAACAGGACAAGTGATGAGATGTTACGTTCAAGATTAAGTAATAAAAGATTGTGACATCCATCTTGCTTGCACATTTGCTCTCTCCCTTTTTCTCTCTCTTTGGCTCTTCTTTGATATTAACTCTGATGAAACAAGCTGTTATATTGTGAGTTGCTCTACTGAGAGGCCCACATGGCAAGGAACTGGGTGGGAGGCTCTGACCAACAGCCAGTGAGGTAGTGGGGTCTCCAGTCCAAGAGTGATTGGGAAACTTAACCGTACCAAAAACCACGTGAGTGGATGTGGAAGTGAATCCTTCCCCAGTCAGTTCTTCAGATGAGGCGACAGCTCCAGTCACCACCCTGACTCAGTCTTGTGAGGAGTACTGAAGTAGAGGACTTATTTAGCTAAGGTGTGTCTGGATTTATGACCTGCAGACTATAAAACAATAAATACAGGTTGTTTTAAGCTGTTAAATTTTGAAATACTTTGTTACACAGCAATTGATAGCTAATATTATCAAGGTAATTAAAAACACAAATAAGGTGGCAGAAAAAAATCCAAATATACCTTTGATCACCATACTAAATGCTACAAGAGTAAGCTAATTTACTGAGGGAAAGATACATGTGTATGTGTATATATGTCTTTCTACATATATATGAGTTACATATAGAAATAAATTATACATATATTTATCTATATTTATATATCTATATACCTATATCATTCATATCTATATATCTATATATAGACAGAGAGAGTGAGAGAAGCAGAAAGACACTGGTTATGTTAGAATTCAGCTATATGGGCTTACAGAAGACACATTGAAAAAACCAGAATTGTTGAAAATAAAGAAAAGAAAGATATCACATCCACAATTATATCCAGAAGATAATAAACAAAAGAAAACTGCGTACAATATTCCTCTGAGATATTATATTAGAAAAATATAGCTCAAATCCATAGAAAGCTCCCCCTAACACCCTTAATACCACATGCTATAAATTGCCACTTTGTTGTTTTCTTCCTCATTGAAATGAATCATTAAATCTAGCTTTATTTGACTATCAGTGTTTTCCTGATGGTTTTAGATGAAGAGTACCAACAATATCTTTTAAAATTTAATAGGTAAGGCTGACAATATTATCAATGATATATTTTTAAGCACTTTAACATCAGCAAGCTAGGTGGAGCAAAGGGTGTGTTTGAAAGTAAGTAGGAAAACCACAAATGAAAACAAATAGAAATTAAGACATCTGAGCTTTCTAATAAAATTTATCTATTAAATCCAAAGTCTTTGCATAAAGAAAATGTTGATAAATTGCTAAAATATGCCTTAGAACTTAGTCAATTTTAACTCGATCAACATTAATTGGTATCCTGGCTTAAAATGAAAATAATGCCATTTTGAAAACTATGCCAAAGATATTTTAGAGATAACAGTGAAAGCTAAGGTCAAATCAACTAATTTGAGGAGTTGCTGGAAGCTTTAGGGCTCAATTTATTTTCTATTCTGTTTTCTTCAACTTTTTTGTGACTCAATGATTGTTTTACCAGCAGAATAAAATGGCATGGTATTTGTTCCTGTTTATACAGACTAAGTTATTTTTTTCTTCTTAAATTTGAAGTAAAAATCCATATTAAATAAATTCTACAGGACTTAGGTTGTATGGTAAAGGTTCATGGTAGTAAAATAGACATAATTATTCTAGATATTGGTGTCTTTTTATAACAAGCTACTTTATAGTCATTTTTCACATTCTTTCCTAAGCACTCAAGAAATAAAATTCATCTAAATTTTACTTTACTCTTTCTAAATCTAAAGTAAGCAAAGTTTTCATATAGTAATCTACATCCTCAATTTTTATTTTATTTAGAAATTATTTTAATATCTTTTTAAATTTAACAAATAAGCCAAGTTCTCATACATTAATTAATATCCTCAGGATAAAATACAGTCTCAGTTCTGAAATAACCTGATATATATTCCTAAAGATTTCTGTCCTACGCAAAATCAATAATAAAACTTTGGGAAGTATAAGGAAAATGGGGTTAGGAGCACAACACATAGATAGATAGATAGATAGATAGATAGATAGATAGATAGATAGATAGAGATAGAGATATAAACAATAGAGAACTAATAAAAACAGCAAAGTTTTACATGTAAAATTGTTAAAAAATATATGAATACTGCAATAAATATGATATTTTACCTGGAAAAAGACTGGTCATCAGAAAGGTTACAGCTTGTGAATTTTTATAAAGTGGTAGCAGAAGTTTATCCGAAATTTCTAACACCAGATGTGAATGGGTAACATACATCATAAACTGAGGTAGCAAATAGATATTGGAAGAGAGTATGTGTGTGCGTTTTATGGGTTTTGATGCTATTGGGTTCGGCTAGGTATAGTGTTCTAGTACCTAGTGCTTCTTGCGGAAATCATATATAAACAAATATCAAATTCACATTATACTCAAATTGTTCCTTAATATATGAGTCACAGTTGAACAAATTTGTGTTTTCAAAACAGGGGTTAAGGCAAAACTGTAATACCTTTCTATCTCGATTTCAGAATCTTAAGTTTTGAAAACTAATGAAAACCTTCATCTTTCATATCATTTTCTCACTTTGCTTCCTTGTATGACTCATTCTACAACAGAAGAGCAATTCTGATCTTTCCAAATTGTATTTAGGCTCTGGTGATATAATACATCTGGGCTCAGTAATAAAACCCTTTAGCACTTTGGTTACCAGTATTTTTCTGGCCTTGAACTCTTGTCTTGTTCCTGAATACAAGATTTCACATTATACAGAGTTCTAGCAATTGTCTCCTTTCCCCATATTTTGAACCACACACAAAACTTAATGGTACTAAAGATCAGTGTAGGCAAGAAATGTTTCCAGGCAGATGATTCAAAATTGTGTTTGGGGGGAAAAAGAAAATACTACTTTTGGATGAGACGGATATGCATCTTCATTAATACAGGAAAACAGAAGTGTAAGATGATTTCATTCACTTATCACACAAAAAAGTTGGAATTTATCTAAAAATGGGACTGTTATCTAATTATCTAATTATTGCAGGAATGAAGTATTGTGGATCAACTGTAGTAAAACTATGCCATTATGATTATTGTAATAAACAATAATAAATAATAAATAGCTTATCTATATTTTACTGAGATTTAGATTTCTTTTAAAAGAAGCAGAAGACTAAAGACTGGAAATAAATATTTCAAAAATGTTACCAGTGATTATTCTGAGTTGACTTACATAAATTTAATTTTTTCTGACTTCTTAATTTGGCTTTGAAGTTTATCTATCTCTGCCTTACTTGATTAAAAATTAAAACAATTAAGATATTTAAAATATGCAAAGCTCGGAATCATCTACTAATTACAATTTTGCCTAATCATTGTCTTGTTTCTGTGCCTCTCTGCCAGGGTCCCATGATCAGAGCACTACAATTGCACTCTGTCTCTGTTTGCTATGGACTCGCATGGAAAAGTGAGAAGGTCAGCACTTAACAGCCACTTGGACAAGAATCAAAAAATGTCACTAGACCATCATACAAGCTGGTTTTTTCATAAGGGTACTGAGGAAAACATCATGATCAGATAATGCATACATTAAATTTCATAAATTGCTATTACAATGCCTATAATGGTTGATGCCACTACTTTCAAGGTTTTTTTTTTTTAAGATTTTATTTATTTTCTTATATGAGAGAGAGAGCGTGCACGCCCATGAGCAGGGGGTGGGGGTGGGCGGAAGGGCAGAGGGAAAGGAAGAAGCAGACTCTCCCCTGAACAGGGAACCTGACTCAGGGCTCAATCCCAGGAACCCGAGATCATGACCCAAGCTGAAGGCTGTTGCTCAACCAACTGAGCCACCCAGGTGCCCCTATGTTAGGAGTTTATATTTGAAAAGTCAGCTTTAATCTCATGAGTTTTTGCTACATTGTATAACCCTTTTGATCATTTCCTCCTTACTAGCAAGTTTCCTCATAATTTATGTCATGTATACTTATTCTATATTTATTTTAATTATTTTTAAAGTTCACTCTCAGATTCTGAGCTCTGCTCCTTGGGACATGCACGCCAGCTGGATTTTCTAAAAACATAATATTCGAATCAAATTTTTATCCATTTTAAACTTAATCTAGGTTCTGATCATAGCTTCTCTCTTGAAACTAATATAACAATTGAAAAATGAAAGTTTATTGCATTATGCTGAATATCACTCCCAGGTACTTTGTGAGAACCTTAATAAGTTATGTAACAAAACTTTCATTAGAAAAACAATCAACTGATTCAAGAGAGTATCTTCAGTTCTACAATGAGGATCAAATCCATACCTTCCCTTGGAAAAGTGCTATTGATTTGTGCTTCATTATTCAGCAATCACTTTTTTATTTCTTTATGTATATGTGATGTCAAAAATGTCCCCTCTTACTTTGAGGTCATTCAGATTATCTAAAAATGTGATGTCATGAGACAGCTAATAATAAAATACATGAGTACTTTAAAATACATTTCTCATGCACTTTGAAACCCAAAACCTTTTGAGAAAATTTTAGGTTGATGGTACTTCAGATATAATAAGATTTCAGGAAAAAAACATTATCTTTTTACTAACTTCATATTCTCTCAAAATACTGGTGAGGGAAGCAGGTATTTTTTTTGAAGTGAGCTAAGAAATGAGGGATGATTTAGCTTGGCGATGTTGCCAGGTGATAATGATGAATGCTAAGGAGGTTGCAGACTGCAACTGAGAATATAATACAACTAGGTGTTTATACGAGTAAAGAATAAAGGAGGCACTCAAGGAATTAATAATGTATATAGAAAATATGGACTATATTTTCTCCTTAAGAGTCAATTTTAATAAAGAATTGGAGCTATACAGGAAATCTAAGCAATTATGCCCAGCAAATTAAAAAAAAAAATAAGTAGGTCTCAAATTTTTTTTTCCTTTGAAGGAAGAAAAAAACCCTGAGAAATAGAAAAGAAAGAAAAAAATACTTTACAAAAACCATTAAAATGGACTAAACTAAGTCCATCTATCTTAACTTGCTTGAATTCCTAGTTACCTTGCCCATTTCGCCTGTCTTCGAAAATGCTATCCGCAATGATTATTTCTAAATCGTGTTTCCAACAAAATCAGTTAACAGATTAAGAGTTCAAAACCATTTTTGGAAGGCTCACTGCTTGATATTTTCAAAGACTGAAAATTTCAATTCTAACCCTTTCCCTGGTAATATGAGCATTTCAGAAACAATTTTCCCTTAAGGAAAAATTAATCCCCATATAACGAAGGAGGGAAATATCATGTGATGCAGTGATCATTATTGCAATAAGTGTCAAATTTAAATAAATACAACTGTAAGTAAGGATTGTTGGTCCGTTATTCAGACAAGAATGTGATCCTTGACACACAGAAGTTCTAGGATTTTGGATTCATCCTGCACTTAAATCAGCACACATTTTTTTCGCTGTCATTAAATTGACAGTATAAGAGATCTCTGTTCTTAATATGGTTAGTTTATAATAAGATACAATTATAGCCCTGGTCAAGCTTCATACCACCCACTGTCTCCTTTAGACCTTGTCATTAATGATAAATACAAAAAGGAAAATTGCATTAGTAACCAGTATCAGGAACATTAAGGAGGTAGTCTAAGTTTCTTGATTCTCTCTATTAAAAAAAAAATATGTTTCTGGACTAGATAATAAGACTCAGGCTTTCTTTGTGAGCAAATCATATAATCTTCCTATGCCACAGTTTCCTTACCAGCAAATTGGGGTTGGTGTGAAGATTAAATAGTTTGATTCCTGTAAAGTGAAATAAAACAATATTTGACACTAATTCAGCCCTTAACAAATGCTAGTGATCATAAACTTGACTTATAAGATAATACAAAAAAACACTACTTTGAATGGGAAAGATATGCTATGTATTAATAACCCATGACTTATTCAATAAAGATTGATTTTTTTAGATGATTGACATCTCAAGTACAAAAAAAGATGCACTGCCAAGAATAAAATAGTTTTTATAATTTTTCTTTTTTTTAATTAAAATATAATTGACATATAACATAAGGGTTATTTTTTCTGGTTAAGCATCAGTAATATATAATGAAGTACTTTTAAAAAATACTAGATTGTGGGGCACTTGGTGGCTCAGTCGGTTAGGCATCTGCCTTTGGCTCAGGTCATGATCCCAGGGTCCTGGGATTGAGCCCCAGATATGGCTCTCTGCTCAACACTCATGTTTTTTCTCTCAAATAAATAAATAAAATCTTTAAAATCTTTTTTAAAAATTGCTAGATTGCCTTCTTTAGGATGCATTTGAAATCTTTAAAGTGGGTGATTTCGCACTGTTTCTATAAAGAAGTATGGCTACATCTTTACTATGGGAAGAAATAGGCATTTCGTAGCTTATATGCACTATTCCATGGTACTAGGAATTAACTCTGAATGGAAAAAAAAAACCCACTAATAATCCACTATATGTTAATTAAATTGAATTTAAAAAAAAATTAAGAAACAAAACAAAACAAGACAACTTTCCTCTAGTTGCTTCCATGAAGGTACTCTCCATGGCTGCTTTTGGTCTTGGACATCGGCGCGGGAGAATTCAGTTCCATCTCACGTTGCAACGGAAGCTGAGCTACTGGGATGTTCACACACACTGCCCTCCCTCAGAGCTGCCTCTCTAGCCTAGGTCAGCATGTTCATAGGGGCAGGAGGCAGCCCTGATATAATACCACCTGAAGAACAATTGAAACTTGGAATCGCAATAAATGAACTCTCATTGGATTTTTATAATAAAAATACATTTGAACATTGAAAAGTTGTTCCATTTCATATCAGCAAGGTTGGTGAAATACTGACAGAATTTCTAGATCTTACAAAGAAATAGCCTCTTTGAGTGAAAAAAATTCTCATTTTGACTCAAAATTTCTTATTATAACCCTCCTCAGAGAAGCCATGGACTCTGGCCTCCATCTCTTTGTGCCCATGGTCCAGAACTGCCTCCAGGCATGAAGCTGGGACATTCCCTGAACTCACCTCATACAGTTCACTTATTTCAAGGATCACAGTCCTGTTCTCCCTTGTCCCAGTGTCTGACAACAGGTATTTTATATGTTTCCAGCTTTCTGTTTCTATTGGGAGGTTAAGTTCTGTGACTGCAGTCCATCATGGCCAGAATTAGAAACCTGAATTAAAAAAATAGGAATGTGAAACAGTTGCAGCAAGGCAAACAAAACTCACTCAAGTTAAAAATAAATGCACACCAAACATAAAAATGTAAGAAATATACCAAAAAAATATTTATCCATCTCTCCACTCAACCCTATATCTTAGGCAGCACCTATTAATTAAAAGAAATTCATAGAAAAGAGCACCTTTCAGGTCCAGAACATTCGAAAGGCAAGAATGTCATAAGCCCATGAGTCAGAAAACATTAAAATGGCACTATTTTGGAGAATCAAACCCAAAATAAATCATGTTTTCTTCTTACAGTTGAAGAAAAATTATCATAATATAAAATGGCAAGATTTTACTGTAGATTATACTCTGTATATTTTCTTTCACTACATATGCAAATGTTTGAATCCCAACTGGATTTAAATATTTTTACCTGATTTTACCTGATTTAGTAATCTAATAGGATGAGATTAAGTTTTAATAATGTGTATGCCATATCTTTAGCACTGATATGATCATAGCAAACAATGATTGAGTCCATATCCCATTTTGGATAAATTGCATTATCACTCCTTATTTCTCCTAATATAATGGGCCACATGCCTCACATATATAAAATAAAACTGACATTTAAAAAAAATACCTTCCTGAAAAGCCAGGAATATAAAAAGAATTTTATTTCTTTATTTAAATTTGATTTGAAGTAAAATTAGTTTCAAGTTGACTTGTCTTGAAGTGAGAATAAATAAAGAATAAAAAGTCTGAAACAGAACACTAGCAATAGGTTGAGACAAGTTTGAGACACATATAAGACACAAAATAGTTATCCTCAGGAAGTGATTGGAAACAGTGAAGTCCAATGAGAGAGGCAGTGGACTGTGGTAGTTGAAATCATAAGCTTGGGTGTCAAATAAATTTAGGCTATCATTTCAGCTTTCCCAACCTAGTAACTACGAGACCAGAGGCAATCAGCGTAACCTCGTTTATCCTTTTTTTCCCATTTTGTGAAATAGCGGAGTTGGGATTATTAAATGAGATAATGTTTCCAAAGCATTTAATAATCCTTGGGTCATATTGGATGTTAAATAAATGGTGTATATTATCATTTTGACAGTGATGACGATGATAATGATATTGCTACTCCTTTTGCAGGTATTTAGAAAACCATCAGACTTTCAGCCTAGAATACTCTGTGACAAAGGGGGATACAAATAGTCTGGAATTTTGGAGAAATGATTACTTTAATGTCTGTAGGATATCTGGATTAATTCAGGAAAGATTAAGGCTGGAGGTAAAAATGTAAGGTCACCATTAAATAGGTAATATCTGGAGTTAATACTCAAGTGAGTGTTAAATTAGATTTCAAACACCATAAAGAATGAAATCTTGAGAATAATTGCATTCAAAGAGAAGAAAGAGTTCTCACAGAAAAATAATAGAAGATAATATTATCAAAAAAGCCAAGAAAAAATGATTTCTTGATTAAAAGAAGATCATAATGCCAAGTGGGAAGGATATTTCAAGAGAGTGAAGACTGAGAGGAATCTTTGAATTTGGCAGTTAAGAGATCTGATTAATTAGGATAGGAGCCAATTTGGTTGAGTGGGGATGAAAGAAAATAAGGTAATTTGGTAGAGAATTTAATAAAACACATAAAAAAGAAGATATCATGCATAAGTTAATCTTCAAAACATCCTTATTATTCAGCCCTATTTTATATAGAGAAAAATTCACGTGCAGAAAGATTAATACACTTAGCCAGCATCATAGTTTCTACGTGGTGGAACCAGCATTAAAATATAGTTATTTTCAGAACACTTGAAATCACAACCCTTATTAATGTATTTATTTCAAGTTAAGCTTAACAAAATTAATATATCCACATATAATGAAAATCAAATTATGTTCTCCTGGCTTATAGACAAAATTCTGATCTGTAGTACTGGACATTAACTCTAGGAGAAAGTGAATGCTTTTCAAGGGAGAAACTCATTTAAGAGCCTGTCAAAATCTCACTTAGATGCAGCAAATAATTAGGGCAGAAGATTGTTACACCACAGGTGCTGCTTCAGAGGAAAAAAAAAAAAAAAACTTTAGTAAATATGGAACCTGGCATCATTGACCAAAGAGAAATGTTTCTATAATTCTTAATATTGTAACATGTCAGTTTTGAATTTGCCTGGTGACATCCTTAGAACAACTAAATTGCACCTGTTGTTTTGGGAGATCATAAAAGAAATTATTCCCAGCTTCTATTTATCTCCACTCTTCCTCTAGCCCCCAAAGTAGTGATTTATCCAACCATAGTAATTATGATGATAAGATAATTTCTTCAGAATTGATCCCAGAGATTATGTGATTATATCTCACAGATGGTTTGGAGGGGTCATTCATTGGCTAAACCGTTTTAGGATTAATCTGGTGTGCCGGGCCAGTTATTACTCTCCAAAGCACAAACGTGCCAGAAGCTGACTTAACTCGAAAATTCTTTCATTCCCCATGACAGTCACTAAACTTGAGAGTATAGTACGTTATTAGAAATGAGAAATGAGGGAAGATGATGAGATGGAGTAGGAAACTTCTATTTTCTAAAAAAAAATTTATAGGGGGCAGTTTAGAAATGGATACATATTATTGTCTTTGAGATACTCAGGCCTTTTGCATCCTTAAAGGGACAAGCGGAGCCCAGGATTAAAACTTCAGTATTGAAGAGAGTGCACTCTTAGTCAATTAATAATGTGTATCTAAATTAAGAAATATATGAGGCACCTAGGTGGCTCAGTCAGTTAAGTGCTGGACTCTTGGTTTTGGCTCAGTTCATGATCTCAGGGGTGTGCGATTGAGCCCCACATCAGGCTCCTCACTGGGCGTGGAGCCTGCTTAAGATTCTCCCCTCCCACCACCGCTCACACACTCTTGTGCACATGCTCTCTCTCTCTTTCTCTTTCTCAAAAAATTTTAAAAAATAAAAATAAGAAAACAAATAAATTAAATTTAAAAATACACATTAACATTAACTTACACATAGGTAGAATGGTAGGACACACAAACTGTTTTCCTGTACACAGGATCTAATTAGATCCTGCCAATTGTAATAAAAAATCTCTCCCTTCCAAAAATATCAGTCCTAAATAAACTGGCATATTTCTGAAGTTATCGAAGGAAAAATTCAATCTCTAAATTCATCTGACGAACATAGTTCAGTGCCTGGGTACCTGGCTGGCTCAGTCAGAGGAACGTGCAGCTCTTGACCTCAGGGTCATGAATTTGAGCCCCACGTTGGGTGTAGAGATTACTTAGAAAAATATATGGTTGAGTGCCAATACTTTACGACAGACACTGTCTTATGCAGTAAGGATCCAATGGTAAACAAAATAGACAAGTTGCCTGCTATCATAGAGCTTATATTGTAGTTTGCTGACTGGGGAAGAAGAAAATATATAAATACTAGGACATCGAGGAAGATAAGTACTATTGCCAGAAAAATAAAGGAGGGTAATGGGGGTAAGAAATAAGGCAGTAAGATGGTGAAGGTAGATGACGTTGTTTTTCAACATGCATGTGAGTTAGTCAGCGAGTGAGAGGGGTAGTGAATGGAGAGGAGAAAATGGGGTTGGTTTTGGAAAGCCTTATGAGCTCAGTTGAGGTTAAGGATCATAAATTTAAAGTGAAACCATCCACCATAGTTGTTTTTTTTCCCAACTACATTCCTCCTGCAATAGGCAAAAAGCTATAATTCAACCAGAATAGTAATATGTTAGGTGTGTTCAACCATGAGAGGCAGGGCCAAAAGATTTAGAAATACATGTGAAGGGATGATTACAACTTGGACTATGGAATTTTTTTTTAAGATATTTATTTATTTGAGAGAGAGTGCATGCACAGGGCAGGCAGTGGGGAGGGACAGAGGAAGAGAATCTCAAGCAGACTGCACTGAACTCGGAGCCCGATGAGGGGCTTGATCACATGACTCATGAGAGCACAGCCTGAGCCAAAACTAAGAGTCACTCAACTGACTGAGTCACCCAGGCGCCCCTGGACTATGGAATCTAAGCAGAAGGGTGGAAGGTGAAGACAGAAAGAGGTTGAAGATCAGCAAGAAGATGGCAAAATCAGTAAGTATAGATCTCAACCAAATTCAAGAATTATTAGAGTCAGAATCCTAGAAAGAGTGAACAGCAAGCAGAAAAGATTGGGATGCTTAATATTTCATACATGCACTGAGTTCAATTATTGGTTATAACACAGCTTTCAATATGAACTTGGGGGCAGGAGGCTTACACTGGATGGAGGATTATTACAGCAGAAATTGTCAAGGAGAGGAGAGGTATAACTGCAGTGAGAGGTATTATCTAAATGAATATTTAAATCACCAAAATTACGAGCTAATATTCGATAGAGTTGGATAGAGAAGCTAAAATCTCACAAAATGAAAGGGACTAATAGTGAGGTCTGTAGATTGACTAAAACATGAATGGAGAGAGATTTGTACACACTGATGTATGCACTGTGGAAATTGCCTTCAGAATAGTGGGCTCTCAGAGAGAATGGTCTGTAACAATAAAGAGGGGGGACGACAATTCTCTATTCGAGGCCCAGTGCCATGACCATTGTAAGAGATGAATCAGCCACCATTTGAGAATGCTAAAGAGGAGTCAGTGTTATCAGAAAGAATAGGGTACATTTTATTTACATAAAATCCGAGATGAGGGCATAGGGAATTCTATTATTGACTAATGATGCGTTTCAGAAGGCGAAGTGCATGGTTTGGTGAGGAGTGGGGAGAGGAGGCACATGAAGGTTGTACACAATCTTTTGTGAGTCCAGTATATGAGGTGACCTGGGAGTCACTGGCCTCTTCATTACCAACGTAAAAAGGAAAAAAAAAGAAAGAAAAAAATTCTAAAAGAAAAAAAAAAATAAGACACCTGTGTTGCTCAATTGCTTAAGCATCTGCCTTCAGCTCAAGTTATGATTCCAGGGTCCTGGGATCGAGTCCTGCACTGGGGGTGGTGGTGTCCCTGCTCAGCGGGGAGTCTGCTTCTCCCTCTACCCCTCCCCCCCGACTCTCTCTCTCTCAAATAGATAAGTTAATCTTAAAAAAATAATGGGGGATTGGTGCCAATGATCATGGAGGCAGGTGGTAGCAGGGAGATTGTTCAAGTTAGGGTGGGAGGGGATAGACAGGTAATGGTGCCAGTCTTGTCGGCCATCTGCAGAGTTTCTCTGGTCTGTCTCTACTCTAGCTGGTCTAGTTGTGATGGTTGTGAGCAGGGCATTCTTACAAAGAATAGAATACAGAAAATTCCAGTCTTAGGAAAGCATTCCAGAGTACAGAATACAACTCCATTATATGACTTTCTTTTACCCAGGTGCCAGACAGAACAGGGGTAGCACAGATCACCATGAATTGAAAGCTTTTATGACCAAGTAAGATTATCTAAAATTGCAAGACTTGCTCAACACTTATTTTTTAATGTAAATTATTAAATTAATCTAAGGGAGCAATGTCAAATTTTTTCTCAAAGAAAGGTGGGAAATATTTTACAAAATGTAACATTCATTCATGATTTTAAAAACAAAGAAGAAATTTGCTTAATAAAGTTTGACTCTCAGAACCTGGCAAATATTATACCTGATGTTAAAATAATAGAAGTATTCCCATAATGTAGAAGTAATGCAATTACTCCTAAGCTAGTACAAGCATTAGTCATTGTGCTGGAGATACGATCAAACAAAAACAGAAAAAAAAGCGTACATTTTAATATTGGAAATAAAATGGCATACTACCTATATGTAGATGATATGACTGTCTACATGGAAAATTCAAGAGAATCAATTGCCAAATAGAATTCATCAAAATGGAGACACATAGAACAACAAATCAATAAAACATTTTTATACAGAGTAATGACCAATTAGGAAATGTAATCAGATGAAATTTCCTACTTGAAATAACAAGAACAACAAAAAAATGTTCCTAGGTATAAAGTGCATACCTAATAAGAACTAGATATCTTACATAAAAAAGGAATGACAATACCTGTGGGAGAGCAAAAATAAAAGCCTGATTAACTACAAAGGTATCACACTTACTGGTAGATATGCTTAATATTTGAGAGATATCATTTCACCCTAAATTAAACAATATATTAAGGGATGCTTAGATAATTTTGCTTAAAAGAAGGCAGGATATTGTAAAATGTAAAAGCATACTATAAAGTTTAAAAGAATAGGGAGATTTCCAGTTTAGCTCAGAGATGTGGAACACTAGCAAGAACATCGCTCTCACATTTATACAAAAGTCTGGATAACATGCCAATTAGCAACTTTTCTTGAACCCATCAGAAACCAGCAGTTGCTTGGCAAACAACTAAACCCAAATCTACAGAGACAGGTGTCTCCAAAGGAGAAAAAGCACTGCACATTTGTTTACCTGGAATAGGTTCTGATTTTGCCTCGTTCTCTGATTTACTGATGTACGTATGTATATATGTAGGTATGTATGTATTCATAACAGGAAGATAATCCCGTTCCTGTTACTCCATCAGAGCAGGAAGCAGAGATCTTAAAACAAACAAACAAACAAACAAACCTGGAAATCATTTCAAAATTTTAGGGCTGTTCTTTTCCTGTGCCTAACACCTGATCATGGGGTACAAATGCCATACAACATATCAGAGCTCTCCTGCTCCAGAGAACGTACTTCTTTGTGTTTGGAATTAAGCTTTCTCCACTGAGCGCTTTAATCCCAAGTACTGGCTCTGTGTTGGGAAGGTCGTTTCACCATGAAAGATGGAAATTAAAGATATTTTTTGACAGGAACTAATTTGTTAATGTGTCACTCTTTGTGTTCAATTGCTTTGTGTCTTTAGACCCTGGAATAAACCAAGTCGAGTCTGCATTTTTCTTTTGGGTGGCTCTAGAGATACTTATAATGAACTGATTTGTCCCCCTCCTTTGGAGCCACTCCATTTGGGCTGTATTCACATGTGTTGAGTACTTTTAGCTCACTCGTACAGATGTCAAGATAGGAAATAAGAAAAATACCTCCTAGACTTTTGCATTTCTTTCCTCTTGCGGTTGTCCCCAGTCCCGAGAGTTACAAGACCCTCTTCTGTAATTTCTTGAAGAGCTGAAATAGCAGAAATTAGAAATACAGCCACAGTCTTTATTGGATAGAAGCAAAATTATAAAATCCTTGGGGCGCCTGGGTGGCACAGCGGTTAAGCGTCTGCCTTCGGCTCAGGGCGTGATCCTGGCGTTCTGGGATCGAGCCCCATATCAGGCTCCTCTGCTATGAGCCTGCTTCTTCCTCTCCCACTCCCCCTGCTTGTGTTCCCTTTCTCGCTGGCTGTCTCTATCTCTGTCAAATAAATAAATAAAATCTTAAAAAAAATTATAAAATCCTGAAATTTATTGTATTTTTTTTCTACGATATGATTTTGGCATCAGATAAAATTCTGTCTCTTTGAAGATTTTCATAGCTTTTTCATGCCTTTCTTTGCAGAAGCTTACCTTTTTTCCCCCATTATTTAGGGTCTTTGAGCACCGATTTTTATGTAAGATTCCTCTCAGGATGATGGTATATTCTCATTGCTGTAAAAATAAAGATAAAATCCTTGATATTTTAGATTGCCTTTTTGGAAAATAAAAACAGAAACTAATGTGATTGCAAATATTTTCATACCCTGATGTATTTTTTATCACCATACATGTAAGTGAAGAAAAAGGTTTGATAGAGATCACTACTTTCTACAAGTATGATAGTTACAGAAATCAGTTTTTCTGGGGCGCCTGGGTGGCACAGCGGTTAGGCGTCTGCCTTCGGCTCAGGGCGTGGTCCCGGCGTTATGGGATCGAGCCCCACATCAGGCTCCTCCGCTATGAGCCTGCTTCTTCCTCTCCCACTCCCCCGCTTGTGTTCCCTCTCTCGCTGGCTGTCTCTATCTCTGTCAAATAAATAAATAAAATCTTTAAAAAAAAAGAAATCAGTTTTTCTTAACATTGTGCTTGTATTTAGCATCAAAAATAATTTCGAGTGTGCAACAATTTAGATTTCACAGGGTTTATCTGCTGTTCCCTGATTAAATGTAACATTTACAGTTGCCTTGTTCTGATACAATTTCCCCTTTCAGAATCTTCACTTCTTTTCCTGCTGGTTTCCCTAAAGAAACAGAAAAGGTGAAAAACAGCCCTCCAGGCCCCTCAAGCCGAATGATCATGATAAGATGTTTCTGGCATTCGTGTGTAACGTCAGGTATCATCGAATTAGGAGCACACAGAGCGTGGGGGCAGATTGCATTATTGGCCCCAATCCTTGATGCCTTTTGCCATGTACTTTGCAGTTCCCCACACTGAAGGACCAGCCTAGATTTCCCTACTCCTTGACTTTGGGCTCAATCATATTACCTGTACTGAGACAAAGGAACGAGACACTTTTGTTGGCATTCCAGTTCTAAACAAAGTTAAGCAATTCTAGTTTTTGCCTGTGTTCTCATGCTTCTGTTACCACCAGGGGAAGAGTTTCTCTCTGGCATCCACTGGCTCTGAATTGCACGGCAACAAACCACCAGCAGTTTGCCCTCTGGTTTCTGCTCTTGGGAAAACATCCCCAGTGCTACTGAAGCCCGTAGTCACTACTGATGTCCCCAACACACGAAGGAGGGCATAGGATGGTGGGAATGAAGCTGAGAGCCAAGGGAACAAATGGAGTGTGCTTTCCACACTCTGAAATTCTTCTACAAGGAATTTTAGAGAAGGTCCATGTAACATTGAGTTATATAAAATTTGTTCATTTAAAACCATCCCAACCTTGTATAAATTCCTCGAATACCTTGCAGATCATGTCCATCTCCACAGTGTTTCTTTAATTAGAAAAGTGTGTTTGGGGCCAACTTAATGACAACTCTCTCTCTTTGCCCTTCAATTGGCCTCTGGCTTATGCTTTGCCCTGTTTCTCTCAAGATGAACGATAACACTAGGAAATAACCTGGCTCAGTCCATAAAATATCTGCTGTCTGATTGTTTGTTGTCTATTATTGCTGATTATAGCTTTGTTGCTTTCTCGTTTGACAAGTTGTCTAATGACTACCAGAAAATAGTATTGCAAAAGATCGCTTGAAATCGAATTCTCTTTGTTCTGGCTTCATAATGGTGTGAACTGAATAAAATATAATGGTGAAAGCTGTCTCCATCTGACCTGCAGCTATTCCACAGTATCGAGCATTAATGATTAAATGACCATGTTCCAAGCCACTTTTTCTAAGGGGGGCATTTAATGGAAATCTTTAAAAAAATGTAGCCAAGTGCTGGGAAAGTAGCATTTTTAATGTCAAATTTGAAATGACTCAGATTACTTCTTGTCCTCATGGACCTAGTCTGCAGAGAATTCAAAGGCAGAAGAGAGATGATTTGCTTGCCCAGAGAGAGGCATGTAGAGCTGCATATATTTTGGGCAACAGCCAATATTTAAAGGGGAATGCTCCGGAGAGAGAAGGCCTTCCTACACCTCATCCCCTAGCCGGTACTCTACCCATCCCTCAGTAGAAGATTCTATTCTCTATTCTCTTGCACTGGTGTTAGAGGAGAAGTACTCAAAAACACCGGGCCGTCCTTCCCTTTCTCAATTGCCAAGACACCGAAAGCTCCAAGAGATAGTCATTCTCAGTAAGCCCTCAACACTGAGCTCATGCATTGTTTCTTCCCAGTCCTGAACAGGCCTCTCTATACAGATGAGAAGGTTTTGTATTAAAATATTCAAATAGGAATACTGTATTTAATAAGTAAGGGATAATTGATTTCATTATGCATTCAGTGTGCAGGTATAATACATCAACAGAGATCCTTGCAAAGAATAGCTTTTTTTCACTTGGTACAAAATGTAAAAGTTATCCTCGGGTTCTTCTGAGTCATTCCTCTGAATCATACTCCTTTTTTATTTTGCCATGCAAGTTAAAGTTTCCGAACTATTTGCATTTACAAAGCATTCATTTATCACTCCGCTAGCCTGTATATTTACCCAACTAAGGAAAGTCATTTGACCACATTACTGTGGACTAATGATGTGTCAAATTTTCTAGTGAAAATGAAACCATTTGTCATCTTTATGAATGTAATCAATCACCACATTCTTATTTTTAATCTAATTTAGGAAGCCTTTTTAATAACTTTACATTCATAAGATTTGTGATTTTTTTTAGAGGCAGTATTTGGCAGGGATTTTGGTTCAAAATTGGTTTTCAATGCCATTTATTTTTAAATATATATTTTAAAAGGGGAAGTAAGAAAAATGGCTATAGCATATTGTCACATGATTTTGTTAAGACAAATCACAACTGTCATTCTCCATATTCATAGAGAGTTGTGTAATAACGATATTAATAGTTTACATTTATGAAAGAGTAATTAAATAGTATATAATCTGCTACTAGTTTGAAATGGAATAACTTATATAATTCTGACAACTACCTCATGAGGTAGGCACTAATATTACCTACATTTATCAAACGGGGAAACAAATTCAGAAAAATTCAGTGATTTTTCCAACTTTTTACAGCTAGTTACTAACAGAGACAGGATTTTAATCCATGCCTTTGTTTCTAGAATCTATATGCATTGGTTCTCCAGAACTAGAAAGAAAATTAAATCTCGCCTGCAGGCCAAGAAATGAGTGGAGGAAATACCAGATCAGAGAAAAAACTAGAGAATTACCAATGCAAAGAAGGCAGCTGAAAACAAAGACTTATAAGTTTATCTACAATTAACTTTAAATTGATAGTATTTATTCACTGAAACATTTTTTTAAACCAAGACACCGCTTTCCAAATTGATGTTGCAAGATATTTTTAAAACACACACTTGTTTTTAACAATTCTACCTCTATCCATAGTCATATGGGATGATTCCTCCATACTATTTGATCAAAAGACAGTATGTTGACCTTTTTACTATAATAATATGATTAAGAGAGGGAACTCTTAAAAAAACTTCATGAATTTCCCCACAGTAGAGACAGCTGTGGAAGTATGAAAACAAATTTGATGCAGGAGTATGTTCATCAATTTGCATAGAATAAGGTGTAGACAAGGGGTAAAGGAAGAGCCTGTGTTCAAATCAGGAGGCCAGGTGCCAATTCCCAGATCCATTGCAACCTAGTCAGTCATTTTAAACAAATTATTTCACTTCTTAGTGTCTTTGTTTTTCTTAACTCAAAAATGTGAGAGGTGGTAGTGATGATTTCTAAGGTTTCTTTCACTGAAGTAATATATAACCCATCATCAAGTGTTTGGAATCAGTTCTTTAGATATAAGGTTATCATGTACTCTCCAGGATGCGTAAATACCTAGTGACATGAGATTTCTGATCTAATTAACAAAAATCTATATTAACTTAATAAAGAGACTACAATTCCTAAATAAAAATTGACCTAGGAAGTAAATGTTCCCAAAGCAACATTAATTCATTTGTGATAAGTTGTGCCATTTGATGAAAATGACTTTAATAGTGATTAGAGGAAATGCAACTCTCCAAGGAAGGCTTTATATAAGATTGCTTTCCCCGTGTACAGTAAAATATAATCTAAATTACAATAACATGTCTGTCTTTGAGTTAATTTCTTTCTCTTTCTTATGACTTGTATTCTGTAGCTTCCATGTCTGCCAAATATTGTTGCTTCAAATTCAGATGCCCTTTCAGCAGGGTGCAGGAACCCAGCAGTCAAAAACGCGAGAGCTCTGGACTTGGTGTCATTACACTTCTCAGATCCTTAGTTTTCTTGGTTCTTAAAGGAGTTTGATACTTAATATAAAGCCTAATTCAGTATGGATATAAGAAATACATGACCTGGGGCGCCTGGGTAGCACAGCGGTTAAGCGTCTGCCTTCGGCTCAGGGCATGATCCTGGCGTTATGGGATCGAGCCCTACATCAGGCTCCTCCGCTATGAGCCTGCTTCTTCCTCTCCCACTCCCCCTGCTTGTGTTCCCTCTCTCGCTGGCTGTCCCTATCTCTGTCGAATAAAATAAAATAAAATCTTTAAAAAAAAAAAAAAGAAAGAAATACATGACCTGATGCATGAGAAACATTTCGAAAACCAAGTGTGGATGTATTCATTTGTTCATCCATTCCTTTATTCAATCATTAAACCCAGCACTTATTGAGTACCTACTACTTACAAGATACTGCGCCAGAGAAGAACAATAGAAGTCCTGATCATGGTGATCTCTCTCTCCAATGAATTAGGAATACTAATTTCATTAAAATTCAGTGTAATAGATGTGGATAGAAGCAAGTAAAACACTTAGCATAAACAAAAAAAATTGTGTTTAACTTTATTTCAGGCAGAAAGGAGGTAGTTAGAGAAAGCTTTCTGGAAATATTAAATCTGTGTTTGATCTTGAAATGCAAAGAAATTTTACCAGGAGATAAGGACTAAAAGGTTTTATGCAAAAGCAAGGACTATGAAATCATGGAATTCAAGATATGCAATCGCTTTCTCATTGTTGGAGTTTCCAGGCTGATGGACAGCAGCAGGGGAGGATGGAAATGTGAAGAGTTTTTGCGTTAGGGGTGATGAAGGCTCACTCACAGTTTTTGGCGCATGAGTATCACGATGTGATATGTGTTATAGAGAGGTCATTGTGAAGGGAATATGGAATAAATGTAATAGATTATTTGTTTTTACATGCAAAAGAAGATATACTAACTTTGGATTTCATTTATTAAATATTTATTTGCTTATTACCTCTAATAATTTCAGCTAAGTGTTGAGGTAACTAAATGAGATAACTGGCTGATCTTAAAGAGGGTGAGGATTTAATGAGGAAATGGAAATGGAAGTAGACAGCTAGAGAAAGCGGTATAGACATGGCGCCGTGGAAGTACAGAGCTGAGCACAGAAACACACCTGGCAGGGCAGCAGCAACGTTTGGAAAAGGAGGTTGGGAGTCTGCTTAGCAGATGGGCAAGGGGGTGAGCAGGTGTAGACACAGAGGAGGAAGGGCAGACACTCCACTAGGAACAGATTGTACAATAGTGCGAAGAAGCATCGCGTGCAAATGTGTACATTTTGCTATGTTCTCCTTTCTGAGTTCAAAGGCAGACTGATTGGTATCCCTAGAATTGGCTTTATTCATTCTCTTAAAAAAGGAATTAAATCACTAATGGTGTCTACTGCTTAGTATTTAACTGCTAGCAGACTCCATTCTTCACCTATTCCCCACTATAAGCAAGAACAGTAAACGTACACAGTGGGTGTAATCCCCCGCATGAGATCGGGAGATTAAAAGTAAACCTTGTGTTGACACTCCTTACAGCTAATCTTCATCAACTTGTCAACAAAGCATGCACGTTTCTAGACTGATGAACCAGATTTTGGTTGTTACGGGGCAAGATACTAAATATTTTCTGCACGTAACTTTCTGTTTGCATTTCTAGAATCAAGACTGCATCTACAGTTTGAGAAATATGAACAAGCAAGGTAAACTAATAATTTTTATTTTTTGTTTGTTTATTGGAAACTTCATTTTGCCTTTATTTTTAGACAGCTTTATTGAAATATAATTTATATACCATGCGGTTCACCTATGTAAGGTATACAGTTCAGGGGGTTTTAGTATATTCGTGGATATGTACAATCAACACCACAGTCAATTTTAGGACATTTTCATCACCAGAAAAGAAACCCCATACACTTTAGCTAACACCAACCTACCTTTTCCACCCCCAAGCAGCCACTAACCTCTTTCTGTCTCTCTAGATTTCCCTCTTCTGTACTTTCATATGAATGGAATTATATAATATATGAATTTTTTTTTTTACTTTTTTCAAGCTTCATCCAAGCTGTAGCATGTGGCAGGACTTGGTTCCTATTTTATGAACAAATAATATTCCACTGAAACAATATAACATATTTGTTTATCCATTTGCCCATTGACTGACATTTGGGTTGTTTGTACATTCTATCTATTATCAATGGTACTGCTATAAATATTTGTGTTTAAACTTCTTGTTTTCGAATATTTCTTAAGGGCAAAATTAAAACCATGTACTTAATGGGACCTCCCCTCCTTGGAAAGCTGCTGGCAACCCTCTGCTTTCATTTACGTGTATGAGTGTTAGCTATCTCCTCGTGTCGTCCAAGGGGCTTATCGAAAGTCTTTCATTCAGGATTCTCCTTGGAGGATTTCTGGCATATTATTTAATAAACATTTATATAGTGCTTAGTATGTGCTAGGCACTTTACTCAGCTTTTTAGCAAATGTTAATGCTTACAACAACACTATGAGGTAGGTCTCATTACCATTCTCATATTACAGAGAATGAAAATTAGGCAAAAGAAGATATGGAACTTCCCCAGCATCACAAAGTGCTAAGTAGTAAAATTCTCTTCATTAACCATTATGCTAAGCAGAAACTGTGCTTAGTAGGGTTTTTTTTTTTTTTGCAAATAATCTTTTAATTTTAGAACAGTTTTAGATTTATAGAAAAATGAGTTCTCAGATCGTATTTCAACCAGTTTCCCCTTTTATTAACATCTCGGAGTAGTGTTTTGTTACTATTAGTGAACCAGTAGTGTTATATTATCAACTGAAGTCCATACGTTATTTAGGTTTCTGTAGTTTTTACTTAATATCCATTTTATACTCAAGGATCCTGTCCAAATAAATGGTACATTTATTTGTCTTTTCTCCTTAGACTCTTCTTGATTATGACGGTTTAAAGTGTTATTGATGATTTGGACAGTTTTGAGAAAAACTGGTAAAGTACTTTGTAGAATGTCCCTCAACTGGGATTTGTCTGATAGTTTTCTCATGATTACACTGGGGTTATGAGGTTTGTGGAGGAAGACCACAGGGATAAGTGTTACTTTCATCACATCATAGCAACAGTGCATATTATGAACACGTCATCACTATCGTTAACCTTTACCAGCTGGCTGAGGTAGTGTCTGCCAGGCCTATCCACTGTAAAGTTCCTCTCTTCCCTCCTTCCCTTTTTTTCTTTTTAAAAAGAAGTCACTGTGAGCAACCACACCTTCAAGGAACAGAGAGTTATGTTCCACTTCTTTGAGTAGGAAGTATCTACATAAATTACTCGGATTTTTATATGTGAGATTTGTCTCTTCCCACCCATTTATTTATTTGTTTAATCATTTATCTAAAACAATATGGACACATGGGTTTTTCTTATAATTTGCTTTATAACCCATTGGTACATTATTTATTTATTTTGTTGCTCAAATTACCTTTCCTTTTTTTTTTTTTTTTGCCACTGTTTTCATTGGTTTTATGGAGAAGTGGATTTGAAGAAGCCCTCACTCTATCATTGCCAAAGTCCAGTCTCAACTATCATATGTTTTTTTAAACTTAGATGTGTGTGTGTTTTTCAAACATTTTTAATAAGTTCTAAGAACAAGTTGTTAATTTTGATATGCAATTTAAAACGTCAAATAGTAGAATTTCATCAAGAAAACAGTCAAGAATAATATTATAAGTTAATTATACTTGGGTAAAAAAAGAAAAGAGAGAAAAAAAAAAAGAGAGAGTCATTTAAAGAGACTAACAGTGTCAAGCAAATGAGTCCAGCTCCTACTTCCCTTCTGCTTAGCCATTCTACTCCAGCCAGAGTCGTGCTGCTCATGTTCTGTGAGCACACCAGGCATATTCCATCCCAGGCCCTTTGCACTTGTCCCTTCTGATATCTCCATGATTGACTCTCTCAACTATATTCAGTTGTTTGGTCAATGGCATTCCTTCAAAAAGGCTGTACCAATCTAAAGCGATCTCAAACAATACCCACCAGTCTAAAATAATGTACTCCATGGCTATCGACCATCTTATCCTACTAAATGTTTCCTTCTGAACTCTAATTATTATTTGATATTCATTGATGTAGCTACAGACACTAGAAGACTGTTTTCATGTAATAAAAAAGTAATAGAAAGTTGTTGATTAAATTGAATATATGAGAGAATATACCAACACTATTTTTTTTAGACTTGTATTCCAATACTCTGCCTAAAGTAAAAATAGTAATGAGATACATGTAATTTTTTGTTTGTGGAATTCAAGCATGCTTACTGAAAGAGAATTAAAACAAATACAGAAAAGAATAAAGAATAAAATACTTAAAAATAGATTAAAAAAAAACTTTACATCAATTGATACACTTCCCCCCAGATAACACCAAGGTTAGCATTTCATGTATTTCTTTTAAGACTTTTAAATATGCAAATAGTCATAGTCTGAAATTATAAAATATATCAATTGTCCTACATAGAATTTTGAATTTTCTATTCAGAATTAAATGTGTAAATTATCCATACACCATCTATATTTTATCATATAACTTAGTTCCAATTTTTCATAATTACTTATAAAACTTTAACAAGCATTGATGCATTTTTTACATAAACAATGACCCATATATGATTATTTCCCTAAGGATCCCTAAACAGAATTTGAGAATATGACATTTTTATACAGTATTTTCAACATAGTACCAACTGCTTTCTAGAAATGGATCAAACAACACGTTCAAAGAAATATACAAGAGAGCCAGTCTTACTTTACTCTTGTCAATATCTAGCATTATCACTTTTACTTAATTTGACAATTTCACAGAAGAAAAATTAAGTCTTATTTTAAATTTTCATTTCTTTTATTATTTGTAAGAGTGAAGAGTTTCTGTGTATAGTGGCATTTTGTATTTCTCCTTTGTCATGTTATACACAATTCTTCTGTCATATTTAGAATTATTTGTTCAGTGCCTGCCTTCGCCTTCAAATTTAGGTCTCATAAGGACAGCACGTATCTCTATATTTACCACGTCTAGCACAAGTCTAGAAGAACTATAGGCACTCAGCGAATGAATGAATGAAGTGTAAATTATGGTTTTTATTCTGGCTTATATTTGTTGAGATGTCTTTTAAAAAATATCTTACCTGACTTCACAGTTTATATTTATTTAGGTTTTTATTCTTTTTGATTTCTATTATTTCTGTAACATATGGGAAGGTTTTTATTCAAGCATGCTTAAATGCATATTTTTTTCATTGTGATGTCATCATTTTTTGAGATAAAATTGACTTATAACATTGTATTGGTTCAGGTATACAACGTAATTATTTGTTAAATGTGATGGCTTGCAAGTGATCACCATGATAAATCTAGTAAACATCCATTACCACACAGTTACAAATGTTTTTTCTTGTGACAAAAACTTTTAAGATCTAATCTTAGCAACTTCTGAATATACAATATAGTATCATTAACTATACTCACCATACTGTACATTATATCCCCAGGACTTATTTATTTTATAACTGTAAGCTTGTACATTTTGACCACCTTCACCCATTTCACCCATTCCCCAAACCCCATCTCTGGCAACTACCAATTTGTTCTTTTTATCTATGAGTCTGAGTTTTTTTGGTTTGGTTTTGGATTCCACATATAAATAAGATCACATGGATTTGCCTTTTTTCTGTTTATTTCACTTAGCATAATACACTCAAGGTCCATCCATGTTGTTGAAAATGGCAAGATTTTCTTCCCTTTATGGCTAAGTAATATCCCATTGTGTATAGATACCACATTTTCCTTATCCATTCATCCATCAGTAGACACAGGTTGTGGTGTGTCTTGGTTACTGTAAATAATGCTACAATGAACATGGGGTATATATATCTTTTTCAGTTAATATTTTAATTTCCTTCTCATAAATACCCAGCAGTGGAATTCCTGGATCATATGGTAGTTCAATTTTCAATTTTTTGAGGACCTTCCATACTGTTTTGCATAGTGGCTGCACACATTTACATTCCTACCAATAGTGCACAGGAGTTCCCTTTTCTTCACATCCTCGCCAACACTTGTTATTTCTTGTGCTTTTGATAATAGTCATTCTAACAGGTGTGAGGTGATATCTCCTTGTCGTTATGATTTGCATTTCCCTGATTAGTGATGTCGAGCACCTTTCCACACACATGTTGTTCACATATATGTCTTCTTTGGAAAAATGTTTATTCAAAACTTCTGTTCATCATTTAATTGAATTGTTTAGGGTATTTTTCTACTGAGTTGTATGAGTGTTTTATATATTTTAGATATTAGCTCCTTATCAGATATATAATTTGCAAATAGTTTTTCTTATTCTGTAGGTTGTCTTTTCATGTTGTTGATGGTTTCCTTTGCTATATAGAGGATTTTTAGCTTAGTGTAGTCCCATTTGTTCATCTTCGCTTTTATTGCCTTTGTTTTGGTGTTAAACCCAAAAAGTCATCACCAAGACTAACATCAAGAAGGTTATCACACTTTTTTTTTTGTTCTAGGAGTTTTATGGTTTCAGATCTTACATTCAAGTCTTCATCCATCTTGAGATGATTTTTGTGTATGCTATAAAATAGTGGTCCAGTCTCATTCATTTTCACGTGGCTGTCCAGTTTTCCCCGCACCATTTATTGAAAAGACTATCTTTCCCCATTGTGTTTTCTTGGGCTTTTTGCCATAAGTTAGTTGACCATATATGCATGGGTTTTTTTCTGAGGTCTCTGTTCTGTTCCATTTACCTATATATGTATTTTTATACCAATACCATATTGTTTTGATTACTTTAGCTTTGTAATACAGTTTGAAAGCAGGGAGTGGGGTGCCTCCCATTAGCATTTTTAAAAACAGTGTTTTAGAAACTTATGGCCCAATATACCCCAAACTTGCTCATATGCAAACCCACACAAACTTCTCCCCCAGCTTTGTTCCAAGAAAACATTTGTCTTTGGAGTAAATACCCAGTAGTGCAATTGCTGGGTCATAGGGTAGCTTTATTTTTAACTTTTTGAGGAACCTCCACACTGTTTTCCAAAGGGGCTGTACCAACTTGCTTTCCCACCAACAGTGTAAGAGGGATCTCCTTTCTCCACATCCTCTCCAACATTTGTCGTTTCTTGCCTTGTCAATTTTTGCCATTCTAACTGGTGTAAGATGGTATCTCAATGTGGTTTTGATTTGAATTTCCCCGACGGCTAATGATGTGGAAGGAGTTGAGATGCCCTTCAATAGACGAATGGATAAAGAAGTTGTGGTCCACATATACAACGGAATATTACTCAGCCATCAGAAAGAATGATTACCCAACATTTGCATCAACCTGGATGGAATTGGAGGAGATTATGCTAAGTGAAATAAGTCAAGAAGGGAAAGACAATTATCATATGGTTTCACTTATTGTTAGAACATAAGGAATAGCAGGGAGATCATTAGGAGAAGGAAGGGAAAAACAAAGGAGGGGTGGTGAAACAGAGGGGAGAGGAACCATGAGAGACTATGGACTCCGGGAAATAAACTGAGGGTTTTAAGGGGAGGGTGGTGAAGGAATGGGCTAGCCCAGTGCAGGGTATTAAGGAGGGCACATATTGCATGGAGCACTGGGTGTTACACACAAAAAATGAATCATGGAACACTACATCAAAAGCTAATTATGTACTGTATGATGACTAACACATCATAATTTAAAAAAAGGGAAGAAAACATTTGTCTTTGTTGATTAATATGAATGCACTTATTCTATTCCTACTGAAAAATACGTAACATAGCAGATATACCAGTTTTGATTTAGTTTCCAAGAAATTCAAAATAAAGAGAAGTTTCTAACTGTGCTAATTATTCATCATAACTGCCTGGAAATTTCCAATCCTTCTGGTTCTTTCTTGTGACTATTATTATATATGTACTCTGTCTTATCTTTTGTTTTGTGAGATACCTCAAATCCATTTCAAAGTGCATGAGTAAAATGCATGAATATAATGTTGCAGTCATCATTTTGGAACAGTTTGCTAGCACTCATCTATAATCTCTCCCAAATAAAAGTTCACCACAATGAGTATATCATGAGTTAAACAGCACGTTTGCTAATAAATGTGACAGGACTAATTTTTCCAATGGTAATTTTTTACTTTTCATATTCAGTATCAAAATGTGTTATCTCTTCAGTTTTATTATCAAAAATTATTGAAGCAAGAGGCCTTATATTATCTACTAGCATGAAGTATGTAAATAATGAAGCTCTTCTTTTAATTGATCCCCTCAAGATTTCTCTTCTCATTAGTTACTTTCCTCCAACCAGAGAGTACAGCTAGGATATGGAGGATGCCAATCTCCTGTGCACTATAACTTCCAAGTTTTCTCAGCAGTAGAGAAATGAAATATCTTTAGATACTCTTATTGATCAACCATCGCAATACTATTAAGGACTTCACATACTCCATGATGATAATTTTTTTAGCATGCTGTGAGATTGAGGATAATAAAATAAAAAATAAATGGGTAAAAAGAAGTCTAGAAATATGAATTCCATTAAATATTTCCAACTAATGCAGTTGGACTGTAGAACAGTTACTTTTTTTGCTTTTTCATTGCAAAGGCCCCAGAATAAAAAAAAAAAAAAAGTAAGTGAAAATGGAAGGAAATTGTTCTTTAGACAGAAAGGACTAGTGTGCTAGATATAATCCTGGTGATATATTCAAATAGGTAGCCCATGTAATGGAGTAGATATGATACTTATTCCTGCACAAAAGAGCAGAGGTAATTTTCAGAGGCTAATAATTTTAAATTAGTTCACTGATTCCATGTATAGAATAAGAATGATTTTCTGCATTATGAAAGTTATTAACTCAGAGTATGTTTTGTGTCACAGTGGCCACTCTAAATCTTCAGCTTCCTTTCCTGTGAAACAACAAAAAGGAAAATGTCTTGAAGTTTTGGACAGAGAGTGTTCAGTACAGCTCAGATTTTTGCAAGATGGTGCATGGAAATGCAGAAAAAGAAAGTAAAATTCCCAATAAAAGCTTATCTTAGAGTTTTTTTTAAAAAAAAAAACTAAACTTGACTCCCCCCACACGCCAAAAAAGCATGGGTTCTTATTCTTTTTTTTTAGTGTTTAAAAAAAATTTTTTTATTTAAATTCAATTTAGTTAACATATATTGTATTATTAGTTTCAGGGGTAGAATTTGGTGATTCACCAGTTGCATATAATACCCAGTGCTCACCACAGCAAGTGCTCTCCTTCATGACAATCACCCAGGTATCCCTCCCCCCTGCACCCACCTACCTTCCAGCAACCCTCATTTATTTCCTATAGTCAAGAGTCTCTCATGGTTTGTCTCCCTCTCTGATTTTTTCCTATTCAGTTTTCCTTCCCTTCCCCTATGATTCTCTGCACCGTTTCTTATATTCCACATATAAGTGAAATCATTTGGTATTTGTCTTTCTCTGACTGACTTATTTTGCTTAGCATAATATCCCTAGTTCCATCCACGTCTTCGCAACTGGCAAAATTTCATTCTTTTTGATGGCTGAATAACGCTCCATCGTGTATTGAGTGTTCAAGATACCAGAAACTGATTATTAAAGGAGTTGGATAGAAGCTGATAATTTTTCATCATTCATTTCTTTTGTCATCTGTGTTGCCAATCAAATAACCCAAACCCTATGAATTAAAGCTTGATATCTTTGTAGAAAAGTATTAGGCATGGTCTGTTCCAAATGAGTGACTGTGCACTACCTGAAAAATGGCTAAGGATGTAAGGATTGGAATTCATTATTCACAAAATAAAGTACAGTCTGTTCATGGTTGTTTCATATAGGGAGAGGAGAAAGAAAGAATATGGTGGTTGAGGCTCATTCTTCCTCATTCTATTTATTTCCATTTCACTTCAACCTCATTTTGTACCCCTTCATGGGTACATTTTCTGAGAGGGCCAATATGTGTTTAGAATACTGCTGGAAAGAAGTTTAAAAAATAAAGATGGTTTGTTGGGGGGGGGCAGTTGTGGGAGGTACTAAAGAATACTTTGATTAGTGACCAACCTACTGAATGTATTTATTATCTATTACATGCATACACTGTCAGGATCATCTCCCTTAGTCAGACTTGAATCCACCGCTTTCGTAAAGAGAAGGATATTTTTTTTATGAATGCAGATCACAATGGGAGAAAAAGCAAATCAACAAGTTATGGGTGTTGTTGAAGTTTAAATAATAGGAAAAATACATTTTGATTTGGTAGTGGCCATTTATGAATAAGGCAGAGTGGATCTTGTGTAGTTAATCTTTATTCCCACGTTGTGAGGTTAAAAATGAGCCACTTTCACCCAAAATTACTAAGTGTATTCCATTTAAGAGTAAGTAGCCATACTTTGGAGGGGGAGTCAAGTCCAGTTTAAAAAATTAACTTTTAGATAAGCATTATTGGGCACTTCCATATATGCTTTCTGCATTTCCATGCACAATCAATGAATGTTCTACCTTCCTTCTGGTTCCAGCTACCCCCACTGCAATATGGTATATTCTAGTCCCTGAACCTCACATCACACTGCACATTGTAAGCCTGTCCTTTGCCCATTCCATGCTCTAAATTACTTCTACTTTTGACACCACCTCACCTTCTTAATACAAACCTCCCAACCCTTATAAAGAATCCATGATCTAAAATGCCCATTAGGTTCTAACAGTGGTTCTGAAATCCTTCTACTATTAATTGGAAGAACCCTTAAAATGGTGTTGTCTTCAAACCACCTTTTATGACAATTTGATGGATTTCTTTGCTATTTATTTTAATGAAATTAAGATCACCCTTAGTGTACATGTTGAATTTTCTGCCCCTTAAAATTCACAGCACTCTGCATCTTTACCTTCACTCTTTTGTCTCAGTTTTGCATCAAATGATGAAATGTATCAGTCTTAGCTTGGGTTTTCTAAAAGCAGACCCTTGGATGAAATATTTGTGCATAGCATTTGTTAAAGTGCTCCCAGGAGAAAACAATAAGGGTCTGGAGGAAGAAAACTGAAAAGGAAAACAGGCTAAGCAAAGGAACAATGTCAGGTGCACTTCCAGCTCTAGTTATCAAAAGTTATCCTCCAAAGGTCACACATGGGAACCATTAGCAGCAAAGGATGAAGGACCTGAGGGACAGTGGGAGGAGCTGATGCTCCAAGATCTGGGTGTGGCACCAATTTTGCTATATAGACCTTATTCTTCACAACATTAATACTTAGATTATTCAGCTATATCTTATTTGCATTTTTATCTCCTCCTCTTAACAGGCTCTTTTCACTATGTATAAAGATATGTTCATATGTTCTAAAAAAAAGAGTATTCTTTATAGACATTCATGATTCTATTCCTGTCTTCTTCATGGCTTAACCTCACAGACATACCTTCCCTCCATTTCCTTGTTAATTCCTTAAGTGCAAATAATTTGGTATGCATGTTCCTGATAAATTAAAGTAATAAGAGATCATATTTTAAATAGGTAATAAAAACTGAGATTTCAATCTATTCTTTTAAATTATTTAATGAGTGCTGTAGAAATAATGATTGATCCTGCCTATGTCTAAGGATGGTACTGATTTAGGATAGAAGAGAAAACAGGCATTTCCCTCTATAACAACTGTATATTAAATTCTGGCAAGTCTCAGAAATGTTCCAATAGAATGCAGTTCTCCCAAAATACACTCATGGCCACTATTAGTCACTAAATGCTTAGGAAACTTGGAGTACATTTTTGAATAGTCAGTGTTTTTAAATTAAAAAAATGAGAACCAAGTGATTTAATGATAGGGAAAACTATAATGAAAACACATTATTGCTTTAACATTTTGCCTTGTGTCTAAAGAATCTTTAGAGGATCCTTTGACACTTAACAAACATTTCCAGTACTGTAGCCCAGTGCTATGGTTTCAGAGCAGATCATTTATCTGATGGGGCAGGCTGCATTACTGAATGTCATTTACTGAGACCAGTCATAAAGCATTCATTAAGACACATTTAAATTGTAAGAACACTTAATGTCCTTTTTTTACATCATTTTCCAGAAAGTTAAAGGGGCAAACAAAGAAGGACAAGATACTCATAATTTTGCCTTACTGTGCCTGTAATCGAATATAATGGCTACACTTCAAAATCAGGGGGTATTGATTAAGTACAATATTGTAACTTAAGGGGGATATTGACTATCACTTCAAATGAAAATAAATACTGTGTGAAAATAGCATTTGAACATTTTGATCCTCTAATGATCACAATTGAATAGAAAAGAAGTGTTTGGCAAGGATTACTTAGAAAATTCCATGTCAATAAAAAAAGAAGAATATCTGTGTTTTGGCAAAGTATAGGAAGGGAAGGATAAGAATTTTAGGAATATTTCACATTAATCACACATTTTCTTTTAGTTTTTATTGGATTCTATGGTAGAAGATTTGGCATGTGTCTAGGAACAATTTTTCAACTTCTTAAGATTGAAGAATGCTATTAAGCCTCTCCTTTTGATTTCTGTGAAAGGATATTTAACAATCCAAAACAAATATTTCTATCAAGGGATCACAAACATAAATTCTTTAATAGTAGAATGGTGTTCTCTATAATTAACCTTGTTTTCAGAAGGTATCAGTCACTGATAATAGGAATAATATTAATTATAATTTGCTATCAAAAAAATAGGGCCAATCAATATGTCTGAAGATATGGAGCCTAATACTTGTTCTTTTGCCAAACTAAATGTCTTGTGGGAAACCTTTCTAGGTCAACATTTCTTCAACTATAAAAAGATGGTGCTAGATCAAGCTTTTTACGTTTTTCTAATTCTGGCTTGATGTGAGTATAAGTAAAGTTGCCCTTTCTTTTACATTTATTAGAATAACTAAAATGTATCGATGCAACTTTTACATAGCTACCTTTTCTATAAATAATCAGGGTAGAGTGGGTTTTCTTTGTGTAATATTCGCTTAGTACAAACATGTATGGCCAGCTGTACAAATATAGTCAGTTAATAGCTGTTTTCCAGGACACCTCCTTCTCCACAACCTAAGCATCCCATTTATCATTGGTCTCAATATGATGATGACTTTGCACCTCCCTGTAATTCCACTAGGACCTCCCATCTTGGAGTGACCTCCTTGCAAAGTAAGATGTCTCCAGGACCACGTATCACTCTGATTGGTTGGTGCCATGCTTTCGGATGATTAACTATGTTGAGCATCACATAAAAGTGTGAAGATACACTACTCATGTCGGCATGCTAAGAAAACTATCAATTTTTAACTAAATCATTAAAAAATATGGAGTTTAAACTAACCTACTGAAAAATTTTTCTTAGCTTTTGTGAGAGGTATTAATGAATTTATTTCAGGAAAATTGGAGTGTTTGTGATATTTATACTAGAACACTTTTATTTAGTTTTTAAGATTTTATTTATTTATTTGAGAGAGAGTGAAGGAGAGAGAGCACAAGAGGGGGGAGGGTCAGAGGGAGAAGCACACTCCCCATTGAGCAGGGATCCCAACAGGGGGCTCGATCCCAGGACCCTGGGATCATGACCTGAACTGAAGGCAGATACTTAACCAACTGAGTCACCCAGGCACCCCAGAAAACTTAATTTTAAATTTGATTTACATAATATAGCAAGTACATTTAAATTGGATATAATAACAAATTTTAATTGTTTTTTTACCCTGTGTATGATTTTTGGTATTTTTTTATTACTATCATTATTACCCATATTTATGGATTATTTACCAGGTTTCAAGCATACATTGAATGGTTTTGTACATTCTTATGCCTAATTCTTACTTTGTTTAAAAAAACACTATTTTAGAGGTGCCTGAGTGTCTCAGTTGGTTAAATGTCTGCCTTCGGCTCAGGTCATGATCCTAGGGTCCTGGGATTGAGCCCTGCTCAGCGGGGAGCCTGCTTCTCCCTCTCTCTCTGCAGCTCCCCCTGCTTGTAATCTCTCTCTCTCTCTCTGTCAAATAAATAAATAAAATCTTTTTAAAAAACACTATTTATTCCTGTTTTATATGCAGTGAAAACCAAGGTTCAGAGAAGTTTAACATCTTATTCAAGGTAAAAAGCCTGGATGTGTCAAAATTAAGATTCAAAGCCAGGGAATCAGATTCAAGAGCCCATTGCTACTAAGATACTTTGTTATTGAATTTCCTCTCTCACACCATACACTTCTGTTGTAGAAATTTGCATACAGCCATGCAGTTTAATTTCAGAATTAATCTATAACTTTTTTTTTTTTCAGATCATTTCATCCACTTACCGAACTTGTGGACATAGAGTTACTTATAGCATTCCCGTATTATCTTTGTAATATCCATGGGATCAATAGTGATGCCTCCTCTTTCATTTCTGATACTGGTAACTTCTGTCTTCTCTCTTTTTTCTCGGCTAACCTGGTTAGAGTTTAATCAATTTCATTGAACTTTTCAAAGAGCCAGCTTTTTATTTTATTCATTTTACATATTGTTTTTTTTTTTTTTTGCCATTTTAAATAATTTCTGCTCTAGTTTTCATTATTTCTTCTTTTTTTTTTCTTTTTCGCTTGCTTGCTTAAGGCATAAATGACACTTTTTTCTTCTAGTTTCCTAAGGCAGATTCTTAGTTACTAATTTTAGATCTTTCTTTTTTTCTAATATACATGCATTTGATGCTATAAATTTTTCTCTAAGCTTTGTTTTAGCTGGATCTTACAAATTTTCATAAATTTTATTTTTATTTTCTTTTAGTTCAAAATATTTCTTGAGTTTTGGGGCACCTGGGTGGTTCAGTCATTAAGCATCTGCCTTCAGCTCAGGGCGTGATCCCAGGGTTCTGGGATCCAGCTCCGCATTCGGCTCCCTACTCCGCTGTGAGCCTGCTTCTTCCTCTCTCACTCCCCCTGCTTGTGTTCCCTCACTCACTGGCTGTCTCTCTCTCTGTGTCAAATAAATAAATTAAAATCTAAAAAAACAAAAAATCTCTTGAGTTTCCTACTAAAACTTTCTCTTTGACATATGTGCTGTTTATTTATTTTTTAAAAGATTTATTTATTTATTTATTTATTTATTTATTTATTTATTTGAGAGAGAGAGAGAGAATAAAGCAGAGGGAGAGGCAGAGGCCGAGAAAGAGGGAGAAGCAGATTCCCCGCTGAGCTGGGAGCCGGACGTGGGATTCCACCTCAGGACCTGGAGATCATGACCTGAGCCCATGGCAGACACTTAACCATCAGAGCCACCCAGGCGCCTCGACCGACATATGTGTTATTTAAAAAGATGTTGTTCAATCCCCAAATATTTGAAGATTTTTGTAACTTTCTGTTATTCATTTCCAGGTTAATTGCATTGTGATTTGAGAACATAATTTTTTATGATATCCGTTCTTTAAAATGTGTTACAATATGTTTTATGGCCCACAATGTGGTCTGTCTTGGTGACTATTCCTTGTGAGCTTGAGATGTGTATTATGTCAATTTAAGATGGAGTACTCCATAAATATCAGTTAAAACAGTTTGTGGTATTTTTCAGGTCATCTCTATCCTTACTAGTTTCTGGATGCTTAATTTATCAGTTACTAAGAGAGGAACATTGAATCTTCAACTATAATAGTGGGTTGGACTATTTCTCTCTCCAGTTCTATCAAATATTGCTTCCAGTATTTTGTTTGAGTCTTTTTAGGAGCAAATACATTCAGGATTTTAATATCTTCTTGAAGAATTGTTCCCTTTATCATTGTGGAATGACCCTCCTCTGTCCCTGATAATCTCTTGTTCTGAAATCTAATTTCCTTTTGATTAGTATTAGCATTGACTATTTCTCCATCTCTTTACTTCAACCCATCTAAACCTTTGTATTTGAAATTGGTTTCTTACAGACAACACATAGTTGCATCGAGTTTATTTACCCACTCTGACAATCTCTGACTTTGAACTAGTGTCTTTATGCCATTCACACTTATAGTGACTATTTTTTTAAAAGATTTTATTTACTTATTTGAGAGAGCATGCAAGAAGAGGGGCAGGGGGAGGGAGAGGAAGGGAGAGAATCCCAGGCAGACTCTGCAATGAGTGCAGAGCCCAGTTAGACATGGGGCTCCGTTTCATGCCCTGAGATCATGACCTGAGCAGAAACTAAGAGTCAGATGCTTAATTAACTGAGCCACCCAGGCACCCCTATAGTGACTATTAATATAGTTAGACTTATATCTACCATCTTTGTAATTGTTTTCCATTTCTTTTTCTTAATTTCTTTTTTCCTCTTTTTCTGTCTCTTCTAGGTTTAATGGTCATTTTATTTTATTCATATTTATCTCTTTCTTAGCACATCACTTATAATTCTTTTTAAATTTTTTAGTTTATTACTTTTTTAAGATTTTATTTATTTATTTGAGACAGAACGAGATAGCATGAGCAGTGGGGAGGGGCAGAGGGAGAGGGAGAAGCAGACTCCCCACTTAGCAGGGAGCCTCACGTGGAGCTCAGTCCCAGGACCCCGAGATCACGACCTGAACTGAAGGCAGATGCTTAACCGACTGAGCCACCCAAGCGCCCCTACAATTCTTTTTTTTTTTAATCTCATAGTGTTTGCTCTTGTGTCTACAATTTATATTTAAACAATTAAGTCCACCTTCAAATAACAATCTATGAGTTCTTTGGCTGCATTTAATATTTTCACCAATTTGCTTGTGATACCCTTTAATGTGGCTTTCTTTTTTCCTTTTTTCTTTGTTTCCCCTGTTGGGGATAATTAAACTACATTGGATCTGTACGTTTATTATTTTCTTCAAATGTGGGGAAATTTTCAGTTATTTTTAAAATGTTTTCCTGTTTTCTCTCCTTCTCCCACTCTGTCTCCCTTTTCCAAATACATGTATGTTAGAACTCTTTATATAGTTCCATAGGTCACTGATACTCTGTTCAGTTTTTTTCTTTAGTCATTTTTTAAAATTAATTTTGAATAGTTTCTAATACCATATGATCAAATTCACTCATCTTTTTTTCTGCAGTATCTAAGATATTGTTAATCTTATAAAGAGTATTTTTAAAATTTCAGATATGGTTTTCATATCCAGAACTTTTTTGGATCTTTTTTTATTTTCCATTTCTTATCATCATCATCATGCTTTCTTCTATCTTCACAAATAAACGGACCATATTTATAATAGCTATTTTTAAAAACTTTCTGTATGCTTTCTTTTCAATATAAAAATGCATTTTATAATTAAAAATGCATTCAAATTTATATACAGTGAAATGAAAAATTCTTAGGGGCAAAAGTGGATAAATGTATACAAGATATAGAACATCTCTACTTACCCAGAAAGTTTCCTATGTCCCCCTCAAGTATATCCTCATCACCATATCCAGCCACACTTGGATTTAAATACTGAAAATTAGTTTTGCCTGTTTTTAAACTTTATATAAATTCTCTCCTTTTGCATGTGACATTTTTTTCAACATAATGCTTTTTGGGGTTTATTCATGTTGTTGCCTGTATTCATAGTTCATACCTTTTCATTGCTGAGGAGTATTTTATTGTATGAGTATATTACAGTGTCATTTATACATTCTAATTTTGACAGATGTGTGTAACATTTCGCTATTATGAATAAAACTGCTATAAACACACATGCATTAGACTTTTTTGTGGAGAAATATTTCTCTTTTCTTGGATAAATTGTTACAAGTAGAGTAGCTGGGCCACAGGTTTATAAGCAACTTTATAAGACTATCAAACTTTCTTTAACGCTCCCACCAGAAAATGTCTGATGGTTTCAGTTGTTCCACATTTTCATCAATATTTGGTGTTTTCAATTTCTTGTATTTAAGCTACTCCAGTGGGTACTCGATGAATTTTTATTGGCATATTTGCTTTTTTCTAATCACTAATGATGTTCAGTGTTTTTGGGGACCCACTTTTATTGGGTTGTTTTTATTAGATTTGTAGAGTTCTTCATATATTTTGGGTGTAAAATCTATATCAGATATATGTTTTGTGGCCACTGGTGTAAGATCTGATTCACTTCCTTAGTAATGTCTAATGATAAAGGAATGTTTAGTTTTGATTAATTCTAGTTGGTCAATTATTTGGGGGATTAGTGCTTTTTTGTGCTCTATGAGAAATCTTGACGTATCCCAATTCTGTAATTGAAATTTGAATTGAAATAATTTTTCACATGCGGTTATAAGAAAGAACGCAAAGAGATCCCTTGTACACTTCACTCAATTTTCACTGTGCTAACAGTTCACACAACTGTAGTATTACGTCGCTCTCAGACTCTCAGCATTCACACAACCCACTGGTTTTTCTCAGATTTCCGATTGTACTTGTACTTATTTGTGTGTGTGTGTGTGCATGTCCATATATTAAGTTCTACACTATTTTATCACCTCTATAGTTCCTGTGTTCACCACCATAGTGAAGATATTGAACAACTCCATCAATACAAGAATCCCTCATGTTGTTTTTTAGTAACCACACCTGCCTCCTATTTGCCCCTAACAAATTACTGGTTTCTAATCCCTGGAAACCAGTAATCTGTCCCCCTCTCCTAAAGCTTTGACATTTCAAAATTTTTTATAAATTTATATAACATTTTAAAGATGTTATATATACGGAATTTTATGCAACTTTTTTGATTAGTTTTTCACATCAGTAGTTTATTCCTTTATATTGCTGAAGAGCATTTCCTGGTATAAACACCAAGGTGTTGAACCATTCACTTGAAGAACATCTGAACTGACTCCAGTTTCTGGCTACTAAAAATCAAGTTACTATGAACATTTGTGCACAGGTTTTTGAGTGAACATAATTTTTAATTTCAGGCATAAATGCCCAAGAACACAATTACTGGGTTGTATGGTAACTGCATGCTTAATTTGACAAATAGTCAAACTGTTTTCCAAAGTGGCTGTATCATCTTACATTCCCACAGCAACCACCAATGATCCAGTTTCTTCACATCTTCACCATCATTTGTTGTTGTCATTATTTTTTATTTTGGCCTTATATGCAAATGATCTCTATTATTTATGAGTCTCCTTCTGCTGATGCATGATTTTCTTGTTATAGATGTTATTTTCCTTTTTGGCAAGTCTGCTGATTTTTTTTTAATGCATCCCATTCATTATGATTTTTACATTGTAGCTATGTTCCAGTAAAACTTGATTACAAATTACGTATGGGAGAAAGTCCATAGTTTTACAGACTGCTGATATTCATTATTAGAGCACACAAATTCCTAGTTAGACTTTTGGCCTTAAAGTCAATTTTATCTGATATATACAGTTTTGCTTGGTGTATATTTCATCATTTTACCCTCATTTTTCTCTTTCATTAAAGTGTGACTCTTATAAGCTGTATATATTTTGCTTTGTATTTCTTTGTTTTTTAAGTTTTGTTTTTTTTTTTTTAGATTTTGTTTTTGTTTTTGTTTTTTTAGAGAGGGAGAGAGAGTGGTGGAGGTGAAGGGCAGAGGGAAGGGAAGAAAGAGAATCGTAAGCAGGCTCCACTTCCAGCATGGAGCCCAATGCAGGGTTCGATCTTACAACCCTGAGACCACGACCTCAGCTGAAATCAAGAATCAGATGCTTAGCCAAATGAGCCACCCAAGAGCCCCATCTTCGTGTTTCTTAATGGGTCTATGAATTTTTTACTTTTACTTGAAGCATTAGGCCCATTATATTTACTGCCATTTAATCATATTAAAACGTGTCTTTTATTTTTCCAACTTATTCTGTTTCTTTTTCTCTCTTATCTAGCTTTCTTTTGGAATAGTTGAATGAAACATTATTATTAAATCTTCTCCTTTGTTAGCTTGTCAGTTGTACATTTTTTTTTATTACTCCTTAGTGATTTCCCTAAAGATTCAACATGAAATCTTGACTTATTTGCTCCTAATATAAATTAGTACTTTTATTACTTCACAGACATACAAAAATTTTAAAACACTTTAAGCACCTTTGCCTACTCCCACGTTTACACCATTTTTGACATGTAGTTTAATTTGGTTTTAAATCATGAAAGACTTTTTATTATTATTCTGCACAGTCAACATTCATTTAAATTCATCTACATATTCACCCTTTATTCTGCTCTTTATTCATTTCTGCGTTTCTCTCTTTATGCCTAGGATCATTTTCCTTTCTCTCAACAACTCCCTTAAGCATTTTCTTGAATTCAAGGCTGCTCATTGCAAATTTTCTCAAATTTTTGTTTGTCTGAAAATATCTCAATTTCATCTCCATCATTTAAGGATATTTTTGCTAGTTTTATAACACTAAGTTAATAGCTATTTTCTTTCATCATTTTAAGTGTGTCACTCAATTTTCTTCTGGATTTTATTGGATTTTTCATTCAGTTATAATTCACTACATTAACAGTTTCAGTTTATTAAGCATAGTAATCTTGCCCTTTCACCTTCAAGTAATGCAAACCCATACAAATGAGTTAAAAAAAAAAAAAAAGTAGGCTAAATCAGCCCCCATACTGGCAAAGGAGTCAAAGATCCAGGACTGGATCCAGAGCACAATTGATATCATAGGGAGTCACCCTCCCTCCATTTCTGGTTTAATTCTTTATGTATTTATCCAAATTTATTTCTTAGTATGGCATGAGAGGAAAGTATGCTCATAGATGGCCCAGATTTCAACATCTCCATAGTCAATAATGGATAAAACCCTCTTGTTTTTGCTAACAACCTAAAAGACCTAGATCAACTTTATTTGTGTTCAATGGACATCCATGGTCCAATCATTATGACCAGGGTGATGGGGTAAACAGCTGGTTGAATATACCTCGGTTACATGTTTATTGAATAACTACGGTCGGTAGGGAGGTTCTGCAAAGGAATGGGTATAGCATCACCAGAAAGAGAAAAGAAAGTACATAAGTACAGCACATAAGCATGCCATTATTTAATTATTTATTTGTTATATTGAATTGTATGCCAGCTATTTCAGAAAAGATTGATAGAACATATGCAGATACAAGTCAGTTAGCTTCTATTTTTCTTCAGTAATTCACTTGCATTAGGATCCTCACCTTAAGATCTATTTCTGGGACCTAAGAGAATTAGTAACAAAAGTGGTTCTAGAAAATAGACTCTATGAATGACGGTGTGATATTGGATTATCCACTCACTGTCTAGACAGCAGAGCCCAATCATGCAGTTTTTGATGAAGTACAATTTGAATGGTCAAGGAATGGTCAAATTGATACTGCTTGTTACTAATACTAAAACCTGCCCATTGGAGATCTAGCCTTTGAAATGGAAGAGATTTATTGACCAAAACCCTGGCTATCATAAGACTTTTAGCTGGCCAGCTTAAAGCTCTCAAAAAATTTTTTTAACTTTGAAATGATAAGGAAAATATCTATGGAGTGAGTTTCAGACGTGGAAAAATGGACGGAAAGGGACTTTTATTAATACATTCATAAAAGTATAGAGGGTGACGGTTTTGTTTATTCTAATTTATTTTAACTTTAAATCCTTTTTTATTATTTTGTTGACTAAATACTCTAACAGCTAAAAGCCATAAAGGCAGATTTGTTTTTATTATTCCTAAATTTAAAGAAAATGCATTTGAATTTCACAATTTGTTGTGACATTTCAGAAAAAGGTTTGAAAATATCCTTACCCTTTCAAATTAAGGGAATTCCATTTTATCTCCGGTTTGCTAAAATGTTGATTCTTATATCATTATAAGTTATATATAAGTTGTATCAAATATTTTTACACATCTGTGGAGGCTGACCACATATTACTTCCCTTTTAAAATTGTATTATTAAGGGAATTTGAAGACGACAACCAACCAGCTTTCATTCCCTGGATATATTCCACTTAATTATGCAATTTATAGGGGGGTGTGTGTTGCATGTTCATATACAATTTTATTTAATTTGCCAAGATTTTAAATAGAATTGTGAGTCATATTCAAAATGAAACTATTCATTAATTCTCTATTCTCATATTATACCTAACTGATTTGAGTAAGAAGCATATACTAACCTCATAAAATAAGAACTTTCACTTAAAAAAAAAAAAAGAATTCTCACTTTTACTCTCTGGAACACTTCACTTAAGACAGGTTATTTTGGGGTGCCTGAGTGGCTCAATCAGTTAAGCCTCTGCCTTTGGCTCAGGTCATGATGCCAGGGTCCTGGGATTGAGCCTCACATGGGGCAAAAAGTCTGCTTTTCCCCCTCCCTCTGCCCCTCTCCCCACTTGTGCTCTCTTTCTCTCTCTCTCTCTTTCTGAAATACATAAATAAAATCTTAAAAAAAAAAGATTATTTCTTCTTTTTATTTATAGTGACAGGCCAGCATAATGTTTTGGACTTTGTAGAGATTTTCTAAAATATCGACACAATTTCTTCAGTGGTTACTGGTATATTTTGGTCATCTATTACTTTCTTAGCTCTGATATATGTTTTCATTCAAAGTCCATTTCACGTACATTTCCAAATGCATTGGCATTAAATTCTCAACTGATTTTTACAGGATATGATTGCCTTCTGATTTTTATAGGATTGTATAGGATTCTATCCTATATCTATAATTAAGCATCTCACCATTGCTGAATTTATGTTTTTGATTAATTTCCAGAGTTTTATCTATTTTATTAGTCTTTTCAAAAAAAGATCTGTAAAGGGATTATTAACATTTTCTAATATACCTTGGTTTTCTGTTTCAAATCTATGCACACTAGAATTATTATGTTCCTTATTCAGCTTCTTGGAGATTTATTGCATTGTTCTTTTTCTAATTTCTTATATCAGATACCTCACCCATTAGTTTTTCTTTCATTTTTTAGAAAAATAGTGTAAACATTTAAGCCAAATGTAATCTTGCCCATGGCTATGCATTTCTTATTTACATTTTGATGTCCTCTTTGACCAATAGGTATGGCTATTTATGAGTATTATAGAAATACCAAAGGTCTGCTATTCTGTAATTCATTTCTACCTTAATTGATTTTCAATCATAGAATTAGCTCTGAATGGTTACAGTTCCCAAGTAGTAACTGAGACATGTGTTTTGTTTCAAGGGGCAAATTAATGCTCAGACTTTGTCTTTGTCGGCAATTTATTAACGCGTGTTTACTGCGGGAATTTCACAAGCAAGAGCATACAGGATAATGCCTCTTAGTAAGCCAATAAAGAAATAACATACTCCAAAACAAGGATAGATTAATCACACTGTTGTTCCAGGCAAGAGGAAATGAAAGGAATAAAGTCCAAATTTGGTTGAGGTCTATCTTTATATGAGTTGGTATTGGGGAGAGAGGCTTAGCCAATTAAAAGCTGACCTCCAGTTGCCAGCACAAAAGTAAAAGTCCCCTGTTGCTAGGGAACAACGGCCCCGGGGTTGACAAGCAAGAGGATCTCCTTAGTGGGCCACTGCAGGTTTTCATCACTGCCGGTAAAAGAGTTGCCATTTACTGTGGCAGCAGCTAATTGACCCAAGGTCTTCAGGAGAGCTATTTAGACCAGCAAAGAGTCGCCTTACCTGGAACCAACCTCAGACAGTTCTCACAAACTCTGGGTATTTACAGTCTAAATGTGTCTTTGCCATTGTTGCTTCCTCATGGTTTTCTTGATAAGCCCCCAGCAGGGTCCCTCAGCAGCTGAGCTCATGAGAGCTTATCAATGATGACAGCCTGTCACAGCTTCCTTCACTCTTAATCAAAATAACTGTACTCTTAAGAAAAATTTTATTTTTGTCATAAACAAGTAGATTTAAAATTATATCAAATCAATATACGACAAGATGCCTTTGGCTCAGTACATATTTAAATTTTGCAAACATTCCATAAGTGTTCGAATTGAATGTGTCCACTCTGATTATTGGTTGTAGGATTGTATATGGTCATGAGGTAGTTTGTTAATGGTGTTTTGCAAAGTTTCTAAACCTTGCTCATATTTGTTTACTTGATATTTCAGAAAGTTTTATTATACAATCCTCTGGGTATGATTTTTCAACAACTCATTGTAATACTAATAATTTTTGCTTAATTAAGTAACAGTGGTATTAGGTACACACATATTTATCATTTTATTGTGGCTTTTTGTTGAATTGTTCTTTTTCTAATATGCACTAAATATTTTTAAACCAAAATGTCCTTTTCTTTCAAAGTTTAATTTGTTTTTAATGTGCCTCAACCAATTTTCCATTGGTGATTATTTGCCTGATGCATCTTCTTTTATTATTTTTAAGCTTTCAGTGCCTTCCTATTTTTAAGATCACATATAGCTTGACTTAAAATATCTAATCAGACAATCACTATGATTTAATAACCCAGTTTGGTCTATTTACATTTATTTTATTAACTATGTATATGGATTTATTTCTGCTCTCTTCATTGCTATTTATCCTGATTTTTCTATTATTATTTTCCTCCTTTTCTGAATTCTATAGATTATCAAGTTTTCTTTATTCCCTCTTTTTTTATGAACATTGAATACTATTCTTTTACAGGTTACTTTTTAAATACTAACATGCTGTGTGAAATTTCCATCTTCAATTACATATGTGTTTTTGCTCTAAATTAATCAGTATTTCTCCATTAGTCTTGAACACACCTGCAACTTAAATCCTTTTTTTTTTAATGTTTTTTTATTATATTATGTTAGTCACCATACAGTATATCCCTGGTTTCTGATGTAAGTTCCATGATTCATTACTTGCGTATAACACCCAGTGCACCATGCAATACGTGCCCTCCTTACTACCCATCTCCAGTGTATCCCATTCCCCCACCCCCTCCCCTCTGAAGCCGAATTCTGTTTTTTAAAATTTATTTATTTATTTGAGAGAGAGAGAGAGAGAGAGTGCACTCTAGTCAGGGGAAGGGCAGAGGGAGAGAAGCAGACTCCCCACAAAGCAGGGAACCCTACACTCTGGGTGATCCCCTCAAAGCCCAGATCATGACCTGAGCCAAAATCAAGAGTCAGACATTCAACCAACGGAGCCGCCCCGGGGCGCCAATATAATTCTATGTTAATTACATTATTTTTTGAGGATTTGTCTACATTTTTCTCAACTTAGCTCAAGTATGTGTTACAGCTTTGACCCAGAAAAATAAATGTCCTTTAGGCTGTGTTGCACTTTGTAATATTAAGAAACCAAAATTGCATATTGTTGAAAGACAACTACAGACAACCACCCAAGAACTCTTAATATAATCCCATCAGGTGTAAGCAGATCAAATGGAGTCTTTCCATTTTATTTCCGTTATCTAGCACTTATGTTTCTTTAACTATCTGCAGAACTGACAGTGAAGATAAATGTAATCAAACCTATAGAAATAGAAAGCAGTATTTAAAATTTAAAGAATTGAATAAATGTAACTTTTTGCTTTTTATTTTTTATATTTTTTAAAGATTTTTATTTATTTATTTGGCAGAGAGAGAAGCACTAAGAGAGGGAACACAAGCAGGGGGAGTGGGAGAGGGAGAAGCAGGCTCCCCACCGAGCAGGGAGTCTGATGCAGGGCTCTATCCCAGCTTTCTGGGATCATGACCTGAGCCAAAGGCAGACACTTAACGACTGAGCCACCCAGGTGCCCCACTTTTTGCTCTTTAGAGCAAGATTTGTGTAAGTAAAAAGAGAAGCGAATTATAAAGAATGTTTTTTTTTTAAAGATTAATAATATTTAACTTATAGGCAGAGCTAAGAACTAGCAAACTATGAAAGCAGTCAGAAGTGTCCTTGTCACTTTTTCCCTTTGGACAACAAATGACATGGAGCTTCTCTATTCTTCTGCGCTGGTCTGCAACACTGCTTCCTGATCATATATTCTGAATGGACTCATGTCTCTTAAAATATCCATTCTCTAAAAACTTACTCATTTCATCAGAGTTTGATTTCTGCCATTTAGACCAAAATAAAGGCAATAAAATGTTACCATCCTCACAAAACATTGTGCCTTAGTAGTCGCTTACTGTTCTTGGGTCCTGAAGTACCTATCATAGCTTGAATTGGATAAATTTATTTTTATAAATTAAATTAAATTGTTTGTTAAAAAATTCATTTGTATATTTTAATCACTTGAGATAGCATGGTAAGTAAGCTCTTCTAAGAAGATCGTATTTATTATATCTTGGTTGAAGTAAAACATGAAAATCATCAATTATTCTTCCTGCTTATAATGGTTTATATGAAAACCATTGTGTTATTGAACTGTGCTACTATCTTATCATGGACCAATATGCAAATGAAATGAGTTAACAAGTTATCTGACATCCCTGTTCCCTCAGGACAGTCTAAACCCAGAACCCCAGAATAATTAGTTGTGCCTTCTCTCACTTTTAAGTATGTCCTAAATTGGATGACAGATTATATGGTCACTCCAGTTGACAAATAGTTACGATAAATGACTTAGCAGTTTTAGAAAGGTCACATACATTGCAATTTAAATAATTTATTGTTCAAATAGAATGAAGAATGTGTCAAAAAATAATTTCTCAAGGAGTTTGGGTGGTTCAGCTGGTTAAGTGTCCGACTCTTGGTTTCAATTCATGTCATAATCTCAGGGTCATGAGATGGAGCCCCAAGACCAGCTCCGCACTGGACATGGGGCCTGCTTAAGATTCTCTCTCTCCATTTGCCCCTCCTGCCAATGGTGCATGCACATTCTTTCTTTAATAATAACAACAATAATAATAATGATAATAATAATATAATTTCTTGTATCCAAACCTTTGACTACTCAGAGTAAAACATATCTGGTTAATTTATGGATGAAGTTTGTAAAACCAAAATTTGGTCCATATTTTAAAAAAAATAAGACTTCATTTGTAATCCAGGTCAAAGGATAAAGTGAAATTACATACCTAAGTCTTCTATGAAAATGTTTGGGTTATTTATTACCACCACGTATAGATGATACAGTTACTGATGATGGAGTATCTGTTGCTTATTGGATAATTAGAAAATAAAATTCAAGTGGAAATGACAAAATCTACAATCGTAGTATAATTTCTGTAGTTTATGATGGCTATTATGTCTGTTCAGTTTATCTCACTTAAATTCCATGGCACCAAGGAGTCCATGAAAATTTTGTTTATGGAAATTGAGTTGTTTACTTGTCATCAATTCATTCAACAGATATTTAATAAGCACCCACAATCTCAAAGAAGCGTAAGCTGTGAGAGCAACTGACAAAAGAATGTATTTACACCACACATTCTACAATCTACAAATATTCATTCTTTCTACAAATTCACTCTATACAAATATTTATTGAGTGACTAAAATGTGTCAGGTACTGTTCTAGATGCTTAAGATACTTTGGTGACTAAAATGGTCAAAATGTCTTTATCCTTGGGAAGCTTACACGTTATAGAAAACAAATAATAAAAATAACAAGTAAATTGTACGTTATGTTGAAAAATAGAGTGGTATAAGAGAGACCGGGAGTGCAGGAGAATTTTCCGTTTTAAGCAAGTCTCACCAACAAGATACAGGAGTTGTAAAAATATTTATAATAGATTTTTCAATACTCTTCGGATTTTGTATTTGCTTTGCTCTTTGCAAAGGGGTTCTAATCATTCAAATAAAGGAGATTAAAAGAAGAAGAGATTTGGGAGTGTATGTTGCCAGCAGTTGTGACACCATTCAACTCAATTCTGTCTGACACTATGTACCTGGAGATAGAGTCAGATCCCACAGGTTAAGGGTTCTGATTTATAAGACTGCTCCCTGGTCCCCTTCAGATGCAGACAGCAAGTTCAGGCTATTACCTGTGCTTCTAGCTATAAATCAAAGGTCCCATGACCCCCTCTTTGGTCCAGTTAATTTTCTAGAGTGGCTCAACAGAACTCAGGGAAACATTACTTTCTAGATTACCAATTTATTGTAAAAAGATATAACTTAGAGTCACATGGAAAAGATGCATAGGGCACATTATATGGAAAGCACTCAAAGTTTCTCTGCCTGTTCTGGGGGCACTACTCTCCCATTATCTCCTGTGTTCACCAACCTGGAGCCTCCTAATCTCAACCCTCTGATCACGAGGTTGATTTCCCTGGCAACCAGCCCTCCTTCTTAGTGACTTTCCAATTGTCACAGCATTAGCATAAACAGGTGTGCTTGAAAGGGGCTTGTTATGAATAACAAAAAACATCCATTTCACTTGCATTGCTCTGGAGCTATTTCAGGAACTGGGAACAAAACTAAGTATTATAACAAACAAGGCTTCTCTGGCTCTTATATTGAAAATTGGGAGGGTTTTAATAGCTGTGTGCCTGGAACCATGATGAGGACCAATTATATATTCCTAATTATAAATCCCAGTATCACGCAAAGATATGCTGGGTTTCTAATCCTTCCTAGTTTTTTTTTGTTTGAGCTGTGAATGAACATGCCAATATCCCAGATAAGGAACATAAAAGAAGGGACAGATTTCAAAGATGTACACAAGCTATGAATATGTGGACAACAGAGGGTATGAAGATGAAAAGGAGAACAGGGCTAGCGAACGAACGCTGAAGAAATTCAGTACCCGAATAAACATTAGATGGAGAGGAAACAACTATAACAATAATTTAAAAATGAGGCAAAGACAGATAGGAAAAGAATGAAGATTTGATGCTATGATACAAATCAAGGAAAGAGAGAGTTGGAAGAAGAGAATGACCAAATGGTCAAAGCCTCAAAGATAAATAAATAAAATAAGATAAAATGATCAAAACTGATCTATTGGCTTGAGTATAAGGAAAGTCATTTGCACTCGTGGAAATAGTGGTTTCAGTGGACTTGGGGTAGAAGCAAAATGACATTTAGTAAATTGTGATTAACAAGAAAGTAAGAGAGTGACAATAGCAAATGTAGATTACTATTTCCAAAGACCTAATATGAAGGCAGATCTAAAAAAAATAGTAGAGAGGAGGTTAAATTTCCAGTGTATGTGTGTGTGTGTGTGTGGGGGGGGGGTGTAAACACAGAAAGAGGGAGGTAGAGAGAAAAAATGGAAAGGGGAGGGAGGGAAAGAAAGAGAATTATGCTGATCGGAAAGAATCAAGTGATGAATTAAAATATTAAAGAGAATAAATAAAAGTATGAAATAAGGTCTTGGAGAAGGTAGGAGAAGAGGAATGCTTTGGCATGGGAGGAGAAAAAAAGGAAAATATGTTCAAATAAAAATAAATTTAATGAGGGAGAGGGGAGGAGCATACTGTGACTTTATTTCTTTGAGCCTTTATATCTTGCTGAAAATGAGAAAAGCAAAAGAAAAAAAAATTGAAGATGTAGTTGAGCCACACTAGACAATTGAAAAAACAAACATTTGACAACAGTTAAGATTAATTAAAGCCGTACTAAAGGTCAGACTAAGCCGAAAAGCCCTACCTTTATTCCAGCGGTGGTACTGATCCACCATACTCTTTGGATTTTTCCAGCAGGGGGTGGAGAGTAGCCAGTATGCAGGAATAAAGAGCGTGGGTTTGCAGAACAATTCACAGAAGAGACAATGGACCGAGCTATGGCAGTTTATCTGACCATATGGCTGCCCTAAGGGCTCTTACCCAGACCCAAGCTGTGGGAACACTATAAAGAGGCCTTACAGGGTCAACAAATGTCTCCAGTTTCCACTTCCATTCTCTTTCTCTGCTCAGACATCAGTCCTAATGCTGCTATATGCTTGAATTTGCTTCTAACTTCCAATTTTATTTCATCCCATTTCATCTCCATACTCTGCATACTGATAGTCTCATGCCCAACTACAGCTTCCATCCCTTGTCCTTACAAAATAAACCCAGGTTCGTTATCTAGGCTTTGTCTTATCTGGATGATAGTCTAGAAAAGGACTCACAGAGCAGTCCAGCTAGTCCACTATGCCCAACCATCTTGAACTGCAGTCATGTCTCCTAAACATGGGTGGAAAATACCGAAAGCCATTAATTCTGTATTTTCCACCAGAAGCAATAGGTACACAAGGCCAGCATGTGAATATAAAGTATCTCCCCATTATAACCGGTTCAGCAGAACCTATAGACACATTGGGACAAGTAGCATACTTTACCGATTTAGAGCATAATAGTAGTCTTGCCAAGCAAAAATTGCACTGGAAAAAGTTAAACAGGTAAGGAATAAGCCTTATTTAAGACTATTGCAAGAGGGGGGAAGGACGAGAACGCAATCTGAAGTCAACCCAGCCAAAACAAAAGGCTAGTGTTTTAAAACGCTAGAATGAGCCCGAGAGTGTGAGCCATCTGTGTTTGCTAATCCTTGAAGGCCAGAATATCGGCTCATTCATTTTTTGTGCTACTAACAGCTGTGTTACTAACAGAATGTCTTGGAACCATTCCCACATTAGCAACATGGTATTCAGTGAGTTGAATTAAATGGAATCGCAGTATTGGCCAGATAAAGATACAGTTACATTAGACCCCATAATCCCAGTGCTTGTGACATGAAGTTTCTCACTCAGTACCAACCAGATTAGACCATTGTCCTGTGCAGATAGACACCAGGCAGCGACTCTGCAATCTAGATCCCTATCATCCTGTGACACTGCCAATGTCAGCATAGCTTTCAGAGTCATGGTGACAAGAGAAGAGAAAATGAGAGCGATCAGGCAGGACTTCATATGGATGGGCAAATACATCACTTTCACTTCCCATCTGTTGACCAGAGTCTAGCTGGTCCCAGCTGAAATGCAAAGTGTCTCAAAATGTAGTCTCACACGCCCGGAAGAATGAAATTGATATTAAGCATCTTGCGACCATAGCGTATTTTAGAATTTCAGTCAGCATTCCGGCCGGTACTGGGACTATGTCGGCCTGTCCGGATCCGCATTAAAGCAGTAGTTCCTCCAGTGAGAAATTATCCTCACGAGATTCCCATAGAAATAAAAGGTTGTCATGGTCAAATGAGTTTTGAGATCACTGCAGACTATTTTTTCCCCATAGGGACTTACCAGGCACTTTTGTAAATTAAACTCTGAGAAGTTATATGGTTAAAAAGGCAAAAAACAAAACAAAACAAAACAAAACAAAAAACCCAAAAAACTTTTTAATTTTATCCCAATGTTTCCCAATTTTTTTAAAGATTATTTTTCCTTATTTTTATGAATCATCACATCAGACTTAACTATCGCTCTGTGGAACATAATCTGAGAGTAGATTCCCAGGGGATAAGAGTTTAATTTTGCCTGAACCTTGGAAGATAAGAATAAATTAAAAAAAACCATGCAACCTCAACCTATGGATCAATCTGGATAATTTAAAAAAAAATTTTCCCTTCTACATGTATTATTTCCAGTCTCTTCCACATTTACTACTGCTACTACTAGGGCTACTGATAACAATAGTAATAACACTGCCATGAAAAAAAACTGCTCATTTTAAAAGAAAAGAAAGGTATCTGTTAGGTGTTATTGATCCTAAGTCAAAAAATCAGGGCTTTAATTAAAGCTTCCACAGGATAACATGGCTATAGGCAACTTTAATTGGCAATTTAATGAATAGGGAATTGGGAGAATTCAGTCTTCTTTCCATCTCCGGCACGTAGATGCTACTCTCTAAATTCATAGTCTCAGTGTCAAGAAAATATTTCCCACCCGTGAAATTGATAACAATTGTTCATCCTTACCACACTGACCACTTAGTCGTAGTCAAGGCCTTTGAACCTACTATCTCTTCTTATTGGAATTCTCTTCATCAGATACCAGCAAAGCCTGCTCCCTTACCTCTTTCAGACCTTTACTTAGATGACACCTTTTCATCGCAGACTTATATAATCACCCTAACTAAAATTACAACTACTTTTTCTAGGTCCACTCTCCTTCCTTCCCTTCTCTGCTGTGTTTTTCTTTTTTTTTAAAGAATGTATCACCATCTAATACACAATGTATTTGGATTGTTTGTCTTAATGATTGCAACCCCCACTAGAATATAAGCCCAGGAGAGTAGGAATTTTGTCAACTTTTTCCTTGCTGTACCCTTGCAGCTATCTGTTGGGTAAATGAAGGAATGAACCATTATGGATCCTACTGATCTTTCTTCCCAAGTTGTAAATTCCCAAGTTGTGGTTCTTAACCAACCGAGATATTGTTTGGAGGCTTAATAGGTGATTTATGCATCTTGATAGCCTGGCACTGGAGGATGACCATCTTCCCCAGTATATCTAAACACTTTTTTTTTTCTTGAGAACCCCAGGTTTCTTATGCATACAAACCCCCTATGTCTACCACCCACATGCTCTTACATACAAATATGAGCACACATACACATTCCTGTTATATATTCTAAGGACTCTTCACACAGGCAGGACGTTTGGGACTTTTCACTGAATGCAAGGTGTAAGCTGTAGCCCTGGAGTGCCTGAAACAACTCCAGTTTTTGCTTCTTTTTTTCCTACTTTTTTCCACTTCTTACTGGATCTATGAAGAGGGATCAGCTGGTATTTAATGCTGCCTCAGATGCAGAAAGAATCCTGGAAGTGACAAGGCATATATTAATAGTCTTTGTTAAAATCCCTAAAATTAATTCATATTCTCCAGGTTCTGGATTCATTGACCTTTGGAAGAAACATAATTCTTTATATATGTAATACCATTTTTATAAACCTTCAAATGAGTGGTAATATAAAAACCACACTGTTTAATGTCAGAATGAATGTTTCCTCTATTTAACAGTTTGGGGGGGGAAACCCCTTCATATCTAATAAAGGCCTCCATTTCTTGGGGTAAAATAAAAAGTCCATCAGCAGTAAAAAAAAGAAATTTTTGTAAAATCCATTTGATTCTATGAACTCAATAATCCTTTTAAATAGTGATTATTTATTTATTTTTAAAGATTTTATTTATTCATTCGACAGAGAGAAAGACACCCAGTGAGAGAGGGAACACAAGCAGGGGGAGTGGGAGAGGAAGAAGCAGGCTCCCAGCGGAGGAGCCCCACGTGGAGCTCGATCCCAGAACGCCAGGATCACGCCCTGAGCCGAAGGCAGGCGCTCAACGACTGAGCCACCCAGGCACCAGAAATAGTGATTATTCAAACTGAATACTGTTATTATGCATACATATGGTTTTTATGAGATGTCACTAGAATTTAAGAAAAGGATATTTCCTCATATGCTTCTTCAAATTTTATTAAATTCAGTATCAATGGTGCACATCTATGAACGTCAATATAGGAAATAAAACATCTTTCAAAACTGTCTCAAGAAGATTTAATGACTTGCTATGAAATTAGGTAAAGAAATACTCTGCTTCTTTCCATTGGGTGCTAGTAGCAGAAACGAATCCCCAGAGAACTTAAAATAAAAACATCAGCTAGAAATAGGTAAGTACAGAACAACATGTCCTTAACAAAAGAAAATTGAATGGTTTCTAAAGATAGAATAAATATAAAGATTATAAAAATTTTAAGGAAATAAAAACATTGTCTTTCTATGATCACTTACTGGCAAGGTGTCATGAAAGCAAAATAAACAAACAGAAAACCTGAGATAGCAAAGCAGCATATGTCAACATAGAGAAAGTCAACAAAACAAGTAATACAAGCTTGAGTTGAGTTTATCACAAACAAGTAAACTAAACAAAATATTATCTCCGTGTACTCAAGATACAGGGCACTAAACAGCTACAAAATTAAAGGATAATTAGCATTCAGGAGAAATTAGTAGCCCTCGATCAATATTTGATGCATTATTACGGAAGACAATTTACCATGGCTTCCACTATTTCTCTAAATACTTTGTATTCATGGATTCTGAAACATTTAATAAGTTTTTACTATACTTAGTGTAATTTCATTGATTATCACTAAACAAGTTTAAGATCCTGCTTTTTTTTTTTACAGTTAGCAAATGTTTAGAACCTAGTCCCCATTTTGTGCCCAGCATTTGGACCAGTGGCCATGTCTACTGAGCCACTTTGCAATGTGAATATTTTTTTTTTACTTTGTTTATAAAAGAAATTTAGAAAAAAGTATTCAAATTTTAATACATTTGTTTTAATGTAATGAAAACTTTGGCCAATTTAATCCTTTGTTCAGATTCCCAAAGAGAACAGTGGAACCATATAGTAGACACTGAATTGCTTGCCCCAAATCAGAGTCCCCTTCTCTGCATTCCTCCACTATCCAGGTGGAAAATCTGTACGACTCACTTGTCCAGCCAGTCTTGCAGTTAGGAGTGGCCATGCTATTCAGTTCCAGCCAATGAAATATAAGAGGAAGATACAGTGGGGCGTTACAGGGGAGCTGTTTTCAAGGGATAGACTTAGCTAGAATGCTGCTTTGGTTTTTGTCCTTTGTGCCTTCTTCCTTCTCTGTTTTTCTACCTTGTATATGGCTGGGATTACTGGAGAAGCAGCAGCTACCTTACCATCCTGAAGAATAAAATATATGACTTGGAGCATGAAAATAAAAGGAGATTGGGTCTTTTCAGTATTGCTGTACAAACCGAACTTAGTCTAAACTTACATTTTTGTTACATGAAGCAAACATTTTACCTGGTATGCTGATTATAAGCAGGTTTTAGTTGTTTGCTATGGAACTAATTTCTGATTCGTAATTTATAATTTTTCCTATTTGAAGTTTATCAAACAGTCTTCTGGATAAGTTATGTTCCAAATGTATTTTACAATAAAACATTTATCAGTTTATTAAATGACATCTGATTTTACCAAATATAACTTCTCCCATTTTGAGTAAACTTTTAGAAATATTTTTTTCTGCATAGTTTAATTTTCTTGGGTCAAAGTTTGAACTGTGTGCAGTTTTAAGCATAATCTGTCTTATTTTCCCCTCATTTTGATCAAGTCTAAGTTTTCATTTGTTCATCATCATAGTTTTTATCTTTGACAATAAAGTTTCATCAGTAATATTGTCTGCATTGTTAGTCATTGTCATTTTATATCAGAATGATTTTTTTGAATATTGGTATTTTTTATTTAAGTATGTTAAATAATATTCATAATGCACGTTCAGAAATCAGTTACAATCCAGCTGTGAAAACTAGAAGTAATCATTTGCCTTTATCCTTTATTTAATTAATTGCTGACAATTTCATGTGTCGTAACTACTACACATAACAACATATAAAGAACACATCTCATTTTACCAATGAAAGTACATCTTTTTTTTTATTTTAATGATTTTTTATTATATTATGTTAGTCACCATACAGTACATCCCCGGTTTCCGATGTAAGGCTCGATGATTCATTAGTTGTGTATAACACCCAGTGCACCATGCAATACGTGCCCTCCTTACTACCCATCACCGGTCTATCCCATTCCTCCACCCCCCTCCCCTCTGAGGTCCTCAGTTTGTTTCTCATAGTCCATAGTCTCTCATGTTTCATTCCCCCTTCTGATTACCCCCCCTTTCTTTATCCCTTTCTTCCCCTACCGATCATCCTAGTTCTTATGTTCCATAGATGAGAGAAATCATATGATAGTTGTCTTTCTCTGCTTGACTTATTTCATTTAGCATTATCTCCTCCAGTGCCGTCCATGTTGTAGCAAATGTTGAGAACTCGTTCTTTCTGATAGCTGAGTAATATTCCATTGTATATATGGACCACAACTTCTTAATCCAGTCATCTGTTGAAGGGCATCTCGGCTCCTTCCATGATTTAGCTATTGTGGACATTGCTGCTATGAACATTGGGGTGCATATGGCCCTTCTCTTCACTACGTCTGTATCTTTGGGGTAAATACCCAGTAGTGCAATGGCTGGATCATAGGGTAGCTCAATTTTTAACTTTTTAAGGGACCTCCACACTGTTTTCCAGAGTGGCTGTACCAACTTGCATTCCCACCAACAATGTAGGAGGGATCCCCTTTCTCCACATCCTCTCCAACAATTGTTGTTTCTTGCCTTGTCTATTTTTGCCATTCTAACTGGCGTAAGGTGGTATCTCAGTGTGGTTTTGATTTGAATTTCCTTGATGGCTAATGATTTTGAACCAATGAAAGTACATCTTAAACAGAACTCAGGGGAACAATCAATTCTTTCATAGTTTCTCCTAGAACAATGAAAATAATAACTTTAGTCAATGAGAGAGAAAGTAAGCAAAACAAGAAGTACTTAATTACGATAAATACAAAGAACATTATAAAACAACAGAAAATGAAACACAAAGCAAGTGCATCATGTTAAAAATACTTTTGTAAAGTATGTTTTCTTAACTCCAGGGTCTTCTTATCATAAAATGTTCAGCGTATATATTAACATGGCAATATTACCATATTATCTTCCTCACATTTTGCTACAAATAATGTAAATGTTGAATCATGATTTCCGCTTTCAAGATATTGCACACAGTAAGAATGCACTGTCCACAACCACAGGAAACGAAATGGTTACATCTCACATGTAAAATATTGAGCACAGAAATCAGACAGAATAGAAGCTGTCCAACAGGACCCCATTTTTATGAAATTCAGTAATAGGCAAAACTAATGTATGGCTCTAGAAATCCAAATAGTGGTACTCGCTGTTTGACGATATTGAATGGGAAAGAGCATAGGAAGACTTTTGGGGTGCTGGAAGTGGTCTACATCTTGATCTGGATTGTTGACACGTGAGCAAACCTCTGAACAGCTCACCCAACTCTACTACCATCAGTGCACTTTGCATTCTTTGCTGTAGGCAAGTTATTCCTCTGCTTAAGAAACAAAAGAAAGAAATGCTGAGTTACCATTAAAAAAAAAAAAAAACTTTTGCTCATATATCATTGTACTTCTAATCAGAATTTTAAGTTTTCAATTTTATTTCAAAATAAGTGACTTCTCATATTTAGATTAGTATCTAAACATTCTAATAACTCACATGGGAAGTTAAAGTTTGTGCCTTGAGTAGCCAATCCAGAGAAGGTGACAAAACTCTCTTTAAGAATTTTTATTCTATGTTCTATAGTGCTCATGTTTTTACAATGTTAAAAGCATGAGTTTGAGCACCAAAAAGCCATATACTTAAAGGAATCTGGAGTTATGAAGAGTTGGTTCAAGATACATATATAATGAAACAGTACGCAGTTCTTTTAAAAGGCACATCAAAACAAACTTCCGCGGACAGAACAGAGATAAATGACCCAGAGAGTAGACACCAACAAATAGGGAAAGAAGCTTCATTTGAGAAAAAAGAAGAAATTGGTTAAAACGCGCGGATCAGAGATCTTAAAAAACGGACCAAGCAAACACATGTTTGGATGAAAGAAAAGTTAAAAGTTAACATTCAGGGGCGCCTGGGTGGCATAGCGGTTAAGCGTCTGCCTTCAGCTCAGGGCGTGATCCCGGCGTTATGGGATCGAGCCCCACCTCAGGCTCCTCTGCTATGAGCCTGCTTCTTCCTCTCCCACTCCCCCTGCTTGTGTTCCTTCTCTCGTTGGCTGTCTCTCTCTCTGTCAAATAAATAAATAAAATATTAAAAAAAAAAAAGTAAACATTCAGTGAAGAGAATTTAGCAGTTAATAAAAATCTATTCAATAATTTTTTCTTTCTCTACTCTTCATTTCACTTGTGATATTTTATACCTCAAATATAAGAATTTGGACAATAGTTGTTTCTTTTCTCTCTAACAAATACTTATTTTAAGAGAAAATTGGAAAACAATGGCTTTATTTTTTTCATTCTCTTTACCTCTAGGTGGCACCTGTGAACTGATAAAATATGGACTGAGAAAGTTCCTCCAGACCCCCAAGTTTCATTTGGAAGCGAGCCTTTCTCCCTTCACCTCCTCCATCTCCAAAACCAGGGCTTAAATTAGCTCAATGGGATGAAGTGGAAGGGCACCAGGGTTCTAATAAGAAGACCCAAAATAAATGCCATACCTCATTATTACAAGGTGAATTTGGCCAAGCCAATTCAACCTTTCTGAGTCCCATTTATTTTTAATCTGTAAAATGGAGACAACAGCAGAGAGGTTGGGTAGACTACATATGTAATGGGTTTTAGCACTTTTCAAGTGTTAGATTTCTATCCAAATGTAAAATATTGCCAGTGGGAGACTGGATCATAAGAGGTGAAATATGGGTTGGTTTTAAGACCAGTGGATATGGGAATAAATAAAATATATATGAGAATTTTGAGGACTGATACATTGAAATGAAGCACTAAATAAAAAATAAATAAAACTTACAGTTTGTGGTATCATTCATGTTTCTCCCAGGTTCTATACCCAGAATAATATGAACTTCTATGCAAACCAATTCATCAGCACTGTTCACCAATTGATACTAAAATAATAGATTTGTGAAGTTAAAAAAGCATTTTGTAATTATGGTTTTATTTCAGTTTTTTTCATGGAAATAAAAGAATTATAAATGTATAAAATATTGTTTAAAATTTAGTATTTCTACAATCTACTGAAATGAAGTTTTAAAGAAATCTATAATCTTTGTCCAATATTATACATTGTTAAAGATACTGCCGTCACTTCTTGTGTGTGTTTTGGGTAAATTTCAATGATTTCTACCTGTGTAAGATGCAATTGGAAACTTGCAATACAAGGGTCATTCTGTTCAATTGACCATATTTTTTCTATAATTATTTTGATATATTTTAATGATATCTTATTAAAATAGAAGTGGATGCTGTTTACTTGTGGCAACTCTTCCCCATTTACAAAGTAAATTATTTAGACAGAGATAAAATTTAGAGTTGCTTCAGAGGAATTGTTTCTGACAAATCTGTATTCACTGCTACTTAACATTTGATGTTCCAAGAGCTCCCAGATTGATTTTTTATTAAAATAATTTTTTTCAGAGGCATGAAAATTGACCAACTGGTTTTTAATTCTCAAGTACTCTTTAATTTATGATTTATAGAAAAAGCCTCTGCCAGATTTTCTTTCTTTAACATCAAAGATACCAATTCATCAACCTATCATTAATGATTAAACATCATGAGTATCTTTGAGATTTCATTTTATTTCCTAAGTAATCTGGGAAGTATTTGGCTAAAAACTTCTAAGAAAAAGCCCCTTCATTGACTAAAAGATTTTTATTCTAGTTGACATTTATTTTACTCATGATTTCCTGTTGATCATATTTTGATTTTCAGTTTGAAAAGTAAGATATATACTATTTATACTACGTTTGCGGAGCAAAAAGCAAAGTCCAACTATCTAGGGAAAACTTTATCAACTTATCCACATATAAATTCATGAACTAATTCTATCCACAATAAAATATCCATTCCATAATGATCTTATTATTTCCCCCCATTTTCAATGCTTTTGGTTTTTTTTTTTGTTTTTTTATTTAAATTCATTGAATTAACATATAGTATATTATTAGTTTCAGAGGTAGAGCTCAGTGATTCATCACTTATATAATACCCATTGCTCATTACATCATAATGATATTATTATTATATATAAATTTGTTTTAATGTACTCACTACTTATGATAAAATGTACATAACCACCTATGTCAGTACCCCTCAATATTTTTATTGTTGATTTTTTTCCTGACCCTTTAAATCTTAATGTTTTGGAAATGCTAACTTGGACTTTGCGTTATATTTAGGGCAGTGTGTTAAGTTCTCCACTGTTAATGTGCACAGGAAAATTCTAAGCGCGGCAGTAAAGGCTTTGATGCACTTCAAGGCTCATCAAAAATTCACTGAACAGAAAAGACAATTTTAAGGAGACAAATAGCCTTTTTACAAAGATTTTATTTATTTTTTCATTTGAAAGAGGGAGAGTGTACTAGTAGGGTAGGAGCAGAAGGAGAGGGACAATCAGACTCAGTGCTGAGCTGGAGGGGGGCTCAATCCCATGACCATGAGATCATGACCTGAGCCAAAATCAAGATTCAGATGTTCAACCTACTGAGCCACCCAGGGGCCCCAACAAATAGCCTTCTATGGTTGCTTTGCAATCACTCAACACACACAGTGTGTGTTTACCTGTAAGACAGATTATCTGCTATGTCGTCAGGGCTCTGCAGGGAGTTTGACCTGCGGGTGCTTCCCTAAACATACCACTTTCATTCTCATGTCTTGGTCCATACTATTTCTCTCCATTTATTATGTTGAATCTCTTTTTTCTAAATTTACTACATAGGTAAGCAATGTTGACTATCTTCTCCCTGTGCCTTGACTCCGGTGCATAGAGAGAAGACATTGATATTCTCTGTGAGTTTGGAAAGATGGGGGATGGAGGTGGCACTTTACTAGTGTGTTGGATTACTGACCTTTAAAGGTCAACAGCCATGACACCTACATTCTGGTTTTGTTCTCTGCACCCCTCAGTAGGCAAATGAGGTAGAACGTATCTGCACAGGGCACAAGGGTCACAGCCTGTCCTTGTGTGTTACTCCCCCGCCATGCCTGCAGCTGGGCTGCTTCTGCTAAAATCATTAAACCAAATAACCTCACGAGGTGCTGTAAGCAGAACGGCTCGTTTAAACTTGATTCCCAGTTTCTAATAGAGTCTTCACCAGATATATTCATTGGGAGTTACCAGCTATTTGCCCAGATATTTCATTTCCCACTTGCTGTTTTTCCCTTAGAAAGACGTTGCTCTGCAGGGAAGCCTTGCATGAGGAGGAGCGAAGAAAGACTAGGATTTAGGCTTTCCTCAGCGGCTAGTACAGTATCAACAAACTACCTCCAGAAAGTTTATCCAGTGTCTTTGTCCTTTCAGGCTGCTCTAACAAAATGCCAGAAATTGAGTGGCTTATAAACAACAGAAATTTATCTCTCATGGTTCTGGAGGCTGGGAAGTCCAAGACCTGAGGACCGGCAAATTGAGCGTCTGGTGGCAAATTGAGCATCTGGTGAAGACTCACTTTCCAGAGGGCCGTCTTTTGGCTATGTCCTCACATGGAGGATGGGGCAAGGGAGCTTCTCAGACCTTTTTTATCTTTAAAGGCATGAATTCCTTCAGTGAGGTCTCCACCCTTATGACCCAATCACCTTCCAAAGGCCCCACCACCTGCCACCATCACACTGGACGTTAGGTTTTCAGTATATGAATTCTGGGAGGACACAAACATTCAGACCATAGCATCCACTATTGCCTGAAACACGTTTGTGTTTAGATTGCACGTTCAGGTTTCTCTTACTGTGTTTATCATGTAGTGCTTGCTGCACGGTCAATATTTCTTTGTAATCCTAAGAGAGTCCATACTAAATATATTTAAATTAAAGTCTCGATGACACAATTTAAATTATCTGCAAGGGTGTTCATGTCAGCATCTTACATGGTTCTAGTGTTTCTTGTCATTTCCTCATTTGCTTACTTTATTCAATTTATATACAGGTAGATTTTAAAAACAGATTTGTTTTCCTATCTTCTTATCACTTTTCTTTTACTTCTACCAATTTGTAACATTTTCTTCTCCTTCTCCTTCTCCTTCTCCTTCTTCTTCTTCTTCTTCTTCTTCTTCTTTTTGATTAATTTTGTCTCATTTTGAATACCAATCTTTCTGAACTTATCCCTGAAATCCAACTTAAGCTTTTTCCTATTGAAATACTGATTTTCTTGTTTTTCTCTCTTTTTTCTCAATTGTGGACATCTCCATTTTGCCTTCTTCAAACTGATCAGTAAGTTTAATATTCCTTTCATTTCTGTTTTCCTTATTTTCTTCATATTAGACAACTAAATTCTTTTCTTTCTGTTTGTCATTAAGTACTTGATCGTAAGTGAGGAGCTACAATTAAAACATTATTTCTAATGAAATTAACTGCTCCAAAGGTTAGCAAATTAAAGATGAAATTCAATCATGAACAGTGTTTGTCTATTTGGTTGATAAATTCAGACCATAAGAAACTACTGATAATACTAATTCATTGTCCAGTTTTCCTAAAGCTCTGATTAGCATAACAAGTAAATTCATAGAAGTTAGTCTAGGTACAAAATCTGAAACACAGGAAAAATATATACATATGTATATATGTATGTGTGTGTGTATATGCTGCTACCTTATTATTTGAATTAGTCATTGCTATTTCCCTCCTCCCTAGAATAGCCATGCGCATGCCAACGTGTGTGTGTGTGTGTGTGTGTGTGTAGAGGATATGTGAATGTATGTGACTGTGCATGAGAACAAGAAAGACCATAAATGAAGTCATGGAAAGTACTAAGTATGCTATGAGTCACCTGACAATCTATTCAGTTTGAACTCCTTTTCCTACAAAACAGAGAACAAATATACACGGAGGTTATTTTTTTGTTTGCTCAATACTATACTTGCAGGTGTTTTTGATTAAGGAAATTGAGTTTGGTGGATCACTGGTATTTTCAAGCACAAGAACGGGACATAAAACTTCCCAGAAACTTCTAGGAAAGATAAGAATTTACCCTCTCCCTTTGGATTGCTAGAAACACATGTATTCTGGAGGGATGTTCTTCATCACATCTATAGACAGGATCTTAGAAATGAACTATCCGAGGGCCCTCATTTTGCATATAAGAAATGCCAGGCAGATTCATACTGAAAATGCTCAGAATCTTTAAAGTTGAGCCAATAAGAATGTCTCAGTAGAGAAAATGCTCCTTAGTTTGGGAAATTCTTGACATCTGACAGAGACTGCCAATGCAGAGCAAATTGAGGATAGTTTTTCTACTTTATCTTTTCACACACTTATTGTCCTACCCACAGCAACTCTCACCATGTCATGGCTCAAAAGTGCAAAGCAAACACCAAAGCCTGATACTTGGCTGTTTCTTTGCTCTCGCCTCTGAGAATGTCGTTCCATTGCTTGCCCCTGAGTTTCTGAACCGGTTTATTTCCCATCTGGCTCCTGCCAGCCAGCAGCAGCAATGCATCCCAGAAAGTTTTCCTTCAACGGTCACAGGCTGAAGTGGCCAAACGCCTTCTGATATTTATCAGTCTCCTTGAAGGTGAAAGGGAAATGGGCTCTTGAGATTGGAGTCTGGAATTAATTAGAAGTAGGAGGCAGGTCTGCAAGATAGATGATTATAACACACCAAAAATAGAATAGGCCAAAGGGTGTTGGGGGGGAGATAGTCAGCACTGTGAAGTGCTTGTTACGTGGGTCTTAACTCCTGGTTGCTTACATCTGAGCTGACAACTTTGATCCCCCTTTAGCAAATGCTTTTTGTGGCAGTAATTCTGAACACCCATCCCCAATTTTCAAATTGTTCTTCTATTCCAGTATCATTTCTCAATGTTCATGCCACTTCTAAATGGGCCTTTTGGGAGGAAATGTTTACTTTGCTTTTCTTTGGAAATGCTGACTTATTACCCTCTCCTTCCCTTCTTACAGAAGTACTGGCTGAGGGACTGTAAATTCACTGGAGGGGAAAAACCGTAAGAAAGCTGCATTTATGAATTTTGTCTTAAATATGCAATACCATGCATTAGTACCTTAGATGCTAATCTTGGAATCAGGCTGCAAGAATTTTTTTTTTTTTGTATGCCCTGTATGCAAAGAAATCAAATCAAAGATCATGAAAGAGTTATGCAAAAACAAGCACCTGCCTCTAGGAATTTCATAAGCCACAGGTGTTTATTTTACTAAGGATGAAGAACGTGAGAGAAAGGAATGGATGAAAACAGGTCAACAAAACTATTTAGAAAAAAAGAAATTTTCAAGTCACAGATAATTTTTCTCAACCACGAATCAAGCAAATTTTATATTAGCTTTTCCATCTTATCTGCTACCACTCTTGACCAAAAACACAGTCTTTCCACACCCCACCTGGATTTCAGTCCTGAAACAAAGCCTTTCATTTGTATGACTTCATGTTCTTTGTACAAGCTGTTCCTTTGCCAGAAAGGCCCCTTTCTGTACTTTTATTCTTGTTAAATTCTTACTTATTTTCCAGTGCTCAGCTCAGGTGTTCTCTTTCTGCTTGATTCTGTACCTGATCTCCATTAGGAAGGTAAAATCTTTCTTTCCCTGGCACTTTGCACTAAGCACTATCATGGCACATTAAATGCTAGAACATACTAATTTGGTAATAATACTATATTTACAATTTTCAGGAGTGCACTGAAGATATGAAGGATTTTTACTCATCCATGAAAGTTCTTTGCAGAACTTAGCTAGAGAAAGCAATATACTACAAGTCAATGAGCAAGGAAAGGAAGAAAAGGAGAGAAAATGTATGCATTATTTTCTTCATTGTTCTTCACTTCTCTTACCTTTTGTTTCTTATCCAGTGAGAAGTCTGACTGTGAAGAGAGAACAAGCATAGAAAGTTAGAAATGTACAACACTGGGGCTGGAAGTCTTCTCATTTAACCTCTTCATTGTACAATTGAGAGAGAGAGAGAAAAAAAAAAAAAAAAGCACAGGATGGGTAAGTGCAAACAAGAATCTTCCTAATGACCCACCCAGCTGCCTAATGGCTAGTTCTTTAGCCCAAGATGATTCATTTACATACAAATATATTTACTAAGTACTTACACTCTGAGCTTGTGGGGTAGGCACTGGAGATATGAAGATGAGCAAAATCTAGCCTCTCTAATTAGGAAAGTCAGAGTTCTGAGGGCCCAAGTTCAGGTGAAAGACCCACAGTCTCCCAGAATTTAGCACAGCACAGGTTATAGCACTGAAAAATCATAGCACACAGAGGCACTGCAATTGGCCAGATGCCCAAGGTTACCTGGAAGACTACTGAGCCTGAGCTCTGGGAAGAGAGGGTAAGATATGTTGGCTGTTCTTGGCTGCCTTCATTAAGGCCTTACGAGAAAAAAATATATGAATTCACAAGCTTAGGCAAGAAGTTAGTTTTTTTAAAAGCAGACATAAATAGAATGGAGACTGTCCAGAGATCATGAGTACTATTGGATTAGAAATTCCAACTGCATTTGTACCTCAAACTCTGAAAGATAAGACTCAGAAAGGTAGTTAGTGAGGAAGGACCCCAAAACTTTTCAATCAAGCATGTGTCAACTGTGAGGCAAAAAAATCAGGTTTAGGGACTTTCCCACCCATTTTCTCAGATGGCCTTGATGCGACAACAATTACATCTAAAGGGGGAAAAAAAAGAGGACCTAGGAAACCAAGAAATATATCAGGCTTGAAAGTTGTACCTAGGAAAAAGAACTTTGGAGATGTTTACTAGCAGACAGGACTTCAAGAAACCACAGATGGGGAACAATACAGTTTTTTGAGGGAATCATTACATTGGAAAGAACCTGTGCCCCTGGACTAAAAGTGTTTTTTGACTGTTTTACTTTAAAACAATCCTTTGTGCTTCCTGAACTATATAACCAGGAAACAGACTGCAGAAAGAGCAAAATTCCCAGGAGAACATAAGCCTCAAGGCACACTCAAAATGGGCAAAACAAACAAACAAAAAAACAACCCAAAGGAATGAAGTCAAGTGCCCCAGATAATAGATAAGGGTTCTCCTCCAAAGAAGCAGAATTGAGGCCTAATCAAGGAGCCTCCCAACTGTGGTAGAGGCCTTCAGAAATTCCGCCCATGAATTTATAACTGTTAATGGAGCATTGGTGTGCTGGTACGTTTTCTCTTCTCTTCTTCTCTTCTCTTCTCTTCTCTTCTCTTCTCTTCTCTTCTCTTCTCTTCTCTCTTCTCTTCTCTCCTCTCCTCTCCTCTCCTCTCTTCTTCTCTTCTCTCTCTTCTCTTCTCTTCTCTTCTCTTCTCTTCTCTTTCTTTTCTTTCTTTTCTTAATGGGAGTTCTTATTGTGTTTTTCCTGTCCTTGTGCCATCATTGTATATTGGGGGTGTGTGGCAGGGTTAAATAAATTGTCATTTTAGGTCCTGACTTGCACATCGACCAGGGAGCTGAGAAACTGAGCTGGAAGAATTCACTGATGGGCCTTGAACTGTCTGTCCTGGGGAGGGGATGCACATGTTCTCGTTGTGGGAGGAAGGATGAATTAGGTATTGAGTAACTGAAAGTTAGGCTCAATAGGGACTACTAGCAGATTACGAAACCGATTCTTTCTCTCCTGAGCACAAAGCTACAAGATATTTCCTAGCTTCTCTTGCTGATGTATGTGGCCCTGTGACTGCTTTCAAAACAATGAAATGTGAATGGACACATGGGCCACCTGCAGGCTTACCCACAAAAACCTCCCATGTACAACCCTCCATGTTCTCTCCCATCTTACCACCTGATGCAAATGAGCCCAGCTGTCCTGGATGCCACATGTAGTAAAAGTCTTGGATCCCTGAATCTTGACTTGGAACGGAGCCTCTGGCTAATGAACCATACTCATTTTGGACTTTCTGTGGGTAAGAAAATAAAACTTCTGTTGTGCTTGAGTCATAATATGTCATTGTTTGTTACAATGGTTATGCTTTTCCAAATAATATAACTGAAGAGAAAAACCATGAATCTCTAGGGCTTCTGGAGCTGTCCTTATCCCTCTTTTTCAGAGGCTGGGCTGTTAGGCAATCTATCTTTTTCATGAGCTGCTCAAGTGGACACAAACATTCTCTGTTTCTTGCAATCCTAAGAATCTTAACTGATAAGGTGTAGATAAGAGAGAAATTGAATCTTTTATTTTTCAAGTTTTTGTTTAAAAAATTCCAGTTAGTTAACATACAATGTAATATTACTAATATATTATTAATATTATTATTATACAGTGTAGAATTTAGTGATGCAACACTTACATACAATACGAGGTGCTCATCATCACCGCAAATGCCCCCCCTTAATTCCCATCACCTATTTCACCCATCCCCCCACTTCCCCTCCAGTATCCCTCAGTTTGTTCTCTATAGTTAAGAGTCTGCTTCTTGTTTTGCCTCTCTTTTTCTTCCCCCATGTTCATTTGTTTTGTTTCTTAAATTCCACGTATGAGTGAAATCATATGGTGTTTGTCTTTGAGAGAAATTGAAGCTAACAGCATAGAGAGGTGGGGAAAATTCCAAGAACAATTTAGCTGAACCCAATTACATGTGTGATTTAAGAGAAGAGTCAAGAGTAACTGCCATGTTTGCAGCTTGGGTAACTGCATCCTACTCACTTAGTGAGTACAGGAGGTTTTCAAGATATTCAGTTTAAAATGTGTTTGAGATATCAAATGGAAATGGCAGTTGGAAGGAAGAAGCTGTTGTCCCCACAGAGAAATCCAGGCTAAAGGTCTCAGAGTCAGGAAAGCAGGTGTTAAACCAGTGTGTAAGATTTCCCAGGAGGAACTCATAGAATTAGAAGAACAAGGGACAAAAATGGGTTTTTGGACTTACCTACATTTAAGGGATAAGAAAAGACACCCACAAAAAAAGAGCATGATATAATTTTTCCCTACTTAGGCTACAACTAACTTATTAAATGTGTAATTTATTAAAGTGAATTGACTTATATTTGGGTGGGGGAAATGTAATAATATATTGAGAAAGATATAAAGGCAAAGTTAATGGGAAAGTAAGAGAATAAAAATGAACAGCAACATCATGTAATCTCTGAGGGAAGAAGAGAAAACGGAAACTAGGAAGGGACAATAGGAGCAAATTGGCATCAGATGAGATGGAGACTTTTCTAAAAGGCAAAAGAAAACAGTATGTGAGAATTCAAACAGCAAATCAGTGGGAGGAAAAATAATTTTCCCTTTACTATTCTAGATCTTTGGTTGAGCTCCCCCCACCCCCATAATAAAAGAAGTTAATAACATGTACACCTCCTATATACATGGGAGAGATCCTGGAAAACTGAGTAACTCTCAAAAATGGTCCAAGCCATTACCTTCACACATGTTCAGCTAAAGAAAAAACAAAATGTTGAGGGGTTGGGGAGCCAGCTAGGAGAGGCTATCAGGAAAAGCACAGTAAACAAGGGCAAGTTTGGTATGCAGATTCAAGTGATTGCCTCCTCCATTGGTAAGAGTTTCTAGAAATTTAGTCATCTTTCTCTTCCCTGTGCAGAGGGAGTGATGTCCTTACAAACAGAGATTTTCCATATGAGTATAAACTTCTGTTCCAAAACGGTAATTCTACCCAGTTTTTATAACTTTTCTGTGTCTTCTATTTCTTTTTGTTTGTTTGTTTAAATTCAATTAGCCGACATATAATACATCATTAGTTTCAGATGTAGAGTTCAATAATTCATCGGTTGTGTGTAACAGCCAGTGCTTATCACATCAGGTGCCCTCCTTAATGCTCATCACCCAATTACCCCATTCCCCCCCACCCACCTCCCCTCCAGCAACCCTCAGTTTGTGTCTTATAGTTAAGAGTCTCCCATGGTTTTTCTCCCTCTCTGATGACTTCCCATTCAGTTTCCCTCCCATCCCCTAAGATCCGCTGCACTATTTCTTATATTCCACATATGACCGAAACCATATAATCGTCTTTCTTTGATTGACTCATTTCACTCAGCATAATACCCTCCAGTTCCACCCATGTCAATGTAAACGGTAAGTATTCATCCTTTCTGATGGCTGAGTAATATTCTGGTGTGTGTGTGTGTGTGTGTGTGTGTGTGTGTGTGTATATACTATACATACCATATATTCTTTATCCATTCTTCTGGCAGTGGACATCTCGGCTCTTTCCATAGTTTGGCTATTGTGGACACTGCTGCTATAGACCTATTTTCAGGTGAGAAATCCTGTACCCCTTCAATGTCTTGGGTATAGGTGTGAATTATGGCTATGGGTAAACAGTTTAAAAATAATAATAAATGATTACTGTCTTCTTGGCAAACCTGAAAGACTCCACCAAAAAGTCACTAGAACTGGGACACCTGGGTGGCTCATCTGTTAAGCATCTGCCTTCAGCTCAGGTCATGATCCCAGAGTCCTGGGATCAAGTCCTGCATCTGGCTTCTTGTTCAGCAGGGAGCTTTCTTCTCCCTCTGCCTGCTGATCCCCTTGCTTGTGCTCTCTCTCTCTCTCTGACAAATAAATAAATCTTCTTAAAAAATTGCTAGAACTGATACATGAATTCAGCAAAGTTACAGGTTATGAAACCAACATACAGAAATCTGTTGCATTTCTATACACAAATAATGAAGCAGCAGAAAGAGAAATCAAGGAATCAATCCCATTTACAATTGCACCAAAAACCATAAGATACCTCGGAATAAACCTAACCAAAGAGGTAAAAGATCTGCACTCTGAAAACTATAGAACACTTATGAAAGAAACTGAAGAAGACACAAAGAAATGGAAAAACATTCCATGCTCACACATTCTGAATTGATATAATTCACTTTATAATTCATTCTTTTATTGATATAGTTTATAACTGATTACCAATTTTTAAATGAAGTCATGATACTACTATAATAATCAGTTTTTGAAATTGTTTAAACATAGAACACTAATTAATAATATCCTTTAAAATAACTAGCATTTTCTGAGTACTAACTCTGTTGTGTATTTTACATGTATCATCTTCTGTAATCCCCACAACAGTCTGATGAGGTAGAAACTATGACTGTCACCAGCTGAGAAAATGGTGGCTCATGGACTGATCTCCGGTGGCTCATGGATTGGGATTGGCTGCAAATTCTACAAAGTACTCTCTATTGCCCTTTTATGGTAGCTCTAAAAAAAAGTGCTCTTCTCTCCCCAGTGATGTACGATTGGTATTACTAGCACATTGCATTATTAGCCATTAAATGTCAAAAGACTATTTTTATATGTGTTTTTGAATAAAACAATGAGGAATAATCAAAAACAAAAATGCAGTCACTGTATGAAATGGTGATTTATTCATTGTTCTGGGATTCTCCTTTGCCAATTATTTCAACCACTTCCATGGGCCCTGGAAAATGTATAAACTTTTCAGGTGTGAATGTTTAAATTCAAATATATATCGCAACAAATAAGCAAGATTGGTCTTGACATTCAGAAAAATCCGGATAAGTATGCAATTATATGGTAAAAAGAGACTAGATCCAAAGTCAATCTAGATAACCCATGCCACAAACATGCCACAAAACTGGCATTTCTGCTATACTTACCATGACCTACAACTAAGTGCACTGAGCTTGCTCTCATATGCATTTGGACTTAGTATGATCTGGCAAGCACAATAATTTCTCAATAACAACAATAAAAAACTTGATGTGTAATGGAATAATTGTGGCTTATGAAGAAATAGGTCTTTTTTTTGAACTTTGACAAAGAGAATAAGTACATATCTTCAATTAACATAAATTCAATTCGTTTTCAGACTTTTCAAACTATTGTGTTGAAAATTTCACCCTTCTGAGAGTGCTGACAAGTTGCTTTTTGCTTACATTTTTCTAATTATAAAATAAATGCTCTTCTGATTACTGGAATTCTAACAGAAATAACTGATATTTAATTTGTTGATGCTTATTTTGTACACGTCTTCTGCTGTTTCAGACACGTGATCCGAAACATAGTACTGATGCAATTGTTTCTACAAGGCAAACATAAGTACAATAAGGTTCTAATATAAAATGTTTTAAATAGAGACTAAATAATGTAACAAAAGTGCTTAATTAAGCAGCTGGCATGCAGTAGGTACTGTATTCATTATTAATTGACTCTACATTTTCATTGCTATTTCTTCTCTCTCTCTCTCCATATATACATATATATTCTTGATATTGACTATTATATATTTATAAGTGGTATTTGAAAAAGTATGTTATCTATACCTTATAATTTTTATGATTATCTAATAGAATATTTAAGCTGGTAATCAATTTGAATAAAATTATTTATTTAAGAAGACTCAATATCTTGCACGTGTTTAAAGTGCCTGTCCTTGGTCATTCATTTGTTCATTCATGCATTTGATTCATATTTACCAGGTAGTTCCTACCTGTCTAGAATTGTGATGAACACTGTGAAGGATGCAAAGATTAATGGACAGGGTTCCTTCCCACAAGTAATTAAAATATAATAAGATGTATATTTTATACAGAACATGTAAATAACTCTAAGATAGGAAACAAAACTGTGAGGAGATAAAAATATCACAAGATAACAAAATGCTACAGGAGCTCAGAGGAAGTACACACATCATATGAGCAAGAGAGAACTTAGCAGCTATAATGAAAGAATTTACAATGTATTGAAGGGTGGATAGAAATTTGTAGGCTTATGAAAAAGTATGGAGTACCACCTTGATCACCCATATTCAAAAGAAAAATTCTAGTTTCTGAAATTTTAACTGTAGTAGATGAATTAGGTTTATTTTTTCTCCCGCATGTCAGCAACTCAAATTCAAGGAAAATAAAATTCTGAGTAGATAATTCCTATCAAATGCCAAGAAAGGTTGAAATTCAATTTAGAATTCACAAGGTCATCTTGAGATGTGAGATGTGGGTCATCTACCTATCATTGCTTAGAATGGTACATCTCTCAACATTTCAGCAGAAAATATAACTTCAGGCAAATGGAGATACCCTATTAAGTCTGTAGAAATACATTTGCAGCTGGCAAAAATAATATGCATGTGTAAGTCTTCACAAATATTTTGAGGTGGGCCCAGCATTCCTCTTTTTTTTTTTTTTAAGATCTTGTTTATTTATTTGAGAGAGAGAAAGAGGGTGTGCACACGAGTGGGGAGTGGGGGCAGGGGCAGAGGGAGACATGAGAATCTTCAGCAGGCTCCACAGCAGCCTGGAGCCCAATGGAGGGCTCTATCTCACCACCCTGAGATCATGACTTGAGCCGAAATCAAGAATCGGATACTTAACCGACTAAGCCACCCAGGCGCCCCCATCCCTTTTCACATGGGGAAGCTGAGCCCCTAGCCTTCTCTTACAGAATTCACTCTAAGACTACATCCATTATGCATCATGATTTCCAAAGGACAGCATGTAAAACAGGCTGGCCAGATGGAGGCACGTGCAATATGTGCTTTACCATCTCTGTGCCTGGTGGTCACTCTCGGTGATGGGCGATGTGTATAAGCCACCATTCGCAGCGAGACTCTGTCCTTCTCATTTCAAAAGCTGGGCGAAGCAAGCCTGAGGATATGGCAAATGGGGATCACCACCCCAGGAGATTCCCTCCATTAGAGCATGGTGAGAGAAATATTTTCTTCAGCAGCTGGCTTCTAAAATATACTTCATTTTTTTATAATAATTTTTTATTATATTATGTTAGTCACCATACAGTACATCCCTAGTTTTTGATGTAAAGTTCCATGATTCATTACTTGCATAAAACACCCAGTGCACCATGCAATACGTGCCCTCCTTACTACCCATCACCAGCCTATCCCAGTCCCCCACCCCCCTCCCCTCTGAAGCCCTCAGTTTGTTTCCCAGAGTCCATAGTCTCTCATGTTTCATTCCCCCCTTCTGTTTACTCCCCCTTTCTTCTTCCCTTAGTCATCATTTTTATAATGATTAGTATCATTATGGAACATTGTATCTGTGCCCCCTCCATCTTGGCTTCGTGGCTGAGTCACACTTCTTGTTATGCTCTTTTTATAATTCTTATCTGCAGCAAATCTACCTGCTTAATGCTATTTTTAATGACAATATTGCAGAGCCTGTTTATTAACACTATCAATGCTTGTCTTAAAGAGATACTAGTAATTGTAAAAAAGTCAAAGTATTATACAGATCTCAAAAACAAAATGTTAAATGAAAAAGAATATTACAGAATTATATATACAACTTATTTATTGTTTTTTTAAACATACAAAAATATACCTTATTTATGTTCACCTGTAGGTATACGAGAGTATAAAAACTGGCTTAGAAGGAAACCCATTATATTTTTGACAGTGGTCGCCAGGAGATTGGGGACGTGGAGATGAAGGGACATTTTGGAGACAGAGGATAAATGAAATTTCAACTTTATATAAACATATATGGACATGTAAGTGTAAATTTATTAAGATTTTATTTATTTGAGAATGAAAGAGAGAAAGAGAGAGAGCACAAACAGGGGGAGGGGCAGAAGGAGCGGGAGGAGCAGTCTCCCTGCCGAGCAGAGAGCCATACTCCAGGATTCTATCTCAGGGATCGTGATCCCAGGGATCATGACCTGAGCTGAAGTTAGACTGAACTGACTGAGCCACCCATGTGCCCATAAATGTAAATTTTTATTTAAAGATCTGAAGCAAATATAACACTAACAATTGTTACTTGTGGTAGAGAGTAGCTAAGTGTGTATTACATTCTTATATTTTTCTGTAATTCTGCTATGTTAAATAAATATTAACTAAAAAAACAGGTAAGCTGCTGATAGCTGAGGAGTATTACTCTGGCAGCCACAGTGTTATTTTGCTAGACGTGGTTGTATTTTTTTTTCAACTTCCGGAGGCAATATGTTACTAAGGGCAGGGATGTTTAACAAGCTTGAAGGGGGAATGAAACATGAGAGACTATGGACTATGAGAAACAAACTGAGGGCCTCAGAGGGGAGGGGGGTGGGGGAATGGGATAGACCAGTAATGGGTAGTAAGGAGGGCATGTATTGCATGGTGCACTGGGTGTTATACGTAACTAATGAATCATGGAACTTTGCATCGAAAACCAGGGATGTACTGTATGGTGACTAACATAATATAATAAAAAAACATTAATTAGGGGCGCCTGGGTGGCACAGCGGTTAAGCGTCTGCCTTCGGCTCAGGGCGTGATCCCGGCGTTCCGGGATCGAGCCCCACATCAGGCTCTTCCACTATGAGCCTGCTTCTTCCTCTCCCACTCCCCCTGCTTGTGTTCCCTTTCTCGTTGGCTGTCTCTATCTCTGTCAAATAAATAAATAAAATCTTTAAAAAAATAAAAAAAATAAAAAAAATAAAAAAATAAAAAAACATTAATTAAACAAGCTCTATGAGAGTGGTAAAGTCACCTACAAGACGTAGTAAAGCATTTTTGATACATATTTTGATATGTATAGGAGGGCCAGGAATAAGCTCAAACCATAAAAGAGTTATTTACACAAACATAGCCTCCGTATGATTACACCTCCTCTATGGACAAAATTACATTTTTATATTGGTTTTTACCATCAAACATCAGATTTTTCTGAAGCCTAAGTAAAAAGTAGGTTCGGAAGAAAAATATTCAAAGAATCTTGGTGGTTTCACTCACTTATGGAACATAAGAAATAGGAAGATCGGTAGGAGAAGGAGAAGGGGGGGTAATCAGAAGGGGGAATGAACCATGAGAGACTATGGACTCTGGGAAACAAACTGAGGGCTTCAGAGGGGAGGGGGTGGAGGACTGGGATAGTCCGGTGATGGGTAGTAAGGAGGGCACGTATTGCATGGTGCACTGGGTGTTATACGCAAATAATGAATCATGGAACACTCCATCAAAATCTAATGATGTACCGTATGGTGACTAATATAACAAAATAAAAATTATTATTAAAAAACTCTTGGTGGGAAAGAGGCTCCAATGGTTGCTAGATGAAGGAGTTCTTAAAGCTTGGAACAGAATCCCTCTTATGCCCCCAAATCAAAGTTTCTATAAAATAAAAGTAAAGGCACTAGAACTCTGTGGATTGTGTTCAAGCATTCTCAAATAAAGCGTCTCACAGAAAGAGAAAAACAAACCGATGAGTCAGTAGCTCAGTCAGTCGACTGACAGTGATGCATTTCATTGTTAACTCCTGAGGGATCAGCTGTTTAAAAACTTGACTTCCATAAAAATCCAAGGGGAAAAAGTATCCTAAGACATTTTGTCTTCAGACACAAAGTACTGTTTCAGAGTTTTAAAAGGCTGATGATTTGCTGAAGCGGAATGCAGATAACATATATCAGCACAGATTTACTACTCAGGAGACACTGAGAATCAGAGATAGGGCCATCCATCCTGTCCCTGTTAGCAGCCGCAGCTGTGGCTCTCAGCAAACTGACTTTAAATTCACACCTCAGACTGAGCCCAACATAAGCTGTACTTTGGGCCGGGGGAGCTCCTGCCTTGCTGCCTTCTTCTCTTCCCAGTGCTTTCTGTCTCCTCTTAGAGGTCTTCAAGGTTCTCTATCATCCTCCAAGGGCCAGAAAAGAGTTGAAAAACTAGCATTGAAACCTTGATGATAAACGAATCAATCAAGAACCATTTGCATTTGGAAAGGATCCATCATATTCCACAAGCCCAGTATAAATTCCTTTGCATCTCTGACTTTGGGCAACATGGTGTGTGGTTGCCAGCTGGCCACATGGTTGTGGTGCTTAAGAGCTCAGAGTCAGGAGCAAGATTGTCTGAGTTTGCAAGTTTGCCTAACGTTGGACAAGTCATTACATTTCTCTGTTCCTCTGAACACATGAAGATAATGACAGTGCTTAATTCAAAAAGTTGTTGAAAGGACTGAATGAGTATAATACATATGAACCGTCCACCACCATGCTTAGCCATCATCATTGATGGCAAAATGCTGCCTGGAATCCTGAGTTAAACCTGAATGAAGCAGGACTTTGCTTAGAAGATGGAGTCATACCAATAGAACAAGGGTCTTGGAATAAACGTTTTCTTTCCAGGTTCCCCCCCACAATCACCCAGATTCAGGAGCTAACATGCCGGAAAACCCAAATTCCATTACTTTCTCCCTTCACTGCCTGTGTCTCAGCCATGCTTATGTTCCTTGCTTTACCTAACACTAGGCTATGCTTTGATCTTCAGCCTTGGTGCCCATGTAATTCCTGTCGGCCTTCAGTATCAGGGGCTGGAGGCCTGCCATTGGCTACGTCTTCTGCGTAGGCATCAAACACGTCTTAGTTCCCAAACACTTCTGGTTAAGTGAAGCTACATTTTCAAGGACACACACACAAACTGAAAATCTGATTGTGCAAGTTCACAAATCCATGCGGAATATATTTTTAATTCTTCCAAGCAGGCAGTTTACTAGGTCATTTACTCTGACTATAAATGATACGCTCTTTGCCTTTTAATTCACTGATCCCTCTGTCCTTTTTAAGTCCTACTAATTCTCAGAATCAGAGCTTGGACTCATTTCCTCCCAGACTCCATCTTTATGTTCCCATAGGACTCTGCAATTCCGCCCTCATAGCTTTTATTATGGACAATGTAGATTGATACTAACAACTTTAACTGAGCCCTGTGTTCTTGGCAAACAGGGACAGTTAGAGAAATCCTTCCACCCTTCGTGTTCTGGAAAATGATTTAGTGCAAAGAACCGCGCATACCCATATGACTTAGTAAAAATTTGTGGATAGTTCCTCTTGTTTACCTAGGACAGGACCCGAGCCAGCCTCTCCAGATGCCCATTCTCTGTCTCATAAACAATGAGCTCGACTCTTTGTCTGCTCTGATCCATCAGAACAAAACGTCCACTAACTTGACTTGACCAAACTTTATCAAACTTCTCTCCTTCCCCTAGACCCCTGAGCTTTGGTCAACCCGAGTGCGTTGGGACACAGAACAGTCCTTCCTAAAGAATTCCCGAGGATAGATCCTGGTGGAGAAATATCTATTTTGCAATTGTGCCACCTCATTCCTCTTCCCCCTCACCACCCACTGTGGTTCTTTCTTGCTCTATTTACTCCTCCTCTCAATAAAAGAAAAGCCATTTTCTGCTTGCCCTTTGAGATAATTTCAGCTCTTATGGTCAGAAGCCTCTCCCTATTGCCAAAGTCTCCCTACCTCTCTTACAGTATTTCCCTCCCATTATTGCAATTATCCTTTTGAATAAAGGCTCTACTTACTTGAGTCCAGATTTGTTTTTACTTGACATCAACTTTTATTATAATGATCTGTTTTATTTTCTGTGTTCTTTACTAGATTATAAACTCCACAAAAGCAGGGAACACGTCTCCTTTATTCACAATTACTTCATAAGAGTCTATCACAATGCTCCATCATAGGAAACACTCAATGATTTATCTACTTTTTTTCACCGATATCAACCCCCCCCCCACCTCCTCTCTGCCACCAGTTTTTTCTCTGTATTTAAGAGTCTGGTTTTGGTTTGTTTCTTTGTTCATTTGTTTTGTTTTTTAGATTCCACATGAGTAAACTCATATGGTATTTGTCTTTCTCTATCTGATTTCTTTATGATTGAATATTATCTGGATTTGACATCCAATATCTAATACTTTAATCAAATAATATCTTTTTGATTCTGAAATACAGGACACAATTTGGAACACAACCAAGTACAGAAAGAACAATTAATTTTAAAATGTCAAAAAAAGAGATAATGCATTATATAGTAACACCATATGGAATCTTGACAAACCAAAGCTGCATATTAAATATACTTCTGGAGTTAAAATTGAAAATAATTTTTAGTTAATTACATATGAGAGGAAGAGTAATTAAGCTCTCAAAAATGTTTCTATTAAGCACACCCATCAATATGATGAGATGTTTGTTTCTCATGTAGCAGAACTACTTGGATAAACTTGGAAATTGAAAATGACGATATTTTTGTAGGGTCGAAGAGTTTTCACACAGTATACATGAGGTGTATCATAAAGGATATTCTAAATGTCACCTAAGATAAGATTCTACAGTGTAAAAGCTATAAAGCATTTCATAATTTTTTAAAAGAATGTCCTAATTAAGAGAGATACCATTTAGGTAAGTCCAGTTACAGTAGAGAGTTCAGAGAATTTCATCTCCTCTTACCTTGGCTATTTTCTTAAATCCTGACCCACGCTTACCTTTACAAGTCTATGTTTAGTGCTTTTTCTGCAAAGTTTACAGCATCTTTAAATGAAATCTTGGTAATCCATCTGAGATGCCTCCTATAATACTCATTCTCTCTTCTCAGACTCGGCTCTGTGCCAATTTGTGGTTTTCTTGGACACAGCAACAACATGCAGTTGAGCATTTGACCTCAACTGCCAAGATATTCCAAAGCCTGTCACCCAGAGTGCATTCTTTAGGAAGTTGAATAAAGAAGTTTTCATTGTATTTGATTAAAAGTGAAAGAGCTAGATTAGATCACATAATTGTTTGAATACTTATGATAAGACAATAGAGGTAAAAATACATTTATAAAATAGTTCTGGTTTTAACAATTTGAGGTGAGTTTGGTTTTAGACACCTTTACAGAGTTGGTTATTTCTCTGTAGAATTTTTAGTCATTAACTATGGATGGCAGTTTCACATGTTGTGCCAACTATGACTAATTAGCGGGGCTTGCCTAGTGTACCATGTTAAGAAGGCTTACAAGGTCATGCCTGAATATAAAGGGTCAATTGTCAAGATTGATCTGTCATAATTGCAATGTAGGTGAGAGGCAACAGTGGCAAGATATGCGCAATAAATGTATTTTATACCTCGGGACTAGACTAATGTCTAAATGTATTATTGACTTATCTTTGTCTTGTGAGCAGAAAGTACAATATACATTTAGGTATCAATCTAGTAATAGTAATATATATGTAAGTAATAATAGCAACAATTGATCTCTGAGCAAGATTGCTTTGTACTAGGGGCACCTTGGTGGCTCAGTCAGGTAAGTGCCAGACTCTGGATTTCAGCTCAGGTCATGATCTCAGGGTCCTGAGATGGAGCCCCGTGTTGGGCTCCATGCTCAGCATGAAGTCTACTTGAGATTCTTTCTTGCCCTCTTCCTCTGCCCTTGCCTCCTGCCTGTATAAATAAATAAAATCTTTTTTTAAAAAGATTGCTTTGTATTAGTCATTGCTAGTTATCACTGTCCCACTGATCAAGTCAAGGACAAGCTCTCTTTCCTACTTAAACGATTTCCTTACTAGGATTAGAGGAAATAACTAAAAGTAATGGAAAACTCTTTTGATATTTCTGAAATGATAGCATAGGCATAAATACTACATGGAGTGAAAAAGAAGTATCACTGCAAAATTAATTTAGAAACTTTGATTTTAAAGTTTTATTACTACTGGGAGATGAAACAAGAGAGGAGAAGTTTTAGGGAATATTGTTCATTAAAAACAAACATCTGACTTCTACTTCTGATAGTTTGGTACATGAGAAAGTTTGAACAACTGAACAAATCAACTTTGAAACTGGAAAAAGTGCACTTTAAATAATTAGATGATTGCATAAATGGCAAGAATTTGAAGGAGGAATAAAGGACAAAAATCAAATAAGTGGAAAGCCTAGAGAAAAAGCAAGTGTTGATGGGCCAAATCATTGTGACATTGAACTCCATTTTTCTGGCTTTGAAGAACAAAGGGAACATATGATAAAGCCTAGTGTTCCCTCATGAAAATGCAGATAAAAGAATACACCTGGATACCTGTGGATCTCCTAAGAGTTACAGACTTATTGGGGTACCTGGATGGCTCATCAGTTAAGCGTCTGCCTTTGGCTCAGGTCATGATTCCCGGGTCCTGGGATCCAGTCCCAAGTCGGGCTCCCTGCTCAGCCCCTCCTCCTGCTCATGCTCTCTCTCACACACACACTCTCTCTCAAGTAAATGAATAAATAAAATCTTTTAAAAAATAAAATATAAAGTATTACAGCCTTATTTGAAAGGGCACAGAAACCGTATGATTTTACTCATGTGTGGAATTTAAAAAACAATACTAATGAGCAATGGGATTAAAAAAGAGAGACAGACAAACCATAAAACAGACTTTTAACTATGGAACAAAGGGACGGTTACCAGAGGGGAGGTGGGGGGGATGGGTGAGATAGGTGATGGGGATTAGGGAGTGCACTTACATGTTGAGCACTGGGTATCTTATGGAAGTGTTGAATCGCTATATTGTACAAATGAAACTAATATTACACTCTGTGATAACTGGAACAAAAGTAAAACCTTATTTTTTTAATTTTAAATTTTAAAAAAAGATGAATATAAACAGTAAATAAAATCCACACATGCTACACACACAAACACACACACACACACACACACTGTCCTGGCCTTGGGGCTGAGTAGAAAGTAAAATTAAAATCTTTGAAGAGCCAGTTTAAATCACAAGCTGGCATTCACGTGAAAATCTTCGCCTCTATAAAAGCAATAGGAACACTGAAATAAACGTCTAAGTGTCCTCTTCTTACAAGAGAACACCAGTCACGTGGAATTAAGGCCCACCCTAAAGATCTCATTTTAAATGTAGGACCTCTTTAAATAAGGTATCCGCAAATACGGTTACGTTCTGAGGGACATTCTGGGGGTTAAGACTCCAACATACAAATTTTGGAGAAACGTGATTCAGCCCATAACATTTATTCGCATTCAGACTGAAATAAAATGACACTAGACAGTAACTCAAATTCATGTGCAGAAATAAAGAGCACCAGTAGAGGTAATGTAGGTAAAAAGGAAAGCAGTACAAGTGTTTCTTGCCTCTATTCTTCTGCTTGTAGAGCTCATACGGACCGGAAGAGCTGTTAAAAGTCAAGCTGAGACGTTAAAACAGTACTGCGCTATAGGAAAAGAACTGGTGTGTGAAAAATGGAACAAACAAACTTAGGAATTTATTTTATTAGATATTTTTTCTTTTTATATAAATACTCAATATCAAGCGGCAAGTACTTTTCTGAAGGCTATTATATGTTATATGTTGAGTTTCTCTATTTGCCATGACTTCAAAGTGTAATATGGATTAAAATGTCTTCCTTAATAGCGATCAAAAATAGAAATCAAGAAACAAGTCAAACTGTCTCTCCAGTCCTTATTGTTAACAACCTGTTGCAAATAGTGATTATCAACGTAATAATAAAATTATTTCTTCAACTTCATTAAGAAGATAACTAAGCATATTTGAGTTCACAAATTTGATTGTGTTTAGGGATATATGAATGTTTCCCTGTCTTGAGCAAGAGAGTGGATGTCTATTTTTGAGACAGAAGAGGAAATTTTTCTAAGCTCTCACCAGAAGAGAGAAAGCTACCTTTTGAAATTATGTCACAAACTCCTGAAGACCTTGTGAAAATGTGGTTTTCTGTCCACTGTCTAGAGTGTGATGTAGGAAGCCAAGAAAGGGGCTCAAGTATAACTCAAGGACTTGCTGATAGGGTTGGCCCATTATCTTAAAAAAAAAAAAAAAAAAAGTGAACATATGGTAGCCAATCCTGGCTTCACGCAGAAGAAAACCAAAGGCTAAAAGAAGAAAAAAAATGCAAAAAAATAGACTCCTTATTTATGGTGGACATAGGAGAGGAAATGATTGTCTAGATAGAGCCATTTGATGAAATAAAACTCTTTTTTTTCTTAGGTTTTTGTCCTTCCTGTAGGCAAATTTAATCCACGATATTTCATTGAGATCTCAAGAAGCAAAATGTCCTACTCCCTTGTGAAAAAAGCATACTTATGCAAATCATACATTTCTATAAAAGACTCATTGTATGGGGAGGGAGTAGCATCTTTCACTCTGTATATCCAGACTGATTTATAGATAAGAGAAAGTAAACATTAATAAAGTCAGTGTTTGTTTCACTAGGCTTGTTGAAAACTTTATCAACTAATTCACTTATTTAAAAGAATTAATAATGCCATTTAACACTTAACATATGTTTGCTAGATCTTTTTATCAAACAAGAATAATTCTTGCCCAAAAAGTCAAGCCCATCATGACATCAGGATGTAGACAAGAATTAATTTTGCCCTTTCGTTAGGATAATGGACGTCATTTTAGACTCATGAAGATGCAGAAAATGCTCTCTTAATAAAGTTGATTAGTTAGTTCTGAAATCATGATTCACTTTACTTCACCATTATAAAAATAAAATAACTTTAGCATCTGGAACATCATCATGTTTTTGGGTAAGTTTGATGGCTTACAAATAGCTCAGATTACATTTTGAATGTGGTTATATTATAGGTTTATTTATAAGAAGTTATAATCCTCTATAAGCTCTCACTGTTTATAGAAACTCTCATAGTTATGCCAACTAACACTTTCTTCACCTTTTTTTCAGCATTAACACAAAATTCCAGACCAATTAGATAGGTACATATGGAAAGTACTATGTTTATTGCCAGTTAGGATTACTTTAACAGAGTTTAAATTTCCAGTTAGAATATCATTTGATAGAACTACCCTATGATCCAGCAATTGCACTACTAGGTATATACCCAAAGAATACAAAAATATTAATTCAAAAGGATACATGCATTCTGATGTTTATAGTAGCATTACCTGCAATAGACAAATTATGGAAACAGTCCAGTTGCCCATTGACAGATGAATGGATTAGGAAGATGTGAGATTATCTATCTATCTATCTATCTATCTATCTATCTATCATCTATCTATCATCTATCTATCTATCTATCTATCATCTATCTATCTATCTAGATATAGATATATATATATAGATATATAGATATATAATGGAAAATTATTCAGCCATAAAAAAGAATGAAATCTTGCCATTTGCAATGACATGGATGGAGCTAGAGAGTATTATGCTAAGCAAAATAAATCAGAGAAAGACAAATACCATATGATTTCACTCATATGTGGAATTCTAGAAACAAACAAGCAAAGGGAAAAACAAAACAGAGAGGGAAGCAAACCAAGAAACGGACTCTTAACTAAGAGAATAAACTGATGGTTACCAGAGGTGGGTGGGGGAATGGGTTAAACAGGTGATGGGAGATTAAGGTGTGTACTTGGGCTTAGCACCTGCTGTTGTATGGAAGTGCTGAATCGCTATATTGTACACCTGAAACTAATGTTCCACTGTATGTTAACTAACTGGAATTTACATAAAAACTTAAAAGAAGAATAAAATCATTCCTTATAACTTCAGCACTCAAACATAAATAAATAATTTTTTAAAAAGAATATCATGGGATAAACATTCCCCAGTAGATAAATAATTATGTTGTTTTTAATTAAATATAGACAAGAAAACAAAGAATAAAAGTCCAGCATGGTCACTTCTTCAAAGCTGTTGGCAGGATTTATTTTCAATACTAAGTGGAAACTGGGCACAAATCTAATCCACTGTGAAAATATAAACAAAATGTCCAGACTCTGCCGATGATGCTCTTGGCAGTAATACTTTATATTTCAGATTCTGCTTCAAAGAATGAGCTCTTGAACATGAAAGTACAGACTCTAATAAGAGTGCAGGCTTCTCTTCTGTCATTCTTTTACAAAGTAGAGCTAGGAATACCACTACAGGTAGGTAAAATGATCTTGTTCAAACAATATTTTTCTCATAAGAGTCTATAATATTTCTTTTCATTAGTCAAGTTTAGACGTGCTTTACAGAGCTTTTATCTTGCAAACTAAAAAATCCGTGATCGACTACATACAATTTCATATAACAAAAGGGGAACTTTATGAATCATTCACAGATGAAAGAAATCTATTTTTAATATTTTTAAATTAAAGCCAAATGAGATTTATTACTAATTTTTTTAATTCGCTCATATGATTTTCAACATTTCCCTACTGTGAATGGCAATTTCAAATTACTGTCTTTAAAAACCAAACTCTTCAAAATGTATTCTAAGAAAGGATAAGTTAATGAATTACTCTCCTCAGAGGCAACATGACACTTGATTTTTCTCTTCCAGATAAAGAGTACATTGAGAATGAACCACTTGCGTGTGAAGAGAGAAATATCCAGGACTCATTTCCATCCTATAATCTTCATTACATCAAAAAATATATCTGCATGCTGTACAACTACCTTAAGAGTGAAAAGGCTATCTTACTATGAATTTTCCTTTTCAAAAGACTGGCATGGCTAGAGCTCATGGTAAAATAAATAAATAAATAAATAAATAAATAAATAAATAAATAAACCAACCATATTTTCTAAGGTTAGGGTTGTGTAACAGATCTCATTTCACCAACACCAGACTATTATTACATTGAAATAAAGGTGATGATTTTTCCATTTGTATATGGATAACCCATCCAACATACAGCTCTCCCAGACCCGGCCTTCTTTACTCCATAATATCATCCCTTAACTTAGCTCAGCCTCTTACTTGCCAATTGCCATTGCCCTTTCTATCATCTACTGATTCTAACATATTTTCCCTGAACCTCACTCACTTTAATTCTTGCTTCCTTTCTTATCCAGCTAAGATTGCATAATTCATCTCTAGGTGAACTTCTTGCATACATTTAACCTTCTTTCTCACCTCTGTCTTGGTTCAAGTGTTTAACTTCTCCTTATTTACAGAATCTGCGGGACTGGCTTCATTTTTTATTAATAACCAGTAAGCTCAGGTGGGCCCTCACTATTGCTAAATTTCTTTATTGTTGCATTTTACCGGTCAAACCAAATTCGTGGATATCCATAAAGCAGCTATACATATATAATAATGTGCTTTTATCTACCAATAAGTTTTTTGAAGGTTTAGAAATATAGTCAAAATATCCCAATGGATAAATAACATTACTTTTAGTTAATGCTATACGAAAATGAATAAAAATTATAATAGCCACTTCTATAAAGTAGTTTACAGGATTTAAGTCCAACATGAAGTGGAATTTGGTATTGAATCTAAAAACTTCATAAAAACTTAAAAATAACATATTCAGACTATGTCAATAGTATTTTCTCTGCCATAATCCTTGGTATTTCAGATTCTGCCTTCAGAATCCTACTCCATTGTTTTTGTCAACTTACTGCTCTCTGAGATGACCATATCACACCTCCTCTTTCTTCCTCCAATACTTCCTTCCTTATTTTCACTTTCAGATGAGGACATTACTTCTTAGTTTATGGAGAAAACATAAGCAGTCTGGAGAAAAGTTTCCCTCTACCACAACTCCTGTATACTTTGTCCCCTAGTTGCACCCGTTTGCTTTGCTTTGCTTCATGCTTGTATGGACAAACCATTTATGTCTCTGTCCAAGCCCTGTTCCCACTTGGGCTCCAGATCCCATCTGTTTATCTTCATCTACTTGAGGACATCACTGCAGCAATTTCCTCTCCTGCATCATCAATTTTTCTTCTCCATTGAATCGGTTCCATCAATTAAATAACAATAATGACAAACGTTTTTATATTGCTTACTATATTGCAGGCCCTGATAGACACTGATTTAATCCTTTTAACAATTCACTGAGAAGGATAACCTCATTGCCCTCCACTTTTTACAGATGAAAAACCTGGAGCACGAAGGTTAGAAACTTGGGTAAGGAGCAGAGGTAATAGGTTGTGAAGAAATCAAATCCAATACTTTGTCCTGCATTTGAAACAACTACTATGTAACTTACAAACCACAGTCAAGGGGGAAAAAGCTATGATAAGCTAAAAATAAAGGAGTCATTCTGATTGGTTCTTGCCCCCACCATAACAAAATTTTGAATATTTTCCTTAAACTAAACTAACAAAGACAATTTTATTGTTAATTCTTGATGTCCTGGTATTTGAAGACATATCACATTATTTTTGAATATATTATAATTTTAAAAATTACTGTTTGCCAACCTCAGCTGATGAATGTACACTAAATAATCTTATTAATTTATACTTTTTCTTTGTTATGTTTTATATTTGACAAATCTTTCTTCTGAAATCTGATTCCCTTGCATTCTTCACAAGATGTTTTTTTCTAAGTGTACTTGTCTCTGAATCTTCTTTGACAGGCATTCTTATAGGTTCCATTGGGTTATAGTACACCTCTCTTTGGATGTGAAAGCCAATAGAAACATGAAAGTCAATGGCATGCCTTGTCTGAACCTGGACCAGCTGAGGCCTTGGCTTGGTTTTGCTTGGCTCCTTTGGCAAATATTATGAATGAGGACTGAGCTTTTTGGCCCTACTCAGTAACCCGATTTATAATCAAGTCTGTTTCTGGTAACAACTGTGGTGAACTCTGATTTTGAATTATGCAGTTCACATGTGGTAGATGTCACATGTCTCTGTCAGCTGGACAAGAAATCTGGACCCATTTTCCTATTAGTCCTTATTTAATTTGTATATCTGTGTTTATCTTAAATTTCTGATATTTCCTGACATATGAAAGCCAAGAAGTAACATGTTTTTATTGTTTTTTAACTATTGGTAGGATCTTCTCTGGTTATATGATTTGTGTTTTTACCTATATATATTCCTCTTTCAAGGAAAGCTTTTGAACAAAAAGAAACCAAATTTCTAGCATGCAATGGTCGACCTTTGTAAATAGAAACACCTTCAGGGGCGCCTGGGTGGCACAGCGGTTAAGCGTCTGCCTTCGGCTCAGGGCGTGATCCCGGTGTTCTGGGATCGAGCCCCACATCAGGCTCCTCCGCTATGAGCCTGCTTCTTCCTCTCCCACTCCCCCTGCTTGTGTTCCTTCTCTCGCTGGCTGTCTGTCTCTCTGTCAAATAAATAAAATCTTTAAAAAAAAAAAAAAAAAAAAAAAAGAAACACCTTCAATGATAAAATGATTCCAGATTAGTGTCTCTTCAGAACATTTTAAATAAGGCTAAAGATAGGAGATTGCTAATTGGCTAATTGAACATAATAAAAAAAAGATAGGTGATTGCTACAATTTAAAAGAAAAGTAAAGAAAAACATTAAGAAGCCTGTTCCACTAAAACAAAACAAAATAAAACACACACACACAAAATTACTCAGACATTTAACTAAGCTTCTCCAAAAATCTAATGGGATTAATTAATGTTTTTGTGTTTCTGAATGATTGACAATTCTTAATAGATACTGGCACTTCCATTTCTAGTGCTCTATAAAATTGGCTTCCCTAGCTAGGATAGGCATTTATAAAACTTTATCAATATTAACAAAATTTAGAAAAGAAATCTATAACTCTTGCCTAAATATGAGATGAATAATAAGGTCTCTTAAAATATGCAACAAAGCAGGACTCCTACTTCTGGCAAAGATGCGTTAACTGGGATCAGTGAAGATAAAGTACCATAAACTGAGTCGCTTAGACCAATAGGAATTTGTTTTCTCACAGTCAGAAAACTAGCAATCAGAGATCAAGATGTAAGATGCATTAGCTCCTTCTGAGAGCTGTGAGGGAGAAATCTATTCTATGCCTTTTTCTTAGGTTCTCATATAATTTAAGGGTTTTCTAAGAATATCAAGATGGGCTATCTTTACTACATAAATATAATTATAGCCATCTTTCCTCAATTTAATCTTAAGTTGTGTAAATCTGGTGAAAGTCATGTTAACCTTTGATTTTAGTATAAGTAGGAGAATGAAACATTAAGGAGACTCTTTCTTTCCAAAAGATTTCTGATTTCTAAAATTAAAAGGCAATCATCAATAGACAAAGCCAAATGTCTAATATTCATGTATTGTTTGGTTGCAACATGCTTCAATCCACCAAAAATATTTTCTTTATTTGTGTGTTTAACCACAAATTAATACCAGTACTAGAAAACTTCCTTCCCCTGGAGATAACATTGCTTTTATTTTGTTGAAAGGTAACAAAGTGAGTTAGTTGTTTTGCTTTAATTCAAAAGTGCCCCAAGACATTCATAAACAAAGCAGTGCAACATCAAAGGTCCCTTTGGGCCTATGAGGTAATGAATCTTTGATCTAAGTATAGTCTGCTGAATTTCAGTTTTTGAAGCCCTAGTAAGATAGCTTACATAATATTTATCATTAAAGGGATGAAAGAATGTGATTCTTCAAAATTTCAAATTTGGATTTCTAGGCTCTTGTTCAAAAGAGAGAAATAGCAGATCTGTAGGCTTCATTAAAGAGCTATCTTTTATAAAAGGCATATCTATATGTTTTATGTTTGTATACAGTTGGTAAAACAGTATTTATAGAATTAAAATTGTGAAACAAAGTGCAAATAGTGAAAGGTAACACCTGATACCTACATTGTTATTATTAAGAGGGGTTACCATCCCTGTCTAGCTCTCAAGTTTCAATCCTCTCATCTCTAAGTGCTGCAAGTAAACAGCAGAAATTTCACATAATGTATCTTTTTAAATATTTTTCTGAAGATAAACTATCTAAAGATATTGTCAATGTAATTATCAGTAGGGTCCCTTAAAAATATGTTAAAACACTTTACATAAGAATGAAATACGTAAGACTGTTCAACACTAGAATTAAAACTGAGAAGACAAAATCAACAGATTTTTATTTTTCCATGAGTTTTTTGGTTTTGGTGTTTATATCACTTAGCAGTTATTTATATTTGAAATCTCTGTGTCTTTCAATTTTTGTGGAAAAATTGATAATAAAGATTGCCAACAAAATAATTTTCCTAATCACATGTTTGCACTAAATGTTAGAATTAATTCATATTATTAATTCAGCTTTTATTTATATTCTGTTCAATCCTATGAACAAACAGGAACTTCAACAAACTGTTTCAATACATTTTTGGTTAGTGTTATAATATTTTCACAATGAAAAAAATCTGCCTTGGTTTTATTAACGCATTTTGTGAATTAACACCAATTTTTATAAAGCCCTAGGTTCATACAATAATTTTATTTTAACATAAAACTGTATTTTTCTTTCTAACATTTTCTCCCAAATAATCCAATCAAATATAGTATTCCTAGGGAAAAATTTTAGGAAAGATTCTGCTTTATAGTATTTCTGAGATATTAATTCTAGTCTGTTTTTTCCTAAAACCTTTATATATATATAACATTTTACTATTATTTAAATTGTGTAAATATTTGAGGTGATTTCTAGGTAAAATATTCTAAACAGGTAGTACTAAAGGTAAAGTAGTGGGACTTTTGGGGTTTTGTTTGCTTCTTTTTTTTTTTTTTTTTTAAGATTTTATTTATTTATTTGACAGAGAGAGACAGCCAGCGAGAGAGGGAACACAAGCAGGGGGAGTGGGAGAGGGAGAAGCAGGCTTCCAGAGGAGGAGCCTGATGTGGGGCTCGATCCCAGAACGCTGGGATCACGCTCTGAGCTGAAGGCAGACGCTTAAGGACTGCGCCACCCAGGCGCCCCAAGGGTTTTGTTTGCTTCTTAACAAAGGAGAAGAAGATACATTAACTGATATCATCCGGAGAAGGTACTAGTGTAGAAGTAATCAAAAGGACTCAAACATCACCAAGATAGGATTAGAAGCCATTACTCTCCAAAGAAATGTGTTTATTGATGAGTAGTCAGAGGACTTGAATAGTCATTTTTCCAAAGAAGACATACAAATTGGCAATAGGTACAAGAAAAGATACTCAACATCACTAATTATCAGGGAAGTGCAAATCAAATCCACGAGATATCACTTCTTACCTGTTAAAATGGCCTTTATCAACAAAATAAAAGATAACAAATGTTGGCAAGTGTATGGAAAAAATGGAACCCTTGCATACTGTTGGTGAGAATGTAAATTGACACAACCATTATGGAAAACAGCATGAGGTTCCTCAAAGAACTAAAATTTGAACTACCATAGGAGCCAACAATCCTCTGGGTATAACCCCCAAGTAAATAAAATCACTACCTCATAGAGATATCTGTGCTCCCACATTCACTGCAACATTATTCACAGTAGTCAAGATATGGAAAAAAACTATGCATCCACCAATGGATGAATGGAAAAAGAAATTGTGAGATTTTATATGTATATAAGTAAAATACAAAAATAATGATATGTTATTTGGCCTTAAAAAAGGAGATTCTGCCATTGGCTCCCCCATGGATGAAGCTAGAAGACAAACATTATGCTAAACAAGATAAGCCAGACACAGAAAGAAAACGCCCCATGATCTCAGTTCTATGTGGAATTTTAAAAAGTCAAATACATAGAAGCAACTCACTCTTTTGTACTACCATAGAACTAAATAGCTCAAAATTGTCTAATCATCTCTGAAATTCACAAAAGAAGCAAATTTACATTTATTCAGTTTACTGTTGCAGAGAGGTACATGATATCTAAAAAATAAAGAAGCAACTATTCTTCATCTATTATTATTTGCCATTTACCAAGTTCTGTGATCTATGCTTTTTATGAATTATTTTACTTAATTTCTTACAAAATCCTTATAAAATAGGGCATGACATCCTTGATTTTACTCATGAGGAAATATACTACGGCTCACCAAAAGCCAAATGACTAGCAAGTGGTAGGAACAAACCTTGAGCTTATCTACCTCTTTCTACTATCCTTTTAATGAAAGCAGTTAAAATAATAGTGTTATTTTAAACACAGTTAAGAGCATTAAAATAATATAAGCAGTTCATTAAAAGCAGTCAAAATAATAGTGTTAGCCCCAACAAAATTACCTTTCAAGAATATTTACTTTGACAAACATTTTTCTGGATGATGGTATCTCACTTTATTTTTTAATCAAATCTTGCTTTTGTTCACACTTAATGTATTTTTCTTCTAATACATTCAAATGCTTACCCTTTTCATAAGAACAAAGCTGAACTGAGACTCAATGTTCAACTTAAAAAAAAAAAACTTTATTGTCAGTTTAGATTAAGTCTGTGCCATTGGAGCTGCTATTAAGATTTTGTCAGATTCAAAGCCCAATTTTAAAATTGTTTCTAAGAACTGATGAGCCTAGCATTCTGAGAATGATTACTATTCAGTTGTTCCAGAAAAAGTCTGTAAGAAATTTGATATTCACAAAGAGATAAGCTGATTGCAACTAGAAACTACCAGTAGCAACATTCGTTAAGGCACTTTTTTTTTCAGATTCATCCAATAATTAATCAAACAGCAAATTGATATGGTATTGGAGACTATGCAATCGCAGACTATTCATTGGTCAGTAATACTTCTTTCATCTCAAAACCTCTGAAAAGTTTATTGCTGCATAACACGTTCATTGGTTGAACTAAAAAACAGAGAGCTTCTCATGCAGGTACCTGAGTTTCTATGGAATCTATTAGGCAGTGATACTGTACTACCCACAACTAAAATGTGATTCTTTTCCTTTTTTTTTTTTTTTTGTCTTTTCCGTTTTCTTACTCTTTTGTAATATCCCTTTTTGATATCTTCAATCCATTCTTTTTTCTCTTCTAATTTTCCTTTCTGGTCTTTTTTTTTTTTTTTTTTTTTTATTCTCTTCTGCCTATCTTTTGGTTTTATCAGTACCTTCCAATAGGACCTCCTGATTTTTATGTATCATCAAATCGTTGATCTAGGTCAGGGGTTGAAAAACTTTACTTAAATGTCCAGAGAGTAAATATTGTCAGCCTTACTGACCATTCCATCTCTGTGCAATTTCTCAGTTCTGCCTTTGTAGTGTGAAAGCAGCCATGGACAGTAGGTAGTAAAATAAATAATGGGTGTAGCAGTGTTCCAACGAATCTTTATCCGTAAGAACAAGCACCACAGCAGGACCGATTGATTTGTCTTGTGCCTGTGGTTTGTAGACCTCCAATCTGGGTTCTGGTTCATTCTGTGATTTATATTTAGATCTCACAATGCCCTACTTCATAACATTGGTCTGCTGTATTAGGTGTGGAGAATCAAGCCTTTTCAAAACTAACTTACGTGGTTAGTTTTTTATTGTTTTTCCCTAGAAAGACAGAGGTACTGACCATGTCCTCCCACATTCACTGATAAACAGAAGACATAGGAGAAGACAAAATTTTAGGAAGATTGTCTTATTACCATATGTTAGGCTTTATAAACAATTTATTAGAGCTAGTTTACGTGAAAACGGTTTTTTGTTTACCTGGAGCTAAGGATGAGGGACATAGGGGTTAATAATTATACAATTATATCAATATTTAAATGATTATCTGTTTTAAATAGTAAGTTATATTTTTAGTTATCATAGAAAAAAAAAGTAACTCACATTAATCCATTTTAGAAAGAGAAAATCTTTCTAAGTATGTCAATAACTAAAAGAAGCCAGGTAAAAGTGGTTAGCCATTTCTAATGGGCCCTGTCTCATATTCCCCTCATGAAGGTACACAGAGGAACAAACCTTCGAAACAGTTCTAGAACTTAAGCATAACAAGAAACAGGGTTTTTTTTCCAAAATCAGAATCACCCCATTTCTGTACTACAGACAGCCTGACCCCAGCACTGCACTTCCTAAAGATGGTACTCAGAGCTCTGGATTCTTAGAAGCCCTTGAAGATCTCAGGAACCACAGAAGCCCTTGGCATTTCCACCACAGTGTTCACTGCTGAGTTTCCTGTTCTGGAATTCATGGGTCTGAAATCTTGAACTCCAGTTTGGAGGAGAACCAGTCATGAATCAGCTATCTCTGCTGCTGCTTGGGCCAAAGAGAGAACACAGGGAGGATGATTCACATGTTTCTGACTGTTTAATGCACAACATTAGTCTAGAAAATATAATCTACTCAGTTTCCTAGAACTGGATGAATTAGATTAGTAATTTTCCTGGAATTAATTGGGGGTTGGGCAAAAGTTTAGGAGGCAGAAATACAAGGGAAAATTTTTCTCCTTTGGAAGTCTATTTTATTTAACCACCATTGAAATGCCTTCATTCAGAAAGAGATGGAGGGGTGTCTAAATATCTTGATGCCTCATATAAAGGTCACTAAATCATCAAGTGTTTGTCTTTCCACTTGTCTCTCCACTGTCCTGCTCCCCAAGATTCCATGTCTGGGCTCTCAAATAACTAATAAGGCAGTCCGATTGAGAGCACCTGGTAGGTCCAGCCCACTTATCATGAGAGGTGATAGCTCTTGTAGTGGTGTTCAAAACAAGATAAAGAGGGAACAGACTGAGAAAGTAATTTTGCACCAGACATCAGTGTCTTATATTTGCATTTCAAAGGTTAAAAATGCCACATGCCGTAATACAATCTATTTCATGGTATATCTATCCTAGCCCAGGATTGGCCTTTAAGCTGATGCACCCATTCATATATTGGCAGCGTCTCCCGAAGCTAAAGAAGCTTTGGTAGTAATATTGAAAAATTTTCAAATGGTATTTGCACGATGCCCTGTCCCGATTATTCTCTTGCCTTTGGGAGATAACCTCAGGTACTTACATACAAAGAGGATGAAACAAGCAAAGCAGTTGGGTGAAACAAACAAGACCTTTGGCCATGAGTCAAATTTCTGCACAGTAGTCTGGACCATATAAAGGTAAAGGGGTCACTTTTTTTTTTTTTTTAATCATAGGTAGATTTTTAGACTCAAAATGTTAAGTATACAATTTCAGGTGAAACGACTGAGTGAAGAATGTGAAATGCCTCTCCTATTAAAATAATAATAATAATAATAATAATAATAATAATATAACCATCAATGTGAGGATGTGAAAACAAATTACTGAAGGAGGCACAGTCCATCAATAGAGTCTTTAAAAGCAGAGACCGGGGGCTCCTGGGGGCTCCTGGGTGGCTCAGTTGGCTAAGTGACTGACTCTTGATTTCAGATTTCAGCTCAGGTCATGATCTCAGGGTCATGAGATGGAGCCCTGCATCAAACTGCACTCAGCAGGGAGTCTGCTTGAGTTTCTCTTCCTCTGCCCCTCCCCTTGTGCTCTCTCTCAAATAAATAAATAAATCTTTACAAAATATGGATTCATACTAAATTTAACATTTTAAAATACATACATACCTAAAAGATTAAATATGAGTCAACATGGTTTGGTATTAGAAAAAGTAATTTTTATTAAATAATTCCATTTATAATTGAAAACACTACTGCAAGCACTGCTTAAAAAGTTACTAATTCAGTTTTTCCCTTGACAACCCCTTCCCCCGCTACACACACACACAATCAGTTCCAGGAAAATCCCTTATCTCTTTGGAAAAAAAGAAAAGAGCCTTGGAGTAGAAATTTGCAACAACTTGTTACATAATTTCATTGCATTTCTGAGGCTCTTGTACTTGTCTGCTTCTATGAAGTCTAGAAGAAGCAGGAGTTCTAATTGAGGGAAGGTTGAAAAGCTATAAAATTAGAATGGTTGTCTTTAAAATTAATGGCAAAAACAGAAAGAGCGGTCCCTTCTAGAACATTTGACAATTAACAAAACCAAGTGCAGAGCAAAATCTCCAGAAAGGGCTGCTGACTCTAATCTGACATTCTAAATGAATTGATAAAGAAAATCACCTCTGAATATTGGAGGAGGTACTTAATTGTGCCTTTGGCAATTTTCTTTTCAATTTGCTCTTCAATATTATCCTTAATATTTAGTAATTTTCACTAGTTACAATGTAGACATTCTTTGTAATATGGACAGAGTGATGACCTAAATCTAATTTCTTCTCAATTTACACTTGATGATTGTCAGCTATATCCATTTTTCAAGTACAAACCCTGCTTTTTCCACAAGATCCTCTCAAATTCACGCTGGAATTAATTTTCCTTCCCTGTTCTCTGCTTCATTTTTTAAAAGCTCTATCCTAACACTTTAAAGTTTGTGTCTGTTTCCTTCACTAGATTATAAGGTGCCCAAGGGCTCTGTCTGATTAAGCTGTGTCCCGTAGCTGCTAGTACTATCCCTGGTCCTGGCAGGCGTTTATTAAATAAGTCTGATCTTAGCACACATATGGCATAGACCACATGACCATTGGTCACCTGGTGGTAGTCTAATAACCTTTCCAAGTGAGGTCAGTATAATATAATAATAATAGTTTAAATTTTCTTAGTTATCTCCATTATACTTTATCATCTCCCCTTATCCACTTAGTACTTTCATGATTTAAGTAGATTTAAGTATCATTAGTCTAGTTTTACAGAAGAACACGCAAAATCTCAAACAGCTTAGGTAACTTGGCCAAGTTTACCGTCAAGTAATTGCAAACCTGGGGCTTGCCCTCCAGTCTCAGAATTTCTGCTTATTTACAAGGACCACCTGCAAAGATTTAGCAAATGGACCATTTGAAGAAATCAGTACTTGATAAATACTTGAAAAGTATATTCTCTAATAAAAAATGTGAGACTGTGTTTACCCACATATTTATTTGGTCTCTATTACATATATGTATGTGTGTGTACATGTAAGTCTTATATATGAAGCTAACTTAACCTTAGGAAAAAGATTTATTTCAAATTCTATACTAATATGGTTGATAATTAAAGTTTACCCATATTACAGGGGAAAAAGCACAAATCTTCAAAAAAAATGCGCACAAATGGTGAAACATTTGTAACGTGGTTTGTCCTTTTGCGTCAATGGACTGTGGTCTCTGATGCAGATCTGTAGAGGGGAAAAGCAATTTTTTATTTAAATATCAAGGAGTCTTCTGATTATACAGCCAGTACACTTGGCCTGATTTATTTTTAAGAGGTCAGTTTGAGGAGAAGCAGAGGTCTGGAAGTTGCTGACTCTGAGTGCAATGACACAGCTAGTATCTAGTATACAGATAAATGATAAATGGAAGGTGATCAGAAAAACTGACTGCATCATTTAGTTTAAGTGTGCTCAACGATCCCCAGATAAGTACTTGTTTAATTTAAGGTAATGTCTACATTCTCTTTAATTCACACACACTTAAAAAATACATGGAGGAAGATAGAGGGCTTGCTCTCAAAGTAAACTATGAGGAAGAAGGGAGAGGGGAGGAGAAGGAGGAGGAGGAGGAGAATAAGAATGAGAATGAAGAAGAGGATGAGGAGGGGGAGGGGGGAAGGGGGGAGGAGGAAGAAGGGGAGGAGGAAGGAGAAGAAGGGAAGGAATAAAGGAGCAAGGAAAGGAGGAAGGAGGGAAAAAAAGAGATTTCTCAGATTCAATTCCATCACAGCTAATATCATTTTACCCCCAAACTACATGTGACACTAAAACTGACAAGCCTTAGCAGTAAACTTACTTTATTTAAATAATATCTAGTGGAACAAATTCTGTGCAGCCAAAAAATCTGAATCATATTATAGTCTATCGTAATATTGTTCAACCAGTTTTTAGAAATCAAAAGCAAATTTTTACCTGGAGGTTTAAATGTTATCACATAAAGAAAAAATAAAATAATGTAATATTTTTAGACATAATATAAAATTTTACATTGCTAATGATACTTAATCTCCTACATTAAAATTCATTCTTCTAGTACTTTAATGAAATAAGAAATGTTTTTGAAAGATTTTCAGTCTGTAAAGAGAAAGTCTAATTTTATTGTAAGCTGTATTTCAATTTTTATTTTAAAAGATATTCATATGAGATTGCTATTTGTCAATGAAATAAAACATAGATTTCTTTTTTTAAAAAAGTTTTTTATTTATCTATTTGACAGAGAGAGAGAGACAGCCAACGAGAGAGGGAACACAAGCAGGGGGAGTGGGAGAGGAAGAAGCAGGCTCCTAGCGGAGGAGCCTGATGTGGGGCTCGATCCCAGGACTCTGGGATCACGCCCTGAGCCGAAGGCAGACGCTTAACAACTGAGCCACCCAGGCACCCCAAAACATAGATTTCAATACCAAATTCCTTTCTCAACGTCAAAAAAAAATATTGTCTTAAAGTACTTTACCTTTTACTTACGAGGGTTAAATATAGGCTCAAAAAGCAACTGATAATGTCTGCAGAAAGAAAGATCTCTTTTTCTAGGGGAAAAAACAATGCCTAATAGTTAAAAGTTGCAAGGAGGCTGATTCAAGTGTAATAGAAGGTGGAATTTCTAAATTATTAGAGCAGTCCAATAAAAAAATGAATCGCATATGAAATAGTTGGTGTTGAGACACTGTGAGTGCTTGAGCACTGGCATGGAAGGCATGGCATTTTTTTTTTCTATATAAGCAATATAGTACCACTTAAAATTTTTTGCATATGATGCTTTGTTAAACAAAAACGAAATGAATAAAGAGTTTAAACCTAGCAAAGACAAAACCTAAGTTATTAAGGAACTGGGAGCTGACACAGTGTAAAGCTGCCAACTTTGGTCCTTTAATTTCCTTTTAAACAAATAGCCAGCTGCAGCTGAAGACCTCATGAGGTATGGGAAGTAGCCTCTTTGGACTTCACCGGCCTGGAAAGACACTGTTTTGTAATCTTGGAACCTAAAGTACAGGGTTCAGTTTGAAGTACATTCAAAGGTCATTCAATCTCTGTACATACCGGTTATACGTAGATGAATAAGATACAATGACTATCTTTCACGGGAATAGAAAGACTGAAGTCAATTTCCTCTCCTAAATATTTTATCATATAACCATGTAATAAAAGCATCCGCAAAGCCAGCACATGTTACTGAAAGCCCCTGCTGATGCCACATTTATCCAGCTTGAAATCCCAGAGAACATTGCTCTGCAAAGATTTTCACCTCCTGATTCAATTCCTCCTGTTGGCAGAGCAGCTTCATCATTGTTGCCTCCAAATAGTGAGAATATCTTTTTCTTAAAGAAATTGTTAGGGGAAAAAATGTGTTTTGACGTCCCAGTGTAGTTATAGGAACAACTACAGCCCTAGTATTAGCCATATTCTTTTTTTTAAAAAACATTTTTTATTTAAATTGAATTAATTAACATATAATGTATTATTGATTTCAGAGGTCAGGCCTGTGATTCATCAGCCTTATATAACACCCAGTGCTCATTACATCACATGCCCTCCTTAATGTCCATCACCCAGTGACCCCATCCCTCTACCCCACTCCCCCCAACAACTCTCAGGTTGTTTCCTGTGATTAAGAGTCTCTTATGGTTTGTCTCCCTCTCTGGTTTCATCTTGTTTTATTTTTTCCTCCCTTCCCCTATGAGCCTCTGTTTTGTTTCTTAAATTCCACACATCAGTGAGATCATATGACAATTATCTTTCTCTGAATGACTTACTTCACTTAGTATAATACCCTCTAAATACCCATGCGGGGCTCCATCCCCGGACCCTGGGACCATGACCCGAGCAGACGGCAGACGATTAACCAACTGAGCCACACCAGGTGCCCATGACCAGATATATTCTATATTATATCAGAGACCTCACTTTTAAAAAATAGTTTAGTTATATATAGAAATCTAGTTTGACCTATATTTTCCTTCAGACCTTTGGAGGTATTGCATAATTAACTTCTGTCAAGTTTTGCTGTATTTGAAAGTCATTCACCAATTTAATATAATTGTTGTCCCTTTATAAATAAGTCTTCAACCTGGTAATTTTAGTGATATTTTTTAACAACAATATTTTTATGTTTTTGTACTAGCCATTGCTCTAACTGCTTTGCAAATGTTAATTCAGTATTTAATTCTCCTAAGAATTCTATGAGCAGGTACTGTTACTATCCCAACATTCAAACGACTGAATCGAACTAACGAGATGTTAAGGAATTACCCACTAAGTCATTAGTGGACTGGAACTTGAGTACAGGTAGTCTGGCTTCAGAGTCCATACAACCATTTATTTCCCATTCATATGCATATTCAATGTGTTTTTATCAAAAACCATCTCAAACATTTTTTATGTACAAGAATGAGGTGGATAAATACATATTAATATGTCTTAATATAATTATCTTCTGGCAGGAAATGAAACAATGTGTGATGTTAAGTAAAATCACATTATGCTTTCACGAAGTTTGCTTTTTGATATGCCAGTCTAGTTTTTGACAAATTTCTTGTCTCCAATAATGAAAAATATTGCCCTTTTGTCTACTCAGTTAGAGCTGTCAGATCACTATCAGTGCATATTAGTGCATATTAGGAAACAATATCCATTTATGGTAAAAGTGCATTTTTCATTTTATTTAAATAAAGCTGGAGATTTCTTTGAAGTTCCAAAAATTTAAATATAAATATTGTAACTCGAAGTTAAGTTTTATTAATTGAATGAACTAATTTAATGAGCATTCAGAGGATCATAATTTCCAAAATCCATTCTGCTGATAAATTTTGGCCGGTTGTCAACAGAATATAATTCAGGGATTCATGGTAATTTTCACTTATTACTGACTGACAATGCTCACTCAGAGAGCAAACCAGTTTGACTTGTTTCTTAAGAGGCACCCCACTCCACTATCTACCATCATTATTGCAAACATTTACTGTGTATATACTATGGGGAACACTCTGGAAGTTCCTGAAACAAGTTTTTTTGAGAATTCTGTCCATAAATAATATTTTTGATGATAGAATATGAATATTCAAAAGTGACCACTTATGACATAAAGTAACTTCTAAAAAGTTACAAAATACAAAAGATACAAAAAATTAGGATCTCAGATGTTCTGAGACCTGTCGTCAAGGTGACTTGGGATGACTAAGAAGAGCTTTGACTAGGAGCACCTGGGTGGCACAGCGGTTAAGCGTCTGCCTTCGGCTCAGGGCGTGATCCCGGCGTTATGGGATCGAGCCCCACATCAGGCTCCTCTGCTATGAGCCTGCTTCTTCCTCTCCCACTCCCCCTGCTTGTGTTCCCTCTCTCGCTGGCTGTCTCTATCCTGTTGAATAAATAAATAAAATCTTTAAAAAAAAAAAAAAAAAGAAGAGCTTTGACTAGACACTGCGGTTAAGCTGTGCCTTGAAGTATTTAGAGAAGAGAAAATATATGGGGCACTGTTCCAAACGGGGTAAGCTAATGAGATGATAATGTATAGGAAATAATAGAGATCTACTTGACTATGAGAATGAGAGCTTCTGGGGAGATGAACACAACAGTGGATCATATACTTGGAAATGACTCAAGCTATAATTTGAAAGGTCAGGAGGACTTTGCCAAGGAGACCGGATTTATTTTCTTGAAGTCCTGGGAAGCCTTGAAAGTTGAGGAAATGCTGGTAAGTGTGAGAAAACATGTCAGGAAACCCCACTCGTTCAGAATGACAAAGTAAATGAGAATTAGTAGACATTGTAAACCAGAAAGTCCAATAAGAGATGTCCAAATTTGTCCAAAGTTGTCCAAGAAAGTCCAAAATTGTCAAGACAGTAGGTACCGGTAGGGAATAATTCAGAACGGAGGAGATTAAATGTTCATTCATACTTCAGTGTCATTGTGTTTCTTATTGTTATAACCCTTTACCATGCCGTCTGTCCTCAAGAAAATATGAGCTCCTTAAGTGCAAAGAACATGTCTTATTAATATCTGTGTATCCACTGACTAAATATGTGTCTAACATATTTAAGGCACCCAACAATATTTTATTGAAATACAAGGAGCTGAGGAAGACACCCAGAACTTTGTAAGCCAAGCCCAAAAGACATTAAAGGGGCAAACTGAGTGACTTGTAAGGTCCTTCCCCACTAGACGACATGCAAATGAAATCAGCAAACACAAACTATGAAGCAACAATAATGTCGGCATAATTATACAAAGAAGCAAAGACTAGTAGATATTGTCTTCAGGGAAAGTACAATACACTACCTTCCATTTTCTTTCTATAACTTTCTGTGTGATACCTTGTGGGGTCATTCTGACAACGTTGCTAAACATCCATATCCTATTCACAGTAAATTTGAAGAATAACGTATGTCATGTTATTTATTAAACTTTCTATTTTTCTAAGTAAGAGCCCTAGTCTTTTTTCAATTCCAAAAGGTTATTTGGCTTTCTAAATTATTTCCGAAAAAGTTCCCAAAAGAATACATAATATAAAATGGGATATTGTCATGACAAGCACTTGGCTGGTGAATCATCACTTAAAATAAACAATGATGCTTCCATGCTTGATTCCCAGTAAAGGTTGGTGATGATGGCTTATTTGACTTTCCCAATTTCTCTGTTCTTTAAATTCTTCTTTGCTTCTAAGATCGTTTAGTGTTAATTTACCCAAAGTAAGTAAAAGCAGTAAGTATATCTCTTGCTTATCATCTCTCTACTTGAGAATACACAGGGCAACCTAGCTTTTTCCGTGTATGTTTCTATATGTTTCAAAATGTTCCCAGCCAGTTATTCTGAACAATTGCTGTCAGGCTGATAATTTTTCTTATCTTCATCTTTAGTTTCTTTGATGAAGCTGCCCTCCAAAAGATGGAAATATGCTACACAAACTAATGGTTTTGCCAACAGAGTTGTTTCTTATTGATGGATTCTGTAGTCCTATTATGTCAATTCTCCACTGAGATGAAGCATAAGGTAGAACTCTTTACCCTACCCAACACCACAGATATATTTGCAAATTAATTTATACTGCATTTTGACACAATAATCCCTAAGAGCAGTGCCATATGGAGTCATATTGGAGATAGAGGCAAAGGAAAAATCAGTAATATTGATCCAGTTTTTATTTAAAATTTTGTATTTACCCATCATAGATTATTGTATTAATTTTAATTTTTTAATATACCCCATTAAAATATTGTGTATCTTGATTATTGAGTTTTTTGTCTTCCCTGTGCATTGGTGCCTGAGTCCCTCATTCACCATACCTTAGGTATCAAAGAACACTGTTTCACCACCAAAGTCTCACACAGAGATTTTTCCATGCAAACCCATTTTTCAGATTGTTACACAAATTGTCTTCAGAGGACATAAAAACATGAGAACTAAAGCCCCATGATAGATATGCATTCTCCCTAATCCCCATTCCTGCTTCCACACAGAATGCTTCCACAAATCTTTTCAAAGAAATGCTTTTTCTTCTCCTTACCTCATCAAATTCAATCACCTTAATCAATCAAGTCAATGCAAGGTTTTCCTTTTACCTTGAAATCACTGCAAAATATTTATTTTTATAATTCACTATGAATTTTCACCATTTGCTCGTATAAATTCACAAGGCATGAAAGGTATGGAAAGAAGAGGAACAAGTTCATAAGACTTAAGACATTTCAAAACCACCTGTATTTTCGACATTGTTGACTGGAGATCATTAACGGTGGTGGCATTTCCAGCAGAAAAGCACATCCTCTGGCTTTGTCTTCCTTAGAGGATTTTAGACCATTTCCACAAAGGACTAATGAGCCAATCATTCCCTTTGCAAAGAGACCTAATGCGTAAAGAAACTACAGAGCGGAATAAAAAGGAGCAAAGTGGTGTTTTCATCTCTGTTGTTAATATCCACAATCAGCTTCTTACATCTAGGAAGAGATGCACAAAAGAGAACACAGGTATGAGGTCTTAAGTGTAATAAAATACTGCCCATATAAACAGATTGGATTTAGAGGGGGAAGATAGGAAAGGATGAAAGAAGTAACTATATACACCTAAATCTAATAGCCATCTATTTTAAATTATTTATTTTTACCTATCTATCAAGTTTCAGACAGGTGAGACAATGGTCAAGAAATTAAATTCAAACATTGAAGAAAATCTAAAGCTAAATCGAGACTAGTCAAGAAGCTCATTTTAAATTGATGAACTGTGGCAAAATACAGATGTGCACCAAGACGGCGTGTCATAGTACCAAATACACAAATGAAATTTCACAGAGACAAAGAAATGTTTCGGAAGGAGAATTGACTGATGAGATACGTGAGTTTGCTGTGGGGAGTAGAGGAGATTGGGCATGCAAGAAGAGGACATGAAAGTGTGTGCTAGTGTGACAGCTATCTGCAGATGAACTATTTTCAGCAGACGTTCAGAGATCAAAAGGAAGCTTTGAAGCTAAGCTTGAGTTGGATTGGAACTCGACATGCAGACCGTTAAGAATAGGAAAGTTCAGTATAATTTGGCCAATCATTTATAATCGGTTCAAATGAGTACTTTAGAATGCATATTGTTTGATACCTGTACATATAATTATTCACTTTTTGAAACATGAATTTCCATGTGATTGCCAACTGTTACAAGACACTCCTGATAATTATCCTAAAGAATTCAGTTGTTGGATTTCAGCCAGGTTTATACATGCAAAGTAAAGTAGAAAATTAAAGCTATTACGTGGACAATTACAAAGAAACAATCATCTGAACAATTCAGAGTACTAAGGCAACCCTGTAACACTGGGCATGCATTTCCCTTTCATTTGTATTCACCGTGGACGTTAAAAACAAGGAGCCCTCAAGGTTCAGGATTCAGGTCAGTAACTGTCTTATGAAGTGATACAGATTCCAAAGCTAGAGAGGTGGCAGTTTCCCTCCTTCCCATCCTAATGGTGACACACGGAGACCCAAGGAAGCAGGCATTATCTTTGGATTTTTTACACTTTTAGAAAGCAAATCTAAATCTCAATAAAATGTGTTTGCAAAGAGACACTAGATTGCTAATGCATGCGGATTTGAGAAGTCAGCGTGGTATACACACACAAATTTCTGTGGAGTAAAGAAACTAGGGGCCCACCTATGGTTAAAAAAAAAAAAAACGGAAAAAGAAAAGAAAAGAAAAAAATCCAAGTTTTCCAATATAAAATATATTTTGGGGGCAAATGAATCTTCATCAGACACCTGGGAGTAAAATAAATAAATAAAGGCACAGAAAAATCTGGCTATTAACAGTAGAAGTCACTTGACTGCCACGGTATCTCCACCTATTCTCCAGAAGTACTACTGAAAGTCTCTCTTACACCGAATGCCTCCCCTAGTAAGCTAGTTGGGATTCTGGAAACTCCTTCTAATAGTATCCCTTAGTTCTCAATGTGTGGTCCCCACACAACAGCACAGCACCCTTGGAACTTATTAGAAATACACATCCTCAGGTCTCATTCCAGCCCTACTCAGAGTTGATGGGACTGGGGCCCACCAAGCTGTGTTTTGTTGCCCTCACATGATTCTGATGCATACTCAAATTTGAGAACCATTATTTTAAGCTCTTTAGTTCAGTTAAATGTAAATCCATTCTCTGGAAAAAGTAATTCATTAAGCATTCATAATCCACATATACATACATAAGGTTATTGTATTAAGTACTTGGAGAATGAAGTTGAAGAATAAAACCCGATTCCAGTGATGAACGGATAAGTTAGGAAGGTCTCTTGGTACCAAGAGCAATTGAAAGTGCCAGAGGGAGAATCCCAGAGAGAACCTAGGGAATTGGGGGTATTTTAGCTACAAGTAGCCACCAGAGGAGATGGAAAAGGATTGACAAGGCATGAAACATTAACTCTTCCCACAGGATAATATTTTCAACAATCTGTCTTTGTCCGTACTGTAATTAGTCCCCAAAGGAAATAAACACACAGTCAGCAGAATCAATAGCCCATCCACGAATATATTTATATGTTTTAAAATATGCACATATGTGTATGCTCACACATTTTTAGTGCTGACTATGACTATGATAAATACTATATATATGTTATTTCATATAATCATAATAACCTTATTTGGGAAGCACCATTAACGTCTCCATTTTACATATGAGAAAATTTAGGCTAAACACAGTAAAGAAATTTTGCTCAAGAGCAACTATTAGACATTGTAGAGAGAAAAAGTTCTGTCTAGCACCAAGTTCAGCCCTGAACCAATAAGCTAAAGGCAGATGATAGGTGATGACAGGCTAGAGAGAGAGATGATAAATAGATAGATGATAGTTAAATAGAGATATAGGCAGACAGATACTCAAGAAATAATGTATTATCTCTTTATAGCTGCATACGCTTTAAAACACTAGACCACTGTTTCAACAGGGTACCTTTTTCTGGGTGCAAGAGCAAAATCAATCATTTCTTCTCAGAATTTAACTTTAGGAATTCTTAAAGAATTGCAGTCACCAGGTAAGTGTTTCTCACCCCATTCCCCTCTCTCTTCCTCTCTCTCCAACTCCCCCACCCCCCAAAAACGTCTCTGGTAGCACATTGACAACTCATGCCAATACACTACTTTGCCTATATTATCCCTATATCTCCATTTTCTTTCTTTCTTTTTTTTTTTTTTAAGATTTTATTTATTTATTTGACAGAAAGAAAGACAGCCATCAAGAGAGGGAACACAAGCAGGGGGAGTGGGAGAGTCTGAAGAAGCAAACTCCCAGTGGAGCAGGGAGCCCATGCGGGCCTCGATCCCAGGACTCCGAGATCACACCCTGAGCCAAAGGCAGACGCTTAACGACTGAGCCCCCCAGGCACCCCCTGTAGCTCCATTTTCAAAGCCATTATCATAGCTCAAACTCCTAACATTTCTTCTTGATTTATTGCTTTAATCCAGACTATATTTAACTGCCACGTTAAGCTTTTTCAACAAAATTTAGCTGTCAGAGTTACACAAAACTCCAAATTCTGCACCATTCTTCTACTCAAACCTAATAAAATAGACAAAGGGCTCTCACCCTTGTGTTTAGACCCTAGAAGATGGACTCCTTAGCTTCCTTTCTAAGCCTTCCTTTTTAGGCATGGACCCATGCTGTAATATCAATGAGTTAAATGTAATTTCTACAAGCTTGTCCTGCATTTTATCACCTCTACGCCTCCTCTCCTAGAATTCCCTTCCAACTCTACAGTTTGTTCCTTCTAAATAGACCTATTGAAATAATTCAAGACTCAGTTAAAAATTTAACTTCATGAAATTCCTTCCAGGTGTGATCTCCTTGTGAAACCATGGCCTATTCTATGGCACTTACCACTTGTTCCCTTATCAAGTGAAAGTTGTTTAAGATCAGAGTTTCGCAAGTCACACTGAGGTATTTGTCGTAGCTAGGCTTGGCTGAGCTCTGCCTCATCTTAACTGAGCACTGAGTGATGCTAACTCATTTAGAAAATGAAGATAATAATGCATTTTTCACAGGGTTGTTATAGTGATTAAATGAGATAGCAAATGTCTCTAAATACTTGAAAATTATTTTCTTCAAATACTTTGCTTTATCCATGTCTATATTATTACTAATTAGTATTGTCTTACCTATGTCTCCTAGAATGATCCTGTAGAGTAGTCACTCATTATACATTTGTTGGATGAAATTAGTAATTGCATAATTACTTTGAAGTAAGATTACAAAGTAATAAGTCTTCTTTGCATACACATCCTTATGTTTACATGTAAAAAGACACTGTCTTTCTCTTCCTGAAGTTCTGAATACCGCACAAAATATGCCAGGAACATTCTTTTCAACAGTTTATAAGCCACACAAGAAATAATCTCTCTCTTTGTAGTTGTATCGCTTTTGACCTAAAACAATTCCCTGGATGGATGCTCAATCTTATTCACCAACGTTAGCTCGGAATAATTTGCAACCGTCAGCAAAAACGTAAGATTCAAGATGAAATGTAGGTTGCCTATACTGAATATGGTCAAAATGAAGTTATGTTTCTTATATTAAGATACATCTATGACCTGAAGGTAATAAACCATTGCAACTATGATCAAATTCACACACATTTAGGAAATGACAACTGTGCCAGGACTGCCACGTGACAGGAAATACAAGATGCCACCAATTTTCATCACAAATGGATTTCAAAGGTATTTTTTAAAATGAAGAAAAAAAAAGTGTGCCTGAGAATAAATGAAATGCAATAATGACAACCTCCCACATGTCCAGGGGATAATATTCTACAAAGTGTTTTTATTCCTGCCTTAAAACCCTGCAGGATTTTTGTTCATTTGTTTTTGCTTTGGGGAATTTTTTTTACATATGGATCTCCAAGCTATTCAAAGACCAATAGCTGAAAACACTGTCCCCATTCCACTGAATTGTGGAAAGGCGAAGCTGTCTTTGAAACTTTGTCAAAAAGTCGAATTGATCATATATGTATAGGTCTATTTCTGTACTGTCTATTCTGTTCCATTCATCTATTTGTCTATATTGATGCGACTCTCACCCTGTTTTGGTGACTGTAGCTTTATAATAAGCCTTGAAGTCAGATAGTGTTATTAGCCCTCTAAGCAATGTTCTTTTTCAGAATCATTTTGGCCATTCAAAGTCCTTTGCATTTCCACATGAGTTTTAGAAGCAGCTTATTAATTTGTACAAAAAAATCCTACTATGTTTTCATTTGAAATTGTATTGAATGTATAGACAAAGTAAGGGAAAAATTTAATCTTCTCATCCATATCCCATGAACATAGTTTTTCTGTTTATTTGGGTCTTAATTTCTCTCAACAGTGCTCTGTATTTTCATACACATATCCTACTACACATCTTCTGTCATATTTAGTACTACTTCACATTTATTGATGTTATTGTAAATAATATTTTTAAAATTTCAATTCCTGAATGTTTTTTGCAAACATGAAAATGCAAATTGATTTTGTGTAATTGAACTTATATCATACTAACATCACCAAACTAACCATAAACTCACTCAGTAGTTCTACTTGCTTTTTTTAGGTGCCGTAACTTTTTCTACAGAGAGAACTATATCATCTGCAAATAAAAACAGTTTTACTTCTCATTTTCCAATTTGCATGTCTTTTATTTAAATTTCCTGCCCATTGTACATATTATAACCTCGAGGAAAATGTTTAACAGCAGTGACTAGAGCAGGTAGCTTTGCCTTGTTTCTGATCTTGGTGGGAAACATTCAGTTTTCCACCATTAAGAATGATGTTAGCAGTAGGTTTGTAATATGTGTCCTTTATTGAAATGAAGACGTCTCCTTCTCTTCCTGGTTTGTTGAAAGTTTTTATCAAGAATAAAAGATGAATTTTTTTCAAATGTTTTTCTCTATCTGTTGAGATGACCATATGTTTTATTCTCTTGAAATCTCTTAGTATAGTGAGTTACATTGATTGATTTCTAATGGCAAACCAAGCTTGCACTCCTGGAAAGTGAAAACCCACTTGGTATAATGTGTTATGCTTCTATCTATAGTTTGATTATGTTTACTAAAATTTCATTAAGAATTTTCACATCTATACTCATAAGAGATATTAGTAATTTTCTCTTCTTATACTGCCTTTGATCATGCAATTTTTCTGAAGGACTTCATGTAGAATTGTATTACTACTTCCTTAATTGTTTGTTAGAATTTGTCAGTGAATTCATCTGGGCTTGGAGCTTACTTCGTGAGAAGTTTATAAACCACAAATTAAAAGTCTATGATAAATATAGAATTATTTGGGTTATCTATTTCTTCTTAAGTGAAGTTTTTTAGTCTGTGCCTTACAAGAATTTGTTCATTTAATCTAAGTTGTTGAATTTATTGTCATAAAGTTGTTGATAGCAATCTCTCACTGCTTTTACCATGTATAGTATTATCTTACTATTGCCCCCATGGTCTCATCTTTTTACTATCTGTAGACTATGTAATGTCACCTCTCTTATTTGTTTATTGGTAATTTGTATCTTCTTTTTTTTGTCCTGATCTCTCTGACCAGAAGTTTATTATTCTCATTTACCTGTTCGAAGAAGATCAAAACTTTATTCATTTTCTTTACTGGAATTCTCTTTTCTATTTCATTAATTTTGCTTATAATCTTTGTCATTTCCTTTTTTCTTATTGTTTTGGGTTTACTTTGCTCCTCCTTTTGAGTTTCTTAAAGTAGGTCATTAATTTGTAATCTTTTCTAGCATAGGTGTTTAGTACTATAACTTTCCCCCCAAAATAGTACTTTAATGGCATCACACAAATTCTGAAAAGCTGTCTTCATTTTCATTCAGTTAAGAAACAATTCTAATTTCTTATTTGATTTTTTCCTTTACTCATATGTTATTTTAAATTGTGTGCTTTAATTTCCAAATATTTCAGAATTTTCCCCAAAAATCTTCCAGTTACTGATTATTAATTTAAATCAGTTGTATTACTTGAATACTTTTCAATTATAGAGACTTGTTTCCATATAAGTTTCAGTGAGGTCAATTGGTTTATAATGTCATTTAAGATGTGTGTAATCTGAATTATTTTATGCCTCCTTTTCTAGAGTTATTGAGAGAGAGTTACTAAAATCTCTCACTGTAAATATGCATTTGTCTGTTTCTTCTTGTGGCTTCATCAGTTTTTGTTCATGTATTTTCGAAGCTTTCTTCTTAGGTGCAATTTAGAATTGTTATTCCTTAAACTTACGCTTTTGTAAATATGAAATAACTCTCACTCCCTTTGAAATCTACTTTGTTTGATATTAACATAGTTATTCCTGGTTTCTTCTGATTTGTATTAGCATGGTATATTGTTTTTCATACTTTTAAGATTTTTTTGTCATTATATTTAAAGTGAGTTTCTTATGGGCAGCATATCGTTAGGGCTTTTTTTTTTTTAATTGAACTGACAATCTATTTTAATGAGAAAATTTAGCCCATTTACATTTACTATGATTTTCAAAATGACTAGGCTTCAATCTATCCTTCTGTTATTTGTTATCTGATTGTTATTTAAAAAAAAAAATTCTATCTATTTACTCGTCAGAGAGAGAGAGAGCACAAGCAGGGGGAGCGGCAAGCAGAGGGAGAAGCAGGCTCTCCTCTGAGCAAGGAGCCAGATGAGGGACTCCATCCCAGGACTCTGGGACCATCACCTGAGCCAAAGGCAGACACTTACCTGACTCAGCCAACCCAGGTGTCCCTTATCTGATTCTTCTATCTATTCTTTGTTTCCCCTTTTCTCTCCTTCTGCCTTATTTTGTATTAATTGGGTAGTTTTTATAATTCCATTTTATCTTTCCTGTTGGATTACTAGGAGTAATTCTTTGTCTGTTACTTTAGACTTTATGGTTGCTTTCTGGGTTAAGTATACATCTTTAGCCTCCAAGGGTTGTTATTACTTCATGTGTAGTATATGAACATTACAATTGTGTACTTCCATTTCTTCCGCTCTGGACTTTATGATGATATCAGACATTCTGCTTCTACAAATTTTATAAATGCCACCATACTTTGTTACTATTTCTGCTTTAACTTATTGATTACATTTTTAAAAGATTTAAAATTGTACATATGTCTTCCATGTAGCTAACATTTTCAAACTCATTTAGAAGTAAGCTTTTTACTTTTTGTACATCCATGTTTCCATATGGTATCATTTTCCTTCCGATTGGAGGGCTTTAACATTTTTTACAGTGTTAATGATTAATCCTTTCAGCTTTTACGTGTGCGAAAAATCTTTATTCCGCTTTAGTTTTGGAAATGTATTTTTGTTTCTAAAAATTCCTGGATTGTCAGTTATTTTTTTCTTTCAGTCCTTTAAAGATATTGATCCACTGTCTTCTATCTCTCGTTCTTGATGAAAAGTCTGCCTTATCTTTATCAGCCTTATCTTTTTTCCTTTCTGTGATTTTTTTTTCATCTCTGGCTTATATTTCCTCTTAATCTGTTTTTAGGCAATTTGATTTTGATGTGTTATGGCATAGTTTTCTTCATGTTTATTGTGCTTGAGCTTCATTGAACTTATTGGATTGGCAAATTTATAGTTTCTTCAATTTTGGCAATTTTTAACCATTATTTCTTTAAAAATCACATCCACCCTTTGCAGGGATCCAATTACATATATGTCTGACAACTTAAATTCGTACCAAAGTTCAATCATGCTGTTTATTTTTTTTCCCACTTTTTCTCTCTGTGTGTTTTATTGTGTACAGCTGCCACTGGTCAATAGTCCGCCATGTCTAATCTGCCAATGTATTTTTTATTTCATGCATAGCAATTTTCATCTCTAGTACTTTGATTTTGGTCTTTTTTATGTCTTTAATCTCTCTACTTAACATGTTCTACCTCGGTAAAACAATTGGAAGACAATTATAATAATTTGATGTCCTCTATTACTTCAATTATCTGTGTTATTTCTGAGTAGGTTTTGAATGAATAATCTATTTCTTCATAATTCATTGTACATTAGTGCTTCTTTGCATGTCTGGTAATTTTTAATTGGATGCCTGACATCTTGAATTTTACTTTGTTGGATAATTTTGAATTCCAAAAAAAAAAAAAAATTCCTGAGATTTGTTTTGAGTTTTAGCTAAGCAACTTGGTAACAGCTTGATTTTTACACTGTTCCTTTACACTGTTAGACAGAACCAGAACAACATTTAGTCCCAGGCTAATTTTGTCCTAGAAGAAAAAAATAAACCCTTCTGAGTATCCTAACCAATGCTTTGAGAACTATGTTTTCCACTTTAGCTGTTGGAAACAGGTGGTATTTCCAGACCTGTTAAATCCCTGTTCTGTCTAATCCTTTCAGGTGGATCTTTCCCAGCCTCGGATAGTTTCCGCACATACATGCACTGATCAGTTCTCAGCTGAACTCTCAAGGCATGCTCTGTAGATCTCAAGTTCTCTCTTTGTATAGCTCTCTCTTCTCTGCTTTGAACATTCTAGGCATGTTGGCTTTCCCAGATTTCTATCTCCATATTTTCAAATCAGAAAGACTACCAGGCTCTACCTAGGTTTTCTAACCCAGAGCTAACACCTGTAATTTTTCTCCAGGCAGTATTCTGGGGACATAACGGGGCTCACCTCATTTGTTTGCCATTCTCAGAGATAACTATCCTTTATTGCCTGAAGTTCAATGACTTCAAAGAGGTTGTTTAATATATTTTGTCCGGTATTTTAATTGTTTCTGGTGGGAAGGTAAATCTAGTCTCATATTACTCCATCTTCCAAAGTAGAAATCTCAAGGTTTTTTTTTTTTATAGCTAGCGGTGCATTCCAACCCTCAAACCAATCAATCTCTATAAGTAAATCCACAATTATTTTGACAACAGGCTAAAAACTTAGGCTTCAGCTTTGTTCCTACTGTGTTCTTACCCTTAAGACAAAAATGGCAAGTCTGTTTGTTCTTCCATAGAATTACCTTGGGTTTGCCCATTCTTCATCCTCCTGGTTGATACTATCTTGTTTTAAGAACAAATTAGAGACTTCTACTAGAGTGTTTTAACTTTGTTCTTTTTAATTTTCAAGGGCTTTTGGCATGCTATCATGGACATTTTCCAGATATACTTTATGTTTGTTTCATAAGATTCCATCACATGAATGGCTTGGGATTGGTATAAAGAACACCCGAGTTCTTACCTTATCTCTGCTACAAAGAAACTGTGGGACGTTGGGTAAGTTCTTTCACTTCTCAAAACCTCATTTACTTCTGTAAAATAAATAAATAAGGTGTTTTAAAAATTGTATTAGTGTATGATTCTTTATGTTGTTTGCTCCTCTTTCAAGAGGCTTTTGCACATTAAGTGTCTTAGGAACAACTCTATGTCAAAATTTTTAAAATGTAGCACAGTCCCAATTATGCTGGTTTGATTTCTATTCATTTTGTTCTGGGTTTGAGAATAGACACCTCGGACAATAACCATGTTGGAACAGCTGACACCACATAGATCGACATTGTGTGAATACAATGATGATGTGTCAAATTGCAAACAAATCCTACCTGTCTCTTCAGGACCCATTTTTACGGAGCTCACAATGATGAGAAGTGAATTAAAATTATGAAGTGGATAGGCGTCAAAAATAAAGCACCATGAAAATTTTGTAGCCTGTATTTTTTCTTTAAATAACTTACTAAATTTACTTCTTTAAAAGGGATTTTGCTTTCATTTTCAGTACTGCGTATAACTTATCTCTTACCTGTCAAAATCCAGAGCACTTTTATAAAGCATTCACATACGTGTTCTAATATTTGAAATGGACTAAAATGCATTCCTAGCATTTTAAAATTTTATGTCCTTCAGTTTACAAACAAAATATACCCCCAAGAAGGGTCTATATAACTGAAATGTCTGCTTTTTTCAACAACAAAGTATTTAAAAATCCAGAAGTTTGATACCTATACACCTGTGATAATTATATCTTTTGAGAAGCATGAAAATGTGAAGTGTTTATCACAATTTAGTGTATGCGTGTCAGAACGGTTTTGCAAACTGTGGTTCACAAACCTGTTTTAGTTGATGGTAAAGGTTCAAACTATAGAAAAATGGTTAGGAAATATCTTTTATAAAGTTCATGCTTTAAAAATTCAGTTTCTGTATTTTATCCTCAGTTAGTTCTCAATAAGCAGATATACACTTTATTTTCTTTTCCTTCCTGTAGTCCTAAAATTAGAACTTCGTGCTTCATTATAATTTCTTTCTTTTTTTAATTCTTCGTTTTGAGGTCATTTTAATCACATTATCATAATCAACTTTACTAAAATCTATTTGAATACACAGCTGATGCTATGAATATGTGGCCGGAATACCTGAAAAAGCAGGAGGAATGTTGGAAGAAGGTGGCTATGTCTTAGGTATAATTTTCAGTCCTCTTAGCACCAAAATGCCCATTCTGACTTTTGCTACTCAAAATGCTGTCTGAACTTATACTTTTGTATACTCATTTCAGAGAATTGAGAATTTTCTTCCTTCGAAAGTTTGCAACTATGCAAATACATCCTAAGCTGTGTACCAATTAATTAGGAATAAGTAAGCACCTACCTAGAAGACTGACTAGTCAAAGGTAGACGGAGGGAGAAATGGGAAGAGCTGTCACGGACACACGTAATATCTAAAGGCAGCTGGAAAAATATCAAACACAAAGTTGACCATTACCATTTGCTTAACTCCATTCTTTAAACTAGGCTCCTGTTATAACAGCGTCTACTAAGTGAGCTAGCTTTTGACAATGAAAATAAATAAGACATTGAGCCCTGCCCTCAAGCAATTTGGTGAAACTGAAGAACCAGAAAAATACAAAGCTGACACAATAATATGACAATAAGCAATATTTATTGATGTTAAAGTTCTGGGGCCAAAATACATGAGTGCTTAATTCTTCTTGGCATTAAGAGTCTCAGAGAAATTAATTGTTTGTACCTTAGCTTTAATTAGTATTATTTAGTTCTCAGAGGTTTTCACAGATATTATTTAATTCTTGCTATGATCCTGGAAGGTAAACACTATATTCTTTGAGAATGAAGAAGAAAGAGATAAGGAATATTTATGGATTGATGCAAAGCCACACAACTAGTCAACAGCATAGCTCAGATTTCCAACTCTTTGTCTGTTGTTATCGAAGATTGTCTTGAAAATAGCACATTAAGGAATTAGAATGATCTCCAAAAACATACCTTTTTGTAAATAGAAATTTTGAAGTGCTTAAAAATATTACCTTCTAAAGAAGGTGGGATAAACATTTTGGAAATGTGCTCATCACTTGCTCTTCACCATTTCAAAGGCTAACTACAGCCGGAAACTGTCTGGTTTGACAGATTAATGGAGTTGGAATAAGTGACATTTTGCCTTTGCTACAAAGTACAAGTATTGTAAGTGACATGTCCTTGAAAATGATGAAAACAAAACTTTAGAAGAAAACAACATTGTAGTAAGGATCTGAGAGTCCTTCGTCCTCACAGTCCCTATATCGGGCCTAACTGTTTAATAGATCAATTCTAGGAGGAACAGAGGTTTGGCAGATACTTAAGACTGACAAATTATTGACTCTCTCACCAGGAGACATCCCTTACAGAGATCTTTGCTGCTAAAAATTGGAAAGGTGTTGCAAACGATCTATTTCAAGAAAGCAGGTTGTTCTCTCAAAATGAGAGGTGGAGATTTAACAAATACGTTCTTCATTATAGTTTTATAATGATAAAAGCCTTCAAAACAATCCTTTACACACACACACACTCACACACACACTCACACACACTCATCTAACTATGCAAACGAATTCTCAAGACAATCCTCTTGTCCTCTAATTCTTCCAGCCAGATTGCCATTATTAAGACACATTAATTTAAAAATTACTGAACCATCACCATTCTTGTTTCTTCACGTATAGCTGGAACTGTCCTGGATCTTTAAGTGGTAAGAAAAAAAGAGATTGGATGGAGAGCACTGGGTGTACTTCACCACACTGACAAATGAACAATGAATTAGCCAAGTAAAAGATGGCATTCAAGTAAGACCCTGGAGGGTAACAAAATGAAATTAAAATGTAGATTACAATGTCGACTCTCTGAGCAGAGCAGCATTGAACCTAGCTGCTAAAAACTTGGTAAAGCGATTTGAGCTGTGGCCCGGAACAGCCAGGAGGAGTTTCAGGTTAGATGTACAATATAAACTGTCAAAAAGGAAAGCCTGTGCAGAATCAGGGGTGACAGCTGTGGACGCGGTGTGCAGGGCGGGAAAATGTAAGCTCTATCCGTAACATGCCTTTCTCCGCCAGCCTGCTCTGGGGCTGCACAGACGTGTACAGGGGCTCAAGTGAATGTCACCTTTTGGCTAGTTTGCATCCCACTGCCTTTTACTGGTTGTGTGACCTCTGGGAAGTTATATTCTTCATTCTTTAGTTTATCCATTAGTAAATTGGGGATAAAGAGAATTACTGCACTAGTTTATTGAGGGGGGAAGTGGGGGATGGTGAATGAAATAATGCACAATGCAGGGTAACCAAACAGCAGAGGGTTCAGGAGGACGCGGTTGGAGTCCGAAAACTGAAAGCCATAAAAACTTCAAAGAACATCCCTCCCTTTAAAAACTCATCTTTGGCCTCCATTTCATTCTTGAGATTGCATACAGAGGCAAATCGTCTCTATGTCCACTTAGTCAACTACATCACCAAACCCCTTTCCTCTCATGAACTTTTGTACCTTACCACCCGAAAGCCCCACCACGCCCAGTCCTCCCCCTCCTCCAGGACTCCCTGCAATGATTCCCTCTACCTGGGAAAGTCTTTCCCCCTCCACTGCCTCTTCAACATGAAGTTATCTAGATCATTGACATCTCTTTCACCCTCCTGTTCAACTTCTTTTTCCTCCCTTTGACCACTCAGCTAGAAAAAGAATACTTTTCTCTCATTCATTAGCAGACATACAGTTGAGTTTTTCTTAAATTAATGTAATTGACTACACTATACTATATAATGTAATTGACTCATGTAATTTGACTATATTGACATTGAAATAGAGCCTGAGCTTCCCTCCTTTAACAAATCAAATCACACTTTTCTAAAAGAGGTGACCATTTTTTACTTCAGGTTATTGTCTTCTAAGTTTTAATTGGTACCTTTTCTGCCCAATAACAGACACATCATTCATTGATTGACCAGCCAGGTAACAACAATGATAATCTACGTTGAGAACAGTCAGGCTCTGTTTTGGAAATGATCTTGACTTCATGAAACTATTATTCTGCACTTAACTTGTTAGTTAAGTAAATTAATGTGACTGGAAAGGAAAGTATTGCACCTCGGTACAGTAAGAATAATGCTGCAAGCCTAATTTATAAATCATAGTTTAGTTTCATTGAAAGAAGAAAGTCTTCTAATATTAGTTTACAAAAAGAAGAATGCTTCATTATTGTGGTTCCTCATTGTTTTGTACAAAATAATAAACTGTCTGACATGCCTTTAATTATGGTAAATTACAGATACCCCCCAAATCCCCAAATACCTTGCCCTAATCCTAGCAAATGCCTTATATATATTCTGTTGCTTCAATAGGTCATTTTTTCTCAGTGTAGCAAGGGAGCATGCTATTCCTACTGTATTTTAATATGTGAAATTATCCCGTTCCAGCTTATTAAATCCATGCTGGTCATTCATTCATCAAATATTTGAATTTCAGCTACAGAGCAGACAATATATGGCAAATTTATGCTAAAATAACTTATAACCTTGTTCTACTTTCTCAAACAATGCTTTAAAATGAAATTAAATTAGTGACATTGCCTTTTCTTTTCTCAATAAGCTTTTAATTCCTCTGTAAAGTCATCAAAACAAATTTTACCCATGTAGCATCCATTTCCTCTTTTCTTGGTAGGAGTTCCCTGATCTCATTCTTTCCTGTGCTCTGTGGTTTCAGGAACAAACAACTCAATGCTATCTTTAGAGATATTCTTATGGTTCAGACCTGGGCCAAACAGCATCACGTTCCCCTTTCCTTTCTTAATGATTTTTTCTTTTTTTAAGTGGTAGATTCAGTTAAGCCAACCAGTGTGAAATCCAGAACTTTGAGTTAAAGTCTTGGAGAAGAGGTAGTCTTCCTTCCTGGCAAAGAAAATAGACCATGCAGTCCCAGAAGCTGCTGGTAGCCATCCAGGTTCCAAAACCTGAGTGCTGGTGGGTCTGAGAACAAAGCCAGCACAGACAGAGGCAGCACAACCTGATCCCACAGTTTGAGCCCTGCATAAAGTCTCACCTGATTTATCCATTCACTGAAAACATTTGATATACCCCCCTTCCAAAATTTCCTCTTTTGGCTTAGTTGTAGTTGTAGCTGTAGTTGTAGTTTTGATATTTTTGTTATGCTCCAAAAAATTCCTAATACTGTCAGGATCTGCTACATAATTGGCATTATTGAGTGCATGATGAAAATACAGGGTCTCTTCCCAAAAATTATTAGAACTTTAAGACCCCAATGGCATGACCTTGAATCAAGGGTGGGATCTCTCTAAGGGCAAGGATCTGTGCACCTGCCTCTGAAGATGGCTTTGAATACAGCCATCTGTGTTTAAAATCTAACTTAGTAACATCTACTTCCTACCTAATATTCCTACATTGTGCCATGTAGGTATAAAAATTAAAATTTGTTTTGATTGTACACATATAAGTGATTTTACGTAACATAAAAAGTATTGAATATACAAGGAAAGAAACAAAATAATATTTAGAAGTAACTTCAGGAAAAAAATTTCCATAAAAAGCAAAGCGTATCAAAATAAAAGCAAGTTTAATTCAGTTATAGAGTCTGTTTGAACAGGAGAACAATCCTGCTTTCTAGTGCTACCAGGTTTTATCATTTTTTAGAGAAGCTTCCAGTGTAAAAACTGCTACGGTTTGTTGCTTGAAAGAGCTTCAGGAATCATTTCTTAAATTACCACTGACTATGTTTCATCATAAATATTAATGAGTTAATAAATGCCCCTGTCATTATAATTACAAGACATGCTTGCTTACTAATTATGGTGACTAAACCTAGGCATGTACACTTGAGGCTATCTGAAATCAGAAATAAGTTCATAATTAACCATTACAAAATTGTGTCCAAAAGGAATAGTTATTTTCTTTTGATTTTATAATTACATATTTAGTCTTCAAAAATCATCATTGTGTTTTAAATTTCATATAGTAATATATAGTCAAGTTGGAAAACTAAAAAATCACAGAACATATTTCAAGCAAAATATAATTTAAATGCAATCTATGGAAGGTAGATTATACTGCACAGACACCTCTGCAGTCTGCTGCTTCTACATAAGATTATGCCTTGAGTTTTCTAAGATAATTAAATGTTATTCAAATACCTGATTTCCGTTCTTACATCTTTCTTTTTTTTTTTTTAAGATTTTATTCATTCACTTGACAGAGAGAGAGACAGCCAGCAAGAGAGGGAACACAAGCAGGGGGAGTGGGAGAGGAAGAAGCAGGCTCCCAGCAGAGCAGGGAGCCCGATACGGGGCTTGATCCCAAGACCCTGGGATCACGCCCAGAGCTGAAGGCAGACACTTAACAACTAAGCCACCCAGGCGCCCCATTCTTACATCTTTCTTATTGTAATTTTTAATTTACCAACTATTTGATGTTATTGTTATATATTTTGTTACTTCTAATTTTTGCTATTGATAAATTATGTTATACATATTCTTGTATGTATATCTTGGTTGCTGGTGTTCCTTCCCTAAAATAAAGCTATATACTTAGGATTACAACGGCCAAGAGTAAGAAGACAAAGAAGCAGGATTACTGATTTAAAATGCTTCTATTACTTAAAAAAGAAAAAGTTTATACAAACTTACTTTTCTACATATTGCCAATTTATCTATTTTCAAAAGACATATGTCTTTCACTCACATTGTATAAAAATAAATTCCAAATGGATTGTTGAGCCAAATGTAAAAAGATAGATAAATTTAACTGATTTAGTTGAAAATCTAGTCCAATGTACATGTGACCACGCACTAAAATATTATAATGGAAAATAGCAATATGTTACGACAAATTAGAATTGAATATTCTTTTAGTAAAAATTCATAAATACAAATAAAAGGCAAATGAAAAATTTGTTTTAAAACATTTACAAAATAAATGACAAAAATATCTAGTCTTTTAATAACAAGTGCTCTTCAAAATAAAAAAGAACAAAGAACATAACTAACACCCCAATGAAAAAAGAACCAAGGATGTGAACATGAGTAGCTAATAATAGAAGAAAGGCCAATATACACCAGCCATATGAAAAATACTTATCCTTACCAATGATGAAAAAATAAATTAAAATGAAAGCAAAATTTTATGAGATGAGGTTGGTGTTACTTATAAATGATAATACCTAGCACTCTGTGTAGATCTGAAATTGATTTTAAGAAATCATCTTGAAGGGAGCCTGGGTGGATCAGTGTGTTAAGCACCCGCCTTTGGCTCAGGTCATGATCTTGGGGTCCTGGGATCGAGCCCTGTGTGGGGCTCCCTGCTCAGGGGGAGCCTGCTTCTCCCTCCCCCTCTGGCCCTCACCCACTTGTGCTCACGCTCTTACTCTCTGTCTCAAATAAATAAATAAAATACTAAAAAAAATAAATAAAAATCATCTTGAAAGGCAATTAAGCATAGTTTACCAAGTTTTTTTTTCCAAAAAAAAAAAAAAACCTTAGACATTAGCCTCAGGAAAAAAATGAAAGTTATTATATATTTATCTGCAATAATTCTTTGATTTATAGTAATAATAGTAACAATTATAACCTATAATACCTAATAATAGAAAATTGGTAAAATTAATAGCAATATATCTATGTGATGTGAATACAATTGTCATTAAAATAATTTTCATGAGATAAATTTCAAGGCACAAGAAAGCCTTTGCAATAAACTGTTAAGTACAGTCCCCTCCCTATTCCTATGAATAGGAATAACCCGTATAACCAATAGGATATTGCAGAAATGAGAATGCAACTTCAGAGGCTAGGGAATCAAAGATACTGTGGTTTCGTCCATCCTTGCTCTCTTTGCATCATTTACTCAGGACATTCGATCAGTTTAATGGAAAGATGAAGCCTCCTGCTAACAGCCGACATCAGCCTGCCTTCCACGCAAATGAGCCATCTTGAATCAGATCCTCCAGGCAGGTCAGATCCTCAGATGTCCACAGGTCCAGCTGACTGCAACTTCATGAGAGACCTCAAGCCAGAACCTCTGAGCTAAGCCACCAATGTATTCCTGACTCACAGAACCTGTGCTAGATGATTAATATTGATTGTTTTAAGGTGCTAAGTTTTGAGGATGTTACATGGCAATAGATAGCTAACTCACTACCTAATAGACAGCAGAACGAGTATGAATTTTAGGACGATTTCCTGGCCCGCCAAGATGGAAACACTTCTCCACTCTGTAGAGAAGCTTTTAACACAGCTCATGGTGAGATATGACCCTGAGAACAAAACCAGACTTGAGATGAAGCAAACACTGGATGAGACAGTGGGGAGACAGAAACTGGTACCTCAATGACACTGTTGGGCCATGGACCAGTCAACGCTCAGTATGGAATTTCCAGATTTGTGAAACAATAAACACTTTTACTATCATTAAGCCAATCTGAGTTGTGGTTTTCATTGTTTTTACTGCAAAATGTGCTGGTACAATATACAACTATGGTCCCATGAAAGATGCCTTCCTCCACCCCTACTTCAGTTACATTTTCTGCTGCTGCTCTGCATCTATCCTTGTTGAATATCCCAGAGCCACTTGAACACACTATGTTCTTTCATATCTCTGTAATTTGACACACGATTTGCACTCTCCCTGGAAAGCTTTTTTTCCCCTCCTTAATCTCTTACAAATTCTTAAAGATTCATCTGATATGTCACTGTCTTTGTGAATTTTCCTGGCCAGATTAGGTATTCTGTTCTTTCTAGCCACATTGCATTTTAATGAAATCTCTATTATAAAATTTTCCATTTATAAGTACATATTTTTCTATCTTCCCTACTATTTTCTTATGGCATTGAGAGCAAGGACAATTTCTTACTCAATTTCCTAGCTTAGGAGTTTAGCTGAGTACTTGAGACATGGCAGGTGTTCATTAAAACTATATTGAGTTAATTAACTATTGATTAAAAGTGGTCTACATATGTAAATGGTGCTATTCTAATGTAAGATAAAAAGATTGGTACTGATTCTAAATTAGAAGAATCTTGGCCCCTTCACAGTGATTTTTCAAACTTTAGTGTCTACAAAAACTGCTCAGAATGCTTGATAGAATGCCAACCCTAAGTTCTACTACCAGAAATTCTGACTCAGTGTTTCTGGACATAGGGATCTGTCCTGAAGCTTCACATTTACTATCCTGTAACCTTGGGAATCACACTTTGCCTTCCTGTTCTTCCATTTCTCCGTCTGTAAAACGGAGAAGATAATATTACTTATATTATCTGATTATATTACTTTAAATGTCAGGAAACAAATACAATAACATATTAAACAAATCAGCACAGGGCCTGAACAGCAGGAAATACTTACATGTTTTTCTAGTATTTGAAAAACAATGGTGTATATTAGTAAGTACACAAATGCTGAGGCCAAATTTCTTGGGTTTGAATCCTGTCTCTGCTCTTGCCAGCTGTGTATTTTAACCTCTGAATATCAGTTCCTTTCTGTGTAAAATAAAGGCAATGACAGTAATACCAACCTCACAGAATTGTTATGAAGATTTAGTGAGTTATAAACATAAAATTCTTAAAATAGTTCCGGGCATATGGTAAGTACTATGCAGTTTTCCTTTTCCTATTCTTTTGGAGTCATTAAAACTTTCTTGCAGAACACGTTCCTAGTTTTGGTTCTCACTATTTCTCTTTTCTCAGCTAAGAAATATGTGCAGCCCCTTTTGAGAGTACGTCTAAGTCTTACACCAGATACATGCTGTCTCTCCCTGTGCCCCAGCACACAGTCCAAACTAGAAGATTCTAGGCAGCCTTCTGAAATGTCTCCACTGCCTAGCTTCCATAGACAGAACTGAGGGTGAGGACATTAGAATAAAGTCATTGAGAGTCACAATCCATCTCCTTACAAAAGGGCATTTGGTCAACTCTAAATTGTAGTGTTAAGTTATCATTTTGTTATTTTTATGGGAATTTTGAATTCTAATACTAAATGCACGCTCAAAACCCAGAAAAGAAGTAATCAAGTAACAGAAATGTAAGAATCCAACTTTATTCCATGAAGAAATAGATGCATTCACCTGAATTTTGAGGTATATCAAGCATCTTATCAAGCATATTGTTAATATGCTTATCAAGTGTGTTATCATTGAAATTAAGTAAACATGCATATATACGTGAACTGAACAGATAGCTGAAAGGACGAAAGATTCGAATAAATGAAGCTACATGTCTATATGATATTTACAAGCTTTGGGCAGTTGACATCCCTTACAAGAGCTCGTGAGTTCTGATAATTGCAGCAGGTGTCTGATGCTACCACTCTCCAAGCTCTTAAGCACAAGGCCACATTGCCTCTCAAAAACAAATGATACACTATTCAAGGAACTGTGATAGGAAAAGAAAAAGACATGGACTACTAGCTCTTCCCTGTGTATATATATGTAATATATAATATGTGTAATATATATGTAATGTATATGTGCACAAACATACATACATACACGTATATAAATCAGCAATTGATGCTTTATGATCAAATATTCTCAGGCATACCTATAGGCAAGATCATGATACATTTGTTTATGTTCTAGCTATACATTTTCTTCAGATACAGACAGACTGAAACTAAGGAAAGGATAGCAGGTCAGGGTGATGTAAGTGTCAGAAGATTGGCACTTACAGAATTACCCTGTCAAAGAGATGACAAGATTTAAAAATAAACAGCTCTAACTGTCCAGCTTACAACACTTTCATTTATGTGTGATACAGCACTGTATAAGAAATATTTGGTGGTACCAGTGATTTTTAAATTAAAACTTGAAGTAGAGTTGTTATTCTCCATCTGGCTGGTGAGGCCCAGAAGAGAATGACAGATAAAACATTCTGCTGTGAGGCAGAGACGTGAGTTCGAGCTCACCTTTCCCACTGTACCACCCAAGGGACCGTAGGCAAGGTCATCACTGCATCCCAGGCAAGTCATTTCAAGAATACTTTATCTGAAGGAAATTTAGAACAGGGTCACATTATTTCTTAAGGTCTAGCCCAGATTTAACCTATAACTATATAATTATAAAATTATATAAATATATATTTTCCCTTTAAGAAGAAATATACCAATATCATTATTAACAAAATTACATATATTTTCAAGTTTATTATTCAAAACATATACCTATGGATATCTCCTCTGTAGCTTTCTTTTAAGATTTATTTATTTATTTTAGAGAGAGAGAGAGTGCACGCGCAAGTGGGGGGAGCGGCAAAGAGAGAGGGAGTAGCAGACTCCCCACTGAGCACAGAGCCCTGTGTAAGGGCTTGATCCCCAGCCCCTGAGATCATGACCTGAGCTGAAACCAGGAGTTGGCAGCTTAACTGACTGAGCCACCCAGGCGCACCTCCTCTGTAGATCTTTTTATACTTCTTATTACAAGTATTTGATTACATATTTTTCTCTCCTACTAAAATGAGAATTCTTCGAGGACAAGGTGAAAGTCTTGCTAATCTTTAATTCTCCACGTGTTATTTACTAAGATACGGCCTCTCGGCTTCAAACCCACCCTTCACCCTTTGTGTTATGGTGATGAGTTGCCTCTGTACACTGCCTTTCTTTGCTCCCTGTTCGGCTTTCAGCTGGGAGACGGCACCAGAGAGGGAGAAAGACAGACCCTTTCCTGTTCTTTCTCTGTTGGCTGTACCTTTTAGAACCATCCTAACACCTTGTCTCCAACTGGATAATAGCAATTTATTTCACTAGCAGCAACCGATTTCAGATCGGAAGTTTTCTAACCCTTACAGAACCAAATTCTTAGTGTTCCCCTTACAGATGATATCCAGAGAGAGAGCCCCCTCCTCAGAGGCCAAAGTTTCAAGTCCAGCATTCCACCATCAAACTTTGATGTTTTCATCATTTCAACACTTTTCGCTCTGTTCTCAGACCTAGATGTAAGAGCTGCTTCTTACACTTCCTACTTTCATACTAAGTCTTCCATTTTTGCTTGTCCGTTCTTCGTATGAATTTATCTGGCTAAAATAGTTGGTGTGATTTCTATGTATTGACTGGATGCTAACTGGTACATGTTAGTACCTAGTAAGTGCACACCTGGAATAAAAGGTAGCTATTAGTGTTAGCTGTTCCTGCACTTTCAATAGATTACATTATAGGTTTTACTCAGCGGTGACTGCTGTGCCCTTTCTGCATAATTAACTACATTTTGTCACATAAGACATTCGACTCCGAAACACGCTTTTAATCTGTGACGCTTCACAAAATATCTTTGAAAATTATTTGATGCTGACATTGTATTTGTTTTAAAGCATGAGTTGTTGAAACACCATGCCCAATCCACTCTGAGGGAATAACTACTCTGCCATGCCATTGTTCTAGACCTCAGGGCTTGTCAGTGTGACTGAGTGTGACTGCACTTCTGTATATATTCAAAACTGAGCAAGATAAAAAACAAATTTCACGCGCTCTTTCTGGGAACGACTGTGAGGGAGCGCAGAGTAGCTAGAAACAGGCAGAAGCAGCATATGGATACTGAAATGGAACTTCCAGAGCAGAAGGGGGGGGCAGGAAATGTGTTTTTAAAGCAGCAGAAATAAAGATACAAGAAGGTGGGGAAATTAAGAGCTGATGGCTAACCTAGCAGCTAAAAACCTTAGGAATGGTTTTATTTTATGGGGCACAAATAGCTAAAAATCATTTTAGAGTTCATTTCAGCTTGTGAAAAAAATCAGCACCATTGAGAGAACAATCTTAGAGGGAAGGCTTAGCTGTAGACTAAGCACAAGTTTTTTGGGTTTGTTTTGGTTTGGGTGTTTGTGTTTGTTTGTTTGTTTGTTTTTTCCATCAATGACAGAATTTCTGGTGTCTTTATTGTCACACCTCTCAAATCTCCCTACTGTAGCTCTTTACCACGGACCTGACCTAGTTCTCTTCGTTACAGGATAATCTCCTTCATGGAATTTTTCCCTTCATGGAATTTCTCTCCCTTCTAGTTAAAGATTCTTCCTCATTAGTGTCAAAGCACAGCTTTATCTAATATTACTTTGCTGGATTCCAATCCACCTTGAACTTCACTTGTACCTGCATTGTTTTATTACTACAGATGTTTGGCGTTTTCTTCAAAAATTCATAACGATTTGTCAACTCAGGAGCCAAGGGATATATTTGTGTCATCATAAAACAAATGCTAATAGTTCCCGACGATTGCATCAAACTTTATACATTTTCCCAAAGAAATGTTTCGTCTTATTTTCATGGCTCTGTGAATCCCAAGGTTTTAGAGCAGGAAGGAACCATAAAGAACACTCAGGATAAACTCTCCATGACTGTAAATAGTTAGGACATGGTTTTGGCTAAAGTAACAAGTAACAGAAGGTCCAATTTCAAATTAGTCAGACACAAAGGCTCTCTCCTACTCCCTCCTCTGTTCCTCTCTCCATGACATAACAAGAAATATGAAAGTAATCTGGTATAGGGTCGGTTGATCAATTTGCCAATGATGTCATAAAAAAACCAGGCACTCTCTACGTTTTGTTCCTCATCCTTCTATGATACACCTGTATTATTAGTCGGGGTTTTTACAGAGAAAAAGAACAAATAGGATGTGTATATATGGAGAAAGACATTTATTTGGTTCACATGATTATAGAAGCCGGGAAGTCTGAAATCTGCAGAGCTGATGTCCCAGTTTAGGTCCAAAGCCCAGAAGCTGCTCTGGAAACAGGAAATGCCAATGTCCAAGATTAAAGACCATCAGGCAAGAGAATTCTCACGTACGCACCGTTAGTCTTTTGTCCTATTCAGGCCTTCAATCAGTTGAAGAGGCCCACCTACGTTTTGAAGGGCAGTATGTTTCACTCAGTCTACTGATTCAAATGTTAAGTGTATCCAAAAATACTCTCATAGAAACACCCCAAATAATTTTTGATCAAATATTTAGGCACCCCATGGTTCAGTCAAGTTGACACATAAAATTAACCATCACAACATCTATATTAGAAGTGAGGAGATAAGCTGCAGCAGTCTCCAGGCATCAACTCTTCACTTATTTCAATCAACGGCCTAAATAGAAGAGTATATATCCTTTTCTCATGATCCATTCTTAACAGCAATGAATCTTCCTAGATAAATTTTCTTCAGATCTCACTGGGCATAATTACCACCCAGGGGCTGGAATTCATCTGATCATCTTAGAGAAATCAAGCTGAAGCACTTGGTTGCCCAGACTCAAAAGAATATCAGGGCTCCCTTCTCAAGGAAATTTTGAAGGAAAATGTTTGTGTAGATACTAGATAACATCTAATTCATTGATGAAAACAAGACCCCCTTCATCTGAAAAGCATATTTATGTATTTATGGGCATTCTTTTAATATAATTGTGTGTGGTAACTTTAAAGTTATAGTTTTTCAATAGTGATTTTTTAAGATTACAGATTCAAACTGTTATCTCTAGTAACATTTCCTATCAATAGTTTCTCCTTCTAAATAGTCTTGACAGTCATACAAACCCTACTTCAACATTTTCTAAGGATTGGGAAGTCCTTATTTTATTTTGCTAAACAATTCTAATTATTAAGTAGGTCTTTTTATGTCTCCCTATAATTGAAGGCAATATATTGAGTGTCTACAATGTGCTCCCTATAACTTCCTACTGTTACGTTTGGACTGCCTTATAAGGAAGCATGGGAAAATTCTAATTTTCTTTCCATATGACTGAGTCCCTTCACAAGTAAGGCCAAAAGAAATCAAGTAGCTTGCTAACGATCACAAAGTTACCTACTGGGGGTACTAAAACAATTTCTCGGTCTTATACGATATGAAATTCTGCTTTTTCATGTACTTGACAGATATATTGATTTTCCTCTAACCCTTGAACTAGTGCCTGTTGAACTATCTAATATTTCAAGTTTTTAAAAGAGAGTAAATAAGGAACAATGGCTAAATTATCTAGTGTTGGAACCCATACAGTATGTTTGAGCAGAATTTGCTTTCGGTGATGCTGAAATGCAATTCTCATTTCCCTTTCCTTCTCTTTATGTATTCTAAACTAGAATTCTGTTCCTCCATCGGTGGCTTTGTCCTTGAGCTTAGATTTATTGGCTGTATCCAAGCGGAAATTGGATTGTTGGATCCTGTTCCCATGAAAGGGAAGTTAAGAATCATAAGGAGAGCAGTAGCCTGGAATAAAAACCAGAGGTGACTCTTGCATCTAAAGAAACAAACTCTGGGTCTCTATGAGAGACTGTGGATGTTTCTTTGCACCTCAGCAAGAGAACATGCTATTTGCTTTAACATCTTTCCACTGTCTAAAATTATAGTTATTCATTCTAAGACACTAAAAAATTATGTCAAGATGCTAATTTTATTAATTGATTGGCATAAAATATATGTGGATTTGATATGATCAAGATATATTTTGAGGTTTTTAAAAAATTTTTCTCTAACAACCTTAGAGAGAAATATGCTTTAAAAATATCAGGGGCACCTGGTGGCTCAATCATTAAGCATCTGCCTTCTGCTCAGGTCATGATCACAGGGTCCTGGAATCGAGACCCATACTGGGCTCCTTGCTCAGTGGGGAGCCTGCTCTTCCCTCTGCCTGCTGTTCCCCTGGTCATGCTTGCTCTCTCTCTCTCTGTCAAGTAAATGGATAAAACCTTAAAAATAAATAAATAAAAAATAAAAACATCAAAGTACAGGAAGATGGGTCCTGCGGAAGTTGAGTCAGCATTCAAAGGGAAATGGGGAGTTCTGAATTTTTAACAAAGTTAGTCATCCACATCACCAAGTTCCTTGGATTTAAGCGAGAAGTAAGGTACAACCAGACCATTCCATTTCCCCCCATTTGTTTTGATGAACGATTCCTCATTGCTTAAGCTACCCAATTTCTGGTGGTACAGGGTAGAAAAGCAAGCACTTTAAGATCTCATTATAAAACATGTACAATATAAATGGCTATGGGATTTCCTTTGGGATGATGGAAATGTACTGGAATTAATGGTGATGGTTGCATAACTTTGTAATATACTGAAAACCACTGAGTTGTAAAATAATAATAATAATCATACAACTCAGACTCTGTCTGATCACTCCAGGGAACATCTCTTCTCTTCCTCATTCCCTGACTGCCATTTGTCAATCCATATGCTTCTCTGTGTTAGACTAAAAATTACTTATATCCAATTATGTATTCATCTAACAAATCCTTTACCTTGCACATTTCTTATGTATACAGTTGACCTTTGAACAAGGCAGGGGTTAGGGGTGTCGACACCCCACGAAGTTGAAAATCTGAATATAACTTTTAACTCTTCTGCCAACTTAACTATTAATAGCATACTGTTGACCAGAAGCCTTACCAATAATATAAACAGTTGATTAATACACATTTTGTATATGTATTTTATACTGTATTCTTATAATAAAGTAAACAAGAGAAAAAATGTTATTTAAAAGATCATAAGAGGAAATAGGTTTACAGTACTGTAAAAAATTGCATGTTAGTGGGCCTGCGCAGTTCAAATCTATGTTGTTCAAGGGCCATTTGTAGTATATTTTCTATATTCTTGCTCAGTTTCTCTTTCTTTGGAAAACTGCCACTCTCCCAATCCATGTAGTTCAGGTGAACTATTAAATAATGCAATATTCAAACCCTAGCAGTGAAATAGACACAGATCCTGACCCTGGCCAATCAGAATCTGTCCATGCAGTTTACTCTGGAAACATTTGGAAGGAGAAAGCATCTCTCTTCCTCTGTTATTTAAGTCATAAAGATGACATGAACTCAAGGAAAGTGTGACTGTGGGTTACCCCAGGCAAACAGATCCAAGAGATACAGGGAGATAAAGATGGAGATGCAGGAAGGGATGAAAGGATGAGAACTTACAAAATTGTTTGAAATGTGGCTCCTCTTTGCAAGAAGCTAGAGCCTCCCTCACTCCTTAGATTTCTGAAAAATATACACGAATACACATTCTCCACCCCGCACACACATTTCCCTGCCCCAGGCTAGCTTTACTTGGGCTTTTTCTTATTTGGAAAGGAAATCATCCACATTAGATGAATATAACAAGTTGTTGCTTCTGAAAAAACTGAAAGACTAATAGCAGAAACAAGCCTATAAAAAGATACATGTGAATAAAGTAGGAAAAATTACAAAAAGCATGTCTAAGTATGGGGGAGAAGGGCAGGGAAGTTCATGTGCAATTGTCACTGAGGTGAGGAAGGAATGCTTCAACCAAGATATGACACTAAGGTTAATTGTTGAATTATCAATAAGTTTTCAGAAGAACTAGCTCAGAAAAATGGAAGATAGTCCATGAAAAAGAACCAGCATGAGAAAATCCACTGACCATGGAACAGCATTATGCATAGAGAAAAATACAACAAAATAGAACAGTTACAGTAGGGCAAAGGAACCGTGCGTGGATGTGGCTGGAGTGCTCATAGTAAGCAGAAGCCAGATAGTAGAAGTTCTTGTTTACTACCATAAGGCACGCAGATTATATCATCTAAGAACGGGAAGCTGTTAAAGAATTTTAGACAAAGGAACAACATTATGACCTGTTTCAGTACACTGGAGGGCATGACACTTAAGGCAGAGAGAACAGTTTCCAAGCAGTTTCAGTGGTACTGAAGAGAAAAGATGAAGGCCACATACCAGGAAGTCATGGAAGGAAGGGAAGAAAAAGAAATGAACTTAAGAATGTCTTTTCTGTTCTTGCCTCTTCTTTGGTCTCTGGGAGGCCAATTCTATGCAGCAATTCTATCAATTCTATGCAGTTCTATCAGTATCACCTGACCCCTTGGGACTCTATTCTACCTCATTCCTCCTTATCTGACCCAGTACCTGACACATCCCCCCACATCTCAGCCTGCAGGAAAAATCAGGTTTACAGAGAGTAATGGTATGTATATCAGAATGGCTGGCAGACACTGTGCAGAATTTTTAATAACATTCTTTCACAAGGTCACACTCCACCACTCTGACATATTACTTGCTCTCTGGGGCGAACAGAGCAATGGCTTATACTCAGCGCCTTTCCCTCTTATGGTATCATATTATCAAAAGAGCAATCACTTGCAAAGCCCTACTCTATGACTGATTGCCTCTACGGCAGAGAATTCTGAATGTTTTTTCAATGGCTCTTCAGAAGTAGGGTTGCTACTTCATGGAAATACGAACCTGCAGCATCAGAGACAGGATCATGAAAGGAATACTGGAAAGGAGTGTGTTGCTGCTAAGACCGGACATCTTTTTTTCCGGTATACATCGACTGGGCAACAGTATTCGAGACTGTGGCAGTGAGCACGCAATGCACATGGAGATCCATGGAAACCAAGGCAGGAATACTAAAATGCTGAACTGTGGATGCATCAATTAGCTGAGCCAAATAGCAACAAATAATAATGGAGACATCATGGAATTTCCTGGAGAGACCTGGATTCAAATACTGGTTCAGCCACCTGTGGGTGAGCTACCCTTAAATGAATTTCCTAAGCTCTCTCAGGCTTGGTTTCTATAACCGTCTCCTTCATAGGGTTATGATGCCTCCTTCATAGGGCTATTTTGAAAAACTAAGCAAGATAACATAGAGGTGACTGATGTGGAAATCAGAACATGGATGGTGTCCAAAAGACATGAAATTTAGACAGTGTTTCCATATAAATCTACGACAAGAAGTGCAATGATATTTGTTTAGGAGCAGGATGTAGCTGTTGCTTTTCTCCTGCCAAATGCATGTGTTCCATAACCTGGGGACACACGGAGCAGGAAGATGAGTAAAGCAGCCTAGAAAAGAAGCCAGATGATTTTTTTTTTCAAATTTTGGCTGCACTCTCTCATCCAACAGTCTCTTTTAAGTATGCAGCCTAAAAATATAAATTCTTTTTTTTATTCTTGTCCCTCGAAATGTGTCCCTCCTCTCCAGCACGGAGGCTCACAGTCCCCAGAGTATCTTTGACCTCTACCTATTCTGTTCAACAAGACATCAGGCTAGGAGATTTTACTGCACACTGACATTATCAAAGATTCTCTTCCAAATACCAGCATAGAAGGTTTTAAGTTTTAGAGGGATACATTTTCGCATAAAATAGGCTATTCAGAAGGTCTATAGGCATGGAGTCATCAGTCATAATGGACCTGTTCTGATCCACTTCAAATACAAGCTTATGGGACTGGATCCTGCTTTGAAAGCAAGATGCCAAGGGAGAGGTGGATGGTACTTGGGCTGAAAATTTTTATTGTTCTTTATAGAGTAAGTGCATTTGGGGAAAGTAAAGGTAAAGCAAACACTATTCCAAGGGACTAAGGAAAGCTAGCTGGGTGACCTTACATTTCTGAGACACTGAAGGAACCCTGCCATGTTTAGAATACTTTCTAATGTGCTTTCTACCTGAGGGGAAGTATGGTGCTTTGACTTTGGGTGCTGCCCGGGAGTATCCGTGCAGGAAGACACAGCACAGGGACTCAGGGCCAGTGACCCCAGGATCTTTGAACGTCAGTGCTCCACCTCTATTGGCCTCTTCACTGCTCTGCCTATAGGAAGTACTGATGAGGTTTTCCATGCTGGAGAATTGTCAGTTACATGGCTCGTTTTATTATTATTTCACATCAAATGTCTGAGAAAATAACTTTTCTACCTCACAATGTTATGTAAGGTGTTTGATTTAATTTTACAAATGTGAAATGAGTGGCATCAGGGACATGGGCATGTCACGCAGTAGCTAATATCTCCTCATAAGTACAGGCTCACCAGGAACCACACAAACCCTCTATACTTGCATGTGTTCACATTTACTCCCCCCCTTTTTTTTTTTTTATTTATGTGACAGAGAGACAGCCAGTGAGAGAGGGAACACAGCAGGGGAGTGGGAGAGGAAGAAGCAGGCTCCCAGCGGAGGAGCCCGATGTGGGACTCTATCCAGGAACGCCAGGATCACGCCCTGAGCCAAAGGCAGACGCTTAACGACTGCGCCACCCAGGCGCCCCACATTTACTCCCCATTTTGTCCTCTCCCAGCAAATATATACCTGCAGGGAAAGTTAAGAATATATCAGCCTTTCCAGAATGAGGCTCCATCCCTTTATAAACAAGATGACCTAAATCCTCAGTGGAAGCTTCCAGTGCCTGGATTAGAAGGTGGCCTGGAGACCGATGTACAGTCAGAGGAAATTCCCATGAGCCTCGACCTCACAACAGCAGAAGACCCCTCAGATAAAGAAAACCTTTTCAGTTTCGATTTATGCAATGTTTTCAGGGGGATTTTATCTGTGCTCATGGAGAAGACAGTTGTGAAGTCGTATCATTTTTCCTTCACAAAGAAGGTGATGAGGATTTCAGGACAGGTTCGATGCATTTACTTATTTTTTTGTAAAAATGCCTCAAGAAGTGACTATTCAGTAGCAGAGAAATTGATTTGAAGCCCTGCCAACCCAGGAAACAAACGCATGTCCATACCCAGGATGAGAAAACAGCTGTAGGAAAAAGAAACACATTTTATATATAATGTGAAACATCTCTGGCTATGCCATAATTTTAAAATATAACAAATTTCTACTCTACGTGGGTCATCTAGTGTGCTGCTATCCATTTAGAAAGTGCTCAATAAATATTTAATAGTTAGCTCATTGTCATGGAATAGAGTGCTGTCAAACTAATCTTGGGAAAATAAGAGAACGTAACTATGAAATATATTTTAAAAGCTGGGAACAGCTTCAGGCTACTTCAAGTGGAACTCTGGACTGAGTTTGGAACTTACAGATGGAAAATGCACTACATACAGAAAAAAACAGAAGGGCAGCAGGAGTGGGACATTATCCAGTCACAAGCCAAATCAGACTCTGGAAAATAAATGATCGTAGGGAAAAAAATCAGTTCCAATTGCAAAATTAGCTTTTGTGAGCATAATACCAGTGTATTATGTTCTAGGGAGAAAGAAACAAATTCTAGTTGTTGCCTAAAGGATCTTATAGCCGAAGTATAATCGTTCCAGATTTAAGGTGGATCCTAACAGCCAAAAAAACTGAGGTGTTGGAAGTAGCTGAGCCTTCTGGAACATTAACTAAGTAAATTTGAACCCACAGGTTTCCATTAAAACAGTGACTCTTAAAAAGTATATTTGGGGGCGCCTGGGTGGCACAGCGGTTAAGCGTCTGCCTTGGGCTCAGGGCGTGTTTCCGGCGTTCTGGGATCGAGCCCCACATCAGGCTCCTCTGCTGGGAGCCTGCTTCTTCCTCTCCCACTGCCCCTGCTTGTGTTCCCTCTCTCGCTGGCTGTCTCTATCTCTATCGAATAAATAAATAAAATCTTTAAAAAAATAAAAATTAAAAAAATTTTAAAAAAGTATATTTGGCATTAAGGAGGGCGCTTGTCGTGATAAGCACTGAGTGTTATATGTAAGGGAAAAATCACTAAATCCTACACCTGAAACCAGTATTATCCTACACGTTAACTAACTAGAACTTGAATACAAACTTGAAACAAACAAACAAACCAAAGCTAGATTTGAATGCAACATATTTTGTACCCAAAAATGCGAAAACAAGATTCCCCGTAAAAGAAAATATAATAACTCTGAAATCCCAAAGCAAGCAAAAAACTATTAAACCCAATATCCTTTATTTGTCATAGCTGCAAGGAGAACAATGCTATTTGGCCCGTGAAGAATGCATTTTATGGATAAAGGGGAAGGTTTTGCACACAATGGAACCTTGTTTAAACTAGACTCACTCTCCACAGCTCTTCTCACTCCGTGTCATTTGAATTCATTATGGGAAAAAACATAATGGAAAATTTTTTGACTTGGGAGAAAACTTCATTTTTTCATCGAGATGGTCCCCTCAAATAAATATTGAATTATAGAATGAACTAATATAAGAAGGAGGGATGGATTTCAGGCCATTTTCTGTTGTGGAAAGAGACCCCGACCGCCACTTTGGTTAGGGACCTCTTTCCCTAGAGGCTTGCTATGGGCAGTGTTTGTACGCACCCATGAGAACCCATGTTGTATCTGACTCTGTGTTCAGAAATAATGGGAAAAAAAAAAAGTAGAGTGGTTTCCTTTGTTTTTGCTTCAAACTAGAGATGGTAACATATCCCAAGGGACATAGTTGTTGACATAGAAGGATAAAGAAGGATGGATTGAGTTATTGGTGTGTGTGTGTGTGTGTGTGTGTGTGTGTGTGTGTGTGTGTGTGCAGGTGTGGGTGTGCATATCTGGGTGTGTGGGGGTGTTATTGCCAGAAGTCTTCAACGTATGTGTGGCCTTTCTCCCTGGTATGTGAACAGATGATCTGTAACAGATTTCTTTCATCTTAATCTTAAACTATGTTTAAATCTTTTTCCCACAATCTCCCTTTATCTTATTTTGTACATTTAATTTTTCCTTCAACTTTTCCACCTGCTTTAGTCCACCTCTCTCCTTCCCCTACATTTAAGACCCTAATAATGGTTCACTTTCGAGGTGGGAGAGTTTATAGGGGGTGAAGTTAAAGGGAACGTGATCCTTTTGCCTAACTCCTGTTAACCCCCCGACATTTGTTTTATGCATTATATCGGAGTAAACATATGTCCAGCAATTTGCTGAAGACAGCTCACTGACAGGCATATCTTTATATGCCTGCCTCTGGAATCACTTATGAGGGGAATAGCAATCCACCTGTTTCGAATGGCCAAAATCATTCTTTGGAAGTCTTACCATGATAGCTTTAAAGCTGCTGAAATAAAAACTGCTGAGAAAGGTGTTTATTTTTTAAAATAATTTATAGGCTCCTCTTTCCTCTTCAAATAAAGAGCGATCAAACATACATTTAAAGTCAGCTTCTTTAAAAATATTACCAGAACGGTTTGGTCCAGAACAATATCCAAAACTCTGCAGCCAGAAATCCTCTTGTGAGCTCTGGACTCAGCCAGCTGATGGCCTCGGGGCCGGTTAGGGTGTTTGGGTGGAGTTGTCTGCACCAGGATGGGGATGGTATCTTAGTTCGCTAGGACTGCCGTAACAAAACACCACACACTGGGTGGCTTACGAAACAGAAATTTACTTTCTCACAGTTCTGGAGGCTTAAAATCCATGATCAAAGTACCTGCTAATCCCACGTCTCATGAGGGCTCTCTTCCTGCTTGTAGACGGCCACCTTCTCAGACATGTCCTCACACGGCTCTTCCTCAGTGCAGAGAGAGAGAGCAAGCTCTCTCGTGTCCCTTCTTAGAAGGACACTAATCTTACCTCATCAGAGCTCTGCCCTTAGGAAATCATTTAACCTTCGTTACTTCCTTAGAGGCCCTACCCCCCAAATTTAGCCACACTAGGGGTTATAGCTTTGACAAATGTATACATTTTAGGAGAACATAAGCTTTCAGTCCAGAACAGAAGGACAATTGCACACTGGACGCTTAGGGAGGCTCATTCTCTGGGTTACACCTGTGAGGAAGTACGTGTGGTTGCAACAGAGGCATCTGCCCACCTGAGGGGAGCTGTGGAGCTAGGACGGTCCTTCAGACTAGTCCCAAACAATAGAAAAGGGCCCATTGTTTGTATTCTCACAACAGCGGGTCACTAGTCACAAGCTGCCCACTGGAAACAGCATGGGCAATCGTAGCAGTTTGCTGTGTCCGAAGACAATTCCCAGGGAAGGATACAGCTTTGACCTGTCAGGGATTCATATTTCCACCAGCGAGGGGAGGGGCGCATTGGCTCTGAAGCAGGATTGTGAGCGAAGTACCTCGGGGTCTCTTGCACTGTCAGATTCACTTGCTGTGTGCAGGAAGTTTGCCCCACGTAGAAAGAGCTTTCCCAGGGTGCTGGTTGGGGAGCTTGAAAATAAATGGAAAGAAACACAAGCTGAGTTATTGCACTTGATCTGAAGGCTGTACCTGATACTCCTCATCCTTTCCTCCAGTATTCATTCTAGATCCCCTTCACCCTTGGCCAACTCCTCTGCTGGCCTAGATGGTGGCTTGCCTGGTGGGGGCCACTGAGTCCCTTATCCCGAGAGGTCTGAGTCCCAGGAGTTACCATGTCCTTCTCAGGTAATGGTTACTGTACTGATGCATTTAATCTTAAAGCTGGGTGACGGAGAGAGAGAGATGCTTTAGTAAGTTGCCTGAGCTCAAAACACATTCTACCTTTCCCTTCTTTCACAGCTACTCCCCTGTCATGAGAAGACCACAGTATCCAGATGGAAGACATAAATTAAAATCTAGTGAGACTTACTCTCTCTCCTGGTGAAATCTTTGCATATTCGAGAACCATGATCTTTAGACCCACTAAGCCTAAAACTGTTTTAACAGAAATCACAAAAGCCCTAGAGAAAAACTAGGGGTGATGGTGAGAGACACCATTTCAAATTCCATCTTTTGGTTCCCAGTCCTACGAATTCTAGACACAGAGGATATAGACAGTAAAATAGTCATTAATTTTCTGTGTACGCCATGTCCTGAAGTATGGCACTCCATCTCTACAAGGTATGATTTCCAACCCAACACCTCAGTTGCAGGTTTAAAACACCATTCCACTACTATATCAGACTGATGGTTTCTGGTTTGTGAGACTCAGTCTTAGTCCATTCAGGCGGATGTAATAGAATACAAGAGACTGGGTGGCTTATAAACGATTTATTTCTTACAGTTCTGGAGGCTGGAAAGTCCAGGCTCAAGGTGCTAGCAGATTTGATACCTGGTTCAAGATGGCCATTGTCCCTCTATGCCCTCACATGGTGAAAAGGACAGGGGAGCTTTTTGGGGTCTCTTTTATAAGGATATTAATGCCATTTGTAGAGGCTCCACCATCATATCCTAATCACCTCCCAAAGGTCTCACCTTGAAATACCATCACATTGGGGATTAGGTTTCAATATATGGGCTTTGGCGGCGAGGGGAGCGTAACCATCCAGTCTGTAGCATGTGTTGTAATACAGGTAGACCTCTTGGTCCTGTGTCTACTATGTTGACTACACACAACTTTGCTGTTATTTAGTTCACTTGATCTAAAGAGAGGCAGTGCAGTATTGCATGTTAGCAGATCAATATCTAGAAATCTTTAATAGAGATGCTTGTCAAGGTCCTGCCATAGGAAAAGAAATCCCATCTCCAAACTCTGTGGCAAACCCATCAAGGATGAATCACTGCCTCTTCAAGGGTGAAAGAAAGCCAATGCTGTCAACTTTCTAGTAAGTTAGCTTACCTTGGAGGAAATGGGCCATATCGAGGGCTAACTGTTGGTCTATGATACTTACAAGTTGGACTTTTGGCAGGACTCATAGCAAAATCATCCTCATTGAGTGAAGATTCATGCTATTGGGCTTTAGATATAATTTCTGTCACCATGGCAACTCCATTTATGTGTCCTTTATGCCAGCTCTGTGGCCAGCTGGTAGATGCTGGCCAATATATCATTGATTTTCAGTGTATACCCTTGCTCCAAATGAACAAGAAGTGACTAGTACTTTAATTCCTCTGATGGGCATTGAGCTGTGATCCAGAGACCTTCACATTCTATGCCCCTTCTTATGGATCCCCTCCTGTGCCTCTTCCCCTGATCATCCTATCCCAAAGCTTCTAATCTTTCTACTTTCAGGATCCAGGCATAGCTAGGACATTAGCAGAGATTTCAAGTCTTCTTTCTGATAGAAGGAAAAGAATGCATTTCCAAGAAAGGCATATACCAGCGCCACAGGCTACCTTTGTCTGCTCTAGTAAAATTACCACATCTCACACAGCAGCTGCAATTAGAGCCACTATGTGTTGAAATCTATGGTTATCCATTGTCAACTGTCGTTATCCATCCAGTCTTCATAGAGGCCAGAACAGTGAATTTAAATGAGGATATAAGAGTGACTATTACCTTTACATTCTTTGAAAATATTATTGATTTCTGTCAGTCCTCCTGGGATGTAATATTAGTTTTGATTTGCAATTTCGCTTGGGAAGTGGGTCATTTTCAAGCCATTATAATAGCATTTTCACCCCATCTACCCCCAGCCCTGGGTCAAGACAACAATGGGAGGATTCTGCTAGTTACCAGCTACATCCATTCCAATTATAAAGTCAGGGACCATGTACATTAAAACCAAGTAACTCTGTAAATCCAGTGGATACACTGTGATTTGGACCCTGGGCCAAGAATCCATTTATTACCCAGCTTCCACATGCCTTCGCTCAAACAGGCAGGCTAAGGTAGTATGCGTATACTTACGTATCAATGTCAATTTAGACTCTGTTCTCATAATCTTGGAAACGTGAGGGTATTTCCTTTTTGCCAATGCTTAATTATCTATATAAATGGCTAGAGATCCCTTGGGGGAAGACTAGGGGAATTACTGCTGAATATGCTTGTCACAGTATTGCAGACTCCTTCCTATTAGAGACCTGGCCTCTCCTTCAGAGAGGGTTCCAAGGTCTTAGAACAATCTCAGGTCCAGAAACTGGCAATCATCCAGACCCAACCGATTTCCTTTGGTTGTATCATTAAACAATGCCCTTGTTAGTTTACCATATACCTTGCCCCTAAACTCAGTTTCTATGACTATCTCCGTAGTTCTCTGCAGATCGGGACTCCCTGGGTACCACTTTGGTCTTTCTATTCACTGCAGTAACTGTGCCACCCCCCGTCCCTGCTTCTGGCAGTTAGGCACCTCACCTGATCTGTCTTATTTCAGGGGAGTCCAGTTCTATAAGAACATCCCCTGCTCTAGCCCCAGCGTATAAAGGAAAGGCACCACAGACCTTCTCAATGATGGTATTGCCCCTCTCACCAGCAAATGGGATGTCCTTTGGTAAATGGGATGTCCTCTGTAGAACTTAGTAGACAAGTGAATTTTCCAATCTGATATAACTACCCCAGCATACTATTTTTCTGAGCCTATTGATCCTTTTTTCCTTCGTCTTGATAGTTCTATCATCTCCATTTAATGTGAGATATCACTTTTTAAAATTAATAAGAGCCATCTCTCAGAGTCCTTGTCATGGTGCTAACCGCTGTATCAGAGGAGAATGCCCCATAGCTATAGGCTGCCCCTTGATCCAGTGTCACTAGCACCCTTTTCCCATGCAAACTCTTCCAGCTCCTGCTGGTACATATCAGTAGACCCTACAGCTCCACAGGTAAATAGCCCCTCTCTTCCCTCAGCAGGTCCAGAACATCTCATCAAGCTACGCTAGGATTTGACCTCTGTTTTGCTCTATTGCCAGGCAGGGAGGTGGATGTAAATTCCTATTAGGAGCAAAGATTGTCTTGTAAGATGTCTACCAAATTTGAGAACTCTAACTGATTTTCAACAAAAGGTCAAATCAAGAAGATGTATTAGAGGAACCTATCTTCTCACAAGGGGGAGTTGTCCAGTTCTTCAGGACCAGCCAAATAAGGGGAATCTTGAGTTCGATGTCCTCAACCTTGAAATTCCCAAATATGTTCATCCCAATTTTCAAAGTCTCCTTTCTTCCTTATGGTGCTTTGACCTTCATAAGGATACCTACCAGGGCTCAGAATTCAACCTTTTCGGAATTCCCATTGCTCTTATGATTAGGTTCTGATCAGTGCCCTCAATCTTATGCCCTCTGATTGTAGATTAAGTGCTCCAGTTTTAAATGTTGCCTAAAATAGGTGATTAATCAGCCTGAGCCTGTAATAATCTCTTTTCAATGAATCAGTGGCACTTATTAATCCAATTCCACAGTCTTTACGGTTTTCCTTTCTCCCTTTCAAGAGTCCCAAATCATGCATCAGTTAGAGCATCTCCTTCAACCAGTATCCCATTCTAGTTCTCCACAGGGGTATGTTTAACAATTGTACCATTACAACATGCCAGGGGCAATCCATACACCACCTACCACCAGGGATATGGTCCTCATTGCCAGATGGCTGGCAACTGATCCATCTCCAAAATTCCATTTTAGATTTGGCTTCCCAGGACCACTACTAACAGCTGCCTTCTGTTGGGCAACTTGGACACAGACTTTGAGACACAGTACTGTGTGCAAAAATGTATGGGAACAGATCTAAGGACTGGGCAGAGGGAAAAGTTGACCAACTAAGGCCTCAGACAATCCTAAGGAAAGATTTGGAACTGGGAAGATCCCTTGGAGTTATCTCAAAGAGAAGTAAAGGAGCAGAGCCTTAGTATTTCTGCATCTACCATTGACCCGTGGCAGAAAGGGTAGCTATGATCAGGAGCAGTATAGTTCCCTGAAGCTGAGGGCAATTTCCAAGGAAGGGCACAGCTGTGAACAAACAGCAGCCACTATTCTCAGCAACTAGGGAATGGATGTATAAGCTCTCAAGACAGAATCTGAGCAAATCCCACAGTATCTACTATCTAACTACTTCCCATCCTTCAGAGTTCAGCTCAATCCTCACTCCCTCTAGGAAGTTTTCCCTGACCTTGACCCAACCCTTCTCCATGCAATATGCCACATTTCACCCAACTAGGTCAGATTCCTCCTATTGTAGACATTCCTCACTTCCTGTATTTTTCTTTCATAGAACTTACCATACATTTAATTATATGCTTACTGGTGTGATTATTTGATTAAAATCTGTCTTCTCCATACATTATCAGCTCCTAAAGAGCTTCCATAGAGGCTATGATATATTTACTGACTCTCTCATGCTTAGCAGATGACCTGTTATATATTAATGTTCATTCAATATTACTTGAATGAATATCACACCGATGAATTACTGTCACGGATGTTGCTCACTGTAACAATGACGCTATTATATGGTAAACTAACCCAGGAAGCTATTGCAAAGAACAGATTTCTGCAAGAAAGCATATCAATTCTCATGTCAGAGACAATTGTGTTTTTGGAGAAAATTCACAGCTTCTGGAGAGCTGCACATGAAACTATCGGACAGAGTGAAACAACCACTCACTAGTCAAATTGTCTTGATACCTTCTGAAATCAATGACATGGTAGATGTGACCACCAGATCACCCTCATCTTTATATTTAAAAAAAAAAAGATATACAAAAGTTCTGCAAACAAAAAAGCAGTGCTTATAAAACTGTGTCTGTTTTGCCTTGCTTGATTGAATTCACATTTTAGTTTCATGTTTATTGATCATGATGTTGCTAAAATAATATGCAAATTCTAACCTAAGATGGTAGAGCAACAAAAGTTTTGGGGATGCATTTACTTCATATGTCAAAAGGCACTTGTGTGTGGTTCAATGTCAGTTTTCTTCTTATATATTGTCTCTAACACCGATTTGTGGAGAAGTTTTCCTTTGCTTTATCTTAAGTGATTTTTAATCTTTTTCTTTCTTTCTTTCTTTCTTTCTTTCTTTCTTTCTTTCTTTCTTACAAATGGAGATCATGTAGAAATTCTACTTATTCCTTTTTTATAATCATCTTTTTTATTTGTCATGATACACAAATATTCTCCTCCTGCAGGAAGAATGTTGGGACCCCACAGGAAGCTTGATACGCTTTAAAAGGCTCCTGGTTAAGCAAAACAACAACAACAATAACAACAACAACAACAACACTTCCGTTGTAGCACTTCAGCAGAACCCTGGGCCTAAAATGGCTATTTGGTATTTCTCAACTACTTTTATATCAACTGAATACTTTTTAGCCTACTTTCTAGGGTCCATGCACTGAAACGTCTAAGTTTATATTTAGACCATTTAAATCCATACTGAAAAAGTAAGCTATGCTAGGTGTACAAGATTTAATTATCGTGACAGTCCTGTTGAAGTCAAACTACACTGTGAGCAAGACTTCTACTGTGGCCAGAGTTCTAGACCATTCAATGAGTTCAATGAGTTCTAGACCATTCTCACCAGATGGTTTAGGATGGCAATCCATGAAATACAAACAAGGAAGCTTTGTTATAAATTCTCCTTGATTCTCTAAGAACGCTTTAGAGGAAAGAACTTCCTAACTGAGAGGGATTTCATCTCGATCTACCTCATGAGGTCATGCTTCCATTTCAAACCTCTACCACCAGAATCTCAGCTTGGCTTCTGCTGTTTCAGAAGCACTGATTTCCAAAGACTATTGTTTCTAGCAATGGCTCTGTGTTTATCTCAAATAAAAGGTAAGGGATTTGTGAAGAGAACATTGATCCGCGCAGTCAATATCATGCTTTGTCATCCTGAATTAAATGGTTATATTTAAAGATTAGTACAGAATACTAAGGATGCCCTGAAGCAAATTGCTAAAGGAAATTGGCCAACCGGACCTGCCAAGTGTTCTGTTGTGTGACTTGTCAGCTCACATTCCAGACAGTAGTAAGTCATGATGAATTAAGTGACCACATCTCAGTATTTACTTGAGGGTCTGCTAAACAATGGACTCTGTTCCACACGCTGTCCTACCACTTATATCACATTCGTAGTACAAGATTTGGTATTGGCTGCGAATTATGAAACTGAAAACACACTATTTTTGTTTAGCAAATACATGTAGAACAATGTTGTATCACTCACTATTCTAAATGCTTTAGCCTCAACATATTTCATAGATGGGTTTGGGACACTGCGACCGAGAACAAAGCTTCTGTGTCATAGGGCAGCAAGAATAAAGGTGGAGTTATGACCCATCTGCATATTAATCAATTGCCAAGTTTCCCCCTCCAAAAAAAAAAAAAACAAAAACACTCACTAGCAAGACCACCGAAACATCTCCAACAGAGTTCCTTGGAGTGGCTTATTACTGACATTGCCTGACACTTGACCAATTTACCACATGTTGGACACAGCAAGCGTTCTCTGATTTCTGCTACTAAGATGAAGAGACATTACAGTTGTATAACTCAATATAATGAAGATTTAGATGCACAAAATCATGTTTACATGGAGACTAAATTATAATAGTACCCAAATACATAGAACTGATATGTGTGCTGGGATTGCTGATAGTAGTGTTTTGATATTTTTGAGTTATTCTTCCACGTTTCAACAATGTAGAGGGAATTGAGACCAGTTCTGCATATGTCTAGCCCCCCAAATAAGAATCCTCTTTTCTAGGAGCACCTGGGTGTCTCAGTCGGTTAAGCATCTAACTCTTGATTTCAGCTCAGGTCATGATCTCCGAGTTGTGAGATGGGCCCCATGTCAGGTTTCACGCTGGGCGTGGATTCTGCTTAGGATGCTCGCGCGCTCTCTCTCTCTCTCTCCCCCTGCCCCTCTGCCACCCCCTCGCTCTTCCCCTCTTTAAAAAAAAAATCCTCTTTTCTAAAGTTTTTATTATTTTTATTTCCCTGCTACCCAACAGAATATGATGATTTTGACCTTCCCCTTTTAAATTGAGGTCATTGTTGTGTAAGTCTGAACACTCTACTATTATTCTTACACCAATCACTGCATCTCAGATTTTACAGTTCCTCATCAGGTTTTATTTACAGCATTGACCTCGTAAGTGGTGGCATATTCGTACATTCCTGTCTTATCAGCCTTCCCTGAGGCATGAGCTGGTGTATCAAACAGTGTGCGGCTCTGTTGTCGCCATCGCTAAAGCCTCTTTTCTACCAGAAGTTGATGTGTAGCCATGGCCGTGGCCACAGCATGGGAATCTCGGAAATGTTCAATGCATTTCTAAAATTGCTTCTGGCCTGGATTGCCTTTTCAAAAATATTTTGTGCAGAGCTTATAATTTTCTCTTGTTTCATGACATTAATGGATTGCTCGGTCTATAAACTTCTTTCCTTATTCAATACACTCACTTGAATCAAAGCTACCCGACTTTGACAGAAGACACGCCAAGACGACTTGCAGACTTCACTGCAGCTTAACTGCGTGCGCGCGTTCACTATCTCTGGTTATTTTCACTATACAGTGCTCTGCTTGTCTCTTCCAAAACAAAAACAGGTGGTGTGCTTTCTTCTGCTGCAGGCTCTGCTAGCCATTCTTTGTAGAATGCGTGAAAGAGGTTTGCAAGTCCATTCTTCTTTATAAAGAAAAAAATGTGTCGTGAAAGTGTCCAATGACCCTTAAATTATAGTGGGAACTTAACTCCCAATGTAAGGCTGATAGAGTGGGGGGGGGGGGAGCGGAAGATTTTCAGCCAACTGTTCTGATTTCTGGCTTGAACTTAATTTCATCTTCGCACCATTCCACTCAGTGAGTTGTTTTAGAAAAGTTAATATCAGGCATTGAGCAAAATTAAAACACTTATTTTCAAGTTTAAAGTAAATAACTCAGCACTCTGAAAAACAAAGTTGACTATTTCTCTAAGACTAAACGAAGAACTTTAGAAAGCAGGGATGATATTCTAGCAATGTTTCTAACTACATGTATTTAACTCTAAGTAACCATCACTTACAATAAATCTTATCTCCTCTGGAGAAATGACTGATCTGACAAGAAATACCCCATCTGAGAGCAAGTTTTCCCAGTGAATCGAGGATGTAAATGACATGAGCTGCATAAATTGCATTTGACTTAATAACTCAGGACCTCACGTGTAGAGCTGCACTGGATATTAACTTATTATTTAAATTACTTAACAGTAAGCAGCTTATCCCCATGGCCCCACTGCACAGTTTATTAGCAGGATAGTTCTGTGTCCAAATCCCTGTGGACTGCTATCATTGTACTGGTTTTGCTAAAAACTTTCAGAATTTTTCTTTCATTTGGTACTATAGCAACTAAACAGTCATTTCTAAAATATTATTTTGCCACCTTATTGGTACTTATTGTAATAAAAAGCAATTATATGTTTCAGCTTTCTGTTGTCTCCCCGATGTCACAAGTTAATAAAAAAAAAAAATACCCAAACAACCTATTTTTCTTCAAAGCAGATAACATTCCGCTGACTCAGAAACTGGCTCATTAAGGTCTGAATGTTCTGGTTTCTCTAGGTGTTAAAGAAGCAAAGGAACTTAGCAGCAGTCAATTCCACCCAGCCCCCAGGAGAGAGACAGGTGTTAGGAAGACAGGGATCTTCTTAGTGATGTCTGAGGATACATCTCTTACCCCAGCTCTCAAAGCACCCCAAATTCAGGGTGATCTCAATTTTATTCTCACCTGAGAATTGATTATGATCATTAAGATATCAAAAAAGGATACCAACAGTGCAGCCACTTTGGACAACGGTTTGACAATTCTTCAAAATGTTAAGCACAGTTACCATAATACCCAGAAATTCTAGTCCTGGTACACAAGAGGAATACAAACACGTGTCCACACAAAAAGTTATACAGGAATGTTCATAGTAGCATTATTCGTAACAACCATAAAGTGGAAACATCCCAGATCTCCATAAACCAATAAACAAACAAAATCAGGTACATCCATACAATAGAATATTATTTGGGAATAGAAAGAAATGAAGTACTAATACACAGTACAATGTGGATGAACCTTGAAAATATTTTACTAAGTGAAAGAAGGCAGCCACAAAGGAACACATATTGCATGATTCCATTTATATGACATGTTCAGAATTTGTGGCTCTACAGGGACAACGAATAGATGAGGGGCCACTTCAAGCTTGGAGAGTAGACCCCTACTAGGAAAGCCTGGATTGACTGCTGATGGGTATGGGAGTTTCTTCTTGGAGTGATGAAAATGATTTAAAATTAATTGTGGTGATGGTTGCACCACTCAGTTAAGATACTGGTAATGACTGAAATGTATGCTTCTGATGGGTGGATTTTATTGTATGTCATTTTTATCTCAATAAAGATATTTAAATGGATACCATGTATTGATAACTTACTATGTGTCAAACATGGTATTAGGAAGTTGATACATATAAATATATTTAATTCTCCAAACAATCCTTTGATAGATGAGGAAACCAAACTTGGAGACGTTAAGGGTCTTGCCATGGCTCACACAACCAGGAAGTGGCAGAATAAGTCTATCTGATTCCATAATTACTAAGCTATATAGTTTGGTCATCACTATATGCTTCCTCTAAGAAGGGAGCAGTTGTAAGAAACTCAGCCAATCGGGTGGCTTTCAAAGTCCATATAGCATTTTGCTAACACATAGCAACCCCTCAAAGCACGAAACATCATTCTGGTGCTTCTTAGAAGGAAATACTGCCTACATGACCTATATAGTCTGGGTGATAGAATTTTTGTTGTTGTTATTGAATGGTAATGTGGTTTAAATCGGTTCAAATATTTGTTTTTACAAATATTTAGCAGGATTCCTTTAACTTAGAATTTTATAAGAACAATGCAATCATTGAGAAGACTCATGACATAACTTTTCAATCTACTTAATATTTAATTAAAATATAATCCTATAGTACAAACTACAACCAATACACATGAAAATTTGGCATTAACTTCCATTTGGGAATTGGGAAATTTACAGAATAGTAAAGAAGAAAAGAATCTGAAATGGTGCCCCTCTGGTCACATTCAGGGAAGGATTTCTCCAGTTCCGTGATGCCAACCACTGTGCCAAATCCTTTACTTATATTTGCATATGCTCTCTTCACGATAATCCCAACATATGTGTTATTATTGCTACCGATAGACAAAGCTAAATATTATAAGTGTAAATTACCAATGACACATAGAACAAAGTGAAAGAACCTAGATTTAACCTAAACCACGTGTGGTGCAGAAGGCCATGACCTCCCTTATCGACATGTACCATATTAGTTGCTAGAAATGATGAAGTATCACAGCTGAACTTAGAACACAAGTCCCCTGCTATGAACTCCAATTGGGAAAGAAGACAATTCATGGTTCTCAATGAATTTCAGAAATCTTACAGTTTATTCTCTCATCCCAAATCACATGATTTCGTTTCCCAGATACTTGTCTACTCACCATTGAGGCAGGGCTCTGGGGCAGATGCATGTCAAAAGCCCTTCTAAATATGACATCAACAGCCTGAATACCAGGCCTCTAAGACGTTAAGACTGTGTTCTGCTTGATCATACACAAGGCAGCAGATCCTAGTTGGTGGCAATGCCAAATATCTTGGTCTTTAATCACATCGTGTTATTACTGTGGTAAATTGCCAACCACAGCCACTAGCTTTGAAACTAACCAAGAATCAGTTCATCCAGTTGCATCTGTTTTCCAACTGGTCATAATGTGGGAAGCATTGTCCTGTAAGTAACCTACATGATTATCTTTTAAAAAGAAAATGAGAAACTATATAACAGTGTTTCAAATCTCATTTTTTCTGATCTACTCACAAGTGAGCAAACTTGTTTTCTAAGCTCTATGATTACTTAACTACAAAGTTAAATTATTTTTTCATCTCTCTCCAATCTGTCTTCTCATACTGGATAATTGATGGGTTTGCTCTCTTTTCAAATGTGCGGTTTAAGTGCAACTGGAAATGTGTGACTCTTAGGAGTGTTAAAGTTCTAGGCAGACCATTGCATTTTTTTTCAACTTCCTAGATATCTCAAATAAACCCCTTAAGCCCCCCAAATCCGAAGCATTTACAAAATTAAACTGTTTCTTTCCCTAGGCATAATCACTGCTTGCTAGTCAATACCTATGGAGTTTGGATTAATATGGGGAGAAGTGGATAACCAAGCTAAAATTTAAATTTTAGTGCCAACAGATATAAAAAGGAACTTTAGAATTTCTTCAACTAATGTATTTAAAACTACATATTTAGCCTACCAACTCAAAGAAAATTACAAAATACCCTATAAATTAGAGGCAAAATACCATGGAGACCTGGGCACCAAACTTTACACTCTGTACCTCTAACAACGAGACACAAAGGAAGACTATTTTCTCACCACCTGGAAGCCTGTCTTGTACTAGATATAAGATTTCAAGCAAGTTACTTAATATCCCTACCCCTCAGTCTTCTCATTTATAATGGGATGATGCTTAGAGCTTTTTGTCAGCTCTATAGCCTATAATTCCAATAAATTTTGATCATTTCCATGTCTTACTAGAATGAATAATAAAGTTGAAAATATTTAATAGAAGTGGAGCTTATAGAAATGAATTACACTTTTTCTGGAATATTTTTTTACTGAAAATACATTAAAAATTGAAGAACCTAAATTATTTTGCATTAGACATTACTTAGATTTAATCTCATGACTATTCTAGGCATCTCTGGTTATGTTTCACTGTTCTGTTTTATGAGACTCATTATTTGGATGCTAAATCCTTTTGTTAAAGAGGGTGTGAATTCACTTTGTTTCACTAACATCTAAAGCTATAAAGACTTACATCAAGTATGGGTGCACATGGGGGTGAGCAAGAGAGAGAGAAAGAGACAAAGAGAGAGAGAGACAAAGAGAAGGAAAGAGCAAATGGAAAAAGTATAGACAATTGTTCATAAAAAACAAGAAAACAAAAATAGTGAATGGACAGCAATTTGGAAGTTAGGTACCATCTGTATGTTATGACTCATTCTTTTTCATTTGTAGAAGTCAAGTGATGTGATGTTGCTAAATTTTAAGTACCAGCACTAGACTTAGTACTCCTAGTACCAAGAGTGGGACTAATTGGTAATAAGCAGTAAAACATCACTTAACATTACTATATTCTTAGACAAAGAGATCTTATTTTACAAGATTGAAATATCACGTGTGTGTGTGTGTGTGTGTGTGTGTGTGTGTGTGTTTACTCTTATGTATGTATCCTAAAATTCAAGTACCAGGTACAAATAAAAACATTAATTTAATTAAAGTAGATTTTAAAAAATAAAGAGAAGCTTTCAATAATGTATAATAGTGTGTTATTAGTCTAAACATTTCAAATACCTCCAACAGCAAAGAGTTATAAATAATACAATGGGAACTATTTGAGGAAGAAAATTGAATTAGTTGAAAAGGAGATACAGATATCCATAATACAAGGGAGGGATTCAGAGTGATAGGATAATGGATATATTTGGATACTGGCAGAGAATCCTTAGAATATCTTTGGATCCGGATAACTACTTAGAAAGTAAAAGGTCATAATTACTGATCAACAAATGTGAATTTTTACAAATCCTACATTTGTTTTATCTATCAGACCCAGCTCATAGGCATGGGAGGCAGGAGAATTCCAAAAGTAAAATATTATTTTCCCAAATCCAATCAAACATGACCCACAGTTTCCCGGAAATATGGTATTGAGCTCAAGTGCATTTTAAGATATTCTATTTAAATTGGATGGTGTTGGTGGTTTTCTTTCAAACCCCTCCAAGATTTTTTCAAAGAAAGAGTCATTAAAGAATATACCATAAGGAGAAGAATGTATATAAGTTGTACTGTTATAGAGGAAAAAGTTTTAGATATATCACCCTTAATCTGATTGTGAGACACACCTTAACATACTGTTTATATAAAAGAGAAAACTTAAAGTTAGAAAATATCACACATATCTCAGTCTGAATAATGTGTAAATGTTGGCCCCATGGAAGTTCAATTCTTCATAGTGTAAAGCTAGAACATGAAACATTGTATTCGCTGGGAAGTTCCCAGGATCTTAGAGATAAATTAATTCACGAAAACATATTTTCTCACCACCTCACTGGCTCAATCACAGTAAGAAAGTTGAAGGGAATAGTTCAAGGGAAAGTATATGCCAGATAACTTTAACACTCTGGGTCTTCTGAAAATTAAAAATATAAATATCATTCCTAGCTTTGTAAGCATGTGTGACAAAGTTGAGAACAGCAAAATCTACTGATTTTAAGAATGCATTGTCGGGGCGCCTGGGTGGTGCAGTCGTTAAGCATCTGCCTTTGGCTCAGGGTGTGATCCCAGAGTTCTGGGATCGAGCCCCGCATCAGGCTCCTCCGCTGGGAGCCTGCTTCTTCCTCTCCCACTCCCCCTGCTTGTGTTCCCTCTCTTGCTGGCTGTCTCTCTGTCAAATAAATAAATAAAATCTTTAAGAAAAAAAAAAAAAGAATGTATTGTCAATGACCAAGTTTAGAGTAAATACATGAAGCTATTCATGAAGCTATTCTGTCCAAGATGGTAATTTCTAGTCACATGTGGCTATTTAAATTAAAACCAATTAAAAATAAATAAAATTTATTTATAGTCCTCATATTGACTATATTTCATGTGTTCAGTGGACAGATTTGGCTAGTAGTTACGTTTCAGGACAGGACGTACAAAAAATATTTGCATCAATGCAGAATGTTTTGTTGGAAAAAATTGTACAGATGTCTTACTGTTTTGTTTTGTTACTAATATGTAGACTTCTTTTTGTGTAATAGATGAGTTTCTAAAAATATAAAAAGAGTTTGTTTAGTTACATAATCAAACTCTAAATGCCAGAAGAAAATGGCTTATATAGAGAAAGTTCCCCCCTAGAGTCTAAGCTCCCTGAAGTCAGGTCATTTCAATATATTAACTACCGCATCCCCACCACCTAGAAGAGTGCTGAGCACACTAGGTGTTTATTATTTATTTGTCACATTGTTTTATTTATGTTGTGAACAATTTCTGTTCAAATGTAGTAAAAGTTCATGTTGTCAGCACATACCAACTAAAATTCATGATAATTCAACTGATAGAGACTAAAATTTATTCATGGACTCTGAAAAAACAACTTTTGAAGTAAATTAGAGTAATATTATAAAGTATAGAAGATTAGACTGGCTACATGGTTCCAGGAACTTCAACATCTCTATTTAGAATGAGCTAATTACAAAAGCATGTTCAATTAAAACTGACCTTAAAAGATTCTATTTGGCAAGAGTTTCTTACCAGTGGTCCCTCTAATTACAATAGATATTTAGGATGAAAATAGTCCATAAGACAGACATCTGTAATTTAGATTGACCTTTCCACAAATAGTCTTAATTACTGGAATTTTGCTTTATGAGATATTTTACTATATCATTTATTCTGTCACTATCTTAAAGACAAATGGGAAAACATAGTTGAAGTCTTAGTTGTATATTGCTTAATAGTCCAAGAAAGCAATGTGATCTGCTACATAAAGGAGCGTAATAATAGCAGGGAATAGGAATAAGACAGAGCGCAGTAATGACAGTGCATGGTTCTACGAAGGACGGCGGCTCACTCAGTGACTGTTGATTTGCACAGCGTATGTGAAGCACATTTCCGGTTCTGAGAGTGCATGTGAGGTGATTAAATAAGCCCAGGACCCCGAGGGCTTTATGTGTGTGGGAAGCATCTTGCTTTTGCTTGCTCAGCATGCATCCCTTTCCTGCTATAATAGCATTCTGATTTTGCCTTGATGCTCTAGTTTGCTCCCAATTTGAATCAAACTTGACTGACAGGTCCAACGTTCCCCTGCAAATGGGAAGATGGTACCCTTGAACCAAACTCAGTCAATCAGAAGCTGTCTCCCTGGAATTTGCATCTTCAGCAAAATAATACAGAATCTGAACAGGACAGATGTCTGTTCTTCCCAGTTAAGATGCCCTGCTAAGACCGCCAGCTAACTTCTACATATTAATCCCTGTACCTTTCCTATCTTTCCTTTTTGAGATTGGTCCTTCATCTTTTTCCTGATTCTTTAAGCGACCCATGTTCTTCCACCATCCCCCTTCTCATGCAATTTTAGCTTGAGTACCCAACTGTAGGCAAGCAAGGAACCCTCACAGTGTAATGTCTACCAAATGCTTACCTAACTAAAAAACAATTATAATGCAATGTATAAAAGTTCTAGGTCTGAGCTTTGACATTCATTTTCTGTAGAAAACTAGTTTGTAGGGTGGTTTATGATTAAATTGAGATTGGTTCAAAGTAACAAATTGAGCACAAAGGTTCAGCACAAATTATCCCCAAACACAGAAAATACATTAACAATATCTTTGTGGGGGAGAACCACGATGGCTATTTCATGACCTACGTTTCATTAGACCTTCACTACATCCTCCAAAGTCCTGGAATTTATGTTGTTAATTAGGTGCCATTTATTTTTGAGTAATGTAACACTTCCCTTGCCATATTCCTTGATTATATACTTAGATATAAAACAATATTTTACTTTAACTATACTGTTAAAGCTGCCACTATGAATTCTCTATTGATATTGATAAACTGGTAACTGTAAAGTCAAGGTCAGCTCTTGACAGTGTTATTGACTTGAGCAAATATTTATGAGAAATCTGATATGCACCAAATTTCCACCAAGGCAGGAGGTCAGTGTGGTGGTAGCTACAGGTAAATAAAAGAAAGTCACCTGGGGCACTTGGGTGGCTCAGTCAGTTCAGTGTCTGACTTTGGCTCCGGTCATGATATCAGCGTCCTGAGATCAGCCCTGGGGGGGCTTCTCGCTTAGTGTTGGGGGGAGTCTGCTTCTCCCTCTCCCTCTCCCCCCACTGGTGCTCACCCTCTCTCACTCTCTTGCTCTAACTCTCAAATAAATAAATAAATAGATAAATAGATAAATAAATAAATAAATAAATAAATAAATAAATAAATAAAATCTTAAAAAAAGAAAGTCGCTTAAGAAGATCCTCCTTAAGCAGGAATAAGAGATGAGATATGACTCACGTATAGCATGGTTTACACTTGATGAACTTATCTCATAATGAGAAGACTGTTAACAGATGTTCAGCACAAGAATATACAAATGACCTATAAAACATGAAAAGATGACCATCCTCACTCCTTAGGAGAGAAAGGTAAATGAAAACTGTACTGAGATATTATTTTCACCTACGGTCCTGGCCAAACAAATTTCACAAATCATGGTAAAGTGTGGAGAAACAGACATTCTCAGACATGGCTTATAGAAAGCTAAATTTATATAATTTGTATAAATTTGTAATTTTGATAGATATGGCCAAACCATGGTTTGGGATCAAAGGATTTTCCCTGTGGGAAAATTGGCAGCATAAACACCTAACAAGCACCAGTACAATGTTGGTGAAATAAATTACAGCATATCCATACAAGGCAACACTTTATAGCTCAAAAAAAGAGAAGAGGCTGTTTATGTACTGTTTTGGAAAAATCTGTTATTATACATTCTATACATGTTATTTTTCCCATAAAAAAGAAAAAAATGAAAATATATATTTGTATTTGCACATGTATGCATAAATAAATTCTCAAAGCATATGCACGAAATTAATAAATAGGTTAAGTAAAGTATGTGGCTGGGGGTGGGGAGACTGAAGTTGTTTTGCTTATTTTTGTTTTTGAAGCAGTAGGAACTAAAATGATGAGAGAGAAGGACTTTCCACTTTCTTATTATTTGAATATCTTATATAAAGAACTAAATAAACTAAATTTTTTTAACAATTACAAATATCTGTGCCCATGAAGTTGACGTGAAGCAGAATTGAAATATGGTGCTGCATGGTTCTTTTTGACATCTGTTGAATCTAGCTATCAGGAAACAGAGGGCCATTTTGAGGGGGGGGCAATCTATATTCTTCAACCTCATCTTGACAAATTCATAAAAGATAAAAACTCTGCTCCAGTCTGTCCCAGGCGAAAAATTCCTTATGATGTTACAAAGGTTTGTATAACACTATAAGCCCTCTTCCTACCACAGAATTGTCAGTAACTTTTCTTATTACCTTCTCTGCTGTGTATGTGTGTGGAAGTATTCCTTCACTTATAGTCATAGCCTGAGCAGAACAACTAGATATCTAAGTAGAGATGTCCAGTATAAAGTTGGTTACACAAATGTAGATTGAGGGGCAAAGCTTTGAATAGGAATATATATTTAGAATTGATCACTGTTTTAATGGTACTTAATTCATTTGGTTGGATGAAATCACAGAATCTGAGTCCCCCCTGAAAAGAGCCTGAAATCAGGACTTACAGGCAAGTAGTTTATTTAAGAGGTGATCTCAGGGAGCCGGATGAAAGACCATGGAGAAGAAAAGAGGGAAGGAAGAAAAGCCAATACAATCATACATTATCACGTCAGTCACTGGCTTAGGCAATCAGAGCTTCATTCCTGTAAAGCTTTCTGGATATTATTTAAAATATTTCATTGTGTTGTCCCACTTATGGGTTGACTGGGAGAGATGCTTATCCATCAGCTCCTGTACTCCAGTGGTTGAGGGTTTATGGAAAGAGTGGAGAGACTTCCTGTCAGAAACTTCCAGGCTGAGCCTGAAGGTCATATCCCTAGCAGGTTCCCACACTGAGGTTAGAAGCCCCAGGACAGGAAGTAAAGATGAGGTGATTGTTGCAGCATGAAATAGCAGATGCCCACACGTTGCTGCAGTCATGGCTGGAATCAGAGGTGAGGCTGAGAGGAAGTGACACAGACCATATGAGAGCTCTGAGAAGTAAGAGATACGAGGACGAACTCTGGAACACTCCAATGATTAGACACTGAGGAGATAAAGAACACAGTATAGGAGACCAAGGAGTAGCCAGACTTGGAGACGGAAAACTATGCTCTATTAAGTATCAGGCCAGGTTAATGAGGGTCTCTGAAGATGCTCAAAAGAGCTCATGTTTAAAAAGGGAACTGTGGGGCACCTGGGTGGCACAGCGGTTAAGCGTCTGCCTTCGGCTCAGGGCGTGATCCCGGCGTTGTGGGATCGAGCCCCACATCAGGCTCCTCCACTATGAGCCTGCTTCTTCCTCTCCCACTCCCCCTGCTTGTGTTCCCTCTCTCGCTGGCTGTCTCTATCTCTGTCAAATAAATAAATAAATAAAATCTAAAAAAAAAATAAAAATAAAAAAAAAATAAAAAGGGAACTGTTTTTTGGGTTTTGTTTTTTGTTTTTGTTTTGAGAATGGAAATGTTAATGTCTACTTGATCAGGAGTCGATGTGATGAATGTTGTGCCAAAGAACATTTTGGATCTAATTTGGAATGCTTTAACAAATGTCTTATTGTTGAGTCAAATAGGAATTGACTTTTACAGTGGTGAACGCAGTCTACGTTGTGCTTTAATAGCCTCATGGTGTGTGCTCATTTTTAACTCAAAATTTGGGGCAGTTGCTTATCACCATTCTAACATTCAGAAAAAGAACAGTGTTCAAAATGTCATTTGCTTAGATGAAGTAATGCAAAACATAATATATAAATTACACAGCCAATAATGTTAGATTTTTCTTCTTTGCATTATTAGTAGAATATCTGTGTCTTTATTTGTCTCCTAGGTGTGTATGCTCTAGAGTGTCATAGTTCTGAGAACCACATGTGACTATTCCGGAATAGGTAGGTAAGCACGTTCCAAAATAGGAAGTAAAGTTGAAAGGCTCGAGGCAACATTTAAGGTCCGGCAGGATTTGTACAGAAATTTCCATTAAAAAAAAAAAAAACACCTAAGAATAAACTTTTTTAAAAAGTGTGCAAAAACTTTATAAGGGGGCACCTGGGTGGTTCAGTTGGTTAAGCGTCTGCCTTCGGCTCTGGTCATGATCTCAACGTCCGGGGGGATTGAGTGCCGTGTTGGGCTCCCTGCTCAGAGGGGAGCCTGTTTCTTCCTCTCTCTCTGCCCCTTCTCCCTAATCATTCTCTCTCTCTCTCTCTCAAATAAATAAATAAAATCTTTAAAAAGGGGCGCCTGGGTGGCTCAGTCGTTAAGCGTCTGCCTTCGGCTTGGGGTATGATCCCAGCGTTCCGGGATCGAGCCCCACATCAGGCTCCTCCGCTATGAGCCTGCTTCTTCCTCTCCCACTCCCCCTGCTTGTGTTCCCTCTCTCGCTGGCTGTCTCTCTCTCTCTGTCAAATAAATAAATAAAATCTTAAAAAAAAAAAATCTTAAAAAAAAAAAACCTTAAGGAAAATTTAAAGGTACTGAGGAAAACAAAAGAACCATGAAATAAAAAAGGAAACATATTTTTTTGGATGAGGTATCAAGCAGCATTCTGACAAGGATCAGAAGACATATTTGAAGAGGTAATTGAAACAAACAAATATGTGTTTAAGGGGAAAAAATTAGAGAGATACAGCACCCTCGGTTTAGCAAGGATGGAAGACATCATCTCCTAGAAGCATGAAGGACTAAGAGGAGGAAGCAGTTGTCTGAAGGCGGATTGTGTAGCAGGAGAGGGCTGTTCAATAAGGGCTTAAGGGATGTAGTCACTGACAGGTGCTGGCTTGAGTAAGAAGAAAGGAGGAGACCGATAACCATACCGCACTCTTTCCTTGACCCACACCCCACATCTTGCCAGCTTCTTCTATTGCCTATATCTATTTGAAATGGCCTCTACCAATTGACATGGTCCAAAAAAGTCAGTCTCCCAGAGCACATAACAGAATAGAGAATGAGGGAGATTGGGTGTGGGGAGATAAATGGAGACTACCATGCTAATAGACTAAATTTTATAAATTAACCACAAGTCTCTCTCTAAATGTAACATAAAGCCAATTAAGACCCATGGATTTTTTAACTTGAACATGATTCTAAAAATTAATCTAGAATAATAAACATACGATCTGAACAGCTTGGCTAATTCTAAAATAAGTGAGTAATGGAGTACAGAGGTTACATGCTGTACAGAATATAAAAGCTATTATGTTGCTACATAATGAAATTAATTGATGCTGGTGGAAGAGCAGGTTGATAAATTAATTTGATAAAATAAATAGTCCAATGATAAATTCAAGAATACATTAAAATAATGGCATCTAAATGGATAGAAAAAAAATTAAAAAATAAATAAATATCACTAAGAAAGCAAAATACAATTATGGAGAAAAACAACACTAGTGTGTATCTTATTCTTCATACTAAAATAGATTAGATATAGATTAAAGATTGAAATATATTAGAAAAATATGAATTTATAAAAAATATATAGATAATAGATAAAATATAAATTAATTGTATGAAAATCTTGACATAAGGAAGAGATTACTCTCTATCTTATCTATCCCAACCCAGCATCTTATATCTAGGACCTTTCTAGGAACATCACATTTCTTCAGTGAACAGGTAGGTAATAGAAGAATCAAAGTCAGAGCACATATGGCAAAATTAAACAAAACTGACCAAAAAAAAAATTTTAATTTCTGTGGAGTCAAAAATCAGCATAAATGTGGCAAAATGCAAATCAATGAGATAGGAAGTTATAATTACAATATATTTGATCTACAAGAAACACTATTTTCGAAGAAAAATAAATAGTCCAATAGGAAAACTGGCAAAGAATTCAAGGAGGAAAAAATAGAAATGATTAAAAAGTAAATTTAAAAACTGAATACTATTAGTAACCAAGGAAGTACAAGTTGCATGTACGATAAAATATGCTTTGATCATTAATATTATATAGTATTATTATTAACGATTAAAAAGATGGACTCTAGTAAGTGTGCGTGAAGGTGGGGAAAAATCTCTCACACATAACCTAGTGAGAACTTAAAAATGTTTAAATTTCATTTTAATGTTTAATTGATGTAATGTCATAACTCTGAAAACTTCTCAAAGATCGGGAATACAAGAGTGCCCGCACTGACCCCTCCTATTCAACATAGTACTAGAAGACCTAACCAGAACAATCAGGCAAGAAAAAGAAATAAAAGGTATCAGAATTCGGGAGAAAAAAAGAAGTGAAATTGTCTCTATTTGCAGATGATGTGATTTTATATAGAGAAAACCCTAAAGACTGAATCAAAAAACCATTAGATACAATGAATGAATTCAGTAATGTCACAGGATACAAAATTAACATACAAAAATTGTAGCATCTCTATACGCTAACAACAAATTTTCTGAAAAAGAAATAAGGATATCAATCCTATTTACAATAGCATCAAAAACAATAAAATATTTAGGAGTAAATTTAACTAAGAAGGTAAAAGATCCCTACTCTGAAAACTACAAGACATTGATGAAAGAAATCAAAGAAAATACAAATACTAATAAGATACAAATTCTGTGTTCATGGACTGAAAGAATTAATATTGTTAAAATATTAATACTACCGAAAGCCATCTAGAGATTCAATGCAATCCCTATCAAGATTCCAATGACATTTTTTACAGAAGTAGAAAAAAACTCTCCTAAAATTTTTATGGAACTTCAAAAGACCCCAAATAACCAAAGGAATCCTGAGAAAGAACAATACAGTAGGCATCACATTTCCGGATTTCAAGCTATACTATAAAACTAAAGTCATTAAAACAATATGGTAGTTGCATAAAAACAGACAAATAGACCAATGAAACAGAATCACAAGCCCAGAAACAAATCCAAGTGTATATGGTCAACTAATGTTTGACAGAGGAGCCAGGAATACTCAATGAAGAAAAGACAGTGTCTTCAATAAATGGCGCCAGAGATAATTGTATATTCACATATGAAAGAATGAAGCTGGACCCATAACCATACTACTCACAAAAATTAAGGTGAAATACATTCAAGACTTAAGTGTAAGACCTGAAACCATGAAACTCCCAGAAGAAAACATAGGAACAGGGGCGCCTGGGTGGCTCAGTCAGTTAAGTGTCTGCCTTGACGTGGGGCTCCCTTTGGCTCAGGTCATGATCCCAGGGTCCTGGGATCAAGTCCGGCTTTGGGCTCCCTGTTCAGTGGGGAGCCTGCACCTCCCTCTGCCTGCTACTCTCCTTGCTTGTTCTCTCTCTATATTGAATAATATTATTCAACTATAAAAAAAAAGAATGAAATCTTGCCATTTGTGACAACACGGATGGAACTTGAAGGCATTATGCTAAGTGAAATAAGTCAGACAGAGGAACAAATACCATATGATCTCACTTATATGTGGACTCTAAAGATAAAAAAAAGTTTCCATAAGGTAATCTGGCAATTTATCCTAAGTAATTATGAATAAGTGTGAAGTTATGACTATTAGCTAAATTTGGAATTTCTATAAATGTAATGAGATCATTTGACATTCGTTAAGTAATATATATCTGTACGATGTACTTCTGTACAATTGAAGATAATATAGTTAGAGGCAGATTTATGTCACAGAAAATGTTCATGAATTTGTGAGTTGAAAAGGCAAGTGAACAGAAGAACATCTCTTCAGACCATAAAGCAGATCAGATATTCTCACAATTCTTGCAATGACCTGCTTTTTAACCAAATAAACACACAGTGATATTTAAAATGCATTGTTGAAGTCACAAGGATGACAAGGACCCAAACAGACAAATGTTTAATATGAGTGGTGGGCACTGCTTGTGAATGGAGCCTCTTGGAGCTGCACTGACCTGAAATCTACATGACAGTTCACGGTGCACGGGCGGTACGGAGAGTAGGGAATATCTGGGGCAAGACCTCAGCCAAAGAGCTGGAGCCCTGACTGCTTATAACCAGGTGCAGAAGTGATCACCAGGCCTTGAGTGTGTGCAGTGTAAGCATCTATATGAAACCAAATTCCAGGTAGGGCTATACAGTCACTGAAAGGGCAAGCTAAGAAAAAATTCACTGTCCCCCAAAGAGACCCAGTGAGGAAACAAGGTGAACGGATAAATAAATTTGGAACAGTCATACAAGCGTATGTGAGGCACGAAAAATGAGTCATCTTTAGCTACACGTACTAGACAGTACACTGCTTCAAGGGAAGAGTAACCACAAATGCTTAATAGTTCTTACCCTTGGCGTGAGAGACAGAAAACAGACTGGGAAGGTCCGCGCAGAGGATGTCAACAATATTGGTAAAGTTTTACTTTTTTTCAGTGAGGTGGTAGATCCGTAAGTGAATATTTTATTATTATTCTTATATCCTTATATATCTTATATATGAATATATTATTTACATCTCCATCTCTATGCATAAAATGTTTTATTTAACATTTAAAATTACGTGTGTGTGTGTGTGTGTGTGTGTATGTGTGTGTGAGAGAGAGAGAAGGTATGTGAGGTGGAAAGGGAATGTGGACATACACTCTCTCAGAGAAAACAGATATTTTATAGTAAAGAGCATTTAAAACGTTACATCTGGAGAACGTGATTTGGGATATTTTTTTCTTTTTTTGTGTCTATCTCTGTTGTTGTATTATTTATAGTGAGTACATGTAATCTTTAAAATAATTTTAAAAGATCTGACAAAACATTTACTGTCAAATCTTAACATTATAGTAGTTTTGAATTCTTAAAACATTTTAATTGCTTAAAAAACCTTTCCAAATATTCAAATGTATGTGAGATTTATTGACTGGCTTAAAGTAAAATGATAATTGGAGAATCCATTAGACTGGATCCTGTGTTTCTTAGTAACATGGAAAACTTCCAATATAATGAAATTAGAGAAAAAGGAATTAGGAAAAATTATAGATGAAAAGAATCTAAGTTGAAATAATATTTATAGCTCCATAACCAAACTCTCATTCACTAGCTATTGATCCAATTACATCAATTGACTCAGATATTTAAAAAAATATTTAATTTGATGAGTGGAAATTTTGTGAACTTTCTCTAGAAAATGCCTTGTGAACAAGAAGGGGACTTTTTGATAAGCCTTGTTCTGTCACTTCTCTCCAAACCACACTATGCTCAAACAAAGACTATAGGATCAACGATAATACGTAACTTGTATATTGTCTCTATACCATCCATCAGCCTTTCTTCATTTCTTTTTTTTTTAAGATTTTATTTATTAATTTGACAGAGAGACAGCCAGCGAGAGAGGGAACACAAGCAGGGGGAGTGGGAGAGAAAGAAGCAGGCTCCCAGCTGAACAGGGAGCCCAATGCGGGGATTGATTCCAGGACCCTGGGATCACGCCCTGAGCCGAAGGCAGACGCTTAACGACTGAGCCACCCAGGTGCCCCAGCCTTTCCTCATTTCTGCAAGTGGTTCTGAATTTCCACACAGCTCCATAAAATGCAAGTCTATGCAAGGAAGCACTTAGGCTAGCATACATACTGTAAAAACCTTCAGATGAGAAACCAAGAATATATTTATTTTTTATGGCACAACTCAGCTGCATTCAACATTCTATAGATAAAATGCAGATAAAAAGCATATGAAAATCCACATTCAACACTTTTTAATCTGAAGCTTTTAACTCGGTCTATATATTTGTATATAATAAGAGTGCATATAACCAGAGTGCTTTAATAATTGTTTAAAGATACACATTCTAGCTGAAAGTTCTAAGTATATACATTTCAGTTATATATATTTATATTATTTATTTAAGCTATATATAAACATATATATATGTATGTATGTATAAATATATATAAGCTTTTACGTTCATAACTGAGTTGCAAGAAAATTAGGAATAGTTCCAGGGACAACAGCTTGGGTAGAACTGCAATCTTCTGTGGCAAAGCAGGGAGCAAAGCACAGTTCCAGTAGAGGGAGCATGATGTTGGTCTTAGTAAGCAATGACAGGGGGTTTCACGCCTGCCCAAGAAAAAGAGATAAGGCTTCCTCTGGTACGTGGGCAGCAGAGATTGAGACCTGCACAAACTTCCAATTTCCTTGAATTAGTTGAAACTTCAAAATTGCAAATTAATCGTGAAATTTCTCATGAATTGATTAAAATAGAAAACCTCGTGTTCAGAATTACAATGAGTTCCAAGTTTCTGTTTTCTTTCTTAAAAAAATAAGAAAAGAAACAAAAGCTCAAGTAAATATGTCAAAAGAACAAGACTTGATAAGCCTGGATGGTGAGTGTATGGGGGTTCAGTTTTATTATTTTCCATAAATTTTTGAAAGCTTGCAATATTTCTTTTTTTTTTCTTTTTTTTTAATTATATTAGTCACCATACAGTACATCCCTGGTTTTTGATGTAAAGTTCGATGATTCATTAGTTGCGTATAACACCCAGTGCACCACGCAATACGTGCCCTCCTTACTACCCATCACCAGCCTATCCCATTCCCCCAACCCCCACCCCCGAAGCCCTCAGTTTGTTTCTCAGAGTCCATAGTCTCTCATGGAAAGCTTGCAATATTTCTTAAAAAGAAAAAAAAAAACTACCTCTAGTCATTTTCTTACCAAGCAAAAATACACAATGCTTTTTTTGCAAGGCATCAGCTCTAGCCGTTGTTTGTGAAGCCCAGTTACTCTCTGAGAAGTGGAAAGTATTTACTGCAATGAACACTTTAATAAAGCAGCTTTGACACAGTAAGAGGCAACATCCACTCACGATCATGTTTCATTTTGATCATCCCTCGGTGAGTCTGACGTTCACTTCATGTAAACAAGTGACAATCTCATTGGGTCGCTGTGAGATTCAATTTGAAAAAGGTACTTGGTACACCCTAATGTCCTAAAGTCACATCACACAGCATAGAATCACACACCCTGTCAGACACCCCAGGTTCTTCTGTTTTTTATGCCACTTAAAAGCTCTACGATCTCAGGCAATTTGTTTGATTTCCTGGTGCCTCAATTTCGTAAACTTAAAGCAAAATTTAATAGAAAATCTGCTTGACACACATTTTTATGAAAATTAAATTAGATAGCTATGTACAAACTCAAAGCTTAGTGACCAAGACAGTCTTAGCATTCCCCTCAACTTGACTAAACTTAGCCTTCTTCCTGACTCTAGCTTCCAACTTCCCTCTTTTTAAAGTGTTTACTTTAGACAACTTCCTGTTGTAAATTCTTCCTCTGCCCCTTTGAGATGTGGTAAATCTTTTCCCAACTTCTTGACAGTTTTACAACCCAGGATTATTCTTCTCAAGAATTTAGGAGCCATTGTTTAGAACTGTGATTGTTGAAGAAGATACCACCCTTATCTCCCAGTCTCATGGTATGGTAGGAGCTTAACTTCAAAAGCAACAATTAGCTAACATAAGTGGCCAATCACCCTCTTATATCAGCCAGTACTTTCCCACTAGCTCACCTCAGCAGAGGTGGGTTCAATTCCTTGAATTGCAATGTTCTTGAATAAAGTGTTTCTTGCCTGTTAAATTTGTCCAATGTAAATTTTCTTTGACACTAGTACATAGTAAAAATAACAAAAAATAATAAGTTGTTATTATTGGTGTGAAATATTAAGTGATACAAACTTTTTAATAAACCATTATTATAAACCTTTGTTATAAAACGTTAACATTTATGGTCATTGCTTTATATGCTGTTGTTTATAAAAGAAGAGCTTTCTAGATTGGATTGGCTAAGGGTGATATATGTCAGTTCTTCAGTTTTAATAAACTTATTTCAAAATGAAAAGAAGGATGGTGAAGGAATATTTTTCAGGCTTAGAGTGTTACTTAATTCTCTGATTTAGAATCTCAGTACTAAGAACATGAAGCACATACTAGGTACATTTTCTGGAAATTTTCATTGTTTGAGAAAATAAATAAAAATGGCTACAAGCAAACTGGAAGGAAAACAGGATGAAGAGCACAGTTTAAAAGGTGGATCTAGTGTTGTAATTTAATAGTTCATCTTTTTTAAAAAATATTTATTTATTTATTTATTTATTTATTTATATGAAAGAGAGAGAAAAGGGGGAGGGGCAGAAGGTAGAGCAAGAGTAGAGAGAGAATCTCAAGCAGACTCCCTGCTGAGCACGGATTCCCAACTTGGGCCTCTATCTCAGGACCCTGAGATCATGACCTGACCCGAAATCAGAGTTCGGATGCTTAGGTCTGCCTTGGTGGCTCAGTTGGTTAAGTGCCGACTTCACCAACTCTGGAGATTAGAGATTCTCTGCCTCTCTCTCTGCTCACTCACTTTCTCTCTTTCTCTCTCTCTAAAATAGATAGATGATAGATGATGATAGATAGATAGATGATAGATAGATAGATGATAGGTAGATAGATAGATAGATAGATAGATAGATGATAGGTAGATAGATAGATAGATAGATAGATAGATAGATAGATAGATGTAGATAGATAGATGATAGATAGATAGATAGATAGATAGATAGATAGATAGATGATAGATAGATGATAGATCGATGATAGATAGATGTAGATAGATAGATAGATAGATGATAGATAGATAGATAGATAGATAGATGTAGATAGATAGATAGATAGATAGATAGATAGATAGATAGATGATAGAAAAAATCTTTAAAAAATAAAAAAAGGGTCATATGCTTAACTGACTCAGCCACCCAATAGGTGCCCCTTAATAATTCAACTTTAAGAGTAAATTACCCTTGTGATTAAACCTCAAATCCCTCCTTTTCTTGCCATACTTTATCACTGGGACTTAACACCCCCACAGGACTTTTTACCCACTTCCTATCCATTTTTGTACATTGTCTTTCGTCCCCCATCAGAATGTAAACTTTCCAAAAATTCTGTTCTTCTAACCTCCAAATTTTGTACACCTAGCTCTGAGTCTTCCATATAATGGAAAATTATTATATATTTATTAAATATATATTTAAAGAAATGAAAAATAAAAGTTTGCTGGATGCTCAACTGAAAAACACCACCACCACTATGATTGTCAGTGAAGAACAAGAAAACTGCATACAATGTTGGGCCATCCCCAGCAACTCCTCATATGTCCTCAATACAAAAGGCAACTGTTCAAATATCACAGGGTTTTAGGTTCATTATGCCAACCTTGCCAACAGACACTGCCTTACAGGCTGAGGAGAATATGAGCAGAAGGTTGATTTAGGAAAGAGGCAAGGCAAATTACCCTCATTATTGATTTCTTCCTTTTAGAGTGTATGACTGCAGAAGATGCTTGCATTACAATGTATTGTTTCTAATTAATGCAAAGTATCTATTTTCCCGTCTATTTCTATGCTAATTTGTAAGTGCAGAGGTATTAACTAATCAGAGCAGTACTAAAACATTTGAACACGACAGCAGAGGAATACTTTGCAAAATTTAACAGTCATATTGCTATTATATTTTGGGGCATGTGTGTGTATGTGTGCATTTGTGTGTCCCGATGTAACATAAATAAAACAAATAATGATTTTTGTCTTTTACATTGGCAACTAGATAGATAGTGAATACTGGAATGGCAAGTGTTTCTATTTTGCAGATATATGTAATACTTACATTTTCATAAAATTAAATAGAAAAATTCAGCTTTATTTGGTACTCAAATTCTAATAGAAAATTTTTAATATTTGAGAAGAAAATGACAACAATTTTAATATTATAATAATTTTTATTTACATATTTGATAAAACATATATTTAAATGTAGCCCTTGACTACTTTTTGTTGGTCTTTTAGATCATTGAGAATGATCTTCAAAGAGACAATTGGTTTAAATTTTGAAAACTGTGATCGATTAAAGTAAAGCTACTGCTGATGAACATGGTCGATATACAATTTGAGAACAGGGCTTTACTAATTGTTTATTTAGTGAAGATTGAATTACTGGTCACACAAGGAAAACAAACAAGAAATTATTCTCATCGAATTCAGAACTCAACCAGCTCAGTTGAAATCTCTGCAATGCCAAATTCTTTGCTAAATGAACATTTAACTACTGACCAAAATAATGAAATAAAACAGGAATTATTTATATCAAGTTCACAACTCCAGAGCAACCATTACAACTACATCCTGCTCCTCAGAAAAGGGAAAAAATTTCATTCATGAAATCCACAAGTTGAAAAAACAACATGAAACCTCTGGAGTTTTACTTGTTTATTTGATGATGATCCAAGAAAAGAGCTTCCATGTCCTAGTGACAATCTAATTATTTTCCTATTAAATCAAATCAATGGTTTCCCATTAGATAAACATGGAAGGAAATTTACTATTTTAAAGTTACTCCAAAATCATTTCAAAAGGAGAAAGAAACTATCGAAATTGGCTTTTACATTCTTAGTTCAAAATTCCAAGTTCGAAACTCAAAGGCACAGGCATGTGGCAGAGGGTACAGCCTTTAAGTTTGATATGGTTTACAATACTTCTATTTTACAGGGATGAAGGCAGAATCAGAAAGTTCAGACAATCTGTCTTAGGTGTGAACAAAGAACAATTGCTTTCAGATAAAGAAGTATATATTTAAGCCCAATATTAATTTTTTCTCCCCTAGCTGCCATTAACCAGTTGTCTCTTACTGACTCAACGAAAAGATACCTGCAACATGCATTTTATTAAAATAAATCTTTAAGATCTGTGTTTTTAATGTTCATGGGTCTTTACAACAGTAATGTCATGGAAAGACTATTTTATTTAAATACAGAAAACCTGACTTTGAGGTTCTGACTTGCAACTTAGCTACCGGCAAGAACTCGGTTAAATAATGTTACTTTTAAAACTACACACATTTTATAAAAGGAAATGCAGAATCTGCCTAATGTTTATCAAAACTAAACTGTTTCTGTTTGGGGAATGGTTTCTAGGTATGATTCCTGCCCCTCTCAAAAAAAATTTTTAAACCCAAATAATATAACAATTGTTCTATCTTAGATAATTTTGGAAATGCTGGGCTAAGCAAGGTTTAATGGGGAGGGGGGAGTGGCTGTTATTTTAATATCTGGAGCTTACAAAATCATCCTGAACACCATGAACTTCTGATAAGGCTATGACATGAAGCTTTCTTTCCAACTGTTTCACTGAGAATCTTTTCTGCCTGAAGCATACGGGAGAGAATCTCTAAGAACACAAGATTTAGAAATTACTATGTAAGGAAAGGGGCGCCTGGGTGGCTCAGTCCTTAAGCGTCTGCCTTTGGCTCAGGGCCTGATCCCAGGGTCCTGGGATCGAACCCCACATCAGGCTCCCTGCTCTGCTGGGAGCCTGCTTCTTCCTCTCCCACTCCCCCTGCTTGCGTTCCCTCTCTCGCTGGCTGTCTCTCTCTCTGTCAAATAAATAAATAAAATCTTTTAAAAAAAATTACTATGTAAGGAAAAAGCACAGGTTTGGCAGACAGAACAGAGTGTGAGGGTTGGTCTGCCACTTACCACAACTTCACTAATTCATTCAGTCACTTTGAGTCCGCTTCCTTGATTACAAAACAGAAAATAATGTCAGTTCCATAGTGTTGATGTGAGATTAAGTGAGATAATATAGGTGTGGCAGGCTGAATGAGGCCAGCTCCCCACCCCTCTGGAGAGGTCCACATCCTAATCCGCAGAACCTGTGAATATGGTACCTTGCACAGAAAAAGGGACTTTACAGATACGATTAAGTTAGGGATCTTGAGATGGGGAGATTATCTTGGTTTATTGATGTGGACCCAATGTAATCGCAAAGAGGAAAGCAGAAGAGTCAGAGAAAAGCAATATGACAGGGGAAGCAGAGAGAGAGATTGGAAGATACAGAAGTGCTGACTTAGAATATAGTAAGGGCCGAGAGCCAAGGAATCCAGGTGGCCTCTGGGAGATGGACAAGGCAAGGAAATGGACTTTCCTTGCTCACTAGAGCCTCCAGAAGGGACTCAGCCCTGCCAATACCTTGATTTCAGGACTTCTGATCACTACAGCTCTGAGATAACATATGTGTGCTGATATAAGACACTGAACAGGTGGTAATTTGCTCTAGCAGCGATAGAAACCTGAAACAAAGGTGAATCTCCCTTCACAGGGCTAATGTGAAATGAGGAATAATCACGTCTACTTTGAAGAGTTCTAGTGAGTGTCAAATGTAATCACATATATGAGAAATCTTTGTAACTCATGAAGTGCTAAATAAACGTTAGCTCTTACCGCATAGCTCAGGAAACTTGTTTCTCCATAGTGGGGCCCACTTGACTTTAAAATGTCAACGATCAACGATCAACAACTTGGAGAAGTAGATAAGTTATTGACAATAAAGCACCTTAGCAGCATGGAGCGACCTAGAGGGTCCTCTTGCTTTCGACGTGTACAGACCACAAATGTGTAACAAAGAGCATAGGCACAGAGACCCAAGGTTATTCTAGACTGGGAAACCAGAGGCAGGCCTGATTAGGTGAAAGTACTCACTGTGCTGAAAGCAGAATAAACATGTGTTCATGCCCAACTCTTTCTTCAGACCTGCGTGTTCTCAGCCACCTGGAAAATAATTGTATTCTGGAAGCAGACAACTCAACAATTATCAGTCAAAGCATGAACTCATGCTGCCAGCAACGGCCTACACCTTAAGTAAATGCCGTTCTATGCTGTTTACTATAAAATGGAATTTCTAGAATTTAAAATCCTTTTGAATTGCCTGTACAGCTGAAATGTTTCGGTATTTAATGAAATAACTTTTAGGATAATTGCTTGTCCTTAAATACATGAGGCTCTCAAATACCAAAAAATGTTTCATTTGGAAAAAAAGAAAAATCTGTTACCTTCCAGTCTGTTTTTTTTTTTTTAATGTACGAGTTCTTACAATTTTAATAAAAAAGATACCAATAACTGGAGAACTCTTATATGGTTATTTTATTAGAATCGATTCTGCTAAATTTTACCTGGTTCCAGGGAACAGAATCAAGGATCTTTAGATTGCAAGTTGGTTTTTTAATCCTGACCTCATTTTCAGAGACATTGAGTTGATTTCACAGAAATAACCTAGCAAATGTTCCTTCTAAGACAGTTAAGAAAAGATGCTTCCATGTTCTCCTTCCCAGTTTTTCTTCTCCCTCATAAATCAGAATATCAGAAATAAGGAAGATACCACAGGAGAGAAGGCATTAGATGGTACATTTTTACATTAGATGGTACAGAAGCACTTTCAGTGAATGTAATTTAAAAGTAATTTTAAAAGTTTACTTCTAATGAATTAAATAGTTTACAGTAAGAGAAATAGAGAAGTTTATTGCTATAAGTCATTACCTTCCATTTTCTTCGCTCAAATGTTACTAATTTTGTTCAATTTCTAGGATATGGTTTTAACCCACATGGTTTATTTCTTTCTGATAGCTTTGAAAATAAATCTAATGTCATTCCCAAGCTATATAGAAGACCACTCAGAATTTTTTCAGATTAAATTCAGACTTAGACTGAAAGGATTCTTAATTTCATATATCTCTGTTTTATAAGGTTTTCAGTTACCTCCAAATCAATCCTATCAACAAAATGGTACCAGAGGATATAAGACCAAAGTTATAATTGAAACATGAAGTTTAAATATCTACATCCAATATTTCTCATTTTTCTTTATTCATCTTTCCCAAAATTCAAGGTCTATGTCTCATGATATATGATGCAATCCAGACAATAGTTTAGCATAAGATAGTAATAGGTTTACAAAACACTAGTTCACAACATCACTGAACAACTAAAAACAATGTATTCCCTATATCTACTTCATCGTTTGAAGAAAGTCAATGGACGAAGAAACAATAAAGGAAACTGGGATCATATTGTTGACACCAACACTCTGCAAACCAAATCAACATCTGACACAGGTGTTCAGATACTCCTGATCTTTCAAAGTGTTTAGAGCTCCATTTCCCACGCATTTCTGGCAACACCAAAAGTTTACCCCCAGCTACTAAGCAACTGACAATTTTATTTCTACATTTTCATAATAAACCTGAAAGTCCAATCTCTTACTACTGAAAATATTTTTCATGGTTCTTTCAGGTTGATCTCAGGACCAAACTAGGCTTCAAAAATTGTAAAACTTACCCCAGTAAGGATTTATTAAACCAAGTTCTCGGAAACTTGAATCAGTGTCAAAATCAAACCTTTTCATAAAAATATCTTACAAGAACTCTTCCACACATTCGGGACACAACCACTTGAGCAAACAATGACAGTATTTAATATATGTTAGCATGTACTAAACTAACAGAAATCCCCTGGGTAATAAAATCTAAGATAAGAAATACATCTTTTACTAATGTTCTAGATAGAAGACCTCTTGGAATGCTCAAGTAGGTTGACTTGTGGTGAAAATTATCATCTTCAAAGACACTTTCTTAAGTCTTAAAGACATTAGAAGACAATGTAAGTTGCTGCTCTTATTTTGACTGGGAAAATGACTCTTGATCTCCTAGAAATGAAATGGCTTCTACTGAGGGGTTTATTATTAGATACCATGGCTGACCTGAAATGATAATGCCCATAAACAAAATACTTCTCATAATTAATAGAGATTTTGATTCTGATGGTTGTGTCCTGGTATATTTGTCAAACTGTGTTTGACCATGGTTGCAAATTTTAAGTATTATGCTATTTGTGTAAAATATCTGTGATTTTATATCTTGCTGTCTTTGAATTGATCATTTCTCTGATCCTCCATTACAAAATGAAAAATAATGGAAAGGAAATGTTTGTCCATGTTGTATGCTCATAAGCAATAGAATTAATTTGGGCGTCTCCAGAATGAGATTTTATTATGACATTATGGCCCTCTTTGGGCAAACCCACCTCAATTTCGTACATTGTAAAATTAAGAAAAATGTCTTCATCACATCTTGATGTGCCCAGGTCAGGGCAGAAAAAGCAAGCTCAGGTTGGGGATGGGGACTCAGATAGAGGATTCATAGCATTAAAAATTATTTCCATCATCAACTTATTCTCATTTTTCTTTGTTTCTCTTTACTCTCTTTATCAAAAGGGACACATTTTCTTAAGACAAAATGAGCAGCTTTTCCATTTTCTGTGTAACACAAAATCCACTACAGAAGGCAATATGTTATCTTAATAAAAATAATTCATCAGAAAAGGCAAACAATACTAATATGGGGCGCCCGGGTGGTTCAGTCGGTTAAACGTCTGCCTTCCGCTCAGGTCATGATGCCAGGGGTTCTGGGATCGAGCCCCAGGTCTGGTTCCCCCCTCAGCAGGGGGCCTACTTCTCCCTCTCCCCCTGCTTGTGTGTTCTCTCTCTCTCTCAGTCAAATAAATAAATAATTTTTTAAAAAAATATTAATATTATGACCATTTATTCATAAACAGAAGATAAAGGGCCTAACAATTGCTTCAGAACAATTCTTAAAATGCTATTTGAGAAATAATGGACATACAGTAAATTTCACATTTTTAATTGTACAATTTGATCAATGGTAACATATGTATATATTTGTGAAACCATCACAACCAAGATAACATACATTACCATTATTCCCCAATGCTTTTTTTTAAATTCATCCGCAAACAACCAATGACTATAGATATATTAATATGATCTAAGATATCAATACATTAGTTTGTATTTTTTAAGATGCATATAAATGGAATTGTATCTTGTCTACATTTTGGAGAGGGATAAATCTAGTTCCTTTTACTCCAAATAATGATTTTTTTTGGTTCCATGAAAACTTCATATCAAAGGTTTTTCCTTTTATGGCTAATAGTCTGTCGTGTGAATATACCACAGCTCATTTATCCATACACTTATTAATGGATATTAAATTGTTTCTATGAACATTCATGTACAATTCCTTTATACATATGGTTTTTATTTCTCTAACAAGTTGATATTTAAAGGAATACATTGTTTTTCATTAAACTGAAGCCCTCTTGGTTGCAATCTCTCATTCCATTTAACTCCCTCACTTCTCGAAGGTGACAAATACAAGGTTTGTTCTGTATCTGGTCTAATATTTTGTAATTTTTCTATGAATATGTATTTAAAAAGTAATATAATTGGTTCTTAAAAAAAATTTAAGCCTTTAATTTTGTAGGGCAATTTTAGGTTTACAGCAAAATTGAGACGGAGGTATGGAGATTTCCCTTATACCCCTGTCCCCACACATGCATTGCCTCCTTCATTGTCAACATCCATATCAGAGTGGTATGTTTGTTACAGTTGATGACTGAGGAACTTACATTGACACATTATAATCACCAAAAGTCCATAGTTCACATTAGGGTTCATTATTGGTGTTGTACATTCTTTGGGTTTAGACTAATGTGTAATATGTATACATCATTACAGTACCATACAGAGTATTTTCACTGCCCTAAAATTCCTCTGTGCTTTCATCTATTCATCCCTCCCTGCTGCTAACCCGTGGCACCATTCCACTGACTTTTTTTTTCTTTGTTTTACTATTTCAACAGTTTTACCTTTCCCATAATGTCATATAGTTGGAGTCATAGAGTACGTAGCCTTTTCAGATTGGCTTCTCTCATTTAGTGATATGCATTTGACATTTCTGAATGTCTTTTTGTAGCTCAATAGCTCATTTCTTTTTAGTGCCTAATAATAGCTCATTGTCTAGATGTGCCATGGTTTATTTGTCTATTCACCTTCTGAAGGACATCTTGGTTGCTTCCAAGTGTTAGCGATTATGAATAAAGCAGCTGTAAATATCCAAGTACAGGTTTTTGTACAGACATATGTTTTCTGCTCCTTTGGATAAATACCATGGAACACAATTGCTGCATTGTCTAGTAATAATATATTTAGTTTTGTAAGAAACTGCCAAACCATTTTCCAAAGTGGCTGTCCATTTTGCATTCCCACCAGCAGTGAATGTGAGTTCCTATTGCCCCCATCACCAGCATTTGGTGTTGCCAGTGTTCTGAGTTTCTAGCTTTTGGAATATTTTTGGTCTACATAAATTACACCAGATAGTGTACTGTCACTTACTCTATATAAAGTAACTTTATTAACTCAACAATATTTTGAGATGTTTCCATGTTCATATGTATTAATCCAGCCATCACTACTCAAGGTGTAGAAAACAGAATAGCGGCATCAGCATCTTCTAGGAGCTTATCAGAAATGCAGAATCTCCGACTCCACCCCAGAACTTCTGAATCAGAATATATGTTTTAACAAGAACCCCAGGTGATATGTATGCTCAATAAAATTTCAAAAGGAATTATATAGCTTACTTATTTTATTAAAGCAGAGAAAGAACGTTATAAAAATATGTCACAATTTATTTCTCAGTTCTCCCACTGGTGGGCATTTGAATAGTTACCACTATTTTTGTTATAAAAAATGTTAGCACTTATCTTTCCCCGTATTTCCTTGTTCACTCATGTGAGCCTATTCTTAGGAAGTACCAGAAATAAAATTGTTCCTTGGATAGATGGAAGCATGTTCAACTTTACCAGGTGTTACAGAATTGCTCCTTAGAGAATTATGTTGGTTTAGAAGCCACCAAAAATTTGTGTTTCCAACTCCATACATCCTGGCAAACACTTGGTATTATCAGACTCTTAAATATTTTATCATTCAGATCAGTATGAAAGATATCACTGTTGCCTTATTTCTTATTTACCTCATTAGTGAAGTGGAGCAGTTTTCCTATATTTATTGCCCAATCTTTTTCTTCCTTAGGTGCATTGTCCATATATTTTATTGGGCTGTTCATCAGTTTTTTTACTTATTTGCAGAAATTCTTCATATCCTCTGGATACTGATCCTTTGTGACTTAAATACAATATTTAGTCCCAGTCTATATGGGATGTTTTATCCTTATTTATGGTGTCTTTGGCGATACCTAAAGATTAGTGCTAATTTTAATGTGGGTTCACTCAGCAATCTTTTCCTTTATGGTTTGAATTCCCAAAGTAATTAAAATATTCTGCTATGCTCTTTCCTAAGCATGTCAGTGCTTTCTTGTCACATAGAACTCTTCCTTTCATCTGGAATTATTTTTGTGTATATGAGGCAGTAATCTAGGCTTTTCCTTCAAGATGGATGAATGGATAGGTGAATGAAAACCAGGCAGCTTGTTCCCGCTCATCTATAAAGTTACCTCTGACATATTTCAAGTTGTCATATATGTATCACTTTATATATTTTTATTTGCCTCATGACCTAATTATTTATCTTTGTAGTAATATCCAGCAGTCTAAGCTGTTATAATTATTACAATAAAATTGGACACCTCAAAAGCCAAATAATCTCACTTGGTTCCTATTCATTAAAACCATATTAACTCTTTTGCTAATATTTTGCTTTTCTATATGCCCTTTAGGATCAACTTGTACTTGAAAAGAGAACAAAGATAATGTTCAAAGGAACGTTGGTTAAATTGGCAACAAACTTTATCAGCAGCAAGAGATGTTGATTTCAATTGCCCTGAAGGCATGAAATCCTATCCATCTATTAGTACAAAGGAATAAAACTTTAAAGTGCTGAGGGAAGATTATTGTAATTCTAGACTATTATATCTAGACAAATATCACTTATTGTAGGGGGAAATTAGCATACTTCAATATATTTAAATGCTACAAGAATTTAGTAACCACAGATTTTTACTAAAAGAACAATCAAAAGATTCCCTCCAACAAGAAGAAAACTCAGGGTACAAGGAGGAAAATACTCATCGAGAATAGAAATTGTTTTTTGTTAAGTGGGTTGGTTTAATTAATTCAAGAAAATGAACTCAGATATAACTCAAGGTGTCATATGACCAAAAGAAAAAAGGGAAGAATGGGTATTGGGGATATTAGCAAACTCAGACTTTACTGGAAGTCTTTGAACTTACTTGTATTTTTCTAGTTTGGTTATTTCGAATCTGGGGATGTATATCTTTCTTCAATTTTGGCAAATTTTTTTTAAAGATTCTATTATTTCTGTTAGAGAGAGAGAGAGAGAAGGGGGAGGAGCAGAGAGAGAGGGACAAGCAGACACTGCACCAAGCACAGAGCCAGATGCGGAGGTCAATCCCAGGAACCGAAGATTATGACCTGAGCCAAAATCGAGTCAGATGCTTAACCGACTGAGACATCCAGGTGCCCCTTGGCAAATTCTTTGAATATTGTTTCTTTTTTTTTTTTTAATTTTTTTTATTATATTATGTTAGTCACCATACAGTACATCCCTGGTTTTTGATGTAAAGTTCGATGATTCATTAGTTGCGTATAACACCCAGTGCACCATGCAATACGTGCCCTCCTTACTATTTCATTCTTCACAAACTTCTCCTTCTGTAAATTCCACTAGACATATGTAGTTTTCTTTCATGTTTCATTTATTCTGTCTTCTCTAACTTTATTTTCCATGTTGCATTCTGTGTAAATTCCTCAGTATTTTTCAACTGTGTTCACTCCAGACATAGTCTACTTTTTCAGGTCTCCTTTTTTAAATTCAGTTGGTTTCTTTTCTTATTAGTCTGCTCTTGATTAATATCTTTCTTTTTTTAAGTTATAATTTTTCCAAAAGACTCTATTTCTTCCTTTATCTTCTCAAAGATCTCAAGCATACCTTTCTGATATTGAATTTATAGGTTCATATTGAGTACAGACTTTTGATTTCTATGGAAATGGATCAGGAAAGGGTCTTAAATTATTGGCTGGAGGAGTATTGGGATTCAGTCACTGGGCCAACAGCAGATTAACTCACATCATACCTGAAATCCTTTCACAACTTCTAACCATCATTAACATCCAGTTTGATACAAACCCTAGTCCCAAGCACATTTTGTTGTTGCTTTTAAGCCTTTTTTTTTTTCCCCACTGCCTTGAAGGTATTGGACCCTGGCCACATATGCCAGTTTCTGGAATCTGGCAAGTTTGTTGCCTTTCAAATCTGTGATGGTTGTCTCTGTTCTCTCTCTGTTCTAGTGAAAACTGAGATGTTTATTTTATTTGGAAGTAGCTTTATCTTTTAATAAGGAAGGCTCAAAACATACCAGAATATTTCACTTGACGAGAAGTCTCATATTGCATTTGCTCACATGAGTGACTGTACACCTGAGATAACTTGATTGGTCCCTACTCACCCACACCCCACACACATCTGCACAAGCTTGCCAGCAATGCCTTGCAATCGCTTTAAAGAAACTTCTTTGGATGCCTCATTTTGGAAATGCTCTTCTCCACGATGCTGCAGTAAATTCTGTTAAAATTCCAGGACTACCTCAGTCTTCCCATTCCCATGTGGATTAAGAAGAATTCTACCTCAGGGTCCCTCAGAGAGTCTCCCAGATGCCCCACAGAGCGATCTCTGTTGCCTCCTCATGGACTCTCTATATCTTTGCTACCTGAATTTGTATTACATAGTAATTTCACCATCAGATCAACACTGATTTTAATCTGGACTCTTTCGTGAGATAGTTGGCAAATTATTTTATTTTGTTGAACTTCAGGTTTCTAATAGGTTGAAATGAAAATTATAATATAACACATGGTCCTCATATGAAGATTAGAGATAGTGAACACCTGAGGTGATCAGAAATGAAAAATACCTATTGCTGTTGTTTTCACTATTATTACAGTGAAATATATACTTCGCCTCTCCCCTAAAGACTCACCCCTCACCTCTGGCGTGGTGTAATTTCTCTACAGTCAGAACTTGACTGCTTGGTGCAGGCAGAGTGTCCCTCCCTAGCTAAGCAGCTCATATGCCTCTATTTCTATTTTTTTGTTAAGATTTTACTTACTTATTTGAGAGAGAAACAGAGAGAGCCTAGGCGGGGGGAGAAGCAGAGGAAGAGGGAGAGGGACAAGCAGACTAACACTGAGAGCAGAGCATGACGGGCTGGATCCCAGGACCCCAAGATCACTACCTGAGCTGAAGTCAGCCATTTAACCCACCGAGCCACCCAGGCACCCCTCTATTATTTTAAGTAAGCAGCATTATAGGATAAGCTTTAAAAAATTAAACAGAGAATATCAAAACTTCCAAACACATGTCAGTTGAAGTTTCTCCATAGATTTTATGGATTCTTCCCAGAAAATGTCATGAACTTAAACATCTAGTTTCATTTTCCATAAGCATTTTATCTTCGGTAGATAACAATAAACCCAGGTTGCATAGGTGGAGTTTGTCAAAGTTAGTCATAGAGAAGGAAATGGAATCTTTAGAACTCTGTTGCTAACTTCGATTTCATCTTCCAATTTGCTTACCTTTCTCAAAGTGCAGTCATTGGAAAGAAATTGTTTTCATTTATAAAAAGAAAAATTGAGTTGTTAAGCTTTTGAGGAAGTAGCAGCAGCAATTCCGAGCCTGTGGCTTAGAACGGCAAAACTTACAAAACTTTACTTGTATATCTTCATGGACAGAGACCCAAACGATACTGCTGTAATAAATGAGGGCATCTGGATTTTTCAGGTCTCAACGCACTAGTATATCTGGACTGGCTGAAAGTATTAGACCTGAATGTCAGGAGGAAGTATACAATGTAACTCCGATAAACAATGGGAGGGAGAATGGAATGGGCAAAAGAAAATGTTGCAATTTTCCTATGGACTCTGAGAAACAAACTGAGGGCCTCAGAGGGGAGGGGGGTGGGGGAATGGGATGGGCTGGTGATGGGTAGTAAGGAGGGCACGTATTGCATGGAGCACTGGGTGTTATACGCAACTAATGAATCATCGAACTTTACATCAAAAACCAGGGATGTACTGTATGGTGACTAACATAATATAATAAAAAAAGACTATTATAATAAAAAAATCAATTAATATTAAAAAAAAAGAAAATGTTGCAATTTTAAAAGAGAAAGCCTTGCAAAATTTATACCATCCTGAAAAACAGTTAAAAGAGTCATCATTTATCATAAATCTTTATCTTTGCAGTTTATTTCCTGATTCACATTTTTTGGTAGAGTGTTACATGTTGGGGTTTGTTGTTTTCTTTTTTTTCTAACTTTCAAATTGATGCTGAACACAAAATTGCAAAAAAATGAAAGTCTCAAGGGGGTATCACTGTTGATTGAATGGGCATTGAAATGATAATAAAGTCACAAGACACAGCTCTATGCCCACAAATTTGATAGCTTAGATGAAATAGGCCAATTCCTTAAAGGATGAAAACTACCAAAATCCACCTAAAGATAAACTGAAACCTGAATAACTGTTATTGAAACTGGATCAAAAATTAAATATTTCAACAAAAGAAAACACCAGGCCCAGATGGTTTCACTGGAATATTCTTCCAAACATTTCACATTTTAAGCCTGTAGTCTGTGTTAGATACTGCGTGCCTGATCTCAGCCTCAGGATTATCTTAATAAGGAGGTATTCTTATCCCCAGTTACAGCTGGGTCTCACTCAGAAGTCTGAAGTATTGTCCTGTTTCCAATCTTCTACTAGGTTTTTGTCTTATGAGCTGCAGTTTCTCATCTTTTTTTGACTCTTTATGCCTTTCCTAGTTTTTCAGTACCAGAAACTCATATGCTTCCTATCTCCAACACCAGAACCCCAGATAGTTCCTGCTGATCTCTTATTGAATGTTGCGTTTCCCTTTACCTCTTCTTGGATTAGCCATAGATGTATTTGTGTGTGTGTATGTGTGATCATATCATTGTGAGAAATTTTCTTGTCAGTTAACATATATGTGAAAGGTATTACTATTTTCTAAAAGCACCATTTTAGAACAGTTTATTACAACCTAGTGAAATGTACATAGTTAAATATATATTTTATTTTGCTGCCTACATTTGTGTAGGAATACTTAGCTTCAATTCAGTCCTTGCTACAATGTATAATCTTGTAAAGTAGCATTTACTTCCACTTAGTCAATGGAGCTAGAATTTCTGAAATTTTTGATTGTATAATCTTCCATTTTGGCTCTATGCAAGTAGGAAAAAAACAGAAACTTTTATTCAACCCAGCAATATCCACAAATATCCACAAGAATCATAAAAAATGTACATAAGCAAATCTCTAAGCCTCAATCTGCCTTTCACCTTCCTGAGAATGACTTTTGTTTCGTTCAGAGTGCTAGACCGGAAAACATAACCTTGAATATATTCAATGTGATATCTCTCCTACTTTCAAATGAATTGTGAGCATTTTCAGTTGCCTCTTCCTGAGCCATTTTACATTTCTACGATTAATCATCTAAGCTGAGCACGATTGGCCCCACCCTCAGCTTTGATACAAAGTTCTGATTGGCCTGAAATTATCCCACTGTTACCAGATAAGGATCTGACACATAACAGAGACCTAAGGCAATCAGTGAATGACAATCCCCCTGACCTGTGGCAACTGAGAAGGAGTATGCACTCTCCCCACCTTAATTAGAGTGAAGCTCAGGACTTTTATTCAAAAGTTTATATTCTTCTGGAATCAAACAGTGTTCAGGTATAAAGCAAGGAACCACTGTAGACATTTTGCTAACATCATGGAAGCTAGGATGAGGATGATGTCAATACAGAGATGAGATCATGGCCCAGAAAATTGCAAAAAACTGGAACAACAGGGTTGTTCAAACTGAGTCTCAAGCTTTCCCAGAGAATTACATTATCGCACAAATTCCCATTCATGTTCCAAACATTTGAACTATTAGTTTTCTATTACTGCAACTGAAAACATTCTAACTGATGTAGACTATTAAGAGTTAGGCACAAAGAACTGTGCTAAGAGCAAGGGGGTGGAGGGGGGTGGAGCAGGGAGGGGCTTAACCCCTGTACTCAAAAGCCCAGAGACCACTAGGGAAAATAATATATTAAAACAATTCTTGCAATGGATCCGTCTTGTACCTAAGAACACTTCCTAAAATGCACCTAAGTTTGTTGTTGAGTTTGCCTTGATCTTAGAAAACTCACAAATAAAGTTTTTCAACCACAGAATGGATAGTGAACAGAATGAAGTAGAAGAAACACTGTAGTATCATTGTGACTTTTATTTAATAAGCAGGAGATAAGGGAAGGGAAGAGATAAATGCTTTCAGCTAAGGAGTTGATCATTCATTCATTCATTCATTCAATAAGATGCTGAAAGCAGACACATACAGCTTCCAAATAAATGTAAAATTGCTGCAAATGATAGTTTTATTGGGTAGATAAAAGAACACTTAGCCTACTCATTGAGGTGATGGAATACTTCCCAAGAAAGTGTCAGGTGAACTGGGATCTATGGAATGCACATAGCAGAACTCATCTAGCAAAGACCTGTAGCATGTTTGAGTGTTGTACCATCATTTTGCCAGAACCTTGAGGTCTGCTTACACATACATGTGTGTGTGCATTAACATGCACAAAAAAATTGTGAAGTTTTACCAAAAAATCATGCTTATTAAATTAAATTTAGATGTTCATGTGTTTTGAATTTAAGAAAACACTGCAATCTCAGTCTTCAAAGTCTCAGTCGCTGAAACTAGGTCGCTTGTGGCTGTCCCCAAACCATTATTCCTAAACCATAATTTGACCACATTTGGCTAATATTAGAATATGACAGGCTCAATATTCATATGCACATGTCTATGTGTAATGACATTTTGAGATAATTGTTGATGTTCTTTTTCAGGTCCCAATGAGACTGGGCTTGAATTATACCTTTAAGGTTTCCTTTCCAAATTACAACTTTTCACATATAGAGAGTCCCCAAAGCAGAAGCAATATAAAAGGAAATAAATTCATTCATTCCTCAAACCTTTAGAGAATAATTACCATCTCTTAATAAAGAAATTTTTCTCATTATAAAAGTAGTACATTTACATTGTAAGAATTTTAAAAATATAGAGAGCACACAAGAATATACACGCCATCCATAATTCTACCATCCAGAGATTTCAACAGTCATATTTTGCTTATTTATTAATATTTGGTTGATAAATTTCCAGTTTCTGCACCCGTCTATCTACCCGATCGTGTTGTGCGTACTATTTTGCAAACCACTTCTCTCCCACTCTCCTTGTAACTAAATATTCTTCCACAACATTAAAAAAGTCCATATGAATTAAATTATATATCCCAAATTGAAAACAACCACTAAAAAATATACTATGAGGCCATATCATTATTGTTTTGGGTTTTTTAGATGAATAAAACATTTTATTTTATCACCTAACTTAAAAACAGTATTTGGACTTAAATGTATGTCATTGAATTGCAAATTCAAAGAAGCAGCTTCAACTCTGATACACATGTATTTTATATGTGGTGACCAGGAAGTAGTAGTTGCCACTATTTTATGCTGTTAATACCAGTTCCTGTGTTAATGTTGACCTCTGCTTGTCTTTCCTTGGAAACCATCAGAGAGTTTACACTGACTAGAAATGAGGAAAATAAAGCCATAAGAATATCACTTGAAAAAGTGTCATCCTTAGGAGAACCAGCACGGATTCAACATGTCACACTGCCGATACCACTGCTGAAAACACTGCAGACTTCACTGCTATCCTACACCTGTGTCTGGGAACCAATGAAAAAGAACAACTTAAAAGTTATTCTTCAAGAAAGGACACAGACTTTTCAATAAATTATGTCAAGAATCCATTGATTATGACATTCCATGAATACTGGTAAGAAAATAGCAAAATCCAAATAATTCAAAACTCAAACACCAAATTATTACTGAAGTTTCTTAGCAAAGTTACATTTAAAATTTGTATTAAATTTTGGGGTGCCTGGGTGGCACAGTCGTTAAGCGTCTGCCTTCAGCTCAGGGCGTGATCCCAGCGTTCTGGGATCGAGTCCCACATCAGGCTCCTCCACTGGGAGCCTGCTTCTTCCTCTCCCACTCCCTCTGCTTGTGTTCCCTCTCTCGCTGTCTGTCTCTCTGTCATATAAATAAATAAAATCTTTAAAAAAAATTTTTTTTTATTAAATTTTATCTTCTCTATTCACTGCTGTAAGCCACAGAGACAGTGCTTGGCACCTAGTAAGCACTCAATAACCATTTATTGATTAAGGCTAAAAATGAATTTGGAGTTTTTTCCAGAACCTCTCCTATCTATGGCTCTGAAGATATTAATATTTTAGGAAAAATTCTTGATTACTTCACAGACTTCTTTTTTTTTCTCTATCCTTTATTTTTTTCCTTCAAACACTATGCCTGTGGGACTAGAAGCAATACACTTGAAAGCCATCAATAATCAAAGTACAGGTTTCCATACAAACCCAAAACAAAATGCTTTCATATTTTTTTCTTATGCAGAGATACAACAACAGATCCAAATTTACTTAAAAGGATAAATGCTGTTCCAATGATTATATGTTCATTTTATGTGCAAAATATATAATGAGAATTCAAAGTCTCACTTGTTTTCAGCTGCGAACTTATTTTAAGTTTTGGAATTTCTATTTTTTTTTTTTTCTTAACTATCCCAATTGCTACAGTCGTAAAAAAGTGTTTTGTTGGGGCACTTGGGTGGCTCAGTCAGTTAAGCATCTGCCTTCGGCTCAGGTCATGATCCCAGGATCCTGGGATCGAGCCCCGTGTCAGGCTCCTGTTTGTTCAGTGGGGAGCCTGCTTCTCCCTCTGCTGCTCCCCCTTCTTGTGCTTTCTCTCTGAAATAAATAAACAAAATCTTTTTTAAAAAGTGTTTTGTTATTTTTATTATTGTATTTGTTATTATTACATGATTACTTAAGAATTATATTTGGTTATCTTTAAATGCTTAATTGATATGTGTCAAATTCATCTATCGAGCAATAACCAAAAGTAAACAACATCAATTAACAAATAATATTTTAAATCCTATTTTATGACATTTATATTTGTGCTACCAAGTAACATACATATGTACAAAGGAAATGCTAGAACATTTTCATTAAAAATGACAGTTGCTTATCAAGAATTATAAAATTATCACCAGAACTTTCTGGAATCAGTCTCACTCCAGTTTGTGTCTTGGTCTATTTATTGTGTTTAAAACTGAGCTTCTGTTTTTATACCCTTGGAAAATATTTGTATGTAGAAATCAATACTTTAAATTCTCCTGGAGCACCTGTTTAAAAAGGCTTTCTCCTTGCAGTAGAATAAGCAGTAAAGTTCTGCTGGATGAATATTGAGTACCAGGAGCCGAAGAGAGCCTGTGGGTGAGTTCAGAAACAGGGTCACTCTTAGAATACTCCAGAACTATTTGTCTCTGTGGGAGGTGGTAATAAATCAAAGACACAAATAACTAATTAGAAATGGGACTGTGAATCCTGACTCACATTACCATGAATAATCAGTAATCTTTATATTTTACTTCATTTTTTTTTTTTTTTTGCCTATTATATTTCTGACAGGGTTATTTTTGAAAAATAGCATGGAAGGTTGAATTGAAAGATTTACAAGGAATGGCTTAGGAAGCTAAAGACACCCTTGATAAAAGACAAGCAAGTTGTCACAATTGCTACCTACCCAAACACCAAAATGGATATGTTATACATAACCTCAAAAAAATTTAACCAAACATTTAATAGTTTCTTAGAGCTACTTATAGAAAAATAAGACCTGCCCCTCTACAGATAATTCAGAGTAATCATACCCAGTCTTCTCACCCTTCCCTGAGTATGTCCTTCACATTCTAACATCTCGCCGATGCTTAAGATATTTTATCTGTCTGGGGGCGCCTGGGTGGCTCAGTCGTTAAGCGTCTGCCTTCAGCTCAGGGCGTGATTCCAGAGTCCTGGGATCAAGCCCCGCATTGGGCTCCTCCACTAGGATCCTGCTTCTCCCTCACCCACTCCCCCTGCCTGTGTTCCCTCTCTCGCTGTCTCTCTCTCTCTGTCAAATAAATAAATAAAATCTTTAAAAAATATATTTTATCTGTCTGGAAAATCCTTTCGTGTGTAGTCTAAAGAAACACAGCACACATGGACTTCACTGGAAGCCCACTCCCCCAGTCAGAAGTATTCTCTTCTCTCTCCCTTGGTGATTCGTGTCCTGTTTTGTTGTTCTCATTGTTTTTAAATTCCTATATAAAAGCATTGACCCCAACCCACCTTAAATAAGCCTTCTTTCTAAGCACCTACTGGCCACTGATTTCGATCCTATGAAATTCAATAAAATTATTCCCTGAACACTAAAACTGGCAGTAAGATGAGAAAATGTGAAGAAAGCTCAGGCTCCATGTAGATTAGGGAATCATGGGAGAAGGGATGCAGCGTCTTCTTAGGTTTTAAGCAACATTGGATTAAACTTTAAATCAAGCAGAAAGAGGAGATCACATAGTAATTTCAAATATATTGGAGCACAACTTCTTTATATACAAATATAAATACCTATTAGGTTAGTCTTCATGAAAAGCGGAAGACTGCTGATGTTGACTAATCTGCAGAGGAACACAAATTTAGACAACAGTTCTTGATTTTGATTCCAAAGTCCCTCTGGGAATCTAATGAAATTAAAATAAGTCTATACATGTACAAACTCTCTCTTTCTCTCTTTCACCATCTCTGTTTCTGTCTCCTTCTCTCTCTCTCTCAACACACACACACACACACACACACACACACACACACACACACCTTATCCTATAATTTCAGACAATTTACAGTCACTAAATCCCGGCCAAAACCCAGTTTTAGGCAGTGCCTTTAAACATCATGAGCCACCATGTAAAGACCACAGAGTCTCCCACTTGTTTTCTTACTCATTATTAGAAAATGACTTTGTATAATAGTGTGGTAATATCGAAAAACATTTATGAGGGTAGAGGGATTACGTGTATATAACCAAATATGACAAACAACATTTTTTAACTGACGATTCAAGAAAATAGACATTATATTCCAAAGCAAGGCGCAGAATTTATGGTAAATGTTTGGACATCTAGTTTTGAGACACAGATCTCTCACACTCCTTGAAGGTATAAAGGAATCAGGGATTAGAGATCAGAGGAGGATTTTGAAGAGCATTTCATTTTAGAGAGCTGCAGGTGTGGGATGCTTCCTTAAGTTAATGAAAGGGCTTCGCTAAGGTCATTTAGAGCTTATTATCACTCCTTTGCAATTTAGGGGTAACGTGGAGGAAGTACTCATTCTAATTTGTGCGGAAAATCTAAAAGGGTGGTTAACCATTTTAATGTTAGAATACAATAGTTGTTGTTGCAATGGACATCCAGTACTCCTAGTTCTTGTTGAGCTAATGCATAAATATTTTCTACAGATAAAACGTGAGCCACATGCAAAAAAGGGCTTGTCTTGAGACTTTTCCAACAAGACCACATCGAGAAGCAAACAGACTCCTGTAATAAGAAGCTGGAGTTTCACCTGATGCTCAGGAGTTGAGGAAGGAGGACATGATCAACAGAAAAAGAGACACATTCAGCCTCACCAAAGAAATTGCAAGGTGAGAGATATCCAACATTGGGAGAGACTCCAAAAGTCTCACAAAAACATTCATGAAAGTCAGTTTTGAACACCCGCCATATTTAAGGAGTGTCGATGTTAGAGTGCCATCAAAGCATGAGTCTCTTAGAATTCTCCCCTCCCCTTGCCTGTCTCTCTACCCACATGCTCCAACTCTGAAAGAGTCAGGTTTCTCAATAACAAAATCTTATTAAGTAACAACAAAGAAAAATAATTTTTAAGTTATAATAATAGTTATTTTATAAATAACTATTTGTAGTTATTTAACTAACTTAGTTATATTAAGCTATACTATTTTATAAATAACTATAATAATAGTTATTTTAGTTAGAAACTTCGTTTCAAAATTCCTGACTATATTACGAAAATAATACACCAAAGGGGTGCCTGGGTGGCTCAGTGGGTTAAGCAGCTGCCTTCAGCTCATGTCATGATCTCAGCGTCCTCAGATTAAGCCCCACATCAGGCGCCCTGTTCAGCCAGGAGTCTGCTCTGCCCCCCACCCCACTTCTGGGCTCTCACGCTCTCTCTCTCAAATAAACAAAGTAAAATCATTAAAAAAAAAATACGTCATGATCATTTGCAGTATAATCCAGAACTGCAAGAATAATTCAACATTTTTAAAAATCTAGCAAAGTAATATACCTCACCAATGAAAAAAGGAAGAAAAATTAAAATAGTCCTCTTATTAGGAGTCAAAATGTATTTAATGAAAATTAATACCTGTTTATGAATAAAAGCTAGAAACTAGAAATATAAGGGAGGTTATTTAACTTGATAAAACCTATAAAATCCCTTCAGAAAACATTTTGCTTATAGAAAGACTATAAAAGGTCAGAAACAAGAATAGGTTTCCGGGGTGCCTGGGTGGCTCAGTCGTTAAGCGTCTGCCTTCGGCTCAGGGTGTGATCCCGGCGTTCTGGGATCGAGTCCTACATCGGGCTCCTCCGCTGGGAGCCTGCTTCTTTCTCTCCCACTCCCCCTGCTTGTGTTCCCTCTCTCGCTGTCTGTCTCTCTGTCACATAAATAAATAAAATCTTTAAAAAAGAATAGGTTACCTCCCCATACACTTCACCTCAGAACAGAAGGTTCTGGCCAATGCGATAAGAGGGCAGGAAAAAATACCTAAGGACTGAAGATCTATTCATGTGCTCAGTAGGTCATTATTTATGTATTAAACCCAAGATAATCAAAAGAAATTACAATGAGGTTATAATCAGAGTCAGAAGTTTGCTATATGTATCAATGTGCAAAATCAAGAGCGTTCTCTATATTGTCAGCATTAAATGATGGTTACTTTTATGTATCAACTTGCCCAGGCTATACTATCCAAATATTTAATCAAACACTAATCTAGGTACTGCTGTGAAGATATTTTGTAAATCTGGTTAACATCCACGTTCAAGTAAAGGTTTCAAGTAAAGATTACCCTCAATAATATGGTGGGTCTCATTCAATCAGTTGAAGACTCTAAGAGAAGAAGCTGAGGTTTCCCTCCAAAGAAATTTTACCTCAGGACAGCAGCATTAACACCTGCCTGAGTTTCTAGCTTGCTGGCCTTCCCTATGGATTTCAGGCTTCCCAGCTTCCACAAGCATGTAAGCCAATCTCAAATAAATAAGTAAATGAGTAAGTAAATAAATAAATTCTGTTCATTCTGTTTCTCTAGAACACTTTGACTAATACAGCAAATGAGATAGAAAATGTGATACATTTTACAATGATAAGAAAATCTGTATTTTTATCTAGGAACTAACGTTATAAAAATGAGTAAGGTCGACATGAAGAAAAATTTAAACTCTCCCAAAAGACATAAAAGAAGTGATATAACATGTCAATGGGTGGGATTTCTTAATATTTTAAATGTTATTTCTTCTTAATTAATTTGTCAATGCAATTACAACTTTAATCTCAGCCAGAATTTTAGGGAAATGTGAAAAATTCATTCTAAAATGAATTTGAAAGAATAAAAGTTACAAATAGCTAAGAAAAATTTGAAAAATAATAATATGGAAAAGCCATCCGACCAGATATGAACACATATTAGAAAGCCACTGGTGTCCAATCTATACAGTTCTTGTATAAGAAATGACAAATAGGTCAACAGAATCAGGCGGGATCCCTAAACGGTCATATGAATGTGATGAAACATGGTTAGGGCATCACAAGGGAGAGCAGAAAGAACAGGTTATACATTAGATAATCGTGGGGAGAGTGGTTCAGCATAAGAAGAAAAGAATCAGAAGATTTACTGTAACATAATCTATGCAAATATAAAACATTTTAAAGGAAATTTTAGAAGCTTGTTTTGGGAGATGGAGCTGGGAAAGCATTTCTTAGACAACACTCCAAAAGCCTAATTTCCGGGGCTAATTTAAATTTATGAATAGCATGTTTAGTTAACACAGCAAGGCATTTTAGTAAGTGACTTTTATAACTTAACCCCACATAAAAATAAAAGTTGATAGAATTGTATGCAATTAATCTGTAAAAGTAGAATTAAAACTTCTGTTTTTGAAATTTGAGGACCTAAATGATCCTCAAAGCCCGGCGGTGAGCTGAGATTCAGAAATCAATGCTTTGGTGCTCAGGAACCTTCTGGATCTCACCAAACCCCTTATCCAATTTTATCCATTCTTGGGAATGACTCCGATATGACTCCCTTTCCCCTTGTCAGGACAAGTTCTAGGTGTGGAAGTAGAGGTCACATATTCTGTTTTAAATCCCTCCTCAATTTTCTAAACCTTCTCAGATGTGATGTTTCAATTAAACTGGGCCAACACAGGAGTCGACTGGGGAAATGTTCACAGGTCCTCAGAGAAGTAGCCACATATCAGCATAAAAAGAATTAGACTGATGATCAGACGACTCAGGTTCCAGAGCCATCTCTTCCATTTACCAGCCTTGTGACCTTAGAGAAGACACTCGAAGGGGTCTACATATGGGTAAGAATATGATGAATTGCTTCCAGGGTCCCTAAATAGTCCGGAGAACTATTATTCTACCATTATCCGGTGACTCCAATGTGGGAATTATAAATCATGGAAGCCCAAAGTGGAGAGTGTTTGGAAGTGTGCCCTAGGGACTTCCTCAAACTGCAATACAGGGTTAATCACCTCCTCCCTCTATAACAATAGCTAGCCCTATCCTCCACACAGGAGGAAAGTTTCTGTATCTTTTAGGGTTCTTTGGTTGTAGACAACAGGAAAAAAAATGGCTAAATGAAGCAACATAATAAAAAGAACTAATTAGAAACAAAGGCGGTAGTCATAGAGTTATGGGATTTCTTTTCCTTTGGTGCCCACGGTTCTTGGTCACACTGCTTCGAAGAATGAAGAGGTAAACCAGAAAAAGAGTGGTGGACAGCAAAGCATAGTTTATTGAGTGATAGTAGAGTTTATTGAGCAATAGAACAAAGCCCCCCAGAGAGGGAGGAAACCCGAGAAGGCTGCTACCAAAGTTTCTAAGTCTATGGATTTTTATGGGCTTGTTGGCAGGCTGTTTTAATCTGATTAACCCTTCATGCGCCTGTCACCCACTCAGGTTTTTGTCATCTCCCTAGCACCTGGGAAAGGGGGGGGGGTTCCATCCAGGGTGCTGTAAAATCCTTTTAAGGGTGGTTTCCCTCTTGTCCCTTTCTTCCAACTATCCTTTATTAATAGATTTGACAAAACAGCTGGTAAACCAGTCTTCTCAACGGACAGTAACCAGACAATATCTTGGGACAGTGAGAACAGAGACGAAGAGAGAAGGTCCCACAACACCAGATGAAGAATTCTGCACCAACTGCTTCCTCGCCTGGTTTCTCCCCTACTGGAAAGAGACGCTGATTGGCCTAGCAAAGGTGCACACTTACCCCTCTGGGCCAGGGGAGATCATGGCATCTTGACTGAAATGCTGGACCAGGCTGCTGACAAAAATAGAGGAAGTTCCTTTCCGCGAAAGGGAATCAGAACACAGCTACCAGGCAGAGGAATGCATGCTGGGCAAGCAAAAACAGCACATCTCACAACAATCAACAGAGCCCTCTGATCATAGGGACTATCACCCTCTGAACCTTTGCTCATACTGGAAGCCACTTACTGTCAGACCTAAAGAAACAGTGGGAATCATGGCTGCTCTGAGGCTCATCCTCGTCTGAAATGATCGTTTAGTCGTTTGGACTCTTCATTGTTCTTATTTTTATTTGTCTCTCTTTAAATAAAGAATCTAGGCATATACGTACTTTTTTTTTTTTTTTATGAATGACTCAAAGAAATGGTAATATGTTTAAAAAGCTTGCCTTTAGTTCCGGAATCGAGCCCCACATCGGGCCCCTCCGCTGGGAGCCTGCTTCTTCCTCTCCCACTCCCCTGCTGTGTTCCCTCTCTCGCTGGCTGTCTCTCTGTCACATAAATAAATAAAAAATCTTTTAAATAAATAAATAAATAAATTAATTAATTAATTAATAGCTTACCTTTTTCCCAGGGAAATTCAGTCTCGGTGATTTATTATCCACGGTTTTAAATAGATAGAGAATAAGAGGTTTACCTAAAAGAAAGAAAGTCATCATGGTCATGGTCGTAACAAGTAGAAAATCCCTCATAGATGTGACTCTGTTTTCTTGTGACAAAATCCTTTTCCAGAATTGAAGACCTGCCATACTGGCAAGAAACGTGATTGGAAGGATACAGAGCTATTCTGCCATTGCAATGAGAAAAGATCTGGAGGCTGCATAAGACAATTGTGCAAACTGTGCCCTAATGTGTCTCCTCTCAAATATGTACTTGGCTTTGCTGTAATAACTTGAAATTTGATTATAAGAATTACTGGATATTACACGCTGGGTTTTATTCCTGTGGTTTCTTGGGGACTTAATTCCCATTTAATTTGGGCTACTTGATTACTTTTTTTAAAATGGGACCAAAATGTGGCCATGGGATGAAGAAGATTTCATCCCATGGTCTTATCCACTGGTAAACTCTGCATCCACTTGACCCCACTGAGAATGCTGCCCGGGAAACCCCCAACCTATATCTGCTCTTCGTTCCTATGGTACTGGTGGTTTTCTTTGAAGAAGTCCATTTCACTCATACTTGAGAAATAAGGGGAAGCCCAGCCCCAGAACAGACTGTTACTGATAACCGCTATCGAAGAGCTGCTTGTACCCATGGAGGTACATCCCCACCGACCGAATCCTCTTCCTAATTTTCACACCAGTCTATGCCATTGTTAGCAATGAAGACAAAGAGGAATTAGAAAAAAATATCTAGCTTAATTAAATAGAGGATTTGAAAGTTGATTTTTCATGTGTTAATATGAAGATTCTATCTGGAGTTTAAATCTGGTCTGATTTTTAAAATACATAAGGACACATGAATAAAATATCTTATAAACACTGAGTCTTTTTGAAAGCAAATTCTACTAGCTCTGTGATCTTTGGTATATCATTTAAATGTCTTTTAGCCTGGGTTTTAACTGTAAACTACCTACCTTACCCATCTCAGAGGTCAAGTTGAAATAATGAATGTGAAAATACTAAAGCCAAAGTAAGTAAAACGGAATTATTTCTGTGATGCTAGCCTGACGTAATATAAATAACACAGACATTGTAGTTAGTAGATCTTGGTCCAGTTTAAGACTCTGTACTTAATTTTGTACTTATTTTGGTAGTTTTGATTGCAAAAACTAGCCATAAATACTACAGAAATCATTAACACAGGTTTATAGTCAGACAGAGTTTCAAGCATGGATTCTGCCACCTCATAACATTTTTTATTAGACAAGTACTTTTTCCTCTTCAAGAGTCAGTTTTCTCTCTAATGAGAATAATGTTCCCGACCAACAGAAATATTAAACTTAACCCATATACCCAAAAAAAGGAAAGAGGAAATCATAGCTGAGACATGGAAGCAAACTAAGTGTCTGTCAATAAAGGAATGGATGAAAAAGATTGGGTGTATATACGATAGAATATTACTCAGCCATAAAAAAGAATGAAATCCTGCCATTTGCAACAACATGGATAAACCTAGAGGATATTATGCTAAATGAAATAAAAAAAGACAAATACTGTGTAATTTCACTTGGATGTGGAATCTAAAACAAAACAAAACAAAAAACAAAACACCAAACCAAACGGAAACAGATTCACAGATACAGAAAATAACTATTGGTTACCAGAGTGGCAGTTGGGGGACAGGAGAAATAGATGAAGGTGATTAAGAAATAAAAACTTCCAGTTATAAAATAAATAAGTCATGGGGATATAATGGACAACATAGGGAATATAGTCAATAATGTGGTAATAACTCTCTGGTGACAGATGGTAACTAGACTTATCATAGGGATTATTTCATAATGTATAAAATACTGAGTTGCTGTGATGTGAACCTGAAACTGATAGGACACCGTATGTCAATTAAACTTCAATTTTTATGTTTTTAAAGACTTTATTTATTTGTCAGAGAGAGAAAGAGCACAAGCAGGGGGAGCGGCAGGCAGAGGGAGAAGCAGGCTCCCCGCTGAGCATGGAGCCCGATGCGGGGCTCGACCCCAGGACCCTGGGATCATGTCCTGAGCTGAAGGCAGACGCTTAACTGACCGAGCCACCCAGGCATCCCTATACTTCATTTTTTTTTTAAATAGAAGAAAGTAAAAAGGAAGAAGAAGGTAAAGCAGTGTCAGATGCAGAAGGAGCTGATAAAATTTACAAGGTGGAGAGAAAGTACACAAAAAGGTAACAGTGACTACACGTTCTAAAAAACAAAAAATAAGCAGGTGCTTTAAATGCGCATGAGAATTTTGCTCAGCATTAAAAACAAAAACAAAAGCCTCACATCTAGACAAGCTATAAAGGCGACTTTAGAAATCGAAACCAGTAAACACCATGACATTTTGCAAGGACATCAAAATGGGTCAGTATATTTTATCACCACATAGTCGGAAATAAGCCACAAGAAAATGTGTGGATGAGATGTTCCGCAGCCTACGCGACCGGCAAGATCAAGTATAAACATGTCGACGTGCTGTATTCCCAGGATCACATGCCTTTTTTTCACAGGAAGTTTCCAGTGGGCTTTTCTTGAGGCTCAGATAACATGTACTTAACCAGTTTCTAAGCTTTAGATTCCGTAACAGAGCCTGGAGATGGCACAAGAAAGCACAAGAAAAGCAAACTTTTGAAATTAAAGCCACCTGCAGTGAAATAACTGAAGTGCTTTCTCTGGTAGCTATGTTAAAATATTTATGGGGCAAGTATTTCAGAACAAAGCTGAGTAATATATGTGAGGTGCGTTCTGTGGAAAATATTTCATTTTAACTTGTCCTTTTTTTTCGAAGAAGAATTGAAGCCATAAGTCATATTCGATCCAAGTTATAAATAAATCAGCTCTGCACATTTGAGTGGAAAAGATGTATAATTTTTAAAAATAAAGCTAGACCGTATGCTAATGACAGTGGTGATGATATAGCGAGGTTATAGGAAGGACACAAATGAGGAAGTGCCCGGGTCCAGCCCCACATCCGGGCATCACGGAAACCAGAGCGTATTTGTGAAGAATCCAGGGCAATCTAGAGATGTCAGGCACGGAGGCGCATATTTTCACGCCCATGCCCACCACCAGCGTGGCTCCGTTACTGCTGGGTATTTGCTTATTTCTGACTTGTTATCACTGTCTTCTAGTACTATTCTCTTTTCTTCATCTTGACTTTTGTTTGACCCATAAATGTCCTCCCTGTGATTTTGCCTTGCCGGATAGAGCCCATGAGGCCCCGCTCTATCTCAAGGCCTCCTTCCGTCTTCAATTTCTACACCAGCAACTCTGTTTCCCAATTCACCTCCCCAGGAGAGGTGATGTGATTTTTCCTGCTCACCTTCTCACATCGGTCCACGGCGCAGATGTCTAGCTGGTCCGCAGGTCCTATGCCCACATTTTGCCCAGTCAGCTGCTAACAGGAATGTCACATGGCCTTCACAGCAGGGAATTTGGATGAGAAAGTTTCGCTTACAAGGATCATGCCCTGGTACATAATAAGAGCTCTCTCAAAGAGGATGGAAGTCTGAGTGAGTCATTTAGCATCCTGAAGCTTTCCGTGCTAATCTCACAAGATTCTTGTGGTCATCATACAAGATAATTTATGTGAAAGCCATTTGAAATTTCTAAAGTAAGTAATATATGTGATATGAATGTGCATAAATTTAATTTTTTAATCATTTAGCTCTGTGTAGTAATGATTCGCTTGTGGTCAGTCCTCAGTGATAAGGTGCTTGCCAAAGATTCTCTCAAATATGCCAATAGTCTGAGGTTAGAATTTCTTAACTTAATTCAGCTGAGACAGAAATTTCTGTGATTCTCTTCAGTACGTACTGAACTACATTTAGCTGCGGTCCTTCGCTGAACACTGCCTAGATTGAGGAGTACCCCACAGAATGCCTTTCCACAAAAGGATTAAAATCTTGTCTTGAAAATATCTTTCTAGGGTTCCAATAATCACTTATCAATTGTTGACTTCCAAAAGACACCAACTAAGGCCCTATCCTCAAGGTCTGACCATTTCAAAGGGCTGAAAAATGAAGCACAGGATGCTTTAAAATATAAAAATCAGTAACTATTGTGGGGTGTGTGTGTGTGTGTGTGAGAGAGAGAGAGAGAGAGAGAGAAAGTGTTCAGCCAAGGATACAGTCCCCCTCACTTCCCTTACCACACTCACTTCTGACAACAAAAGCAAGTCTGGAAGATTCCCATAGTTACCCTCATTTCCAATAATTCTCCAGAAGGATTCACAGAGCTCACTGAAAGCTTATGTTTACAGTGATGGTTTCTTATGGGGAAAGGAGGCAAATTAAAATCATCCAAGGGAAAGAATACATAGGGCAGAGTCCAGGACAGGTACCAAATACAGAGCTTCTGTTGTCCTCGTTCCATGAGCAAGGACATAGTACTCTCCCAGCATGACAATGTGATTGGAGTACTGTCAACCAGGGAAGCCCGCCTGATCATTGCTGTCAGGAGTTGGATCACAAACGCCGGGCACTCGATCTTCAGTTGCCACGCTCCCCCACCCAAAGAGCAGGCTGATATCTTCAGTTTCCAGTTCCTATTGGAGGCAAAACTAACACCATGTAACCCAAAGTTCCCATCATAAGACCACGTCATTAGATTGCTAGCAGTCAAAGTCTCCAGTCCAACAAAGACACTCCTAACAGGCAGGAAATTGTAAGGACTTCGAAGTTGCTTCTCAACAGAGAGGGCAAAAGCCAGACCTCTCCTTGAGGAAGATTAATTCTTCACTACATAAGTGTAATAAGTGAGATTTAACTCAATCAGAATTATAATAAAAGGACCCTTAGACAAGTGAGGGATGCATAGTGAGACTAGGACAGAATCACATGAAATTGATATGATGTATACAAAAGTACAAATATCAGCTAACATAATCTAAGAAAGGCCAACAAGGCAGGTCCTTCTGTTTGCAATCTGTCTTCCCATATATTTGTTTAGACTTTTTTTAAGGTATCATTTATATACCATAAAATTCACCCATTTTAATTATACAATTCAATAATCTTTACTAAACTTTTCTGAGCTGTGAAAACATCTTTACAATCCAGTTTTAGACCATTTCCATCACCCAAGAAAGATCCACTGTGCCAACTGTCAATCAATCCCTAGTCTTAATCCCAGCCCTAGAAAATCTCAGACCTGCTTTTTGTCTCTATAGATTTGACTGGACTGGATGTTGCATATCAAAAGTATCTTACAAAAGGAGGCTTTGCCATTGGACATCTTAACATAATGGGGTTTTTTCAATATTCATTCGTATTGTAGCATCAATCGGTGCTTTATTCCTTTTTATTGCTGAGTTTTATTCTACTGTACGAATACTCCACATTTTGCTTGTTTACTAGTGGATGGCCCTTGGGATTGTTTTCACTCCTTGCAGTTATGAATAATACTGTTATCATAGACAAGTCTTTACGTGGGCAGCTATGTACGGTACAACTATCAGGTTTTATGGTAAGTTTATGTCTAACTTTTTAAAGAAATGGTTAAGCTGTTTTCCAAAGCAGTTTTAACAGGTTATGGTCCCACCTTCTACACATCCTTGCCAACATTTATTATCGCCTGCCTCTTTCATTAAAGCCATTCTAGTGAGTAAGAAGTGACTTGTTTATTTTTCAAACTAGCTGGTGAAGGGCCATTATTATTAAGGTGTGCATCCAAGAAAATAATAAATTCAGTTAGAGACGTTCTGCCTCAGGCTTTACTCTAGAGGAGAGACCTCTCTCTGCTTATTCTTTTCATTTAAACCTTCCCTATCTTAGACCTGTTACTGACGGTTATGAATGGAGAATATAATATGCATTATTACTGCTCTTCGGACGACTGGCTAGTCTATTTATCTTCCTGGTAGCAAATACAATGTTATTTCTCTGTGAAATTGGCAATATTTACTAAAACAGATCTTAACAAAAGTGGAATGGGTAAAATACAAACAGGAATTATGGCAGGGTAGACGTAACTGAGAAACTTACACTGTGTTTAGATAAATGATCAAAAGACTTTATCATATAATGCAGAACAAATTGTAACCACTTCGTCATTTGACTGACTGGCTGCCCTGCGGATTAAACCCAAATTTATAACAACAATATTCCAGACACGATTATGTTACGTCCCACTTGCAAAAACGAACATGCCCAATAAACAGAAAAGTGCCAAGTGAGAAAAACACCAGGAAAAGGAAAAAGAATACAAAAAGGGAAGGTAGGAAAGAGATAAAATGATTATAATGTCATATTTATAGATCACGAACAAGCACTTAAATAGTTCATGTCATACAATTCAATATGTAAAATACTACCAGGGTGATACGCTTGGTAGCGAGGGGAGGGCTATTGCAGGCATGACCTTTCGGGGACTAGAGCGGCTGTGCGCAGCTATTGCTCAGGAGCCCCTGGGCCTTGGCTCCATTCTTCCCCCAACATGATGACATTGCCTTAATGATGCTAAGTGCAGAGCAAGCACCAGGACAGCCAACTATTTGTAAACATGAGGTCAATTCGGTGGTTTTCGACTGCATGCTGTCTCTTCCCCCGGGGCGTAGTGGGCAACGTCTGGAGTCATTTTTGGCTGTCACAACATCTGATGGGGTAAGGGCAAGCATGTTGCTAAACATCCTGCAATTCCCAGGACAGCCCCCCACAGCAAGAATATTCCAGTCCAAAGTCAGCAGCCCTGCCTCGAGGGGAAGCACACAGATTCCTTGTATAAATTCTGCCTGAGTCATAGTGTATGGTCCAAAACTAAAGGGCTGTGGGGCACAAAGAATCGCCCTTTTACTGAAATTGCTGGCAGTTTCACCAGCCACTGCATATATTTTTGGATCCCTAGGCCCTGCATAGTCACATTACTTTCCATCACATTTTTGTAGTCCTGGTGAGTTAAATCCTAGACATAATCGAATGTCCTCATGGGTGGAGAACAGTGAGTGTTGGTGTATGTGTGGGTGGCCTCTTCCTGACAATCAGCAGCACACCTAAAACACTGAACTATCATAAAAAATTAAAATCCACAGATGGTCTCAGAGATATTTTACATAAGTGTTTCCAGATCCTTCCTTCTTGCCTTTTCCGCAAAATTGTTTCAACAAGAGTAAAACAAACTACTTTGAGTTTTATCTCTCTGTCTCCTCACTTCTTTCAAACTTATATAATAATAATACTAACACGTCTTAAAATGCTGGTTTCAGGGAGGAAGAGGAAAAATAAAAGACACTAAAAACATAAACTGGATAAACAGCCCCGGCAAAAGTCTCTAAATAGAATATAAAAATTTATTATACAAGGAATGATTCTATTCACAGTATCGTATAACACCATTTTATGATCATTGTGAACTTCCACAAATTATTTTATATTTTTTGCTAATCCCATTTGGCAAGTCAGAGAAAGGCTCACTTTCCATTATGCAAATTAACTATTATGATTTTTAGACTCTCAGTCAGTCCATCAAGCTTCATGTAATAATGCACATGTTAGACCCATTCTGTCACAGTGGCTTTATTTTTAATAATTGCCATTTTCCTCACCCAAAACTGGGCAATGGTGTACAACATACCCCAGATTTGTCCTTCCTTGACAGGCGAGGAAAGAGAAGGGGGGCATTTATCCTGCAGTTCTTGTCAATCATTGGCCGAGGACTCTCCCAGGAGCCTTATGTCCTCAGCTCTTCCAGCCTTCCCCACAGGCAGAGGGGACTCCTTCTGCAGATACTGAGACGTGAGTTCTCAGGAGTTCTTAGGAGATCAGGACAGGGCATGTAGAGTAACTCCCAAATAACTCACCCAAATGTAGGGATGCTAAGAGAAAATGTGGATAGAGTGTAAAGGCATTCACTATTTCTTCAACTTACTTGCAGTGCTAGCTGTATTTCCTTTTCCTAAACAATAACTAATATTATATTACTTTTAGCAAAGTTATAAACCTACCCACTAAGTAAAAACAGCAGTGATGTAACTCCCCCTAATCAAGAGAGGTGAACTTGGGAGAGACAAGAGATAAGACAATTGCACTTTCCTCATCTTGCTTATCATGGAGAAAACAGAAGAAGATGATTTACCAAGATTTCTAAACATATTTGTTATCTACACTTATTACTCTTTCTTTAAAGAAAAGTGAATAGATGCCATTGGTTTTATGTTTTCTACCATGACTTCCAACCCTGCTACATTGAATGCTTTCTCATCCATTGACTACCTCTTGGGAAGATTCTATAACTTTCTGGTCACTTTTAGTTATTGAAGTCTAATCTAATTTCAATCACCAAGAACATAAACACAGTTGAAATCTTAGCTCTTCCTTTCTTACTCCTTGTTCACTTTCGAGAATAGATTTGAGTTATAACCCATGTTCTTGGAATGATGGAGGAAGATGGGATCTGTTCTTTTCTCCTGCTTTCCTTTTTTTCTGTTTAGAACTTTTTAGAGGAAGACATGCAAAAGGATAGATAGTGGCAGCGAGGTTCATCTAATATAGTTACCTGAATGCCACTGCTAGGCAGTAGACCCTGGTCTTGCTGTGGTTTGAGCTCATTCTCTGGCTGCGGATGACCTCCGTGATGGGGACAGTCCCACCTGTGGTGGTAAGTTTTTCTTAGGGCGGTGTTCACCTAGTGTTCACCCAGTCGTCTTCTGTCACCGATGCTCCATTCAGAGATAGCGACAAAGACTTCTGTCAGCTAGGACAGTGGTTCATGCCTATAATTACTTCTCTGGAAGGGACAAAACCTTGCTAGGCTTATTAGTCACCTGGGTGCATACCCTGTCATTGAATCTCTAGGTCTCATCTCATGGAACCACAGGAACTATGCACATCCTGTTTTGGACCCCTCCCGAGAACATAGAGAATTGAGATGGTTTGGGGAACTGGTTGACCCCCATCTTCTTTCCATAGTACACCACGGTCCCTTCTCACAGCATTATCACAGGCTACTACAAGAAGCCTCCCACATTTAAAATCACAAGACCATAAATGGTTTACATATGTCCCTAAATTCTAGGGAAACATCGTCAGGCTCATCCAAGCACTTGCATGCTCCCTTTTACTCCAAGGAAAACACCGGGGTGGCTGTGTAGATTCTGAAAATAAACAAATATCCAGCTTGGATGGAGATGCAAGCGTTCCTTCATTGTCAGCACCATTAATATCTAGCACCAATTTCCTTGGAGCTCCTCTCACTTCTTTAGAGACGACACAGTCTCTTGCTGTGAGCACCACTTCTCAATGTCTCTGATGATAGTGGACCTAGACTCCTCCCCCTAGTCCCCTCTCTCTACAGTCTAAGGATGAGGCATTCATTGTAGACTATTTCTACAGCCTCTTGCGAAGTTGGAAGAGAAGGATTTGCCCTCAATAGTTCTGTCTTTGGAATCTGGAGCAGAGTTTCTCAAACTTGGATGTGCATATATATCGTTTGGGAGTGTTGTTAAAATACAGATCCTGATCCGTTAAATCTGGGCTGAGGCTTCATATTCTGCATTTCTGACAAGCTGCTAGGTATGCTGATGTTGATGACTCACAACCCACACTTTGCATAGCAAGGGAAAGTACTTAGCACCTTTGGTCCCCAGCTGTGTATGCTCTAGTTCTGAATTCCAAGGGGAGATGAAGAAGGGAGGTGTATACACAAGGCAGGGAAGGACACTTTGGTTTTCTATTTAAAGTCCTTTTGTATAAATTAGAAATTTTTTGGTTTTACTTTTATAATTTTTAAAAAACACTGAAAGGTAAAGAATGCAAAAGCATAAAAATAATTTTAGAAATCATTGCCATACTTACTGGAAGGAGAATGAGTAATTATTTTTATTTTTATTTTTATGTGGTGTCTTCAATTCTGTTTTTCTGAATACAGGTCAAGAGATATGCACATCAGCTGTGGCTGAAAGCAGTTTGTGCCTTTTTCACTTAAGATATCTTTGCTTGCCAAAAATCTGTTCATGGAAAAGAAATTTCAAATGCATCGTTAGACTTTGGGGGTTGTACTATCTGACTACGTCAAATTACTTTTGGATCTTTATTTGTTAAAGACAGAAGTATAACCAGTCCACACACACCTTCAGAATATAATATTAAGAACACTAAAACTCCCACAGCCCTTCTGCCAAATAAACACTTACAATATTAGAAGAACTTCCCTAATGGGTTATTTAACCTAAGAAAAGACATCGATGCCCCAACTCTGTCAGTGCTTTGATCCGTGTTCCTGATATTCCCCATATTAACCCGTCAGGATTTTCATTCCTATCTCTTTTCCCATATGTGATTCCCCTAATACAAGGCTTTTTAAATTTGTTCTTTATGCATTTTTCCCTTTCCTCCATATTCACTGTCTAAGATGTGCTGCCGAGGATTCATGCACACAGACTTTAGCCCGATTTTTTTCTGACTTCTGATTCAGATTGGCCGAGGTTCCCTGTACACTCAGCGCCATCTCTGGTCATGAGCTGGAACTGCAAGCCAGAAAAATCCCTGCGTCATACTTGAACCCAGGGTGCTCCTGTAAGGAGGTTTGCATTTTTATTGCTGTATCTGCTGAAGATTCTGCTTAAGAATTTGGCAATAGTTTGCTGCCACACTCTCTAATCTTAGCGTAATCAGTGCCAAACTAATGCCTTTATAACCTTCTCACACCCCTGAACAAGTGGAAAGTTTTTACTGAGAACCGATTAATGTGTTTGAGGCAAGACTACATATGGTGCCAGGTGAAGACCTGAGATAACGTTTTCTTTGTCAAATATCCTCAATTATTGGGATGTTTTAGATATACTCATTTTGCAGAGTTTCAATGGATACTTACTTATGTAAATAATTGCCTCCAATTTTACTTTATTTTGTGTGTTTCAGGCACACTTTCTATATTTATAGATTTTAATTTTGTCTTATATCACGTTCAGTCTTTTTTCCACTCTTTTTCAAGGTTTGGGGTGTTTTGTTTTGTTTTGTTTTGTTTTGTTTTGTTTTTGGCATCCTCTGGGACAAAACTTGTGTGGCTAAACCATGTCTAAACATTCGAAAAATAGGCACTCCATTTTTCTATAATTAGATCAAGTGTAAACCAAATTGTGCTATTTGTAAATAATATTTAATATGTGAACAAAATGTTATCTTTTTCTATTCATCAAAATATTTTTGCTAAACTCAGGCATTTTTGTTTAAATTAAAGAGAGTCACACGTGTTCTTCTCGTTATAGTTATTTCCCTCATGTTCTGAAATCTCTAGAAGGAAAGAATGAACGCTGTAATCATAAAGAAGCAAAGTATTAATCTCTGCTCTTCTGGCTCAAAAAGGACGTTACTGAAAACCGCTGGCCAAAATAAGGAAGCATAAAATTCTGAACACTGAAAATGCCTCTGTGCTTAAATAAAGTACAAGAGAGCATGAGAGAATTTGAAAATGTAAAAATGGTTAACTATACTAAATGACTGAATGACATCGGTTATGTAGTTACATAAAAAGAATGCACTTAAAATTTGTGCATCACAGTGGAAATATGCAAAAATTAAATATTTCTTTAAAAGTTTTGTTGAGGGGCACCTGGGTGGCTCAGTCAGTTAAGGGACCAACTCTTGATTTCAGCTCAGGTCATGATCTCGGGGTCGTGAGATCAAGCCACGTCTAGCTCCGGCCCTGGGTGTGTAGCCTACCCAAGATTCTCTCTCTCCTTCTGCCCCTCTTCCACTGCTCATGCTCTGTCTCTCTCTTAAAAACAACAACAACAATAACAGCAACAAAACCCCCAACACCAAAACCAAAAAACCTAGTTTTGTTGACTCTGAATCTGATTTACCTTCATGACTCTTATCTGGCTCCTCCATTTCAGTCTAGACCACTCAAGGATAAAGATCTTCACATTTTGTCATTCCAGCAGAAAGCAAATTGCACTGTTACTCAAGATTCACTTTTGATGGTGACCGGCAAAATAATCCGAGATCTCCCTCCATTTAGGTACAATATCTTAAGCTTCCAGCTTTCAGAGTGGTTGGTTTTTCCTACAGAGCAAAACTTTCCATGCAAAAGCCAATTTACCATTTCAGAAATATGAAAGTCAAGACAGCAATAATGTTATTCTTCTGTATTGAATTACTTCTATGGGGAGAAATCCTGCCGTATGGGAATTTGTTCAAGTCTGAACTGTGGGATTTGTTTGCAGCCTGTTTCCAAGCACAGATAACTTTTGCGTACGAAGGGTCAGACCTAGGCACAAATGACAACGTTTGGTCTTTATTTTTTCATTTGATAAAACGTTTGAGCACCAATTTTGCTCTAGGCACTGTGCTACAGAATGGGTTACAGTGAGAGATGGACAGAGTCCAAACATGTAAGGGGCTCATACAGGAATACACATTATTATATGTGCATTATATATAAAACATGCATGTAAAATACATACATGTGTATAGATACATACACACACATAAATTACTGTATAATAAAACAGTGTATAGAAATTATGTAAATTTTGTAGTCATATCATTCAAAGGAGAGCCCACTATCCCATAACCTGGCTATATGGTAGGCTGACACCTTATAGTTGCCTCCCTTACGTACCTGGTTTCTCAAGTTTCTTATATCTGTTAAGCGTTATGGGATTTACGTCAGAGAGTTAGTTACTAAAATGTAGGATGCTGTAGCACTTGTTTCTGTTGTTAGATTATAACTTGCTTGCCTTGGGATCTGTATCTTCAGGGTCCTGCTGGGTAGGATAGCTTCATTTCCAAGCGAAGATGTTATTATTCAACATAACAAATCTTAATTTTTTGCCATTTAAAAAAATTTGAATTTTAAGGGGTGCCTGGGTGGCTCAGTCAGTTAAAAGTTTGCCTTAGGCTCAGGTAATGATCTCAAGGTCCTGGGATCAAGCCCCACATCAGGCTCCCAGGGAAAACTGAATGGGAAGAAATAAGAAAGGGAGACAAACCATGAGAGTCTCTTAACTGTAGGAAATAAACTGAGGGTTGCTGGAGGGGATGTGGGTGGGGGTATGGGTTAACTGGGTGATGGGCACTAAGGAGGGCACGTGATGTGATGAGTGTTATATGCAACTAATGAATAACTGAACTTTACATCTGAAACTAATGATGTACTTACTCTATGTTGGCTAATTGAATTTAAATTCAAAAAATAGAAAAAAATTAAATTAAAAAAATAAAATCTTTAAAAATTAAAAATAAAAACATCATAAACAAAATAGTAACAAATTACTTATTTGCTACTTAAATCATAGATAAATAAGTAATATCTCAAATATATTAAGTGCTTCTAATATAAGAAAGGACTGATGGCCCTGTAAAGACCAGCTACAGAAAATAATTGATAATTCATAGAAATAAGAACTGCAAATGGCTTTAACCATGTGAATAAGTATTCAACCTCAGTCATAATAAGAGAATATGCAAATTAAAACTATACCAAGAGAGCATTTTCTACATATTAACTTGGAACAAAATCAGAAAACATACTCTGTTGGCAAAACTGTGGGAAAAGAAGCAATTTCATTTATCTTTAGGGAGAATGAAACATGGAGCAATTGCTACTGAAAAAAATTTGGAAATTGCTAGCAAAATTACATAGCATTTATATTTTGACCCAGCAATCTCAGTTCCTAGAATCTATCTCACAGATATACTGGCAAAGAAAAAAAAAAAAAAAAAGCTTCTGCATAAGACTGCATTGCAGGAATATTTGTTAGAGCAATTTAAACCTACATCACATACATCAGTAGGAAGCTGATTGAATTAAATGATACTTCCACACAATGGATTACCATACAGAGAAATATCTCTAAATACTACTAGGGATCAATCTTAGGGAAATATTTTTCAGAGAAAAAAAGCAAGGTGAAGAAAAGTTGATATATATGAGTATTATTATATAATTATATAATATGCTATCATTTATCTCTTTAAAAACCCTAATGTAATTTTATATATGTGTATGCTTAATATTAAAAAAGAAAAGAAAGAAACATTTTAAAAACAGATACCTATATAAGTGGAGGAGGAATTAATTACAAGCAAGTAGAGGTGAATGCTAGATTTCTTTAAATATTGCTTGTTTCAGGCTCCAGGGTGGCTCAGTAGGTTGGGCATCTGCCTTCAGCTCAGGTCATGATCCCAGGGTCCTGGGATGGAGCCTTGCATCGGGGGTCCCTGCTTACTGGGGAAACTGCTCCTCCCTCTGCCTCTGCAGCTTCCCCTTCTCCTGCTCTCTCTCTCATTCTCTTTCTCTAAAATAAGTAAATAAAATCTTTAAAAAAGATTGAACTGAATACGGTAAGTCTCAGAGAGCCAACCAACTAGCAACACAGACAAGAGAGGTAAAAACACTGAAGAACATAGAAGGAAATCAGCAAAACCCTGATAGTTGAAAATTCCCCTGGACAGATAACCTAATTTCTTCCACAGTTAGGTTGCAAGGGGAAAAAAGCTGGAGGCAGAACCTATAGGTCATAGGCACATGAACGATTTGCACAGTTTGGACTTTAACCCAGATTCAAATAGCAAACTATAAAACATTTAAAAATTAGAAAATTTCTAAAAATGGTAACACGTGAACCAACTGGAAATTGAACACTTACTGGATATATTATAGAATTAAGAATTTTTGGGTAATTCTTTTCGATAATGTTATTGTGATTTAGTTAAAAAGAGTTTTCTTTAAGAGATGAATACTGAACAATTTACAGAAGTAATGGCTAATGTAATTGTTTCAAAATAATACAGGAGGAACAGGTATATCTGAAACATATTGACCCTGGATTAGTAGTTGAAGTTGAGTAATGGTTACATGGGGTTTCATTATACTCTTCAGTCTACATTTAAAAAAATAAAATAAAATAAGTTAGAACAATATGCCTGATAATCTTGAAGGACAAATGGAACTTAAATTAGAGGTTAAAGGAAAGTGGTTAATGGTTGAGGAATAAAAGTGTAAAAGTGTAAGTAAGCACAATTCAGGAAACAATTCATTTGTGTGGTTGTTGCTTTAAAGAGCAGAGAGAATACAAGGTTAATGGTGGGCAGAGGTTGGATCTTCAAGGATTCTGTACCCTATGAAAAAAGCTGTACTTTATTGCAAGGGGAGTGGAGAGCCATTGAAAATTGTTAAGCAGGAGAGAACATAACTGGAATTGGGTTTAGAAAGCTCAGATTGCATGGTGCACTGGGTGTTATACGCAACTAATGAATCATCGAACTTTACATCGGAAACCGGGGATGTACTGTATGGTGACTACCATAATATAATAAAAAATCATTAAAAAAAAAGTAAAAATTAAAAAAAAAAATTGAGCTACCCTATGACCCAGCCATTGCACTACTGGGTATTTACCCCAAAGGTACAGACGTAGTGAAGAGAAGGTCCATATGCACCCCAATGTTCATAGCAGCATTGTCCACAATAGCTAAATTGTGGAAGGAGCCGAGATACCCTTCAACAGATGACTGGATTAAGAAGTGGTGGTCCATATATACAATGGAATATTACTCAGCTATCAGAAAGAACAAATTCTCAACATTTGCTGCAACATGGACAGCACTGGAGGAGATAATGCTAAGTGAAATAAGTCAAGCAGAGAAAGACAATTATCATATGATTTCTCTCATCTATGGAACATAAGAACTAGGATGATCGGTAGGGGAAGAAAGGGATAAAGAAAGGGGGGGTAATCAGAAGGGGGAATGAAGCATGAGAGACTATGGACTATGAGAAACAAACTGAGGGCCTCAGAGGGGAGGGGGGTGGGGGAATGGGATAGACCGGTGATGGGTAGTAAGGAGGGCACGTATTGCATGGTGCACTGGGTGTTATACACAACTAATGAATCATCGAACTTTACATCGGAAACCGGGGATGTACTGTATGGTGACTAACATAATATAATAAAAAAACATTAAAAAAAAAAAAAAAGAAAGAAAGCTCAGGTAGCAACTGCGAGAACTGCCTGGAGTGAGGACAGACAGTGGCAGAGCAGGCTGTTAAAGTAATTCAGGAAAAAACATTAATGAAGATAAAATTGGCAGGACTTAGTGATTGGATATAAGAGATCAGAAATAAAAAGTCTAGGATGACTCTCAGATATTTGGTTTTGTTACCTGTGTGAGTGGGGATTTAATTAAATTAAAAATAAAATAGAATGAATTATTTAGGCTCTTGGAGGCTCTTGATGCATCTTGAGCTAATAAAATACCTGGGTATTACAAAACAAGAGCTATAAATCACAACTAAGAGGTCATCCTGACAACAGTGTTCACTTAATGGGGAAATCAACAGTCACAGATCGTGGTTCTTGAATCACGTGGATGATTCTTTATGTGATGGCAAACAGACATTTAAATGTTCTGAGCCCTAGTCTTGCAATTTTGACAGAGCAGATAACAATATGCCTCTCAATTATTTAGTAAAGAGACATGAAAAATTTTTAAGCTCTGGATTAACAAAATGACGTTTCTATTTCACCCAAGTAGATAGATAGAGAGGATTAAGGGTACATGTACCTTGATGAGCACCAAGTAGTGTATAGAACTGTTGAATCATTGTGCACCTGAAACTAATATAAAAAATGACATTTGTAACTGATGGCCACTTAGCAGTGTTGCCATTTAAGTACAAAGTGAATTCTACTGATTTACTATAATCTTCTGAATTGCTCTCTCTAACAGGTCATGTTTTCAATAGCTGTCTTCTGGTCTGTCCTATGGCTTAGTGTGAGAATATATTTTAAATATTAAAATTGTGATTCTAGAAGTTAAAAGTGATAGGTAAAACAGCAGAGCAGCATAGGTTCCTAAAAGGGTCTATAGCAATACGATTAGTTCCACTGTTGGGTCACTAACTTTGATAGCTCCAGAAATAGGAGAAGGGGAAGTCTACAAGATATGTGTTGAATCTACATTCAGATATTTAAAAGTTAGAGAAACAGTTCTCTGCTCCCTGGAAATTATTTGCTATGGACACACACTCACACACACATCCCACTCATAGGGAGTGATGTGAAATTATGACAAATATTTGGCTATTTTCATTTTATATAACTGTTTATTTAAATATGTAAAACGTACCGCTGAAACACTTACCCAGAAAATTTTAAGCATCAGAAAACTATTCACTAAAATTAAAAACATATGATTACAATATTTTTCAAGCTTTAAATAAAAACCTTAAGCCATTGTCTGAATTTTCTCCTTTTACAGAGGAAGGTCTGAAATTGTTTATACTGATAAGATTCTAAGAACTAAGAACAAAGAATATTTATTAAAATATGGTTGAATACTATCTTCTAGACTCAGCAAAAGATGTTCAAGTAGCCCTGGCTATCTGATAAGTGACATTTTTGTCTTGCAATCAGGATAATAGTAGCAATTACAATATAACAAGTAATATTCTGGGTTCTATGATGGTGAGAAGATAAACCTCGATTTCTGAAACTTTCTATTCTTTGACATAATTATGTATGAATTTCCCACTCTCCATTTCAAACCTTTAAAAATATAAATGCTATATATACTAAAGATTTCTTCATGGCTCGTTTTCCTCTTGTTTAAGGCCTTAAGCTCTGCATGTCAGCTATGTAGCAAGCAGCTGTTGCTAGGATGTATCTGTTTCCATAGCAATAGATGAACTCTTCAAATGCATCCAGAATTCCTCCTCTTCTTTGCTACCCCTGTATCCCTTGTCCATATGTAAATCACTGTCTGTGACAGAACTATTTGGAGTGAGAATATCCTGCATTTAACATCCATGTACATATAGTATGGTACAGTCTTGACTTTATTTTTCCTTTAAGCCCTGCATTCTTTTCCCTAGCTGTGTAGACTGTAGCAATTCCTATGACCTGGGGATTAACACTGTGCCAAATTAATAAAGATCAGAAACATTTTCTGCCAATGCACGTTACAGAAACAGCAATTAATAGGAGAAAACAACTAAGTGCTAATTGACTCTTTCCTTTCTTCTTTCTTTGGAAAAAGAAAGTTCAACTTGGAACCAAGAACATGTTACAAAAATAGCATGTGTGATCCTCCATATGGATTTCAGCCAGTCCATTTTGGACTCAGTCTCAAATTCTACATATCAGTTGAGGTTGACCCTTCAGAAGTGTGTCTGGATTCTCCAAAGTTCTCTAATTCTTGGTGTGAAGTGTCATCATAGTTTCTCTGGCTGGACTGAGGCTGTGCTCTGGATGTACATGTGATAACCCCTACTAGATCTAGAATCTTCACTACAGATCTTCCTTTCTGACGCTGTTGTTCAGGAGTTTAAAAATCAGCAGTTTCAATAACTTCACTCAACCAACTGACAGAAGTTCCTGAAGAAATATAGAAGCAATAAAGCTATAACTAGACACAGTTTATTAGGCTCCATAATCCCTGCCAACTGCTAAACAGACTGAGAAGTTCATAATATCTGAGAGAAAAAATAAAAAACAAAACCTAAGGATAAGTAGAGCTAAAACATCTCTACAAATAATATTTGGATAGACTCTTGAGAATAAACCCTTGTTTAGGGGAACACAGACATGACATTGGTTTCTTTACATAACTTGACACTTCCTGAGGATAAACAACATCGTTTCTGTTTCATGTTGTTATTTAGATGCAGGCTTTCTTTTCTGTGCAAAGAGCATTCCCACTTCACAGGGTGCCTGGGGGGTTGAGCAGCCAATTCTTGGTTTCAGCTCCAGTCATGATCTCATGGTTCTGAGATCTGCTGGTGTGAGCCTTTCACGTTCAGAGCAGAGTCTGCTTAAGACTCTATCTCCCTCTCCCTCTGCCCCTCCCCACTGCACTAAATTAATAAATAAATCTTTAAAACAACCCAAAAAACCATTCCAGCTTCTCTACCCATCTACCTTCCCTAGAAGTAGGAAGAAAGAAGCACACTGTTTAAACAATGTATTCTTGTGCTCCAATAATCTATGAGACAAGAATATATATTGATTATGTAAGTATTAAACTGATTAACAATTATTCTTTCATTATATTTTCCAATAAAAATATACTGATTTTTGTATTATGTCTCTGGTATCACTATTACCTAAAGAGAAAAAGAAATAGTAACTTTGAAAGTTATCTTCTTAATATAATTTATCTTTTATAAAATCCAGTTAGAAATACAAAATAATATTTTTAAAAGATTTAATTACTTATTTTAGAGAGAGAGAAGAGAGAGAGTGTGTGTGCATGTGAGTGGGGGAGGGGCAGAAGGAATGAAAGGGAATCTTCAAGCAGGGTCCCTGCAGAGCGTGGAGCCCCATGGCTCTATGTCACAATCTATGCGATCACGACCTGAGCTGAATCCAAGAGTCAGATGCTTAGTGGACTGAGCCACCCAGGCACCCCACAAAATGATCTTTTTATCCATTTATATAAACATATTAGCAAACAAGTTGGAAAGATGAAGCACTATGTTAGGTTAGGAAAGATTCTGTCATCTTTTTTCTTATCTATAATTTCTTCAATGTTACTTTGGTAAAGGGAAATAAAAAACAAGTTGTATTTTTAAAAAATATCCTACTACCTAATTTGTATTGTCATTTAGTAATTTCCTCAAATTTACATCAGACATACAAAAACAGAATCCTCTCCCAATTATGGATTTGACTTAAACTGTTAACAGAGAAGAGCCTAGAAAGTGACTTCTGTGTCTTCTCAGTATGATCATGAACTATGACAGATTCAAAACAGCTGCTGATTGTTTTTGCCAACATATGACATCCTGATGTCTTATGTCATGTCCATTTCTGCTTTGTCCTCGTTAGGAGAAAACAGCAGAAGATAATTTTCAATACTGATTATATCCCTCACTATGAATTCAATTAAGAAAAATGAAACTATCTCAGATAATTTGATAAATGTTATTGATAATTTTATTCTGTATTAATTTTCATATCAAATATAGAAAGAGAAAACAATGATTTAGAAATCCTGAATTCGAATGATTTTCCCAAATGTAAGGTTCCATTCATGTTCAATCACTTATTAAACAAAAGCGTAGACCCATCACACCTCAGACTTTGGCTAAGCACTTAGGTCCCAGAGATGAGTCATATATGGTCTCTACCTTCAAGGAGTTTTGCTTAGTGTTTTTGCGATAGTATTTATTACTACATTACATATATGAAATAATAATGAATATAATAAATATAAGCTTCTACCACATTTTTATTATAAGATAAACATGATATATATATAATCAAAAGGAAAGACACAAGAGTTGGTACTACAGATGATTTAGTTTCACAAAGTCTTAAAATGTTCCTCCTTATTTCTTGAAAATTGCTACAATGAAATCATAAGTATTTTATTCAAAAATGTACAATAAAGATTGATGAAAATAATGCTGAAATATCTATACAATGGATGTAATTCATCTCTAATATTATAATATAGAAGTAAGTTTTTTTCAACTTACAAAAATACTTACAAAATATATTAAGTGAATAAAAGATGATTATATCACCATCCACTTTCAAAAATACATCAAAATGATAACAATAGTTATCTCTGGGGCGCCTGGGTGGCTCAGTCCTCAAGCATCTGCCTTCTGTTCAGGGCGTGATCCCGGGGTCCTGGGATCGAGCCCCACATCAGGTTCCTCCTCTGGGAGCCTGCTTCTTCCTCTCCCACTCCCCCTGCTTGTGTTCCCTCTCTTGCTGGCTCTCTCTCTCTCTGTCAAATAAATAAATAAAATCTTTAAAATAATAGTTCTCTCTGGTGGTGGTATTACAGGTGATTTTTTTTTTGTCATTTTGCTTATTTTCTACTTTTTTATAATAAGCACATAAAAATTTCAAGTTATATAAAATTATTTTAATAAAGATGAAAAATTAGAATAAAAGAGAAAGTTTGTAAGTTTTAGAAAGCCTAAAAGTAGAAAATTACTAGAAGATAAATATGGTAAAAAGAAAGAGAAAGAGAGAGCAAGAGAGCAAGAAAGGAAAGAGGAAGGAAGGAAGGAAGGAAGGAAGGAAGGAAGGAAGGAAGGAAGGCAGGCATATCCGGGGCTCCTGCGTGGCTCAGTTGGTTAAGCATCTGCTTTCGGCTCAGGTCATGAGCACTGAAAGTGCCCACATCCCTGATGAAGGGCCCACATGCTGTAGGAGTAGGAGCATTAGATGAGTGATTTAAATAGGTAATCTTAACTCAAGTTCCCTTGCAAAGGTGAAATTCTAATGTAAAATACTTACAGCATAATTTGCTATGTGAGCTTCTAAGAAGACTGTCTCAGCGGTCCCCTATATTAGATCTTGCCAAGATTAGGGATCTTCCTCCTTCAAGTTCTCTTGCCCCCTCCAAAGACCTACTACTTAGAAATACTATACGATTTTCTCTGCAGTCTCTCTTTGTGCTGCAATGTGGCAGCAAATGGAAAATCATCCAATAATTTTTAGCGACTGAAAGCCTCAAACATGAATAGTCAGATTGCCAGAAATAGACAAAAGAATTAGAGATGCCATATAAAGAATGAAAAAAACAGCAGGACAGGACACCAAAATATGATCATTTAATCATGAGGAACAACCAGCCTGTCAAAGCTGGGCATTGAAAACCAGGGAGCAGTGAAAATGGATTTGATGTTCTGCAAATAAGCAGGCAAATAAAGGTAAAAGTTGGAATGAAATTTAATTTCTAAGTAGTCTCCTGCTAGCTGCTGGTAAATGACATAATAATCTCATTCTTCCTGAACTTTGGACTCCTAATAAATATTAGTTTCCACTTATCTCTTAAGAAAATACTAAAACAATTCATTGGCCTCAACTTGGCTGAAGTTAATTCCTTAACACAACTTCTAGTTGGAGTTGCAGATGGATGGGAGTATAGACTAATTACATAGACCTGAAACATCAAATAATTTTTTATTATGTTCAGTTCGCCAGCATATAAGCCAGCATATAACATCATAAGGTTTTGATGTAGTGGTCAATGATTCATTAGTTGTGTACAACACCCTGTGCTCATCACAACACGTACCCTCCATCAAATAATTTTTAATAAACTCTTGAGCACAGACTTATTCCTGAAATTGCAAAATCTTCTATCTCTTACATATCATTCTATTATGGAAAAGGCACAAAGATTGGGACCAGATAACCTGGGTCTGAGTCCCAACAACTCTGTTAACCAGCTGTATGACATTGCTCAAGATATATAATTTTTACAAGTTGGTTCCATCTTATGTGGAAGAAAAATAGTCTTAGAAGGAGTATTTTAATTTTATCCTTTTAAGTTAATGTGCTTACTCTCTAAAAGGTCAACTTGGAAACACAATAGTAAGTTTAAGTTTGCAATATTTAAGTATTACTTTTAAAAATTATAAGATGTATGCAAGCAAAAATTATCTGCATTAAGTCCTTAAATTGTATTTTTGAAGCACTCTCTTAAACATTCTCTTAATGTGTCTAAAGAAATGATGCAGTTTAAAGCACCGTTGTTAGCTGGCTCTGCCTATTGGCTTGACTGTCATTCTGTTATATTAATTCTATTATATTATTATGTATAATATATAAATATTATTATATTTGGCATCCTCTAATTTATCCAACAGTCCTAGTTATATTCCATATTTGTTACATGGCATTGTTTCTGAACACATACTGGGTTAGTTCTAAAAGCACATTCAGATCAATATGATATTGTAATGTTAATAATAATATAATATTGCTTCCCTCACATAAACTAGAAAATATAGCAGTACCACCTATTCATGATGTATTCTACATTTGTTCAAAGTCACTTTACACACCATAAAGCCTAAAGCATTCTTAATTTTAACTCTAGTACTTTAAAATCTATTACTGTGCACTTTGCATTATGTCATGAAAACAATGAATGACAAACCAAATATAGAGTAAACTAGATTATGGAGTTTGGAGGGAAAGAATGCAAACCAACTTAAGAAGGAAAGCTGTTTGAAAGAACTTAAACCTATATTAGCAAGATCCATGTAGATATAAAAAAATAAATTCTATTTTTTATACTTATTCCAGTTTGTTTTTAATTCTTTAAATCTATTAATTTTATTTCTTTTTTTTGTTTTCTTTTTAAATTTAAATTCAATTAGCTAACATATAATACATCATTAGTTTCAGAAGTAGAGTTCAATTAATTCATCAGTTGCATATAACACCCAATGCTCATCACATCACATGCCTTCCTTAATGCCATCACCCAGTTACCCTATCCCCCACCCACCTTCCCTCCAGCAACTGTCAGTTTGTTTCCTATAAATCTATTAACTTTATTTCTAAGAAGTCCTTAACTAGCAGAAACAAATTAGGCACAAATTCTGATACTATATATAAGTAACTAGATAAGCTTCTTTTTATAATTATGTCATTCAGAGCTCTATAATTCCCCAATTTTATTTATCTTCTAAGAAGTTTTACTGTATAAATATTACCCTAAATATAGAGATGATCTATATTTATACCAGATAAGTTCACAACTGTCTTATCTGAAGTTTTGCTGATGTAAAGGGCTTACGGGTTGCTTTTTTCCTAAGCAAGTGATATTTACTCTTCCTCAAATAAAGATTGGCAAATGGGTCAAAAGAATCTTATGTCACAGATTCACATAAAAATATGTGTTTGTCAGTCTTTAGGAATTGTCATATTAGGAGTTCTTCTGAAGAACTGGAGAGGGCTTTAAAAATAATTCATAACTGAACAATGAATGTAGCAAAGAGTTTGTGCTGTTCTTAGCTTAGACTAGGACTGCACTCCAAACTCCATCACCGATGGATGAATAGATAGATGATAAACATAGATAGATGATGATGATGATAGATAGATAGATAGATAGATAGATAGATAGATAGATATAGATAGATAGATAGATAGATAGATAGATAGATAGATAGATAGATAGATGATAGATATAGATGATAGATAAATAGATAGGCAGGAAGATAGAGCAAGCTATTACAAAGCTCTAATTTAATCCATAAAATGGGTAAGAACAATAATTGAAAGTTGGTAGAGATGTTTCTGCAGAAAGAGATTTTTATTCATTCTGAAGTAGGTAACACTGAAAGAAACTGTGAATTAGAATTTCATGTATTCTTGGGAACTATGCCTCTTTTACCCAGGAGACTTGGCTTTCCTTAAATGCTTTGTCAACTTAATTTCACTGTAAATCCTGACATGGTATGAGTTTTCCTACAGCAGAAATTGGTTAATAAAATAAATCACTGACATTTCCCTGAAATTTAATTCTCTGTGTGTCAACTTTCGTCATAACTGTAGTGAAACCTCCGATGTTGCTCAGCATTGTGTAAAACAATTACATATCATCATCCCTGGCAACTGAAAATCTTGTTGTCCAAACTTTGGAACTAAATAATTTTGGACAAATGCTTGATAAATGCTTTACTATTCAAAATTTCCCTACTCATTGTCTGAAATCCAGGATCCAAATGGATTTGAATATCAACATATCCGCTTTATATCTGATGCTACTATTGAAAGCCTCATTAACCACACTCAGGAAATAAAGAGACTTGACTATTAAGATATAGAGAGATATAGATATAGATAGATATCCACAAACAAACAGATGTAAATATCTCTGTGTTGACAGACATCACAAAGTACCCCAATGATGTATTCAGAAAGACTACAGAGAAAAGAAATTGCCAAATCTCCAACATAGTGAAGATCAAGTTCAACATATCCTGAATGACAATTATGATAGAGCAAACACAATTCCAATAACTACTTGGTTCCCATAGCACATAAAAATTCATTAAAATGATCAGCAATTTCAGTAACTTAATAATCATTGGAATACTCCATTCTAATATTTTAAAAGTGAAAAATGCCTTTTATTTTAAATTGTTTTTTGTAAAACTGTACGAATTATTTGCACTATAGAAAATATGCATTCACATATGTCTCCTATCACAAACATTCCCTGGGCTAGCTTTTCCTCCACACTTTGAGAAAATTACTCTTGATATCTCACTGCTAATGTAATGTTTGGAAACTGGTCAAAGCAAATGAATATTATTAAAATTTCTTTTATAGACCTGAAGATGATATGTCTTATCTAATGAAAAAGATGTTGTTTTACCAATGTAAAGGGTAAATTTAATTAAAAAGGCAACCTTTAAATAGTAACCAATGAGGTTGCGATGTCATATATAAAGCAATGATCACAGAAAGAAATGGAGGTTATTCAGAAGTAATTTATTAGATTTTGGACAATTGGGATTTCTTATGCTAAACTAATGCTATTGATTCCTAAATTTATTGCATTGTAACAGAAAATGTTAGTATGCTATGAGTGCTCTAGAATATACTAAGGCTTCCTTTGAGACCTAGTACTTGATTGACTTTCTTGGGAGTGTTCTGTGTGTGGTAAAAATGAATTTATATTATCTTTCTTGGATGCAGATTCTTTCTATATCTTTAAGATGAGTTCTATAAATCATTTCTAAATTTTCCGTATCTTGCACTTTTTGAGATTTACTTATTTCTCCTGTGATTGGAACTTACAATCAATCTATAAACATAGAGACAAGTTCAAAAACGTGAAATTATTTTAATAAAATTAAAATATAAGAGAATAGATTTCCATGACTGAAGTGGAGGACAAAGTTTCAAGTGTAAAACCTACATACAGTTCCAGCCATGATGGAGTAACTTACCCAATACCCTCTAAAAACAAAATATGTAAGACACCCATTTTCAGGCACTGAACGGCAAGCATTGAAAGCCTGTGATACTTGAAAGAAAGGAAACACTTGAAAGAAAGAAATGATCTCAACATTCATCTTGGCTGCTGACGTGATGGCAACTGTCAAGTTGTAGTCCAGGGAAGTAGAGTTCAAACAGGGAGTATCAGCCTCACAGAGGGGAAGAAACAGAAATCAGGTTCCAAGGAGGCTGGGGTGACTGGAATTAGGGTAGGTACTTCTCAGAAGAGCTGATTAAGAAATATCCATATTTGCAATTCTGGCCACAGAATAAGCTGTTCATACCAAAAGCAAGACAGCAAGTCAGACAAAAAACAGATCCTGGGGGTGTTGGCTGAATGAGATTCAGGAGATCACATAGTGCTGGCAGAGGTTGTAGCCCTACCAATCCAAACTGAACACCTAGATTTTCTACGAGACTTCAAAAAAAAAAAAAAACCTCTCCTTAAAAGTAGGGCTAATTTGGAGAGCAAAAAAAAAAAAAAAAAAAAACAATGTTGGATAAAAATTGATGCAGATCATTTAATAATGAGATCTCAAGGCTGAAAAAATGAATTATTTGGGTATCTGTGCAAAAATATCAAGTGACTATTACAATGAGATTATAAGAATCAGGCTAGCTTTATATTTCTGCCCAGGTGCATTCAGTTCTGGAAACAATGAGGCAAAGATTGCTCAACCTCAGCTCTACTGATGTTCTAGGTCAGGTATTTGTTATGGGAGAGCTGCCCCGTGCCTCTACCTACAAGATTCCATAGTACACTGACCTCTACCCAGAAATGACTCCAGATGCCTTATGTCTTTGCCATGGTCTGAATGCTTACGTCCTTCCAAAATTCATGTATTTAAATCCTAACCTCCAAGGTGATGGTATTATGAGGTGATCAGGTCATGAGGTTGGAGCCCTCATGATGGGGATTAATGCCTTCATAAAAGAAGCAAAAAAAAAAAAAAAAAAAAAATCCCGTGCCCCCTTCCATATGTGAAGACACAGTGAGAAAATGCCCTCTATGAACCAGAAAACAGGCCCCCCTCAGATACCAAATCTGTCAGTGTCTTGATCTTATACTCCCCAGCCTCCAGAACTGAGGTTGAGAACTATTGCTGTGAAGCTACCCAATATAAGGTATTTCGTTATAGCAGCTTGAATGGACTAAGACAATCCCTGTGGTGGAGGCTGGGGTCAAAATTGTCCTCTAGCTCAGAACTACTAAGCTAGAGTAACAAAGTACAGAGGGAAAGCATGACTAAGAGTCCTCTACTAGGATGACATACAATCCAAAAAATCCAAACAAAAGAACCCTAGAGAGTCATTCTTGAGTAACTTGAGTCATTCTTAAAAACAGAACCCAACAATAAAATGCAGGTAACCAAGGGATAGGAGGACATGTCATAGACAAGTCTGATGGTTTATGATTACTGACTGTATTCTAAGAATAAGGAATAAATCTGAGCAACCATGGAATATGTGATCACAGAAGATAAAAACTATAAATTGGGGAAAAGCTAAAATAACACCTTAATAAGTAAAAGCTGAGATAGAAACAGAAAATAAATTGACAAATGTATGCAATTTCCTCATATTTCTTAAAGGAAATTCAACAGTCACTTCTTGTAATGGATAAATCAAGGATGAATGGTGTAAGCCAATGAGATAAACCTATTAAAACAGAAGAAATGAAATCCGTTAAGGGAAGAGGGCAGAAGTACAATTGTGTTGATTTTCTCATCTTTCAAAATAGGACATTAATAGATTCACCTACAGTGGTTATACAAAAAGATCAAGGCTTAGGTTTATAGATACAAAGATACCTGATAGAAGACTAAAAACAGACAACGAACCTTAAAAACATAGTCACATATGAACTCATACGTTCACTCTGCCTGCCACAAAGAAAACTAAATAGAAAAAGGAAATCCAACTAGCAAAAGAAAGAGTATAGAAAACATTTTAAATAGAAAAATAAGATGAGATTTAACACGTAATACTAATTATCCCAGTTTTATCAGGAATTTGAAATGGAGGATAAACTCACCTACTGAAACAAAGATCCCTACCCGATGGCATAAGCTAAAACAAGCTGTGCATTTTGTACAAATGACACAATAAAAACAAAGTGTCTCAGATTACAGGTAAAAGGGTAAAATGTTAAGTCAAGCAAGTAATAACAAAAAGAATATTGAAATTTCAACAATAATAATAAGGTTGAATTTTTGGTAGTTAGGTAATAAGTAGATGTAGATAGGAAATAAAAATGGGTTTGTTCTCTGAAATAAAAAGTTTCAAACATTAAAATAAATAAATAAATAATAATAATAATAGCAATAATAATATTGAATTCACAGCAGATAATGTTACCCAAATCAAAGAGGGACACTGCATTTATAAATTAATTAAGATAGGGAGATTTGACATCTTTACAATACTAAGTCTTAAAAAGCAAGATGTCATAAAATATATTTAAACTTCTTTTAGCATTCTTAATAGAGTGTTTGTCTTTTTTGTATTACAAAGAAGAAAACTGGATTTTTTAATTACACAAATCTTTTGGTACGGCAATCCGACATTGGATTCTGTCTTACAGAAATCAATCTCCTTTATGTGAGGATTTGTACGTAACGTAGTCTACCATGTGCGAGCCAAATGCACATGGATCCACAAGTGGATGGCTGCATAAACTATGGCATCACCAGCTAGAAGCTACAAAGAACCACTAAAATCAATGCGTTGTGGAAAATCTACCAGGGGCTGCCCCCTAAGCTACAGATTTATATATAGTGGATAGTTCTTAAACACACACACAACACAATACCCATATTCTATACAATGTTTGTTTCTGTTTGATTAATCATAGAGTAACTTGTGGAATATATAGACCAACTGTTAATAGTGCTTATTTCTGGTAGAGAGATTTTACAGGTTTGGTAAAAAGATTTTAACTTTTTCTGAAAAAGTCTCTTAATTCTTTGATTTTTTTTTTTTTTTTGTATAAAGCAAGTGTTACGTTGGCAACTTAAAATTTAAAGTCTTAAGACCTCAAAAAGCAAAATAAGAAAAAAACTGTTTCCTGAAAGATCTATGTATTCGTTAGTATGAACGTAGAGACACGTAGTGTTATTCAAGATTAGGAAGTGGTAACTTGCTGCTGCAGTTCTGTATGGGTGTTTTTCTGTCTTCCAGGTTAGGCTGGGCAAATTTTGTGTGTGAAGAACCAGATTGTAAACACCTTATGCTTGGCAAGCCATATGGAGTCTGTCACAACTACTCAACTCTGCGGTCTGAAAGCAGCCAGAGGCACCAAGTAAACAAATGACAGTGGCCATGTTCTAGTCTACTTCACTGGTGGACACCAAAAGCTAAGTTTCACATAATTTTTATGTGCCACAAAACATTCTTCTTTTGGTATTTTTTCTACTATTTAAAAATGTAAAGATCATTTTTAGCTCATGGGCTGCCCCCAGTTGAGCTCTGGATAATAGTTTCCAACCCTTGTATGGAGGACAAGTGGAAGTGGAAATCTACCTACTGGAATTGGGTCCTGTTGCCCAAGCCAATGCCTTTGGGACCCAGGAGAGCTGGTACAGAACTTACACAAGATTGGAGGATATCCCTCCTACATGATATCTCCCCATGTTCTTTCTGGATGAAATACACTTGATTACTTTATCAGCTCTAATTCTATACTTAGCTTCTTTGTTTGCCAGAAAAAAAAAATAAAATAAGCTCCAACCCTAAGAGAGAGAATGCATTAGGCTATGCTATCTCTCACTGTGTGGAATTGTGAAAATGACTTTCTCCAAACAACTACACCCAGAAAATGGAAGTTGTAATGGATTAGAAGAGAGGAGGAAGCCCCCTTTTAGATAATAGATCACCCCTGACAAAGGCTGTATGGGCTGTAGGGTGAGTGCTGCCTGCAAGGAGAGACAGTGGGTGAGATACAGGGCAAGAGAGGTGGTGTGATCACTTGGCCGTAGAAGCAAATAAGATCAAACAACATATTCAATTGTTTGCCTCAGACTGCATCCTGATTTTACCAGTAAGATTAAAACTGAAGAAAACAAAGCTACTTGAGGAGAGGAAAGGTAAAAGGCAAAAATAATTTCGACTTTTAATTTCGACTTGCCTATAATTTTACTAGGTCATCTATCTCTTTTTATTTTCTTAAAAATTAAAATTCTTTTTTTTAATGTTTTTTATTATATTATGTTAGTCACCATACAGTACATCCCTGGTTTTTGATGTAAAGTTCGATGATTCATTAGTTGCGTATAACACCCAGTGCACCATGCAACACGTGCCCTCCTTACTACCCATCACCGGTCTATCCCATTCCCCCGCCCCCCTCCCCTCTGAAGCCCTCAGTTTGTTTCTCAGAGTCCACAGTCTCTCATGCTTCATTCAAAAATTATAATTCTTAATATGGTTTAGAAATAAGCCCCATTCATTTTTCAATCTATTTTTTAATTTAATATTTTGGTGAGTTTGGGAGGTTAAGCTAGGCTTATGCTAAGGGAACAAATAACCTTCAGTGATCAGTGGACTCACACATAAATGTTAAGATTTGCTTCAGGTCATTGGATTTGGGGACAGCTGCTTTATTACTCCACATAGTTCTACATTGCAAATGTTGCTAGTTACCACAGAAGGTAAAAAGGAAAGAAACAAGTTCACATCAGAAGTGATACATGTCATTTTTGTTCACATGACAGCATATAGTTCTAGTCACTTGTTCATACCTAACCCTGAGAAAGATGGGAAATGCACTCTACCAAATGCCAGGAATATTGGTGAGAACTAGTAATGTCTACCGTGCCTGGATTTTTCCCTTATCAATAATATAAGCCAATTTTTTCTTTTCATTCCAGTTTGAATTTATACCATACTTTAGTTAAGTACTTCCCTAAATTATTCACACTGTGGCACACAAGAAAAATATTTCTGTGGTAAAATGGGGTGAATACCAGAGATTTGGTCATACTAGTGACATCTGTATGGTTCTTGGTGAAAAAAAATGTTACTTTTTATATTAGCTAATAATTAGAAAAACAATGTGTTCAGTCATGTATTGTATGATGAATTTCTATAAAACATTCAAATTATAGCTTTTCAAAAATGTAACTGAGAAACTTGAACTGTTTCTGTAAACATGTCTTTTTAATATCAGATCTTATACTTGAAATGGTAAGATGAAGCTCCTGGTCAAGGCTTTTACATGATGATATATTCAAGTTTTTTGTGTGATTATCAATAAAACTTTGTTTATAATAAGTTTGCAGAAAAAGTAAAATTACCACAGTGGAAATTATATTTGAAGATCCCAACGGCTCTTCTTTTTCTTTAACTGTCAAATTAGTTTTGAAATTGCTTATGGAAATGGGGATGAATTCTGAAAACCAATTCAACATTGTCAACTAAACTATCTCAAATTACTGATGTAGGTTTAATTTGTAGAATGTCCATGCATTGTTAGAACAATATTCTATAGCTAGCATAAACATCATAAAAGAGATCTATCAACCACAAAGGATAAAAGTATCTGAAATATGTAAAAACAAAAATTCAGAGATTGGGGCAAGTGCACCCACCAGGAGCCCCTGCCTACCTCCATACATCAACCTGGGACTGTATGCATGAACCTCTGGGTGCTGGAGACAACACCCCGCCTGACAGCATACAAAACCCTTATTCGCAGCTGACCGCGAAAGGAGTTATCAAGGTGGTTGACACTGACCAGGGTGTGGCAGTGAAGTCTTTAGTGCCCATCACCTGCAGAAAACTTGGGTGTATCACAGTCCTGCTCCAAGGAGCTCTGGGGGGGCTCCTTTTGGCTAAGACAAAAACTCCTTGCTAAGACTAGCAGAGGGATGTGGTTGGCTAAGCTCCATATTGCTGGACTCTCTGCCTCTTTTCACAATATTCGGGACACTAATTAACTAGACCCAAATAAGAGGTCATAATGACATTCGCTCAATTTAACACAAGAGAAAACTGGGGCACAGAAAGATCAAATGTCTTATGCACAGAAACACAGAGTGCTAAGTGGGGAGTTAGGATTTGAAACCAGGGAATTTGCTCCATAGTTGCCACTCCAAGCATTACAGATGGACATTGATTTTCTCAAGGGGAAACAAAAATGGCACAGTGGCAAACAGTGGATATGTTGTATTGATATTAACCATCTCCAGTGTGCGACCTGCTGATCTACAGATCAGAAACACCTGCAGATTTGCACTAATATAATGGCCTTTTGCAATTCATCATGACTCTGGCTTTTCCTTACTTAACCGAATGAGCTTAGAACTAGTTTGCCTGCAAGTTTAACATGTTAGAATGTAGGATGAAAACTGTGATGATTATAGTTGAAATTAGTACAGTACTTTTAAATTTTTTGGTGTTTTAAGACGGTATTAATTATATCAATAAAATTGTGGGGTTTTTTTCGGATGAAACAAGTAGAATTGCCAGAATTGATCATACATTAAATTAGAGCTTAAGTAGATACATTATTTAGCAACACAATTTCCCTATTCTCTTGTAACAATACAAAAAGTTGTACACTGAGGAAATCACAAATTACTTAAAGTAATACCATTCTGAAGATGATTATTCAAGCATACTCTCAGTTTATTGTCTTATACAAAATTTGACTAGCTAATAGGACTATTATTGTAGATTTCTATAAAGAATAAAATTGCCAAAAAAAGAATATAATTACGTTATTATAGCTAAACCGACAGATTTAAATTAGTAAAAATAAATCTGGTTAACTTTCCTGACACTTAGATCTTTAGAAATCAGAAAATTCATATGGCATTATCTTTCACACTGCAACAGATTTAATGACATTTTAATTTTAATTGAAAATCCCAAGACTGGGGTACCCGGGTGTCTCAGTCAGTTGAACGTCTGACTCTTGGTTTTGGCTCAGGCCATGATCTCAGAGTCTTGATATCGAGCTCCCAGTCGGGCTCCCGTGCTCAGCGGGGAGTTGGCTTGAGACTCTCTCTGTCCTGTCCCTCTGTCCCTCCCCCCACTCATTCTCTCTCTCTAGAATAAATTAACAAATCTTTAAAAAAAAAACTAAGAGAATATTACATAGGCTAAGCATAGATTGAGCTTCAACAAGTTGTAGCAACAAAGTATATTACAAATAATATTATTCTTGCCTTGTCCAATTTGTTCATTTTTGATATGATTTAGCTGCATGGATTACAATTTGAAGGAAATAGAAAATAGTTTAGGTTATTTTGCTGTGTTTTCTGGAAGGTTATTTTATTCTTTTGGACTTCAGGTGCATGGAATGGGAACCACCAGTCATTTTGTGGCATGCTCTAATGCTTGCTTCTTGTAGTTTTCCTTTTAAATGTATTTCCATGTGCTTTAATTTTCCTTGCTTTTATCCCTTTGTATATCATCCCTAATATCATCTCATCTTCCCCCAACCCATCATGTCACCGTAAATTATGTGACCACAACTTATAGAATATTGTGGGGCTATTCACCTCTTTGTGTCACTTCACAATTTTCATCGAAAATACTTCTGACTCCTCCATCCTGCTTCCTGTAGATAGAGAAGGGTTTATTGTATTTTTGTGGGTTTTTTTTTTTTCACTGTGGCAAAGTATTCCACAGTGACATTTCCCTTTCCAGTCCCTACTGATGGTCATATAGATTGTTTCCCACTCTGACTTTACCAGCAATACTGGACAATTGCTTCATGGATATGTACAGAGATTTTTCTCAGAAGTACATCTCAAGGAACAGAGTTAATGAGTGGTGACATATGTACATAATACAGATCGCTCTGCAGAATAGTTAAACCTATTTATATTTCAGAAGCAGGAAGAGATTTAGTTTTCCACACTGATACCTGACCTTAATTTTGATGGCAAAAGATTTGCATGTCATTATTGCTTTTTAATTTGATAATTTTCCTCACTATTGAGATTGAATAATCTTCACTTTTTAGGTATTCATGTTTCTTTCTGTGAATGTAATTGATCAATTACATATTTTCTTGGCTAATTAGAGATTTTCCTGTCTTATTCTGTCTAAACTGAAAGAATTTCTTATATATTTAAGCTTTCTTATAAATATTAAGAACTTTTTTAGTTGTATGTGGTATCAGAATCATTTCCAAGCCTGTGACCTGTTAATTTCATCCATGCTATTTGTGTGACAGAAATCTTTCCTTGTGTTGTATTCAAAACCCACAAATTTTGCCTCTATGCTTTACTTTTATTTTATTTTTTGATGTTTTGTTGCAGTCAAGGATCTATAAAGGGCACAAATTTTGAGTGTACAGTTTGACAAATGTTTATGGACATCTATATACGTATAAACCCTTGTAAATGCCACTCAGATCAAGATATAAAAATTTCTAGCACCCCAGAAGCTTCCTTTGTGTCTTTTCCCAGGCCAAATACACTCTTCCCCCTAACCCCCCACACCCAGACAGCAACCACTCTACAACCAGACATTAGTTTTGTTTGTTCTTCAACTTCATATAAATGGAATCATAGATTATGTACCCTTGCTGTCTAGTTTTCTTCACTCAATATTATGACAGTGAGATTTATGCCTGTTGTTGCAGCTAACAGTGGTTCTAGTTTGTAGCTGTGTGTTTCTTTGTTGAATAAATATACCAAATTGTATCTATCCATTCTACTATTGATAGGCATTTGGGCTGTTTCCAGTTTGGGACTGTAATGAATAAGCTGTTACATATTGTACAAAGCATTTCACAAACACATTTTACACATATGTCTTTGAGTGGATTTATATACTCGTCTCTCTTGAATGTATTTATATAACACACATGTAAGTATATATAAAATTTTCAGGTCCAGGGTTGTGTATCTATTTATTAGGAATAGTTATTGCAGATTTAGTTTCCCAAGTAAATTGTCCCAATTTACACTCCAAATTGCTGGACAGCTCTAATTGCACCACACCATTGCCAAGATTTTGTATTGTTGGTCTGCTTCATTATAGGCATTCTCATGAGTGTGTAGCAGAATCATATTTGTGCTTATTCTCTTTTTTTCTCAATATTTAACTTCATTTCTCTGGCTTCTTTATCAATCGTTTAGAGGAGAACATGGCCCGAAGTACCACAATTCTAAAGTTATTGCCTATAGACTGTCAGTATGGATGATTCGATTTCCTGCTCCAGAACGTTATTTAAGAAAAGTTTCTAACCACATATAATAGTCTTTATCAACATTATTTTCAGCATTTCTGTGCATATAAAATTGCTTCATTTTAATGTACTAGTTGATGAATTATATTACCAGATTTGCAGTGCTGAAACTTTGTTATATAACTAGAATAAAATGCAATTTATTATGCTGTTAACGTGTTGCTCCATTCTTTTTGCTTAGAGTTCTGTTTACTTAGAATGTTTCTATCCATATTCTTTTGAGATCTTGGCTTCCTGATCTACTTGAATGTGCTGTATTTGGGGGGCATTAATATGAAGGCTATGTTTGCTTCATAGAATAAATTGGAAATTGTTTCTTTTTCTCTCCTCTGGGACTGGCCGAATAATTACAAGCAAGGTAGAATTCTCTTTGCCTCTCTGTAGCCGGGTACTTTTTTCAGAAAGTAACACTGTGACAAGCAATCCCCATTTCTTCTGTGGCATTTGGCTTCTGTTTTCTTAAAGGCAATGAAGTAAACTGGCTGAAAGCGTGGACTCTGAGGCCAAGCCCATGGTTTAGAATCTTGGTTCTATCCATTACAAGCTGTGTGACCTTAAACAAATCTCTTGTCCTTCTGTGCCTCTATAGCTTCATTGGAGAATAGGAATGCTAGAAAGTTCTGATAGTGCCTACCTCATAAGGTTGTGAATATTAAAATAATTAGATATGTAAAACTCCTAGAACAGTGTGCAGCATAAAATAAACAGCAGTCAGTACTATTATTTCAACACGTCTAGGGGCAATTTGGGCAATTTACATGCTTGTAGAAAATGTATTCTATCAAATTAAAATGCATAATATGGACAGAACCATTTCTTTTACATCCTTAATTTTTTAACTTTTATTATTTCCTCCTTATCATTTTTTATTCTATTGATGTATTCCTCTCTTTTCCTTGATTGGTTTTGCTAAGAAGTTTATGGTCTTATTTCTTTTTCCCCAAAGAACCAGCACAAGATTTATTCATTATTTCTAATAATTTTTGTTTTCTTATTTATTATTTCCTGCTTTCATTTTTATTTGCATCTTCCTTTGGTTTCCTTCGGTTAATTTTATTTTTTCTAAGTTCTTATGTTGAGTTTTTAATCTTTTCCTTTCATTTTTCTTGATTATTTAGTTACAGTTATTTTATTCCATTTCTATGTCAAAGATTCAGATATGTAGTGTTATTATTTTTCTTTTTCAGATATTTTGCAATTTTGGTATAAATTTCCTCTGTTATCAAATAATTCTTTATGAAAAGTTTTTATTTGTTGATTTTGTTTCTCTGCTCTTTCAATTTTTTTAAATAAATATTGCCTTATCTTCCAGGTCTCTTATGAATAAATTAATTTTTATCGAATTTTGATCAGAGTGTTCAAATGTCATCTCCTACTCTGTAACTTGTTTTTCTACTTCTTCTAGTGATGACTTTTCATAAACAGAGTTCCTAAATTTAATTTAGGGAAATTAGTCAAATGTTTTACTTATTATTATCACTTTATAAGTATTATTATTTTTATTTTTACTACTCAAAGTTCATACAGGTTCAGCCTACATTTTTTCTAAAGCTTTCATTTTGCTTTTTACATTTAATGCTTTAATCTGCTGAAATCCATTTTTGTATATGGTATGAGATCTAACTTCAGTTTTCCTTATTTCTAGTCTATTTCCACAACTGTCTATTCAATTTTCCCTCTTCTACAATTCTACTTCTTATATCTATTGTGTCCATATGATTTGTCAGCTTATTTCTCATTAAGTCCAATGCCACGTACCTAACTACTGTATCTTTATAAAGGTTTTGTGATCAGTTTTTTTTTCCTACAACCATCTTTAGAAATACCTTGTCAAATTCCATTCACATATTCTATTGAAATTTTAACCCCTTTGAAATTTTGATTTGAATTGTATTCAACTGATAGATCAACCTGGGAAAAATCAACATTGTTTTAACCTAAGCCACAATACACTTCTCCATCTCTCCATTTATTTTCTTGACAATGTTGCAGAAAATGGTTACATTTTTTCCATACAAGATTCACATACCCTTTGCTAGACTTAAATCTAGGTAATTCATATGTTAGTTTCAAATGGCATTTTATTTTACCAACTTAATTTCTGGTATGTAGAAATTCAATGAGTTTTTATACATTGACACTTTATTCAGCTATGTTAATGAAATCTCATTTCTTCAACAATTTGAAAGTATAATTTTTGAGGTTTATATGTAAATAATAGAACATCTATGAATAATTACGTTTTTTGTTTCTTCCTTTTTAATCTTCATATCTTTTGTTTTATTTTCTTGTCTTACAGTAGTAATAGTAATCTTGTATTATTCCTGTATTATTCCTAAAACAATTTTTTAAAGTATTTTACCATTCAGAATGTTTGCTTTTGGTTTATGTCAGATGAGTTTGTCAGATAAAGGAAGACTTATTTTCTATTTTGATAAGAATTTTTATCATGAGTGGATGTTGAATTTCATCAAAGGTTTTTCATACATGTATTAGTATAGTCATATGTCTTTTTCCTTTTAATATGTTAATGTGGTAGAAGATATTTCTGAACACTTATGCCTTCCTGGGATAAATTCAACTTGTGATGATACGTTCTTTTTCTGTTATAGATTTTTTTTTAAGGTTTTATCTATTCATTTGACAGAGAGAGAGAAAGAGAGAGAGCACAAGCAGGGGGAGCAGCAGTTGGAGAGGGAGAAGCAGACACCCTGCTGAGCGTGGGGCTCTATCCCAGGACCCTGAGATCATAACCTGAGCCCAAAGCACACACTTAACTGACTGAGCCACCCAGATGCCCCTCTGTTATAGATTTTGTTCACTAACATTTTGCTTGGGAATTTTGCATCTTTATTGAATGAGACAGTCCTAAAATTTGTCTGATGTGGACAACAAGTTTCTATTGAATTCAATGTATGAATTAAGAGTTTTCTCTTTTTCTGTGTTTTTAGAATAGTTTGTATACGATTGCAATACTCTATTCCTTAAGAATTTATTAGAATCAGCCTGTAAAGCTGTCTGGCTCAACTGTTACCCTTGGGGGAAAAAGTTTTAGCTACAGAGTTAATTTCATGTATTCAGGATTTCTATTTATTTTTAATAAATTATATAGTAAATTACATTTCTGTCCATTTTACCCACTTAATCTTACTTTATTTGCCCAATATTTTCTTGCTAAAATTTTACAAATATTTTTTAATTTTTTTTCCAAAGAATTAACTATAGGTTGTGATTCCTTATGTCATCTTTGGTTCTGTTTTATTAATTTCTACCACAACCTTTTTATACCTTTCTTCCATCTTTTAAAAATTGTGTTCTGATATATAGATATGAAAATTATATATTTATGTATAATTTCTACCACAACCTTTTTATACCTTTCTTCCATCTTTTAAAAATTGTGTTCTGATATATAGATATGAAAATTATATATTTATGTATAAACATAATCTATATATATAATTATATATAGATTATATATGCACACGTAACACTCTCAGCAAATTTTGATTACATGATACAGTATTATCAACTATTCTATGTTATACATTCAATCCTCAGACTTTATTCATCTTATAGTGGAAGTTGCTTTGTTCTTTTTCTAACTTCTTAGGTTGGCTGCCTTGCTTACTCATTTTTAACCTGTGTGTGACTTGCTTTTTTTCACTGATGGTTTTCAAAATTTTTCTCTTTACCTTTTGTTTTCTGCAGTTTCACCACAAATTCTGTAAGCATACATTTCTCAGTGTTTATCCAGATTGGTAGATGTTTCGCTTTCTTAAAAATCTATGGATTTATTTCTTTAATTTATAATATTCTCAGACATTATCTCCTCAAGTAGTTCCTTTGCTCCACTTTTTTCTGTCCTCTTTTTCTGGAAGTCCTCTTAATACAGGTTAAGTCTTCTCATCCTTTCCTCTTTATATCCTAAACTTTCTCATATTTTTTCATCTCTTTCTCTCTCTGGGATGCATTCTAGTTAATGACTTCAAGCAGTACCTTCCAGAACATTCGTTCTGTGCTGTATCTAATCTGCATCCTTCGAGTTACCTCAACACTTCCTATTTCTAAAAGTTTTATTGGCTTATCTTTCAATCAGTCCATTTTTTTCTATTGTTTTGTTTGTTTGTTTGTTTTCATGCCACCGTTCATTTCTTTAAACATTTCATCCACAGCTATGTTGTCTTTTCTGTTTCAGGGCTACTTACCCCAGGAGGTCCTATCTGAGTTCTCCTGTTGTGACAGTTCAATAATTTCTGGAGTCACAATTTTTTTCTGTCAGTGGTCAGGAGATGGTTTACAGCTGACTCAGAGCATCCAGTGTTGCAAATCAATTGTCAATTGCCAGACTAGAACTTTTTCTCTCCCTATTGACTTTTGTAAGATTTTTATATCTTTAGAGGCAATAAATGTTATCAGAATATGTGTAGACATTTTCATTTTTCGTCATTCCTACCAGGAATTTGATTAGTCCTTTCAATCTATAGATTCAACTCTGTCCTTATCTCAGAGATCTTTTTTTTTTTCTCTTTTTAATCAGTACATATCCTTTATCTGTTCTTTTCTTTCCTTTTTAAATTATTCGCATGTTAGATTCCTGGACCTATCAACCAAATCTTTCATCTTTTCCTCATAATTGTTATCTCCTTGTCTTTACTCTGAATTTTGAGATAATTCATGCCCTTTAACTTCAAAGGCTTTTAATTCAGGTTTCAACAGTGACAATATGTTCCTTCAACTCATCTACTAAATGGATTTATTTGGGAAAGTGTGTAGGTAGTTTCTAACTCCAGAAACATTCTTCTGTGTAATAAATTTATATCTCCTTAAAAGCTGGTTTGGGGGAGTCCCCAAAATTTTTCATCTGCCCATAAAATCAATTCTATTATACTAAATGTCCTATTTGTCTTTACTGATAATCGTTTTCACAGCTATTGGATCCCCTTAGATGAGATGAATTATTCTTTCCCCAGTCATCACAGATGGTGAAATGCAAAGTGGCTGTAATATAGACCTAGGTGTGCTTCCTGCCAGTGTATCTGGAAGAATCTCTCTTCTCAGAATCTTGAACTCTTCTGGCCTCAAGGACAGAAATGACTGATTCCTTCCTCTGCTCCTTCTGACTCACTGGATGATTGGGAAACTAAGCTCCCTGAAGGTAAGTGCTGCTCAGTCTGCTACTTTCCAAAGTTTTGCCAGAACTCCAGACAAAGCGTCAAAAACTCTGCACAGTCTGCCTGCATGGACCCCAAGAGAGCCCAAGGGTAATTACCTACAGGCCTATCACTGCTGTATTTTTGCCTTCTTTTCAACTACTTTGTCCCTCACTTAGGTTTTATGGGAAAGAGAGGAATATTTTGAGAGCTGAAGTTACTCAACCACCTAAATGGTATTTTTTTTCCCACAGAAGCAAGTTAGTTGTTAGTGTTATTGTTGTTCTTTCTCTGTCGAAGATTTCCCGTGGCTCTCGGGATTAGAATTATTTTAACGTCTCTGTCCTCTGCATACTGCTTCTCTGAGCACCTCAAGCTAGGGCTATTACAATTGCCACCATTTAGTAGTTGTTGTCCTTATGGTTTTCTTAAAATTAAATCACTTTAGCTCTCCAAATCTCTTAGGAGATTTCTATTTATTTTTTTGTGGCAGACAGAATAGGATTAGAACCACACTCCTCACGTCTTCTGAAAAAAATACATATATAAGAAAGAGAAAAATATTTTCCCCTTACTACATACATCGTCATGGATCTAAACTAGCAGTTTTTTGTTCTCAGAGTCTTTGTCCTATGTCTCTGAACTCTAAGCATCCTGGAATATCTCTTCCTGCCAATGAAAGCTTTCCTATTACTGTCACATCATGCCTGAGCTCCTCATCCATGTCCAACATCAGTAGATCAGAAAAATGCCCAAAAGTACATCCATTCTACATATCAGTTAGGGGAAAGGTGAAACTTTCCATGACAATTAAATGCAAGTTAATATCAGGTGGATTTTTTTCATAGATAAGGAAATGCAAACTAGGGGTCTTTAACATTTCTTAATTCAGCAATAGTTATAATTCTAATAGTTATAATTCTAATTCCCAGTATTTATGTTGAGAGCCCAGACTATCCTATTCTAATTCATCTTTGCAAAGACAGGCATCCTCAGGCACCCTCTAGGCTTTTCCCTCTAGTGCACGGGAAGTATATGCACTCAGCTATCTCACCTTGAAGTCTTTACAATAATTGGTGTATGGCCATGCCTTGCTACCCCGACTTATTATATGCCCAAATAACTTCTTACTGTGCTGTGGTCTGAGTTTAACCTCAGCCTGTGAACGTTCACCAGTCTCATTTCCAAAAGTTCAATTATTTGGACTAGGTTGTTTCTCTAGAGACACAGAGCTGGGAAAATTCTGGGTGCTATCACTCTTACTTCAAAAGCTAATTCTCATTCCACAGAATGAAATATTTATCCCCTAGGGGAGCTAAGGAAGCTAAAGAGCATGTTTCAATCATCCGCCTATTATCACTTCTGAATGCTTCCACTGCTTATTCCATTAGATAATTCAGTGACTCAAAGCCAGATGTTTTTATCCCCAAGTGAAAAGTCCTACATTTGGTCTAAAATTACAAATCTACTGCAGTGCAGAAAATGACATTCTGAAATTGGCCGAAGGGTTTTATTTAACATCAGAACACTTAGAGCATTTCTGAACTAGCACCAAAAATTTATCTTTTATAAATATATTCTCTGTATCAGTACGTGTTTCATGACATATCAATACTTATGGTCTGGCCGGTAAGACTTTGTTTTCATACATGTCTGGTTTTACCTAAGTTATGGCTTAAAAATTGATTGCCATGATTTTTCTTTTTTGGTATTGAGGAAGACAAATCACATTTCTCTCTTACTTCTCCATGGGTTCCATCACTAGTACCCCCTCTTTATTCCCTCTACAATGTTGGATAATTCTATTTTTTTTTAAATACAATAACTGGTCTTTTTTTAAAATTTAGACAGGCTCCGCTACCATTTTTTTTTTACTTACCACTTGAATAATTGAATGATTATTTCCTAAAAATTGGTGATATATATATATCATATATAAATATAATATCATATATAAATATACCAGTCTCCCCCCTATATATAAAGACATAAAATCTCCAGGCTTTTCTGGACACCACTAATCTATGGAATTCAGGAGTATAAGATCTTCCTGTAGTTCTGTGGTTCCTTGTCAATAAGTAAGTATTATGTATAAAGTATAAATAAGTATATGCCAGGAAAAAAAAAGAAAAAAGAATACCTTTGTGGATGGATAATGAAAATGTGTTCGCAGAGAATGCTGGCGCAGCAAGACAGAATGATATCACACCGACAGTAATTCATAGTTAGCCAAAAAAACAAGGTACCACCCTGAGGCCAGCTGAATGGCTTCAAAAGCTCAGTAGATGCAGAGCAAATACATTTTCTACCTACAGAATGGAATTACATCCTTTGAAATAACTCTGCCACGTGGTGTTGCTAAAACTTCCACAACGACAAGCAAAGGCACTTCAGCAATCCCCCTGCCTGTGCAGAGTCCAGTAGGGTGTCCTGACCAATCTCACACCTCCTGAGTCTGTCCCCAGCAGATATGGAATTTGTGGTGTCTCCCTCAGCCCGCATGCGTAAGCTCGAAGGCAACCTTAATTCAGAATAATTTCAACAACTTTCGGGCAAAACAGCAGAATATGTGACAACAGGGCAGAGGGTCAGGATCAGATCACTCTTTTGTGGAGAAGCAAAAACTCAGAACTTCCAATATGCTTCCCAATGTCTACAGCGTTAACTCTACTAAGACGACTATTTCACAATATTTTCTTTCTCCCCCAAACACCAACATCGTCTCCTCAAAACGTCATTCTCGCAGGAAAATCAGAAGTGCTCAGCAGATAACTTCCTCATCCTCCTCCACCAAGTCCACCCAAATCAAACACCTGTTCTTTAACCCATGTCCCTGGTATTCATGCGACTGCTTACAGGACAGTTCTACTTATGCCTCGTAGTTCTACTAATGTGATATCTAAAAGCTAAACTTCTACTCGCCCCTCTTAAATAGACTTTTCTCTAAATGTTTCCACTCCAGTTGCTCCAGCCAGTAAACATAAAATATCTTGATTCTTCTCCTTATCTCACACCCACCAGCAGCCCATCAACAAATCCTGTTATCTCTGACTTCAATCTCTTCCTACCTCCTGAAATGTTAGTTCAAGGCCATATCATCTCTCACCCGGACAACTGACTAACCCTATAACTGTTCTGGCTGGATTTTTTGTTTGTTTGTTTGTTTTTGGTTTGTTTTGTGGTTTTTTTGTTTTTGTTTTTGCCTTGCCACATCCACATTCGGATTATCTATTGTTGTGTAACATTCTCAAAGCATAGGGACTTGAAAACAACAATAGGGTTATTGTTTTTCATGATTCTGTTTGTTGACTGGGATCAGCTGAGCAATTATTTGTTTGATCTCAGTTGATGTCATTAACACAGGGGCTGTTGCATAGTGGTTAGGATACTGAAGAACCTGGGTGTCTCTCTCTCTCTCTCCTTTGTAGTCTCAGGGCTTGTCTTCTCCATGTGATCTCTCCAGTAGAGTAACCAGCCTTCTTACATGGTAGCCAAAGGCTCCCAAAATGAGTGCAAGTCCTCTTAAAACCTAGACCTGGAATTGGTACAGCATCACTTCTGTAACATTTTGTTGGTTAACATAACTCAAAGACCAACCCAGATTCATTGTGGTGGAAAGGACTACACACACGCAATGTTATATATGTACTATTTGTTCTGCTTCTCTGGAGAACCCTGACTAATACAATGATGCATATTTTGCATATCGGGCATCCTTTTAGCTTTAATATACTTTCCTACTATTAATGTCTCTTTTATTGATTTCTCTTAGATAGTTTCATTTCAATATTTCTTGGGAAAGAGAAAAGTAGTTCTTAACAGCCACAGGCCAGTCCATAGCTAGGCCGTGGTGTTCTCCTATGGCACATAATTTCAGAGAACATCAATATCAGCGAAGGCCAATCTGTGATTCAATGGATCAAAACAAAGACAAGACCATAATCATGTCTGAATACAGACAAAAATATTAACATCGTCCAAATCACAAAAATGTCTGCACATCCCCCTATCCTGGCTGATAGGAATGACTTCAATTTTAACCTTAGTCTACTCTTCTCTCCCTGTTGATAAGATGTATTAAGACAGAATTACCTTGACTCTCTGGCAGCATCCAATCCAGAACAAAGTTTGCTTCCTTGATCCTCTTCAAATTGATAAACCAAGCCCAAATCTTATTTTACAAAGTTGTTTCTAAAACTCTTTTACCGAAATGACTCATGGTTGATGGCACGGATTTACCCTTGCTGAAACAAGCAGTAAACCCAAGTTGCTCAACTACGGTTGTATTTCTGATAGTCTTTGACTAAAGAGCTTTAGCAATCTTAACTTGTTATATGTGTAATCAGTGGCCTTAAATGATTTCTGGGTCAAATCAAGGTAGCAGGCAATACTTAAACAATAGGAGCATAAAATGTGAAATTTTACAAGACCAATAATAGTTTTGTATTCTAAGTAATTCTCAGTGCTATGCCTACTGATTTCAATGTTTATTTTGGTATCTTATGGTTACAAACCAATATCAAGATCAAAAGCACTCGGCAAATTGCTGTCTGGAAGTTATTAAATTAATCCCAAGTAGCTATATTGTTTCCTTTTCCTGAAAAAAACTGTAAGCTTGTAATCATTATAATTCTAGGTCCTATGAGTATTGTGTAGCAATCAAACACTTATTAACTGCCACTGTTAATGCAGCCATCAAAAAAAAATGTAGAATGTATAAATTTCAATTGAATTTAGGAGATAATGGGATGACACAGTTAAAAACTCCAATGATGAACAAAAAAAAGAGAGAGAGAGAGAAAAGAAAAAGGCCAAACATATTGAGGCACAGAAAAGAAGCATAAAAAGAAAAGAGAAAACAGAACAAACATAAATCCAAATGTATTAAAAAAAAAAAAAAGTAAGGTTCTCCTGTAAGGCAAAAAGAGTAATAGAGACTTAACTAACATTCCCATTGAAACAATCAAAAACAGGATGAGATACAGAAAACAAAAACCTTCAAGACATTGGACTATGGCAACAAAGGACAGTGAACCCTGAGAAACAAATGATGTAAACCCCACAATTGTTCCAAATTACTGTCTTGGGAGAGCTCCCAGTCCACTGCCACAGGAAGGGGGAACACGGGCAGAGAATGTGAATTGTGAGATAGAACTAATAGTCCAAACAGCTAGATGTCATCCAGCAGAATCCTGGAGAGGAAAGGGCTGCACAGGAAAAAAGATCCTGACATCTGCAGAAGATCCCTCTTGAGTAGTCAACATAGCACCCAACAGTGCATGTGTGTGAAGAAGGTATTGCAAGGCGGAGGAAAGAACCACCCAAAAGGATTAGAGGGCCCATTTCTACCAGCCAAGTGGAAAAACATCTTATTTTATGAGGCATTGGGTAGAATATTCAGAAGGTCCTCTAATCTACTAGTTAAAAACCCCACAAAGGTATGTGGGTCAGGACAGGAAATGATCTCACTGCAATTTAGCTTCTCAAAAATCAGCCTTTGTTTTACTAATTTTCTCTATGGTTTTTCTGTTTTCTGTTTCATTGATATCTTCTCTGACCTGTATTATTTCCTTTCTTTTGCTTGCTTTGGGATTAATTTATTCTTTTTTTTCTAATATTCTGAAGTGCAAGCTGAGGCCATTGATTTGAGACCCTTTTTTTTTTTCTCGTTTAAGACGTTAGTGCTATCAATTTCCCTTTAAGTATTGCTTTATCTGCATCACACAAATTTTAACGAGTTGTGTTTTCATTTTTATTCACTTCAAAATACTATTTAATTTCCCTTTTAAGTTCTTTGTCCTATGGGTTACTTGCAAGATCTCCAAGAATCCAGAAATATTTATCTTTATTACTGCTTTCTAATTTAATTCCACCGAGAACATACTTTTCATGACTCGAATCTTTGAAAATTTATTGAGACTCATTTTATGTGCTAGAACATGATTCTACCTTGTTAAATGTTCCATGTGTAATTAAAAGATTATGCATCCCCCCCTTTTATGGGAGGAGGGAATGTTCTGTAAATGTCAATTAGTTCAAATTGGTTGCAAGTATTATTCAAGTTCTACATATCCTTACTGGTTTTCTGTCTACCTGTTCTATTAATATTAAAAGTAGATAATGACAGGATGCCTAGGTGGCTCAGCCTGCCTTCAGCTCATGTCATGATCCCAGGTCCCTTGGATCAAGCCTCACATTAGGATCCCTGCTCCAGGGGGAGCCCGCTTCTCTCTCTGTCCCTTCCCCAGCTGATGCATGCTCTCGCTCTCTCTCTCTCAAATAAATGAATAAAATCTTTTTTTAAAAAAAGAGTAGATGATGGACTATTTATAATTGTGGGCTTGTCTATTTTTCTTTGCAGTTCTTTCATGTTTGTCAGTTTTTGCTTGAGTCTCTACTATTAAATGCATAAATAATTAGGATTATTAAGACTTCTTCATGAATTGACCCCTTTATCATCATGAAATGGCTCTCTATATTGCTGGTAATATTTATTCTGAAATCTACGTTTTCTGATATTAATGTAGCCACCCCAGATTTCTTTTGATTACTGTTATCATGGTATATTTTTCCATCATTTTCCTTTAAATTTATTTGTCATTTTTTAAATATTTCTTTATACTTTTCCTTATTCTCCTTATTTGGAGATTCCATTGCTCGAAGTTTTTCTACAGCTCTTTGATATTATCCTCATTTTTATTCATTCTTAACTCTTTTTATTTCATTATGAGTATTCTTTATTGCTATATCTGCCAGTTCACTGATTTCTTTCTTCTGCAATATCTAACCTACTGTTAATCTCATCCAGGGTATTTATCATCTTAGACATTATATTTTTCATCCTAAGAAGTTTAACAAGGAGGTATATACATTTTCCCCCAGCTTCTTGAAGAGGTGGATTCTGATTACAATAACTGCTTTAACATCCTTATCTACTAATTCTGTCATGTGCATCATTTCCGTTAATTTTTAGTTTAACTGCTCATTAAGGGTTATATTTTCCTCCTTCTTTGGCACACCTGGTAACAATTTCTATTATTTGCCAGCATTATGACTCTTACCTTGTATGTTGGATGCTTTCGTATTTCTATAAATATTCTTTACCTTTATTCTGGGATAGAGATAAGTTTTTTGGTATGATTCTTTCAGGTCTTGCTTTTAAACTTTGCTAGGCAAGACCAAAGCAGTATTTTGTGTATGGTGCATTTTCCCACTCCTGCAATAAAAGCCTTTTGAGGACTTGTTTTTGATATCCCATCAATTAAGAGGTTTTTTATTCCAGCTGGTGGGGGACTATTTTCAGCCCTAGTTCAAGTACTATTAACTCTAATCCTTTCAGGTGGTTCTTTCTTTAGTCTCAGTTCCCTCACATACATGTACTTATCATGTCCCTATACAAGAAGACTTGAGAAAGAACTCTATAGGCCTCTCTAACTGCAGCTGTTTCTTCTCTAGTACTCTCCCCTGTCAACGTAAGCCATGCTTGGCCTCCATGAACTCGAGCCCCCTCTTCTCAGTTGAAGGAATGAGCAGGTTCTATACGGGTTTTTAGCTCCCTGTATTATAGTCATTAAACTTCCTTCAAGCAAGAATTTGGGACAATGTTCAAGTTCACCTTGTTTTTTTCCTACTTCCCAGGCATCACTGTCCTTTGTTGTCTGATGTCCAATATCTTAAAGACCACTTTCATAGATATTTCATATATTTTTACTTATTTGAGAGGTTAAGGCTAGCTCCTTTTATTGCATTTCCACTGGAAGCAAAAGTCCCAGAACCGAAGATTTAAAATTACGAAGTACTGATCCCAAATAAAAATAGACTCCAAGTTTAATATAGTGTACCCTGAATCCTCCCAGGGATATAATTATTTGTAAAAGAAAATGGATGATTATTAAGAATGGTAAGAACTGACATTACTTTAATATTTTTCATTTCATACACAATAAAGGGAAGAAGATAGATTTTGCCCATTGAAGACTTTTATTTTCTCAACTGCTATGACCTATTAATTTTCCCATCAGCTACTTCAAAGGAAGAACATTTCACCAAATTCAGTGACTGCCTAGCTGTCATTCAGTGTGGACACTGTTTTTGTTTTGTTTTAGTTTTTGGTTTTTGTTTTGAATTGTTTTGGTTTTGGTTTTGGTTTCAGTTTTGGTTTTTTGAGTTTTTTTTGCATTGAGAACAATGCAGAGAATCACTCTGGGAATAATTTGGGGAAGACTATGAATAGTGCTTAGTTGTGTTTCCCTTTTACTGCTGCTTTTATGGGCTTTGTATTGTAGTTGGGTTGAAGTTCACAGAAGTTTTAATAAATGAAAACCCAGGGAATTCATAAATCATGTCCCAAACTCTACAACTGTAACTGTTCTTTATTTTGCTCTGCTCCAAGGAATGCTGACACACACCCGTTTCGCAAAGAAATATTGCGCTCTATTTAACTTACGTGTTTATTTAGGAAATATTTGTTGAAAGGCTACTACATCAAAACATTGTGTGAGACACTAAGATTATAATATCTGAAACAAAAAATAGTCTTTTTACTAGCAGAGTATATAATCCAGTGAAGAAATGGATACCACAAGTAAACAAGTATTTAAACACAAGTAAACAAGAATTTAAACACATGTCGTACTAGGTGAGGTGAAGGAAATTAACAAGGGACTACGCTGCAGGAAAAAAAAAAGGATCAATTTTTATAATTTAGAAAACTCCTAAGACAGTAAGTTATAAAATGACCCACCGAATGAAAGCAATCAATCACAGGAATAGCACAAAAAAGAGCGGACATAGAGATATGTTTGTGCTGAAATATTAAGAAAGGAAAGAGGAACTTAGTGTGTTCAAAGATATGAAATAAAGCCACCGTGGTTGAAGTGTAGCAAAGGAGAGAGTGGAACCAGATGAGGTTGAAAGAGAAGCAGAAGCCATACCATACAGGGTCCTACATGCAATAGTCATTGAAGAGTTTAAAGCACAGGGACAGCAGAATCATCCTTATGTTTCTGAAAGACCACTCTAACTTCCATATGTATAATACATCAGAGGAAGGTAAGACTGGAAAAGAAAATATCAAGTAAGAGACTAATGTAGGAGTCCAGATAAGAATGATAGTGAAATATACTGAGGTGGTGGAGATGCAGTGAGTGGGCGACTATATGTTTGAACAGAGAGTTTGTGTATGGATAGGCATGGAGATGGGGGACAAGTTTCTGGTTTGAGCAACTAAGTGAACAACAATGTCCAATCATTGAGATGGTAAAAGACTAAATGAGGAAAAGGTTGGGAGGTAAAAGCAATTCAACTTGGGGCACATTAAGTTTGGAATGCACATTAAGTTATCAAAATAGAGATGTTAAGTAGCCAGCTGAATAAATAATTTATGGGAGGAATTTGAAATGGAAATATTATTTTGGTAGTTGTTAAAATTTAGATTATATTTAAAGGCATGGAACTGGATAAACTCACCTAAGGAAAGAACTTGGTCAGGAGAACCTAGGACTGACCTCAAGTGTGATAGTTCATATTATACGTCAACTTGACTGGATCACAGAATGACCAGATATCTGGTTAAACATTATTTCTGGGTGCGTCTGTGAGGATATTTTCAGAAGACATTAGCATTTGCATTGGTAGACTGAGTAAAGCGCACTGCCCTTCCCACTGCAGGTGCGCGCCAGCCAATCCACTAAGGACCTGAAGAGAAGAAAAAGGAGGAAAGAAGTATCTTTTCTCTCTCTCCCTCCCTCCCTCCCTCCCTCCCTCTCTCTCTCTCTCTCTCTCTCTCTCTCCTGACTATTGAACTAGAGCATTACCTTTTTCCTGTCCTCAGCACTGCTGGCTCTCAGGCCTTCAAATCATGCCACTGGTCTTCCTGGGTTTCCAGCTTGCAGATGAAAGGTCATGAGGCTTATCAACTTCCATAATCAATTGATCCAAGACATTTTAGATAGGTAGATAGATAGATAGATAGATAGATAGATAGATAGATAGATTCTGTTTCTCTGGAGAACCCTGATCAATATACACCAAGGAACTCTAACACCTAGATTTCACACAAAGGAAGAAGAGTATCAAACAGGAAGGGAGAGGACAGTGTGATATCATAAAAGCCGAAAGAGAAAAGTATTTTAAGAAAGATAATGTGAGTAGTTTGTGGAAAGACATGTGTCAATTAGTTCTAAAACTCAATAGCACTCTTGTGAAGAACAGTTTTTGTGAAGCATTAGAAGTGACAGCCAGATTTAACAGGTTAAAAAGAGGTAGGAAGTGAAGAAGTAGAGACAGCATGTGTGACAAATAACTTGGGAAAATAGTTTTGAAAGAAATCAATGACGTGCAGTGATAGAGGGAGACATGACATCAAGAGATTTGTATATATATATACATATATATGTTTCCTCACTTTCCTCACTAAAAGAGACCCTGAATATTTGCCATGGTACCAATTTGAAGCATATATAAATAAGTTAGGGAAAGAAATCAGTGTTATCTAGCATCATCAAGGAAGAAACGCTGCATAGTCATTCACAGTACTGAAAGATACGTGGAAATCCATTCTATCAATATTTGTACAAATCAACCTATTGCAAAAGCACAATTTTACAGAACAACTGTCTAATCAAAAATAATTCTTTTTCTATTTAACAAGAAGAAATGGTTTTTGGTGCAAATTCTTGTAAAATTGCAGTAAGTCATGTGACACGTTACTATGAAAGTTCTCTTTCTCTATGTAAAACTAAGCATTATCATTAAAAATGAAAAAAAAGCACTAAGCACAACCAGAGCAAAGATAGAGGATTCGACCTCAGATTTAACTTCCAGGTGTGATTTTCCTGTAATTTTACAGCAAAAGGAGCCAAACTCACAGGATATTTTCAAGAAATAGGAGAATTCTTTAGTTCTTCTCCCAATGTTTGGTGAGATATGGAGGGGTGAAAATAGATAAATAAGCATAGGTGGGTGAAGGAATGAGGAGAACAGCTGGTTGCAAGGGAACAGTCAAGAAATTAGTCTTATTATTTACTATGAAAACATACAAAGTTTACATGAAAGGACTATTTTTTTAATTGTATAGTTTCCACCCAAGTAAAGACTCCAAGCATATTCCATTTGTTCTTTCTGAACACAATGAGGTTGACCTTATTATTTTAATTTTACAGATAAGGAAACTAAGGTTTATGGAAGTAAAACATCTTACCCAAGGACACACAACTGGTAAGTACCAGAGCCAGGGTGTAACTCCAGCTTGTCCAACTCCAGAGCCAATGCCTCCAAAGCTGTAGCATCATGCTCAACAGTAGAGGGAAACAGGACTGTAGGCTGGGAATCTGGCTGCCTCCGTTTGATACTTAAATCAACCCCAACCCCATACTGGGCAGGTTGTTTCTTCTACTCGATCTCAGTTTTCTCATTTATAAAAGTGAGATAATATTTACTTCATAGCATTGCCATGAGACTTAAATTAATTAAACAGACCTTGGACAATGGATTTTGATAAATGATAGGCATTAGTATAGGAACAGTTCTCTCTTTGGTAAAGTTACCCCTTTAATGGAATTCTTAGTGACTTCAGTGAGCAAAGATGGTTCCCAGTCAAATCACCCTAAACCACTTTTAATCTTATATCAGAACACAGGCAACTAGAATTTTAATTTCAAAATACAGATATAATTGTCTTTGTCTCCTCATTGCTTATGTACCTGCTTGTTGTTCAAGCTTTCACCACCCCAGCACCCCAATAAGTCTCCGTTTGTCTGAGAAGTACAGCAACTAAATCTATCAGCTCCAAAGCTGGGAAGGCTTCCAGGATCATTTGGAGAGTACTCCACAGAGCTTAGGGAAGTGTGATCTGTCATAGTATTGTAAGCTTGCACTAAGTCTGCATTCTAAAAACTCACTGGGAAAAGCGAAAGCAAACAAGATGGACCAGCTGGGTTGGAAGGGCCTCTCCATTCAGTGTGCGGTAATGATTTTGCCTACATTAATTGCGTCTTTCTCTTATGAACAGAAGAATTCAGTCAAGTAGATGTGGCAAAACTGAGTTGCTCTAAAATAACAGAAAAGGACTCCTATCTTTTATATAATTGCAACTCCTTGTTCTTGTAGTTTGTTAGATGCAATAAATGTTATTCTATGAGAAGGACCAGCTCTTGCATCCCATCAAAATCTTTCTCGGAAACCTGGAGCATAGAACTCTGATATCCTCTCATATTGTGGCAGAAAAGCAGCAGTACAAGGCACATTACTGAAATAACATGGTACAGGGGAGATAGGGCTGATTTGTTTTGTTGTAGAACCTTTTCCACTGAATTTGCTGGAAAAGCAAAGTAAGGGCTACTTAAGACTCATCTTTTGAATATTGTGCATTCTGCCTTGTCCCTGTGATGGAAGAGCAGACAAATGAGGGACAGCAAACACAAAAAGAGTAATTAACAATTTTGAGAGTTAAATGAAAAGGCATGTATGTGTGCATATCTGTGTTTTTCCAGAATGGCTATGGAATAAGTAATATTTATGCTGAAGTATGGCTTTATGCAAGTCATTTTAGAGTTCCTGTGGTTACTTCTTAGTTTTATTATACATCTAGAAGCTTGGAAAGCAGAGGGAAGGGAATATAGGCTCCTAGCTATGGAATTCAATATTCAGAAAAATCAGCTAAAAGCAGAAGAGAAGAGACAAAAGCTTCAACAGATGAGAAGTTTCATGAAAGCGTTGTTTTTCAACATAAATATTAACTACCTCATGACTGTGTCCTTATCTGTGTGCATGTCTTTGTACATTCACTCGTGGTTGCACACAGAAAGAATTTAAGGGCAAGCAATTTAAATTGAAATGATAAGTATGTTTCAATTATCTGGATGCTACAAGAAAAAGTAAAAACTATTCTGACCACAATAAGTTTTCCATTTCAATCATGTGTAGACTATTTTAGAACATTTAGGACATTTTTCTTTTAAAAAAAAATCTTTGGCAGCTGTTGGAATGGAGAACAAAATAGGTCCCATTTATTTCTTTCACAGATGGACTCCTAATACAGATGGTGCTATTAAAATTATGTTACAGCAATGTTTACAGAGAAGTGGTATTTAAATTCAAATATGAGGAAAAAAGTCCACTCAGAACCAAAAAGAGTGATGCTTTGAGAGCCACGATGAGACGACCTTCCAAGTAACTTAAGCAATACTTTATCCACAAAATAATTTGTCGCATTTCCAATTCCAGTTGTAAAAACTTAAATATCACCTTAAATTCTTTTCCTTGTGCCTTTAGGTCTCTGTCTTAAGGACTCAGCTGAAAGAGAGAAATAATTATATCTTTAGCACTTATGTGATGGGATCAATTCAATAATACCAATGGAACTGATTATCTATAATCATTGTTTCAACAAACGACAATATAGGCTAAATAATAAAAATATAACAAGATGAAATTTTTATAAAGGTGGCTTTGAATATTTGATGAATTTCTGAAATATTCGCAAGTAAAACTCAACAGAAATAAACATTTGTCTTCTAATTGCTGTCATGATGGAAACTTTCCATAACATGTTATTATTGAATTGTACTACTCAGAGAGAAGCAATAGGTAATTCAACAGCCTTTGGTCTAGATTATCAATGGCTACATCTCTTTTCTTCCTCTAAGAGGAGCTCTGTAAACTTAAGCTGAAAATACTAATTTGTGAAGTCCCCACTATTGGCCCAACAGTGGCATTTATGATGACATCTGGTTTCCCAAGTCCTTCCTGGGTATCATACCGCCAAAGGGTTGAAGTGGCAAATAATGCCACGTTCTAGCACCTGAAAGCCTAGACTAGAGTTTCACATTAAAAGCAGAATTTGGGTCAAGATTGCTCTATGTTCTTAATTACATTTCAATCAATTAACAACATTTTCTCTAACTTTAAACTTATTAATTCTCAACAATGTTCTAAAATTTAAAAAGTTCATGAAATATTTTCCAAAAATAAATGAAATATGAGGGAATTTGCTTAGTAATATTTATTGCTCACTATCCTTAATCAGTTAGACTTGCAAAAGAGGGGAGAATTTCAAGTGGGTGTTAACCTGGAGCCTTATTTTGATTTCTGCCTTTTAAATCAGCCAATAATCCAGAGAAAACAAGAACAATGAAAGTGGTTTTGTGTTGAGTACAAACCAGTTGCAGTCAGGACATTTTCAAAGAATAATGCACAAAATTCTAAGAAGAGTTAAAGGCAGCTATATGCATTTAATTTAAATCACCAGTATAAGTGTGTTTAGGAATATAATTAGTTTAGGAAACGCTATTAGCAATGTCATTCAAGTGCCTGAAATAATTAATGTATGTTAGCAAAACTTATGGAAATAATTTGTGAACTTGCTCATCTAACAAATGTTTATGGAGAATCTACTCCAGAAAAATTCCCTATCTTCATGGAAGTAGTATTGAATGGTAGAAAACAATAAACACAAAAGTAGCATATAATCAGTTGATCCTTGAAAACATGGGTTTGAACTGCATGGATCCACTTATACGCACATTTTTTTCAATAAATACAGTACAGAATTGTAAATGTATTTTCTCTTCCTTGAGATTTTCTTAATACCATTTTGTTTTCTCTGGTTTACTTTACTGTAAGAATATAATAATTTACTGTAACAATGTATAATACATACAGCATACAAAATATGTGTTAATCAACTATTTATTTATCAAGAAGGTTTCCAACCAAAGAGTAGGCTTTTGGTAGTTAAGTTTTGGGGAATCAAAGCTATGTGTAGATTTTCAAATGTGTGGGTGTCAACACTCTTAACCCTGTCATTGTTCAAAGGTCCACTGTAATTGGTTGGATAAGTGATAAGTGCTAAAGAAAGGTCACTGCTATGAAGTAGAATAAAGTGGCGATGATGTGTCTATTAGTTAACTATTACTACAAAATTGTGCCATTCAGCAGTAAGTGTTTATTGGACATGCATCAGCTATGCTGATCTCAGCTGTGGTTGGCTGACTCTAGGATGCTCAATGTCAGTCTTGACCAAGGTGATTGGGGCAACTCAGCTCTAATTGATGTATCTCAACCTCCAGCAGGCTAGACTGAGCAGGTTCTCAGGGCGCTGTAAGAGGTGTGGGAGAACATATGGAAACAGCCAAGGCTTCCTGAGACTTAGACTTAAAACTGGCACAGTCACTTCTAATTCATTCTACTGGCCACAGAAAGTCATATTGTTGAACCTAAGCTCAAAGAACTGTATATGTCACCCCACCCACTGGGAGAAAAAACTGGAGAGTTAATAGTAAGAGTTATAGACACAGGGAGGGGTAAAAAAATGGGGCCAATGTTACATCAACCACACTGTATAGGCTACTTAAAAAGAGTGATCAGGAAAGGGGTTGTTGATCTATTAGATACAATTGATTAGACACCTTAAAGAGACAAAGGGGTGAGCCACTGGGATATGCAGGAGAAATAAGTTCAAAGACTATGAGGCAATATGGAGGAGATGAGGGGACAGAAGTAGAAGATGAGGCTACATAGGTGGTGGAAGGAGGCAAATAGAGGCACAGATCTTATAGGGCCTTGTAAGCCTTTGAAAGTATGTTTATTTTTTTCTAAGTAAGAGGAAGAGCCATTTGAAGATTATGAGATGAAGTGAAACAAACTTTATATTTGAGGGAACTACAAATGACAGAATGCTGGGCAGGCTAAAAATTGCCGTGAAAATTGAAAAATTGAGAGCCACAGACATACAACAATAAGAGGAATGGGTAAATTCTACATATGGATTCATATATACAAAACTATATACGGTAGTGCCACATTACCCACAGGGTTATGTTCTAAGATCCCCAGTGGATGCCTGAAACCACGGATAGTACCGAATCTTATATATACTGTATTTTTTCCTATACATACATACCTATGATAAAGTTTATTTTATAAATTAGGCACAGTACAAGATTAATGACAACTAATAATAAAATAGAACAATTATATTAATATACTATAATAAAAGTGATGTGAATGTGATCTCTCTCTCAAAATATCTTACTGTACTGTACTCACCCTTCTTCTCCTTGTGATGATAGGAGAGGATAATATGCCCACATGATGAGATAAAGTGAAGGAGATGACATAGGTGTTGTGAGGTAGCATTAGGTTACCACTGACCTTCTGACAATATCTCAGAAGGAGAATCATCTGCTTCCAGACCTTGGTTGACCATAGGTGACTGAAACCACAGTAAAAGAAACTGCAAATAAGGAGGGACTGCTGTATATGATACCTTAAAGGAAATCTAATGGCTATTCAAAGTAAGGTGATTTGCAACTTGTTTATGCTGAATTTAGAATATAGCCCAACTAAGCAGAGACTTTAGACTTCAATATGGGCTATGGTCTTGGATTTATTATTTAGAGGCTCATTGAGCGCAGATATTCTTTACTTTATGTATTATATTTATTTCTGAAAAGTTTTCTGGGGCTTTGAATTTTAAACTGAAGTAATTTCCCAATGGTTATTATTTAAAATATGCAACCCCAAGCAAAAATGAATTGAAATCCCCTAAAATAAAAAAATTACCATAAATAATAAAGTAGCAGGTATAAAAAGTTAATATACAGAAATGTGTGTGTGTGTGTGTGTGTGTGTGTGTGTGTGTAACCAAATAGAAGATATAATGGGAAAAAACACATGTAACAGCTAAAAATGATAAAAATAACATAAGATACCTAGGCCAAATTTAAACAGGAAATATCTGCACCTCTATGATGAAGACTTTAAAACACTCTTACATGACACAAAAGTAAAAGTAAGCAAATCAGAAAATAGACCATGTACTTAAGAAGAATCAACATGATAAATAGATAAATTTTCCCTCAGGTAATTCAGAAATTTCATACAATACCACTTGAAAAATATCAGGCTTTTTTTCTTTTCCAGAACTGGACAAGTTAACTATAAATTTCATTTAAGAAAACAAACAAGCAAAAATATTGAAACAGAACCGGGGAAGTGGCTAGTCCTACCAGTTATTAAAATACACCGTAAAGCTTCATAACAGTGTGGAAACTGTTGCATTAAAAAGACAGAGAGACTAATGGAATGGAATAAAATATTCAGAATAAACTCATTTACATATACACACATAAAATACAGAATACAATAAGGAAGTGGCATCTCAAGTCTGAGGGGAAACACGAACTGTTTAGTAAATGAAATTATGATAACTGGATAGTCATATAAAAAAGATAAAAATTAAATCCGTTCCTTACATCATAAATGACAATAAATTCCAAAAATATCGAAAAGTAGACGTAAAAAATAAAACAGTTCTAGAAGTCAGCATGGTTAAATTCCACTATAATCTGGGAAACTTTGCCTACCTACTGCTCAAATTCCAGAATATAGGGAAACGTGGATAAATTTGAATACATAAAATAAAAAGATACTTTTTGCATGGCAAAAGGCAAATGAAATACTGGGAAAAAATACTAACTGAAGCGTTAATATCCCTAATAGATAAACTACTCCTAAAATAAAGAAGAAAAAGATTAACCACCTCAATTATTTTTTTTTACTTTTTATAAGACTTTGTTTTAATTCTGCTGCAGCTAACATCCAGTGTTGTAATAGTTTCAGGTGTACAATATAGTACACCTGATGACCCTATTTTTTGCTCAGCTCAATCTCGGGGTTGTGAGACCGAGCCCTGCCTCGGCCTCTGAGCTGGGTGTGGAGCCTGCTTGGGATTCTCTTTCTGCTTCTCCCCCTAACCCCAGTCTCTTAAAATTAATTAATTAATTAATTAAAACCTCAATTGTTAATAAATGTACAAGGAAATAAAAATATGGTTGAGCTTTATTCTCTTAATGGCTATGATCTCATTTATATAATCAAAGGCACACATCCTAATATACCTCTAATTTGGTTCCTCATTGGACTACCAATATGGTTTATCACAACGTTAACTTGTTTTTTTCTTAGCACTTATTATTATCTGACTAATCATAAATTAGTCATAGACTAATTTGTTCTCTCCCTCTCCCTCTCCAACTGCCCCCCACCCTTCTACACTTCCTCCCTCTAGAATGTAAGCTCCGTTAACACAGGGACTTGTTCATTCTTTTATCCTAGTATCTGGTTCCAGGGCCTGGCATATACAAGTTGACAATAAATATTTATAAATAAATGAATGTGTAAATGTTATAGCCAAAAACCTACCCAAGATTTGATATGGTTGTAGTGTGTTTGACCATGTGTATAAACCCAGGTGTTTATGATGCACAGCATAATCTCTAGGCTTTTAATGACATTGGGGTACATGAGATCAACAGCAGAATGTAGTGCATGAAGAGAAGAGCCTCTGGAGTCTTCACTTCACCTTCTCACAGAGCCTACTTTACTCACTTGTGTAGAAAGCTTCATGATAGTACCTATCTCATAAGGTTATTCCAGTTAAAGCATCTACCACTGTGCCTGGCATATAGTAGGCTCCCAGGAAATGTCTTATTCATGCTCATATGCTGTGAGAAGGGATTAAGAAAGAAGACTGAAGAAATTTGCCCTCTAACATCTAACTTCCTCAAGTCTCTGTTCTACTATTTTCCATACAGGTGATCATTGTTAAGTTGTTGAAATAATTTGAGCTTCAGTTTCTGAGTTAGTAAAATGAAATGATTTCTACTCAAGCTCCATTTCCAGGTTGTTTTGAGAATCAAATCAGACAATTTAAATGGAATTGCCATGCTGTGTCCTTTGCCATCTACCCATTTAGTCAAATAAGTCAACTGCTCAGTCAATGTTTATGATCTCAGTTCATATTTATGATCTCATCCCATCTGAAAAGTACTGAATTATGCAGAATGCTTTAGCTGTTCATGGCACTGCCCAAGAAAACCACACAAAGATTCAATAGGGTCTTCTGACTTTTGCTTAACATTTGGCTGCTAGCACCCACATGTAAACATGGAAGAGATTTTTTTCATAAAGAACACATCTCTGGTTCAAAGTTCTTTCTCATTTTCCATTTTCCCCCAGCAATTCCCTTTCCCATCTCTTCTACTTGTGCTCATCAAAAATACGGGAGTCCAAAACCTATTATAGTTCTGGGAAATAATAAAAGTAGACTAAGGTCACTTATTGCCCCAGGAGAAAGCATTAGATTTCTCTTTGAGGTACACTGTCATTCTCTCACCCACACTTCAGGCCCAGGAATGAGTACTCAAGTCCTGAAAATACTACTATGCTCAGACCTATGATAATCTTTCTTTTTGTGTTTTGTACATCCTTGGAAAAAGAAACCATTTTCTATTTGGGTGCAAGATCTCCCCTTCTTGGATCCATCATTAAGCTGTTTTCCCAAGCACTCTACTCCCACCCCATTAATACCTCTTTCCTCTTTCTGAACACAGAGTTTCTCCCCTACAAACTTTTTTTTTTTCATTCTATTGCCACTTTTCTAACAATGTGACCATCTCATTTTGTCCAGCTTATAGCCTCCCCTCCTTTTTGTACAGGTCTCTATATCCCTTCCATGGGCCTTCACCGAGCTCAAATATAGTTTCATACATTAAAAAAAAATTCCCCTTTATGCTTTGATCTTTCCTTAAAATATTTAATATACATAAGACTAACACTTTCTAAGGTAGTATACATTCAACATGACAGAAAATTAAATTTAAAAAAAAAAAAACTAAGCACTCTAGAACATAAGTGAGAGTACTTTTTCGTATGGTCATTTTATAACATTATACTTCTAGAAAAGCTTCCTGTTTCAAGAACTAATCTTGACGTTGCCTTCAAAAAATGTATAAACCAAATATTTTAAAAATCCATCTCCATACTCTAAGGCTGACTCTCTTATCTTGTTTTAAACCCAAAATAAAATGATGAAATCAGAATACGTGAACTTGGCTCTAAATGACATTTTTATTATGTTAGAAAATCAATCTTAACCTCAAAGAAAGAAGACTCTAACATTTGCAGCTATTCCAAAGGACACATTAATAATTATAAAGAAGCACAGTTCCAGGTGAGATTTTCTATCCAAATGAGATGGACTATCATTGATAATTCTGAAGGCTCCTATCAGGGAAAGTTTGAAGAGACAAATTCCCATTTATATTTATATTCAGAAATGTTCCTTTAAACATTCAGAGTATACCTGACATATTGTACCCTTCTCAGAGTTTCCTCGTGCTATCCAGGTATGTGTTTACACTTAAGAAGATATATTAACATATATACAAGGGAGTGTAAATCCTGGGTTTTGCTCTTGAGGTTCTTTAAACTTGTTTAAGGAAATAAGTTGACAGGTACTATGGGGACATTAGGATTTTAGAAATTTTCATTTATGCTGAAAAAAATTATAAAAATTCAAAATAGGACTATGCCTGTTTCCTTTAAGAATTAAAAATTTTAATAAGAGTGTGTTATCAAGTATGAGCTTGGAAGTGTTAGTTTGCCTGAATCAAAAATCTTACTGACTGCCTGGAATCTTTCAAGAGTAGTGCAGTGAAAAGTAAAATTATAAGCTAAAAATCAAAGGAAAATAGTGTTAATCAGAGATATGTACTCAGCTTTCCCCTCACAAATTTGTTTTTAGTAAAGAAAATTCTGGGATATTTTCCTTGTAGGACTTGGGACGTACAGGGAGATTGGACAAGATGTTTGGGTGATAGACATTGTCTTACCTCAAATTTTGTGCAATCTATTCATGGAAAGGGAGGAAAATTATATGAAGATCAGAAACAACCAGAATTAAAAACAGCTTTAAAAATATATGCATTGCTTTCATTGTTCCTGTAGAAAAGGGATCACAGAAAAGACAAAAAAAATAAGGAAAAATTATATTAACATCTCTCTGAACCTGCAAGTGGACACGGGTGAAGGCTAGAATATGTAATCCAAGGTAATGGTCAGAAATTACAACCACAGGGGCGCCTGGGTGGCACAGCGGTTAAGCGTCTGCCTTCGGCTCAGAGCGTGATCCCGGCGTTATGGGATCGAGCCCCACGTCAGGCTCCTCCGCTATAAGCCTGCTTCTTCCTCTCCCACTCCCCCTGCTTGTGTTCCATCTCTCGCTGGCTGTCTCTATCTCTGTCGAATAAATAAATAAAATCTCAAAAAAAAAAAAAAGAAATTACAACCACAAAGAATCCAAGTGTTACTTAATGGTGGAGTTATCATAGAAGTTTGTCTTAACTTTATATTAAAAACAATAAGAAAAAAGAAATTAAAGAAAAATCTATGGTAGTTTAATCCCATCAAAAGCTCTGTGACAGTTTATATCTCTTTAAACCCTATCTCAAAAACACAGTGCCTTAATGTTAATATAAAAATATTGCATTTAGACAATTTTACTTTGTTTTACTAAAGGTGCTTAAGGGGGAATTGACCGATCAGTTGGGCACAAATGCATTAAGTTCTGAGACACTCTGCTCCATATGTCTAGAATGCATCTAACCATTGGGTCTTCACCACTTTCCTGCTAATCAGTGTTACAGGATGTTTACTGAAGATTTGTGGTATTCCATCAATGTGCCAGTCCACATGGTCAAATGGGGTCAAAACAGTGCCTTACAGTCAGTCAACAAATACTTACTAAACACTTCCTGTGTTCCAGAGAAGACAATGATGAAAATACAGAGACAAGAAAGAGTATGGCAAGTACAAGGAACTATAAGTTGTTCAGTATTCACAGGGAGCGAATTGCAAACTGTGAGTACCCCAGAGATGAAGCTAAAAGGGCTTATCCTGAAGGACTGTATATAATAGGAAATTCAACTTTATCTTATCAACACTGGGAAGCCAACAAACAAGATCAGTAGCAGCACAGTCAGGTTTCCACTTTTAACATCTCCTTTTGGCAACGCTGTGTAAGGCATAGAGAGAAAGAGAGAACAGTTAAGAATTTACTATTTAACTCTATAGAAGTAATAAAAGCCTGAATTAGAAGACTGATAGCAATAATGAGAGGAAATTTAACAGGTAGAATCAGCAATCACAGAAACTGAATAAGGGGATAAAAAAAATAGTGGGAGCAGTCTATGTATTTATTTAACAAATATTTATAGCATGTTTACATGTGCAAAGACTCTTGTAAGTGCTCTTATTAACAACAACTGAAACAATACCCATAAAAGCCATAATGGGAACTCAATTTTGCAGATGAAAACACTGGCTATCAGTAGATTAAGTATGCTGATCATAGTCGCATGGCTTGTTTGCAGTTAAAATGGGATTTTACCAATGAATGGGGCACTAGGGTTCACACTCCTAACCACCACATGCTGCCCATCTAGAAATGCTAGGATGGCTGCCAGGTTTCTCAGTTGGGAGACTCAGGGGATGGTGACACCATCAAGAGAAGTATGTTTGGATTGGATGGTGAAAATACTTTGGACATGTGGCATTTCCGGTACCCATGAGTTGTTCAAGTGGAAATGTCTACCAAACATTAGAATCTGAATTTAGATAAAGACAGAGCTGGAGATATAAATTGATTCGGTCCATCAGCATATAGGTTAAAATCAAGAGTGGTTTGATATTACTTTGGAAAAGCATGTTGAGAAGGTTAGTAGAGGGAATGCTGAAAAACATCAATATTTAAGGAGCAAGTAAAGGAGGAAGGAACAATTAAAATAAACAAAAAGGATGTGATGTGATGAGCACTGGGTGCTGTATGCAACTGATGAATTGTTGAACACCACATCTGAAACTAGTGATGTACTATGTGTTGGCTAATTGAATTTAAAATAAATTAAAAAATAAAATAAAATAAAATAAAATAAAATAAAATAAAATAAAATAAATGAAAAGGTATGATCAGAGTGATAGGATAATCAAGAAATAGAGTTGAGGAGAGACACTAAGGAGGATCAGAGAAATCCTGTAAGACTGAAAATGCCAGGAGGTTAGCATTATGAAAGTCCCTAATGTCCTTGGAAATGAAGGCCAGATTTTTAAGTGTGGAGGAGTAAATGAGGCTGTGAGAAAAGAGAGGAAATATTAAGGGCAGGGCTTGGGTTAGAGATATAAACATGAATAAAGTGCCATTTTAATGAGAATGGAATGGCTTGATTTTATTAACACAAAGTAAAAGAGTCTTTTGTACAAAGGCAGATGTGAAATGGTTTGAATGCAAAATTAACACTCTAGGAAAAGGCTGCCACCATCACTTTCTATGTGATCTGTGGAGCATGGAATTTCAAGGACGGGAAAGATGGGGAAATGAATTAAGAAAGAGGAAATATAGAGTAGTGTATAGATAAGAATACAGGTTAATAAAGTTGGTTTCGGTGAATCGTTAAAGGCTATGGTACAAAGGAATGATTTGCTCAAGGAATGATTTTAAGAAGATTTATATGGCACTGACACAGATGTCCAGTAGATTGATAGGAAACAAAAGCAGAAACCAGGAAATATTTATAAAAGTCTAAACCAGTGGTTCTGAACGTGTGGTCTAGGGATTCCTGGGGGTCTCTAAGACTCCTTCAAGGGATCCATGAGGTCAAAACTGTTTCCATAATAACCCTAGAAAGTTATACAGCTTTTTCACTGTGTTGAAATTTGCATCAATAGTACCAAAGAAATGATGGGTTGAAACTGCTAGCACCTTAGTAGGAATCAAGGCAGTGACACAAAACTGTGTCACAGTATTTTTCAGAAACACACATTCACAGAAAAGAAAGAAAAAGTTTCACTTTTAAAATGTCATTGACAGATCAGTAAAAATAATTAATTTTATTAAATCTTGACCCTTGAGTACATGTCTTTCTGATGTTCTGAATGATGAAACGGGAAGTGCACAAAAAGTGCTTCTGCTGCTTACCACAGTAGGATGGCCATCTCCAGGAAAAGCATTTCTGTGATGGGGGGTGAACTGAACTTTTCCATGGACCACTATTAGACTTAAAATATGACTGAAATATAAACTGCATGTATTCAGAGTTGAATGTTTGGCAAATACTTTCCTAAAAATGAAGGAAATGAGCCTGTCACTTCAAGGAAAACTGAAGATATTTCTTACCAATGATAAAATCCAGTCTTTCAAGTAAAATTGGAAATTAGAAACATTTGTCTTCTATTGCAGCTTGACAACATCCCAACATCTGAAGAAATTTCCTATAATACCAGTGGTGACATTAACAAACGTGATTTTTTTTATATTATATAGTGAACTGTTACAGCATTTGGAAAATTGACATAATCCAGTAAACCAACATTTTCCAAATGATCCAGTTATGTGAATCTGTACAGCAGATTCATTCAAAATGGAAGATAAATCAATGGATTTTAATGTAACAGAACACATGAAAAAAAATCACTACTTCAATTTCCACATTCCAACTAACCTTTAAGTAACCTGCACTTGTTAAGTTTGGGTTTAGTATCAAAGAAAAATAACCACAATTATCAGGAAAGGCCACTGAAATACCATTCCCCTTTCTAACCACATATTTGTGTAAGGCTATATTTTCTTCATATCCTTCAACCAAACAACATATTGCAACTGATTGCATGAAGAAACAGATATGAGAATCCATATGTCTTTTTCTAAACCAGATATTAAAAATAAACCCATAAGGTAAAACAATGTCACTCTTCTCACTAAATATTTTCTTACTTTGGAAAATATAGTGATTTTTTTTCTGCTAAAAAAAATGTTTACCTATAATAAGTTTACTGTTGTTATTTTGAATGAATTGGTAAATACTTTGAAATTTTTTGTCTGAATTTTTAATGTTATAAATTGTGATAAAGAATTACCTACATAAACAAAAGTTTCTGTGAATCATCAATAATTTTTAAATGCGTAGAGCCTTGAGACCAAAAAATCTGACAGCGTTTTGTCTAACTATAAAGTGATAAAAGACTATATTAATAGAATAATGGCAGTCCTCCGTAACTGGAAATCGAAGAGAAAGACTCAAACAGAAATGAGGATCCAGATTTTAAGAAAGATATTTAGGTCTATGACTCACTTCAACTAGCTGCTTTTATGAATTATTCAAGAGAGTTAACAGAGTTGGACTCATAGATAACATCTTCAGGTCCTTAAAGGAATCAGGCCCTTTAAGGTCAGTTTTGTGCTATTAAATACACTGTAATATTTCCTATAATTCGTCTTGCTAATCTTCAAGCCACATACAACAAGATATAAAAATCCAAAAGGTGAAGGATAAATACTTTCACATAATGGAACATTACCCAGTAAAAAAGAATGAAACCTTGTCATTAGTGACAAGGTGGGTGGACCTAGAGGGTCTTATGCTACATGAAAAAAGTTGGAGATAGACAAATACTGCATGATTTCACTTATATGAGGAACCTGAAAAACAAAACAAATGAACAAACAAACTGCTGGTTGCCAGAGGGAGGAGGGGGGACAGGCAAAATTGGTGTAAGGGAGTAGGAGGTACAGGCTTCCAGTTATAAAGTAAATGAGTCATGGGGATGAAAGGTACAACATAAGGTTTATAGTCAATGGTACTGTAATAGTGTTGTGTGGTGACAGGTGGTAGCTACACTTGTGAGCACAGATACAGAGTTGTTGAATCCCTATGTTGCACACCTCAAACTACTGCAGCATTGTGTGTCAACTATATTTCAATTAAAAAAAGTTTACAGGAAAGCACTCCCCACAACCCTAATAAAGAATTATCCAACCCCCTCAAAATGTGGGTCACTATGTGGTACACCTAAAACTAATATAACAGTGCACGTCAATTACAATTCAATAAATAAATAACTTTTTAATGTTTTAAATAAATAAAGTCCGGGATTTTTGTCCACTCTATCCCAGACATCTCTCTCTTAGGTTTATCAAGTTGAGGTAGTTGTGAAATTATTTTTTCTTTTTTGTTTTATTTTTACCATATAAATAAACAAACCTGTTCCATTTTACTGAATGTTTATGCAACAATACAGAGATCAAGGATAATATTGCATCATAATGCATTTAAATTCTCTTTAGTTACACACATTTAGATGTCAGATAGCATAGAAAATATCAGTCAATAAACACATTAAGTGTCTTCTAATGAAACCTTAGATATTGCATTTTTCTTGAACTTCAATCCACTGTAATAGTTTTATGCATTGTATTTATGTCTGTATTCTTCATTAATAGCTGTTAATCTTGGGTTCCGTTAACAGTCAGTCTCCAAAAAATCAGGACTAAGCTATTAAAATATGTGTGGGATAATGGCAATTATATGAATAACTAAAGCTAATATATTTTGAAACATATAGCTTTTAACCTTGTCTAGAATCCATTCTATTACTAAACGCATTGCTTTGAAGCAAATTTTTGTATGAAAAATGTTTTATGACAGGGGTTTGATATCAATGTTAAATCTTGACTGATAGATCCGTTTTTCTTCAAATAAAAAAACCTAATCTAATCAAGAAATACTGACAAAAAAACAAACATTCCTATTATACAGATAACACACCAAGGCTTAAGGAAATTAAAGATTATGTGGTTAGAATCCATGTTATATAAAATAATTAGGCATGTAATAAATTGACTTACATATTTACATTTCACCTCCTTTTACAGGAGACCTGAGATTTCACAGCAGACTTAAGACCCCTCTGGTAGAAACATTACAATTAGGAGAAAAAGAGAACACCCAATAGGCAACTAAGATATAATGGAAGCTGAAATTTTGTACTATCTATTAAGTGATAGCAATTTTTTATTTCTATAACAGCTTTTTCCTGGGTTTCTCAAGGCTGTCCTACAATATTTGAAAGAGAAATTAAGTTTGTCCTGCATTTTCTCAAATTTTATATTGAATAGATAGGAGATACTGAGATGTAGATGTTACTATAATTTAAGGAAAGACTTGCATTGATGTCCAGAAAATCCTGCATTCAAAATAGACATAATAATTTCCTTAATGAAACTTGTGAAAGAATAATAGAAAAGGAAAATATCAAATTTCAGTTAAACATATGTAGTTGAAGCCCAGAGTTCAAATACCTACTCCATAGAATAATTATACATTTACAAAATAGAATGAAAAACAAATGATGTTTCTAGAGAAAGACAACAGGAATTTGTACTCTGTGACAGTAATTCTAAGAGAAAAGTCCCATGGCCAGTCCATATGTCTGTTCATTTAAGTTCTGGCTAGTTGACAGAATATCCTGAATTTAAAAGGACAAATGTTATTATACTCATAAAAGTGTTTTGTTTTTAAGTTGTACCGTTTAAAACTCACCCAGATTATTTTATTTTATTTTTTATAATAATATTTTTATTATATTATGTTAGTCACCATACAGTACATCCCTGGTTTTTGATGTAAAGTTCCATGATTCATTAGTTGCGTATAACACCCAGCACACCATGCGATATGTGCCCTCCTTATTACCCATCACCAGCCTCTCCCATTCCCCCACTCCTCTCCCCTCTGAAGCCCTCAGTTTGTTTCTCAGAGTCCATAGTCTCTCATGCTTCATTCCCCCTTCTGATTACCCCCCCTTTCTTTATCCCTTTCTTCTCCTACCAATCTTCCTACTTCTTATGTTCCATAGATGAGTGAAACCATATAATTGTCTTTCTCTGCTTGAATTATTTCACTTAGCATTATCTCCTCCAGTGCCAGATTATTTTAAAAGATATTATTGTCTTACTCAGTTTGGGCTGCTATAACAAAAATACCATAAACCGAGTGGTTTAAAAGCAAGAGAAATTTATTTCTCACTGTTCTGGAAGCTGGAATTCCAAATTAAGGGTGCCAGCATGGTCAGGTTCTGATAAGGGTGTTCTTCCAGGCTGCAAACAGCCAAACTGCTCTTTTGGGTTGTACCTTCACATGGTGAAAAGAGAGCTAGAGAATTTTCTGGAGTTTCTTTTATAAAGGCAATAGTCCCATTTCCGAAGCCTCCACTCTCATGACCTAATTGCTTCTCAAAGACCCTATCTCCTAATACCACCACATTGGGTGTTAGGATTTTAACATCTGAATTTTGGAGGGACACAAGCATTCAGTCCATAACATTTATGAAACATATGCTAATTATATTTCAATTAAATTAACATATTATATATGTACATATACTATATATTTAATACATAGAGAAGGAAAGAGTCCACTATGTATTAAATACTACATAATGAACAGGCCTGCCCTCAGGAATCATATTTTACAGTATATAAAGCTGGGAGGGTAAATAAAATATATAAAGTCAGAAGCAGGCATACAAAAGATGACAGAATCACAATTCCAAAAGATTTTGTTAGATGCGAATCATGAACTAGATCTAACAAGATGTAATTTAAAAATTAAAAATGTTTGTTGTACTCAGAACTCTCTAAACAACTACAAATTTATAGGAGAACAAAAACATAACTTACAAGGTATAAGAAGTCAGCTCCTGTGTTCAAAAACAATTGTATCTATCTTTTAAAACTCCAACACCTGACCAAAGTAGATCTTTAATAAGTATTTATTGAACTCATTTGGATCATGTTTAGAGAATGTTGTCAATACTAAACCTCAAGGGTGTCAAGAAAGCAATGTGACATCAAAAAAAAAAATGTTAATGGGACCTTCCAATACCTATATTGGTAGAAAGAAAAGTTTATAATCTTGCTGTTTTTATTGGTCAAGCCAAACTTAGGGTACTGTTTCTAGCTTTGGAGCTGTACCTTAAGAACAGACATACAAAAAAAAAAAATAGAATAGACATACAAACTGCAAGGTGAATAGAAAAAAGGAAAGGCTACTGAAAAAAACCAAAACTACCTTTTATAAGAACAGCCAAAAGAAGCTAATATTTAACTTTAGAAGAGGCTAGTTATTTTCAAATATATGAAAGAGTAATAATAAGCTATCATTTATTAAATAACTACTATTGTATATTTCATTTAATCCTGCTAGCAGACCTATGAGGTATTATTAACCTTTTTTTTTACTGATAAGAAAACTGTCACTCAGTGAGATAAAGTAACATATTCAAACTCACACAGCTAGAAAGTTATAAAACCAAAATTCACAAAATGATTCAAGCCCAAGGCCAGGGCTTATTACATTGTGTTTGTCTTTCACACGAAGTAAGCTTAAACTGGTTCTATGTGTCCTCAAGAGACTAATGCCAGGCAGATTTCAGCTCAATGTGTGTGAATTGATAAACTAGTTCACATGAGAATACGTGGCAAGGTATTTTTACTAGTCCTTAGGAGATCTCTATGAACTTTTATTGCTGAAATTATACCCTTTGGTGTAAAAGGATAAAAATAATACTGAACATTGGCAAAGTAACCTATGATTAATGGAGTTTACCTATGAGTTATCTGTTTTCAAGATAATGGTAAAATAATACTGGAATTAAATGTTTTTTGCAAGCTCCCTAACCCACTCCTCTCCCTGTTCCCCAAGAGTGTTGCTTTCTACAACGAATTGGGGATACCTAACACCAATGCTTATTTTTAGAAGATATAAACATACACAAATACACACATAGAGTTACAAGATTTACTTCAGAATTAGTGTTAATTTGCCAAAAAACAAACAAATAAACAACAACAAAAACATCTTACCCACAGTTGATTTACAAATTTATCTCTAAAATAGAAGTATTTGGGGTCTTGGAAGTTAGATATCAAATTTTAAAATGTATCAATATTCCTCAACCTTGTGTGGGCCACTCCAGTTCCTATGTTTATGAAATTCCTCCTGGAATCTCTACACTAGAAAACAGACTGAAATAATGCAAATGTTTGATTTTGACAACTTTCTCCTGAGAAGCACATGTCCATGTAGGAAGTCTGGCAATGAAAGGGATAATAAATAATTCTAAACGGATCTTTGAGATTTAAGATGTGGAGGATCACCATTATACTTCTTTGGCTTTCCTGGATGCCACAACCCCCTGATTGCTGTAACAAGTTCTTGTGCCTAGTCGCCACCAGGATAGAAATCAGATGTAACTAGAACTTCTACTTTAAGAGAAATTAGGGGAATATGGAGTGAAAGGAATAGGTTTCCTACACAAAAGTTTGTTTCTCACTTCTTTTTCAGAGAAAGGACCACTTTTGCTTCAGACAGGTTTGAAGGGTTGAAATCTCATTTAGTGATGTAAAAAACACGGTTACTTTTGTGTGGACTTGCAGGACGGAGGCAAGAAAGACTAAAGAAAAGGAGTTTGTGTACCCTGTCCCGAATGATTTCAGCAGACTGGAGGGCTGGAGGAGCGTTGGGGTGTAAGGATTGTCCGGGTTGCACCAGGCCAATGTCTTTCCTTTCATATTATACAGAGAAAACGGAGCTGGGAAAATAGACTGATGTCAGCCCCCTTTCTTATGCTTTAGTGCTGCCGAGAACTAACTCTGTCTCCCCCGCCCCTTCCTTCCAACTCCCTTCCCCTTTCTGCCCCTCCTTAGATGTGTTTGCACGGACGAGTGCCGAATGGGGAGACAGACCAACTCGTTGCATCGCTTTGCGCAAAATCCACCCCTTCTCTCTCCTCCCTCCCCTCCAGCCTCCGGATCCCGCATAGCCCTCGCTCCCCTCCCCACAGCGGTGTGGGGCTGAGGATGTGTCTCTACTACTAAGGCGGAAGGGGTCTACAAGCAGTGGATAATGTCAGATGCCCAGCTCTCCCCTTCTACCTGACGCTCCTCTCTGGCTGCACCAGGGTTGGTCTCTGTAAGAAAAAGCAGGAACTGTGGCAGCGGCGAGAGGAAGCGGCTGAGACGCGTGGAACCTGAAAAAGTCTGGGTGCTCGGGGTTACCTCATAGCTAGGTCCCAGCCAGCCGTCAGCACCATGGACAGCAGCACCGTCCATACCAACGCCAGCAATTGCACTGATCCCTATACGCACTCTTCAAGTTGCTCCCCAGCACCTAGCCCCGGTTCCTGGGTCAACTTCTCCCACCTAGATGGCAACCTGTCCGACCCATGCGGTCCGAACCGCACCGAGCTGGGCGGGAGCGACAGCTCGTGCCCTCCGACCGGCAGTCCTTCCATGATCACGGCCATCACCATCATGGCCCTCTACTCCATCGTGTGCGTGGTGGGTCTCTTCGGAAACTTCCTGGTCATGTATGTCATTGTCAGGTAAGGAAGGCGCCAGGGCTCCGACGGAGACTTCAGCAGCTAATAGGGGTATAAAGGGACACCTGACCCTCCCAGGCAGTGTTTGGCGGGAGGATGAGAGAAGGGAGGTAAACAAGGGAGAATAAGGGGGCGACAGTGAATAGAGTGGTTATTGTGAGTGCAAAAATCCACTTTTCTATTTTCCCCCTCCACTGTTAAAGAAAGAATCAAAAATTTCAGAAACAGAGAAGTTGCCTTGGTAGAAGATGTAAAGATCTGGGAGGAAAAAAAAAGATATGCTCTGTCTTAGAGCTCACTTACACTGAGCCAAGAGGGCTCTTGGGCACAGAATCCCACAGTCCCTTCCACAGGAGCTGTGGAAACAGTAATTTGTGAATAATGGAAGAGGAATTCTAGTTAGGTTTCCTGATGAGGGGGCCAATGTCCTTCTCAGTTCTTTTCAGACATGAACCTTGGCAACTTTCCTATCCCTGCTGGTTTCCCTGTACTTTGCTGCACCACAGCCACCCCCCCCCCAATTTCTTGTCACACTTGTCCTTACCCCACCGTTCCTTCCATCCTGAGGCCACACTCAGTGAGAAAGTTTTTCTGGTGTCTCTCTACAGTAAATAGTGTTGCTTTGTAGTAACAAACGTGACATTTGTGTTGCCTAGACCATTTTGCAGTTGGCAGCTGCCAGATCTGCTAGGGGAGTCACAAACTGAATTGGGAACAGGTAGTGTGATTCAGGAGAAATGCAGGGCATGACTGTTTTCCAAATCCTCTGAAAGTGGGAACCAAATAGAAGTGACCAAAAGTAGCATTAATTCTGGGTTATAAACTAGTATACAGTAAGTTACAGTGGTTGCTCTGGGAGGAAAAAGTGTCTTTATCAGTGAAATTATTTCAAAAGTGTTTGTGGCCCATTTTCTGTATACCTAGTGCTCCACGTTTACTTGGCAAAGAGTGTGCAAGCTTTCAATATTAATTGACATTAATGTAGACTGTGTTAGTATTGGTGTGCATATTCAAGTCCTACATGCTAATAATGGAATGCTATATACTCATTTTTGTTAAAGTAGATAAATATTTTAACACTTCAAAATGGTTTCTAATTTGGGATTTTCTTCCTACTAGAGGTTATATGTATGTAGTGGACATGGCATTTTCATACTTAGTTACAATATTTACTTCATCTACTCAGCAAGTACTGCAGGTTTTCATGGAGTTCCTTAATCATTTAACAATCATTTTTCCTATTATGCTTTCATGATCAAGGTATGTGAGTTGCTTGTAATCAATTATTTCTTGTATGTCTGATTTCCTTAATTAATGATTGTTAAAGAATAAAACTAATTTCTCTAATATTTTGATGAGGAATAAGACAAGTAGTGTCTCTGAGAAAAGAGCACCATCTATTGAGAAGAAGGCTAACAACAGAAGGGAAAATGCAGGAAGGAAATCAATGGAAGAATTTATTTTTTAAAACATTTACTGCGTATAATCTAATACAAAGGCTCATATCAAAGATAAAAACCGAGTCTCACTTATAGTTATGATAATAAAAATCATAATTAAAGGCCTGCCTTATGAAGAGAAAATACGTTTCTCATTTGTCCTAAGAAAATTCATAGAATCATAAGCTGATAAGGCTAGAAGGGAATCTAGGGTTTATCTATGCCAGATGCATAAACTGAGGCACAGAAAATACTAATGATTTCTTCAAGGACAGATAGTTCATTAGTTCAATAACACTGTATTAGTTCAATATAGTATCTATCTTAGCCAATATAATTTTCTTGTTATTGGAGTGGCAAATCATGATTTGAGTTAACTCAACTAAAATATTGACAGAGTAGATTTAATTAGCAGTAATAATGTGGAAATAATAAAATACCCCAAATTTATGTCTGGAATCCTGGAGAATAAATGATGAAGAGAAATTACCGAAGTGTCTAGAAATCCTGCTGTCTGAAACATAATCCTTTATTCCCTTTTATTGCTTCTTTTGGTGTTTTCCTTCCTTATTTTTCTCCCCTCTAGCTTATTCTTTTCTACAAAGAGAGAGCCAATAAAGCTTAGCAACTGGCTGTGAAATAAGAAGATTTGTATTATTTCAGTGTTTAAGAGAATGCTGGTTCATTGAGTTTATTTTAAAGGCATTACCTCTGACCTCTTGATGACTTGGAGGATAGTGACATTGTATCTTAGTGAGAACATGATACTATGCTTTACTTCTCTGTACTGAAAGTTTGAACAAAATGCAGTATGATTTGAAAGATCACCCCAAACATCCACCTATCGCAAGTTGGGTGTTTAATTCCATAGTCAGGTAAACCTCTGGGAATATGACTGCAAAACAGAAAAATGGACAGTTTAGTGACCAATGAATTGATGAAGAAAGCATTTGGGGATTGAAAAAAATATGTTTATTTAGCTTAGAATATTTAACTGGACTGTCTCCAGGCAGTGGTGTTTTCACTACAAATGATAGTTCAGAGATATTATTGCCCCTGTTAAAAAGATGACTATAATGTTACATCCATTAAATTATTGAGATGAAATTCTCACTTCCTGCTATTATTTAAAATTCAACCAATGCTTTTGAATGGTCAAGTGCAGTTAATGGTCAAGTTACAGTCTTCTACTCAGATTAAGGTGATATTAGAACATTTTAATACATCAAATGAATTATGAGTCTTAGATGACTATAGCAACCAAAACAACAACAAAAGTAACTGGTAATACAGATGCCATGATGAATACTTCTCTGCTCTGTGTCTCAACTGCATCATCATCATGCCTTCATCAATAACATTATTAAACAGTATAACTTAAGTAGGAATCTTATGCAGTGCTATTCTGAGGATCATAAGAGAGGAAAAGAGATACCATCGTATGATCTAAAGATTTAAAATCTAGATGTTAAATGATAAAAATGTTATAACTATTCACCACATGCAAACTTTTTTGGTTTTAAAGAAAAAATTACTTGCAAGATAATAATATAAAAATTACCACTGATTCTAAAGAATTAGAGATAAAATATTATAAAATGTAGCGATTATTTAAAATGTGATGATACTTTATTATTGTCAAAAATGTTTTCTAGGGCCACCTGACTGGCTCAGTCAGTGGAGCACACATCTCTTAATCTGGGGGTTGCGAGTTCAAGCCCCAGGTTAAATGTAGAGGTTACTTAAAAATCAAATCTTTAAAAGAAAAAGACCGTATTTTTTTTTTAATTAACCAAAATAGTACACAAAGTTATAGCCACCAAGAATGTTTAACTTTCTGAGAACACTTGACCCAAGTATAGAATTAACCATAAATATAAAAACTGATATTGTCCCACGTGGATTTATTTTGTGAGATTTTTTTTTCAAAAAGATTTGTCCATATAATCATGTAATGGCCTATGCACACACTGTTTTAAAAAAGTAGAGGGTTGGAAACTGTTAGATCTTTATGAGCTGTATAAACCATCCTTCCCACTAAATTTCCAATGAAGAGTGCCAAATGATATTGCCTTCATTTTTCAGATTATTTCTTAATTCAACTAGATGAATTCTCAATATGACTAGTTATTAGAGCAGAGCATTTAAATATATGCAAGATTTTATTATCATTTTTCTTTCACTAAAAAGTATTTCTCATTTTAAAACACTTGTTCTATACACTAAATATTTGATTCAGGTTTAAACTACAAAGTGATCAGTCATGCCTGATTGGAACAGAAGTACAAGCTTTTTTACTTCATATGTAAGTTGCTGGGGAAATAAGGAATAACAATATTTCATCTAAGGTTATATATGTTGTATTTACAAATACAACATATATAAATACATATATAAATACAATATATATTACTTCTACAAATACATATATACATATGAATTAATTTCAATGCATATGTCCCTGAATGTGATCATTAGTAATTTTTATAAAATAAAAAAGAGTTATTTATTTAGAAAGCTCAAATACTAATAAAGCTCACTTTGTTTTTTTAAAACTATAAAATACCCAGTTAAACAATGGATTTAAAGGGGAAATAATCCTACTAAATAAAAGCTGTCCTTGACATAATGGTTTACATGAAAACATAAGAATTTAATTATATTCCTTTCACTTAACATTGGAGAGCTTCTAGTATCATCTATTACAATTTCAACTTTAACTGCTATTTCCCATACAGGTGTTAATTCTATCAGAACAGTCTTCTTCAGAGTGTCCCAAAAGCAAAAGTTGTTTTTCATTTCCTCTATTGTAAGCTGTGTCTGTCATTTGCATAGCGTTATCACTGAGTTTTTTTCCTTCTCTCCGCTCTTTCTTGAAAGAATGAGCTATCTTATATTTTATAAAATACTTCCAACATAAAGAAATGTATATAGAGTAATAGGAGATTCTTCACCTTTAAAAATTATATATAATTATAATAATTATATATACTTCAAGTAATATATATTATATATTATACGTAATATCCATTATTTATATACATTATATAATATATACATAATTATATACATAATATAACATATATGCATAATATATACAATTTAATATATATACAAAATGTATTACATAATAATACATGATTATATAGACATAATGTTGTGTAATTTATAAATTATATTACAAAAAATAATATATATATATATAAGAAGCTTCCTGTTATTTTATAATTGGCTACAGCATGTTGGCACAGTAAAATCCAACTAATAAACAGGGCTTTACATATTCATAGAATATAAGTTTTTCTTAATAATTAAAATTTCTTAAGAAAAATTTGAATAAGTAACCCAAATAAGAACAATGAAGAGAGTTCATGAGTGAAGATTTTTCTTTTATTTGTTTTCCTGCCTCAGGATTCAGGAAACTATTTATTTTAGTACATTTTTTGCTTTATGGACAGGGAGTAGACAACAGTCTTGTATAGCGTTCAGATTACTTCTTGAGCTCAAGGTGATGGTGGCAGTAGGTTCTCTGATATGTAAAAGAAATAAAGCCTCCTGTGCCGTCTAACAAATTATCAGAAGACAAAAACTACCACTCCCTTCTCCACTGATTCCAAGTTGTATAGTAACTATAAGAGTTCTTATAATAACTAGGCTCAAGAAAATTTCAGGATCCTCAAAGTGAACTGAAACTACAGGTACAAGAAATGTCATATACAAGAAACATCATATAATGAGTTTGTTCTAGCATCTCCTTTCCCTTAACCATCTGTTCCTGCTTCAGGCCACTTTCTTTCTTTCCCCACCAATTCTTCAGGCTGAGGGTCCTTGAACCAAGATAGACATTTAGAATGGAAAGGTCACTTGGAAAAAAATTTTTGCTTTAGCTCAGAACCCCAAGTGTCAATTGTGGCTCAACTTCAAATTGTTCTATGTCTCATTCTCCTCATCTGTAAAATGTGAGAATTAAACTAAAAATCTTGGAGTCCCTTCCAGTACTAAGAATTCCTATGGCAACTTCAAGGACTATTTCTCCATAATTTTTGTAGCTATACTATTTAGAGAAAAAAGTAATGATTGACCAAATCAAATAACCTTGGTTTCAATTCCATCTCACCCCCTTGAATTCTATATAAGCTCAAATGGATTCTGTCAGAGAGAAAAAGCCGAGCTGCAAGTTTTGCGGTGGTCAGTTAATACAATGAGCCAAACTGAAAACAACAGTCAAGACTTTATTCACTTATTGTGAAAGTATAAGCAAGGCCTGAGACAGGAAAAAGGTGTCAGCTCCCCAGTGTTCCATTTTTCCCCACAGAAAAGCACCAGGTGACATGTATGAGTATAGATGTGGCAGAGGGGGAAAGAGCATTGTCATCTTGCTGTACAGGGAGCCCCAAACAAACATGTTTTATGGACCTGGGGGCCAGGGAGAGGGAAAGAAGAAGGACTAGGAATAGGAAAGTATGAAGTCAAAGAGGAGAGGAGTTTCTTCAAGAACTCCTGATATGGAGGTCACAACTGAAACACCCGGAAATAGCCTTGTGAAGAGCTCCTCAATAAGGAGGCTCCAAATGGAGGCTGTTGGACTAGCAATACTTAGACATCTAAGAGCATGGTTGTTGAGGTGGAGGAGAGGCATGAGTCCTAGATCACAACTCCCTCCAGATTATGTACCGAGTCTGTTGTGAGGAGGGTAGCTTCTCCCCATGACCCCGCCAGGTAAACCTTTGTAATTGCCTATGGTTAAGCCTCAAAGATCACACATAGGATTTTGCCTGAACTCAGACCTCTCAGATTCAGCTTAAACCCTGACACCTCTCTCCTCTCCTCACTTATCTTCCCCTCTCTTCTCTGTCTTTCTCTCTCTCCCCCTCTAACACCCTCTATCTCCCTTTTCCCCTCCCTCTTTCTCATTCTCTTTTTAATTCATGTAAAGATTGCTTTAATATTTGCTTTCAGAAATTAATTATATTCTAGATGTTGCATTCTAAAGTACGGTGGATAGGGCTTTGACACATGATGGAAACCTGGATGGGTTTGAATGAGAGAGACATTATTCTGTTCTGGATATAAGCTTCTGCCCAGGCAAGAATATTGTCAAGTACTGTTGTATGTTTTTTATTAATTCAATCATGTGTTATCTTATTAGTTACATATAAGTAGATGTCTTAAAGTGATTCAAATGGCAATCACACTAAAAATTATTCTTTATAATTTAAATTAATGTATAAATAAATTACACCGGGGGCACCTAAGTGACCCAGTCAGTTAAATGTCCAACTCTTGGTTTGGGTTCAGGTCATGATCTCAGGGTCATCGGATCCAGCCCCGCATCAGGCTCCTTGCTAAGTGTGGAGTCTGCTTGAGATTCCCTCTCCCTCTCCTTCTGCCCCTCCCACTGATGTGCTCTCTCGCCCTCTCTAAAATAAATAAATAAATCTTATTAAAAATAAATAAATTAAACTAACCTGACACATTCACTGACTCCAAATACACTACCTATTAATTTTTTCTATAGGTTTTTCTTTACTTTTTCTATTTTCCCCTATCATCTACTTTTTTCTAATAAAATGCTTCTTATTCTTTAAGTCTCAACTTAAATCCATGTCTCTTTGCAGCCTACCCCATAGTATTTCTACAACCAAGTTCCCTGCAGCTTAACCCATGATAAAGGCTCTGACTGAAAAATCTGGGCATTTTATTTATTTGTGGTTCTGTTTAAAGGCATCTAGTTAATGTATATTGTTGATTCATTAGCATTGAATGTATGGTCAACAGTATTATGACTAATGCCTGCATGAAGCTAATCTAAGATACCTACTTTCTCCACTAAACACATCACTACCATCTTGTACTTAGAAACACCTGACAGCCTTCAGCCCTCTGTTTGAGGTCCATTTTTAAACACTGAGATCACCAACAAAAAACACAAAAATGCTAAAATGTGTCTCTAAATAAGGGGGTTCCCCTTTCTCCACATCCTCGCCAACATCTGTCATTTCCTGACTTGTTAATTTTAGTCATTCTGACTGGTGTGAGATGGTATCTCATTGTGGTTTCGATTTGTATTTCCCTGATGCCAAGTGATGTTTAGCATTTTTTCACATCTCCGTTGGCCATTTGTATGTCTTTTTTGAAGAAATGTCTGTTTATGTTTTCTGCCCATTTCACAACTGGATTATTTGTTCTTCAGGTCTTGAGTTTGATAAGTTCTTTATAGATTTTGGATACTAGCCCTTTATCTGATAAGACATTTGCAAATATTTCTCCCATTCAGTAGGTTGTCTTTTGGTTTTGTCAACTGTTTCCTTTGCTGTGCAAAAGCTTGTTATCTTGATGAAGTCCCAACAGTTCATTTTTGCTTTTGATTCCCTTGCCTTTGAAGACGTGTTACACTGCTAGTGGGAATGCACGTTGGTAGAGTCACTCTGGAAAACAGTATGGAGGTTCTTCAAAAAGTAAAAAAAAGAGCTATCCTATGACCCAGCAATTGCACTGCTAGGCATTTAGCCAAAGGATACAGACGTAATGATCTGAAGGGGCACCTGCACCCCAATGTTTATAGAAGCAATGTCCACAATAGCTATGGAAAGAGCCCAGATGTCCATTGACGATGAATGGATAAAGATGTCTTATATATACAATGGAATATTATTCAGCCATCAAAAAGGATGAAATCTTAACATTTGCAATGACATGGATGGAACTAGAGGATATTATGCTAAGTGAAATAAGTCAATCAGAGAAAGATAATTGTCATACGATTTCATGCATATGTGGAATTTAAGAAACAAAACAAATGATCACAGGGGAAGGGAGGGGAAAATAAAATAAGAAAATCAGAGTGGGAGAAAAACCATGAGACTTTTTATAGGAAACAAACTGAGGGTTGCTGAGGGGAGGTGGGGGGAATGGGGCAACTGGGTGATGGGCATTAAGGTGGACATGTGATGTAATGATAACTGGGTGTTATATGCAACTGACGAATCACTGAACTCTACCTCTGAAAGTAATAATACACTATATGTTAATTAATTCCATTTAAATTTTAAAAAATAATTTTAAAAAATGTGTCACTATATAGGCCTCATAAAGGAGACGTTTATAGTCTGAGAGCTGAAATGGGAAGGCAAAGTGTTGCTTTGACCTCAGCTGAGAACTTGCCCATCAGAGCAACCCAAAATTTTTTGTCACTCTGTACAGATCTGCAAATGACCACAAAGCTCATAAGTATAGATTTTTAGGGTTAAAATAAAGTTTAGCATGCAAGGTTGTTTGCAAATACAGAATCCATTAATAATGAGGATTGACTGCATATGCAAATGTTTTCCAAGGAGGTATTTTAAAAACATGGCTGAAGAAAAATCAGAAAGTATGTTCCATATTAAATATAAAGACAATCTCATAACATGAAGACAAGTTTTATGTTTTTATTATCATTTATCATAATCAAAGGGAATAGCTTGAAAACAAAATGGATTCCCATATGAATCAACCATCATTCTGTCACTAGATACCTAGGTTGGCACAACTAATTTAAAAATATACATGATGCATAAGGGTCCCTTTTCTCTGTAACCATGCCAGCATTTGTTATTTCTTGACTTTTTTGATAATGGTCATCCTAACAGGTATGAAGTGGTATCTCATTGTGGTTTTAATTTGCATTTCCCTAATGACTAATTATATTGAACATTTTTCCATGTACCTGTTGGCGCATTTGTATATATTCTTTGGAAAAATGTCTATTCAGGTCCTGCACCCATTTTTTAATCAGGTTATTTGTTTTCTTGTTATTGAGTTATATGAGTTCTCTTATATACTTTGACTATTAACATTTTATCATATATGTGGCTTGCAAATACTTTTCCCACTCCATAGGTCATCTTTTCACTTTGTTGATGGTTTATTTGTTGTGCAGAAGGTTTCTTAGTTTGATGTGGTCCCATTTGTTTATTTTTGATTTTGTTGCCTGTGCTTTTTGTGTCATATCCAAAAAATCATTACCAAGACCAATGTCAAGGAAACTTGTTCCTATGTTGTCTTCTAGGTGTTTCATGGTTCTGGTCTTACATACAAGTCTTAAGTCTATTTTGAGTTAATTTTTGAGAGTGGTGTAAGATATGGGTCCAGTCTCATTCTTTTACAAGTCAACATACAATTATTACAGCACCATTTATTGAAGAGACCGTCTTTTCACCATTGACTATTCTTGGCTCCTTTGTCAAATATTAGTTGACCATATATGTTTGGGTTTATTTCTGGGCTCTTGATTCTGTTTTATTGGTCTATTTGTCTGTTTTTATGCCAGCTCCATACTGTTTTGATGATGATGGCTTTATAATATAGCTTGAAATCAGGAAATGTGATATCGCCTGTTTTGTTCTTTCTCAAGATTCCTTTGGCTATTCAGGGTCTTTTGTGGTGTCATACAAATTTTAGAAGTGTTTTTTGTACATCTATAAAAATGCCTTTGGGATCTTGATAGGGACTGCATTGAATTTATAGATGGCTTTTGGTAATATTGACATTTTAACAATATTAATACATCCAATCCATGAATATGGGGTACCTTTCCATTTGTTTGTGTCCTCTGATTTCTTTCATCAATATCTTGTAGTTTTCAGAGTACAGAGACCTTTTATCTCCTTAGTTAAATTTATTCCTAAGAATTTTATTGTTTTAGATGCAATCATATATGGAATTGTTTTCTTAATTTCTCTTTCTGATTGTTTGTTATTCATGTATAGAAGTGCAGCAGATTTCTGTATATTGATACTGTATCATGCAACTTTACTGAATTCAGTTATTAATTCTAACGGTTTTTTGGTGGAGCTTTTAGGGTTTTATATATTTAGTGTCATGTCATCTGCAAATAGTGACAGTTTTACTTCTTCCTTTCCAATTTGGATTTTTTAAATTTCTTTTTTGTTGCCTAATTGCTGTGGCTAGGACTTCCAATACTATGTTGAATAAAATGACAAGAATGGGCACCCTTTTCTTAATACTTATCTTAGAGAAACCTTTCAGTTTTTCACTATTGAGTATTATGTTAGCTTTGGGCTTATCATTTATGGCCTTTATTATATTGAGGTACATTCTCTCTATATCCACTTTGTTGAGAGTTTTTATCATAAATGGATGTTGAAATTTGTCAGGTGTTTTTTCTGCATCTATTGAAATGGTCACATGATTTTTATCCTTCGTTTTTGTTAATGTGGTGTGTGTATCACACTGATTATTTGCAGATGTTGAACAATTTCTGCATTCCTAAAATAGATCCCCCTTGATCATGGTGCACGATCCTTTTAAAGTGTTGTTAAATTCAGCTTGCTAATAATTTGTTGAGAATTTTTGCATATGTTCATCAGGAATATTGGCCTGCAATTTTCTTTTTCTATGATTTTATTGTCTGGTTTTGGTATCAGGGTAATGCTGGTCTCATAAAATAAGTTTGGAAGCATTCCCTTCTCTTCAGTTTTTTGGAAAAGAAGGATAAGTATTAAATATTCTTTGAATGTTTGGTAGAATTCGCCAGTGAAGACTTTGGTCTGGACTTTTGTTTGTTGGGAGATTTTGATTAATGGTTTGATCTCCTTGCTAGTAATCACTCTGTTCAGATTTTCTATTTCATCATTAGTCAGTTTTGGTAGGCTGCATGTTTTTAGGAATTCATCTATTTCTTCTAGGTTGTGGAATGTATTGGCTAAAATTATTCAGAGTCCTCTTTTATGGGGCAAGTCTCTCCCCCATGTGTTCTGTTTTTAATACTATATTTTTCATCTTTTATTTTGCATATCCCTTAATTAATTATTATAGTAATAGTTAATTTTACTACTTTTTTCTATTAACTTTCATGTTAGCATTGTAAGTGGTTAATCCACTACCTTTACTATATATTTGCATTTACCAGTGAGATTTTTACTTTCATATGTTTTCTTGTTACTAATTAGTGCATTTTCTTTTCAGCTTAAAAAAATATCTTTGACATTTCTTGCAAGGTCAGTCTAGTGTTGATAAACTCCTTTAGTTTTTGTTTATCTGGAAAACTCTTTATATCTCCTTCAGTTCTGAATGATACCCTTGCTGGGTAGAATATTCTTGGTTGGAAGCTTTTTCTCATCAGCACTTTGAATATATCATGCCACTCTCTTCTGGACTGCAAGGTTTCTACTGAAAAATTAACTGATAGTCTTATGGGGGTTCCCTTGTATGTAACAAGTTGTTTTTCCCTTGAAGCTGTTATATCTCTTTGTATTTAATGTTTGCCCTTATAATTATAATGTGTCTTAGTGTGATCTCTTTGGGTTCATCTTATTTGAAACTCTCTTTGCTTCCTGGACCTCAGTGTCTATTTCCTTCACGAGAGAACTGTTCAGCCACTATTTCTTTAAAAAGCTTTTCTACCTCTTTCTCTCTCTTCTCCATCTGGGACCTCTGTATGCAGATATTATTTATCTTGATATTGTCCCATGGGTCCTTTAAACTATTTTCACTTTGTTTAATTCTGTTTTCTTTCATTCCTCTGATTGGGTGATCTTCCAGGTTGCTGATCCATTCTTCTTTTTCATCTAGTCTGCTGTTGCACTGCTCCAGTTTATTTTTCAATTCAGCAATAGTATTCTTCAGCTCTATGACTTTTGTTTGGTACCTTGTTATGTTTTCTATCTCTTTGTTTAAGTTTTCACTGTGTTCATCCATTCTTCTCCTGAGTTCAATGAACATTTTTATGACCATTACTTTGAACTTTTTATCAGGTAGATAATCTATCTTTATTTCATTAAGGTATTTTTCTAAGATTTTGTCTTATGGTTTCATTTGGAACATATTCTTCTGTGTCCTCATTTTGCTCAATTCTGTTTCTACTTATTAGATGAATAAATGCTGCCTTCCAGTCTTGAAACAGTGGCCTTGTATAGGGGATGAACCTTATCATTCAACTTTGCCCTAGGTTTTGGTTATTTCTCAGACCTCTTTGATTATCTAAGTAGTCTGATTTGCTTTTGATCTGTCCCAGTTGTTGACATTGTGCCAAGTCTGTCAGTGTTCCAAAGGGATGGATCTCAGACAGTGCCTAATTTCAGGTTAATGGATCATCAGATCAGACAGCAACTTTAAAGATATACATATATATCTATATATAGATAGATATAGATAGATTTAGATAGATATAGAGATATAGATAGATTTAGATAGATATAGATATATAGATAGATTTAGATAGATACAGATATATCTATATCTATCTAAATCTATCTATATCTCTATATCTCTATCTATATCTCTATATCTCTATCTGTCTATATCTATCTATATCTATATCTATATATCTATATATCTATATATCTATATATCTATATATCTATATATATCTATATATCTATATATCTATATATATCTATATCTATATATATCTATCTATATATCTATATATATCTATATATATCTATCTATATCTATATCTATATCTATATATACATATATCTTTTGAGTCTGTGATCATAAATCCTATTGACTTCTAGACCAGGAGATCTGGAGGTGTCCGTCAGCAACATTTTTGAAAAATGTGGCTTTAGTCATGTGTATAAACTTATTTCTGGAATGCATCAATGAGCTGTGGTAAAGCCAAGGGAGGGCTCTAATATGGTATCTCCCTGCCCACACTCCCTGGGAACACCTCTATAGCATATGGACGTATGACAAATCTGAAGCCTGCCCCTGAGGCTGAAGCTCCAGGACAAAAAAGTAGGCTTTTTTCTCATGGAGACTGAGGATATGTGTCAGTCTGCTGTTCACGCATTACCTTAGAGATGGTAGCCTGTCAAGGACTGTCTCTCTGATTATTTTAGACCCATAAGGCACAGAAACACAATCCTTGCTGGCCACCAGAGCCAGGCACTCAAGGGGCCTTCCCTATGTGGGTTGTGCATACCCATCATCTGTGGAGCAGCAGGCTGTGGTTGTGACACATGGGGACTGGGGCAGGGCAGCCCACCGCCAAGGTGCAATGTGAGGTACTTGACTGCCCAGCTGTGGTGCATGAGGGCAGGACACTCAACAACTATGGCTGTGGTGTGAGGGGATGGGGCACTGCCCCTGGAGCTAACGGGCCAGAAGGCAGGTGTGATAAATGGTACCCACAAGCCCCAGCACCAATAAGGCAGAAGGTGAATGCAAAAGCGGCACCTGCCAGCACTTCCATACCCAGACAGAGTCCCAGAATGTTCTTGCCTGTGGAAGGTGCTTTAAGGTTAATTAACAAGTCTTCTCATATGGTTTAGTCGCCTTTCAGATTATTGCTTTTGTACTGGGTCCCCGTGTGAGTGGATCTGTGCTGAGCCCTTTTAGAGTGGATTTTCTGTCCCTATACCCTATGGTTTAAGCAAGCCCTGGTCGCTTTTAAGGCCAAACTCTTTCAGAGCTAATCTGTCTGGTGCAGTTCCCAAGGGTGGAGGTGCCTGATATGGGACAAAAACCCCTCACTCCTGAGGGACAAGCTCTGTATTATGAAATCCCTCCTTGGGGTGCCTGGGTGGCTCAGTCAGTTAAGTGACTGCCTTAAGCTCAGGTCATGATCCCAGGGTGCTGGGATGGAGTGCCACATTGGGCTTCCTGCTCAGCAGGGAGTCTGCTTCTCCCTCTTCCTCTGTCCACCCCTCCCTCTGCTTGTGTGCTCACACATTCTCTGACAAAATAAATAAATAAAATATTTTTTAAAAAAAAGAAAAGAAAAAAAAAGAAATCTCTCCACATGTGGGGTTGGGGTTTCTTGCAAGACCATGTCTGCCTCTCCTACCCATCTTGATGTGGCCTTTTTAACTTTTGTCATGAAGACACTGTTCAGCTAGCTTCCAGGTCCTTTTCAGAAGGAATTGCCCCATATATAGCTGTGGGTTTGTTGTGTTTGTGAGAGAAGGTGAGTTCAAGATCCTCCTATGCCACTATCTTGAGCTCTTCTCCCCCCAGATAATCGGCAATATTCATTACCACCTTTAGCCAGTGATTAGGGAATAAGTGCTTAGAAAATAGCATTGCTGAAAAGTTTCCCTCAATTGGACATGCTTTATGGTTATCTTAAATCGGTGCAATTTTCTAGGCTTTCTCACAGTATTTTCATCTTCAACTATTTGAAGCTTTCAGGAAAAATTGAAACTGTCATCTGCAAATTCATATTAACTTCTTAGCAAATACAAAATCTGCCCTCAAAGACACCTATGCCTGCACAGCAGCCACTCTGCACCCACCTCCATGCACCCAGATGGTGACTGGCAGCTTCATTTCATTCAACCTCTCATTATGCCCTTTCAAGCACAAAAGCTCATTGCTTGGATTTTTTTTTTCTTTCCAATTTATGTAACTTGCTCATTTAAAAAAAAAATCTTTTTCTGCAGTTCTCAAAGTTTGCTTTGAGAAATATTATCCCTTGTGTTTTAGTATTCAGACTGGCTAGCTGGATTAAAAGGAGAACCAGTTAGGCCGACGCATTCTGTGGTGTTTGTAATCCCGTAGTTTCTTGTCCATGGTTTTACTCATTGATTTTCTAAGGATTCACTGAAATCTCTTTTCTGCCTGGCTCCGCCTCTTTAACTCAGTCTCTATCTGTCTCCAAATGGCTGCTACTTTGAAGAGTTGTGCTCAGAGAAAACTTTCTGGCATGTACAGGAATTCTTTAGCTCATCCAGATAGCCACTGGGTATAAGTTTGCAAGGGGAGCAAAGTTGAGGAGAGATTTAACTGGGTGATAGACAGTCCAGCTAAGCAATTCTGTAGATCCCAGAATCACATACGTGAGAATTAGATCTATATTCTATCAAGGAACCCAGAGAGGTTAAAATAAATAATAAAATTTTAGTTTCATTCCAATTAGCTCTTGGAACATCAGAACTATTGAATAAATCCTTGCAATATGCTCAGACACATAGAAAGAGACCTCCCAGATCATGCATTCCAGTGGTGCTCAATCTTGGTTTGCACATCAGAATCACCTGGTAAGTCTTAAAAAAAAAAAAATGGAAGCCCATCTCCAACCAAGTTTAAGGTTAATTAAATCAGAATTTCTGGGGGCAGTTTTGGACATAGGCAGGAAGGCCTTTTAATGTTCAGCCGAGATTAAGAGGCACAAACACCATTCATTTTATGGATGAGAAAACTGAAGCTTGTTTGTCAAGGTTTAAGAGGTTTATACATATGTCTTCTCTGAACTTTAAGAAGCTGTTTATAGAGTAAGTAGTAAATTAAATTACTTCTCAGAAAAGCTAAAGCTCGGGATGTTTCCAAAATTTCCCAAAAATTGACCAATTGGCTCTCTTCATAATAGGCATATGGTGGAGTGGACAGAGTGCTGAACCTGGAACGAGAAGAACTGTGTTTGAATCCCTGCCTCTTGCTAGTTAACATTGTCACTCAATCTCCCTAAATCTCATTAGTTAATCTTTACTAAAGAAATAATAACCATAATCAATCTCACATGGATTTTAGGTCCAAATTACACGAGATATATGAAAGTGATATATGAATAACAAAACTCCTTGCTTTTATAATTTGCTCCCCTCCTACTGTGAATTCATCTTCCTTCCCACTAGGCTCACACCATGAGCATGTGGGATCTGAACACTCAGCCAGTGCTTTGTTTTCTCATAAGTCAAATATATTACCCATTATAATATTTTGAAATACAGTTTATTGTTTTGGAATCACAATTTCTGCAGACGCAAAGCAGGGCATTGCATGGGTGTCACTATTGTCATTCTTCCCTTCATTCGAGTCAACTTCTTCCCAACACTGGATCATTCCAAGATCATCTTGTTGACCACCATGATGATTCTAAGAGAATTCTAAAAACAGAGAAGTGCAGTTTACTTGGTTCCTTATTGATAAGCCTTTTTATACATATAAAATACATATAAAAATTTGCAAACCAATTGTTTTAGGGAGCAAATAGCTATTTGTTACTTAAATGTTTCACATTTAAATTGATATTACAGTCAAAGCATCTAAAGCAGAATTTAAGTCAAAATGCTGATTGCATGTGATGAAACTCCTTTTTAGCCATCAGCGTTGTTTATTTGAATTAGAAGAAATAACTTATAATAACGGTGTTCTCAAACACTAGCTTTGGAAATGTAGGCATTTAAAATTCCATCTCTGGGAAGAGAGTCCTAGCTTTTTTTATGAGTCTGACTCACTAATCACAGTAAAATTGGTCAAAAAGGTGGAGCTCTTCATGATGGATGCAGTAATGATGATACAGTGAGTCTGTGTGTCTGTCTATTCCTAACACCTACCTAATGGATTTTTTCAGAACTTGCAAAGCCATGTCTGTAAATGTCCTAAGGGTAATGAATTGTATAAATAAGCAACCACGCTGTAGAAAAATAACATCCATGGAACTTAGTGTCCCTGAGAATTAAGACTATTCCAAGTATAAAAACTGTGGGGAACAAGGAGATCAATGAAAGGGAAGGCCTTCTGAGCATTTTTCCACTGAAACAGTGGGTTCAGTGCCAATGAGAGATTGAGCATTTTGAGGGGGAGTATTAAATGTTAATTAAAAAATGCTGCCAGCAGTATAACCTGAACATCAGAACCTGATTGTGCCTGCCAAGAACAAGGGAAATTACTATAGACATTATAATTTCATACTTATCCAGCCCCCATTGCCTATGAAAAGGCAACCACATGAGTTGAATAAAATTAAGTATGAATGTGCTTCTGATGATGCTGGTGAACCAAGGCCACCCAAATAAGAGGTCCTGTTAAAATCAGGCAGCATAAATTGAGATCCCACAGTCTTTCCTTCTAAAACAAAAGAAAGCTTATTTAACTTCTTTGTAAAATAAATAAAACATATATCTAAATAAAAAATATTATACCTTACAATTTTAAAGGACCCTAATTTTTTCATTATATTGACTAATTTGAATTTCATAAATTTTTTGTGACCATAGACAGGGAAAAAAATTGTTAACTGGACTAATACTAAAGAGGATGAAAGTGAGGCTCATGGGTTTATTTGCTACGCTTGTTGGATACTAACCACGTACAAAGCACTCTCCCAGGGACTCTAGATATATCAGTGAGAAAATTGATATAGTCCTCTCTGTCCCTAAAAGTACAGTCTAGTGGAGAAGAAAATCAAACCATTTCATCAGTTGATAAATGCCAAGGATAGAACTATAACCACTAACCTATATTTTTCAACCACACTATCAGGCAAACACTATTCCCAAGCTTTTTAACAATCAGTTAGTATAGTTCTTTCTCTATTACCAAGCCCAGCAATGGGTTAACTCCTGATTTAAGTGTTTATTCACTTTTCCAAAATTTTTAAAGGCATTATTTATGTCTCAGAGACAAGATAAAGAAAAGTGAGTGGACAGGTCCCTGGTTAATTTAAGAAAACAATGAAAGAGAATCCTATCAGCCATAACTTACAAGTATTTCTCAAAGAAGTTATTGTAAACATTTTACAAATAATACAGATATTGCAATGGAATAGTAGAGTCCTAAATGAATAGGATACAGAGGAAGAAAAACCCCAAGAATCATTGCTTTAGGAGATTCATTACAGTCACTGTACTGTAACCCTGACCAGTCTTCTGAATACCTTGTAACATGAACACAGGCAGCAGAAAGCTCAACCTGGAAGTCAGACAGCAAATTTCTATTATCTAAAATTACTATCCTTTTGGTGGAATTTAGGATATAAGTTTAAAAGGAAAAATTGATGCCATCCTTTGAAAAGGATTATTTCTCTGAACAAAGGAGATACTTCCTGCATAAAAATAAATATGTCACATTTCCATGAAAGACATTACTACATGAATCAATGCCACAACACATATATTAAAACACATGAACCACACCAATGATCATTTCCACAAGAGCATTATTTTCTCAACAATTTAGAAACTCAAAATAATCCATGAACATATGAATTAACATGTCATCTACACACCCTTGCTTTGATTGCCTTTTAAAATATATTTTATATAAAATTATATGGCTTCTGCTCCACCAAAAAGTTTAATTCTAGTACAGTGATAGATACCATGCTTTGGTGTAACTGAGATGTTTTGTTCAACAGTTGTTTGAAGTTAAGCTGATATGTAAAACATACTGATCAGCACTCTAGCTAACATACATGAGGTCAGGCATTTAATGAACCAAAATATTCTGGGGAGAGATAATTGGTCAAAGATTATAGCTGTGTTTTTTAGAATAATCATAGGTCAGGATGCAACCTTAGCATACATGAGAAACATGCTACAAATACTGTTGGTACAAGCAAAATAAAAATAACACTTTTATGAACATTTACCAGTGTCTTGTTGGAGAATAGTATCGGCCTCAATAAACTTGAAACCCACCAGAAACATATCCATCCTTGTAGCTAACATTTGTTGAAAGTTACTACACATTAGATTCCATATTAGCAATCCTTAAATACACCATTCTTTAAAAATTGTCATCATTACATGAACCACCTAAAAAAGGTGTTAATTATATTCCGAGTTTTACAGAAGAGAAAAATAGAACTCAGAAAACATAAGTAAGAAGCCCAAGTTTGTCCAGTTACTAAAGGATAGAACTAAGATTTGAATCAAGATATACGTGACCCTGAAATTTAACTTTCAAAACTGTTATGTTTAATTCCATCAAGGCAAGATTTTCAAGCCAGTTATGGAGGCTTCATCAGGGCTGATTAGATTTTTATCTTATCTTCTACATCATACCTCCAAGAACATTCCTTAACTGACAACCTGTTCATGATTTTCCCTTTGTTGCTAGGCTGTGCCCCCACTGACATGGAAATGAAGCAAAGAGAAAACTCGTGTCCTTACAGGGTCTAAATCCGGAGTTTCTCCTTAATATTGGACTGTGACACTTTGAAGTGGACGTATGCCTTTGGACCAACTGGATCTGTCTAATTGGGTCTACCTTTCAGCTGAAAGGTAGACTGATTAGTTCTAATTAATAGAAACCATTATTTGTGAAACTTTCAATTACAAAAATTCAGTTGTGATCCATAGCTACTGTCTAATTTGGACAGATCCCCAATAGCATGTTTTTATGCTGTGACAAATGGATGCCAATAATTCATATCAACACACTGATCAGGGGAGAGTTTGTATGCCAGACTCAGTGCTGACAGCTATAGATCAAGTTTGGCTTTTGAATCTGTTATCTAGCCAAACACCATGCCATTTTTATATTTCTATTTACATCAGTGATCCCTTCGTACATTTCTGGAAAGAGGAAATTTCCAATTTGGAAAATGTAAGCTTCTTGAGGATTTGACTGTATATTTTTTTCACTCTTTTATCCTGAAGCCAAAAGAGTAAGAAATGGTCATAGGACATAGGGTTGCTGAAATATTTCAGTATATTGAATTGATTACACTGTTATATTAATGCTAGATTAATTTTAACCCTCTGAGTTTAAGTGCCCCCTATCTGGTTTGTGAAAATAATAACTTTTGTATTATCACTTCTCTGAGAGTTAATGATTGAAATAAACTTAGAATTCCTAAAATTAAAATTCTATTCTAAAATTCTATTGTTTAATTTAGAAGCAAATATATATCCCAGGGTTGTTTTCCACATTCAAGTAGAGAACCCAAGTCCGTAGAGTCTGCGTTTTCCTTCTTCCAACTCACTGTCCCAAGGAGTCCAAATGGGATAAGGGCCGTAAGGAGATATTAGTGAATGAGAAAAACTGAATCTGGAAGAATTAATTCTAAAAGAATCTGAGAAGAATTTCTGCAAGGAAAGATAGGCCTTTATTCAGGAGTCACCTAATTAAATATTCAAAGAAAAGCATCCTATTTCATGCCTTTATCTTCCTGGTGAGCAAAACATCAGATGGACAGGCTAGAGGCAAGCTAGCTGGAATTACTCCAGATAAAAGTAGCAAGGCATCTTGGTGTTACTTCAGACAGCCTAAATAGAGTCAATAGAAATCTTCCCTTCTCACTTGTGGCTCTTACCTGTGACACTTTTTTTTTTCTTCTCAAATGGCTTATGGGGCCATTTATGAAAAATATGGAAACCTAGCCTTTTCAACTCCTATGCCAAATTCTTTCCATACATTCTACTCCAGTTCATTCCACATGCCATGCCTTGAAAACAGATTGGGTAGAGACTGTGGACTCTGGGAAACAAACTGAGGGCTTCAGAGGGGAGAAGGGTGGAGGATTGGGATAGGCTGGTGATGGGTATTAAGGAGGGCACATATTGCATGGTGCACTGGGTGTTATACGCAAGTAATGAGTCACAGAATATTGCATCAAAAACTGGGGATGTACTCTATGGTGACTAATATAACAAAATAAAAATTATTTAAAAAAAGAAAAAAAGAAAACAGATTGGGTAATATGAAATATCCCAAGAGATTATGAGTAAATGGAATTCTGCTTCTTGCATAAACATGATAGACCAAAAACTGACAAACATTAGGAGAATTACCAGTGGTGAGATGTTTCTCCCCCTGAAAAGCCAATGGACTACACCTCTCCAGGAGAAGAAAGATGAGGTGACAATACCCATAATAACAAGGGAAAATGAGAGTGGGGTTCTTCCCCAGAAAATGGAAAGAAATAAATTATAAGATAACGTATGGCTAAGAAATCCAGATTCATCTTACTGATGAATCCACACAATGGACTAACCATTTCACAGACATTTAAAAATATGAAGCTTAGGTCAAGAAAAAGAAGTCCTAGTTCACACAGCAGAAAATAAACTGGCAATAAAATTTTGATAATTACTATCAGTAAAGTGAATAGTAAAATTTGCCAATTTAAATGTATTTAACAGCATTTCTGGAAAACAGATACATGATAGAATAATTGGAAGAACAAGATTTACTTTTATTTCTAGAAAACAGATAGTAGATTGGCTTATTTGGGGCCATCCCTCTACTACTCTCTTCCTACCACCATCAGATACACAATCCTCCACAGCATGGACTAGGCATATGACTCCAAGAAGCAAATTTGATATTTTCATGGATATTCCCAGGTAATAAAACATATTTTGAATAATTGCAGCTTTCCTGACACTAAATGAAGGTTAGGTTCTCCTCTCAACATTGCCACGTCACCCCTACCTTGCCATAATATCTAACATACTATTTTGAAATCAATCAGTTCTCATCTCTTACCAGACTAAGGATCCCTTCAAAGCAGGAGGGTCATGTCTCAGTTGATAACCATTGCTTACCACAAAACCATTGCTTACCACAAAAATTAAAAGGTGTTAAATAAATGTATGTTTGACTTAGTATTGACACTTAGAGGATTTTATGGTAAAAAAAAGTAATTATGAAAATATAGTAAGAACAATATGATCCTTTCAATAGCTGCAGAAAAGGCATTTGACAAAGTACAGCATCCATTCTTGATAAAAAGCCTCAACAAAGTAGGGACAGAGGGAACATACCTCAATATCATAAAAGACATATATGAAAAACATACAGCTAATATCATTCTCAATGGGGAAAAACTGAGCTCTATGGTCAAGAAAAAGACAGGGATGCCCATTCTCACCATTTTTATTTAACATAGTACTGGAAGTCCTAGCCTCAGCAATCAGACAACACAAATAAATAAAAGGCATCCAAATCAGCAAGGAAGAAGTAAAACTTCAACTATTCACCGATGACATGGTACTCTATGTTGAAAACTCAAAGGACTCCATCAAAAAATTGCTAGAACTGATACATGAATTCAGTAAAATAGCAGGATACAAAACCAATGTACAGAAATCTGTGGCATTTCTATACAGCAATAATGAAGCAGCAGAAAGAGATATCAAGGAATCAGTCCCATGTAAAATTGCACCAAAAACCATAAGATACCTAGGAATAAACCTAATCAAAGACGTAAAAGATCTGTACTCTGAAAACTATAGAACACTTATGAAAGAAGTCGAAGAGGACACAAAGAAATGGAAAGGCATTCCATGCTCATGAACTGGAAGAACAAGTATTGTTAAAATGTCTATACTACCCAAAGCAATCTACACACTTAATGCAATCCTTATCAAAATACCAAAGCATTTTTCACAAAGCTAAAACAAACAATTCTAAAATGTGTATGGAACCACAAAAGACCTCAAATAGCCAAAGAAATCTTGGAGGAGGGGGAAAGCAAAGCTGAAGGCATCACAATTCCAGACTTCAAGTTACATTACAAAGCTGTAGTGATCAAAACCTTATGGTACTGGGACAGAAACAGACAGATAGATCAGTGGAACAGAATAGAAAACCCAATATGGTCAACTACTCATTGACAAAGCAGGAAAGAATATTTAATGAAAAAAAGACTGTTTCTCCAACAAACGGTGTTGAAAAAACTGAACAGCAACATATGAAAGAATGGAACGGGCTGACTTTCTAATACCATACACAACAATAAATTCAAAATGGATGAAAGACCTAAATGTTAGACAGGAAACCATCAAAATCCTAGAGGAGAACACAGGCAGTAACCTCTTCGACATTGGCTATAGCAACTTCTTACTAGATATGAGACTGGAAGCAAGGAAAACAAAAGCAAAAATAAACTGTTGGGATTTCGTCAAGATAAAAAGCCTCAGCACAGTGAAGGAGACAATCAACAAAACTAAAAGGCAAGCTTCAGAATGGGAGAAGATATTTGCAAATGATATATCTGATAAAAGGTTAGTATACAAAAGCCATAAAGAACTGATCATACTTAACACCCAAAAACCAAATAATCCAGTGAAGAAATGGGCAGAAGACATTAAAAGACATTTTTCCAAAGAAGACATACAGATAGCTAACAGACATATGAAAAAATGCTCAACATCACTCATCATCAGGGACATACAAATCAAAACTACAATGAGATAGCACCTCACACCTGTCAGAATGGCTAAAATGAACAACAGACGTTGGCTAGGATGCAGAGAACGGGGAACCCTCTTGCAGTGTTGGTGAGAATGCAAACTGGTGCAGCCACTGTAGAAAACAGTATGGAGGTTCCTCGAAAAGTTAAAAATAGAATTACCCTACTATCCAGCAATTGCACTACTAAGTATTTACCCAAAGGATACAAGAAAAAAGAGACACATGCACCCCAATGTTTATAGCAGCATTATCAACAATAACCAATTACGGAAAGAGCTCAAATGTCCATCTACTGTTGAGTGAATAAAGAAGATGTGGGATACACACACACACACACACACACACACACACACACACACACAAAATGGAGCATTATTTAGCCATCGAAAAGAATGAAATCTTGCCACTTGCAATGAATGACATAGATAGAACTAAAGTGTATTATGCCAAGCAAAATAAGTCAGTCAGAGAAAGGCAAATACTATATGACTTCACTCGTATGTGGAATTTAAGAAATGAAACTGATGAACATAGAGGAAGGGAAAAAAAGAGGCAAACCATAAAATAGACTCTTGACTATAGAGAACGAACTGAAGCTTGCTGGAGGGGAGGTAGGTGGAGGATTGGTTAAATGGGTGTTGGGTATTAAAGAGGTCTGTTGTTGTAATGAGCACTGAGTGTTGTACGTAAGTGATGAATCTCAAAATTCTACTTCTGAAACTAATATTACACTATATGTTAACAAACTGGAATTTAAATAAAAGCTTGAAATAAAAAAATACATATAACATACAAAAATAAATAAATAAATAATATTTTTGTAAAAAAAATATAAATGTTTCTTATGAAAATTAAAGACATGCCTATAATTCTTCGGATGTTCTATTTCATAACAAAAGGTCCCCTATAGTTTTTATATTAAGCTAAAGGAAATGTGAAGTGTATAACTTTGATCACAAAATTAAACTATTAAATATAATAAAATGTTACAAGAGTTTGTCTCTACATGTTAAGCTTATGATGTTTGGTATTTCACTTTTATATTCTTCATGTTTTTTATAATGGTATACAATCTTATAATGAAGAAGAACACAATAATATGAAAATAAAAGGGGACAAAAGTTTTTTAAAGTAATAGATGATCTTAAAAAGGAATAAGATATTCATTAGAGGGCTCTTTACCCAAAATATAAGTTGAGATCATGATTATGAGCTGATCATCCCCATGACCAGCATCCCAGGTCATTAAGTGATAAAGAATGTATAATTCTTGGATGGAAAACAGTCTTCATAAGTAGACTACTTTACATAAGTGAAGATCTAGAGAGAAACTAATTGTATTACCTTTATTTCTCATTCATTCGGTCCTGAAAGATTTCGGACAGCTATTTTTGCAGGAATTAATTGAATGCCAAAATATTTAGATAACGGCAGGTTCTATGACACATTAGAAGAGGTAGACAGGGAATGCCCATCAACAGTTTTGACAAATGGAATTTGAAATTGAGTCTTTGTGTATCTTAATTAGATCTCTCTGTTGCAAAACTCAGGAGCAATGAGAACATTTCTATTTCAACTCACTACACAGTATCTTGATACACGATTCTCTCCAACATGCTGTGCTGTTGTTAAACACTGGTTAATAGTTCTTTCCACAGGACACACACACACACACACAACCACATGCAAAACATCTAAATTATACAGGTATTTTGTTCGCATAGCAACAAAATACCTTGGTATTTCAAATGTATAATGCTACACGTTTGTTCTGGATGCTGCTCCAAACCTCTGTTCCCTTTAAAATGGGGACAATAACCATAGTTGCTTCAGCTACCAGTAAGACTTTTGTGAGCATTAGTCTACACAATGTATGTAGAAGTGTTTGTAAACCTCAGTGCACTTTTTAAAAGTTAGTATTTGTTATATAGACAGCTTATATTGCATGGTTTGTGTTGTAGCAGTGCCATGTAATAGTGAAGAGTGTAAAGCATAAGAGATGTGGATTTAAATTCTGCCTCTGCCGCTGTTATTCCTGAGCAAGCCATTTAACTTCCGTGAACCCCAGTTTATTCCTCTACAAAAAGAAGTGACAATATGCAATCCATAAGTCTGTTAGGAAGACTGAGCAAGAAAATCCAAGTAAACTGCTTACAGCCGTGCCCCCTTACCTGCGGCTTCGCTTTCCAGACCTGCAGTTACCAGTCCTCTCAAGGAAAATGACCCTTCTTCTAAAACTAGCATCTGAAGGTCAATAGACTAATGCTGTGTCACAACGTCTATCTTCATTCCCCTCACATCATCTCATCACATGGGCATTTTATCATCTCACATCATCACAAGAAGGCTGAGCACAGTACAATAAGACATTTTGGTGGAAACAGAGACCACATTCACATAACTTTTATTACAGTATATTGATATAATTTCTCTATTTTATAATAGAGAAATAGATATAAATTCTCTATTTTATTATTAGTTATTGTGGTTAGCCTCTTATCTTATTGTACCTAATTTAGGAATTAGTTTTATCATAGGTATAGATGTATAAGAAAGAACATAGTATACACAGGGTTTGATCCTGTGTATCCATAATTTCAGGCATCCTTGGGAATGTAGTCCACACGGATAAGGGGGACTACTGTATAGCAATGCCTGGCACAAAGAGACAGTACACCACAGGAATTTTAGTTCCTGTTTAGTGATTTAAGATGGGATTCAAGGAAACAGAGGTCTATCTGGACAGGGTGTTGTCTCAAAGCAAGAGTAATCTGATGTATGACTGTCAATGATTTTTTTTATCTAGGACACAGAAAAAACAAAGTAGGGCTGGAGTCATCATTGAAGAAGAAGCAGCGGTCACTTAATATTAACCAGGAGAGGGGAGATGTTTGGCATTTTTATGGTTGTGGGTGATTTGGGTTTTATCTCTGTTCAGACATAGTTATAGAGTCAACTTGGTTTCGTCTTGTTGCATCACGGCCAAGAAGAGTTCTCCTATGATGTTAATATTCTATAGAATTATGTTCCACAGAAAAATACCACAGCCAGGCTGTTAGAAACTAGGCTAGCTCCCTGAAAGCTGGCAGGGGCTTTTCCCCTCATATTCCTCTACCTCCCTACCATTACATGCCATCCCCTGCTCTCCTCTGGTGATAGAGGAGAGATAATGGGGATCAATGTGAGTGATAAGATGACATCAGACGAGAAGGTATGATTTGTTTCTATTAAGGTAGAGAGGATTCCTTAAGAATACGAGATGAACAGGAATGTCGTATTTAAAGAGATATATAGATGCAGGTATTTGAGTCAGGAGAATTCATTATGTTGCTTGGGCAAGCAGACAGTAGAGTCGAGATTGAGTGTGGTCCCTATACTCCAGAAGCTTACAGACCAAAAGACAAAACAGCTAATTCCAATATAATCACCACATAGGTTGCACGGCACTAAGATTTCATACGCAAGCATGCAAAAAGTTGAAATTTATTCTCAGATTCATTAATAGTACAAGATTTGCCTTTATTGAATACTCAAGGACTTGTTGAGAGTAAATACCATACAATGTTTCATTTTCAGATCGACTGAAAACAAGCACAGCACTCCACTCACAGCCTCCAAACTCTAGAACAACTTTTAGAAATTATTTTTTCAGTTTTATTTATTTAAATAATCTCTACACCCAACATGGGGCTCAAACTCATGACCTGGAGATCAAGAGTCACATGCTCTTCTGACTGAGCCAGCCAGACACCCCAGAAATTATTTTTTAAATAGCATAAATTAGAAAAATAAATCAATGAGCAGACACATGTAAATTTATGAAAATTATAGAGAAATTCTTGGTAAGTAATGTGGGTGTTTATAGGAGTCTATTAAATGCCACACCTACTTTCCTTGTCAGTGTTTGAACCAACTGAGAGATGAGATGAAATGGAGAAAAAAAACCAGCTTTATTAGGATGAATCCTTTGCTGGTAGGTGTGACTTAGATATGCAGTATTAACTGTTTCCTAATTCTAAATCCAGAATGAAATACACTCATCCACCTATTCATAGTCCTGGACCACCGGTGACCTCCTCATTTGGAAATCAGCCCCTTTAAAATATAGAACGTGAAGTAGTTGGATATAACCTGTGTTTCCTTTGAGCATCGGAGTCTCAAAAAGAGATAGGAGAAGGGTTAAAGGTATACATATTCTTTACCCTGTTCCAACTTGTCACCCTAAACATGTAAACTAGGTATGTCACTCTTCCTCCTTTTGAAAGGAGTGAATGATGCAGCAGATGAGATTGAATGCTAGAGTCATTGATGACTCTACTCATGAAATATGAATTCAGAAGAAAAAAGATTCTTTTACATAAGACAAACTGAACCATGAACGAATATCTGGAACAGAGAACAGACAATCTAAGCCTCGGGTTGTGGAGGACACAGCACAGGGAATTTCATAACAGACTGGATTTCCACAGAGCTGGCAGCCATGTTAGTTGACCTTTGTGTGTTTTCCAGTCTACAGACTAGACAGAAGCAACATTCTCCATTTTAAAACTGATGCAGTGTTTGGGGCAGACATACTAGGCTGTACCTGAGAGACCAGAAATGCTCTAAAAATTAGAAGGTGGCCACCAATGGACTATGTCTACTCAAGCCCACCCCGCCATCATTTCTTATAGAAAACTATGGTGGACAAGGCTCAGGAGCAGATTCTAACCTCTGCTGCCAGTCAGGCTGCACAGCACAGGTGTGAACAGTCTGCCAAGGAATATTAATTTCAAGGATCATCTCAAAATCAATAGTCATCATGTTGTTAATAGAATGACTATGCCATAAAAGAGATGATGTCTGGGGGGGAATACAACAAGCTAAAGAATTGACACTTGAAGAAACAATGAAAAAGCAATCACACAAGGACTTTAAGATATATTTAGTATCTTCAGGAGGAGGAAAAAGAGTATTGTGCCCATGAAACAAGAAGAAGCAATTAGGAAATAAGAAATGGTTATTAATAAAAAAGGATGGCAATGAAGGTCCCAAACAACCTGGGCTCAATCCTGGCCCCAGCAATTTCTAGTCAGAAGCCCTGAAGGCAATTTATTTAGCCACTGTTTGTCTTAGTTTTTGCATCTGTATAATGGAGATAATCATAATACCTACCTATTTATTTAGTGTTTGTAAAACACTCAGAGCAATAGCTGACACTTAAGTGTCTGTGAAATATAGAAATAAATTTGAAATCCTGAGAATAATGGCCATAATTTTTAGCATTCAAGACTCTATGGGTGACCTGAAAAACAGAATGAAGGGAGGCTAAGAGTGTATCAGTGAGCTGGAAGAATAGTAAATGGGATAGGAGTAGAGAGTGGAAAAGCAAATAAGGTGCAAAAGGGAAGACAAAATAGCTCAGATGACTCTATTAGAAGCAGAGAACAGAGGGAATGGCAGAGAGGCAGTATCTGAAGAAGAGCCCCAAATTTCCCAGGACTAAAGAAAGTGATAAGACTTTAAACTGGAAGGGTTCTCTGAATGCCAAGCACAATAAATTTTTAAAAAGAAATTCTCACATTTTAATGAGGCTCAAAAACATAAAAGATAGAGGTAAAATTGCAAAAAAAGAGAGAAGAAAATAATATGATGTAAGGGAATAAAATCAGTCCTCATCAACACCGTGGGAGTAAAGAAAAAGATGAATGGAGAAGCATTTACAAGGTGAGCAAAACCCACTTTGAATGACAAACCAAACTAGATACTTTAGAGGTTACACCCTCTACGTACACTATAAGCATGTTATTTACAGATGTTGAAGTAAGCACCAAAATAATCTGTTTCAAGTACTAAAATTGATCACATTCAGGAATGAGACACAATATGAGAAACTGACATCTTTCATCACCAGGATGAAATTATGTGCAGGGGTTTCTTTGAAAAAGGTTAAGGGTATTTTTTAAGTAATCAAATAAAATAAGCACTTTTGAGTGCCTACTATGAGCTTGGTGGAAGAGTACTAAGACTCAGACCCTGACTCGGGAACTTTTTGTTTTTTGGGGGGAGGGAACCAGAGCAGTGAACAGACCAGGGGGCATCCCAGTTCTGTCACTCACTGGCTTTACAAACTTGGGTAAGACTGCTGATTCCTGAGCCTTAGTTTGCTCATCTGTAAAATGGGAATGATAAAGTGCCTGTCCCATCAATTTTGTAAACAACTTATTCCATAACAGGCATGTAGCCAATATTAATAAACGTTATTCTTCTTGTGTATGAGATGTTTGGAAGGATATTGGCCAAAACGGCGAAATCCCCTCTCTTCAGGGGCTAGAGTTTCAGTTTATTTTTTATTCTATTCTTCACACTTTCTTGTATTATTTGATTTATTTTTACATTAAGCATGCACCATTTTTTAATTTAAAAATGCATTCAAAAAGTTTCTTAAATTATTAAAAGGAAATTTTAGAGACAAATTTTAATGGTTTCTGAAATAGAATAAAAGAGGCCTTTGTGAAAAATGTGCACACGCACACACACACACAAACACACACACACACACACACACACACACCCCATAAGGTAAATTAAAATTTGATCCTTCTAAGGGACCAAAAAAACCACACACACAAATAACATAAAATAAAGAGCAGTAGTCTGCGAGGAAATATTTGCAATATATATTTTTAACCTCTAAGAAATCAATATGAAAAAGATAACCCAACAAAAATGGGCAAAAAATGAAAACATATTAATGGAATAGGCAATACAACTCACTGAGAAATACATGAATTATTTTCAACCTCTAGAATAATCAGTAAAGTCATAACTAAAATGATAATGATATAGTATATATCACTCATAAGACTGTTTTTTAACACAAAATATGGGGAAAGTGTAGGAACCAGAAACTGTCATGTTACAGGTGGGAGTACAGCCCTCTTTCCACATGATTAGGGAGATCTCTCTAAACAGAAAACACGCATCATCCATGGCCCAGCATTGCCGGCCCAGAGGAAGACTTGCACATGAGCATAAGGGACAGACACGAAATCCATGCGGTCTTGTCAATATTGAAGAAGTCAACAACACAAATGCCAATCAACTAAAAGGATATGTAAAATGAGGATATATAAAATACTGCTAGAGAGCAGTTAAAAAGAATGAATTAGGTCTCAGGTATTAAAATGGAGAGTCTTCAAAATCATATTGCTGATTGAAAAACTAAAGAAACTCAAAAATGCTGCAGACAGCATGGTACTTCTTGAGTTAAGGAAATAATACAGCACTGCACATTTTCTAAGAGTTTTGTTTATATGTTTATGCATATAATTATTGTAAAAGCTGTGTAATAGACCAAAACTGTAAGACTGTGTGTGTATGCGCTTGGGAAAAAGACAGCCATTTGATACTGGAGTTGGGAATTCAACGGTCTTTAGTTTTATCTGGGACTTGTGTATAACTTGTGTTACCATAGAGGATTTTGAATGAATTTAAAGACTGAAGAGAAAAAAAAGACAAGTTTGATGTAATAACTATTTTGAAAGAAAGACATGTGCCACGGAAGATAGCAGAAATGCACAACTGCATGCAAACCAGATTAACTGGAGGAGGAAAAGCAGGAGAAAGAAGAAAGGAGGAGGAAGAGGAAGAGAAAGAGAAGGAAGCAGAAAAACAAGAGAAAGAGTGAGGACAAGAGGAGTACATAGTAGTAGTGGAAACAGCATCACAGTAGTAGTCATTATGGGAAGAGTCTAGATCACACCATGGGAAGGACAAGAGGCATTGTGAAGGATGGTGTTTGAATTGGGCTTACTGGTGATATTTTATTCTAGCTTGATTTTAACCTCATCTTCCATAGTCACACCCTACCATGATTCATCAACAACTCCAAAATCTCCCCTTTAGGGATCCCAACTCCTTTCAGACTCATACCTTCTAATTCAGACCCTGAATCTGGTACTCCCTCAAAACTGAGTGTTCCCATCCATCATTCTAACCACTTGTTTTGCAAACTACAAATCTCAAGTGAGTGCCCACCACTGCCAAGCAAATGTTTCTTTGATGAATTTACTTTCCTGCTCTCCTCTCTGCCAGATCTCCCATCTTGCTCCCCTCTCTTGCTCCATCAACTTTGTTCATTGATGCCCCAGACTTTTACTTCATTCATTCATTTAACGAATATTTATTGCGTGCCTACACAGTAGAAGTGAAGACAGTGAACATGGATTTTTTTCCCTAGAAGCTTGATGAAACAAAAAACAGAAATGGAAACCACAAAATGGAAAATGAGGCCAAGAGAAGGATTTCATGGGGAAAATATAAGCATGCAAAAAAGTCTTCAATGAGTCTGCAGACCTTTTCTGTATCTGTCTCCCTACTTTTAGTCTTGCTGCTAGTAATAATCAAGAAGGGACCCGACATTCATGTGTGCTGTGAATCCTATTTCCTTTCAGTTTCTCAAGGACATTGCTCCCATGAGTATCCCTTACTTCCCCGATTCATCAAATTTTCATCACTACATGATTCCATACTACACGCACGTTTTCTGGTACATCAGATTAAGTTTTTTAAAAAATCCTTTCTTGAAATCACACTCCCTGTATTCTGCATAGCACAATATCGCAAAAGCATTCTACATCCTCCTCCCAACTCGCTCCCCATTTGCTTTTTAACTCTTTTGGGGGGCGGAGATTTTTAGCTCTTATCTACATATCTTCCAGCCCCACCACTCCATGGTACTTGTCAAGACCATTTATAATGTGTATTTTGCTAAAACCAACTAACATACCTCTGTCCTCATTTTACTTAATCTCTGCAGTATTCGGTGAATTTGACCACTACAGACTCCATAACAGTTTTCCTTTCTTGGTTTCTTTCACCCTAGCTCTGGGTTTCTTCTTTAAATCCTGGCTATTCCTTAGTTCTCCATCTTTATCAGGGCTTTAACCTGAGCCATTTTCTCTCCCCTGTGAAGACTTTTTTCTCAAGTGGTCTTCCATGGCCCCAGGCTTATATACTATACAAATGTTAACCTCTCCCAAATTCACAGTTCCTGTGTGTCTTCTCTCCTAGACTTCAGACTCCAACTACCTATTTCATTTCTTCACCAGATATCTAATAGGCATTTGGCAAAACAATAAACTAAAATACTATCTAATGCATATATTCCCTTTCAATAATTCCTTTTTAATCCTGCAGCTCTTTTTTATTTAAAACCAAACTATGGGGCTGAGCTTTATTTTCCAAAAAAAGAGGAGGCTATGAAAGAACCCAGAGTGGATGGAAAAAATAAGGTCTTGACTGTAAGTTCCATTATAGAGTTTTGAAAGCCCTAGCTTTAAAATGCAAGACTAGGTAGACAAAAAATACAAATGTTTTGAATGAATTCTAAAAGTTTGGGCTTGATTATGGAAAGCTCAGCCTAAAGGACTGGGAGAATAGAGTTTATATAATAAACCATAGGTTAGGACAGAAAGCTAGCAAAAATTGCAATTTTCCTGCAACACAAAGAGGAGAGAGAACTTTCTGGGCTAGAGCAAGTCCATTTGAAGGATAGGAAAAAGAGAACAGGGAGGTCAACTCTTTATTTGGGGCCCTGCCTTTATCACTTACGTACCTCGCTACCTTACTCCAGGGGCCAACCCTTTAGGAGGATATAAATCACAAATCTGTGAACCCAAAACAGTAAGAGATTTGACCTCACTCCTGGTTAGAATTCTGGAATAAGATGCCTCATAGAGCATCCCATGGTACCATCGGATAGTGATGGTGAAGTAAAATGGTGACAGGGCAGAGCAAGGCAGAGAGAGGAAATGAGATGGTTTTGCATTATATGGAGGAGATCCAAGAATGGGATGTAGGAGATTATTTAAATTGACAACTACTGTGCCATCCAGAGGCACCCCTGCCGGACTCAATAAATAAGCCTTCCAGTTAACTTGTGTGGTAGAAAGCCCAGGGCAGAAACCAGAGAGATCACGGGATTGAATCTCAGGAAGTACCCTGTGAGTGGAAGTTGAGACGTAGGCGGGGATGGCCTCAGAATATGTGAGGCAGAGCTCACAGCTCATATGCTTTGGAACTTTAAGACACTGATTTTTTAAAATTAAATTAAAAATTAATTTAGAAATTAAATTTAAATTAATTGAACTAAATTGGATTGAGTTGAAATTAATTAGAAATTAAAGCAAATAATTAGGTTGAAAAATCATTAAAAATACAAATTTTTAAAAGCTGATAAATACCACAAACATCACAAAATCCATAATAATACTATTTTTATTAGTTAATTCCCTGCCATACTTTTGTAAAACTTTCCTAAATTTTAGGCTGTATAGTTTTTGAATGCCTTATTATTTGATACCATTTTGCATTATCATTTTCCTATGGAAAAGAAGAAAACTAATTTAATTTTCCTCTAACATAGCCAATCAAAATTTATTTATTTTTATTGATTCTTTGGAAAAACTTCTTTCCCTTATAGATTGATAGTGGCATTGTACAAAATTATAAATTGTCAAATTTAGGGAAATACATATAAAATTTCTTATATGAGCTATAAGATTTATCAGAAAAGCATTTATCAAATAAGTAAGATGTGATCCAATATGTTAGGACGTATGAAATATGCAATTTCACATATAAACGTGCTAATGACTGTAGGACTGCTACAAATTCATGCTTTCAAAATAAAGAATCTGATAAACTCTATTTCAAACAGTTATCAAGAGTTTTATTATTCCTGAGTAATTGCATTTTATACTATATAATCAAATACAGTCATGATAAGAAAGAACTATTTTGATTGGATATTTATAAAAGTCAAACCCCCCACTTACAAAAAAAGTATGTCTGGTGATTAAAGGACTTGTGCCCACATTCTGGCTCTGACATTTTAAACCTCATTTCCTTCCCACTCACACTCTGATGCATCCTGTGTAACACATTCATATCCTCTCCTTTCCCTTTACCTCCTTCCTTCTCTGTCCTTTTCTGAAACGTTGTCCTTCTCTGGCTTAACACTGTTCACATTTTGCATCTTGCCACAAGGTGATCTCATCCTCTTGCATGATTGGAATTACCATCCAGAGGCTGATGACTTATAAATGAATTGCTCTAGCTGACATTCAAATATAATCATTTTTCCTTGTCCCACAACATAATAAGCTCAAAATCAAACTATCAATACCAAATCTCCTTTCCCTGTATTCCTTCCCTGTTAGATAATGGTATTACCACCCTCTCCATTCTTCCATACTAGAATTTGGGATTCATATTATACCCGTCCTCCTTTATTCCTTATTTCTTTAAAGTAATTAAGTCTTGTTGATCCTTCTTCCTAATCACCTCAATTCTCCATATGTTACATCTTTTTAAATGATGTTACTGATTATTTTGTGGTTGTTGATTGTGTGATGGTGGTGGTAGTGGTGATTAAGGAGTAAGAAAGAATAACTACATGTGGGGAAATATTGCATTTGAGAAGCCAATAGCAGGCGCAGGTATTCAAAAGAGAGTTGGAAAGGTAGTCAGAGCCCTTGAGAGAGAGGTTGTGGATCAACTATGTAGAACTGATAAAGGATTGTGAGAAAGTAAAGCAAAGAATATCTACTCAGCTATTCTTTTAAAAAAAAAAACTAATGAATTGTTGAACACTACATCAAAAACTAATGATGTACTATATGTTGGCTAATTGAACATACTAAAATAAATTAAATAAATAAATAAATGAAAAAATAAATAAATAAATATAAACTCTGATTCTGTTGCAACATTCAATATAACGATAAAATGTCTCAAGATTTCCAAGATGTTCCAGCATGACCATTTTTGAGAAGAAGATTAAAAAGCTTTGCATACCTACCATGTTTTAGCTAGATAGTAGGCGGAGTATTTCTGGGGCAAACTACTTTGCAATGTTATCAGCAACACACTCCCAGAAATGTACATGGCCCACATTACAGTACAGAAGGCACATTGTACTTTCAGGTGAAGCCTAAAGAAGAAGGGAAACAATCTCAAACATTTGTACATCTCTCCATTCTTTGGGCCCTTTTACCATAAAACCAGGTGATCAAACAACATGGTTTGGAAAGCCCCTTTCAGTACCTAATTATCATTACATGACCTTTTTGACCAAAGTTCTTTTTAATTTGACAAAGAATTGATAGAAAAAAAGGAATACTCCCTCTTGATTTTTACTTTAAAAACTGCTGGTTCCCTAAAAAACGTTTGGCTTATCTTACCACAATAAAATAAAATAACCTAAATCCTTCATTCTATATTTAATTCCATTCAACAAGCATTTATTGGTGCCCATCTTCTGCTGAGTTCTGTGCTGAATGGAGACATTTTCTCTATTTTTATTTCTTTTAACTTTCCTATTTGTGATATCTTTCATATTTCACTGATAGTGAGTGATTATATGCACATCATCACCAAAAGTATAAATGAAGCCTTATATTTGTTGTATTAAGTATAATAGCTAATAATTTTACAGGCAGAGCATGTCTTCTAAAAATTTATAATCTGTAGCATATGCTTGAGTTTCTTCAGAAAGCAATGTTCTAATACTGATGTTGATAGAATTGTTTTATCATATTTTGAAGTCGTGTTCTTTTTTGTTATTGTTGTTCCTTCATTATTAATCAAGTACCTGGGGACATACCATTATTTGAAATTAATGGTAATGTACATTTGATTACTTTTTAAGTACAAAACTTACAGATTCTAAAATAGAAGACATCTCTTTTTCTCCTAGAGTTTCCAAATTTGAAATCTAAGATATTTCTAAGTTCTAAAAACCAGTTCTTTAAAATAAAAGCAAAACATTGTTATTTATGAACCAAAAGCTCTAGCTCTGAGGTAAATGTTCTCATGCTGTTTTGTAAGTCAGTTCGTCTATTTGCAAGATTTTCCTGCAAACAAAAATCTAAAGCTAAAGACAAGAATATTTCAACCAGTTATAATGGTTAAATACATCAGAGGATTTAGCATAGTAATATTTTTCTATGATACTAAATATTATTTATCACAGAATTTGGCATCAGTAGGCAAAACATAATTTTTTCCATATAAACTTCTGATGAAATAAATGCTATTCATGTTCTGAAGTAAAATTTTCAGAAATGAAATAAAGCAGGAAATAAGCACTTCCAAAAAGCACAATTCAAAAAAAAAAAAAAATGATTAAGCAAAGTCTCTTGGCCATAATGGAAGTCTCTCACTTTTTCCTCTGACCAGAGGAGTGGTGTATGGGCATGTAGCCATGTTCTCACTCCATCCTCCACCTCAGTTCCATTTCCAAAAGGAGAACTTAAAGAACCTTACAAAAATGCATACAATAAAATAAGAGAAATAAAGATGAAAGTAGGCAAAGAATAGGCAACAGAGAATGAAATGATGAGATCAGCAGTAGAGTTGATACGGTAGAAATGTATTCGATTTTAATGTTCTTAGGATTCTACACAATTATGAAGAGGAAACACGGATTTTACTTTGATTTTTTCCAAGCCACAAATGCAAAAATATAATCACTTATTCATTTCACATTTTCTATTTAAAAGGTTAATCCATTCAATCTACTTCAAGAAAGCAGATTTTTCCCTTGCTCTGTTTGAGAGATATTTTTCTCATGAATTGTCTTTAATGGGAGATGGGAGAGAATGAAAAATGAAGAAGGTGTAGATAAAGAGAAAGTAACACCCAAAAAGTCCCTGATGGTCATCACATTCTGGTGACACAGAGATGGAAAGAGCCAATTAACCTCTGGAAGGAGGTGTCTCTTTGTTTAATTTCCTATAAGCCTCTCTCTGTCTTCTTTTTTGAGCCAAACTAGCAGGCAATAGTCTTTCTTGTCCACAGGACTCAGAGGTCTGAGGTTACTACTCTCTCCTTTTTTTAGCATAAGCTTATTAGAAATTTGGTCATTGACCACATAAAGCGACTTTGAAATAAATATAAGTGAAATATTTTAAAACATTTTATAGCAAAATGAGAAATCGCCTGTTCCCTCTTTCCCTAAACTAGTGGAGAACATAACAAAAAATAACAAATTAGTATATGGTCTCTCTATGTTAATGAGAGTATTATCATAGGCTTTGGCTTTGGTTCTTATTTTAGATCTCAATCTCTCTCTCTCTCTCTCTCTCTCTCTCTCTCTCTCTCTCTTTCTCTCTCTCTCTCTCACACACACACACACACACACACATGCTTGCCTGAAATATCAGAATGAAATGGACAATAAATGAGGAATTTAAGTAGGTAGTCATATAACCACTTTGCTCACCTAATTAATACTTTATTTTCTCTATTGAAAGCATGGATTTCTTTATGTGAGGTTGTATAGACATAAAAGCCAGGGCAGGTGGAAGAAAAGTATCTTTCCAAGCACAGTGCTGGAAAGGGCTCATTGAATCCTTACTGGATCAGATAACTTTCTACTTCACTGGGATTAGCAAACAGGAAAAAAGAGAGAAAAACTCCATTTGGTAAAAACATGAAAGAGCAGAAAATTAGTCCAAAAAGAGGTGAAAGTCTTCTGCACATCCCAATTGGCGCTGTAGTGAATTCCTAGAGAAATTAGTGGAGCAATGTGTAGGGGATGACATGGTACAAAACTGACAAGCTGGATTCTAGAATATGTTCTTCCTCTTTTCAAGCTTCCTTGGTCATTATTTTGCTGGCCAGAGACAAGGCCATCACAATACAAAAATTAACTCAAAATAAAACAATAACAAAAGGATTGCAAAGCCCATTGGGTATACACAAGTAATTTATTCAGTATGGCTTCATTCAACATATGTTGGTCAAAATCAATGATGTTTTGGCAAGTAGTAATAATTGCAAAAATGACACCAAGAATGGGTCTGAAAATAAATAAGAATTTTTTTATAACCACAAAGAGAAGAAGGGCATTTACAAATAAAAAGCATATATGAAACCTGGGAGAATATTTGAGCTACCAGTTAAATGGGTTTCATAATGTCTCTTCCCCAACACAGCATCTGGAAGCTCCCTAAAATGGGTCAAACGCTGAAGGTCCTGAGAATATAATTTTTCAAAAATAATAATTGCATGGTAATATATTTGGATTTATATAGCAAATAAGCTACTCAATCACCTGGAACAGGTTTTTTAAAATACATACTAGGAAAATTTCAATGGGAATAACTTTTTTAAAAAATAGCTTGAGCCTCTACCTCGAGGAAAAGCCCCCATTCAGTGGGCACAGTAAAACCAGCCAAGGTCAGAAAGGCCCTCTGAGTCCAGGAGAGACATTCCAAGGATATGTCATATATCCCTCCATGTCACTTGCCCATTTTGTCACCAAACTCATTCATGGAACAGTAAGAAGGAATAGGTACAAAGGATGGAAAGAGGCTTGTATGTTAATATCTAGGGGCTCTACTTAGGTCCACTCAGGTAAACTGAGCACAAGGACGATCCTTCCTTTAACTCACCTCTTTGTCATGTTTGCTAACACTGCTTTGTATACTCCTATAACTTATAGTGTGACTCCGATTGTTCGTGTAACTTTTCTGAGGCAACATTCATACCACTGCATCAGAACAGAACAGAATGAAAAACTCGTGTTTGCTGGACTGCATGACCCCTTTTCTGATCAGACTGTCCCATAGATTACGTTGGAGGCGACTGGAATTCTCAAACCTTTGGTCTTGTATAATTCTCTTACACACATTTAGGAAATTGCTAAACCCTCTTTTATATGCTGCCGTGACTCAAAGTGTGAGTAATTGGGGTAAGAACACTGGCTATCTTTAGAGAAAGGATCTTTGGATAAATTGAGAAAAGTCAAACAGCTTTGTTCCTGTAAAATACCAGTTGAAACAGCTTTTGTAGATAATCAATTTTCCTCTTGTCATGTAGGACCCTAACCTAATTTTGTTTCACAAATATCTCGTTCTGGGGGAGAAAAATTTTTTTAACTGAAATAAACATACATCAATAAATATCTAGTGCCACGATGAGCCCAAAGAAAAGGTTAGAGGTATTCTGAGTCATAAAACTGACAGTAAAGAACCTGATTATTTAACATAATACGTTCTTAAAGATAAGATGTGAAATGTAAGGTCAGCTGGGTGGGAAAGTGACTAATGAGTTGAACATGCTTTTGTATCATGCAGGTCTATTATCACTGGTGTAGCAAATAAGAGTTGGGTTTTTTTCCTTCTTTGTGGGAGAAATTTATTTTTATAAATATCAAAATTTTTTAAACTTCTTGAGCATCCAGGTCAGTTATTCTAAAATCCTTAAAGTCATAGTTTTAATTTTGCTTTTATTTGTCTGTTGTTGGACTTTGGAGGATCTTGTCTGAATCACTTTTTTTCGTTTGCCACAATTAGAGTCTTCACTAACATCAAATTGGTTTACCTCCTCAAGTTAAATGGATTTATCTACCTTTTCCTTTTTAAATCTTTTAAAGAAATAAAACTTCAAAAGCAATTCAAAAAACCCCAGATCTGACTTTCGGGCATTAATGCAACTTCTGTGATTTTGACAGACAAGATGGGGTATCAGAATTTTAGAGCTCAAATAAACAATTGGAGTCTGTTGACCCTGAGAGAGTTCATAAAATTCTCCATTATAACTGCAGCTTCCTGGTGCTTATTGAAACCAAGCAAACTTTCTTGAATACTGAATTAAGGCCCTAAAAAATGAGTCCATAATAATATTGCCTCCAACCAACAGCCATCTTGGGCTAAATGAGTTAGCTTCTTAATTTCATGTAACTGAAAAACACAGGCTAAAGTTTAAAGTGAATTGATTGCACCCTGTAAACAAAAAGTCCAAGGCTTCAGGTAGATAGTCCTCTCTTGCTCTCTCAAATCCACATCCTCTGTATCGGATGCACTTTCAGACAGGCTTTTCCAACAACCTTACATTCTCTCCAGTTAAATTATCTAAAAATAGTTTACCCTTTCTCCAGAAGTCTCCCCCAAATCTTATTGGCTCTGGTTGAAACATGAGACCATCCCTCAACATTCATCATGGCCCCAATCACTTTACACTTTACATTTTGATACCTTGAACTAGTAACAGAGCCCACTACAAAGCCTACAGCCTAAAAGTGGAAAAGGAATGGTTTTCCAGAATGAAATTGAATACTGTTCCTAACATTAAGGTAATGTGGAATGCCAAATACATCTGACAAGTGGACAATACATTAGCAAGATATTTCTACCATCATATGTAATTTATTAGTGTTGTCCACTTGTCATCACTTGTCCACCTGCTCATCACTTCTAAGTTCTAATTTCTGTGGCCTTGAAAACATACAATACTCCCAGATACTCACACAAAGGAAAGAAAAACATATTTTCATGCAAAGACTTAATTAATGTTCATAACAGCCAACTTTCAGTATCCAAAAACAAGCTGCAACTCAATTCCCATTAATAGATGAATGGATAAACAAGTCTGGCATATCCACACAATGATATCCATATCCATACTCAGTAATAATAATAATAATATCCATACTTAGTAAGAAAAAAGAATGAATTATTGATACATGCAACAAGATGTGGATGAATCTCAAAATATTATGCAGAGTGAAAGAAGCTAAACAGAAAGAATACTACTGAATGATTCTATTTACATACAATTCTAGAATATGAACACTAACCTATAATGACAGAAAGCAGATCAAGACGAGTGATTGCCTAGGGCCGGGGGTCAAGGCAGGAAAGGGAAGATGAAAGATTAAGGAGCTGCACAAGGAACTCTGAGGGTGATGGATACGTTCATTATCTTGATCAAGAGTTGGCATTTTTTGCTGTAAAGGGCAAGAAAGTAAATATTTTAGGCATTGCAGGCCATATGGTCTCTATCACAGCTACTCAACTCTGCCACTGCATCATCAAAACAGCTATCGATAAGAAGTAATTAAATGAATGTGAGTGTGTTCCAACCAAACAGACAGCAGCCCAACCAAGTCCGCAGGCTGCAGTTTGCCAATTCCTGATCTTGATTAAGATGGTTGTTTTGCAAGTGTGTACATATGTCAAAACTTATCAAATTGTACACTTTAATTATATGCCATTTATTGTATGTCAATTATGCCTCGATAAAGCTATTAAAAAATAAAAACAAAACAAACAGACTTAGCTGCCTCATCATGGATTGGATAAAGTTCATCCTTCTTACAAGGGCATACAAATCCCTCCATGAACTGGCCTCCGTAGTCCTACGCAATCAGATTTACTGTCATTCTCTGGTGCGATTTTACCTTTTGGCAGTGCCAAAACACACACATCATACCATTTCAACTCTATGCCTTTATTTAGGTATTCTATCTAGAATAAGCTACTCTTACCAATATGAGATTAAACTTGCACATTTGCAATTCCAGGATACCATTCTTCTTCCCTTATCTTACCCCTTCATTCCTTCTTTGTGCCACCATAATAGCGTGTGCGTGTGTGTGTGTGTACACAGATATGTTTATACATACATATAAACATACTTGCACTATTACATTAATATATATACATACACATTTTTGCGTGATTATACTTTCCATATTATTAACTATATACATCTGAAATTTTTTTTTACATATTTAGAGTTAAAGTTAATTATTGTTCATTTTATATTCATTTCATGAATATCAGTGGACTTGGATATATGACTGAGCACTCCCTGTGTCTATTACATCTATCACAGTGTCTGGCACATTAAAAAAAGACTTAATAAATCAGTATGGCAGCTGCTATTATGGCCATCTTACAGACTGTAAAACTGGTTGGTAGAGAAACCATTTAGCTCACAGACACGTGATTATGAATAGCCAATCTAGTATCAGAAAAGAGTTCTTCCATATCTAATCTTAAGTGCTTTCCACTAACCCTTGTAGTATTTTTTATTATTGGAATCTTATATATATTTCACACTGGTCTTTTTCTGACTTTGCCACCATTCCTCCTTCACCTTCTAGATACACCAAAATGAAGACTGCCACCAACATCTACATTTTCAACCTCGCTCTAGCAGATGCCTTAGCAACCAGTACCCTCCCCTTCCAGAGTGTCAATTACCTAATGGGCACATGGCCATTTGGAACCATCCTCTGCAAGATCGTAATCTCCATAGATTACTATAATATGTTCACCAGCATCTTTACCCTCTGTACCATGAGTGTCGATCGCTACATCGCAGTCTGCCATCCCGTCAAGGCCCTGGATTTCCGTACTCCCCGCAATGCCAAAATTGTCAATGTCTGCAACTGGATCCTCTCTTCGGCCATTGGTTTGCCTGTAATGTTCATGGCAACAACAAAGTACAGGCATGGTAAGGGCAGGCCTGAGGGACGAAGGGTTTATAGATTGACATGCTGGTGAAGTCATGAGTGGTCCAACTTCTTAGTCAAATTGTAATTTTGGTGATTTTTTTCTAGCAAAATGCCTTTGAATGCTTTGTAATAGGAATTTTCCCGCAAGTTTTAAGCACACTAAACATTTTAAAGAGAATATAATCTATTGTTTCCTGGTTTCTCTGCATTGACTTCATCAAAATGATGGGAAAATAAGAATATAGCTCCTACAAGAGTGATTAGAACTTAAACCCCAAAAAACATTAAGTTGTTTAAAAATTTCAAGTGGCTGCCAATATGACAAATTTATTTTTCTAGTCCTCGTATGAGAATGGTCAACCACGCATCAAAAAGTAGAATGAAAATATCCATTAGCTAGAACTGCCTATAGACTTTGGACAGTTATTGTATTTTTTATGTCAACATATACTCCATAGAGGATCTAGCTCACAGTGAAAGGTTCCACAATTGTTGACTGAATGAAAGCTGACTGTGACCAAAATGGACAAAAAATGAGATATTTAGGGGGAAAAAAATCTAAAAATAACTCTCCCTGAAAATCAGCAGAGAGCTGTTTCTCCCTCAATTTCTTTAAATCTTCCCTTATTGGCTTCTCTTAATGTCTTTAAGTTAGTTCTGGTCAAAGCTATAATTAGATGTTGCTGCTAATTCTTCCTTATAATTATTGTTTTCCAGGTTCCATAGATTGTACACTCACATTCTCTCACCCAACCTGGTACTGGGAAAACCTGCTGAAAATCTGTGTTTTCATCTTTGCCTTCATTATGCCCGTCCTCATCATTACGGTGTGTTATGGACTGATGATCTTACGCCTCAAGAGTGTCCGTATGCTCTCTGGCTCCAAAGAAAAGGATAGGAATCTGCGAAGAATCACCAGGATGGTGCTGGTGGTGGTGGCTGTGTTCATTGTCTGCTGGACCCCCATTCACATTTATGTCATTATTAAAGCCTTGATTACAATCCCAGAAACTACATTCCAGACCGTTTCCTGGCACTTCTGCATTGCTCTGGGTTACACAAACAGCTGCCTGAACCCAGTCCTTTACGCATTTCTGGATGAAAACTTCAAACGATGCTTCAGAGAGTTCTGTATCCCAACTTCCTCCACCATTGAGCAACAAAACTCCACTAGAATCCGTCAGAACACTAGAGACCACCCCTCCACGGCCAATACAGTGGATAGGACTAACCATCAGGTATGCAGCTTCTAGAATCGGGTACACTTACTGGGGGTTACATAAAAATTATAGAGTTTGTACTAATCCAAATTTCTAATCCATTAGAAGTGAATCAGTAACTAAGGGATGGCGGTTCCCCCCCATGAGGACTGAGGGAGGAGAAGAGCAAATTATGGTGTATATTATATAAACAGCTCTATGTATTTGTATGTATTTATTTAGCTACAGAGATACACCAACTAGAAATCCATAAAGCTGCTAAAAGTCAGTATCTTCACAGCTGTTGCTTCTATGCAAAATTAATGATGTTAGCACATTGTGGAAGTGTTGCTGTTCTAGAATTCTTCTCATTTCCCCCAGTGTTTATGTTTCATGCATATCATTCCAATATGCCTGTCGCTTCTCAAAAGTCAACCCTGTTCTGGTTCTGTAGTTAAAGAGAAAGGGTCATCACTTCACTCACTGTGGTGATGGGTGCCAGATGTTCCCAGCAAATCAGTGCCACAGCAAAGGAGAAAAGAGAAAAGAAAGAAAGAAAGAAAGAAAGAAAGAAAGAAAGAAAGAAAGAAAGAGAGAGAGAAAGAGAGAGAGAGAGAGAGAGAGAGAAAGAAAGAGAGAGAGAGAGAAAGAAAGAAAGAAAGAAAGAAAGAAAGAAAGAAAGAAAGAAAGAAAACAGCCAGCCCTAACTTTTCCAGCCATTGCTTTGTCAATTTTTATACCTGAACTCTAGAGGAAACATCAAACATATTACTTATTAGAACGACCTTACTTTTTTAACAGTCATTATACCAGTCCGGGTTAATATGGTGAGGAGTGACTATTTTTTGGAAGATAGATTGCTATGCGCAGAGTACAGAGGGCAGCCTGCATGGACGAGTCAAGATTTATACACAGTACTAGAATCGCATGAGAATCAGAAAAGAGAAAAATTTGTCTCTAAGTTAACATGACCTTGATAAGCCACATGTGCAAAATTTGGAATCTGACCTAGAAGGTAAATCAAACATACCACTTAACTCTTAATATTAATTTAAATAAGTAAATTTTCAAATAATAGGGTCAGCATCCAAAAATCGCAGCCTCCATAATTTTATAACACAGAACTGAAATTCGAACTCCCAGTGAAGTAAATCCTTCAGTCAGAACCTGGTCGGAAGCCAGGACTGTGAGAACAGATGCCTCCATAAAAAAGACGAGGAAGTCTAATTGAGGAGGCAGACGGAAAGCCTTACAGTACAGAGCGGCTGCTTCCTCTTCATTTTCTTTTCCCCAGGCCCCACTCTGTCTCCCCCACCACCACTACCGGCCCCAGCCCAGACCCACCCAGGCTCACCCTTTCCTACTGACCACAGGCCTAGCTTAAGGAGGCCCACGTGGTCTGCCATAGGGGGCGCTAATGCTCACACCTCTGATATTAAATAATGCTGAAAGGAACGCTGGCACTTGGGCCCTCCAGGCCGTAGAAGGTAATGATGGCCGACCCACTACCAACCAAGGGGAAATTACTAATTTACTTTGTGTCACTTCTAATTCCATTTCAGACTGAGTAAAAGACAGAAATCTTTTTCTCCTCTGCTTCTTTTCGCTATGTTTTTTTCACATCAAGAACTCTAAACCTGCTTCCTCTACGACCCAGCTCTCCCTCTCAGCTGCTACCAAAAGCTTGTGGGTAACTTAAAGAGGGTAGGGATTCAGATAGATTTTCCCTGACCTGAGGATAATATATTGCAGAATGCAATTTAAAACTCCCAATCCTAAACCAAGGTTAACACATTTTGCCTTGGAACAAAGTACCTCCGTTGGCGCCCAGGGATGGAGCACGCTATAAGGTATTGATTCTTGCTCTGTCGGGAGCTGCCCCACCTTCCCTCTCTTGCAGGCGTGCTGGGGTGGGGCTGTGGGTAGCCTTACGCTGGGCCACTTCCCCAGGGCCTCTTGTCACCTCTGCTTCTCCCAGTGCCCTTCCCTCACCTGCTCTCCTGAAAACACAGCTCCCAACCTGCCTGGCAGAGAGCTTCTCCTGAGTTCCGTCTGATTGTCCTTCAGTTGCCCCGACCCTGCTCTTGACTCCCGTCCAGACCCAGCATTTTCACATTAGTGTGGTTCCTGCATAGCCAGAGAGAGGAGAAAGGAAGCTAATTGAGGAAGCTCTGTTCTAAGTAACTAAAAGGTTTGCTTTAGAAATACATCCAATTAGGGCTTATCTTCATTGCAGCCTCTATGAAGCAACATCAGTGTCAGATAACAGCAGAAACACATTAGCCCTGGAATTGGCTGCTTTCCCAAAATGCCCAGCTGGGAGGGCTGGACAGAGAAGAGCGGCTGCCAGGAAAAGAGGAAAAGACACGTTTGAAAATTAAGATAAATCCAAGATCTGTTTCACTCATCTCCACTGATGTGTCATTGTTAGAATCGAGGCGGTTACACACAGACATCTGGAACCATACATAAGCCTTTGGTGATAGTTTCAATAATATATTAAAATAATGAAATTATTTGAAGGAAAAATCGGAGACTTTATGGCCGTGTCTATAGAATATAGTTGGTTAGTCAGACAAATTCAGAATCTGTCAGACAGGTTTTGGGGTTTTTTGTTTGTTCGTTTGTGTTTTTGTTTTGACGCCAGGAGCCATTATGTTGCGAAGCAAAACTAATTGGATTTGCATGAACTTTTTGACTGCTTGTTTGGAGTTGGTGCTGTCGTACATGTTTATGTCCCACCTACGTATTTGTATTTTCTCCAAGACATAGATTTTACTCTATATGTCATGTTTCAAGCGCATTAGTCAACTTCATATTCTGCAGATCAGAGATCCAATATCAAACCTTCCCAGGGTGTCTGTATTCTGACAACTGTACACTGAGACCATGTCCCTACAGCGCAAAATGAAGAGTTGGATGTTATCAAGGTAATTTGATAAGCCGTATGAGAAAATTCTGTGTCCCAAATAAACTTTGCATCATATTTACATAGTTAAGGGCTACTCGGTCAGCTTTTGCTACATAACAAATCAGTCCAATACATAGTGGCTTAAAGCAACCATTTATGTAGTTCGTGCTTCTGTGGATCAGTAGTTTGAGTGGGGCTGGGCTAGAATGTTCTTCCGGTCTTAGCTGGGTGCACGCAAGGGGCGGCGGCAGCTGGCAGAACTGACGTCAGCTAGCTGATCTGGGATGAGCCCTGCAAGAGTGTCAAGCTCCAATGGGTCCTCATCTTCCAGCACGTTAGCCCCCGCTGACCTCATGGTGGTCCCAAGTCCTAGGTTCAATAGGGGGCAAACAGACCTTACCTCTTGATGATAGGAGCTACAGTTACATGGCAAAGGGGTGTGGATATAGGGAGGGAAATCTTTGTGGCCCCTTTGGCCAACTACCTACAGTAGGCCCATGCTGCCCTGGACAGGCATAACTTCCTGAGGGCATGAACCAAATTTGCCTTGCTCCTTCTTCTTCCTCCAGCAGCTACCTAAAACAGTGTCTGACACATTTAAAAAGTACTCCAAAAATATCTGTTGAATGAATGAATGATCAGAAGGCTCATGATATTTCAGAAGATATGGAGGGCGGTAAGAATGACCCCTTTCCTAGGCAACTGATTGACAACCTCAATGCTTACATGACACTCTGATGTTATTCCAGGCTCACCCTTCAGTAACTGGAAAATATTCACAGGAGGGTTTCTTCATTTTCTTTTCTCTAATCGTCTGATCAAAATTTCTACTTTCCGAAGAAAAAATTGTTACATTTGTGCTTGTCTTTTAATTTTATTTTTCACAAGTGCTATTGATGAGCCGACCAAGAGCTGGATTCAGTGTCCTAAAGGGGTCTTGCCTTGGCTATGTATAAAAAAATAAAAATAAAAGATGTCCTCATGTCCTTTTGTGCGTTCCAGGGCTCAGCCTCCTGCTCCAGGTGCAGGACTCCATGCTTGATTTATGTTCAGCACATTGTCTTTATGGCTTCTAGATTTTTATTAAGTAGACTTAGGCATAGACATTCATTTTCCATCTGCTCTCTGTGCAATTTAATTTCTCTGTTATGTGTACCACACAACCATTGTGACTGGACTTTACCTTGCTTCACAGCACTTCCCCATTTGTGCAGATCAGTTCAGATCAGCTCAGACCTGAGATGCTGGCCACGCCAACCTGCCTTCACTGCTTGGTTTCCCACCCTGATTGCATTCCATAATGCATTTTCTGTTGTGATATCTGGACTATGTCCTTTAATGTTTATATGGGAAAAGAAACAACTCTATTAGACCAGTTGGATTATTATTTAAGAGTTTGTATTAACCATAACCATCATAATAATGCTATCTTACATTTGTATCACAGCATACAGATTAAAAAGTGCTTTTGTGGGCACTATCACCTTGGCTTCCTACAACAGCCCTGATGGGTAAACATGAAAAACTAAATGCTCAGGGAGGCTCAATGATTATAAAGATAAAACCACCAGTAAATGGCAGAACCCAGACAAACATCTGGGCTTCTAATATTAATCCAAAGCTTTTGTCTGCTTTCCTACACAATGCCACTTTGTGCTCAAATATTATTACGTGGTCTCAGCCAGAGATTCTCAAACCTTATTATGAGTATAAGTTCTGAGAAACTCCTCTAAGAAATTCTGGTTCACTGAGTCAAGGTCAAGGTAGGGTCCAAGTATCTGCATTTTGAATAAAACATGAAACTGAAAACTGATTTAAATTGTAACTTTATCCAAATGCTATTAAAGTTACTGTTTTGTCTAACCTGGCTACCATTTTAGTCAAGCTGATTAGTAAGAATTTTTTCACCAAATGAGTCTTGTGTTTAGCAAAATAATGTAGCTATAATTGGACAAAGACTTCACTTTCTATCAGTGAGTCTTATAGGATATAGTGATATAACATTGATAAAGCTAATATTATGGTACTTCCTGCCAACTTCTTCTCATTAATATGACAAGCCCAGCCCTAAGCCCTCCGGTTACCATTTTTAAAGCATTTTCCTAACATTTTAATCCAGGTAGCATGTCAAGAAATCAGGAGATGCTTTGCAATCGTATTAACTACAAAGCTATATTATCCCCAGCTAAACTAAAAGCAGAAGCCTAGTTTTTTAAATCAACCACATCACTCTCAAAAACTAGACCTTGATTTTTTTTTATAAAACATCTGTGGAGAGATAATTCGAGAAGGAAAAGCATTTCAATTCCATCACAAAAGGCCCAAATGAGAATAGCTCACAAAATTACAGAGCTTGACCACATTAGTGCATATTTTGTGAATAAAACCAAATGGCTATTCTTTCCATTATGGGATTTAAAAAGAAAATGGATCCAGTTACGAGTGTGTGTGCGCATGCATGTCTGGGCGCATGCGCATGATTTTGGTACGCCTCTTTACGTATGTGTAGCGCAAGAATGTATTTAGATTTAAAACGAATAATATCTTTAATAAATAAGAATGTCATGTTTCTATAACTTGGCCATAATCCGGGAGGAGAAAATATTGTTTAATTGAAAATATGTTTATTCGCAGAAAATATTTGGCTTTAAGACTGTTAGAAATAACACTGACTGGACCAGTTTGTGTCCAGTATCTCTTGTTTAGTCCTATGAGGGATGGATCATTATCTCTACAGTTGAGGAAACCAATGTGTACAGAATTCGCCTGCCCGAAGTTATAGTTACGAAAAGAACTGAGGAATGAATGCAGTTGAATTTTGTTTTAATCTATGTGCCCTACTGCTCCACCAGTCTGGTTGTCATTCTTCTCAGAACTAAATTGTAGTATTTACATACTAGCGATTCAAATGCCATAAGGTCTTTATGTAGGCTTGTTTAGATATATTCATAGCTATCTGTGTGTCTGTGTATAAAGATAAACAACCAAATAGATTAATGAATAGCTTGGGGAATTAGAAATTTAACAATGAGGATTTCGGTTATCATTATATGAGTTCAAATTATTTGAACTAAAATCTTTTGCCATCATAAAGGTCGTATTGATTCTCACTGAATGATACCATTTGCTTTTCCACAAGTTAGAATTTTTCATTCATGTCAGAGAGGATCACTTAGTATTTTCATAAATCACTTTTATCCTGCTAGAGAAGGCAGCTTGGTGGGCGGTGGTGCCAGAGGAGACCAGGACGGGGAGTCAGGTGAATGTTCCAGTGGTCATGCTTTGCCTGTCCAACTTGTGATGGAACAAATCCCTTCATTTTATGCTATCTCAGTTTTCTCAACTCGTGCATAAGACGGTTGAACCAGAAGATTATTCTGTATATCAGAACCATACAGTGAACCTTGATGCATGAATTAGCTAGCGTTCTTCCTGAATGAATACTCTCATCTTTCAGGGAGGTTAAGTTTTAAAGATTAGATTAACTAATATAATTACTGCAGCATTTTCCTGGGCTTGTTGTTTCAATTGATGTAACAAACTGATAAAACACGGCAACATATTTATCTTTAAAAAACTAAATTTAAATGAGATGTTACTTATTTGGCTGACCTCAAGTGATGAATTGCTATTTCATAATCATTTATCATGGAAAATTTAGTGTTTTGAACCATGTCAATCTTTAGTTGTTATCTATATTTATAGCTTGGGAGCTAAATATGAAAGGTGGAAATTTTGCTCTCTTAACTTTCTACAACACATTTATTCTTCCTTCTACCTCTATGAATTTGAAATGCAGTTACATAGTATTTTTTTGCTTTTGCATTTTTTTTCTTCACACCAACAAACTGAATGAAGATGACCTATCACAAACCAGTCATTAACTTTGGAATGTCATTCTGATTGTTGTATCTTTTGGTAGGTTGCAATAAATATTTGCAAATTGTGACAATTTTACAAATGACAAAATTATTTTGGGGATTACATTATAAGAACTGCAAGTTTCTAGAATAAAACATGTCTTAATTTTTCTTTTCTAATTATTATTTCCATGGAAATCAAGGGGTCACAACTTTTGTTGTCCTTCTCCCTTTACACTAAGGAATTTCTTACTTATATAATGGATTTCCTGGCATTGAAATGAGTAGAAAGTGGATAAGAGGAGGCTACTAACAGGATTTATTTTGAATGCTAAATAATTGTAATGGTACTTTTTCAAAACATGAATGGTTTTCATGATACATATCCAGAAGATTATAATGGCAGCTCTCAAGATGTCATATGAGTTTGATCTTCTGCATTACCAGTGATGTATGCTGAAGGAGTGAATACCCATAAATATTATTTTACTAACCATACCTGGGTGGGAGGTGAGTTTAAATATAATTTAATATTTATGGTTTTATTGCTTGTGAATCAAAGAAGATGAACTACTTTTTCTTTCCATAACAACTGAACTTACTAGGAACACATGCAAATAAATAACTAACCTGATACCCTTAAATAAATATAAGCTGAAAGTTTCATCGTGATTTAAACTAATGGCTCTCTCAGTCCACGAATGAATACAGAGAAAAATAATTAATGTCATTTGTCTATAAAGCATTGTATTTATAAGGAAAGAAGGAAGGAAGAATGGAAGAAAGGGAGGGAGAGAGAGAAAAAGAGTACATTTCGTGTTTGAAATCAGCCATATTCTTCCTACTATTTTGTTTTCCACACAGATACCAGGAATCCCAGGGATACCAGAAATCTAGGAAATCTATTGAGCCCTACCTAGTTGTTTCCCCTTTTTTCTACCCACGTTATCAAATCTTCATAAAGGTCAAAAGAGATAAAGATAGAGTTGATCCAGAATCCCAGAATGGTATGCCTAAGTCCCTTAAGGCATAACAAATGCATAGATTTTTCTTATTGTGATATTTACCTCTAAGACATCTGATACAAAAGCAAAAAAGTAAAGGCTATGGAAAATGCCATTGAGAAATAAGAAAATTTTACTCAAGAAAAGCCAAATTATTTTTTTAAAAAAAAACTTAAAAAATGCAGTGAATAGGGAATGTAGAAGGGAATGTGGTCACTATATATTTGACAATACGATTACTTATTTAGTCCATCCTATAATTTACCAATTTAGCAAGAATATTTCACTCTTACCGTTCTTTCTTCTTCTCTATCATGTTGCCAAATTGTCTTTATCGTCAAAAATCCCCAAGCAAAATTGTACATGGATTCATTCAAATTCAAAACATCAACTTAAAAAATGTTTTCTTGGAGATACTCTTGGGAAATAGAAGAGATACATGTCACTCCTAGAACCTTACCATGCTGCAGATAGATGGAGGCTTGCAGTATGGCTACTATGTGCTTTAACAACTGAGAATTTTTCTGGTTATTTCAGAAATGCAGTGGGACAAGTAGACTCTCAAATGACTACATATAAGTAAATATCAACACCTAAATCCCATTAATGCAATTGGATTTATCAAGCATATGCAAAAGATTCACAGGTCTTAGGGGATTGGAACTGGAAAAATAACACTGGAGATCATCCAATCCAAACTGCCTTATCCTACAAATGAGGAGTATAGTCCAGATATGTACTTTTTAAATTTTGTGATTTTTTTTCCTAAATATAAAAGATGATAGTGAGAATCTTTTCAAATAGAGTTTAGGAGAACTTTTATGACTAAAGAAAAAGTCAGGTAATTATGTATTATACATACTCTGGTATATGTAAATTTATTTAAAAATTTCAGCCGGTAAGGGACATTTTATAATTAGATAAGAATAGCAAATATAATATAAGATCCTGAAAGTTTAGGTGGTGCATTTATTTATCCAGAGTCTATCACTGACCAGCTGAATGCTCCTGGCTAAGTTTCTGGAACTCTCCAGTTCCATTGGCTGCATCTGTGAGAATGGTGATAATTGTAGTAGTTAGCACTTAGTTTAGACTTCAATGTGATGTATCCTAGTCCACATACTTTGCCAGGCAACTGGCTAGCATTATTATTCCAAGCCACTCAATGAGGCTTTACACTTTTCATCTCCTTCTTCTCTTTTCCCCAAGAAACTGAATTACAGCTCTTGTAAAGAAAATTTAAAAGGAATAAAATAATGGTACCAAAAGGAATCATAAGGTTGTTCTTGACAAGGGTTCTCAGCTTGGCACTGGTGACATTTTGAGCCAGCTAATTCTTGTTGTGGGGGAATGTGCATTGCAATGTTTAGCAACGTGCCTGTCCTCTTTCCATTAGATGCAAGCAGTACCCACCCACCCCTAGTTGTGCCAGCTAAAATGTCTCTAGACATTGCCAAATGTCCCCTGGGGTGGGGTGGCAGGGGTATAGCGAGGAGAGGGGAGAATGAGTTGAGAACCATTGATCTAACCTGACAACTGCATTTAATTCATGAAGAAATTAGTTGTGATGTCTTTAAAGTACTGCCCCAAAATAGGAGCTAGACCCCAGGTGTCCTGAGAGACACCACACTAATTTCGCAAAAGAAAGCTTCCTTCTGCACTAAGATTGCAAAGATTAAGACTCAGTATTAATGGAAGACAAGAGGAAAGCACGCTTCTTCAATCTTTATTTTATTTAAAGCTTCTTTTTCTGAGAAAAGTTCTTCAGTCTCAAACATTATTAAGAAAGAATTAAAGGCCAGTAAGGGTGAAGATATTGTTAAAAGATAATGGGAGGCTCAGAATGAGGTCAAGTCTCCTGGATATTGTGAAACATTAAGAGAACTTGTAAATGAAACACAATTATGAAACATAAATCATAACCTCAGAAGCAAAGAAGAATGGGAGACATTCCTGGAAAACTGGGGGTTGGGGGGAAACAGAGTCACAGTTTAAATGGCAACTTTGCAGCAACTAAAAACCTCACTGAACACTTAGCTTTGCACTAATTATTTTTAGGACCTAGAACAAATTATTAAAATATATTTTGAAAGCATTTAGAAAAGAAGCAATAACCTCTGGGAGGCAAGATAAGCTCTCTAAGAATCTTGATTTCTTAGAGGACAGGGAAATCAAGTAAACACAGTATCGATGGTGTTTTTTGCAAGAGATTTGACCAGCTCTTGCAGTTTTTAATAATGCTATAGTATGTTGAATTATGATCTGAATATAATGGTATAATGAGATAGGCTTATAAGCTTTGAAAGATTCCCATCTTAGGAGTCCCAATCAATGGAGGAATGCTGAATAACCTGAATGATAGGGTAAGGGAACAAACATAGTAGAAGAGTAAGCAAAGCTACAGCTACAGTAGTCACTAGAGAAAAAATTTAGTCCAGAAATCCACCTATAGACACACAGAATGTGAGTGATAGCAGATATGGAAAAAAAAAAGTCATAGATTTTATTTCATGGATCAACAATACGGTATAGGCCATCTCAAATATTGCAATGATAGATAATCATATCAACAGAAGACCTATCAGCCTAAGACATGTTCGCTTTAATACACCACATTCTTCAGGAATGAAATAAGCAAACTGGAACGTGTTCAGAGATGAGCAACTAAGAAGGTGAAAGAAGTTAAAATTCTTCAATATGACAAATGGTTGAAGTAACTGCACGTAGTTACCTGAGAAATAGAAGACTCAGAGAGGACAAGATAGTTCTCTTCATATACTTGAAAGGATGTGAAGAGGGAATTGGACTTCTTCAGTACAATTCCACTAGTTAAAGCCAACAGGTGGAAGCTACAGGGAAAAGGATTGTAATCCAACCAAAGAAAAACTTTTCTAAGCCTTGAAATACAAGGACTTCCTTGTCGCTGGAGGTCTTGCATGTTCAAGCATCAGCATTTTGCCTCCATGAAAGGGAATGTGGCCAGAATTCGGGTGTAAAGATTTGATGTTTAAGGAATCAGAGCAAATGACTTTCTATAAGATTTTACAGCATACTGCTACAGTGAAATATTAATATGCAGTCCGTGAGAAAATAACTCTTTAAACAAATTTTCAGAAATGCTGCTTATCATATTTTGGTCATGGGGACTGATAATCTATATTAACATTGTAAAGGCTTTGAAAAGTCTGTGTGTGTGTGTGTGTGTGTGTGTGTGTGTGTGTGTGTGTGTGCGCGCGCGTGGGTATGCCGCATTTAGTTTTACATATATGTTTGCATTTTGTTTTTTAAGCTGAAGTTCTCAAACATATCTGAACACAGACCCAATGTTTCAAAGGATGCCTGGTAGCAACAGAATGAAGTTTTCACCAAGCAGTTTCAAAGCCCACTGTAGACCATAAGTGCCAGTTAGGCACAATTATTTTCAAAAGCCAATGTCTTACTAGAATAAATGGCAACATCCGTTTGTCCCAGCTATTAACCAGGATTCAGAAATTGATCATTGATCTCTTAGTCTCACTCATTTAAAATACATGGCCTAAATACAAGCAAGAGACTGAAACTTGTTTCTGCTTGTTATTGAACAGGTTGTGTTTTGTTTGGGTTTTCACTTTTGTTTTGCTCTGTTTTGAAATTTGCCGCTTTTTGGCTACAGTCCTAAAGGGGGACAATGTCTATGTAGCTTTGGGATGTGTTTTCACTCATTTAAACTACACATTACTAGGAATAAGTCTCATAATTGGCACATTTTTCTGTTTTGAATAAAGCATCTTTGAGGAAAATAGGTTTCTTTTAAAAATCATCTATACTCAACAGTGAGATGCATGCCAAAAAAGTTGAATAATTATGATCTTTCTTGTGAAAGAACACAAGCCTGGAAACTAGGGAGCCTGGGTTCCAGTGCCAGGCTGACGATAACCAGCTATGTGAGCTCCGCATCCCACACCAGTGGCTGCAGAGGACATCTTCCCAAGTAGGACATTTCTGGACTCTTTCAACTGCCAACAAAGTGGGGTTTGACTAATCACCCCATTCAGACTCTGGGGACTAGCTTCTCCTAGTGAACAACAAAAGTAGCCACGAAAGCTTCCTTTTGTGAGAGAAAAGACTTATTATATTGAACAAAATAAACACACATTAAGAGTAGGAGGAAGCATATGGCACAGAAAGTCCGTATCCTTTGAACTACCAGATTACGTCACCTCTCCTTGAATTCTCCTGAAGTTTGACCCCTTGTCATACTCTAGATTCCAATATGTCTACTCAGACAAAGGAGCTTAGAAAAAAGGGATGGATTCTGTATCATTGAGGTAAATGGTGAGTTTTGTCTATTAAGCATCAGCTCTCAGTTTTTTGTGTGGCTTTGTTTTTATGATTCTGTAGTAAGGAAATTTTGAAGCCTATTGCTGGCTAAAACTCTGATCAGCTTCAAAAGTACCCAACTCTGTTACTGGCTTCAGTTGCAACTTTGGATGGCATCACAAATAGGAAAGAGAAAAACAGAAGTGGAAAAAAGTGGCTGCAAAAAGCAAAAATAAGGATATTGATCTATCTTTCCTCAACCAATACTCAAGCCTGTCCCTTCATCTTTCAAGACCTCCGTTTCCTTCCATAGAATGATGACACTGGTTTAAAAAAAAAAAATCTTTTAAATTCCCTTCAGGGGTAGGAAACACACTCCAGTCATTGTGTGGTTAGAGATTAAAGGTGCCTCAAATAAACTTCACTTTGAATCTAAAAGCTTTTCAAAACTTTATTGTTCAAAACAGGCTAAAAAATAGCCCAAGGGGATTTGCTAGTTGATTTCCTGAAAAAAAATAACAGTTCCAAAAGCTGTTGACAACGTTGGAGAACTGAAGGTGGATTAAAATAGTGTATCGAGGTCAAACGTCAAATTTACTGAAATGTGTAATGATGCCGTGGTCACGTCAGGACAGAAGCTCAGACTTAGGAAATGGCAGGGAGTTACAGGTTTCTAAAGGAGGTATCTCGGCAAGCAAGCAGGTTTGGCACTGCTCCATGGGTACCAAAAATACACCATGTGACTCAATGGACCAGAGAAAACAATGTACTACTCATGGCACTGCAGACTGCAGGAGCAGCGGCACGGGAGCCCTGGTTCCCCATCCCTGTGTCCCATGGTGCAACGCAATGGGCCCAGACTGTCACTATGCACACAGAGGATTGCAGCCAACTGAGGAGCCCAGAGCTAGGGGTTCAGCACCTTTTGTAGCAAGTGGTAAGCAAACCAATCCTCTGTCCTAGGAGCAAGCAATTCCAAAATGGTCGTGCCGTGGTCCTCCTGAGGTCAGGCAGCAAAGGTTCTTGACTATGTGACCATGGGAAGAACTCAGAGTCAGAAGATAGGCCTTGTCATACAGTTGAGTCAGCAATGTGTAGGGATGCTTGGAGGACTGTCTTTCCCAATAATTCACCTGTCAGCTCAACATATTTTTGGCTGAACTCAATTTTCATATGCCACCCCATAGCAATTTGGATTAAACATACTGATGGGGGCTAGAACCAAATCTGTCCTATTTATTTCAATCAATAGTTGATTAGACTTATTATCCATAGAATCCCATCCCAGGATGAGGACAATCTATAGTATTAACCTCAGCCATGCACCCCAGGATCTATGTTCAACTGAACAAGTCCTAGAGAGGGCTAATAGGTCTTATTACCAATAACCATTTAGCTTTCTTTCTTATAGTATGCATGAATTGTACCACCATACTATTGATATTAATTCAAACGCAGCAAATTAATTCAATCACATCAACAAGAATATAGCCTAAATCCCAACAATGATCCATTTACAATCAGAGAGTTTAGCCTGATCTGTTGATCTTTTATGGCTTGTTACATTTCATTGGCTATGGTAGCTAAAGGATAGGTTCCTGACTATCTCTACAGTGTGGAATCTGATGGCGGGGGACGATTTTCACACTGCTACACAAAAACAGGAATCCACGTATCCCTCAGGTCAGACAGCATTGGACAGCCCTCTTTATCTGGGGGCCTAACAAAGGGAATGCAATCCAAGGAATGGTGTCATTGCCAAAAATTGCAGGGGACAAAGAAGAATTAACCAGCAGCCTCCAAACATGCCCAGTAGAGAGATATCCTGTGGCCCATTCTCTCCACATACAAACATATAACTGACGGGACAGGTTACTTTAGTTCAGAATTTGTCAATAAATTTTATTTGGATCACCATTACGTTAATTTGGATAATCCGTATGGGCAAGGTCATCAAGTAGTTATAACGTTGATAGCCATACATGGCATAACCGAAGAACACTCAGGTGTCAGGAGAAGCATATGAATTGGTATGAGCCTAAAACAAGATCACGTGTATCTGTACATTTGTACATGGGCAAAGGGCTTCACATTTAGGAATTTTCTTTGATAACATCGGACACAATAGAGTAACTCAGGGCCAGCCAAGCCCTTATGAGTTTTCTTGAGTCAGAGATCTTCTTGTCTCAATGAACCATGTGATTATTTTGCCAGGTTGTAGAGCTAGAACTTAGACACAAAGAGAGGGTTCATTATTTCCCTCTCCCAGCACCTCTAGTGTTTAAGGAGTTCTTTCCCCAACTGAAGTAGGTAATGGTACCAAGGAGGCATGAAGGGGCTCTCCTCATGGAGGCTGCCTCCCTCTATGGAGCTTGAAAGCACCTTGGGACTGGGGTGTTGGAACAACCTCCAGGATCATGGGAGGCTTAGGTCCTCAGTCAAATTCGGCAGATTTTCTGATTAACTTTCAGACTCAACAAATGCATACATTGATAAGGTACATATTATTTCCAATACCTGAACGGTGCAACTGTGAGACGGCCTTTCTGGTGGTAGAGCGCCATAGTTCTTATCTCTTTACTGTCTGTAGGATCCACTTTTGAGTTGTAGCCCACATTGCTCCCAAAATTTTGACTTGGGTGGCTGGTTCCTGTATTTTATCAGAATTAACAAGCTTTCCTGGGCCTTCATATGAGTTCGTATCTGCTAACTTCATTAGGGCTTATCATGATAATATCATCAATGTAGTAGGACCATGTCACCAACAAAAAAAGAGATTTGTTCCGTATATCAACCTACCTATTGGTGGCAAATATCCTGAGAGTTCAGGTATGACCACTGCAGCACAGTGTGTTCTGGAGGCTCAGCCAGGTGAAGGATCTGGATCTTCCAGGGGCTAAAGAAGTTGAGAAAAAGACAGGATAGCATACCAGGCGCCATCATGGGCAATTGCTTCAGTCATAGTCACAATTACTGGAATAGCCAGATTGTAGGAGCAACAACTGAATTCACTTGGCAATTATCCTGCATGAGCCTCCAGATTGCCTTAGATTTTTTAGCCACACAGAACTATTATACTAAGATACTGTGTTTGTCATATGTACTATTACATTTAAACTATGATTTCCTTTTCTTCTCCTGGAATTCTAAATTGTTTCTTTTATAGACCATGGAAGGGGAACTGAAGTGGAGGTGTGATCTGTTGTACATGCATCTCCCTCATCACCCACCTACAAGAGGCTCTACCATACCAGGAACATCTCCCATACCAGGACATTATGAGCCTACACAGAACAAGCCTGTAAATTATCAATACCAATTACACGTTCAGTCTTGGGAGCAACAAAAGTGGTGCATAATGAGGGTCCAAACAGTCACTTCCTTTCCCATTTTATTCTGTTTCAAATCTGGCTAATTGAATGTGTAGTCCTCGCCTCTCAAGAGAACCTAGCATGTTAGTCATTCAGGTACAGATATCCAAAAAAATAAATAAATACATAAGTAAATAACTTTATATTCCCCCCTTCTTACCTTTCTCCCCCACCCCATTCTGCCCTTCTAAGGGTATGAGGCCTCTGATCCCTGCTGGAAATGAAAATACCCTACTTCATCCTTTATCCTTAAAGGTTTTCAAGTCATGATACAGAAATGCGGGTCAGGCAGTAGAGGTTCTGGGGGAGAAACTTACTCTAAGGCAGCCACGTGGCTTCCTAGTTCCTCAATCAATGGAGATTGGTCTCCACAAAGGAATCTGGTCCTACAGGAGCACACAGAGTTTTCTTTGTATGAACTACTAACTGCCCCCTTGGGGCCCATTGTAGCCTTATATGTGGACTGCATTTCTTTGGTGATTATCCCATCAGCCTGTACTTTGGGATCCCCCATGTTAAGAGGCATATCCCATTGCCTGACAGTTTAGAGGACATTGGCTGTTCCCATCCTGGCCTTTGTCTTAGACAGCCTGCTTTAGAGAGTGCTCTCTTTATCCTGGGCATCTAATGCCCAAAGTCAGCCAGCTTTCAGCACAGGGTCTCCCACCAAAAAAAGTGGTCGAATTCTCCACCTTGCAGGGAGGGGGGGTAATCTTAAAAGTGAACCAGTCATTCTCTGGATGTGGGATCATAATCAGGCTATCATTCTGTTCAGGATAGAACAAGTCTAGAGTAGCCTCAGCCTTTGAGTAGCTTTCTCCATAGGGTTTCGTGGGATTTTATTGGCCTCAAGAAAATCTCCCTGGTTTGGTCATAATGTGACCATTGAAACAGAAATACACAATAGCAAACCTCATTGTGGGGCATGATTCTGTCCCAGTTAAATGATCTAAACACTGGCTTAAAGTATGGGGTCTCCTGTAAGATGGTATAAGTGCTTTGTTCACTAAGAGCATGAGCTCCCTACTCCTTCATCAGCCACATGTCTGACAGTCCCTCGGCCTGTTGGTCAAAGCACTCCTGGATATCCCTCTTTTCCCTCTCACTGTGGGTCTATATCTTAATATTCATTATAATGCTCACTGTAGAGGGCGTTTGTCCTCTAGTTGTTTCTAGTCCTTTTTTTCCTTTTATTTTATTTTTATTTTTTTAATTTTTATTATGTTATGTTAGTCACCATACAGTACATCATTAGTTTTTGATGTAGTGTTCCATGATTCATTGTTTGCGTATAACACCCAGTGCTCCATGCAATACGTGCCCTCCTTAATACCCATCACTGGCCTATCCCAATCCCCCACCCCCTCCCCTCTGAAGTGCTCAGTTTGTTTCCCAGAGTCCATAGTCTCTCGTGGTTCATTCCCCCTTCTGTTTACACCCCCCCCCCCACCGCCTTCATTCTAGTCTTGACTTAAAACTGGTGAAGTTGTGCTTTCCTCCCTGGTGGGGCTCAGAGCGCTCTCTTAGCCTCCTAGTCCAAGCAACAACCATGGCACCATTTGGGCAATTGGTTAGACTTGATCCCTCACCATTCAGCCCCACCCATTGACTTAAGTCACATTCATCAACAGGGAGGACAGGAGTGGACAACTTACTCCATCTTTCTGTACCACTTTTGCCAGAACATTTGCTACCTGGTCCCAAGGAGTTTCTTCATATTCTCGAACCCAGTCCATGAGCCCTTGCCTTTTCTCTTCCAAAAAAGTCATTGTCTATCTTCACAAACTGCTCATGGTGCCAGTTTGGGAAGAACCTCTTAGAAGGTGGAGAGAAGTAACCAGATTCCAAAGGAGTTGACCGAGCAAGCAAGCAAGTTGTCTTGCCACAACTCTTCAGGTGCCAAAAGTAGACTGAAGTCAGTTTAGTACTCACAGCACAGCAACTGCAGAAACTTTAGCACAGCAGTGCCTCTTCTGCCCCCAAATCCCACAGGGCAGCATGATGGGACCAGATGGTGGCTGCACACACAATGGGTTGTGTCACAGTTAAGGAACCCAGCGCTAAAGTCTCAGCCCCTTTGGGGGCAAGTGATAAACCAACCTCCCTAGGAACAGGCACTTCACACAGTGATCAATGCTGTGGTCACCTTGGCCCACCTAATTGCCTATGTGAGCACCTGCAGAAACTGTTCCAGGCCAGAGAACAGTCAAGCCTTGCAGTTTGGCACAGTCAGCAAGGATGTGCAGGAAACCCAGGGCCCATGGTAGACTACCTCTCCAAAGTGGTGCTTCTGATCTTTCTATTCCTTATTCTTAGGAAATATATTGAAATATGTAGTGATAAAAGTCAACTGAGTATCAAACAGTTCTGTGAGATAATGTGTGTGTGTGTGTGTGTGTGTGTGTGTGTGTGTGTGTGTAGAAGAAGAGAGAAAAAAAGAATAGAAAGCAAATGATAAAACAAATGGGATAAAATGTTAATAGCAGGTGAGTCTGGGAAAAGTGTACACAAGTGTTCTTTATGCTATTCTCATTCTTGCACTTTTCCTGAAGTGTGAAAATTACCAAAATAAAATTAAGGGAAAAGCCCTTTCATCCCTTTACACTGACTCTATAAAAACCTCCTTTCCTTTTCACCAAAAACTATAGTAAAAATGACGGCAATGATTATTTGTTAATTACGAAACGTGTTTCTTTCCCACAAGTCTCCTCCCATAGTTGAAAATATCAAGCCACATTTTTAGGTGTGTGAACAAATGTCACGTTATTGCTCAAGGTATATACCAGCTTTACAGTAGAAGAGGGGGTGGCAAAATTCCTGTATTTCAAATCGTTTGCTTCAGAAAAAAAAAAAATCCATTCATTTTGAGAACTAGATGAAAAATAAAAATGTCTTCATCTAGAAATAAAGAACCTGAACGGTGTTGCAAAGAGAGACACTGCTTTTCTTTTGAAATTCTTGTCAAGTCGTGAATAATTTGAGGAGAAAGAAGGAGAAAGAAGGTCAAGAGCAGAGGGGGATAAGGGATTTGGATTAAAAATGTATTTTTTCAAGGATGCCAATATCAAATATCTCTTTGATGACTAGTGTATAATTCTTATTCATTAGTGTGTACAAATGGAAAGCATATTTATAATGATCTGAGAGATTATTCATAATGAACCAAGAGATTAATTAATGTCTTGACATTTAGGAAAAGCTCTGAGGTTTGCAGGTGAAAGTACTCTGAGGGCCCTCAGGACAGTTCTGACACACAGATGATGCCTGATAAATGTGCACTGCGGCCCAATTTGAAATGCTCACTGTCTTTGCTCTTTCTTCTTTCAGCTAGAAAATCTGGAAGCGGAAACTGCTCCATTGCCCTAAGTGGGTCTCATGCCATTCAGACCCTCACTGAGCTCCGAAGCCACCATCTATGTGGAAACAGGTCACTGTAAGAACCTTTGGGAGGCTCTAGTTTCCTAGCAAAGGGCCTGCTTCTGAGTCATCAAAACTTGATCCTCTGTGGCCACTCCACTTTGCACATGTGAAGGACGTCTCTGCTAAGTCAAGTGCTGGGAAGGAAAGACTATACCACACTCGAGAGTCCAGCTTGTGTACATAATCATGAGGAAGACGCCCAGTGGGACCAAAACACACCGTGGTATGTGAATTGAGATCGTCATAGAAGATGGCCTTTCTGTGTGTAACGTTTTGTTTTCAAGTGAATATTTATGACCTCATCAAAGAAAAACCATCAATGTAAAATTCAGCATGGTGACATGTCAAGTAAGTGCTACCTCTGTTCAAAGGGCCCCATGTGGAAAGCCCAAGACTTTATTTAGTCTTCTGTAAGGGATACTTTCTCTGACTTTATTTAGTCTTCTGTAAGGAATACTTTCTTCTATTTTTTACCTTTAATATTAAGCTTAAAATTATCTTCTGATTAAGACATCATTTCCACCTTCATTTCTTGGTTTTGTATTCTTTTAAAGAATAACATCTCTTACCTAGCTCCATCATTGCAAGGGAAGAAATTAACATGAAAGTTAATGTGAACGGCAGTAATGTGTCAGCTGCAGGAAGGTCAATTCTCGTGCATTGCAGGTACTTCCCGAGAGTCTTCATGCGAGATTGTCCATTCTTAGGTTTTCAGTGGTTTGCTCCCTAGTTTTAACTGTGCAATTCCCGTCTTTAATGTAAGTATTCATAAAAGGTAATAGTGGACCAATGAGCTCAGTCCTTCATCTGTGGAGGAAGTCAAGCGTTAAAATGTACTTACCTTCATTTCTCAGTAGTTTCTCCATACTGCACGCTCCCTTTGCATATTATTTTATCTTTTTTTTAAACTCTTCTCAGCACACTTATGCCTTTTGAATCAATGTTATAAAATGACAGATTTTTTGTTGTTGTCGATTTTCAGAACAGTTTAAGCCTTTTTAAAAACATGGATCCAATAAGCTTAATCTGAAAAGAGAAAGACTCAAATGACCATAGATAAAAATGGTTAATCTTCTTTTCAATCCTGTGGACTTACTTGGACATGAAATACTAACAATGACCCAGGAATATTTTCCTGAAGATTGTGTTTATATAATGTCATCACCAATATGTTGGTCTTTTTGATCTTTGCTAAATGTCAAGATTTCCTTTGTAAAATGTCAGTCTTCTAAGCAATTTCTGTAAGACAACTCTCCTCTTTGACTGGTTTTCCTTGGTATAAAATATAGTAGAGATTGGGCAATCACCCATTTCATTTGATCGATGTAGACAGTCAAGTCAGATGGCCCGTGCAAAAAAGCCCTACACTTTGAACTTCTGTCCGTGTTGATTAAATGAGTCGTGTACATTGTAGTTAACCATGAAGACATAGCAGACAACAGGGTGCCAACCTCCCTTATGAACGTATTTTTAAGTCTACAAGCTGCCAGTAGACTCAATATCACAATTTGTATCTGTTCCTCAATATAGTAAGACACAAATATGCACCGGACATCCAAAGGCAGTGTTTCAGGAAGACAGCTATCTTGGATCAGAATAACTAAATTTACTGTCTCAGATCCAGGTGGCTGCCATTATGTGGACCCAACATATGTATCCACTGGATGAGAAGAAAACAAAAGCCAAGATGATATTTTATCTTGAATCTTGAATCTTGAAGTCTTACATTGTCTCTAATAAATCTCTATTTCTCAAATATTATGTCCCAAAATAGATATGCATTATTTTTCTTTTTTTTTTCTGATCAAAGTAATTTAAACCAGAGCCTTAAGAAGCTGTAGGATGTTAAATAAATGCATTTGTGTGTAAGTACATATATGCACATATACACTATGAGAGCTTCCACAAGTAAAAGGATAATCCAAATGAAACACAATAAAGGAGAGTGAAATAACTGCATGTAAGTCACTGGGGAGGAAAATTCCTGCCTTTAATGGGCTGTAATAACACGCGTTCTCTCAAGAGATGATGCAGTACTGCTTTCCGCTCATAAGGATGTTTCTCAACAATCATTTCTGCCTAATGACCAGCTCTTAGTTAAAATATTCTAAAGTAAATAATAAATATGTTTTTCAATATTTTTCTTTCAAAACCATGGTCACAAATTTGCTAGAACTGCCTTGCTGTTCCATGGCAAATAGGGAAGTGCCAGGCCTGACTCAGTCGGATGAGCTACAGTTCCTTATGAAATCTACATGTAAAGAAAATGTAATGTTCTGCTTTGTTCTTCCTTCTCATTTCACCTTCCCGTCCTTATGGATAGGATTTCTTCTGGTTTGGCATTCCAGTGAAGCAGACTATAGATGTAAACTAAGGGTAAGACATAGTAGCCTTAGCTTCTCAGCTTCTCTACTAGACATACCGGCTCCTACTATGGCTGTGCATTTATACCCACAAATACTCTCCTTTTCATAGAAATATCCACGAATAGGAAATAGGTGTCTTCGGGAATCCTCACTGCCATTGCAAAAGCATCAAGATTTTTGCCTAGATTTTCAACATACTTCTTTTTTCATGAGCCATATGACTTCGGCGAAGGGAAAGGATGGGAACAAACACAAACGTTCATCAGTGCCTTGGCCTAACCACTGTATTTTCCCTGGTAGGAGATGCTTCAGGATCATAGTGACAGAATATAGCATCCAGATCATATTTAAGACAACTGCCATTGGAACATTAGAGCCTAAAGTGACAAATCAACTAAAGGGTCTAGCTATGTGTCGTCCAGCCAGCAGGCAGCTGAATTTAAATAGAAATAATTTCAACCCAGTCATTGTTCACCACTGAGATCAAACTAAAACCACAAGGAGGTATGTACGTTGCTAGCTGTTCAAAAGTAAGCAAAACCAAATGGCAAAACCTTAGTGTGCTATGGTGCGTGGCAAATATTCAAGCTCTTGTCATGTAATGCCTTGGCATTTTTTAAAGGAGGCAGCAGATAAGTCAAGTTCAACTTAATTTACCTAATATTATTGTGTCCTAGACCCTTGAGTTACAAATATAAGGACCATTGACGCTGAGGTTTTAGGATTATGAACAGTGAATTGAGGGTGGACTGAAAATGCATCCTATAACAAGGTGCTTTTCAAATAACATTGAATAGCTGCATATACATTTTAAAGGAATTTTAAAAGCTCAGAAAAAATTAAAATTGAATATATCAATCCTTGAAAGCATGTCTTGACTCAAATATATGAAAAGATGGGCACATATTCAAAGACAGATTAATTTTTCTGGGGTTCTTTCCATCACGTACTTAATGCAACTATACTTTTTTCAACTCACTTCGCACTTTCTATAACCTTGTATGAAGTGAGAATTCCATTAAAATCTGCATTTCAAATTCACCTAAACTTTACAAAGTTGTAGAGGAGATTGGGACAATTGCTGCTTCCTCTGCTCTTTGAGCGGGGTTCAGGTTTACATTTCTTAGCCAACCTACCTAGAAACCAGTGCTTACAACTCTCACGTCCCCATGCCCTTGACCCCACACCTAGAAAAAGTAGCCCTGTGATTTCATGTGGTACAAGGGGTGAGCTACTTCCTTCTCTCCCAACCTCCAGAAACTTAGTAAGTCTCTGATCCATTCACATCCAGAAAAGTACCCCACCTGCTTGAAGACAAAATAAAACTCTATGATAATAGATTAAGATGTTCCTAGATGGTACTACCAGGTCTAAAACAGTGCAAAAGTTTTACTATTTATTTGGAAAAAATGAATTAAGAATCAAGTGGAACCATAAGGGGTAAGGAAGGAAGAAAAATGTTTACTCATTTTTATCATTCTACCATCAGAATTATTTGGCATCATGCTTCACTACCACTCAGAGGAGCTGGTTGGCATTACTACTTTTTATACAAAGATTTTTGTTTCTAAAAAGTGTGCATTTTTGTAGAGCGGGTAGTGATCTATTCAAAGTTGCAACGTTCTTTAGAATATATTAGACAAGAAACAGGACCTACAGGAAACACACTTGAATGCAAGCAAGTTTTATAGCTTTGTGTTTCAGTAAAACCTCTATATACTTGTAGAAAGAGCATAAAACAGTCCTATGTCGTATAAAAATTGCCTAAAATTAGTCATAACAGCCCCAAATGTTTCAATGAAAGCATAGATATGCTTCGATTTTTCAGATGATGTGTCTTCAGTTTTGATTTTGAAAGAATGGTAATATTAAATATACGTCACAAGGGGAGATACAATTTTTGCAGGAACTGAATTTGCCTCTATACATCTCAATGATTGCACACCTCAATGATTTGTTGTCATTCCGAGCTATCTCATGAGTCACACATAGTTTGCTTCTCACCCTACAATTATATTCATGAAATCTAAACTAGGGCAACTAAAAAAAAAAAGTTTATTGCTTAAGTTCCAACTAATAGTGTCGCATTGTTAGCAATGTTTGCGTTACCTATACAGAATAAATGTATATTGGTCTTATGGTTTCAGAGAAAGAACACAGAGGTCTTTTTGGACACAGCAAGGAAAATTATCTTAGTATTGTCATATGTCCTGTAACAGGCATGTTTAGCAACAAAAAAAAATCCTCCAGGAAAAGATGTACTTTAACATTATCTACAACTTCCTTCTTCTTACTTTGCTACTTGATTTTTGAAAGAACCTAAATCTTGAGAACAGGTTATCATATTTCCTTCCAATTCTCTTAAAAGAAATTTCTGTTGTTTTCCTTCCCATACATAAATGTTTTATTCAATTAGCATTACCCACTAAAGCTAGAAAGTTTTTAATGAATACACAGGGTTACAAAATGCCAGATGGAAATGAAAAAAGAAGTGATTCCAACAGAGGGCGATATGAGAAGAGAAAGGGAGGGAACAGACACTACGTTTCTGAGAGCCTGGGTAAAACTGAGCAGTCACATACACTGAACATGAGTGAGCTTCGTTAATATAAGCACAGTAAAACTGTTTGAATTCATGATTCCCAGAGAAAAGGCAGAGGAAATCACATTTGTGTGACCTGATGAATGAGGTTTTACCACCCATAGTGGAGGGGGAAGCAGATGAATCACCAAGAAAAACAACAATTATTTTCCCCATTTGGTGGAGGGAAGCAATGTCCCAACACCACATGATATTTGCAACATTTGCATGTCTCATAGGCTCTCCTTTCTGTGGTTCCTTCAGAGATGGGCTTCTGGGATGCAGAGATACTTTCCACATTCCACATCTGGTCATAGCCATAAAGTCCCCACCCCATACTGCTATGACATCAAAGCAACCAAGCCTAGAGATCAGCTGGTGCCTCTCAGAAGAGACCAGAGTCTGCAAGTGCCTGCATAGATTTGGCTCCCAGGGATATTCCCAGTTCTGAGTTGGGAAGGGCCAGTTACAGGCATATGGTCTTTATTATGCACTCAAAAGGTCTCTAATCGGAGGTTAACCTGTGGTTGCCCCTGGTTTTTGTGTGCCATATTAGGGTTTTTGCTTTCCCAAAATAAGACAATGCAATTTGCATGTAATTTCCATTATGGAGTGTAACGTTGAAATGCAGTATTAATTTCTACAGTTTTCCTCGCAGAGTAGTACATCTGACACTGTTCCTGCCGTGGTCAAGGTATCATGCTCTGAAATCAGTGGGCATTATTGCCTAAAGAGTCTGACTACCAGAGACTTTCGAAAGAGAAGAGTTCCCATTTACAAAGTAAATGAGGATAAAATGGTCAGTCAAGTGTTTCAGAATGCCTATTCCTTATTTGCCAACTCCTTGAGGTTCTTTTGTTTGTTGTTTGCCTGGTTAGTTGGTTGGTTTGGGGATTCATTGTTGTTGGTGGTTTATTTTTTGCTGCTGTTCAAAATTTTGGACTTCGTCCTGGGGTATTTGTTATCATACACATGCAGGTTACTCGAATTTCACTACTCAGTGAATTTCCCTTTGTAATGACCAATGTGGGAGGTCATCATTGCCCAAAAAAAGTAGAAAATTGAGACATATATTTGCTCATGGCTTGACATCAGGCTGGGCCACCTACATTCCCCATTTCATCAAATAATGTCCCTCTTCTCTGTATCATTTTGACTTTAGAACCAATCAGAATGCAATCTCTAATATCCTGACCAGAACAAGAAACCTATCAGCTGATTCTTTTCCTGCATCTCTGCAGGTAGTAAGCCTGCTTCCTATTGCCTGCTCTTGCCTCTGCAGGAGTCCATTCGAAAAACAGAAAAATAACAAGGCCTTCCTGTTACTCTCTTTGGCTGTGAGACAATTTGTTCCCATCTGCCCCCAGGCTCACCCGCTCTGACTCTCTGGGAAGCTGCTACTGATCATTGCTGTATTAACTCAAAACTCATTTGCCTTATGGAAATTCCTGGCCCTTATTTCTCAAGAGAATGGAGAAAACCAATAGGCCTCCTACCCAGCTAGGTACCTTCCCTACTATCTACTACATCTATATAAATTAGGTGCAAATAGCCTCAGGTTATTTTCAAGATTTATAAATTCAATATTGCAAATCATAGAACCTGGCAAGTGGTTCTTAGGATCCCCTTGCTGCCTATGAATCAATCACATAACTGCTGCATGGACTGCGGAGAAAAATAACAAGAAGAAACACTTGTGTTTACATCAAAAACTGCCCCATGATTTTTGTTTGTTTTAATAAATTTCATCCATTTACCGGAGATGGGAGATGGAGTTAATGTTGAATACACAATCTTTTTCACTTTTATTATGAAATCCTTCCGTTTCTAAGAATGAACTAAGTCTTATCATAACCAAATGCATAAACCAAATGTACAATACAATTCCTAATAGTGGCTGGTGATCCATTCATTGTAAGGTTCACGACAATGTAATTCCAGTCAAATCTAAAAATAATGTAATTCCAGTCAAATCTAAGACAGTCCATTGAAGTTACCTACACCAGGATGTAGCTTGGCCCGTAAGCATGGATATGCACATAAAAATATGAACATCTCTTTTAAAGTATCATTTTCTCATAACGAGGCCGAAGCTTCCAGTAGGAAATTAAGAGATCAATATGGTTCATTCTCTTATTAATCCTGAAGACCATTGAAGTGATTATGCTGGTTGTTTCTCACCGAGAGACAGCTGGACCCTGAGCAGTTAAAGACATCATGGGGGAAAAGCCACCCTACACTTCACGCAGGGCTGAGGGACAGGATAGGGGAGTCCACTGATTCCCTGTAACTGCTGGGTAGTGGCCATGCTGCTTCTGGCGTAGATGTAAAAGCTGAAAGTCTTTCCTCTGGCTCTGGTTTTGCATGGTGCACAGACGTCTTTGTAAAAAGCAGGAAGTCAATACTAGATTGGATCTATAAACTAAGTCATTTTGACTCTGTCATGTTAAAAGAGAGTAGTTTTGACCTCTCACTGTATTTTGTAATAATTTGAACTCTAAGAAGCTCTTGTCAACATTTTATGGTGTTGGAGACTCCCACATACAAAAAAGACAATTTGAGTTTGAGTGCCCACTATTTGAGAAAATCCATAATGGAAGAGCTAAAATGTCAATAAGACTTTTAGATGTGTATTTCATGTCATAAGAACATCTACATTACTTTGAAAAAAGTTCTATACATATTCTCAAACATATTTATTTAGTTCATGGCTTAACAAACATGTGACCTTCCAAACTGGCTGGGAATAGCCCTGCAGCCTCTTGAAGGTCAGAGGACTCTATGATTCTTGAAATGTCAGCTTGGCTGAAGCTTCTGTTAGCAATCAGGTACTTTGCACTATATAGTATATTTGAAAATAACTATCACGGACACACACACATAGCAAATTGGAGCCTTGGATATTATATGGTAATTGTAATCAAAATAGAAAGCAATCGATGAAATAAAATGTATCAAGAACTTAGCTCCTTATTTGGAAGGCCCTGAATCAATAAATTACTTGCAAGCTTTTTTATATTTATACTCCTGAAATAAAACAAAAATTAGAAAATGCTTTAAGCTATACATTCTCTATTTAAATCTTAATTTGAATTTCAAATGATGCTCTTATCTCCACCCAAACCAGTAATTTCACTGAAAAGTTTGCATGGTCATAAATCCTGAATCCATAAAATTCAATGCTACAATTTATAATTTAATACTCCCACCATAAAAATTTCTACTATATGAATATAAAAATATAAACTCGCATTAATTTAATAGGAATTTAAAAAACAAATGCCAGTTTCCACTGAACACATCCTTCTCTTGGCAATACATTTTCTGAATTTTTCATCTACTAATAATAATTTTGGAAACTTAAAACAAGTGATCTGGTTGCTTTTATTTTGTTCTGTTAAATGAAAAAAAAAATACAAGTGAAACTTTAAAAAAAAGAAATTCAAAAATCTGTTCTAGCAAGAAGAGCAAATAGATGAGTTTTTTTTTTTTTAAGTGTGAATCTAAGCATTAGGTGCTCCATCACTTGTCATTAAATTTTTTGTAACATTAATGGCACATTTTTGTTTTCCAAAGATAATTTCCATTAGAAAGGAGACGGTGTGCTGCATGATTTTAATTATATTTGAAATTCAAGCAACTGAAATCACTTAGTTTAAAAAGATACCCATGTTTCCATGGGAAAGATCAAAATATTATTTTTAAAACGTTTTATTAAATGAGATTCTCTGTGGTTGACTTAGTACAAATATTTTTAAACAGATTCATGCCCACACTATCCACAAACTACTTTTTCCCCAGCAGTAGAAATGGCAGCAGAATTATTGCTTCCTTTTTCTAAGTTTGAAGTCAAACTTAACGTAAGCGATCAACTCGGCACGTATTGATTTTGGTCTCGTGGCTCCCACTCAGGGGTCTGAGAGAAAAGCAGAATCGATCCTTTTCCTTGAACGTGTTGGGGATGAAAGGAGAGAAACAGATCTGCTGCTCTGCACATGGATTCAGCTTCTATGCAGCAAATACCCAAAGAGCTGATTATACAAACGCCAACCGGTAGCATGAAAAGAAAAGTCTAGAGTAGTTCATGTCTTACAGATTTTCTAGTCAAGTAAATGATAACATAACCCCATCGTTAGAAAAACAGTATGAAGTCCATAGATTTAATGGTGAGCACAACATGCTTCCTGTTTACTTTTAAGAACTTCCCCATATCTGCCCTTACCACAATAAGTCAAAAATATTTACCTAGGTAGTGTATTTCACCTATATGGCCCTGCCAGGAAAACAGAGACAAATGAATACAGTTGACCCTTGAGGAACATGGATTTGAACCACATGGGTCCACTTGTAAGTGGGGGCTTTTTGATAAATACAGTATAATCCTGTAAATGTATTTTCTCTTCCTTATGATTTTTTAATGACATTTTTTTCCTCTGGCTTCCCGTATTGTAAGAATATTGTACATAATATGTATAACATACAAAATATGTGTTAAGTGACTGTTCTATGGTGGCCATAAAGCTTCCAGTCAACATTAGGCTATTAGTAGTTAAGCTTTTGGGGAGTCAGAAGTCTCATGCAGATTTTAAGCTATGTGGTCAGGGTAGTCAGTGCCCCCAACTCCTGCCTTGTGCAAGGATCAACTGTATATTGTTGATTGTGCTAACACCAACAAGGAATGTTAAAAAATACACAACATTGTTTTTGTGTTGATGGTCTGGTAGTTTGTCTTTAGTTTTTTGTTTGTTTTTTGGCTTTACTTAATGGGTTGGTCTCATCATAATGTCTTTTTAATTGTAGAAAAATTAATATTTGCACTTGAAGTAAAGATGAAGCTATCATTTTGCACTTTATGCACATTTCCAGGTCGGAGAGGATGGTCAGCTTTAGCTTTCAAAAGAATGAACTGCCAGATCACAGTGGTCTCATGTGCAAACCAAAATGTTGACTTGACATCAAACAGTGAGCACATCAGTAAATTATCTTTACCTTATTCCTATTTAACTGTTGAAGATAGTTGTATATAAAAATAGAAACTTTTGACTGTATTACTCTTGTTGTGCCAGAATACATAACCATTTGGGGCTATGTTGTGATATTTTTGCATGTAATGTACAATGATCTATATGACTAATAAAGAAAATCTGATAGTGATATATAGATTTTCCTCTTGTCTTTCTCATTTGCACATAACTTACCTGTTTAAAAAGAATATTCTCCCAGGCGCCCCTCAGGGCGTGATCCCAGAGTTCTGAGATCGAACCCCACGTCAGGCTCTTCCGCTGGGAGCCTGCTTCTTCCTCTCCCACTCCCCCTGCTTGTGTTCCCTCTCTCGCTGGCTGTCTCTCTCTCTGTCAAATAAATAAAAAATCTTTAAAAAAAAAAAAAGAATATTCTCCAAGTGAATGATACTGTAGATAAGGACCCCATGAATTGACTAACATACGACTTCGATAAGTACTTTATTTTTTTTAAGTTTTTATTTAAAGTCCAGTTGGCTAACATACAGTATAATATCAGTTTCGGGTGTACAACATAGTGATTCAACACTTCCATACAACATCCGGTGCTCATCACAGCAAGTGCTCTGCTTAATCCCAGTCACCTATTTCCCCCAACCCCCCTCCCACCTTCCCTCTGGTAACCATCAGTTTGTTCTCTATAGTCAAGAGCCTGTTTCTTGGTTTGCCTCTCTCTGTTTTTTTTTTTTTCCTTTGCTTGTTTTTTGTTTGTTTTGTTTCTTAAATTCCACATATGAGTGAAATCATATGGTATTTGTGTTTCTCTGACTGACTTATTTCACTTAGTATAACACACTCTAGCTCCATCCATGTCATTGCAAATGGTAGGATTTCATTCTTTTTTATGGCTGAATAATATTCCATTGTGTCACTTGAATTCTGAAATATAAATGTATAAATATAAATATATATGTATATATTTAAACTTTTTTAGAACTGTAGGATTTCTTTTTATACGCTTTGTTGTCTCCAGTCACACTTTCTTTCAGGGGTGTTGATCAATTATTGCACACCTAGGTGCCTACATAACAGAGGGACAATGCATTTTTCACATCCTCATGTTCACTACAATAAAAAAAAGCTTTAAAAAAATAATAAAAAAAATTCCAGTGTGTGTACCACTTCTTCTTTATTCATTCATCAGTCTATGGGTACTTGCGCTCTTTCCATATCTTGGCCATTGTGGATAATGCTGCTATAAACATTGGGGTGCATGTATCCCTTTGAATTAGTGTTTCTGTATCTTTGAGTAAATACCTAGGAGCACAATTGCTGCATCATAGGGTAGTCCTATTTTTAACTTTTCGAGGAAATTCCGTTCTGTTTTCCACAATGACTGCACCAATTTACATTCTAACCAACACAGCAAGAGGGTTCCCCTTTCTCCACATCCTCACCAACACCTGTTGTTTCTTATGTTGTTGATTATAGCCATTCTGACAGGTGTGAGGTGCTATCTCATTGTAGTTCACTGTGCAGAAGCTTTTTTTTTTTTTATGAACCCCTGATAGTTTGTTTTTGCTTCTGTTTCCCTTGCCTCTGGAGACATATCTAGCAAGAAATTGCTATGGCTGATGTCAGAGAGGTTGCTTCCTGTGTTCTCCCCTAGGATTTTTATGTTTTCAAGGCTTACATTTGGGTCTTTAATCCATTTTGAATTTATTTTTGTGTTTGGTGTAAAAAAGTGGTCCAGTTTCTTTTTCTTACATGTTGCTGTCCAGTTTATTGAAGAGATTGTCTTTTTCCCACTGGATATTTTTTCCTGCTTTGTCAAATATTCATTGACCATATATTTGTGGGTTCATTCCTGGGTTTTCTATTTTGTTCTATTTATCTATGTGTCTATTTTTATGCCAGTACCATACTGTCTTGATCACTACAGTTTTGTAATATAACTTGAAGTCCAGAATTGTGATGCATCCAGCTTTGCTTTTCTTTTTCAAGGTTGCTTTGGCTATTTGAAGTCTTTTGTGGTCCCATACAAATATCAGGATTGTTTTTTTCTAGCTCTGTGAAAAATGCTGTTGGTATTTTGATAGGGATTGCATTAAAGCTGTACAGTGCTTGGGTAGTATAGGTTTTAACAATATTTGTTTTTCCAGTCCATGAACATGGAATGTCTTTCCATTTCTTTGTATCATTTTCAGTTTCTTTCATCAGTGTTTTTTGGTTTTCAGAGTACAGGTCTTTCACCTCTTTGGCTAAGTTTATTTCTAGGTATCTTATTATTTTTGGTTCAATTGTAAATGGGATTATTTTCTTAATTTCTCTTTCTATTGATTCATTATTGTTGTATAGAAATGCAACAGATTTCTGTACATCGATTTTACACCCTGCGACTTCATTTATCAGTTCTAGCAGTTTTTTTGGTGGAGTCTTTCTGGTTTTCTATATTGAATAAGTACTTTAAAATGATTGTTGTTTGTATTTTTAAAACTAAAGTGTCCCCAAACCTTGACAACCATGACTCCTTCAATTAGAATTGCCAACCCAACTGTATAGAGAAAAAAAAATCCTCTGCTGTAAAGTCCATTGTTGAAAATAAATGTAGGTACCTTCACTTCTAGTCTACTTTTCAAAAAATGAATTTGATATCTTAAGCAGCAAAATTCTTTCCAAGAAACAAGAAATTCAATACGGTAAATTTTAGAGCATACTTTAAGTTGTTAGGTATGATTTTTTGAATGGGGAAGTTGTCTCCCCATGAAAACACTTCATGGTAAGAAAGAACTTCTTAAAAATAATATTGGACAACTGCAGATTGCATATTTTAAAAAGATATAAATGTGAGCCTTTTGAAAAGAAAAACCTAAGTCCAAATCCCAATACATGTCTTCTCTGCCTAACATTACCAGATGAACTTCCCGAAACACAGTTTTGTTCATCTGCTCAAAACCTCTGAGTGGTGTTCCAGCACCTAACTATTAAAGTCTAATGCCTTCCCATGACATTCAGAATCCTCATACTCCTTGTGAATACCACAATTTATTCATCCATTCTGCTATTAATGGACAGTTGGGTAATTTCCAGCCTTAGGCTGTCATAAACAATGCTTATATGTCTCTGTTTTCTGGTGCATATATATATAACAATTTCTTTGGGTACATACCTGAAGATGGAACTGCTTAGTTAATAACACCAAATGGTTTTGTAAATCGACTTCATGAAATTACCCTCCCTCTAGCAGTGTGTGAGAGACTTTCAGTGCTACACATCCTTGCTAATATTTCATCTTGTCATTTTTTAACAATTTTAGCCATCTTGGTGGTATATGATAGTATCTTATAAGGGGATTAAGTTGCATTTCTTTGATAATAATTATGTTGAGCATGTCATCATATCCTCATTTACATCTGCAAATTCTCTTTTTTGAAATGCCTTTATCTATAAGTTTTTTTGCCTATTCCTTATTGGGTTGTATGTCATTCTCTGATGACTTGTAGTTCTTTACATTCTGTGGATACAAGTTTTTTATTGGATATATTCATGAAAGTATCTTTTCCCACTTTACATATTGGTCTTTTACTCTTTCAGAGGCATATTTGGATGAATGAAAGTTCTAGACTGTAATACACTCTATCAATGATAGTAGTTTCTACATCCTGTTTGAGACATCTTTGCTGACTACAAAATGAAGAAGATATTATCCTATGTTTTTTTCTAGAATCTTTTACCTTTTGCAGTCCATAATCTTTTCATAATATACAGTTATTTATGTGTATGAAATTAAAAAGACTTTTCCATATGGACATTGAACTAACCGACCACCATTTATCAAAAAGATGGGATCCCCTCTGCCTTGTAGTATATCTATGCTGTAACTCAGGTAACCTTATATATCTGGGTCTGTTCCTCTTTAATCTATTCCATTGGTCTACAGACATATTGTAGATACAGAAATTTTACAAGGAGTCTTGATTATCTAATAGCGTAAGGTCTCTAACTTTGTTCTTTGCCATCAAGATTGACTTAGCTATTCTTGGCCCTTTACTTTTCCATATAGATTTTAGAATCAGCTTGTTGATTTCTACAGAAAAGGCCAAAGAGATTTTGATTAATATGAAGTATTGCCTGCTGAGAAGGACCTGTTACTGGGGCATTGGGTTTAAAAGCTGAACAATGCAAGCAGCTTTATGTTTGGCTGAAACCAAGTTTTAAAGAACTTTGAGTGTTATTTAAGGAATGTATACTTTATTCAGTGGACAACAGGGAGCCATCAGAGATCTTTATGCTGGAAAGTCAGATGATTAGATTTGTATTTTTAAAAGATCACTAGGAAGCAGCATCCATGCCGAACTCCAACCACCTAAATTCCCAGATACCTACCTTAAAAATAGAGTTATGTTTATACCCAGGTTCTAACAATAGATTGTTCTCCCTAGAACCTCAAAGCAGAGAAGTTGTTTCATGCTTAAAGTTGGGGTGGGGAGAGGCCTCCCCACATGTTAGAGTAAACACAGCCAGCAATGTGTTCCTTTCCAATGCACCAACATTCAGTGCAAGGCTTGTTTTGAGACTCAGGAGAGTGTCACCCTCTTTGAGCCAGTTCATGTCTACAGGAAAGATGCATAGTTCTCTCGGATATCAAGGTAATGAGAGCAGATACGATGGCTCTATACTGGAGTTGTACCCAAATGATCCACCTTATCTCCTTCATTCTCACTCCCCCTTCCTGTAACCCCCAGGCAGAGGCAGGGAACACAGTTAGCATAAAAGTGCTAGACACAGAACACATACAGAAACCACATTATGTACGATAAAACACACACAAAACGGCAACTTATTAAAATATCTTCATCCATGACTCAGACTCCTTTCATTCCAACTTCTGATCCAGACTGCAGGAGCAATCAGACAGTCCTACAAAAGTACAGACAGTTCTCTTCCAGAAACTGGCTGACTGAGCAGCTTATTTAAAAATTCGTATGCATTTTTAGGACAAGAGTCAAAGAGAAAACGTTATTCAAGAAGAGGAAATAGGAATCGTAGTTAGCCCACTTATCAAAAATAGATGACAAGAACTGTCTATTTAAATTAGATTTCATGTTTGAAGAGAAGATCTCAGAGTTATTCTTTGTTTCCCACCAATTTCCTATGCAGTCATGGGGCTTTCAGAGCAGTCTGGTGGCCAACGGAGACTTGGGCCCTTTCTATAGGTCAGATCTATCGTCTGCATCCTGACAAAGCTTGGTTCACTGTGGGTATCATGGATTACTTGGAGCTGTCTTTTGCAAAAGCAAACTAGACCAGAATAACATGAAGTCTGTGAGAATAGATGTCTTCCCTTACTAAGTCTGTACCCATCCTCAGGAATATTGATGGACTTAATCTCTGTCCAGATCCGGGGAGGGGGGTCTTAAGTTCTTTTTTCAATTTTATCCTGTCCCTAGTGACAGGCTCCATGTAAGCATAGAAAGACTGAACGAGCCACAGTGCCCAGGCTTTCTGAGCTACCGGGGTCTCTCATCCAGGCTTCTAGAGCCTCTCAGCCTCAGGGAGACAGAAACTCCCAATGATGAGCAGTAGGGGGCCTCCTTTCACAATTTTCCTAGCACAGCCCATGCTGGCAAGGGTGTTCAGGATCTCCCACTGAAACTAGACCAGCCCTTCCTTAGACAAAATTCAAAACAGACATATACTAAAAACACTAAGCTAGAAAGAAAATTGAAAGAATTTGATAGAAGGTATTACCTGAAGAAGCACCAATGTAATCATAATAGAAAAATTCAAAACCTCTTGGGACTTTTCTTTTTTCAATATTGAGTATTTTCACTATTTTGATTTGCATAGGGAAGGTAATGAACCATAATTTTTTGGGTGTTTAGGGCCTATAGAGACATAATTCAGCTCTGTCCATCCAGAAAGCCTAAGACGTATCTCAGGGAGGCCTAGTTGGTCACATGGATGACTGAATAAATTTGTTGGTTTGGGGCTATCATAAAAAAAAAAAAGTAAGAAGCCATATAAAAAAGATCATGTGCACAATCCTACCTGTGTCACAACCTGTCACTAGTGCTGTCTTCCTGGCCTGCTACTCCTTCACCCCTGTTATCACTCCCACACTCCTCGAATTCCTGACTGCACCAGAGCCCCGTTCTGAAGCTATATGCTTAATATAAAATTCAATACTCTGCCTAAGATATAGGAGAGAAGAATTGAGAGGAAAACTCTATGGGAATTTATGATATTCAGCTCTCCTTGACACTTCCAGTAAAACAATGATATCAAATTTCCATGGAATAATGTAGAAACTAATACTAGATATAGCCAAGTGATTCTGCATTCTAAGCTCACTATATCCCTTATGCTCACCTTATACTCCTTCTCTACATTGACTAAGGGACTTCATGTACCAGCTAAACTTTTAGTTCCTTGGCCCCTTTTCTGAGCCCTCCTCTCTTACTGGCCCCACATCCTGGTAAACAGTCACCAAGCCACAACGTGAAATGCAGGCACGACAAAAATTCACAGCTCCTTAAATTCAAATACATGGAGAATGCAATGGAAACCAGCAGGTATGTTCCATGATCTACCCATATGACGTGGCTGGAGCTAGACTTAAGAATTCCAACCTGTTCACTTGCCATGGAAAGGCAAATGGATGAAGCAAGCAGAGTATAGTTAGCTGCCCACACTTACACTAGTTGGGAATGTAAAGTGTCTTTGAAGAACACTTACTTCATAATCCTGTTACTGGCAATGAAGATGTAAAAGGATACTGTGAATATTCCTCAAGCCCAAACTACCTACAGTTTTTCTACTAAGCGCTTTACAATTATTGTCGCGTTTGATCGCACAATATACTTACATGGTAGTACTACTAGCATCCCATTTTACAAATGAAGATATCAAGACTGAGAGATTATATTCTCCATGTAATCCAGGTAGTAAGTTAGTTCGAAACTATGCTCTTAACTTCCACATTATACTACTTCTTTCTAAAATTATTCCCAAGCCTATAGGTGACATGCAAATGAAGTATAAAGAAAAATCCATAATTAGAAAAATAAAGTTAGAGGTGAGGTTATGGTCAAGAGAAGATTACAGCTATGTACACTGATAAAAAGAAAGGATAGACAGGAGTATATTTACTATTTTAAAAAACGTATCTGTTATCTCTGAATATGCTTATTTTCCCTGGCATGACTTATACAAGATCAACAAATTATTTTATGGTTCAATAAAGAAATAAGCCTTTACATACTCAGTTCTTGATGTCAGTAATTTTTTTTCTAATGGAAGAAATATTTTTTTCCTATAATTTGGACAGAGGAAGTTAAATAGAAATTAACCAGCAAGTGCTCTATCCCTGGAGTAGAGGGGGTTATTAGAAATTCAAAAGAGAAGATTCTGGTCTGTTGACACTCTTACTGAAATTATCTTACAGATCCAAATGGAGGTGTATGGTCTTTACACATAAAACAGAGAATGGTACAGATTCAGTCATCGGTCATATAATATAATACATGTTTATGTGCCATGTGAATGAGAGAAAGAAAAAACATTCCAGCCAAGGTAGCCTGGAAAAGTGAGATGAGGTAGGTAAGATGAAGGAAGAAAGTATAAAATGACGATCAGCACGTAGGATGATGAGGAACGTTGGAGGAAAGAGATTCACAGGAAGGATGCACACAAGAAAAGGAAGGACTCTGGTTAAAAACAAGGCAACAGACCCAAAATGGAGTTGTTTATGCTAAGCCACGTGTCACCAGTGGAGCCTTAACTTAATTACAGTTTCAGCTTTCCCAGAAACGGAATCTTCGCCCAATCAGGAATCTCCTGGCCAGCACTCTGAGGCAACCTTCCTGATGGACCCCTACTCTCCCCTATAAGGAAAGGAACCTCCAATTCAACAGCCTGCAGTCTTGCCTAATACCACTTCCTTGTTCCTGCTCCCTGCTGCCTGTAAAATGTCTCATTGAGTACAGCTCTTCCGAGCACCTTTCTATCTGCTGCATTGGATGCTGCCTGATTCAGGAATTGCTGAATAAAGCCAATGTGACGTTTACTCAGTTGAATTTTGCTTTTTTAGCACTGAAGACCCAGAGGTCAGTGCTGAGACTCATGTCTCTGCTGAAGGGCCCTGGAATTCATGAACAACATGTATATTCACTTCTTGCGAATTTTTATCGGGAACAATGCTAAGTGCTAGAAAAAGAGAGATGGAAAGACACAGTCTTCGTCTTCATGGGGCTCAGATCCCAGAGTAAAACAAAACAAAACAAAACAAGAAATTAAAGCAACATCCATAATCATGTAGCACGTCATAAAATTCTTAACTTTGGGAAACAAACTGAGGGCCTCAGAGGGGAGGGGGGTGGGGGATTGGGGTAGGCCAGTGATGGGTATTAAGGAGGGCACGTATTGCATGGTGCACTGGGTGTTATACGCAAGTAATGAATCATAGAACATTACATCAAAAACTTGGGATGTACTGTATGGTGACTAACATAACAAAATAAAAATTATAAAAAAATAATTCTTAACTTTAGAGCCTCACTGACCATGTTTAATCCCTCGGCTCCTCTGTTCATTGGTGTATTGTTAATCTCTCTGAGCCTGTTTCTGCTGCTACAAAATCACTAATAACTGAAATGAGGATTAAAGTAGACAACTTACAGTTAGCTTTCAGTAAAACCAAAAATGACAGGTACGTGGTTTTTAGTGTTAGTATTTTAGAATGCCTTCATAGAGAAGTGATTCTCATCCCAGTTATTTACTAAAGTTGTCTGATTGTTTTAAAAAATGCCAATGCACCCCAGTTGAATTACGTCAGTTAAGTATCTGGCGGTGGGGCCTGGAAATCAGGACTTTTAAAAAGTTCCCCAGGTAATTCTCACATGTGTGCCTTTACACGCAGAAGGGATAAGGCAGGGAGGGGAGACAGCCAAGGCAGATGTCCTGGGACTGATGATCTCTCACCTGTACAGCAGGTATGATGAGAGGAAAACTCTCTAAAGGCCTGATATACAAGGAAAGTCAGCTTAGATTTCTTTTAAGTCAACATGACTGTGTATAGACTTTGTTCAAACCAAGAGCCTGAATGAGAGGCCACCATGCATGCATTGTACATCTGCTTTGGGCATGAGTAGGCTCAAGAAAAACCATCTTGTCCTTGAGATGTCAATCAACGCTCCTACTCCTGCATTCCTTTGCGATGAAACTTGTGATTCCTGCCTATATGCTAATCTATAATCTAAAATCTTTTGTAGAAAGTATATATCCCTATAAATACTGTTCATTCTCCAGAGCATCTTCTTCCCTATAAGGAGCATGTTTTCTGGGCAGCTGTCCTAACTTGAGCTCGAATAAAACTCTTTCTTACTTTTAGAGATTCTAAAAGGTTTGCTCATTTTATGCTGACAGGTGTCAGAATCCAGCAGAAAAGATGGGAAGAGGGTCAGGTGTGCACCACATGTTGGAAAGGTCAGGAGCAGTCCTCTGGGGACTTAAGCATGGTTCCCCTTTATGGTGCATCTCAAACTCCTTGAGTTCTCCCCTTATAATCTCTTGTCTTTAAATGTTCTTTCAACCTGCAGCAAACCACAAACCAGAAAATACACATAGTTAAAAAACCACAGTAGAAGGGACAGCAATCAATAATAGTTTCCTTTGAGTGGCCATGTTCCCGTTCACTCTGACCGTGATCACTCCCTCCAATCTGGTAACTGGCATGTCAGAAAGAGCCCCATACATGGGGATCACTGGGACACCCTTTTTAATATAGAATTGTCCTTAAGGAAAGGAAAAGAGTCACTATGGCTGCAGCTGGCTAATATGCTTTCAGAGAAGCAATCAGGGTGAAAGATACTTAAAGACCCAGGCAAGTGTGGGTGGCCTTTCACATCAGCCCCTATCGTCTGGCTTGCTAGAAATGTAATCAAATGGTCTTCATTTTCTCCACTGTATATGAAAGGAAAGACATGATCTGCAGACCAAAATGGCCAGAAACAAGGAGCATGAGATCCCACTACTCACATTTTGAATTTCCCCGTGATGGTATCTCGCACTTGAATCTGCCTACCCCACAGAAAGAAGAGGAAGCACGTGTGCAGACTTGAGGAGTGACACATACCCCTGTTTGCATACCCTCTGTGCTGACAGGGGGCCTGAAACATTGATATGCAAGTCATTCTCCGGATGAGTCAGTATTCTTCTCGAAGCAATTAGCAATTACCAGCATTTATTCTGTGAGCAGGAATCAGGCAGACAGACACTGACAGTCCGTCATTAACACAACAAAAGAACCACAGCTTTTATCCTCCCCAAAGGAAGTAAGATTTTCAGAACTCCAACTTTCAAGCGCTCTCTCTCTTCCCAGAACTATGATTTATTGCATCATCAACCTTAAAATAATATAAAGTTCAGCCATTTATTGATGAAGACCTGCTTACAGATGTCCCTCCCAAGAATCTCATGCAGCCCCCGAAAGCTCTGAGACGATGAAACACAGATTTAATAGCTCAACCCACAGGGGGCGTCATCTTTACACTCACCACCCTATTGATTACCTTTTGAGAGAGCTCCCCCTTTCTGCAAGCCTCCCGCAGACCGCTTCCACTTTGTCACACCCTAACAACTCAGATGCTCTTGTAATGTGATCAAATCAATCATTATTTGCTACATTCCAATTATAGGCCAGTACTAGACACCGTAGAAGCAAAAACAAACAAATGACCCCTGCGTAGTCCCAGAGCCTCAGTAATGGAGCCAAAGCCAAACTGGAATGGAATCGAATCCACTTTCAGCTCTTACTGGATGCACAACTTGGGGCAAAGCATTTACCACTCTGAGCTTTAGTGTAGTTTCCTCATTTATCAAAAGGATAAAACCAACCTCACACAAGAGACATATGTATATAAAGCACGCTGCCTTACACACAGCATGTATTAGCGTCAGAAGTCACCGGTTTGTCCCAGCCTTTACCAGCCATAAGTATAAATATTCTAACGGTCAGCCCTACCCCTAAGCTTCAGCCTATATTCCCCAGGTCCATCATGGCTAAAAGTCCAGCCCTTTCCATTAATTCCTTCTCTATTTATTCCCTCAGAAGTTTTGATGGGGGTGGGGATGATGGAATTCCTAGCAGCCCTGACACACAGAACTTCGGACAACAAGGCTAGAATTGCAGCCCTCTTGTCTGATGTCCCATGCTCCTGGGCTGCAGCACGACAAAGCATTCCCAGTCTACAAGCCTCCATTGCTACTTGCATTTTTGGCTTTTTTTTTTTTTTTTAAGATTCCTCGGGACTTCCTACGTAGACAATCATATCATCTGCAAACAGGGAAAGTTGTATTTTTTTTTCCCCTCTGTGATCTGTATGACTTCTGTTTCTTTCTCTTACTGCACTGGCTAGAACTTTCAGTATTATGATGAATGCGAGTGGCGAGAATGAGCATGTTTGTCTTTTTCCCAATCTTGGAGGAAAAGCATTCAGTGTTTCACCAGTAAGTATAATGTTAGCTATAGATCTTTGGTAGATATGCTTTATCGAGTTGAGGAAGTTCCCATCTATTCTTTTTTTTTTTTTAAGTTTTATTATAAATAGGTGTTGAATTTGTCAAGTGAATTTTCTGTATCAATTACTATAATCACGTGATTCTTCTTCTTTAGCGCGTTCATATGGTAGATTTCTTGACAGATTGTAAATACCGAATCAGCCTTGCATCCCTAGAATAAATTCCACTTGGTCACAGCACATATTTCTTTTTGTACATTGCTGAACTCTATTATTTTAAAGATTTTCAGATCTATATTTATGAGGGACATTGGTGTGTCTGTTTTTCTCCTGACTTTATCTGGTTTTGGTATCAGTGTAACAGTAGTTTCAGAAAGCAATCTGTCCCCTCCAACCACTGGCCCTTTCTGCCAAACTTGTATTTTTACAGTCCCACAGGCCTTGTTACTCATCTTGCTCCCATCTCACCTGGTGGTCCCGCAATCCATCAACTAGGTGTGACCTTCTCTCAACCCCAATTGTGGACTAGTTCTTTTTCATGTCCCTTTAAGTTCTGTTCAATTAGATAGTAGTTTCCTGTCTGTATTGTATATATTTCTATTACCAAAGGATCTGCTGAGTCCTTAAAAACCAGGACAGGCCCACCAAGCATAATGCTTCTTTCTTACTGGTAGAAATGCAAGATACAGTAACTTGTCCTCTACTTTGAATGAGCTGTCCTAGCTTTTCCCAGGCCATTGGACCCTTAAATCTTTTACATATTCGGCAGGCCCCTGAATCTTTGTAGGGTTTATCTCTCACTCTCTGAGGTTCTTGTGTCTAATCAAAGCCTCCAGTGCACTTGCCACCTCTTGCTCATCAAATTCTCATTGTTTATTACATGATATTATCAATATAGTGGATCAATGTGTTGTCCTGTTTAAATGGTTCACTGTCAGATAAAGGAGGAAAATGCCTCAACTTCTATTTTGTGACACGTAGAAGCAGAATTAACATAGACCTGGGGCAAAACCATAAATGCACACGGTCTGTTCTAATAAAGATACCATGTCCAACACAGCAGCTATCATTGGGGTTATATTTTGGTTAAGTTCTCAAGACTCCACTATAATTTGTCATGATCCACCTTCGTTTGTCAGGAGTCAAACTGGTAAACTGGTATGAGTTGGGACCACTACTCTTGTATTCTGAAAGTCTTTTAGGGTGGCACGAGTTTCTGTCATTCCCCTTAATGTGATATTGGTTTTTATTTACTATCTTTCCTAAAGGAGGTAGCTTCATGGACTTTTATCTGGCCTGTCTTAGTATAATAGCTATTACTGGTCAAAGAACCAACATGAGAGTTCTTCCAGCCACTAAGTATTGCCATTCCAATTACACATTCAGAAACCAAAGGATATGGGTGGGCCATTTATCCCTTGACTTTATGTGCCCCTACCCTACTCTAATACAGTGCCATAATATTTGGGGGTGGTTCCTGGGAATCAGCAACAAGGTAGACCCTTATCCAGTATCCCTTGAAAATATATGTACTGTGTATTGCTGGCTTCCCATATATCTTGTCCCTAGGAAAACCATTTTCTACTAGCAATCTTCAAAGATCCTTACAGCCAGCACCAGTCCCAGGCCATCACTCTGACCTTACTGCCCATTACAGTAATGCTGACTACCTTGCTGATAACTGTTAAGTGCTACCATCTGGTCTCAACTAATCACTGGGCACGGCCACCCTGGTTGGGGTTGGGGAACAGAACCTCCTGGCCTCTCTCATTTAGCTGAGGACAGTTTTCTGGAAATGAGGGATGCCATTAGCTACAAAACCTCATAGCAACTGGGGAATCAAAGCTCCAGCCAGGTGAAGGGTTCTGGGCAGGCATCCACGGTATCCACGGCAATAGCCATTGGCACTGGATAATAACTAGCTAAACATCCAGGCACCCTGTTGGCCTGGGAATTTTGTCCCTTCCCTACACTTCCTGCTCTGGACAGAATCGGCAAGACATACTGAGTGCAGACTTCCGTGTTAGTAGAGTGTTTACGACTTCCTAAAAAATGTGACTAGAAAAACTAACCAGCATCACAGAATTACCTGTAAATACAAGTTTCTTTGTTTGTTTAAGAGAAAAGATGAATATAATGTTCAGATTTCCAAAGGCCAAGACGTCTGAAAATTCTATGCTTATCAGGATATTGGAACATCGACCCGCACTCACAAGAGTGTCTTTATCCTGTGCCCTGGTCACACCCTCCATCAGTCTGGCAGGCACAGGACAGCTCACAAACCTAAAAAAATGATTCGTGATACTTGATCCTTGAAAGTGACTTTGTCAGGCTTTGTCTTTAAATGCAGGTGTTATTAAAACCTGATCTGATTATTAAAACACTGTGCCTGTCACACCTGTGTACATGTGCTTTTAAAAGCTACGACTTCGTTTTCTCAGACAGATGGAATTACCTTTCTTACAGTGAACATATTTTGATGAAATCAAATTCATGTCACAGAGCATGACAAAGAACTTTCGTGCTTGTGGTTAAAACTTGGAAATCCTAGGGGCGCCTGAGTGGCACAGCGGTTAAGCGTCTGCCTTCAGCTCAGGGCGTGATCCCGGCGTTACGGGATCGAGACCCACATCAGGCTCCTCTGCTATGAGCCTGCTTCTTCCTCTCCCACTCCCCCTGCTTGTGTTCCCTCTCTCACTGGCTGTCTCTATCTCTGTTGAATAAATAAATAAAATCTTTAAAAAAAAATTGGAAATCCTAGAGCTTCTGGGAGAAATCGATGGTTTAGGGGATGACACAGGATATTTGAAATGGAGGTTTGCGGTAGGCAGACCAATGCCTATCTCCTAATCACTGGAAACTGTGTATATGCCACAAAGGGGAACTAAGGGCAAGGGGGAATTAGGGTGGCAGACTGAAATCAGGTTGCTAATCAGCTGACATAAAAACAGGGAGAGTGTCCTGGATACTCACATGGGCCCAATGTAATCACCAGGGCCCTTGAAAGAAGGTGTGGCTAGAAAGAAGGGTGCACAGAGATACGGTGCTGTGGGCTTTGAAGATGGAGGAAGGGAGCCAAGAAGCCAAGAATGTAGGTGACCTGGAGAGGAAAGGGAATGATTTCTCCCCTGAAGCCTCCAGAAGGAGCATAATCCTGCCAACACTTTGATTTTAGCCCAAGAAAGCCATTGTCAGACTTCCGACCTCCAGGGCTACAAGAAAACACATTCTTTGAAGTTCCTACATTTGTGGTAATTCATTGCAGCAGCAATAGAAAACTAACACACGGTTGTCGTAGAAATCAGAAACATGCTGTCCCTGTGCCTTATGCTGAACGCTTTGGCCTAGAATAATTTTTCCCGCTTCTGTGTGGGAGCCTGGACATAATGGATGGTGGCTGGATGGAGAAAAAAAGGGTAGGGCTCAACATGTGAAGTGATAACTGGGAGAGAGAGAAAAAAAATAACCCCTTATTTGTTTGTGTAGACAGCAATCAAGGATTTGTGAATCAAGTTCAAATGCAGGCTAATTTCCTCCCATCAGTGACCCAAAATAAAGGCGATTTGTTATGCTATTTCAATATTTTCTCTGTTCATTTTTCACACAGAAACAGCTTATGCATTTTAAGGGACATATGTGCCACAGGTCTTAATTTTTATGGTCTGCATATTTTTCAAATTCCCTAAACAAAATGTGGGTGCCTTGTACTGATAAGGGGTATGTAACGTGCAAGTCAAATTTTGTGGACCAACAATTCTGAAAAGTATATCTTTTTACTAACAAGCCTGTAAGCTAAGGACCACTGCAGAAGAGCACAACAGTTATTATCAAGATAGACTTCCCAACATATTTAAATGCTGTACTTAAAAAGTAAAAAGCATCCAGTCCAGATCCGTTATTCTTATGCTGGCCACCAGAGGGCACCACAACCTTTGTAGAAGCTGAAAGCCCAGCCATCAAACCCTTCCCAGCGAGTTTGTTCTTGGAGGAAGCAACTTAGCAGGGCAGAAAATGAACACCAGTAGTAGATTTCCATTTTTTTTCTATGTCATTTTACTAGATATATTTTCTCTTGTTTTTATTTGTATCTTACAAGTCAATCTGAAAAACAAAGCAGAAGAAATGAGCCATGCCTCTTCTTCCAGTTCAAAGAGGATAGGTGACAGAGAATGAAAGCACAATGAAATCGAAGAGATCATTCCCACATCGTCATCTTGCCCCAAACACCATGCAGTGCTAGAAGTCACATCCCCATCATGCAAGGACATTAAAGTCTATGGTGATTACAAATCCTGGTGTTTATTATGGGATGCTAAATGTCTCCACGGAGCATGCTTCCCCTTTGGACTCAACATAGAGAAATATCAATATAGAGCCGTTAAGTCTCACGGGAAGAGATATGGAAGAACTTTTTTAAATGTAGAATCATTTCTCATGTTTTCTGTGGTCTGTGGTAGTATGGGAAAGAGGAAAAATGTGCAGAGGAAGCAAGGAAATTGCTTCCTCCCTCACAACATAGAAAACCGTGGAGCTATTCAGTACCTTGCTCACAGAAAGGGGCGGCTTCCTGTGAAGACTAGACTTATTCCTCCTCCCCCACCCATTTCATATGGTTATTAAAATCTAGTTTCAGGGGCTTTCCTTAATTACACATTACAAAACCCTAGCAGGGCGGTCACCTGACATTTCTAGGACTCGATTTCTCTTGTGAGGTAAGCACACAAAAAATTGGAAGGAAAATAAAATGGGAAATCTCAAATATCATGTTTTATTAGACTGAAGAAGAGATGTATACTAAAACTAACCAGAAGTTATTGGTTATTTTTATTATATTGGCTTGTTTTGGATAGGCATCCTCTATATCTAAATTACTCACTTAAATCTTCTGTGTGACTGGATACCAAAATATTACCTTTCAAGGAGAGTAAAAGAGGTGTGTGTCCATGAATCTAAATATGGCTGGAATTTGTCTAGTACCTCTCCTCAAAAGACTTAAAAGTGTGTTTTCTTTTTATCTGTTTCAGCTCTGTGGTATTGTCTGTCATTTCAAGCCTATCTGAGGAAGCTACCGTAATTACAGGAGAAGGAATTGGGAGAGGAAGGTGGAGGGCCTAACTCCTAGTCACCCTCCTGGCACTCTTTTAAAGAAAATAAATGAATTCCATTTCTTTAACTACCTCTTTAACCCAAGGATCTCCCAGCACCTAACAAGCAGTATAATTTCCAGAAGGAAGGAAAGGTGACACAGAGTGACTAGGTCACACCGCAATCCAGTCAGCCCAGCAGCCCCGGCCGCAGGAGGGACAGTCGCCCTTCAGCCCTGAGGAGGAGCCTGTGCTCAAGGAAAAGGGGTCCCCTCGGGTTTCCAGTGGCTGACTTCACAAAAGCCCCCACAGCCTTGTGCCCGGTCCAGTGCAGTTCACACACACCGCACGTCACAGGGCTGGGACCCAACGGTGACTGCAGGAGGTAAAGAGAAGAGAGAGAGGGGTGAGAGGGGCTTATTTCCTCCCCCGTGATTAAGGAGGAATGATAATCCACCATCATCCCCGCAAAGACCACTGGGGAGGGAAGGGGGAGCCTGAACATACAGGTTTGCAAACCACAAAGTGCTACATAAATATAAGGCTTGGGTTTCACATTGAACTCTGACTCCAAACACAATTTTTCTTTGGCTTCCTGGAGTCTTTGCAGTAGTTTCCTTCATGATTCTTCCTGGGTCTGTGTTGCTGCACTGAGACAGTGCCAGTGTTATACTATCAAAATTATCCTATAGCGGTACGCCCGTCGGCTGTGGGACCGCTCAGTTCGGCAGGTGCTGCAATGTACCAGCCACGGAGGGGTCTTATCAGGCACTAGTCTGGGTCTACAGGCTAACCGCAGAGAGATGCCGTCCTCCCTGCAGCCCCAAAGAGGCGTTCCATCCAGATCCTAACCCACAGCCAGGGCTCCAGGGTTGGACCAGATTCTGCTCCGATCCTCTGCTTCCTGAGCCGCCGTGATTCTAGGTCATTCCACAGCCCTCAGACACTATGTCTACAGGAGTGGGTAAAAGAGTCACCCCTTAGACTCCATGAAACTACCCAAAATCCATTTCAGAGATGCCCCAATTCCCAGGAATAAACTGGAAGTAATCCAGTCTTCCCAATATCCTTTGCACCAGACAAATGGCAGGGTTATTCCTAAATGGCATGTCATGGAAAGTGTCGCCCACTCTGTCACTTCCTACTGTCCCCCCACCCCCACTTCCTCTCAGTGGCCACAGCTGAAGCTGGGACCTCACAGAGGCAGCCCCCTACTTCCTAACACAAGGTAATGCAGAGCGAAAGCGTTTACAGAGGGGCCAACACTGAGAAGCAGGCGAGCTTGGTCTCGAAGTGGGGGTGCGAGACTGGGCAGTTTGGTCTGTCATCTGGGGAGCTTCTGCGGAGTAAGTGCGTTCACAGAAGCCAAAGCTTCTAGACTGACGACTTTGAAAAATAACTGAAAGGTCTGACTCGGTAATCTCATGGACCCATTCTGCCTTTGAGTGTCCCCAAAGGAATTCTCACTAAATGGTCAAATGCCGAAACAAAGCACTAAAGTGTATTCACAAGCCCTGGCCAATAGCTTCTGGAGGACCTCAATTTAAAAAGATTGTTTAGAAGTTTCTAGGTTGGTACTTCAAGCCAGGTCAAAGAAGGTGGAAGAAAACTTTGCCCAGCAATTACCTCCTCCCTTAGTACTTCTCCTTCCCTCAACATTTTCTCTACATTGTGAATCTTCAACAATGAACCCTCTATCACCTGCTAATTGTAGAAATAATCAATGGTAATTCCCAGAGGAAGGAGACGAAAGTACTGGCCTCTCAAAGCAGAAGTTTCGGGGTCCCATCTGAGGACTTCTCTCCAGCCCCAGGGCCAACAGTAAATTCACAGCAACCCCCCCCCCACCGCTTCTGTATAGCCTGTGTCCTTCCCCACAACACATTCCACTAGGAACAGGTGCCCCTAAAGGTTGGTTAGGCCCTACTGCCTGACATGCCCTCTTATTTTACAGAAGCTTCTAGTACTCTGACTCGTTTCCTGTTTTTTTTTTTTCTTTTTCTTAACACTAACACTGTTTTCTTAACACTAAGACTGTTTTTGTTTACAAAGTATTAACACTTCTGAGTAAAGCTCGGGGGAAACCTTCAAGGACTCTTTCCATTTGGTCTGCAAATAAAATTCAGAGGGTTATTTCCACTTGAATGTCAAGCCACACATGACTCTCTGAAGCAAGGCCGCGTTGGGCTGACAATTTAAGCTAGGGGTAAGGGCAAAATGGGTTTTTGGTGGGTTGTGGTTATTCGTAGGATGAAAAATACTCATGGTGATTAATAAGGGACGATTTTCATATTACTTCTCTAATAAAATGAGTTCTCTTTAACAGCAGACCCCAAAATTTCTATTAGACCTTAGACTATGTTAGTTGTGTTTCATTTGGTTTAGGGTTTGTGGGCATAAATGGCATAAAGCTTAAAAAGTTTATTTACTAGAAGAAATAACCTAACTCCTTTTCTGGTGAAGAATTCTGAGCTCTCTGGGTTGAGAAAGAGAGGCAGAGAGAGAGAGAGAGAGAAGCCAGAAAATGAACAATTATAAATGCATGCCTCCACATTTATCCCACAAGATATCCTGAGCATTCCTCATACGTTATAGTGCAACATAATAACTCCAGTGAATCAACAGTATTCCTATTTTCTCAAGCAAAATGTATATACATGGAGAGTATATATTGAGCAAAACATATAATTACTTTACCATCTTTTGAAACACTAGTAATTTGACCTTCTATAAATATACTTAAATAACAAACATATTATAGATAGCTATTCACATAGGACACAAAGTGACACAAACATACAAAAATAAAACAATCATATTGTAACTCTTTTGTTGTTTTTGTTGGGTTTTTTGGAGTAAAGATATCAAACCCATTCAGACACCAGAATTAGCTTGTCAATCTTGATCCTGGGGAAACGGGATGTAAATTGACACTGCGTGTAGGCACCACTCCCAGGGACAAAAGCAGCAAACATTCCTTGCTGGACATATTTCTATCTCCTGCAGTGGTTTAGAAAAGCGAGGAGGGAGTGGAGTCTCTACGCGTAATGAGATAGATTTCTTTAGCTGTTCTGTGGAAAGGAAACTTTAATCAGATCCCCCAACCCCTGGGTCAAGTGTGGAAACACCAAGCTCTCCTTTGAGAGGGTGTTCAATAGGATCTGCCTCCCCCCTTGGGCTCTCCCACACACCAATCACCACGAAGCATTTCTCAGCTCGTGGAAAAGGCACAGCCATTCCAGACCAAAGGCAAGAAATCTGGGTTTCACAAAACCACATTTGTTCCCTTCCAGTTTCTGCTGTAAAACATGTTCCTCCACTCCAAGAAATGATTTGAGGAATTCCACTACCCAACCCGGGGGAATATGTACATTCTTCTTTTGGAAAACAGAACATCTCTATGAATAATTCTCCCTGGTAAAATGTGACCTTTGCCCATAGAACACCATGGTTCTCTTGAGAGCAAGGAACATAGACTTCTCACATCCCACTTAAAGCCTAGCGTAACCGAGAGCTCCGAGTAGGAACACGATGTTCGTTCAACTGGACTCAATCCCTCCAGCCTCAATGAAAGCACTCCAACCAGGACGAGGAGTCCTGCTGCCGTCCCAGTGGGTCTTCACCTCAGCTGCATCTTTGGAGAAGGAGGCAATGCTTGAGGAACTGGTTTCAGTTTTCCTTTGAAGGAAAGCCCTTGCAACCTCCCAAAGAGTCCCTTAGGGTAAGTTACCAGGGGAGAGAATGCTGGCTTGTTCTCAAATAGAATTTTCAACACGGGCAGAAGAAGGTGGTTTCTCGAGTCCCTCGGGGGTGTCTTCCTGGGCAGACGTGGGGGCCCGCTGCTGCTGGTAGATATCCTGGATCAGCAGGGTGTTCATCACCTTCCACTCCCTGTATTTCCTGGCTGTCAGCTTCGGATCATCCAGCAACTGGTTGATCATGGCCAGGTCATGTTCTTTACACTGGCCCCGTGGGGGGAAAAAAAAGGGCGGGGGGAGGGGGTGAGATATGGTGAGTATCTTAATTTTAATAAACCCTCTTCAGCCCTTTTACAAATACCCAGATACATTCATCAGAAAATTATCCAAGTGTTTTTACACATGAATATTCTAATCCCTAACCAAGCCTAGGGGCTATGGCAGGATATCCATTTGCATGTATTTGCCAAAAAGAAGTGAAGTATCCTATGCAAAGGCTGGTGGAAGAACTAGCCATATAGACGCATCTTCCTGTTGGCTCCTCCCCGATCAATCCTTATTCCACACCTCAGTAATATTTCTATTTCAGAGTGAGCCTTATTCCTTCTGAAACATAATTGTATCGTTATTTCATCGACCACCCAACTCCGCTAACCAAAATTGGGACATAGTACTTTCCCTCAGACATCAGATAACACAAAATATATTTTTATTTTTATTACATTATCTTTTTAAATAACTCACACACATGTATTTAATTAATATATACCAAATAAATATATAGGCTACCTTTTTATTCAAAGAAAAGACTACTAACTTGCCATCAAAACAGTATGTGTCCCAATAATGCTAATAGAGCAAACAAATCTATTCATACTCGTGTGCCCTGCTCCTCCACAGCCAATGCCACGTATTTCTGAAATGTCTGGCTTAGGTTAGGGGAATGTTCTGTAGTCAAGGAATGGGCTAAAAATGAGGTGTAACAGCTTCTACATTCAAAAAAGGTCAGTCCTGACAATTTTACCTCAAATCTATTCTTGTTTGCTCCATCCCTCTGACTGTAATCCTAACTTGGGGTACTACGTACAGCTCATTACACTTGATGTGTCCCTGCCTCCAGTCCTCACTTTAAATCTGCCCTCTGCACTGCAGTGCAGGGCGTCACCTAATATGCCGAGTCCTCGTAATGGCTCCCCTTCATGTCCGAGGTTCTATGGACTTGAGCTCCACCTGCTGACCCCACTTCCTTCTCACTTCCTGCTCGAACAGTGGTGGTGTGCATTTTCCCCCACATAACATCAGTTCACGCTCCATGATACTATGCCACATGGAGGACCTTCCATTTCTTTCTTCTGGGGAACTCTACCTCCTAGAGTTGCTTTCCCATGGAACACTTGCCCATCTTTCTTTACCGGATTTTACTCTACTTCGTAATTCTACACCCACTTCAGGCATCATGTTCTCTAGAAAACCTCGGAACCCCTAAATTGGATTGAGAAGCGATTTTTATGCTCTCATGCCTTCGAATGCTTAGAACGTACCATGTTATCCTTCGATGTTCACAGATCTGTCGTGCACCCTATTCTAAAGCTTCTTAAGGAAAGTGACAGAAAACATTTTATTTGTCCCTGCATTCCTTGCACCTAACACGATGCCAAGTGTCAGGGAGACATTCAGTACATCTGTATTATTGAACCAGTCTTTCAGTCTATCCCCAGACCAGCATGTGTGTAGCTGAAAATTCACGACCAGGCTCACTGGATGCAGTTCAGATTCATGACCACTGCCATTAAGTGGCTTCTACTACTATCCAGTCATCATATCTTCCCACCCCTTTTCTCTCCCAATCTCCCAAATTACCATTTCAAAACTTTTCATCTCTACTCAAACCTCCTTCCCCATCCTCCCTTAGAGCTGAGGACCTTGCTTTTTTTTTTTTTTTTTTTTTTTTTTTGAGGAAATGGAAACTATCAGAAGAACACTTCGCCCAAGTTCCTATTGCCTGCTACCTTCATCAACACAGGTATATCCCGCCTTCCTTCCTGTTCTTTTGGATGAAATCTCTGTGCTCCCCACAAAGGCCAATCTCTCCATCTGTGCATTATCACCCACTCTCTCATACTCAAGAAATTCACTCCCGCAATTCTCCCTTCTTTCCTGTGAAAAATTTAATTTCCAATCTCCTCTTGATCATTATACGGGCTGTCACCTCTTCCATCTTTGAAGCTCTCTCTCAACTCCACATCTCTGCTCCAGGGAACGCTCCACTTTTCTCCTTGTCTCCGTGTCCCTCCTCCCCACCCCCCGCCACCATGCCCATTCTCTCATAGACCCACACCCACCAGGATTCAACCGAAACTGCTCTTGTTAGGATCATCAATGGCTTCCATGTTGCTAAATCCAATAACTATTTATCTGCAACTTACTTATCAACAACACCTAAAACTGTTGCCTACTCCTTCTGGAACACTTTCATCATGTCATTTTTATGACACAGTTGCTTGATTTTTCTCATCCTAAAACGGCCACTTATTCTTTTTTTTTTTTAATGATTTTTTATTATATTATGTTAGTCATCATACAGTACATCCCCGGTTTCCGATGTAAGGCTCGATGATTCATTAGTTGTGTATAACACCCAGTGCACCATGCAATACGTGCCCTCCTTACTACCCATCACCAGCCTATCCCATTCCCCCACCCCCCTCCCCTCTGAGGCCCTCAGTTTGTTTCTCATATGGACTACGGCCAGTTATTCTTAATCTCCTTTGTTGATTCCTCGTTCTGGCCCAATCTCTTAACATTGGAGAGCTCCAGAACCCAGCCTTTAGCCTCTTCTCTCCGCTATGTGTATCCGTGTTCTTGCTACTCTCATGTAACCTCATGTCCCCCAATCTCCCGATATACAAAGGGTCACAAATGCATCCTGCAAACCTTACCTCTCCCCTGAACTTCATACTTGTTTGTCTAACCTTCCTCTTCAGCAGCTCCACCTGGACACATACTAAGCATCTCAAATATAACATGTCCAAAAACTAAGCTCCTCTTGGGGCGCCTGGGCGGTTCAGTCAGTTAAGCTCCCGACTCTTGGTTTTGGCTCAGGTCATGATCTCAGGGTTGTCGGATCAAGCCCCACATGGGGTTCCCTGCTCAGTGCAGGGTCTGCTCCAGATTCTCTCTCCCTCTCCCACCCTGTCTGCCCCACCCTCACATGCTCTGGTGTTCTCTTTCTCTCTCTCAAATAAATAAATAAAATCTTCAAAACTAAGCTCCTATTATTCTCTACATGCCCTATTATTCTCTACATGATCACCCACCCCAACTTCCAATACACGCTGAAACTTGTTCCTATCATGGCCTTTTGCAAAGCATTTAATGACAACTCCACTTTCCAAAGTAGCTCAGGCCAAATACTGCAGTCGTCCTGCTCTCACTGCCAATCCTGAGTTCTACCCTCAAACTATGTCAAACTACGGCACACTTCCGTTCAGAACCTTCCAAGGCTTCCTATCTCACTGGGTAGAAGCTAAAGTATTAGCAATGACAATAAGGCACCATAAGTTATAATCCCTCATTACCCTTCTGACCCACTGTGGTCTCCCCAGGCCCCATTCTCCTGCAACACTCCAGCCACAGGACCTCCTTGCTCTTCCTTAAGCCTACTAGGCACATTCCCACCCCAAGGCACTTGCATTTTTGTTCTTTCTACTGTAACATTCTGCCTCAGATAGCCTTGACTCACTCCCTTTCCTTTCCCAGATTTTACTCAAGTTCTACCTTTCGAAGAGCCTTTTCATGCCTATTCTAATTAAAAATCAATCCATCAGCATTCCTCATCCTTCTATTCTCTATCAAATCTATCATCACTTAGCAGACTATAAAATGTATTTAGTTAGTTAGTTAGTTAGTTAGTTAGTTAGTTAGTTAGTTAGTTGTTAGTTCATTTCTTCTTGTACCTAAACGTAAGCTTCTTAACGGCAGGCATTTTTGTCTGATATGCCCACTGCTATTATCCCCAAGTGCATAAAAGAATGATTCACACATGCTAGACATTCACTAAATACTTGCTGGAAAAAATGAATATATGAAATAAAATGTGAATGAATAATTATCCATTTGTTTTTAAATCTCTTTTATATCATGAACCCTATTTAAAGCCTGAAGAAATCCTTTCCGTAAACAAAACAAAAAAAGGTTTATATGTATGTGTGTTTTATATACATATTATTTATTATATATGTCATATTTGTTTATATATAAATATATAGATAGATATTTATATCTACATATTTGCATACAGTCTTAGGGATTCTAGAATTGGTAGCATTTATTCTACCCAAATGAGGGGTCTGGTCTTCGATGATCGCAAACACTGGCACAAAAAAAATGTATTATTTGTTGTTTACAATTAGCTTTAACTTGTGTTTTACTTGAAGCATTTTATTACATTTTCTTTTCTTTTTTCCTACTTATTTTACTTTTTTTTTTACTACCTATATAATAATCTGAGTGGTAGGATTTACGATTTTGAATTAAGAGAGCAAGAATGTGATGATAGATGGAGGTTAAAATATATATTTGGATTCCAGGAAGGAAAGAAAAATTGTGTAGTGAGAAAGTAACCAAAGAGTGATAACAAGCAGGTTGACCAAGAACCAGAAGCAGAGGGAAGACTGGTTAAGTAAGTGGGTAACTAGAAAGATTGCTTGTAGAAAATCAAGCAAGGCCAAGAGAATTTTCTTTCTTCCCTCTGAGTTCTCAACATCTGCACTTCAAATAATAATCTTTCCCCTCACAATAAGCTTTCATCCTTTGATATCACCATAGTGCTATTCATATGAAGTTGTTTAAGGAGTTTTGCTTTGTTCTTAAGAAATTTTGACATCTGGGGTGAAATAGGTTATGTGGATAAAGAGTGTGCTTCTCATGACGAGTACTGAGTCACGTATGGAAGCGCTGGGTCCCTTTATTGTTCATGTGAAACTAATATAACACTGTATGTTAACTGTACTGGAATGGAAATAAAACACTTAATAAAAATTATTAAAGGGGCACCTGGGTAGCTCAGTTGAGTCATGATCTCAGGGTCCCGGGATGGAGCCCTGCATTGGACTCCCTGCTCAGGGGGCAGTCTGTTTCTCCCTCTCCCTCTGCCCCACTCCCCCCCCCAGTTGTGCTTTCTGCTCGCTCTCTCTCTCTCTCTCAAATAAATAAATAAAATATTTTTTAAAAATTATTAAAAACTATAACTTATTCCACAAAAAAAATTGTTGACATTTGCTTCAGAATTTTATTGAAAGAATTAAATAAGATCTTTGCAAATTAACAAAATTTAAAGAACTGATTTTCTTAAGGCAAAATGAGTTAACCGCCCCTATAAATCTGATCAAAGGTTTTAGGAAAAGGTCTCTTCAACTTTGGGCTAACATTTCTCATATGGTCTTCAGCTCTAAATAGTTCAAATTTCTTACCATCTAGCTCAAGTTTGTGTTAAGTTCTTTTATGGATAAAAGGAATAACTGTAGATAAGACTAGAGAGGAAGGAAATTAATGAGACAACAGAAGGCTCTGTAGTGCTTCCCAGCACGGCACCCCAGTCAGCAGCACGGCGCGCTGGCCCTGCCTCCCCCTGTGGTAGAGCGGGCTCACCAGATGCTTTGAACTACATTTACAACAGCCTCCTTGCCTTCTGGTAGGCAGGGTTTGGCAGGCCTTCCAGAAAATACCATGAGAGAGACAATGCTCTACTTTCCTTTCTCACTCCCAACAGTCAGTACATGACTTGACTCACGACGCAAGCATTGGAAACGTGTTCTACCACAGAAGCTGGGCAAGGAGGCTCGTTCCTCTTTTGACACAGACCAGAATAACCCTGAGAACAAGTTTCAGTTGGCTCCATTACTTATTCATTTTATTGTTCTTAAAAAATGTACCTATTTATTAGAGAGAGAGTTGTGAGAGGCGCCCAAGCAGGGGGAGCAGCAGGCAGAGGGAGAAGCAGGCTCCCTGCTGAGCAAGGAGCCCGATATGGGGCTCAAGGCCAGGACCCTGGGATCATGATCTGAGCTAAAGGTCAACACTTAACCAACTAAGCCACCCGGGCACACCTAATTATTCATTTAAAAAAAAAAAAGACAGGCTTAGCCAAAAGTCAATGGATATCAAATTACCAGAAATTCCTAAAGATCGACATTTAGGGTATGACATGATGGTTTGCTCAACTCCCTAAAAGAATTTCCGTAAAGAGAATTTGTTCCAATACAATCCCAGTGTAGGGATTTTTCTTTATTTATGAAATGTGCCTATCACGAATATAAACCTTATTGTTAAAACAGTGTCATTGTTTCTGCATGAAACTATGTTGTCTTTCCTTGTTCATACTGCAGTTTTGAAGTAGTTTTTTAAATAAACATTTATATCGCAATATAATATACGTAGACAAAAAGGCACATATAAAAAGGTTTGTGCTTGATGAATTACAATGAAACGGACACATCTGTGTAACCGCACTGAGGTTAGAGGGGACCCTTACCCAGCCTCTCAGAAGCTACACTATGGCCCCTCCCGGAATCTCTTGTCTCCTCCTCAAAGGCAACCACTATCCTGACTGCTCGGAATTTTAAAGGTAATTATCATGAAATTTGATTCAATTACAGATAGTTAAAATAATTCTTATAGCCTTTTGACATGAATAATCAAACATACCAAATTATCTTTCTCCAGTGAATAGGCTGATGTGCTTTTTTCTCTCCAAGAAGGCCAGTTTCCACATCAGTGTGTCTTCCTACCTCGTGATGAGGTTCACAGGACCCTCTAACATGAATTGTGCTTCACCAGCCCCAGCATTACACTCTTGTGAGGTCTAAGGGATCTGTGGAAAGGGCTTCTCTCCAGGAATGCACAGAGACAGATGTGAAGATCTGACAGATCTTCAGATGGGTGTGGTCAACAGCCCCCAATGCTCCCTGCTCCCCAGCATTCCCACCCTTATGAATTCCCCTCCTTGAACGTGGGCTGACCCAGTGTCTTGCTCCTCATGCATAGAACACTGTCATTGTAATGTGGTGTCCCTGCTGAGACACATCTGATCCATCTTGCTCACTTACTGTTGCTCTCTTACTCACCCTGAGGAAAGCCAGCTTCCATTGGAGAAGCTACCGTATTTCCACAGGGCAAGGAACTGGGTGAACAACTGGAACCTCAGTCCAACAACCTGCAAGGAACTTAATTCTGCCAACCAGCACACGGCAGAGCCTGGAAGCTCACCTTCCAGGTGGAGGAATGAATGGGGCCCCAGTGGATGCCAGGATTGCAGCGTGTGGGACACCTGGACAAGCACCCAACCAAGCCACATGGGGAGATTTCTGACTCACAGAAAAAGTGAACTAACAAGTGGTCATTATTTGTAGTTGCTAACTTTGGGGGTATTCTGTTACCTCACAATAGATAACTAATACACGGAGAGAAAAGCAAAAGGCTGCTGAATTCACAAATTCCATGGCCACAGTGCACGGAGAGCAGGAGGTCACAGAGAACCAAAATTCTTTGTACAAACCTGGCCTCCCAGTGGCCAGGTCAGGGCATGGTCCTGTGACAGTCTAGAGTTTTGAGTCGCTATTCTGTGGAAAGCTAAAACCATAGTCTTTCTCCTTCTAGAAATGGCCTGAACTGACCATCCTTCCTTAGCCTGTTTCTTGTTTCTCCCAACATGGGCTGCAATGGATCCTCCCCTGACACACATCTGTCTAGGCCAGGTCCTCCTCCATGAAAGTCCTTCCTTCTCACCCTGATATTCTTCATCTCTTACTCATGGGTCAGTTGTCAGCACCTCCATGACTTTGTCCCCAGTGGCCTCAGATAGGCAGCCACGTCCCCCCCCCAGGCTACCGAAGCACCCACACTTGTATCAGCCACACCTCTCAACACACTGCATTCTGTTTTCCTCTCTGTTTCCACCATCTGGTGGGGTGCACTCAATGCTCCCAGTGCCCAAGAACAGAGTCTGGGACATAGTAAGATTCAGAAAATATTTGTCTAATGAAAAATGTATTCACTCACACTGGTTATCCCAAATAAGACAGTAAAATCCCAACATACTATGGTATATTACATAGAGTGACCAAACGTATTTATCAACTTCATACATATCGTGGAATATAATATATTTGGCTTTGATAGGAGTGCTACAATGTCTTTCATCATTAAATAAAGGAGAATTTCTCTACATTTGGGTTTTCTTTGTGTAATTAAAATACTCCTCTGCCTTTTCTTTTTCAGCCTCATTTTTGCAGCCTTTTGGGGTGCTTAGCTATTCTACCGACTAACAAGGACATCTAAGAGTCACTCGGCCATTTCTTTGTAGCCTTGTCCTTTGATTGCTGGTATTTCTTCCTGGAAGGAGACTCAAATTCTTGATGCAAAAGGACATATACAAATCAAAATTATACTGCAGAATCTATCAAGGCTTTTTAGAATCTATAAATCTTCTGCTAATTTGGGACTATTTTACAAAGTATCCTGGCCTCCTCCTGTTCATGTTATAATCTACATGTGAAAGCAAGATGCTTTTGTTTTGAAGAACCATTTTAGTTCAGGAGGCGCTGAAAATAGCCTCAGTACATTTTGTACCCAGTCCCCCATTCCCATTGTGAAAACATCTGCTGGCCTATCTACTGTACATTTCCCATTGCCCATCTCTCATGGTGTTTCCTGGCTCCAGAGCCAAGGGCTGAGAATCACGAAGTCTTGGCTCTATCTGAAATCTACAGATTTTCTTCTGGATGTAGTTAAGAGAAGACTGGCCCTATCTTTAATGAATCAGGTGAAATTCCAAGATCTTATTTAATATTACTGTTTATTCTCACAAGCTGACTATCTTAAGCCCCCATTTACATTTATGGTGGTAGGTAAAGGGTCTGGGAGTTTAGCATTTGAACTTTTATACCAAAGTGAATGTAAAAATCAAGGCCTGTTGTAGGTAAGTGAAATGGGTGCTATTGTGTGAATGTTCTAGTGCTTTAAGGATGTCAAAGGTCATCTGACCCTACAGATGATTGCATTTGCTTTTACTGCCCTCCCCTCCATCCATACAAACACGCTGGTGAGCCTGAATCTCTCTGCAGAACCAGCCTTGCCCCCCGTTCACAGAGTTCATCCACAATCTGAATTTTTTTTTACCTTCAATGTGCTATTCAAGGTTCGGATTTTGTGAAGTTTCTCATTTATGGATGGATTCTTACATCGCTTAACAAAGGACTTCCTCAACTCCTTTTTGGTTGAAGGTCGACGGTCCCCAAGAGGAGAGAGACTAGCTTGTTCTAACGATTTGTAGAGTTTCTCCATTTCATCATCTTCAGACAATTTTGTTTCTTCTATTAAAATAAAAAAAAAAAAGCAATTACAATAAACCCAGTTAAAATCAAGGTGAGAACATCAGATGCTGTGATCCTAACACAAGGCTCTGCTGACCCCTTGATCTCACACTTCTGACTTCCAGAACTGTGAGACAATAAATTTTTGTTGTTGAAGCCACTCAGTTTATGGTACTTTGTTAGGACAGGGCCATGTTCTCTTTGAAAGCACTAGGGAAGCATCTGTTCCAGGCCTCTCTCCCAGATTTTGGTAGTTCCTTGGCTTGTGGCAGCAAAACTCCAGTCTTCATGGGGTGTCTTCCTTGTGTGTGTGTCCTTGTGTCCAAATTTCCCTCTTTTGTAAGAATACCAGTTGTATTGGATTAGAGGATCCCTCTCCTGACATCTCTTAACTAATTACATCTGCAACAACCTCATTTTTAATAAGGTCACATTCTAAGGTACTTCCGAACTAGGATTTCAACATGAGGATTTTGGAAGGACACAATTGAACCCATAATAGTCCACCATCTAACTCCCTCCAAATTCACATCCTTCTCACATGTAAAATGCATTCACCCCATCCCAACATCTCCAAGAGTCTTAACCCATTGCAACATCAATTCTAAATCCAAAATCTAATCCAAATATCATCTAAATGTGGTATTGGTGAGAAACCGAGCATGATTCATCCTATGGCAAAATTCCTCTCCATCTGTGAACCTGTGAAACAAGTTATCTGCTTCTAAAACACAGTGGTGGGGCAAGCAAACCCTAAGCAAACTAATATATAACCTAAAGCTTGAGAACCATTTCCCCTGATGAGTTTTTAATGTCCTTCTTAGAACTACCCTTTGAGAAAAGGAATCCCCATGTGATCTTTGTGGCTTTGAGCAAATAATGATCATTCTTCATGCTGCCACACACTTCCACCCCCACTTCTTAACCACAACCTCTAGCCTCAGCCCAAATGCTTCCAGTGAAGTGACATCACATACGATCCAGGGGGGACCACATGAACTAGGCGAAGCTAATGGCTGTTCCACCCTACTGGCCACACTCATTGATTCAGGGATCAGCATGTATCTCAGGTCAGGCCAACTGGACCCAGGAAGACTCAGTTCTGAGACTTTGGTTGGGGTATCAGAGAATCAATCTCTCTTTTTTTCTAAACATGTAATGATGTGAGTTAGAAGCTTTCAGGGATCACCCCAAGAATCATAAGAATGGAGCCAATCTACAGGACATGGCTGAAACATGGATCTTGGTGATTCTTTTGGAGCTCTTGCAGCTAATGGGAGCCAAAATGTTGCCTTTGTCAAACTACTATCAGTGCAGTTTTCAGTCACATACAACTGAAAGGATCCCAAAAGATATAGGTTACCCAAAGAAAAATCTTCATCTCTTGATATCACTTTAATATCCCACTAAGAGTTTTGGTCCTTTATTCCTTCATTCCCTGAAAATAATTTTTAGAAAGATGCATAGTGAGATTTCTTTTTCTACCATGTATTTTTTAGTGTCTATGTGTCTCAAGTCTTATGCTGAGAATAAGCTTGATAGAGGGCCATCTAAAAAATATGGCATTAAGAAGAACTGAGAAAAGGGGCCTCACCAAAGAGGCCTCATACCATATTAATATAAGAGCTTCAAAATCAAGCAAACTTGACTTACTTTACAGTTTACACTTGTAAGAATAGAAATCATTAAACAATAATTAAATTTTCCTCATCTACTGCCAGAAAGCTGGCACAGGTGTTCCCAATATTTTTTCATAAAATAGAGGGCAAAGATGTTGAACTAACTTTACGACTAACTTAAAGTATTAATCAGTAAACCCCTACCAAAGCAGACCCCAAAAAGGGGGAGATATTTAAAACTGCATTTGAACACAATTAGACTTTTGGCTCAGACTGTGTACACACACCAAAAGTGAGTTTTTCTCAATAAGCACATGAAAAGGTGCTCAACATCATTAGTCATTAGATAAATACAAATCAAAACCACAATGAAATACTACTTTGCACCCACCAGGATGGCTAAAATTACAAAGACAGACAATAATAAGTGGAGACAAAGACATGGAGAAATTGGAACCCTTATACATTACTGGTGAGAATGCAAAATGGAGCTGTTAAAAATATCAGAAATTATCTTTCTCCCCCATACACATTCCTTTCCCTGACTTAAATTTGGGGGCATTAATTACGAGAATATGGGGATGTGTGTGTGTGCGCACACGTGGTATCTGTGTGTAGTGCATGTGTGGTGTGTGTGGTATGTATGTGTGTATGTGGTGTGCTGTGTGTGGTGTGAGTGCATGTGGTATGCATGTGTGGAGTGTGTGTGTGTGGTATGTATGTGTGTATGTGGTGTGGTGTGTGTGGTGTGAGTGCATGTGGTATGCATGTGTGGAGTGTGTGTGTGTGGTATGTATGTGTGTATGTGGTGTGGTGTGTGTGGTGTGAGTGCATGTGGTATGCATGTGTGGAGTGTGTGTGTGTGGTATGTATGTGTGTATGTGGTGTGGTGTGTGTGGTGTGAGTGCATGTGGTATGCATGTGTGGAGTGTGTGTGTGTGGTATGTATGTGTACTGTGTGGGCATGTGTGGGCATGTGTTTCATGTGCAACTTGATCTTCCAGTCTCCCAAGAAAAAGTGGAACTTTAAAATTAACACGCAGGTAAAGTGGACCTGTTGGGATTACTGAAAGTTAACACAGAATTCACCTAAAATATGACCAAATAATGTTCAAAAAACATTCTCTATTTGAATTTATTTAGAAACTGGAGATAATGGAAAGGAGCAAGTATGCTCAGATAAGGTTAAAGCTGTTGGGGAGATGGGGGGAACCTGAAAGGTAAATGTTCTTGCTGTGTTCTTGCCTCTAACCATCCATCCCTTCTTGGGGGAAACCTGAAACTGAAAGACTCTATGTACATCTGACCTCTAATAACAAGATTCCAGAATTGCCCATAGACATAAGGACAATAAAATAATAAATGATGATGTTAGGAGTGAAGAAAATACCCCTATTGGCTTTTTTGTGTCATAATCCGTGAGATGTACAATATATTGCTAAATACTTAGGGGACATACCTGTGATCCAACCATGTCCATAACCCAACTCGGAGCTTTGTATTGTCTTTACTGCTGCTAACACCTAGGGCTTAGGTCTTCATGGGGCCATAAAATGAACGCCCAATAATAACGGAAGCAGATGAGAAACAGAATTCATAGGACAGCAAAAGACCCAAAGGGGATAAGCACAGAGCAAAATACAACTTACATCTGACCCCAGAGCCCAGGTGAGAGTCTTCCCAGTCCCTCCAGAGAGGGTAGTGCTGGTGTGTTAACCCCGGGCCTTCATGGAGCTTCTGCATTAAGTAATGTTTTAAAATCTCCCTTTCATGTTTTTATGTAAATATTGTTCTACATTATAATATCATATTAGGAAGCACTAGGTTATTTATCGTATTTTACCAGATTGTAGAAGGAGCAAGGAAAAAGATTGCCAGCAAAGACCGCTAGTCTGTCTCGCGCTAGAAAGAGAAGCCAAGTCCATCATTTCCGCCTCGCTTGTCTTCTGCAGCAAAAGAAATGAATTCTGTCTGACAGTCAAGTGTTTCCAATGCAATTGCTAGCCTTCCTCTCAAGAGTCTATCTCAGTCTCTTCTTGCATAAAATAACAGGACTTTCACTCCCTCCACCACATAAGGCACTTTACAAACTACCTCAACTAGCTCCCAAGGCTTTGCCAAGGAAGATGAAAACTATTTTTATTTTATGGAGGAGAAAAAAAATGGAGATTCTTGAAAAACAGTAAGTGATCTTTCCAAAATGTAAATCAGTGATGGAATTAGGACAGAAGTTCAATTCCACATTGCGCAGGCCCATGCGTTTCTAGACCAGTCTTCTCAAACTTTAATAGGCGAACAACCACCCAGGGCTCCTGTTAAAATGCAGAATCTGACTCAGCCAGTCTGGGATGGCTCTGAGCTTCTAAGTTATTAACAAGGCCCTACGTGATGCTGGAACTGCTGGCCCATGGACCATGCTTTGTGTAGCAAGGCTAGCCTGTCCGATTAGTCTTGTAACACCAGTTTCAACTCACTGAAGAGAAAGGGACTGGAGTTACAATTAAGAAGTAGGGACCCATCCAGAAAGCAGCACCTACTTTCTCTGTGACCCTGTACACCTCTTAGGCTAGCTCAGAATGTCTCAGGGGTCTGACTAGCAAACGTTCTCTAAACTTAGGTCATTGTAATGTAGAGATTTAGACTCAAGAAAGAAACTGAATTTTTTTTAATAGGATCTTTCTTGGTGACTTTAGCAAACGAGGCAAAACAACATTTTAACTAATGGTTGGAAGTTCACTCCTTTCCAAGATTATGCCAGATGAATGTGCTGCTCCCTTGCCATCCTCCCACGTAACCCACCCTATTGTCTGCCTCTGACAGGGCAGGCATGCTCCCGTAGGCCCAGAATTTGGCTGTCGAGAACACCGTATGCAGATTATCTCTTTAAATGCAGTACTTTCAACTTTGCCTCCCCCACTATCTTATTTTTGGTGTTTCCTTGTGCTTTCTAGAATGTGGTTTTTATTTTCTATTTAGAACATAAGTGCCGAAGAAAATTCGCATGCCATATTTCATATCAGAATTTGAAAGGAACCCTGTTTGAGACTGAAAAAGTCTATATGATGTCCCAAGGAAGAAAAGGTTAGCTCCCAAACATGGACTACTTGGAAAGGTTTACATAGAAAACAGTATTCCCTGCTTTATGTGGGACGTTCAAAGTGTTTGAGAAAGGGAAGACCACGGAAGGCACTTATCACAACAAGATAACTACATAGTCATTTCGACATTATGTGTAGCCATTGAGACTTGGCAAATGTTATTTAATAGAACACCTGATGCCAAGAGATTCAAAAACTTTTACAGGCTTCCTCTAATTAGTGATTCTGACAACTCTCCAACATAGCAAAAGACTTAGAATCATACTGACAGACAAATTTGAATTATGTCACTAAGACAAATGTGGATAATCCATTTTAACAGTAAGGATACTACTGATCAAGAACATTATCATGGTAGAGTCTTGAGAGACTGCCTCCTCTTGCTGCTGATGGAGACAGTCTTAGGTATTGAGTTTTTAGTATGTAAAAGGTACCATATTAACTACTGTACCAACATGACCTCAGTATCTTTGTAACAACCCTATGAAAAAAAGTATTATTAGCCCTGATAGAAGGGAGACTGTTGAAACATTAAAAACTTTGACCAAACCCACAAGGTGACAGACATAGGTTGTGACTTAAAACCCACAGCCTTAAACACTATGCTATACTATAAATATATTTGATGAACTGTCTTTTGAATAAAGCCCAATGAAGAAAGATTTCAAATCAGGCAATACACAGTCAATGAGATGATAGCCACTTGGACCAGACAGACCAAGGTTCAGATCCCTACTCCCACTGTTCTGTCTTCGAAGGGAATAATCCCCACCCAGAGGTGGCCAGGTTTTACACTGCAAACTCTGTTCTCACAAGGCCATAGGGCACCCGACCAGGAAATTCATAAGCTGGCCAGAAACCTAGGAGACAGGCTGGGTAATCAGATTCCCTGCTCGGCATCTGAACTGGGCACCTGGGGATAATCTAGTTCCAATTAGGAGCAGAAGCCGAGTCATGGTCATGGTAGTCTGGGCTCTGTGTAAAACAAAGATAGAAGAGCTTAGAAATGGAGAATAGAATGTTGGAAGAATACTCGATGGGAAAGAAGGAATTAAAACAAAACAAAACAACAACATCAACAACAAAAAAGACAGCCGGTAAAATAAATTCTATTAGAGAGAAATCACACTGAGCAAGACAAAGCCTCCAAGTATAAAGTTAGTACTTGTGCTTGTACTTATAAGAGTAGTTTCATTTTTATTTCCCTCATTTTTTTTTTAGGTATTAGATATTAGGTATTAGATTTTAGGTATTAGATATTAGGTATTAGGTATTAGATTTACCTTCTCCACCAGAGTCATTTATCTTTCTTCTCCTGGATATTTGATGTTTCTATTAAGTAAGGTGACTCAATACTCTTCTACCATATTACTGCTTTTATTGAGAAGAACAAGCCTAGTCTATTGGGCAATCTTTACTGTTGTTCTTTTTTAGTATATTGCATCTTATGGCAGTGATTTTTAAAAATAATCTTAGGTTGAGTCCATGGTCCAAGTATCTGATAAGCAGCTCTACATTCTTAAAACAAATATTCCATTTGTTTTTAAAATGTATTCATCCAATCATAAGAGCACCTATAATTAGGTGAAATATTTAATGTAGACATAAAATTTCTGTATCTGTTCACATCCTAAGAAAACAAAAAAACATTGGCAAGCTCACACAGAAAGGCATTTCCTTGGGGTTTCTTTTTCTTTCTAAAATATACTTGCAAGGGAGAGGTTGAAAGGGAACTTAAAAGGGGAAAATAGCTGGAAAATTGCCTAAATTCAAGGATCCAAATCCAATGTACTGTAGATAAATATGTCAACCTTGGCTCCATAAACTGCTGAGTCCATCGACCATACGAGTCCATGATAAAGGCAAATGAGCACAAAATATAAAAACAGAAGATGCAAGAGGAGGAAAGGGATGGGGGGGCAGTGGGGCGAGAGAAAGGAAGACATTAACCTATTTTAATTTCACTAAGCAGAAAATGAAGGTTTGGAGTAGAAAAATGCTCTTACCTTCTTAAGATGGCACTCTCTTTTCCTTACTTCAATGATTATAGTCTGGTGTAATCTATCATTACTTGTATAACATCCTTCTTTTTGCCTTATAGGAAATCCACAGTGTACATATTTAGAGTTATGTATTTAATTATGGCGTTAAATCCCTACTAGCAAACCTTTTCCCAGGAAATGATACAAATCCCTAAGAGTTGCAATTATATTTAGTAATACAAGAGACTGAATGTGCTGGAAAAGGTATAATGCATCCTTGATTCTTCTCTTTCCCTTGCACATTTGATCCATTCATTTACTCAATTCATCCATCAAATACTCTTTGAATGTTCACTGTGAGCTAAGGCAGTGTATTTTAGAGACTAGAGATAGACTAAATAGGCAAGAATCTTTTATGATTTTTATACTCTTACATTTTATATGTACGATATATCCCAAATGATCATTTTTTTCTGCTCCCTGCCCCACTTCACTATCAACTTAGTGCAGGCCACCAACATTTCACTGCTCTCAACAACTACATACGTGGTCTGCTACAGCTTCCTAATACCCATTTTCCATATATAGCAAAGTAATCTTCTTAAACAATAAGGCACATCAGAACACTCCCCAGCTTCCAAAATCATTCCGTTGCACTTAGAACAAAATCCAAACACCTTACAGGACCCAATAGTCGCCACATAAGCCAGCTACTACCCACTTCTCCAATCCCTCCTTGTGTTTCCCCTGCCCACTCTATTCCAGCACACTGGATTTCTTTCCGTTTCCTGAACTGCAAAACTTATGCTAGTCCTAGAGCCCTTGCATTTTATTTTCTCTCTGTCTGGGGCACTTTGCCAGCTATTATTTTCACATGTAGGTTGCTTTGTGCCATGTAGCTCTCAGATCAGCTTTTCAGGGAAGTCCTCCCCAACCAATCATCTAAATCAAGGTCCTTCCCCCAATCCCCCATTATTATATACTCCCACCTTATTTCCTGTATAGAACTTATTCACTACCAGAAATCATCCTGTTCTTATATTTACCTAAGTGTCTCCCTACCCTGCCATAATAGACGTATATACCAAATTGTAAATTCTACGCAAGAGGGCTATTGTCTCTGTTATTATTCACTCGCATATCTCCAAATGCCAGTTGTGCCAGGAAGATAGTAGATTCTCAATAAATATTTGATAAACATTTATTTGGTCAAACTGTTAATTCTTGATCTCATTTTTATCCCCTTCACCTATCCTATCAAATTAGCACAATGAGTAAATTTTGGAATTGGATTATTAAAAACTCAATAAGTAAATTATACTTATTAAATTCCAAGTATCTAGATAAGCCAAAAGTAAAAATATATATTATTTAGCTAGTTAAGAAAGAAAGAGGACACAAATTACTAACACCAGAAATGAAAAAGGGGGCATCACTATAGATTCCAATAGACATCGAAAGGATAATGAAGAAATATTATGAACAACCCTATGCCCACAAATTTGATAACCTAGCTGAAATGGACCAGTTCCTTGAAAGACACAATCTGTCATTACTAACATGAGAAGAAATAGATAATATGAATAGGCCTATCTCTATTTAAAAAGTTCAAACATTAATAACCTTTCAAAACAGAAAGCACTATGCCCGCATGGATTCATTGGTGAATTCTACCAAATATTTAAGGAAGAAATTATACCAATTCTCTACAGAAGACAGAAGCATAGGAAACACTTCCTCACTCATTCTATGAGGCCGGAATTGCTCTAATACCAAACCCAAATACATTACAAGAAAGGAAAACTATAGACCAACATGTCTCATGAGCATAGATATAAAAGTCCTCAACAAAATGTTAGCAAATTGAATGGAACAATGTATAAGAAGAATGATATACCACAAGCAAGTGGGATTTAGCCCAGGCATGTGAGGCTGATTCAATATCCAAAAATTAATTAATGTAATCCATCACATCAACAGACTAAAGAAGAGGAAAAAAATCATATGATCCTATCAATAGCTACAGAAAAAGCACTTGAGGGGCGCCTGGGTGGCACAGCGGTTAAGCGTCTGCCTTCGGCTCAGGGTGTGATCCCGGCATTATGGGATCGAGCCCCACATCAAGCTCTTCCGCTATGAGCCTGCTTCTTCCTCTCCCACTCCCCCTGCTTGTGTTCCCTCTCTCGCTGGCTGTCTCTATCTCTGTCAAATAAATAAATAAAATCTTAAAAAAAAAAAAAAAAGAAAAGAAAAAGCACTTGAAAAATAATGACCCATTTATGGAAAAAACTCTCGGTAAATAAAAATAGAACTTTCTCAACTTGATACAAAAGATCTACAAAAACTACAGCCAACTTCATAAAGGGTGAGTAACTTGAAGCTTTCCCACTAAGATCAGTAACAAGGCAAGGATGTCCCCTCTCACCACTCCTTTTCAACACTACTGAAAATCCTAGCTAATGCAACACAAAAAGGAAATAAAAGGTATACAGATTGGGAAGGAAGAAATAAAACTGCCTTTGTTTGCAAATTACATTATATGACATTCTGAAAAGGCAAAACTATGAAGATAATAAAAAGGTGAGTGATTGCCAATGGGGTAAGGGAAGGGCGGGCTGAACAGGTGGGGTACAGAGGACTTTTATGGCTGTGAAAATACTCGATATGATACCATAATTATGGAAAAATGTCATTATGCATTTGCTCAAACCCACAGAATACACAACCAAGAGGGAATCCTAATGTAAACTATGAACTTTGGCTGGTAATGATGTATCGGTGTACGTTCATCGGTTGTAACAATATCCTACTCCTGTGGAGGGAATGCTGCTGATGGAGGAGACTATGCATGTAGAGGGATGGAGACAGATGGGAAATCTCTGTACCTTCTGCTCGATTTTGCTCTGAACTTAAAATTTCTTCAAGAAAGATAAAAGTCTACTAAAAAATTATTTTTCAATCTATTACTTACTATAGTTGTGTAGTTTGAGGAAGAGAGAACCTTATTTGCTTTGGCTTTAACTAGGACAGCATAACATTGTAGGGAGAGAAATTAGAACTTAACAACAAAAGGACAGTGCAGGAATAGACCTCAAAGGCTTAAGACCTTATCCTGATGAGAAGGGTCTCCCTGGAAAACTGACCTTCAAATCGACCTTTCTAGCTGCAAATTCAGATATGTGCTGGTATCTTCATAGTTCCTTGCTCTTGATGAATAGAGAAACAACTCCAGAATACTAAAATATGGCCAAGAATATAATTATAGAGACAAAAAAATGAATCTGAGACCATGAGGTTAGAAGCATTTCAAAGAACTACACAGGAATCTTCCCAGAGCAAATAGTGTATCCTGTAGGAGTCTGTTCTCGAGAAGACTTGTAGATCAGGGGAAGTCACCTTCAGTTTTGTGTAACCATATCCCTAAGAGAGATTGCCTTAGCCATTGTCATTAAGAAACCTACAATCTTTTTCTATGAAGATCACAGTTCCTTAAATTATGTCATTGACTTTTGTCATTGGCCTTTTGTGAATCCCATGCAGACAGCTGAAAACATAATCGCTTTGAAATATTTTTAAATATTGTGTGTGTTTAAGTTCTTATTTTAATTCCAGTGAACAAAAATACGGAACACTTCATGAATTTGTGTGTCATCCCTGCACAGGGACTATGCTAATCTTCTCTGTATCATTTCAATTTTACTGTGTGTGCTGAAGTGAGCACTCACTTTGAAATTTAAGAGCACTCTTTTAAAACTAGGTTTGGTTACAGAAGAAATTAAAAGTTAAATTACTCTTAGGGGGGTGGGGGAATGGGATAGGCTGGTGATGGGTATTAAGGAGGGTACGTATTGCATGGTGCACTGGGTGTTATACACAACTAATGAATCATCGAGGCTTACATCGGAAACCGGGGATGTACTGTATGGTGACTAACATAATATAATAAAAAATCATTAAAAAAAAAAGTTAAATTACTCTTAAAACTTCTGGCTTGCAAATGGCCAACAATGAAAGTACTATGTAACACAAACTGCAAGTTCTAGTCCAAGAGGCAGAACACGCACATATGTACTAGGAAAAAGATGTGAAAGTAAATCAACGAGGCAATTAATTTAAGGAGCTAGCAAAGGTCCAGCAAAATAATTCCAAGTAAAATGAAAGATTTCATAAAGATAAAGCAGGAGGGCACGTGTAGTGATGAGCACTGGGTGTTATACACAACTAATGGATCGTTGACCACTACATCAAAAACTAATGATGTACTATATGCTGGCTAACTGAACATAATAAAAAAAATCTTTAATGATTTTGCTAGTTTCTAGAGTTAAAAAAAAGATAAAGCAGAATTTCATTAACGGGATAATAAAAATAATGTGCAACCAATAATGCCAAAGACTATTTTTTAGAGTAAAAAAGCAAAAAACTTCAGGCAAATTGCGATCACACAAGTAAGAAAAGGAAATGAAGCGTAAATATTAGAGAGGACAAGCTAAAATGGTCATCATAAAGATACGATAATTTATCTAGAAATAAAACAACTTCCAACTATAAGGTAGGGTGACTAGTATAAGACAAAGATGAAAAAAAAAAAGCCTTCTATTTTCACATCAGCGATGGAGAAATATACCATGTTCATAGATGAAATGACTCAGTGCTTTAAAGATAGCAGTTCTCACCAAATTAATCTAAACAAAGTCAAGAAAATTTTCATCAAAATCCAAATGTGATTTTTAAAATTAAACTTGAAAATCAAATCCAAAAATTTACCTGAAGATAGTGCCAAAGAGAGTAATGCTCTACAGAATAATAAAGCATGATATAAAAGTAGAATTAACTACTGTACTGACAAAATAGAAGATAAAACATCAGTGAAAGACTACAGAGATTGCAGAAATAAGCCTATATATATATATATATATATATATATATATATATATATGAATTTTGATACCATAAAGGTAGCAGTACAAGTCACTGGGGAAAGAATCTGTTTAATCACATCACATAATGAATATTCACTAAAAAATAACTTAGATGTTTATAATCATAAATAAAATGAACTAGTTATATTGCACCAATTTGCAGGTAATCTAATCAGCATTATTTCATAACATCTTCTAGGGATCGTTAACCACTGGGCATGGAGCAAACAAAAAAGGCGGTAGATCATCTATGCTTGAGAGCAATGCCATTGAGGTCAACAATTGTAGATTCTGATTTTCCCAACACTAAATATTTACTTCTATTTTGAGATCGCTTCTTAAATTATAGTTCAAAAAATAGGATCACTAGGAAATCTTCTAGAGACTAAATTAAGTCATAGAGGTACAAAGACCAAGATCAGTCCTCACCTTGGTAGGCATGCTATGGAACCCCCCCAGTCTCTCCTTTGCTTCCTCTTTCCACCGCCACCCCAGCTATTACAAAATTTCCTAACTCTTCTGATTTCCTCTGTCCCCTTATATGCTTCTAACCCCACATTCTAGAGCGACATAATTTTTCTGAAGTATAGCATCTCAGGTATTTGTCCAGCCTGACTCTTGCTGGCCTTTCATGACTTTAAAACAAATTGTGATCAATAATTTTAAAAAAGTATATCATCGATTATATGAGCACCCTGATGAGAAACGGTCATCCATTATCTACTGAAATAAAACTAATGACTAGCCTAGAATTCAACATTATCCAAATTTCTTTTCCATCCCTCCTTCCCATGGCTTCCCTCTCTGCAGATCTTCCCACTAGGATCACAGATTACTTAGATGTGATCTTCCGTACTTTGAGTTCTTGCTCTCCTTTAAATCCCTCAAGTACCTTCTGTCTTTGTGTGGCACTTACTTTACTCTGCTTTCTTTCATTAAATGAGTCTTATTCCTCCCACCCTCCCCATAAAGATCTTAACATTTTTTAGCCCAGAAGTTGTGTCTTGTTCATCTGTGTGTTCCTGTTAGGACTGAGTACATGAGTACATGCTAGGTACTCAAAAAAATAAGAGTAAATTGAATGGACTTCAGTATTTAACTTTTTTTTTTTATTATCTTCTTGCTTCCTAAAGAGACATGCTGAATAATTCCTACAACAGCATCTGAATTAGCTAGCTAAAATAATATAGCATCCATACTATTTTCACTCAGATTATGTAAATTTTTTTTTACGATTTTATTTATGTGTCAGAGAGACAGAGATTGAGTGAGAACAAGCAGGGGGAGCAGCAGGCAGAGGGAGAAGCAGGCTCCCCACTGAGCAAGCAACCCGACGTGGGACTTGATCCGAGGACCCTGGGATCATGACCTGAGCTGAAGGCCGACACTTAACTGACTGAGCCACCCAGGCGCCCCTACAATTTTTGTAACTCTTAAAATCCGGCTCATTTATGTCACATTCTTAAGCTGTCACGCATTTTCCAGTATGCTTGGCTCTTCGTTAACAATTCTTTTTCTTCTACATGGTTCCCATATTGATTCTGACTGGACTTGTCCTTGACCATTTATTTACATGGAGTATTAGCGTCACTGGTGGTTATTCAGCTCTTTAGCATCCAGGGTATGGTCACTCCGTTCATGGTGTAAGCATAAATAAAATCGTCTCCACATTGTCAGCATAATGTAAATAGAGACATACATGGGAGTTATCATCACATAGGCATAAGTAACAGACCAAATAACCTCTCACAGAAGGAAACAATATAGGGTAAAATTGAACTGAAATGAATATTCCACTAACCCCATCACCTTTTTTCCCCACTGTGCTTTGAGGAAAGACTCAGTGAAGAATCTGGAAAGCTCTGGAACTCTGTAACTTCCAATGTGGAAAGGCAATGGGATGCAATTAACACTCTGCATTTTTTTATTAGCTTACACCACAGGGAAGAAAGGTCTAAAAGGCTATTTAAATTCAGTATAAAATTCTAGCAAACACAATTTTAATTGCACAACCGCAAAACATTTCTCTCGTCGAAATAAAAAGAAGGCTGTAACGCATGCTTCTTACTTATTTCAGGACTCAGTTATTAACCTTTAAGAATCTTTTCTAGGAGAAAAGCCTCTTTCTCTAGCAAATGCATCTTGAGACTGGGACTTAACCTAAAATCCTAACTCCTGTCTTAGACCATGTTGACACTTCAATCCCTGTCATAAAAACACCCTGAACAATATTTCAGACACAGGAATGTCAGAGCTTTTCTTTTTTTAATTGGCAGCTAAAAAATAATTTTTAGCAGTCAGAGAAATGAAAAGCTACCTTCCTCTCCAACACACAAACATACACATGTAAAAAAAATGTATAATATGCAGTCTGATTACTCAACAGCAAATCATCTCAAACGCAAGAAAAGACCTGGTTGCTGTTTCCATAGCAATGACTTTATGTGGTTTAACTCTTCTGGGAATTTAACCAAATCCCCAGCAGCAGGAGAAAATCATCAGCAAAAATTTTGTAACATATGGCAACTGCCAACACATCAGTGAGGGAAAAAGACTTTTATTTTCTCTTCCTTTCTACTGAGAGGAATACCTTCATGTCAAGCTGCTGGAAGAAGCAGAGAGATTTTGTTGGTCACCCAGCACTTAACTTAAAATTTTTAAATACTAGGTTTGTTCTCCCTTAGATTGAAAGAGATGCTGGTCCCCAGCCAGCTCTGCAGCTCGTGCCTCCCCAGAATGACACTTGGACATGGACACGAGGTACACATGTATTCCCATGACTCGCAGTTTATTCATCCTAAAGAAAAGCTCAATCTGCAGGGTCATCTCTCGGGAAAGATTGCAAATGGAATTTTATGCTCTGTTTTGCTTTTAAAGCCCCCCTCATCCTGGGGTGGGGTGTGTGTGTATGTGTGTGTATGTGTGCACATGACACTTTTTAGTTCTACTTATGGGCCAATGATTAAGAGTTTTTCACAGGAAAAGAATAGATGTGGTACTTTTCATGATTTTCTTTAGTTCAAACAACGCTGTATCTGAAAGACTCCTCCAAGTATCAAGTTAGAGGCCGTCCAGCTCAAGATACTTAAGTGCTCTCTTCAGTATGTCTTCATAAGAACAAAGATTGTGGGGCGTCTCAGTGGCTCAGCTGGTTGAGCGTCTGACTTTTCGGTTTCGGCTCAGGTCACGATCTCGGGGTGATGAGATGGAGCCCCAGGTCTCGCTCCACACTCAGCATCGAGTCCTCCCTCTCTCTCTGCCCCTCTCCCTCCCCCTGCTCGTGTCTCTCTCTCTCTCTCTCACTCTAAAATAAATAAATAAAAACTTTTTTAAAAAAAGAATAAAGATTACAATCAATATGCAATTAATACCCAATGAAAATGGTTGTCTCAGAATGAGGAAACACCTCCAGTGACAAGGAATGCATTACTTTCCAAGAAACCCATTCAATTTTGAACCATTTTCAACATTACAAGAAGTTTCTCATGCTGAATCTAAAACCACCTCCCTTTTGCTTGTGCTTCTAGCCTCACCATCTGCATCAGTTCTGCACTTCCAAGGAGACACAGATTACGCCCAATATTTCCTCTACGTGACAGCACGTCTCAAACCTAAGGCCGGCTCCTGTCTCCGGTTTTCCATCTGTCAGAGCGCACCTGTGACCCCTGTATTCCCACTGGTGCTGTTTCCACTCTCCTCCCTATTCCACTTCCTTCACCTCTAGACATAGGTTATTTCGCCAATGACTTTTTTCAGTCTACTTTTTTAAATGTAAAGTAGACCACTGGCCTAGATTAGGGGTATTAAACAAAAATGCCATCAGTTGCCAGGCAGGTAACACAACCGTGGGAAGTATCTTCAGGTGAGGCCATAGGGAGTGATGACAATCATGGTGACTTAGAGAGTGAGTTCCCAGCCTGAGCATTCAAATTTACATACTTCAAAATACTGTACACACACACACGCAACTGGACTATAGTCACGATCCTTGGCTCAAATAACCCTGACACCAAATATTAAATTAATAGGGTATATCTGAAAATTTGAGACCTTAAATAAACTTTCCCTGATTATCAGGCTCGGAGAGAGGGGAGAGCAGCCATCTGTCTTCGGGCCACTCTGGCAAGGTATCATGAGAACTGCCCCCGTCAACTTTCTTTCAAAAGTACCCTGAAAAAATACAGACCAAACTCAGCATTGTCTTGTCGCTCAGGATCTTGTATCAGGTTGGCTTGTTTTTATACCCGAGTAAATAAGGTACAGACCATCCACCAAGCCACATCATGACTGAAAACTAATACTTAAAAAAAGTTTGTCTGAACAAAAGATAAGACCAATTATCACAGATTATTAAGAAAGTTCACGTTTCTATACTCCATTCACTGTTTCCTTTGCTAAGACTTAAAAATATTTTGTTGTTTTTTTTCAAAAGCAGACACTGTGCTCTCCTTCGTGTTTAAAAGTTCTAGTGCTGGGGCGCCTGGGTAGCGCAGTCGTTAAGCGTCTGCCTTTGGCTCAGGGCGTGATCCTGGCGTTTCGGGATCGAGTCCCACATCGGGCTCCTCGGCTGGGAGCCTGCTTCTTCCTCTCCCACTCCCCTGCTGTCTTCCCTCTCTCGCTGGCTGTCTCTCTGTCACATAAATAAATAAAAAAATCTTTAAAAAAAAAAAGTTCTAGTGCTGCCTTCCAAAGTGCGTGCAAACCGTCCATCTTCCGGTTAACCACACTGACAGCTTCAGGAGCCAACTAACGAGGATCTAGGCCTTTCCCGTGGTTGTGGCCCAGGGAAGGTGGTTGCTCTCCGTTTGTTTGGAACCACAAGATATCAACCTACAAAATCTTGATCTAATCACCACGAGCTCCAGGGCATAAGACATGGGACCAAAAAGGAGTCAAACTTTTCCTCAGATTGGTGGAACATTATAAGTCTCATCACTATAAGCCTGTGGCCAGGGACACTTAGGTGGGTAATTAATGGCCTTGAAGCTGGAGTCCTCCACATACAAACTCTACAGAAGCAGCCCTCAGGCTTAGCCCACCTGACTGTTTAATTATTGAATCATCATTCATGACATTCAACATTCTTCTTACAAATTAAACCTAGAGTTCTATATCCACACGCAAATATTCATTCTTTAGGAAAGAGTAAACAAATTGTTGGTTTACCTCTGTCCGCCATCTTTGATCCAGTGGGCTTGTCTGGGACAATAAGATGGTCCAGGTTGCTAGTCAGTGAAGAAGTGTCATCACTAGACAAAGAGTTCAAAAATCCACTTTCCGATGTGGCAAGGCTGTTTTCCAGAGCCCTGCAGCTGTTTGCCTCTGAGGGTGCAAGTGAGTGAACCTGCACGGCGAAAGTTATAGACTGTCCCTCGTCGTCCGCAGCGGCGGAACTATGCACCATGTCAGTCCAGGACTGCCTCTCTCTAGATAAGGAGGCCACACTGCTCTGTGTCTTGATTGTACTTTCCGAGGAAGAGGAAGAACAGGATTTGGGTGAAGAGGAAGATGCCTGCTGTGCAGCCTGTTTCATAAATAAAACCAAAACAGAATAAAATAAATAAATCACGATTAAACTGGCATTCTCTATTTTCCATTTTCAACGAAGGTACTCCAGTGTTTCAGAAACAAATTATTAGTAACAAATCGTTTTAAAAGCCATTCACAAGCTTTGGGTTCGCTTTTTTTTTTTTTCATTTGTTTTACCAACTGTAATTCAGAATAATTGCTTTTTGTTCTTGCATTTAACCCTTTTTTTCCCAAACAGCTGAAGACACCATGTTTAACTTTATATCTCAGTGATAGGGAAATAGCTGCATTGGCTTCGCCTACGACCTTAATTCTCATACTTCATGTGAGGATTATTAGTACAACCCCTTTTTATTCTGTTTGAGTTCAATTTGCTATGGGGGAAATTACAATTCTTAAGCTTCCTCATTACTTAATTTGAAGATTCTTAAACAGATCACAGCAAAGTTCATTATAAAACTGTTAAAAGGACTTGATAAAATACACTGAGAGAGAATTGGTCTGTTTGTATTCAGTACTTCCGTTAGTTGCCACAAGGAATGAAGTTAAGATTACATTTAAATGTAAATTCCATTCTACTTCTTAGGGATCTACATCCACAGGTTTAAATGACACGCCCGGAGCTCAGTTGTGTATTGTAATGTGTTATTAAAAAAGATATAAAGAAACCTAAACTACTCTAAAAAAATAATCCAATGAAAAATGTATCTTTATATTCATATAACAAGAACTATCACGCCATTGCCCAAAACCAATTTGTATAACTTTGAATTCTCTGTTTTAGGATCTGAAAGGTCTCCTTAATGTGATTTACCCTATCCTTCAACGCTCTCTAGAAATGTAAAAGGTCTCTTTGGGGGACTCTTTGAAATACTGAAGGATACTTTGAGCAAAAAGCAGATTGTAATCGATCACTGAGTTCTCACTGATTGAGCAAAAACTTTTGAGAAAGGTAATTAAGAGAAAGAAAACAAAAGCTGAAGCCAGACAGGAAGCAAAATATTAACTGAGTGGAGACCACGGATGTGGACAAAGTACATACGTTTCAGTTTTCCAATATCATTTACATATTCTTTAGCACACACCCAGCAATAGCTCGTAACTACACAGGTGAAATCATGTTAGCTCATTAGTTCTTAAATAATTTAAAACCTTCAATAAACTTTCACCAAAAAAAGATAAGAATCCATTTGCAAGCTCTTAACTCAATAAAGAGAAGCCAGGGGGAATGAAACGTGAGAGACTATGGACTATGAGAAACAAACTGAGGGCTTCAGAGGGGAGGGGGGTGGGGGAATGGGATAGACCGGTGATGGGTAGTAAGGAGGGCACGTATTGCATGGTGCACTGGGTGTTATACACAACTAATGAATCATTGAGCCTTACATCGGAAACCGGGGATGTACTGTATGGTGACTAACATAATATAATAAAAAATCATTTAAAAAAAATAAATAAATAAAGAGAAGCCAACAATTGTTCCTAGACTGTGAGAAATAGCTTGACGATAGAGGATCTTCTGAAAGCAGTTCCTAAGAAACAATGCAAGAATTAATAAGAGTCCTTGGCAAAATGTTCATCTGCCCACGGAGAAAACATCAATGCAACACCACCAATCGCCCTCTCTTGGAAAGGACTTCATTTATCCTGAGATTTTATCCTTGTTTCATTTTGATGGTAAAATACATGCCTTCTTTTGGAAAATGGTGATAATAGATGTTAGTTTTTGTCTTTTTAAAGTATTTTTTTATGTCCTACATAGCAAAAAAAAAAAAAATGGCAACTATATGTTAATCCTTCACTTTTAATTTTATTTGTCAATAAAATCCAAACATCTAGACAAAAGAGACAAGAGTGTCTCTGGGTCACCCTATATCTCCAATGGCAGATGAGACAGAGAAGGCATTTTATGGTTCAGTTTCATCAATTTCAAGCATTCAAAAGTCGAAGAAGTAGTAGGAAGGAAATTGTTAGTGGGACGACGCCAAAGAGCAAACTAGGATTTTCTCCCCACAACCTCAGAATCATTGCAATTAACTCAGAATGATTGATTTTGTTTCCATCCAGTATGTTCCCAAGAATTTTGCAGGTTCTAAACTCTGAGTTCTGATGGGAAAAGCCCGTATTTACCCAACATATGCTCAATTTGCTGAATACTAGACATGCATTGTCAAATAACCAGTAAATTCACTTTTTAGAAGCATGACATTAAAATATCCAGTTAAGATACTTGCTCATCATATATCTTACTAATAATATGTTTGTACATACTGTACAGACATGAAAACTTTCCATTCAGGAACGTGTCAGTGAGTTACAAATCAGTTGCCTCAAATCATTCAGACCATTCAACAACTAAGAGATTAAGGATCTGTAATTCACTAAATAAAATCTTAGTTATCTAAAGGAGATAATGCCCAGCCCCCAAGCTGTCCAAATAAATGCCAAGACTTGTTTACTCATTAGAATGATCTATGAAATAAATATTAACAAAAATACCATTCAGACCCAGTCCTGACATGTTCCCCCATTGTGAGCTATTTTAGTAAAACTTGGCTTTGATGGGGCCAGCTTCCTTTTCTGAAAAGAGACCAACTGCAAGGTTTTCCTGTTGTTCCTATTGATATTACTGTAATTTGATTAGCAAAATGGGCTATTTGAGCAAAAGCCTGTGCACATAGCTGCTGTAGCATTTTCCATAAGCTTTCTGGTCCCCAAAACTCTGTTTAATGGGCCAGGAAAGATATGTTCATTGAGCATCAGAAATTTCTGTGAAGTATATTCCTTTTGGAGGTACTTACTACTCAAACACAATTCACATGTTTTCAATCCATCATCTCTACTGCACTGTGTAATATTTAGAAATTTGATTTTTATTTTTTTTACAGATTTTATTTATTTATCTGACAGAGAGAGAGAGCACAAGCAGGGGGAGTGGCAGGCAGAGGCGGAGGGAAAAGTAGGTTCCCCGCTGAGCAGGGAGTCTGATGTGGGGCTCATCCCAGTGTCCTGGGATCATGACCTGAGCCAAAGGCAGACTTAACCAACTGAGCCACCAGGCACCCTTAGAAATTTGATTTTTAAATGGAAAAAAGAAGAGCGAGCAAGAAAAAACAAGGAAGAACTAGAGAGATGGAAAGAGAAAATGAGGGAAAAAAAGATGATGTGTATCAGGCCAGAGGGAGCTTTTATTAGAAGAGAGATTAGCAAAATAGGAGTCCAAGCGATCCTGGAGCGCCATCACGAAGGGCTGAACAGGGAAATGCACTTCGTAGATACTGTAGTGCTAAATCACAGGTCATTGTTTCTACCGCTGTGTAGCCACCAAAATCCACAGAACACAGAACACTTAGCTCAGTGCCTTCTATGAACCTCCGTGTAATACACTCACAAAACTTCTCCCTGCAAATCAAATGAAGGTAGAGAGAAGTGACGGTCTCTCCTAGACTGAAGCCCATCTTTCAATACCAGTTCAAGGACTGCCTCCTCCAGGAAGCCTTCAGTGGGCTCAAGGCCGCATGGGTACCTCTGCACGGTGCTCCCAGGCTTCCTTCTATCCTACTAGGTGGAATGTCATTTTATTTGTCAACTAATACTATGACTGCTGACAGACTTGTTCTTTTTTTTTTTTTTTGGTGAGCTACTTGAGAACAGGCTGTTTTTAATAATTATTTTTGCCTATTTTTTTTACATCTGCACCTGATATATAGTTGGTAATAAATTAATGCCAATCCAAAAGCCTAGAAGAAAAACAGCCCAGAGTCGTTCAGTCTCTTATGGAGGAGCACGGCGAAATTCTCTATGGAATTGCTACAAATGATTTATCCCAACCCCAGGATCTAGGAGTGACTGTCACTGACGATAACGCACTACTCCAACAAAATGTTCTCCTGATCTCCAACAAAATTATTATTTTATCTAGTAGAGGTTAATAATTGCATGGTGGTTCATTCATTTCAGAACATTTGGGTTTTAAATATTTTACTTTTTAATGAGAAAATTTAAAGACATTCTCAAGATCTAAGTTTCAATGAAGAGACTATATGATTAAGTTAAAAATCCATATTGCTTTTTCACATTTTCTTCACGGATTTGTGTGTCATCTTTGCACAGAGGCCATGCTAATCTTCTCTGTATCGTTCCAGTTTTCCTATATGTGCTGCCAAAGTGAGTATGGTTTTTTCCATTGTATGCATATTTTTTAATTTAAATTCCTGTTAGTTAACATACAGTGTAATATTAGTCTCAGGTATAGAATTTGGTGATTCAACACTTACATAAGATATTTCTATTTACCAAAGAAGCTTAGTTCAAATGTTGATTAGCTTTTTCTTTGAATTGTTTGAAAACACAAATTTGACTTGGGAAAAAGTTTCAGATAGCCACCAACATTAAGAAGAAGTGAGCCAGCATATAAATGTTCAACAACATTAGTCAAAGTATATTTAAAAAAAAGAAAATACAGGAATGACTTAAGACTAAACATAATAAAACCAAATGAGAAAAATAAAAAAGAATGTATCTGTATGGCTTTTCCTCTCTTTTATTCACCACATTAATAAAAACAAACCAGTCAATTGCTGCTAAACCCAGGAAGTACTGTCTGTATTTCTACCACACGCTAGTAGAAGCATTCCTCTAAAAACCCAAAGACCTTATAGAGCACAGCCCCATCTGCCCCTGGCCTCCTGTATGACCTTGGGCAATGAGGTGGCAGAGGACGGGCTCCTCTCTGCAATCCCTTATATCCAAGTGACCTTGAAGAAGCCACTTTACCTCTAAGTCCTATTCCTTTGACTTCCTCCCGCCACCATTACCCACCCCTCCCTATCCTAACCCATCTTCCAAACAATAACTAGAGTGCTTCTTTTTTCTTTTTTCTTTTTTTTACGATTTTATTTATTTGAGAGAGAGAGTATGAGCACGAGTGAGGGGGAGGGGCAAAAGGAGAGAGAGAAGCAGACTCTCCATTCACTGAGCAGGGAGCCCAATGTGGGGCTCGATCACAGGCCCCTGAGATCATGACTTGAACGGACGGCAGATGCTTAACCAACTGAACCACCCAGGCTCCCTGAGAGTATTTCTAAAACATAAAATAGATCACAATATTCCCTGCTGAAAATCCTCTAATAACTGCCCACCACAAGTAGAAAAGCAGCCACAGTCTTCATTATAGCTGAGAAGGCTTACGTGGACCCCTATCTGCCCCACCAGTCCCTCTCCTTCCACCTCCCCCTCCCTCTCCTTTCCAGTCACAGCGGCCTTCTCTCCAGCCCTTGAGTGCCCGTTCCTTCCGCCAGAAACGTTCTCTCTGTGGGTTTCTAGCTGGCTGCTTCCTTCTGAGCACTCTGGTGTTGATTCAAGTATCAGCAGGCTCTTCCCTGACAGTCTCAGGAACATCCTCTCCACCGTCAACCCCGGCCACTCCCGAGCACACTACCCCTGTTCATCTTCCTCACAGCATTTATCAGCACTTGAGACTACTTGTTTGAATTACAAATCTGTTGTGCCTCTTCCTCAACTTAGAACTCAGCCTGCTCTGGGGAACAGAAACTGTCTATCTCAATTCGGCATTCCCTTACCTGCAACAGAACCTGGCACATGGTCGATACGCACAAAAAATGTATTAGCTGCCTGCCTGACTCTGATTTATCAAGAGGAGCAAGTGGGATAACATGAAAGAATATTCTTCGTAAAAGGTGAACTTAAGCTTGCAAAGGATATTTGCGATATTTATATTTATTTCTCTTCGGCTTCCTCGTTGGTAAAAAATGCAGAACTTTTGTCAAAGTCAAATGCAATCATTTTCCTCAAAGCCATGTGAAGGTATTAGACAAATGTAAAGTAGTGATGTTCTAATTCACATGGGGAAATAACAGTAGAGCAACAAATTGGCAGGGAACATGGATGAAGTTACAATCACCCACTTGCCCATTTATCGGTCCGTTAAATAAAGATGTATTTCACTTCAAATTGTGGTAGGCACAGTCATAAATGTTGTGGGTAAGGAAAACGATATTGGACACTGCCTCTGACTTTAAGAATTTCATAATTAGAGGGGCGCCTGGGTGGCTCAGTCGGTTAAGTGGTTGACTCTTGGTTTCAGCTCAGATCATGCTCTCAGGGTTGTGGGATTGAGACCCACAATGGACTCCAACTCAGAGGGCATTCTGCTTGAGAGTCTCTCTCTCCTTCTTCCCTTACTTGCACACATGCTCTCTCTCTCTCAAAGAAATCAATCTTTTCTTTAAAAAAAAAGAATTTAATAATTAGGGAAATAAGCCAGAAACACAAAAATCTGTAATACAAGGCAAATGATAACAACATGAAAAAGGTTTCTGTCCCCCGCACCACAAAAATAGGAACATGAAGAGCTCAGAAGAGGGCAGGATTATCTTGATTTAGAGGACCAGGGAAGCTTCAGTGAGGAAGTCACATTTGAACCGGAGATGGTGGAACTGCGGTGGGAGCACGTGGTTCCTACCAGTGGAGAAACTTTATCAATGCAAGTACCAGAGCAAGAAAGTCTGGAAAGCTTTGGGGAAACAGCAGGCAGTTTACTGGACTGTGGATAAAAGAGAAATCACCAACAAGACTGTAATGGCAGCTGGAAATAAACCTAAGGACCTTAAAAACCACACCAACAAGGCGAGAATTAATTTGATAAGCACCGTGGAGTCACTGGAAAGTCTTGTGCAGGTGAATCGATACTGTCAGAACTGACTTTGGGAAGACTGATCTGGATGTGTTTTTTAAGAGAGAGATATTAGAGACAGAGAAAGAAAAATACCTGCTGTTTCTATAACTCGGGCAAGAGCCATTGTAGACCCCAACTAGGGCAGTGGCAGTGGGACCAGAAGGCATGAGGGGTCGGGAGCAGCCCCATGCCTTGTGATGGACTGCCAGAGGAGGAGTCTGAAATAAACTGCTGAAACAAGGGCCAAAGATGTAAATGCTAATTTTAGAAATCTTGAAATCAGGCGCACCTGGGTGGCTCAGTCGGTTAAGCAGCCAAATCTTGATTTCGGCTCAGGTTGTGATCTCAGGGTTGTGAGATGGTGCCCTGCATCGGCCTCTGTGCTCAGCAGGGAGTCTGCTTCTCTCCCTCTTCCCCTGCTCCTCCCCCAACTAGGGCACTCATTCCCTCTCTCTCTCTCTCTCTCTTCCTCTCTCAAATAAATAAGTCTTCAAAAAAGAAAAGAAAAAGTCTTGAAATCAGTTAAATGTTCAACCATAGAGCTTGCAATAACTCTTGCAAGGATGAATTTTCTTTCCACCTTTATCTGGCTTGTATTTGCAGTCACTGATAATTTTTCATACAACTATCTCAGTTGTGAGCATTTCTAGTATATGGTACATGTATTGAAAGAAGTGACCTTTAGTAAACGGCTGCGTGAGATTCGTCCTACCAAAATTAATTTGAATTTCTAAAACTGATTTTACCCTTTTCTGTGTTTCATTTTTTACTTCCTCCTCTGCCACTGACCAAGGGGCCACAGTTGGCTTTGTTTATTTTTATTTACAGATCCTTTGGTTTGCTTTAGATGATTTTTTTGATCATTTAGATATAAAAGGAATTGTACTTCTAAAAAGCATCAAAATATGAGGACAATCATGTTAAGATTATCTGCAGGAGCTGTTTGAAGCTGGAGTTATGAATATTTATCTCTCAGTTTCTCTCTTATCTGATCAATCCACTGGGTGGTCTAGCTTCTCACCAAGTCCAAAAATCTGCCCATTGCATTTTTCAATTATGCCCTGACCTGCATCACCACCATCTCTCACACTAGATCACTGCAACCTTCCCTGTGATTTCTTTGCTTCTATCTTAACCCCCACCTCCCAGGGTCTCTCCCACACAGTAGCCTGAGTGGTCCTTTTAAGAGGGAAACTGATCATGTCACTCCTCTACTCAAAACTCCCAAAGGCTCCCTAAGTAACTCAAAATATCAAAGTCCTTAAGGGGCCCCAGGGGCCCTGCATGGTATGGCCACCACTACCCTCCAACCTCATTTCCTGCTATTCTCATCTTAACTCACCCTGCTTCAGCCACACCGACCTCCTTGCACTGCTACCTATGCACCAAGGAGATCTTGGCTCTAACTGTTCTCTTTGCTTAGAAAACTCCTCCCCAAACATCCACTGGACTGTCTCTCACACCACCTTTCAAGAGTTTTGCTCAGCTCTCACTCGGGCTTCTCCTTGCATTCTGTTCACAGCCACAATCCCACCTCCAGCACCCCTATCTCCCCATATTCGTATCCCCATATTCCCCATACTCTATTTCTACTACATGGTAGATAATTGACTTTGTCTGTTGATTATTTATTATCAGTCTCCCTCAACTAAAAGTTTGACTCCATGAAGAAATAAATTGTTGTCTTTTTTATTTACTCATGTGTCCCAAATATTTAGAAAAGTGGTTCTCAACAAAATTTGTTAAATGAATGAATAAGCTTATAAACATAGATTGAGTTACCAGACAACGCTTTTTCATAATTAAACCTAGAGAAAAAACACATGTAACCGATTTTTAATGATGGTTAAGCTCTTAAATCACTTTGTAACTTATTATTGAGTTTGAAATGTGAATTTTTTGCTCTTTTGTGGGTTTCAAGGAATCATGGATACTGATTTCTACAGAGAACCTTCCCAAGTGAAATCTACAGGGTCCCGTCTACTTAAAGCCTTTTTAGTAAGCTTGTCAAAAGGCCCCCATGTCTAATTTCTCTGTGAATCAATGGATGTCTTTTCCACTCTCCGTCCTGTGAAGTCTTCTCAAGAAGCAGCAACATAAACAGAAACCTCTTGTTCACTCAGAGAAGACCCTGAAGTGTTCTTCATTCTCTTGTGGAAGGTGGTGCCACCAAACTGGTCTGTGGCAGGCGTCTTACGGTTTGCAGTGATTAGAACGACTGGACATTGAATTACATTTCTAATTCAAGATTCTAATTTTAGGGAGATAATTTTCCAGAATAGCATTATTTTACACTTTTGAATCATCATTCCAAAATGAAAGTTCATTACCCAAAATATATTTTTTAAAGCAAGAACTTAGAGGGGCGCCTGGGTGGCGCAGTCGTTAAGCGTCTGCCTTCGGCTCAGGGCGTGATCCCAGTGTTCTAGGATCGAGCCCCACATCAGGCTCCTCTGCTGGGAGTCTGCTTCTTCCTCTCCCACTCCCCCTGCTTGTGTTCCCTCTCTCGCTGGCTGTCTCTCTCTGTCAAATAAATAAATACAATCTTAAAAAAAAAAAAAAGCAAGAACTTGGAGAAAAAAATTTTTCACCTAGGCTTCTATAGCTCAGTCGTGGCTAGCCTATGCCAGACTGAGCCAAAACATTAAGTTGATTCATTCTCTGGATAAAAGCATGAGTTTTTCAATTTTCATCTGTTTCAATAAAAAGCTTAAATGTTATTTTAACCAAGTGTCTTGCATGTCTGTTTTTCAGAAACAAGAGGAAACACAAACAAAATCTGCCTGCAAAATATGTGAGCAGGAGGAACATATTCTGTTTCTAAGGAAAATAAAACCTAACTGTTCAACATTTATCTATTTCCAATATATTTCTTCAGAAAAAAAAAAAAATGTTAGCCTTCATGGCCTTCCAGAAAAATCCTCAACTTAGAACTTCAAAAAAAATAACATTTGATTAATGACTCAGAAAATTCTAAAGAATCCTCCTAGTTCAGTGACCTAACTTACTGGTCTCATACGCATCCCTTCATTTGTTTGTTTTAAAACAAGCATTCCCTGAGCTTCTACTCTAACGTCAGGTAAGACTGTCATGTATAATGCAATTGAGCCATGATCCCTCATCTGAAAAGACAATTTGGTTGCTTTTACTTTCAAGTACAGTTTTTAGATGCCTGACAATGCTCTTAGTAATCTGTGATACTAGTTGCCACTATAAAACTAAAAATCACAGTATTTTAGAACCAAAATAAATCATATAAGAGTCACGGGGGGCGGACAGTAGGAGGGAGAGAGAATTTCAGGAAAAGAAGGACGGAGGACCAATGAAATCATTGTTATGTCACAGGTTAAAATGGGAAAGACAGAGAAGAAGAAAAGAGAGACAAAGACAGAGAGAGAGATAGAAAGGGAAGAGAGAGACAAAGAGAGAAACAGAGAAACTAACTAAAAATACATGTTTCTCTATTAAACCAACGAGGCACATCTATTTAGTCTTTTTTAAATTCAGAAACTGATTTTAAAAGAGGAGAAAGACTATGTTAAGGGCAAGTTATGAATATATTAAGATCGGCTATATTGTAAGTCTAGTTCAAAAACCAGTCTAAATTTTACCATATTCAAAGTTTAATTTTATTTGTATCTTACTTAATTTAATAGACTAGTCCTATTGCATAGAGATTTTGATAAACATACCCAGTCAACAAATATTTATTTCTGGTCTTGGTTGCTAGCCAAGTAAACTAGAAAAGGGACCACAATTCTCCATTGACAGCAGGTGACAACAGTAGAAGTCATCATTTAAATGCTATTTAATATCCTAAACCCAGAAACTGGCAAAACGACAAAGATGCAAACTTCATCACACAAAATAGAAAATTCTGGCAAAAGAAGTTCAGTAGGTGAAGGAGCTGCTGTAACCTATCAGAACCTCTCGTCACTTGGGTCCACGGATGGACAGGTACCGTAGTGGGGTGGAAAGAACACATGCAGTAGAGTGAGACACACTGCGGTTCCCTTCTGAGGCTCCCTGTTCACGGCATGCGTAGCCAGCCCATTCTACCTCTGAAATTCTGTTTCCTAAATCATGAAATGAGGATAGCCTTATCTACCTCCTCATGACCTAGCAAGAGGAAACCATTTTTAAAATCAGAAACAAAGGCACTAACCACAACAGAAGTAATGGATGCATCTGCCAGTCTGATATCAAGAACGACTGTCTACAGAAAGAAATATGAAACAGTCTAAATAAGTAAAAGCCATGAAACAGAAAAGGAGATGTGCCTTACTTTTAAGTGACAAAGAGCTAATGTAAAGGATAATAAAGAAACTTTATAAATACAAAATAATAATCGTAAAAAAGCTAAAAATGTGCTAAAGATTTAACAGACACTAAACAAAACAGAAAATCCAAATGGCAATAAATATGAAGAGAAGCTCATTCAGTAATCAGTGAAATGCAGGTTCAATACTGCTACTTTTCAGGGTTATTTGGGGGGCGGGGAGGTAAACGGTTATATATTTAAAGTACCTACGTAAGTCCTGACACATGGGAGGTAGAAGAACCATAAATAAGGTTCCCCGAAGATCCTTGCTTGGAATCCTTCTGGGGCCATCACTATAATGCCAACGAGCATCTAAATCATGCCACAGTCTTAACATCCATCAATAAACTGAACTTACGCTGGATGCTTCCAAAGCTGAGACTTACACTTGGACTTCTCTCTAGTGAATATACGGAAGAATTATTCCACGAGCAGATTGAATGCACTAACCCCACTCCTGGCTTCCTGATACCTTTCAGACTCTAACTTTCTCTTCATCTATTGCCTTTACCCCTCCCCTTCTCCCCCCCCCCCCCCATTTTGCATTGTTAGAATGCAGGCGCCCAGGACAGGCACTTTCAATTCTTTTTAAAGACCAGTAGGGTATACATAAACATTATAAAACAAATGTCTGCAAGCACTGGCCTATCACCTAGAAGCCCTCTGCATTACCGTGACTCCTGCCAGCGTGCTACATCGGCGGGTCGCACACAAATACACCGAGTTTTTCATACCAGGGGGTTGCTATGGAGAAGACTCAAAATCTGAGAGCTGCACTTGCTCCTTGGCAGGTACCTTAATTTAGCCCGTTCTAAAAATTTATTGGTCAAAGTAGATTCTATGCCACTGGAAGGAATGACGTCCGTGCACTTGATCATGACCAATAGACTAATGAGGTCAGTACGTACCAAAGGAGAGAAAGTCTCCGCGGAGTATGGAGGGGGCGGTGTCTCCGCAGCTATTTCAGGGTCCTCCTGTTCACTCTCACTGTAGCATTCTATACAAAAATGAAAATGCTTAATGTTTCAACACTGTCATCACTCATTCCATAATGCATGAGCAGAGGTTTTGCTCCATCTGGCTACTGCAATTCCAATCCAATTCAGAAAGGACTCATCTACTGAGCTACCTGGTGCAAGGGGATTACATAAGAGGGGAAAAAAAGAAGAGCCACATTAGGGTCTCTGCCCCCATGAGGGTCTAATATGTTGGAAGGGGACTAGCCATAGCTCAGGAAAAGTAAAATAATTCCTCAAAAGAGGTGTGAGTCATATGCTAAGGGATCATAAAATCAGTAGTGATTAATTTTGATTGTAGGAGACATAAGGAGCTGAAAATGGCAGGATAAGTAAACCATCCACAGTGAGCACAGAGTAATGAGAGCTAGGTCTAGGGTGCAGGCTGAGCCAATTATACGGGGCCCCCAGAGGGATGTGGTAAAAAACGAAGCTGAAAGTTTGCTTGAGGCCATATCACAGAAGGCCTTAAACACCAAGATAGGGAGAAGATTTTTGTGTAGTGATCTTTTTTCCCTCACAATCTATAAATGCACTTCAAATATATTGTGGCAAAGAGGACCAAGGAGATGGTCAGGACAGTGATTTCACACTCTTGCATTTTAGTTCTTTATTGTTTTAAATCAAATTGTCATTTTCATTTTCTCAGTTTCAGCTTTTATAATTTTTGCTATCCCAAGATTAACTCCCCACCTTCCAATTCCCAAGTTTTACGTGGTCTGAGCCCTTCAGAAATAGTATCAACTCTGCGACCCCAGCACCTAAAGCCTCCTTCTTCTCAATATTCAGAAGTAATTGCATCATTAAGAAGATTTCAACTCCTGTAGCTTTTGAACCCAGAGAACTATAGACTGAGCTAAAAATATGGCCTGTGTCCCAATCTGACATTGTTTCCTAGCACAAATTTGGAGTAATTAGCCTCAGCATACACCTGGTGGAAATATTAAAATATCAGAGAGGAAATAGTGGGGTGAAAGTGATCTGTCTAGATCATGACGAGATCATGTCTCTGAGTCAAAATTCAGCGAGTGGGGCAATAAAACATTTGCACAGGCAGTTGTTTGAGATGTCAGTGAAGCCTACAGCTGCTAGTGTGTGGGTGAAGTGTAAAAAGGATTCTTAGCCAGCATGGGAAGCTCTATTCCATGTTGGTGAGTCTGTGTGAATATGTCTGCTTCTCCATATTTTCAGATAATTTTAAATGCCATAGTATGTTTCATTAGGACAAGGCTACGCATAGAACTTGACATTGTGTTTCCATCCTATCTCATTCTAACATTCTTGCTAAATTCTCAGAAATTTAAAATAGAACATACCTTCATCCTTTGTACCAGATTCATGATGGATTACAGCTAACCCAAGCTTGTTTAACCACCTAAAATTCAAATAGAAAAATAAATGCTTAGCCCAAGAGATTGGTCATCTCCTAGCCACCTGCCCCCTAGACCCTGAAGGAAGGTCTTGTGCCAGACTTTATAATGCAATTGTCATAATTCTGTAGTTGGTCTAAACATTTCCAGAAACAGCTTGAGTTTGTGGTATCAAAACCTAAAACCACTTGTTTCACAATACTTTCCTTACTCAGGATAGTCTTTGAAAGACAAGAAACAAGGTGGTTCATTATCCAGCTTGCTAAGGTGGTCAACCACATTAGATATTCTAAATATATGAATAAATATGTCTTTTGTAGTTGTGCATTTCAAATTTTTAGCAGACATCAAAACTCTATCATTGAATTTAGTAACCTAACCATTAAAGTTCCATCTCTGTAATTGCTAAAATATAATTTTATTTCACAAAAAAATAAAGAAAAGATTATCCATTTTTAAGCCAGGATTTTAATATTAAATCAATAAAAGATCTCAGAGTTTGACAGGTATTCCTAAGATGGGGAAATTTTTAATTCCTTGAAGAATTTTATGTTAGGTAGAAAAGGACAATGTCCTATCTTCTTATCAATTTACCATTTAATTGGCAATGATTTTCAAATAAACATCAATAATAAAAATAGAACTAGACAAACCTTAAGGTACTCAAACTTGGCTCATGACCTCAGGCCACTGGAGTTTCTTCCCAAGGGGTTAGTCAAAAACATACTTTATCACACAAATTTGTAAAAGACACAAAATGAGTTTATTTCACATGTTCCCAACTATATAACCTTCTATTTAAAGGTAAAATATTATTTTGGGGTGGTAATAACCTGATTTATTTCCCGCTTCTTTCCAGTTTTCTATATTTTTAAAAAGTATTCCATATTATAGGTTCACTTTTTTTTTTCTTTTTTTGAGAAACCAGTGCATTCAGTAGTGGTCTAAGTCAACTAATACCAATAAAATAAGAAGAAGGCTATGCACTTATTGACTCACTTATGTTTTCCATTTCTTCTAGTCCTGTACTGCCTTGTGAACTATCCAGCACTCTGCTCCCCACCACTGCATAATGATCACATATTCCCAAGTCTTCAATTGTCAACAAATTAAGAATCCTTATCCAACCCTCAACCTGCTATGGTCTTGCCATATTTATTTTTTATTAACAGGAAATATATAAATTTCATTTTTAAAAACAAATAGGGCTTTCTACAAGAAGGAAGATGAGCTTCAGCCTCATTTAAGAATCCCCTCAGGGGTGCCCGTGTGCCTCAGTCCACTGAGCGTCCAACTCTTGATTTCCGCTCAGGTCATGATCTCGGGGTCATAAGACTGAGCCCCGCATGGGGCTCCATATTCAGCAGGGGTCTGCTTCTCTCTCTCTCTCTCTCTCTCCCTTGCCCCCTGCCCTTACCCTCACTTGCACACATTCTCTAAATAAATAAGTAGTTCTAGGTTTTAATACCACAAATTTATGCTGTTTCTGGAAATGTTTAGACCAACTATAGAATTATGACAATTGCATTATAAATAAATAAATAATAAATAAATAAAATATTTTTTAAAGGCATTTTAAGAAAACCCTTCAGCATCATGACAAATATGAGCTCTTTAATGGCCATTTAAAACCAGACCAATACGTGGGCCCAGATCCCACCATGGGAACCAGACAGTGTTCATCGAGACCTGATAGAATAATAAACAACCAAAAAAAAAAAACAACCAAAAAAAAAAAAACACCCAGGCAATGACAGGAAAAAAAAAATACAAATGGCTGATAAAAAAATAGAAAAAATTTATCAGCCTCCATAGTATTTTGGGAAATGCGTATACAAAGACAGGAAAATATTCACCATTAGATTGGCAAAACTTTAAAATACCACTGATTTCTAGAATTTAGAAGGAGGAACATTCTCATCCTTAGCTTAGATGAACATCAAAATTGATACAGCCAATTTTAAGCAAGCAATTTGATGATACTAATCAAAATTTAAATATGCACCCCTTAATTATAGATGTCTATCCTACAAACCACAAATAAATGTGGAAGAATGTTAATTCAACAAGACTTGCAATGGCAAAGAGAAAAAAACACTGATACGATATAATCATTAATAGGAAAATGGATAAAGTACAGAACTAATTTCATCAGTACAATCAATGAAATAATAAATCTAATAAGAAGACAGATAGGAAGCCTTGTGATGGCCTGGAAAAATCCTAACATACTCTTAAGTGAAAAAAGCAAGTACAGAACAATATGATTGGCCTAATTCAATGTACTTTTAAAACTATGAATTTGTGTATGTGCATGAATCAATATGCAAAGAGAAGCATCAGGAAGGATGTAGGTCAGTCATACTGTTAAAAGTAGTTAATCCTAAAGAGAGAAGTTGAATTGGAGGGTGAAGTTTGGGTTATGGGAAGGTTTTCACTTTACGTGCTTCTGTATTATAGGATTTTTTTTGCAAGAACATGTTTTGTGTGTCATTTAACTAAAAGAAACATTATAATGAACAGTTTTAAAAATTGATCAGGCAAAGCACCGTGAATTTAATGGTTCACTTTTAAAATACCAAAATATTCTTAGTTTATACCTGATTTCATAACTGTATACTGACCCTCCCCCCAAAAAAGCATCTAAAAGTAAAAGAGACAATTTTTAATATATCAAGACAAGAAATACCTTTGAACTTAGAATGCTTGAAACAAGAAAAGGCATTTCTAAGTTCCTTTCCTTTTTTAATATATCAAGACAAGAAATACCTTTGAACTTAGAATGCTTGAAACAAGAAAAGGCATTTCTAAGTTCCTTTCCAGAACACAGAAATACAGAAACATAACAAAATGAAAGAGTATTGATAATAAAGAAATCATTCCTCCCAGCTCTTACCCAAAACTTATGTCCTTTTAATTGCCACATTAATTACTTGCTGTGGAAAACGTGATTGTTTAGATTCTTGTTGTTGTTGTTGTTTTTTTTAAGATTTTATTTATTTATTTGACAGAGATAGACAGCCAGCGAGAGAGGGAACACAAGCAGGGGGAGTGGGAGAGGAAGAAGCAGACTCCCAGCAGAGGAGCCTGATGTGGGACTCGATCCCCGAACGCCGGGATCACGCCCTGAGCCAAAGGCAGACGCCTAAGGACAGCGCTACCCACGCGCCCCTGTTTAGAATCTTGTTTGACTGTTTCCTTTCTGGAATCCACTGGCTTAGAGTACCTCCTTTGCTAAGAATTTTTTTAAAAAAAAAAAAACATCAAGGCAGTAGAAAAATTTCTATTTGTGCCTAAATAGATAGATGCACGAAAAGACTTACATTTACATAAAAGAAGATGACAGATGTTTCCTGGGAGTTTGTTGTATATTAACTCGATGTGTTGGAGGAGCCCAAGTGCTAAGAAATTGATATACAAAACAAGAAGCTTCTTCCTACAAACACCGTCTGAGAAAGGCAGCTACCAACCAGTCTTTGTTTAGAAAGCAACTCTTCCATTCCCCTTAATTACTTACCCCGATACTTGTAAATTGAGGGTCCCTGCGAACACACAGCATTTCTATTAAACATAATTACCTTTCCCTTCATCGTCCCTGGGAGAAACGTCACCACCCAAAACTGCAGTTTCCCAAGGAAGCGAACTTCTAAAACAGGACCCATCTCTCCACACGCCACTCCCTCCCCGCCCAGATTCTCTGCGTCTCACAAAGAAATACCCAGCTACATTATTCACTGGCTTAAACTGGCCCCCTCAGTAAGAAAGGGAGCTTTTCAGGTGCCACTCAGGACAAAGCTTTAAATGTCATCTGCATCATCTTGTGGGAGAAGAGAGAAGTTAACTTGGAGGCCCAAAGAGATGCCGCTTCGATGGCTATTACCACCACCAGAGAATGCCAGAAAGGACCACTGGGGATTACTTGGTGGCTCAGCTCCAGACTGACCCTCACTGTGGCGGGGTCCAAGTACTGCTGGGTAAGGGTTAAGCCTTTCACATGTATGGCTTGCTCATTGATGGGATTTAGTTACCAATACCAACAAAAAGAGAAAGAGCTTTGTGAAATCTCTTCTCTTCTTTGGGGGCATCTGCTCTTCTTTTTCTCAGGGGCTTGAGAAAGCCAAGGGGAGAGAGCTAAAATCAGGAGGGTAGAAACAACGTCTCTCTTCATTTCAGTAAATAAAAGTCTTGTTTGAAAGACTCAATTTGTCAATTTCTTGTCTTGTCATTTAAAATGGGGTTTCCCAAGGGTCTATAAAGAGTTGCTCTGCCCTCATCTGAAGATTGAGGCTGCTGAAGGGCTTATCCTGTAAGAAGGGTGGGTGTGTGTGTGTGTGTGTGTGTGTGTGTGTGTGTGTGTGTGTGTCTGCAACTTACACATGTTTGTTGAAAAGCAGCTTTTTTTCTTTGGGTTTCTAGAGCAAGAGGGTAAAGAGAAATTAAATAGAGCAGATTGATAAGGAAATCATTATGTATAATGAAACAAAAGAGATTAAACCATAAGCTCTCCGAATGAGTTATGTATGTATTTTTATTTCTATTGCCCAGGATCTGCCACAGTGGGGCACCTAGTAGGTATTTCACGGACACGTTTTTATTAGTTAGGTGAAGGTAATGAGGAACACTGAGAAATCTGAGAATAGGGCTTCAGTTAAATAGAAGGCCCGTCTGATGCCTCAAGCGCCTCAAATATATATAGCCTCATTCAATTAACAGCCATTGTGATCACACTATAATCTAAACCAGCAGGGAATGAGTGGGGCAGGTAGTGTTCTATGCATTTATTCCACTTACTTACACAGAAAAAAAAAAAAAAAAACCAGGAAAGGGAGTTAGGGATATACAATTTTATGTGAGATGTACTCTGAGCAAGGACATTTTACAAAATTTTCAGGATAGAATATGGATTAGTGATAAACACAGGGGTCATCACGATAATTCCACAGCACATAAGAAATGTTATAGATATTTTTCACATAGAATTCTAAAAGCTGTGAGATTGGTCATGGTACTTTCAGGCCTTTCTCCCTGTGATGCTGATTCTCACTTTAACATTTTCTTATAATGACTTCTGTCCTTTCCTTTCTCAACTTACTGGTTCCCTCGGAAGAATATTATTACTTCTTCCTAAAATAGCCGTTTTGATCTATGTAGTTCCCCAAAATGCTTCCAATGGTGGAGAAAAAAGCAAGAACACTTCAAGTGCGAAAGAGGTTAGTCTTTAAAGCAGCGGAAATAAATAAAACAAGAATTGATATGAACATATGCTTAAAATTCTAACACCTGACCAAAGTAATCTATTCCCAAAAAGGTTAGATTTAGCAATTTTCTCTACTTACACACTCATTTCTTGTGCATTCTCAGCTGCAAAATAAAAGGTCTTGATCTGTGGATGGCTGATCTTAAAAGCACTTGAAGGGGGAAAAACACAGACACATTAAAAATTAGAAATTAGTGTAGCTGTCAATGGGTTTGAAAGTAAATCAAATATAAGTGTGGCAAAATCATCTGCTTTCTTTGTAAATGTATAAAAAATGATTTGGTTACATTAAATACCCATTGCCTAATCTCTATTTCATGTAGAGAGCAGAGAATTAGTTTATCATGTTGAGACATCCAGAATAGGGCTGAGTCTTGGCTAGTCGATAGTTTCCTTTTAAAATATATGGGCATATTCTTGTATTTTCATTTGCTCACTGCTTTGCTAGAAAGACACAGTAAATTAAAATTTACCGTCTTCGAGTAAATACTCTTTCTTAAAAAATACCGTCTCGAGTAAAAACGTCTTCTTAAATACTCAGAACAATAGAGCAAAATATTGATCCAAATTCAATCAAATACATACAAGAATTTTATGTGTAGGAAAATAATCAAGTATAGAACGTCCACACTGCAACAACACATCAAAAACTTTATCCAAGCCACCCTCTATGAGTAAAGGAAAAATATTTATTTTCAGTTTAAAAGTATAAAATACTGAAGATTAGCAAACAATGAAATAGTTCCCCTTTATCATGAGACCGGAAGTCCTACCATACAGGCCAGCGTTTTGGTAAATAACCAGTTTGGTCAAAACCATGAAAATCAATACAATCTTCTGTATCCCTGGATACGTGCGGCAACTCTAGAGGGGCAGAGACTTAAAGCTAACATCATTTATGCATTTTCTTAGAAAAATCTAGTCAATTGCCACTACTGGTAACAGGTGAGTAGGGAAATAAATGCCTTTCTGAGAAAACAAAAAAAGATGTCAAAGGTAGAAGAAGAACAAGAAAAAGGTGAAGGGGACACATTTGCAAAACACGGCCAGGTGCTACCATGGAAAGAGCAGGCAATGGGCATATGGTTGGCGGATCCAGAGCAACTCTCCCGTGAGCTCTAGGCAAGCTCAGGCTCTCTGGGCTGTTCCCTTCACCATAAGCCGGTGACTTGTTTTTGCTTCCTGTCTGTTCTCAAATCTTTTGGACTTAAATTCTATCAGGGTATACTCCCAAAGTCTAAGATATCTCAAAGAATTCTATTTCAAGGATGACAATGTTATGAACTAAGAAAAAGAAACTGGTCTTGCGATCATTTCGGCAGCTCTGGTGAGTCCTATTGAACTAGTCATTCTCTTAACCCAGAAAATATCTTGACATCTGATCTCCCAGCCCATCCTGGATGGGAGCTTGTTTTTCGTTCCATCTCAGACACGGTTGTCAAATGATGCCATGCCAAGGCTCCATGGGGTTTTAAAATCCATCTGTTCCACAAAATGAAATTCCAGAAAACAAGGGGTTAAACGCTTACACCGTTGTTTAGGATGCCAAACTATAAAGTTCAAAATTCTTAGATATTTGGGTGTTACCTTCCCTAACTTCCAAATGACCACATCACTCGAGAAACTAAAATTATGAAGGGATGTTATTCTGGCTCGGGGTTTTGTGGAAAATGATAGGCAACTTACTGCTTTTTCTTGCATTCGGATGCTCTCTCCACAGTGAAATCAGGCAGGTTGACAAATCCATCAGCCTTCTCTGCCTGAGAAAAATACGTATAACAGATATGAATAAATGAGTCAATCCTAGAAGTAAGTTTATAGAGATCATATACATTGAATAGAGATCATATAATGAAATGAAAGAAAATTAAAAGATACCTCCCTGAATCAGCATTGGACTTATCCAAATATGTATTTTATGAGAGAAATTAATATTCTCCTGGTAAGTCATCCAGAATCTTCCATGAGAAGTAACATGACACAGCTTAGGATGGCCAAGGTATGGCATGCAGAGGACTTGGCCCACCCCTTCCTGTCTCCCTGGAAAATACCAGTGCTAACCCATCAGAGCTCCACTCCCTGCTGAGTTAGTAGACAGCCTCAGCATCATTCTCATCTCCAGTAAGCCAGTTCTCATACTCCAGTAAGCTACAAGCACAGAAGGTAGAATGTAATTAGCATCCTAGCATAGGGTAGACAGAGGCCGGATTTTGGAGTTGGCAAGTCAAGGTTCATATCATAACGTATCTAACAACTTATTGGTTGTTAGAAGGCTTAAATGAGGGCAGATAAATAAAACACTTAATGGATACTCAACAAACAATAGTTCTTCTCCCAAGTCTGTAGGCACTTCTCCCAACTACAAAGCCATGTCTCGGAAAATCTCAGTTCCATAATCAATTCCTAGGAGGCCTTTCTACAAAGGAAAGACTGCAGAAAAAAAATGACTCTTTTGGACATCACATGAATGTCCCTTCAAAACACCAAAAATTCTAAAGGAAACGTAATTATCGTTCTACCTCTCTGAGCATTTGTTCATCTTTATGGATAAAATACAACTGAAACACAAGGAGACTAGATCGCCTGTCACATATAGAACCCAAATCTTCTTCCATCTACACTGGTGTCTCTAAGTAGAGAAATACAGTCTGCAAGATTAATCACAAATCAATCAGCAGCTAATGGGAGAGGAGTAAAAAAACTGATTTTGAAAGTACAATTGTAATTTTAGACGTCTGCTAGCTATTAACTTAGCGTCACGGGTCCTCTTACTTCATCACTCTGCAACTCTTTCCCTTATCCCCAGCCAGAGTACAACTCCTACCCTTTCTTCAGAAAAATTAAACTGAAGCATTCAAACCTAGGCCTGTCCTATCTTCCCTCTCCTACATGAATTAATCTATCCAATCTCTTCATTTGAAATACTTTCTTCTTATAAGGCTCAAAACCCAATTCTAAAGGGAACTTCCTTCTTAAAAAATGATGTAAATATATACATATATATATATGCATTCTTTCATACAACTCATTTATTTCTTGATGAGCTGTTTACTCATCATTTCACCAATCCTCTCTCAAAAAGAATGTAAAGTACTTAAAGAACACAGACTGTGAAAATCAACTTTTTCTATAATGCACAATACTTCCTGTGGATTCTTATCAGCATTTATAAAAGTATATTTTTGAGGCGGGGGGGGGGGGGACCTGGGTGGCCGTTAAGCGTCTGCCTTCGGCTCAGGGAGTGATCTCAGGGTCCTGGGATCGAGCCCCACATCAGGCTCCCTGCTGAGGGCCTGCTTCTTTCTCTCCCACTCCCCCTGCTTGTGTTCCCTCTCTCGCTGGCTGTCTCTCTGTCAAGTAAATAAATAAAAATCTTAAAAAAAAAAAAAAGTATAATTTTGAAAAACTGTTAGGCACCAGCAATTCTACTCCTAGATATAAACCCAGAAGAAGTGAAAGCAGGTACTCGAATAAATATAGGACTATGCATATCCATAGAAATACTACTCGCAGTAGCCAAAAGGTAGAAACAGCCCCATGGACAGGGGAGCAGATAGACAAGCTGTAGTATACCCATACAATGGCAGCTTCAGCCATAAAACCAAGGGAAGCGCTGATGCACGCTGCAGTGTGGATGAACCCCAGCAGCATCATGCAAAGTGAAAGAAGCCCGACACAAAACATCACACGTCGTACGATTCCATTTATATGAACTATCCAGAAGAGACAAATCCACAGGGACAAAACACAGATGAGTGGTTGCCAGGCGTTGGGGAAAGTGGGGAATAGGGAGAAACTGTTTAATGGGTATGAGTTTTCCCTTTCGGTGGGTTGAAAATGTTTGGAACTAGACAGAGGTGGTGATTGCAGGACATTGTGAGTGCACCAAACGCCACTGACGGCTCACTTTAAAATGGATAATCTTGGGGCACCCGGGTGGCTCCATCAGTTGAGCATCCGACTCTCGATTTCGGCTCAGGTCATGATCTCGGGGTCCTGAGATCAAGCCCCGAGTCAGGCTCCATGCTGGGGGTGGAGCCTGCTTAAGATTATCTCTCTCCCTTTCCCTCTGCCCCTCCCTCCACTCCCTCTTAAAAAAAAGGGAGGGTTAATCTTATGTGAATTTCACCTCAATTAAAAACAAAAGCTATGTTAGGCTAAAGTATTTAATGTAAATTTCTATAATTGTGTTAGAAAGAAAACAACTTATATTCATCCTTTGTTTCTATTTCCTCCCGTCATTCATTGTTATGCCCAGTGTTCCACAGAAGCTGTAGTTACCTGAACCCCAATGAGTTTCATGTTGCTAAATCCCATCTACCTTTTTTGGTCCTCAGTCAACTGAACTCTAGTAACCGATACTAAAGCTTAAGGTCTCTCTCTAGAAATACCTCATTTCTTGCTTTTCTGACATATTCCTGCTGATCCTTTCTCCTCCAACTATCTGCTTGCTTTCACGGGGTCCTCTTCTCTTGTCTGTTTCTTAAATGTCAGTGTTCCCCAGACTTCGGAACACAAACCTAATCTCTTCTTATTTCCAATACTCTCTGTGAGGGACCATATGCACTACCATGGTGGCATGTATCACAACTGAACCCACATATTCAAAACCTATACCTCAAACTGGGATTTAATCCTGAGCTCCTGTCCCAGAGATCCAACTGCCTGGCGTTATCTGTTCACATGAGCATTCCATAGGTTCCCTGTTACGGAATGAATATTTGTATCCGCCATCCCCAAATTCCTATTCTGAAGCCCTAAGCCCCCATGTGATGGTATCTGGAGGTGGGGCCTTTGGGAAGTAATTAGTTTTAGATGAAGTCATGAAGGTGAACCCCCCATGATCAGATCAATGCCCTTTTAAAAAGAGGAAGAGACAGAACCCCCCCACCTCTTTCTCTCCTCCAAGTAAGGTTACAGCAAAAAAGCAGCCATCTGCAACCCAGAAAGAAGGCCCTCACCAGACAGAGTCTGTCAGCACCTTGATCTTAGACTGCCCAGCCTCCAGAACTGTGAGGAATAAATGACTGTTGCTTAAGCCACCGGTTGAAGATATCTTGTCATAGCTGTACAAACTAAGACACTCTCCAAGAGTGACAAATCCAACACCAAACTTATTATCTTAGTCCACAAAACGCCTGCTCCTCTTTCTCCTGTGTTCTCTACTTCATTGACTGATATTATCTTCAATCTTGTTGTCAAAAAAGGAGATGTGGCAGACATCTTTGACACTTCCATCCCCTTCTCAGCACGCATACAAGTCATCACGGAGATGTATCACCACAGCCTCTGTCCCAGGATTCCGTCCATGCACCACCTAGCACCTCCTTCAGCTCACCACTGATTCTCACCTCACTTACTGTGAAGTCTGGCAAACTATTCTCAACCTTCCTCTAATTCTGTCCTTGCCTCCAATTTGGTGTCCAAATCACAGTCACGGCAAATCGTGACTCCCTGAACACACTTTGTGTCACTTGTCTCATTAAAATTCTGCACTGTTCCCAATGACCCTTGGGCCAAGTCTGACTGCCTTAGCAGAGCAGGAAGACCCTTCATGATCAAGGCCTGCTTAATTACACAATTTCATCTCCTCCAATCTCCCTGGCCCCTCACTCAACCAAAAATAAACAAAAAACTCAAACAAAGAAAAAGCTATATTCCACTTGAGCCGAATTAGAATTGATACCAAATTTATGGCATTATTATTCTGTAGACAATTTATTTTCAGAACAAAATCCCATCTTAGATGATAACAATATAAAGTCAATCAATGAAAACCGAAATGTAAATAAATTATAAATCATCATTCGGGTGGATTTTTTTTTTCCTGCACCACTGAAACGGCTGAGAGTCCTTCAACTAAGAACCAAAATGAATTTGAGTAAAAGATTTTTTCCTCAGTAGTTTTTCCTCAGTAAATCTTTCCTTCACTAGCAAAGGCATTTTTTCATTGTACCGAAGACATTCAAGCTGTATTCAAAGTCACAGATAACTGTGTCAAAAATTGCCTTTGCTTATTTGACTTGCAAAAATGCCTTAAAGATGACAATCACATTGGGAAAATCCTAAAGGAATGACAGTTTTCTCCTCTTCCTCCTCCTTCTTCTCCTCCTACCCCCTCACATTCCTTGTTCCTTGTTATATTAACCAAAATAACTTTTCTTGAATGTGTCCTTCCTCCTCAAAAATTCCTAACTTTCTGAAAATTTACTTGAAAGCTCTGCATTGGTAGCCGCAATTTTCTCTCTGTATCCTAATGTAAAAAAAATCTTGTTCTCTTGGGGTGCCTGGGTGACCCAGTCCGTTAAGTGTCCAATTCTTGATTTCAGCTCAGGTCACAATCTGAAGATTATGAGAGCAAACCTCACATCAGGCTCCACGCTCAGCTGGGAGTCTGCTTGGGATTCTCTCTCTCCCTCTCCCTCTGCCTCCTCCCCCCTCCCACTCTTGTGCACGTGTCTCTCTCTCTATCTCAAATAAATAAATAAATCTTTGAAAAAATCTTGTTCTCTTACCCGAGGTATCAAACCATCCTTTGGCCATTATGCAACCTTGTCTTACCAAGTCTATCTTAAATTCTGAAGTGAGACAATGCTATTCCATTTCTGGTATAATGTTCAACAATCTCAAAGGTATTCTTCCTCACGTATGAGTCCATCCACTTTTCCCAGCAACTCTGATTTCGTTCATCTCAGTGGGATCCCAGCTTCTGTTGCTGTATTAGACAGCATTAAATACACATTTTTATCAAAACTGTGTTACACATTCACTTATTCAACAAATATTTATTATGTACCTTCTTTGTGTCACGCACCATGTCAGACATCTGGGGTATATCAGTGGACAAAACAGACAGAGATCTCTACCCTTGAGGGGAAAACAGACAATAGCGCAACATATAAACACATTCATCAACATAAATTACATAGCCCATTGCAGGCAAAAATTGCTATGGAATAAAGGTAAAGCTGATCAGAGTAGAGGGGTTCTAACTACAGGCAGGGCAGGTTTCCCTTCTGCTCCGAGACTTACAATGCCCTTCCAACCTCACTCCCCTAGATATAGCTCCACAAATTAACTTAGGTGTGACCTTCTCCAAAATTTGCCCCTGTTCCTCTAAGCCTAGAATAAGTGTCCTCCTCTTTGTGTCCAGAAGCAGGCTTTGCCTCTATACTTCACTTCCTGTATTTAGTTATCTATTTCTCTGTTTCTCCAATAGACTGTGAGCACTTCAAAGGAAATGAGTTTGTCATTTATTGTTATATCATTAATACTTGGGACAATGTAGGTGTTCAATACACGTGAAATAAAGAAAGGAGTTTTATGAATGAATGAATGACAGCAACATTGTCTTTTTCCTCTGACAATAAAGAAAGAGCTAAACGAGATGCAGAAGCCACTTTGGAAAACTGTTTGGCAATTTCTAAAACACATAAACATATTATTACTATACAACCCCGCAATTCCACTGCCAGGTATCTACACAAGAGAAATGAAAGCTTATGCCCACGCAAAGATGTGCATGCAAATATTTGTAGCAGCATTATTCATAATAACTCAAAACTGGAAACAATTTAAATATCCATCAAGGGGTAAATAAATAGTGTGGCCTACTCAAACAATGGAATATTGTCTAGTGAACTATCGACACGTGCTAAAAGACAGATGAACCTTGAAGACATGGTGCTGAGTGGAAGCCAGAAAAAAGAAACCACATATTACTATATGATTCCTTTATGTGAAATGTAGAGAAAAGGCAAATCTCCAGAGACAGAAAGTAAAATAGTGGGGGCGCCTGGGTGGCACAGCGGTTAAGCCTCTGCCTTCAGCTCAGGGCGTGATCCCGACATTGTGGGATCGAGCCCCACATCAGGCTCCTCCGCTATGAGCCTGCTTCTTCCTCTCCCACTCCCCCTGCTTTGTTCCCTCTCTCGCTGGCTATCTCTACCTCTGTCAAATAAATAATAAATAAAATCTTAAAAAAAAAAAGAAAGTAAAATAGTGGGGTTGACTGGAGTCAGGGTTGGAAATGAAGATTAAGTAGTAAATGGGCATGAAGGATTTTATTGATGTTATAAAAATTATTTAAAACTGATTCATTATGCTGGCTTCATCACTCAGTAAATTTACCAAAAATTATTGAATTATAAATTTTAATAAGGTGAGTCTTATGATATGTCAAATATATTTCAATAAAACTGTTTTTAAAAATATAAGATGAAGGAAAGTTCGGGGAACTGAAAACCATAATGAACTCCCTCCTCTTTGGTTATCAGTAAGACTTGAAAGAAGGTAAAATATGAGGTCTCAGATGCCTTCACTGGTGACTCGATATGATTTGTTCAAACTTTAGACAAAATTGGTTTAATATTTCCCATATTCTATGGCTTAAGCTAAATTACAGCTTCAGTTTTGGACTCTAGGAATTTTAGAGGCAAAGATAGTTTATATAGAATTTGCCACACTTCAGACATATTTTTGAAAATTAATTAAAATGGGACATCAAGTTTTAATATTTAAATGCAAACATCAGTATCCGTTGCCATCGATAATGTTTGGCTCTTTCACACTACAAATACCTTCCAAAATAGACAATATTACTCCATGAGTATCTACATATATCAAAAAGGTAGAAGGATAGACCTAGAAAAACAAGAGTGATATATATATTCCAGAGTAAGTAGGTTAAAGAAGACCAAACCAGAAACAAAGGAAGTGTGATATAGGAAACTGTTATATATTTCACGGTTAAAAATAAAAAGTATAATTATCTCTCTATTCTCGATGGAATCATAGTTCCCTGATTCTAAGAAACCTGATTTTTTACACTTCAACAATTCTGAAATCAAGAGGCACCTTAGAATCTATATGTACTTTTAGTGCATCATTTCCACCCAAAACCTGATATTAAATAAATTGTAGGTCTTTAAATGAATAGAATCTTAAATTGGAAGAAAAAAATAGTTTAGAAAACAAAATATATGTTTCTTTGTAAGATGTTTTTGTGTTTACATTTGAATATGGATTTAATATTCTTGCAACGACTTGAAAGAAACGTGAGGTTCTCCAGTGAATATCAGAATCAGGAGAAGCTGCAAAACTCCATTTTCTCCAAATTAACCCATGGTTTGCTCAGTTCCGCCTTAAAAGCCCCAGCCTGCTGGAAACAGGCAAAATCTAAGCTCTAAGCAGAGCCATCCTTTCTCATGTCATCTTGAACTGTTGTTACTAAGACTTCATCATACACACGGACTTGTGACCACTATTGAAATCTGAATTACAGTCTTTCAAATACAAACCACTATGGAAGAAAAGAAAAGAGAACGTACAATCAAATGTGAAAGCTCTAGTTCTACAGAGGAACAGTCATTTTCATACTGAGTTGCTGGTGGTGGTGCAGAATGGCACCCAATGCAAGGAAACTGGGCAGTAACTGGCAAAACGGCATTTACCCTCTGACCCAGAAATCTAACTTCTAGGATCTGTCCTAAATATAAAAATGTGTAGTAACATGTGCATGGCAACATTATTTGCAATAACAAAAGAATCCAAATGTGTATCATCAGGGGACCATTGAATACACTGTGGCACCCACATGCAACGAATAAATCCAAAACATGACATATATATATTTAGAGTAACCTGCTAGACACAGTAAGAGAAAAAGAAAGGTACAGGACAGGAGATAGAGCATGCAAATTTTATGTACAAAAAGTGAGAGGATATGCCTGCCTCTGCGTGCATACATACTGCCTATATTTGTAGAAGGAAACCATACAGGAAATGCAAACACAAAGGGAGGCAGAAACAGGAATGAGAGCAAGATTTATCTGGTTGTAATTTGTTACATAGTTTTGACTTTGGAATTAGGGAGACGATGTATATGATTTTTGAACTTAAACAAAAATGAAGCAATTCCTAAAATTAAAAATAGAAACAAATGAACCTCACTGCACCTAAACATGGTGATGTCACCCCACACACATTACAATAACTACTCCAAGAGACCCTAGAGCCCAGAATTTTGACGATACAGAGTTGGTGGAACACAGGCTAAGGATTTTTAGTAGCAACACTGCTCTTTTTTTAGATCATTTTAAGTAGTTTCTTCCAGCATTCCCCCCACACACATAAAAGACCTGCATGGAACCCAAAGCCTCCCTCGTTCTCTGTTGGCACTAGAGGCCACCACGCTGCTCTGTTCTGATAAGCAGCTCATCTCCCCCTTCCTTTCAGAAAAGGAAATGCACACACATTCTGCAAGTATTACCTGGACCTGCAGGCAGAGAGCTGAGCTTATTAGCACTGGGCTGTGACAAGCACTGCAAGGGGAGCAAGAAAAAATGATGGTTGCCTTTGTATCGTCTTCCTCTCTTCTAGATACGGGAAGCAGGCCTGACAGTGATGAGGCCTGAAATCCTGTTAAGAAACATGATAAACTCAAGAAACATCTAATAATAGCTAACATTTACTGAGTGCTAAGCATAGGCCATGAAGGTACTACCATCTTAACCAGCGGAGGGAAATTAATCACATCGGAGCACCAGAATTCAGGAAACTGATCGTTTTTTAATCTCGCCACCAAACGAGATGGGCATCATAAAATGCGAAAGTTATGGGTTTATTTTTAAAGAAACAAAATTCAGACCAGAATCCAGAAATCAGTTAACTAATTCTAAATATGAGATCGAACGGTCTCAACCAGGAGCTAAAATAGAAGAGAATCTACCATCGAATGGATGCACAGAAGAAGAATCCCAGATTTGGAATCAGATGTGTCACGCTGACCGTGTGACATCAGTCAGAGCATGGAAGCTCTCGGGTCAGTGTCCGTACAGTGAAAAAGCAGACATAACCAGATCGAGGCTAACTAGAGCTAGCACAGAGGCAGGTCGTGCTGTAAAATTGTAAGAGTTGTAAAAAAATTTTAAGATTTTATTGACATTAATTCTCAGGTATCAAGGATAAGAATGGGGAAAAGGAATAGAAAGAAAAGACAAAGAATGATCTGGAAAGAAAAAGATGAAGTAAAATAAGTTTTTACTCTGTCCATTGTCAGCTGAGCCCTCTGAATAACTGTCTCTATGTCTGAGCTCCTTTGCATCAGATCAATCGCTGTAAAAAATATTTTAGGGGCATCTGGGTGGCTCAGTCGGTTAAGCATCCGACTCTTGATTTCAGCTCAGGTCATGATCTCAGGGTCCTGGGATTGAGCCCTGCCTCAGGCTCCACCGCACAAAGTCTCTCCCTCTCCCTCTGCTCCTGGCCCCATGCATGCTATAAATAAATAAATAAATAAATAAATAAATAAATAAACAAACAAACAAAATCTTTTAAATTCTTTGGACAGCAATAATGCTAGCAAGCTCAGTATATCCTCCATACATTACCTAGGTTATGTTTTTCGTTAAAATATCGTTGCATTTGAGTTTGTCTAACATTACCCTATGAATGTAATGAGATTTTGATCCAAAGAGACTCTTCTTACAAATGCTTAGAAATAGATATTCCACATAGAAAATTTCTATTAGGTAGATGTGTTTAACTAAGAAGCAGCAAGGCCCAATTTTCTACAGAACCCACACATTCCTGGCCTGAATTATAAAAGTGGACTGAAGCTCTGCCGCTGATCATCGTGAAGGCTCTGAGGATGCTCTAAGGAGGAGAGAAACCCACTGGAAGGAAGCAGACCACAGACCACTTGTAGCAGATGCCGTGGCTAAGCCAGCCACGGGCCCCCCTCCTTACCGAGAAGCCAGGCTTGCCGGATTCCCCACTGACAGCACCTGCACCTCTCTGTGGGGGCTTCTCTGGCTGCCAGATTCCACTTTTCCACCTGCGTGGAGGTGCCCGGGAAGCACTGGCCTCAGGATGAGCCCTCCAGCCATGACTGATGGGACTCGGTGTTCAAATAACCCCAGCTCCCGGCCCCTTGGGGGGAAAACTCGGAGGCGCATGTTTTCTAAAGGCTCTCAAAGTTCCCCAGCAGAACTGGGCTTCAGTTCCCCAGTCACAATTTGCCCACAAAAGAGAGTTTTACCATCTAACTTTCCACCCTGTCCCACTTCCACATTCCCTTTCCAAGTATTTCTGGTATCGCTTCCCAAACGCACTACTTGTACCCAAATCCTCATCTCAGGGTCTTCTTCTGGGAAATCTAACATAGGATGCCATTTCTCTCACAGAAATGTTTCTGCTCATGGTCCCTACTCATGAACAGCCCAACTGCTTGGCGCCCATAATCCCTCTTCATCATTTCCTCCTACGTACCAGCCAAGGCCATGACTACCTGACTGTCATATTAGGTCACATTTCAGCAATGAATAAGAAGTGACTGGCATCCTACTCTGTGATTTGTAAATCAGCTCTCCTAGTTAGCATTCTTACTATATTCTTCCATTCTCTTTTTATGGAATCATGTTTTAAATGAAATTAAGTTACTAGTGTACTCTCTGGTAGTCTGACATATGAAGATAGTCAGTGCCTTCTGAACTATCATTTTAAAAACAATTAAGACGGAAACCTCACCATATAAAAGAGTCTTGGTTATTGTTCTCTATAATAGAAAATCCTGAGCACACGAGGACCCCGTGATCTGAGTCTGTCCACATCACCTCTCACTTTTCAGAAGCCTTAAAAACCTAGAAATAATTTTCACGTACATAGGATTGGTATCGCCAGCAGGAAAGAAAGAAAGAGAGAGAGAGAGGAAGAGAGGAAGAGAAGAAGGGAGGAAGGAAAAAAGAAAAAAAGAAAAAGAAAAAAGAGAGAGAGACAGAGGGAGGGGGAGGGAGGAAGGAAGGAAGGAGAGGAAGGAGAGAAAGAAGAGAAAGCACTATATAGGAAGGAAAGGTTTTTAAATGAATAGGAAGAAATTTGATAAAATCTCACTATCACAGAATAAATTGCATGTCTTACTATCTAAGAAACGTTATCTACCATCCATGGTTAAAGCAAGAGTGGGGGAAGAGTAAATAAAGGAATACCATTCAGGAAAATTAAAAATCTGGTGCATCCTCGTTCAAAATTAGAAATTTAGGAGAAATAAAAAATAAGGTTGGTTCTTTTAAAATCACAGTCAGTATAATACATAATCTTGTCTTCACACAATGTATATTAAGTCTTCCAATATATCATGAGCTTTCAAATATCTTCAAACTGTTTTCATGAGTTTCAGGAGTCTCATTAAGGTATGACTCAACCTCAATAAAAATGGGAAAAGATATTTCTCCAAACAGGATATGCAAGTGGCCAGAAAGGACATGAAAAGATGGTCAAGGTTAATAATCTTGAGGGAAATACAAATCAAAACTACAATGAGATAATACTTAACACCATTAGAATGGCTATTATAAAAAAAAAAAAAACACAAAAAAACAAAAAACAAAAAAAAAAAAAAAAAAACAAAAAAAAACGGGGGAGCCTAGGTTACTCAGTCAGTTAAGCATCCAACTCAGGATTGTGAGATCGGACTTCACGCTCGGTGCAAATCTGCTTGAGATTCTCTCTCTCCTTCTCCCTCTCCCTCTGCCTTCCCCCTCATATGCTCTCTCTCAAATAACTAAATCTTTAAAAAATAAATAGAATTAAATTTCAAAAAAATTTAAATAACAGAAAATAACAATTGTTGTTGAGGACGTGGAGAAATTGGAACCCTTGTACACTATTGGAGGGGTATGTAAAATAGAGCAGCCTCTATGGCAAACAGGACATCGGTTCCTCAAAAAATTAAAAATAGAACTACCCTATGACCCAGCAATCCCACTCCTGGGAACATAACCAAAAAAAAAACTGAGAGCAAGCTTTCAAACCGATATTTGTACACTAATGTCCATGGCAGCTGAAAGGTGGACACAAGCCAAAGTGTCCACCGACAGACATGAAGAGATGAACAAAGCATGGTATGCACATACAATGGAATTCCAGCCTCAGAAAGAAAGGAAATTCTGAGCCATGCCACAAAATGCATGAACCTTCCCGACATTATGCTGAGTGAAATAAACCAGTCACAGGAGGGCAAACACTGTGATTCCACTCATAGAAAGTACTGGAGTAGTCACATTCCCAGAGAAGCCGGAATGGTGGTTGTCAGGGATGGCAGAAAGGAGAGAAGGGGAATTGCTGTGTATTAAGTACAGAGTTTTAGTTTTGTAAGATGAAGAGAGTTCTGGAGACAGTTGTATAATAATGTGAATATACCTCTTGCCCCTGAATTATATCCTCCAAAGCGGTTAATGGGAAATTTCCTGTTATGTGTATTTCACTACGAGTCTTCAAAAACAAGAAACAAATTTAAAACATTTTTTAAAGATACTACTGCAAAACATTATTTGTCAGTAAAGGAAAACGCATTTAGCACGATAATTTTCATAAGACTGAAAGTATGAAAACCGTGGTTAACGTGTTGCTAATGCGCACCGTCCCTTTCACAGGTAAAAGCCATCTATTCGCATACCTGTGAAACGGAAGAGGAAGAAGGCTCAGAGAGAGCAGATGGTTTGCTTAAAGTGGTAACTGGCTGCAGCATCAGGATGGAACTGTCCTGATTCCACATCCACGGACATCTCCCACTGTAGCACGTTCTTTCCTTGTGCCTTTTTGAAGACATTGTTTCAAACATGTTCTCCTAAATTCTGACTCCTTTAAAAAATATTCAATGTTTTAGGGACACCTGGGGGCTCGGTCGGCTAAGTGTCTGCCTTCGGCTCAGGTCATGATCTCAGGGTCCTGGGATGGAGCCCCGTGTTGGGCTCCCTGCTCAACAGAGAGTCTGCTTCTCCCTCTCCCTCTGCCCCTCTCCCCTGCTCCTGCGCTCTCTCGCTCTCTCGCTCGCTCTCTCAAATAAATAAAATCTTTAAAAAAATATCAATGTTTTTTTCTTTCCACTGCATAGTTTCCTTTTGAAATGCTCCTGAAACGTGCTCTAAAGGGGATCAGACACAGCAACACAAGGACAGATGAGCTCATCAGTTAGCTTCTTTGTTGAAGCAGCTGGGTCCTTGGCCCTTAAAAAAGCTTGCTCCAGAGGGACGATAAATCTGCAAATAATGACTTCTCAGGAAAATCCTCAGCTGTAACCAAAAGTTCAGCTCATCCCATGGGCCACGTGTCATTCTATTGCTTGGGAAATGTGCACACAAGCCTCACTACACAATCATGTATTACCTGAATTCTTCCTCCAGGTTGGGAACTACTGAGCTGAAGAATCCCCCAGGGCCTTCTAGCTCACTCCTCTGTTTTATAGCTTAAGATCAACTTTTACACGTGGTTAGTAGGTGCATTTTTTAGAATTTCCAGCACAGGATAGGCCATTCTTGCCAAAAGAAAACATTTCCAGTGCCTAAAAGCCTTAGCCCAATTCTTTTACAACTCCAAATCACAGTATTATGCAGGCACATTTCACCTAAGTATATATAAAATTATCTTTCTTTGTGTATTCCTTTGATTTTTTTTATATTGTTTTCAGGTGCATTTGATCTTCTCAAAGTTGCTCGGAATTATGTAAAGATATTATTCTTGGTCAAAGAAAGTGGATCCATAGAAAGAAGAAAGGGATAAAGAAAGGGGGTATAATCAGAAGGGGGAATGAAGCATGAGAGACTATGGACTCTGAGAAACAAACTGAGTGTGGGGGAATGGGATAGGCTGGTGATGAGTAGTAAGGAGGGCACGTATTGCATGGTGCACTGGGTGTTACACGCAACTAATGAATCATGGAACTTTACATCAAAAACCAGGGATGTACTGTACGGTGACTAGCATAATATAATAAAAAATATTATTATAATAAAAAAAAAGAAAGAAAGTTACATCACTGACCTAGGGGTACCCAACTTGGTAAGAAACTGCAAGACTAAAACCCAGGTGATGTTTCTCCCTTATACCATGCTGGTGAAATCCACCTTCCTGCTACTTGCTTAAAGAATTTATAAGTTATATACACATATACATACATACATACATGTATGTATACACACATATCAATATGTTTATACAGATATTAATACTCATACACATACTAATGGCTATATAAACATACACATATTTATACATATAAGCTAAAATACATATCACTTTATTTTTAAGTTACTATATGTGTCCTTATGTATTCTATCACCTGATGACTATTTTAATAAGTTTTAGAATAAAAGGCATTTCGGATTTTAAATTCTATGGATTGATAAACGACGGTATAACTATATGTATTACAGCTACTAGAAACGATGTGGATGTAGATGTGTTGACAAGAAAATATATTGATAATATATTGCTTAGCGAGAAAATCAAGTTACAGTATTAAACATAGTATCATTTTATTTTTGGAAAATATAGAAAAAAATTGGAAACATATGCACTAAAATGTTTACCGTGATCCCCTGAAGGTGGCAAGACTGTGATTCATTTAAATAAATAAACGATTTTAATTCATTTATTTCTTTCTGTTTGCCTCCCTGTCTTTTTTATTTTGCTTAATTTTATTTTCTAATTTTTCTCAATGAACACATACTATTTTATAGGATTTTTAAGCATTTTCAAAATTACTTTAAATTTCCAGCAAGCAAGAAGATGGACGGTGCCAAAAAAAAGATAAAGTAAAACAGAGAGAAGTCTTGGAGATGCCCACAACACACTGTGAGGAGAGACAGTGCCACAACCGCTGCGTGGGCATATCAGTCAGTGCTGTGAGCTAAGAGGATGGTCCTTTCCAACAACCCATCCTACATCGTTAACTCTGGTATCCTCTTCCAAATCGGCAGTGCCCGAGCATATCACTGCCTCCTGAGAACAAGACGAAGGAAACAAAGGATTTCATAGTCGTGGTGTTTCACAATTGATTATGTAAAGTTTGGAAAGATTTTAAAGGAGAATCATATTGGCAACACAAGCCATTGTTCCCACGTCATCTGAATTGAGCAACAAGAAGTTATTAAAAACAGCCTGCCCCAAGTAGAGACTGAGCTGCTCATAAAGCTAGGGTGGATTGATTCTAGAAATCCATTCTGGGACCTACCAAGGGAAATAAATGTTAAGACACAGCGACAGATAGCATCAGAGACAACAAATAAATTAAACCAAAGTCCCCTTTAAAGATCTTTCCCACATACCCGAAATTTTAACAAGGGAAGTAACAGATTCAAAAAGTCCTCAATTATTCTTACATTCAGATTTTGGAATGGTACCTAAACAATCCTTCTCACCCTTTTCTTCCATCAGCTGTCACCTTGAGGTAAACTGCTCACTTACAGCTGCTAAAACATCCTATTTTGCCCTATGCAGACCCACTAGTATTACACCTTCCAATCTCCCCTTTCTGGTACAAACACTAGGAACATAGTTGGCAGAGTTCATCAGTTTTACACAATTAGTCTGAACTGTCTTCTCCGAAGAAACAATTTTAAATAACGGAATTTTGTTTGGGATACACTCAGAAGCTGGTTGTTGACTAACACAATATATACGAAGTTCGAATAAATTAAAGCCCGTTCTTAATAAAGCATCTCATTTTGGTATAACTCTGGGAACACATAAGGTGCTCAATAATGCTTTGATTAATTGATTTCTAGAACTAATTGATGATTAAGCAATATAATAAGTAACTCACTCACAAAATACTGGTGCCCACTCTGTCCCTGATAGTTCTAGGCTCTAGCGACAGAGTTTAAACGAGAAAGGTAAAGAATATACCCTCAGGTGTTTACACTGTAGTGAGTAAAAGAAGAAGAAGAAAAAGAATATAATAAGCTCAGACTGAAGTCTTCATAAATTCCTCAGAAATTTTTTCCAATCTATGGTGAACGCATGCAGACGTTTTTCCAAAATGTGTGCTAATAGGTAATTGCTAATAGGTAATTGCTAAAGGTGCATTAGACTTAAATGTCTTTTTCCAAGGCAAAGTGAACTCATTCTTTATTTTTCTTATCTGAAAGAAAGACACTTTATATTCACTGAAACTTTCAGAGGAGTTGTCTCACAAAAAGAGAAATTCTGGCTTTCAAGGATCATTTGGTGCAAAAGTAAATTCTGCCTAATCTAAAACTGATTAGATCTTTGCTGTAGAGGTTCTCATACAACTGATTCCAAGGAAAATCCCTTCCTCTGAAATTCACATGAAGGGCACATGCAGTTAAAGACCAAAAACACATGATACAGACCCAAGTGCTTGAACTCACAGACACGTGGAACCATTCGGACGGTGAGGGAGGAAACAGAGGTCACAGCTGGGCAGGCAGACTGGATTCTCAAAAACTGAAAAGCCTGCATGTGTATTAAACCAGCTATTAACCTCAAACCTCATCAGTTCTCATGAAATCAAGCGTTGGTTGATTCACCTTTTCTATGTGAGGTCCAGGGGCCCCAAGGCTCCCTTGAATTGTAGATGCAACAGAGCAAATGAAATCAACGAACAGTTACTTCACTGCTAAACAAGGCAGGTTTCTAGTCATTTTATACAAAGTTAGAATGTATAAAACTAAAACCAAAAACAACAACAAAAACAAAAAAAAACAGTAAAAGACCGAAACAGTAAAAGACAATGAGTCTAAAGGAAATACATATTTTTAACCATATTCTTCCTCCCTCAGTTTTCATATTATTTTCTCAATCTCCCAGGTACCAAAACTTGGAATCATTCTTATTTTAGCCTCAAATGTTTTGTGTCTTATATCCAAGCATTCAACAGACTTTGCCGTTTCTTGCTGTTAAACGTGTCCCACAGTTTCACCGCGTCTACTACCAGCCAGGAGTTCCCATCCCAGTGCCTGCAATTTGTCATATCTACTACTGACCTTCTAGAAGCTCCTTTATTCTCCATACATCCCATTTATTATTGCTACGTTAATATTTTCACTCTCTAACTTCATTAGATCATTTTCGGGCTCAAGAACCTGCAGTGCCTCCCTACTACCTACTGGACCAAATCCACATTCCTGCATGCTGTTTGATGGCCCCATGTACTGGCCCTGGCTCACCTCTCAGTGGGGACACCAAGCAGCCCAGGGAAAAGAGCCTGGCCTTGGCACTGGTAGACCTTGTCTTTTAATCCCAGCGCTGCCATTTATTCCTTATGCTACTTTGAGCAGCTACTTAAATTCCCTAAGCTTCAGTAAACTCCCTTGAAAAATGGGAATAATAATATCTGTCTTGCTAGGTTGTGGGAATTCAATAACATGCCCAACACAGTGGGTTGGCACAGCTCATTTTTATTTTCATTCCTTTGTTCACATAGGCCCCCTACTGGAACACCCAACCCCCCACCCTCCTTCCCTGGGAAAAAAAAAAAAGAAAAAAAAAAAGCTGCCTTCCAAGGCATATCTTAAGAGAATCTTCTCCCCGAAAATTTTCTATATTCACTGCAATGCACAGAATTAATGTTTTCTGATTGGTGAAAACTGTGTTTACCTGGTAAAGGAAATCTTTGACCAAGGAAATCATGCAGCTTTGAAAATGATTTTTTTCTTTAAAAAAAAAAAAAAGGAAAAACATACCTTTTAGATAGGAAAAAAGAGAGAGAAACTGCCAGAGAGTTAAAAAAAAAAAAATCACTGTGGCAGAACTCCCTCACATTTGGCACAAACTATTTCCTCTAGCCCTAGAATTTACAGAATTCATCTGTACTGCTCAATCTCAGAGCCATTGTTTTCACCAACCTTTCTCTGATTGTCATTTACATAGCTCTTTCTCCTCTACCAGTCTAGAAGCTCTTAACAGAGAGAAGAAATGTAGTCTCTTATTTTTTATTCCTATAATAGCATTTACAACTGTAGCCCAAATTATTTTTAAGATCTCAATAATACTGGTAGAAGGATATGTAGGTGGGTGGGTGGATGGATGATAAACTTTTCATGTTGGGTTCCCTTAAAAAGAAAATGTTTTAAATCTGTTTTCTGGAACTCATCTTAAACTGTGCTTTGTTAATTAAAGCCTGAGCCGTTTAGGTAATGCCTCCAAGTTGTATACCAGCATCACGTATACGTCCCTGTGGTGTACATTAATAGTCCGCACACACTGCTGGATAAAGTAAGAAAACACACCGCTGAGATGAGTAAATGCTCTCTGAATAGAAACATTTCAGAACTTCACTAATTTTAAATGGGTTATATAATATACATTTACTCTATAATTTGTCTGGGACATAAATAAAATCCACAATATATTTCCCAGGGAATGAAACAAGATTTTAATTAAGAATTCTTAGAAAAGAAAAATCAGTTATAGCAAACGTGGAAAAATCTAAAACCTTAAATATGTAAGATAGTTTTGATAACTAAGTAATAAGATCCTAAGGACTTAAATCTTGTGGCTAATTTATAGTGACGTGCCTGAAGGAAAACAGTAACTCAGAACTTTGCTCCTCCCTCACCCGAGAGAAGAAGTTGGTCCCAAACTTCTCCAGCTGTGCCTGAAGTCCAGGTGAAGTGCTACTATGCCGCGGACTTCCCTGGGAAAACTGCCATTGCCCTTTCTACGTTTCTGCCCCAAGTCTGGTGATCTTGATCGACCCTTGTTTACAGCCATGGGACATGGTTAGAAATAATCTTTAAAAAAATAGATCGCCCCTAATTAAAGTGTCACCAAATGGGAGCAGATGTGTGGAACCTACTTAGGACCATGGAACCCTTCTAGCAAATCTCCAATTGCACCTTTTCCTGTATCTGTTTTTAAGAATACAAGTGGAAATCTCTTTACTGGAAAATTGCTTTCCATCAAAAGCAGTCTTTAGCCATCCCAGTTCTCAAAATTCCCAGACGTAATGTAAATGCTGATGATTCCTAAACCTCATATAGTTTATGAAATCCACAAATACTGAGTGCCTAGCATGTGTCAGAAACTGCACTAACGATATACTTGTGGTCCTGTCCTGCAGAGATGATCAATTATGGAAAACAGCAAGCCTAACAAACATGTACAAAAGAGAAAGAGGAGTGTAAACCTGAGAAAAGTATAAGCTGCTATGGGAACAGGCAGAGGCGCCCTGATTTAGGTCAGAGGATCGAGTAAGACCATGTAGAAGAAAGGCTACGTAAGCTAAAATTTGACTTTTGGGGAGGTCAATGGGATTGCGTGGGAGAAACACTTTTTGGGTACGGAGACAAAAATTTTCTGAGCAGAGCAACAGCATGTGCAAAAAGGCTTAAAGAGAGTGCCAGCACATGTGATGCGAACAAGGAATTGAAAAAAAATTCTGTAGTTGAAGGTTGGGTGGCCAAAGGAGGGTGGAGAAATAAGAAAGAAACAGGTCGGGAGACTCTCACAAGGGAGGAAAGAAATTTATACTTTATCCAAGGGGAAAGGGAAAACAATTGTGCGGATTGCAAATGCAGGATTGTAAACAGCCTGGATTTTTATGGCTGTAAAGCTTGAATACGGTTTTGTAGGCCCTGGCATGCACTCTTGCGTGCTGTAGCACAGTCTAAGCACGTAATACGGGGTGTGAACATGGTAGATGAGTGTCTGGACTTGACCTTTCTCAAGGAAATCCCGGTAGGGCTGTCTGAGGCAGCGAAGTGTCACGAGGGAAGAAGGTACCCCAGGCATCCATCACTGGGCAACAGTACAACAGAGAGGCGCCCAGAGTGGCGAGGGTGACCCCTCTCCTGGGGTAGTGTCAGAAAGCAATAGAGACAAGCAAAGGGAACCCATGAGACGGCTGTACTTTCATGTGAGCACTGCCCTAGCTTCCGCGTCTAGAGCTGTTCCCTCCGAACCCCACTGGAGGCTGTCATTTAGCCCGGTGTCTGCATGGGGTCAGGCTGGCCTGTGGCAACAAGCCTGGCTGCGGATCAAAGGGGCTCAAGGTGATCTGTTTTCCCCATTACTATGTGTGTCACCTGGGGCTATGCAGGCACTCTCCCTGAGTCTCAGCCTTCCCAACTTTCAAACCCTGGTGAAAATTACTACCTCGGAGAAGAAAGAGCATGTGTGAAAGGTACCTAGACTATCCCCTGGCATAATAGTAGGCATTCAATAAAAGCTGGTTCTTGCTGGGAGGCTATTGGCTCCATTACCTCCCAGCACCAGGCCACGGAAGAAAGAACAAGGAATAGGGGAGGGAGAACAACGAGAAGCTCGAGAAGCTCGCTCAGGAGGCGTAGGTGCCCTGGGAGCTACTTTGTTGAATCTGAATTCCTTGGGTGGCAGAAAGTAAATAAATGTTCTTAGCTTGAGGATATGTGTTTGGCTCTTATTTCACAGTTGACATTCACACAGATACCAGGAATATGACTGCTAATTAAGTGTTCATTGAGTAGCCTTTTTTTCCCCTGTAACAAACATATAATTAAGGTGTCACGGTATGCATGCACACCCACTCTTGTGGGTGTGGGTGTGTATGTGTGTGTGTAAAGAAAGAGAATTCGTCTATAATAGAGTCATAGGATTAGGGAGTTGGAAGGTCCTTCTGTTACATACCACTAGTTTATTAGGATAATTCCAAGGCCAGATAACAGTAAACTCATTCTCCATTCTATGCTACTCTATTTAAGTGCATGATTTGCTAACTAACTATTGCTTCGTACATTTGAAGGAAGGCAAGTGAGGACTGGGCGCCTGAGTGTGTCTGATGCCCTCTCCTTGTCCTCTTTCCAATCTCGTCTCAGCCAACACTTCTGCTCGCTATGGAAGCATGAGTTTCCTAACAGCCAAAATAGGTAGCTGTCCTCTAAGTTGCTCCTATTAGAGAAGCTTTAGCCAAATGAGCCAATGAAGCCGTATCAGCCAAATCTGTAACTATGTGTGATTCAGAGGGGGCTTCCTTTAAATTCTATGAAGACAAACAGCACTCAGAACATATCTGTTGAATAATTTGTTTGAGAAAATTAATGCCATACTTTTATCTGACTTTGTTACTTCCCACGGATGTGCCATGCCCCATCAATACCCAATCCTTCCAACAGCCTCTGGAAATTCCCAGAGGGTATTAAAAGGTCTATCAGTAAGTCCTCTCATTTTATAAAAGATGCAGATTATCACTTGCCACAACTACCCAAAAGCAAGAGCCTAAAATAATATGAAACAAGAGGAAGAAATTGATATTGACCTTAATTCCTCTTAGGAAAAAAAGCTGTGTTCACTTAGGAACTATTCCTGAAGACTGAAAGTGAGACCCCAGTCCCAGGTTGTCTTAAATCGGGTAAAACTATTCAACCTTACACAAGAGATGATGAATGTATCCAGAAGAGGAGATGAAAAGAAAGAAGGGACACAGTGGGAGAGCGTATACCCTGCAAGGTGATTCTTTCTTGCAACCCTCCCAAGTCTTCAATAAAGTTGTTAAAGCTCACTAAAGCCCCGAAAAAATATATTTCTGCGGAACTCAATGAAGGATTTTGTACCATGTTTCCCATGGGGTGAAACCAAAGCAATAAGCTTGAGAACAGGGGACTGGAGAGGAGTTGTAGAGAGAGAAGCATGGGAGTGGGAGGGAGAATGCTTATTCCAGAGCACTGGAGTTGGATTTGGGTCCAGTTTTACCAAACTTTTATAGAACAGGTGCTTAGGGGCACATGGGTAACATAAATTTCTTATTAATGGTCAATGGATGTAAATTTGTATACTAAAGATCTTACCCACAAACTATACCCAGCACCTATATTACATGTACGAAGTTACATGCTCTAAAGCTCTGTTGCCTGAGTGGTGGGCACCCACAAGCCATTTTAGAAGAATGGTGCCACGGGGAAAAAAAATGCTTATGGGAAATCCCTAAGCTATTTCCCCTTAACTGATGAAAGGACATCCATTGCTGGTCTTCACTAGACCCCAAAAGAAACTCCAGCTCTCCTGACATCAGCAATTGGCTATGGGAGGTTAGTGGGGAGAATTCCTATATGAAAAGTCTCTTCTCATTCAATATTCAACAACATCGTTGTCCTCAAAATGTTTCCAGCCAGGCAAGATCAGCGAACCTTCTAACAATAACTTTATTTCCAGCCCTTCCCAACAGAAAACTAGCCTGTGAAGCAGACCACAGAAGGGTACTGTGATTAAAGATAAATTAGGCAACTTTCTTTTCAAGCGTTGTCTGATCCTCGCTCTTTGATGCCGTCACTTAGCATGCCAAGGAACAAGAGACAACAGTCAGCAACACAGTGCTCGCACACAGGTTAGTGAGCCCAAAACCAACTCACCCAATAAAGAAAGGCAGAGGAAGATAGAGTAAAGAAGGAGAAATGAAAATACATTCTGTGGACTGAATCAATTTACACCCCTAATAGGTCTCAAAGCTGATACCCTTTTTTCGTAGAAATCTTAATAACACAAAGCTTCCATATAAAGTACTGTCCATGTAAATCCTGAAATGAATACAATTTGTCATGGAATAGTAACATTAATAGCTGAAAGCCTCCTTCAGGAAGGATACAAATTCGGACATCCCTCTCCAACCCAAGATGAGTCAAGCAAGATGATTTCCTCTTGCATAAAATACAGTAGAATAACCTACATCTCTTGGATCAGAAACAGTTTCTAGAACTTATTTGTGTATTGGCTCTGTTCCAAGTCCCAGAAATAAAAACGAACTTTCCCATAGGGACCACCTGCTTCTCAGAGCTCCTTAATCCACCCTTGCCAAATCGGCTGAAAAGGAGAGAAGACAGTAGACTCACCATTTGATTGCTGTACCAATATAGCGACGTTCCCTTCAGCACTACCCAGAACTTTTTCCATTTGTTGCCCAGGAAAGTTCCTTTTTCCTTTTTCTTATGTAGCCACCCTTGGCAGTCAGCATGTCCCAGGTCTTTACAGGATATCCTCCTCCGACTCATCGTGAAGAACCCTGCAACAATTATATGAAGAGGTAGGTAATGTATTACCCTGGTTTATGTGATAGAGTGAAAGGTAACTGTTAATTGTTTACCTCTTGGGAGTTGAATTTTTTTTTAACCAAGATTTATGCAAAGTAAATGCAAAAAAAAAAAAAGACTAATTTCTTTATTTTATTTTTAAGCATTCATTTGGTGCTTAGAAGGTACAAGAGAGGACGAAAGAAACAGTGAGGCTAGAATGCAAGTGTTAGTCTAAGAATATTATTCAACAAGAATAAGTTGAAAAAATTAAAATCGTGAGGCTGGCAGGCATATCATTGCACTAATACAGCTCCTTTCAAAATAATAGCAGTCATTATGCAATAGATGGAGAAGGGTTAATGCCCCCCTAAACACAGCCACTTCCCGACTCAGTGCCAGCTTTTCTAAGCTTTATTGACACACCACGAGGGGTTAATCGAAATGAACAGCATGCCGTCATTTCTTAAAATCGATCCAAAAATAACCAAAAATTTAATCTGCCATCCACCCTCTGATATTAGCATTAAGACAGACAAAAATCTGATCCCAGAGAAGGCATCGGACAGAAAACCCACACTCACGCACACAAAAAGGGGATAAAGAAACAAAAGAGATCTAATTACCTTGAGTTTTCTTTCTCTGCTTCTGACGCAAGGGAACCTGCTGATAATGCAAGAAGGAAAGAAAAGAGGAAATTTCTGATTGTGTTGTAACATTTGTAAAGAGAGAAGGAGGGAGGGGGTGGCAGTGTTTATGAGCAGGATGGAAGCTAAAAAAAACTCTCCAAGCAGAGCTAAAGGGGAGCTACTCGCTGAGGCACACAATGTGCTAATTAGAATCGGTATACATTGAGCTGAACCTGAAGAAAGATACAAAGATGCGTAACTCGGTATGTATCACTAACGCTTCCTGTTTCCACCGCAGGCAGGTTTCGTGCTATCACTTCAGTTAGGACAGGATGATGGGCACTGAAGTTCTTAAAAATAGTGAAATATTTCCCCTTTGATATTGTGTGTATGTGAGATGGAGAGAGAGAGAGAGAGAAGAAAAAAAACGGATCCTGCTTCTTCTCTCTTGCAATTTCTAAATAACACCAATTATTTCAATAAATGGGGATAATTGTGATCTCACAATATTACAGGTTCACATCCGACTATTAAATCCATGGCCCTGCCCCCACATAGGGTGATACGTAAACCACATGAATTAAATATCCCAGAAAAAGAAATTCCACAACCTCTTTTGGTGACATCGAAGTAACTATCAACCCTTCTTATCAGGAAAATCTTATCTACAGCCAGGTTTAAATTACTCATTCTGTTTTTAAGCATCTCTGAATATTTCTCACATGTTTTACAGAAGATAAATTAATTTCAATTTCTATTTTATACTAGCTCTTCAAATATTCAAATCAGACATGAGATAACATATCCAAAGTACACATCTTTCACAATACATTTTAAACAATTTGTGTCAGATCAGACTATCAGCAAACATAGATAACCAAAAAAAAAAAAAAAATGCTTTCAAATGACCTGTGTGTGGGTGCATAGAGAGAGACATTTTAGATTAAAGGAGTTTCACTTTTTCTCCACAATATCTAAGCTGAATTTACTCGGGTATAAAGACTTATTCTTATAGGTTAACAAGTAGAGAATTTGAAAACACTGCGCATAATTGCAAAGGACGTCTAATGGTTGGCATCCAGCAATACTACAACATTCTATAATGTTATTCTAGAGGCACTTGGCTAGTATTCTACATATCTCACCATTGATCTAACAGCTATTGTATATGGTTCTATATGTGTGAAGAGGGAATATGATCTAGGGGAAAGAGGATAGGATTTGTAAATCCAGAGGCCTGAAATCAGTTCCTTGCTGTCATAATCAGTAGCTGTTATTACGCAGGGAAAAGTTGATTTACCACTCAGAACCCACTTCCTCATTTGTAAAAGCAAGAGGTTTCTAATAATTCCAATCCTATAGGTCTCACAGATACTCAACAACATTGTACGTGAAAATGCTCCAAAAACTAAAAAGCATTATATGACTATATGTCACATAATATTATATTATTATAGATCTAAGCAAATACTTCATACTAACAAACAAAAGTTTCAGCATTTTAGGGTAAGTAGCGCTTGTATTTCTTTCAGCAATGATGATGAAGTCAATATGCTTAAATTATATTTCCTGGGAAATCTCCTACTGACTTTTTATCTTACAAATGTTAGAATAAAATTTTATCCCGGAAGAAATCAATCATCCTTGCGAGACGTGGACATAACTAAGGCAGTATTTGCCCTAAATTTTAGGCAAGAATACATTTATTGCAGTCATGACACATGACTAAAATTTCGGCATATGATGATGCCAAGGTCCTAGTCTCAGCTCCACTTCCCCAACTCTCTCCCACCCTGACCTGCATCTTGGTCTGAAATTCCCACCATTCCCTCAAATGGTCTCCTGGGGTCTTTTTACTATGCAATTACCTGAGATCAGGGAAATCAGTTAGTACCTGTTCACAAATTTTAGCCCCAATACCTGTATCATTTGGACAGTTAAAACTTGGGCGAGAGCCAGGACTAAAGGCAAAGAAGAGAGTAAATAAATGTAGATGTGGGAACAGAGGCATTCCCAAAGGGTTCTGGCCCTAGATGAACAAGGTGAGTCCCACTATTCATACAAAAAGAGCAATGCTAAGAAGAACCAAAGAATGGAAAGTCTCAAGAGGACAACTGCAGAACCTGTGAAGGGAGGCAGCGCTCAGACCATCTTTCCTCACCCGGAACCTGTGAATCTCCTCCATTCACCCCTTCTGAGCTCCAGTGGGACAGGGAGCTCGCCAGCAACTCCCTCCAACCTTACGGCTGGCTCCAGGGAAAGCTCAAATGAAACTGCAGGTTTCGTCTCATTTTGCCAAGACCCGCTCTCGGTGTTTGCTAGATTCTTGTGCCTCGGCTGGGTCAGAGTGGGAGCTCCAAGCAGAAGGACAATACCTCAAACAGGATGAACACCCAACACCAAGAAACGATTTTGTTCAGACTTTTTTTAAGGAGGACAAAGGAGTTTAGTCATTGCCTACACCCGCCTCAGACAATACTTCTCCAAGACAAATTATTATAAAATCTATATTAACTGTTCAAACTGTTTCCCCCGACCAGAAGTGCATATTATAGAAATAACAAATTATAGGGAGTTTCGGTTTCATCTGATGTATATGAATTTGAAACCTACACTGGTTTACATGAGAGAATGAAAACAATCTTGAGAACTTCAGTGAGTTGAAGATACATTTTACTCCTCACAACAGGAAGTGGAACCCACGAACTAGTCAGTTTCAAAAAGATCTTACATGCGGTTTTTTTCACTAGGTAAGTGAAAAAAAGCCAAGCAACCGGTTGAGCAATTTGAGATAGTTTTTCAATAGAGGAATTACAACTCATTATCATAACAAGTATCCATGGCCTAAGATCTTCCCATTGGGATGTTGTGGGTAAAAGTGAAGAATTACTCTAAATTCTGAATTTGCACTAACTTGATTCTAAAATTGGGGGGGAAATTTTCTTTTAAATATATATTTCCTTTTTAGTGGAAAATGGCACTTTTATTTTACAAAATGGTTACAAAAATTCATTTGGTTACTAATCATTTAAAAACACAGATAGGGGTGCCTGGGTGGCACAGTCGTTAGGTGTCTGCCTTCGGCTCAGGGCATGATCCCGGCATTCTGGGAATGATCCCGGCATTCTGGGATCGAGCCCCACATCAGGCTCCTCCACTAGGAGCCTGCTTCTTCCTCTCCCACTCCCCCTGCTTGTGTTCCCTCTCTCGCTGGCTGTCTCTCTCTGTCAAATAAATAAATAAAATCTTAAAAAAAAAAAAAAAGAACACACAGATAAACACGCAAAGGAAAAGTACAAAATATACAAAGGGACCTCCTTTGATGTTGAATGATGATGTTAACACCCAAGTTACAGGGCAATTACTATAGTGACTTCTAATCTATATAGTAAATGGTAAATCTTGCAGGCACAGTTTACCCCCATGATTTATTAAAACTCACAGTAAGATGGCTTGTCATTACATGAAACTTCATAATGATCCTGGTCTTTAGCAAAATTATACAGTGATGTACTGGTAAATGGGCCCCGATCTGTAGCATTTACCAGTTTCCATGGCGTGAAGCCTCACATCATTGTCCATTTCAGGCTACCAATACTTTAACCAAGCCACAAAATTCCTAAATATTTTATAGCCAAATCAATTTCAGCTGACAGAGCTGTTAAGAATGTTTCTCCACAAACATCTTTCCTCTACAAAGATCTTTTCTCCTTCCTGGAAAATTAAACTCAACATTACAAAGGGAATTTTAAAGCTTTCAATTCTTAAAATTTAACCAGAGAAAGTACATGAAAATCTCGCTTATTTTTTTTTCAGAAGACTAAGCACCTTAAATATTACTTAATAATTCATATGAAAAGAAGATTTCTAATAGTGAAAAATGGAGACAGATAATAGACATTCTAATAATAAAAGACAGCAGTAGAAAACGATGACAGCTAGAAGATATATGTAATGTTTGCCATGTGCCAGGCACTGCCCTGAATCTTTTCGCAAATACCGGGATTGAATCTTCATGGTAATCGTGGCTTAGGTGCTATTCTTATCCCCATCTTAGAGAAGAAGAAAACTGAAGCAAATGGATTCAGGGTTTTGCCCAGAGTCACAAAAGTAAATGGTAACATGCAGATGTTTATTTCAAGAATAAAACTCACAAAGGGGTAGCCTCTTAGAATATTTATGTGTTTGTTGTGGATGTTATAAAAAGAAGTAGGACAGGGAAGCAAGGACTAGAATATGAGGGGAAGAAATGAAAGAGGGAGGACTCGGAAGAAGGGGGAGAAGGGGAGGGGAGAGAAGGAGAGAGGGAGAAGAAGCCAGGGAGAGGAGCCAGAGAAAGGAGGAAGGGCTGGAAGGGGAGGGTGAGGAGGAGGAAAAGTGAGAACATAGAAAATGAGGGAGAGTGGAATACCAGGGAAAATCCTGGAGTTTCTAGCTTTAATAACTGAATAAATGACAGCAGTAGAGACAGCATAGTTTTAAATACACATCCCTAGTCAACATTGAATTTGATGTATATCTGAGGCATCCAAGTAGAAATGCTCCAGGTATTATACTTAAGGGTCTGGGATTTGGAGAAAATCTGGAATAAGGATATAAAATTGGGAATCATCCGTGTATAGAGAGTAGAAACCTTGAGCTGGGATAAGATCACCCATGTGTGTAGAATGACAAAGAATTGAATTCAGAATCTGAAGGAGACCCAGTTTGTTAAACAGAAGCAACAGAGCAGACAACCCAGGAGACTGAGAATAGCCAGTGAAAAAATAAAGGAAATCAGGAGAGGGGTTGTTGTGGAATGTGGAAGTGAGGAAGAGATTTGGAAGGCAGGTGAGTCCACACCATCAAGTGCTGCTGATAGAAAAGAGGATGATCCACTCTCAGGTTATACACTGCAGCCCGAAGGAACACATGCCCGCATGCACAAGGGAGGTCACTGCAACACGGTGGGGGAAGGGACCGACTGTAGGAAGCTGAATGCGTGCCGGTATGTGAGTGGATAAACAGTGTCATGTTCATTCACTGCTATGCTCTCTCAGAACTAGAAATGCATGGAAAAAAATCTCAGAAACATTATACTGAAAATTAAATGTCTCTATTAATGCTATTATTTATAGATGGTTAAATACTGCTTATAAATAATAACATTGTATGGGAATGATAAACACCATGATGTAACCAGGGGTGAATGACAGGGAAATAGTAAAAGGGAGGCATTAGTAGGAAAACACAACTGTATTTATGTTTTATTACCTTAAAAATAATATTAAGGGGCACCTGGGTGGCTCAGCGGGTTAAGCGTCTGACTCTTGATTTCACCTCAGGTCATGATCTCAGGGTCCTGGGATTAAGCCTGCATTGGGCTCCATGCTCAGTGGAGAGTCTGCTCAAGATCATCTCTCTCTCTCTCTCTCTCTCTCACTCTGACCTTCTCCCTGCTCATTCTCTTTCTCTCAAATAAACAAATAAATCTTTAAAAAAATAGTTCATAGCAGCAATGTCCACAATAGCCAAACTATGGAAGGAGCCAAGATGTCCTTCAACAGATGAATGGATAAAGAAGACGTGGTTCATATATACAATAGATTACTCAGCCATCAGAAGGGATAAATACCCACCATTTGCCTCGACATGGGTGGAACTGGAGGGGATTATACTGAGTGAAATAAGTCAAGTAGAGAAAGACAATTAGCATATGGTTTCACTCATATGTGGAACATGAGGAATAGCATGGAGGACCACAGGGGAAGGCAGGGAAAACTGAACGCGAAGAAATCAGAGAAGGAGACAAACCATGAGAGACTCTGGACTTCAGGAAACAAACTGAGGGTTACAGAAAGGCTGGGGGGGGTGGGGAACAGGGTGAGGGGTATTAAGGAGGGCACCTGCGGTGATGGGCACTGGGTGTTATATGCAGCTAATGATTTGTTGAACACTGCATCAAAAACTAGTGATGTACTATATGTTGGCTAACTGAACATAATAATACAATAATAAAAACAAACAAACAAACAAACAAACAAATAAATAAATAAATAAAACATAAAAAAGTAAGAAAGAAAAGAGGGAAGAAATCTGTACCCAATGAGTTAGAATATGAATACAGTTGATGCTTCTTTAGCTTTTTGGATATTTCCAAATTGCTTTCCAGGGGCCTACTTACAATCTCCGGCAGTATATAAAATGTTCAATTTTCTGCAAACTCAAGTGTATTTTTGTGACTTACTTCAGAATTGCAGAAATCTTTCTACTTATTTCTTTTTTTTAACTATGCCATTAATTTCTGCTCTTGATTTATTATTCCTATTTCTTCAAATTTCTTTATATTTACTCTGTTATTCTTTTTCTGATTCCTGCAGATAATATTTACCTCATTTCTTATTATTCCTTGTGTTTAATAATACGCTTGGAGCTATAAGTGTACATCTAAATTCTACCTATACCTCTCTGTTTTTCAATTCTAAGTCATTTCTTTCCATCCAGTGAGATATTCTAGAATGTACTTGGATGAGAACTTTCTACTCATGTTTTCTTTTTGAGTTCTAACTTCATTGCCTTTTGTCCACAAAACATGATCTTTATGACATCGATTTCTTGAAACGTGTTAGCATTTATTTGTGACTTACTACATAGTCAAACTTTGTAAGCGTTCTGGGTAAACCTCAAAGTCGTTAATTTTGTTTCCCAAACATTCCCTATCTCTATGTGAGTTTTGTTGCTGGAGCTATAATCTTGTTAGTATTTCAATTCTTTTATTTTCAGTCTTTCTGTGTGGCATTTTTGTGTGTACAGTTTTTTGTTTATTTTTGCTGTTTCTTTTCTTTTTTTACTTTTGTTGTTTCTTTTATAAGCAACCTATAACCAGGTTTTTATTTTTTTTAATACGATTATATGTGCCTCTTGATAGGTGTTTAATCTACTAACATTTACTGTAATTTCATTTTGTGTTTTCAGTTTACATTTATTTTTTCCATTTCCCCCATTTCCTTACGTGCTATTCCCCGGATGCTCAATATAGTATTTCTAAATTAATCATGAATAGAGCGTGTAATTCAGCACATTTTTAACTCCTACTTCAGTGTCTTCTCTCTTGGTATGATAGTCTAGATTTTTATTTTTCTGTTAAAATGTTATTATTATCATCATTACTCATCAATGGACAATTAAATTTAGTGACATGTTATCAATTTCTGTGATCACCTATTTTTCCTTTATCAAATGTCTGTCTGTTGGATTCACTTTTCTTTTTACTAGGGTACCTCCTTTAATAGTCCTTTTAATGGGGGTTTGTAGGTAGCAAATTCTTAATCTTTATGTAAATAGTAATGTCTTTAGTTTGCCCGAAAAATTGAATGATAGTTTAGTTGAGTATAATATTATGTTCACCTGGCACTTTGAATATTCTGACCATCTGTCTTCTATCATTTATTATATTGAAGAAATTGCTGCTATCAGTCTGTCAGTCTTTGTATGTGACCTCTCTTTTCACTCTTTTAAGACATACTTATCATCCTTGATATTCTGTAGTCCCACCCCACCCCCTTCTCTCCCCTGTGCCCATGGCTCCCTCTCTATCAGTTTGTAGGTTGCCTCTACTGGATGCAGAATCAGCCCTACAATCATGTCCTGAGGTGAACATAAAGAATCTTGCATATCCAGTCACTGATCTAGCTGGCGACTAGGTCTGGTCCCTGATTTTGAAGCTGTGTCCCCTCCCTCCCTAACCTTTAGGGGGCTAATTGCATAACCCCAGGCAGTGGTTTGACAAATGTTTTCATCTTCAGCCCCTTTCACAAGTGGGGCTTTCACTTACTTGTTGTCAAGAAGTGAATATGGCTCTCCTCATATTTAGTGGAGCATTCCCCCCCCCCACCCTGGGAGGCAAACTACTTCCTGCCTCCAGACAAGGTACCCATTAGGCCCATAGCTTCCGTCTTCCTTGCTGCTTTTCCTTTTGGATCCACAGAGATGATTACTGTATTATTCAACCTATCTGTGCTTTTTTGATTCTCCATGTTTCTCCTTGTCTGGCATTGTTCTGTTTCCAGCAGAGTGGAATATCAAAGTGTGAACTCAGAGGACTATTATTGGCTGGAAGCCAGTCATTTATTAATAAAAGTCTATCTTGAAATCACAGTTCAAATGACAAGCAATCCCTTTCCCATAGTAGCATTAATATACCAACAAGACATCCATTCATTTCCTTTTCTGGCACCTTAAACTTTACTCTATTATGCAGAAATGTCAAGTACTTTGACAACTCCATACTTTGAATACTTTATTCCCTACCCCATTTTTCATCTGGTTAAGGCTTACTCATCCTTTCTGACCCAAGTCAAATGCCACCTCCACCATGAAGCCTTCTCTGACTTTAGAAGACAGTTAGCTCCTATAAGAATCTTGTATGCATGAAGTCATATTTATTTGTAGTCGCTGTAATAATTGATTCATATTATCTCCCCAAAATCTTCACGATAGGTACTATTTTTATCTTCCTTTCCACAAATGAGAAACTTCATCTCAGTGTAGTTAAGTAACATCTCCTTAGATCACACTTATAGCAGAATCAAGAGTGGGACCCAGGCCAGTCGGCTACTAAGTCTATTGTTTAACTCTATGTTGCTTTGCTTATTCTGTCTTCTATACTCCACAACACTTTGCTGATGCTCTGAAGTGGATATTATAATTTATCTGTTTATATATCTGTGTGGTACATTCATGATGGTAAACCTACCCACCCGATGGTCCAACCCAGAACCTGTGAGTAATCTCAGACAAGCCCTTTCCCTTAGTTCACATGTTTACTCAGTCACTACCCCTGTTCATGTTGCTTCTTAAAGTGTTCAAATCTTTTATCAGCTCTGTAGGTGAATGACTACAACTATCTTTAGATTCAATGACTGGCCAAGACTTTAAGGTAGAACGATGTTCTTGAACATGTCCTGATTTCAAAACCTAGCACCTAGCCCAATGTCTGACACGTAGGGAGCACTCAATAAATATTTACCAAAAGATTAACCGTGTCTTATGTCAATTTTTACTTCATATGATGCCTCACTAGTAGTCCTGGCACAAGTGGTGATTTAACAAATATCCAGAAAGCCATCTACTGCTTGATTACTCAGAGCTGAAAAATGCCTCCACTAAATAACATCAGCAGAGTTAAGCAACACGAGATTGCTCCAATACATTTCTCACCCCCCAAAGCAGCACACGCATAGAGAAAAGCTTCTGTATTGATTGACACTCAATTTGAACTCACCTGAAGTATAGACCCTTGCCGTTTCCTTGTAGGTAAAATAAACTTGCGTTGACCAAATCTCTACTTTTATCTAAAATACCATTTCCTCAAAAACTATCACAGCTTTCTCCAACATCCTGTTTTAACCATATCCTCCAAATACTAAGAATCTAAAACCGAAGAAATAAGAATGCATGGGGTGGAGGAGGGGTACTAGTAGGAGGGACAGAAATTTTCCCGTGGCAGCTATCAAGACCCTACCCGGAATCTATTCCCCAGACAGCTGTTGGGCACTGCTCTGCTGGAAGTCCTACTTGGAACAGCAAATGTGTTAAATAGTCCCCCAGCTTTGATCTGTATGTCAAGCTTGTGCACAACAACGCTGGCAAAGCCATTTTAACATAACATTATGTTCATGTAACCTAAAAAACGAGCTGCCAAAATGTGAGCTCTTTTTAGTTGATCAAAAATGTGAAAAATAAATTCCTCACTTCATCCCTGAATTATCCCCATATTCCTGAGACAAACACCATGAGCATAGAGTTGAAGGAACAGGCAGCTTCCCATGGGGGCTGGAATCAGGTCCAGGACGTTTAGCACACACAGTACACAACGACCAGGCAATACATGATGTGTAGGTAACGAATGCAGAGCTTTCTTGTGAAGGAAACACAACAAATACCAGTTTGCTGTGAGACCAGCCATCCCACAGATCCAGGCAATGGCAGATAACGCAGCCACAGTGCCGGGAGTAAACATCCGTTCACATTCAATGAGCTTGTCCCCATCGAGCAGGAAAACTGAACACAATTACCATGATTTATATGCAGAGACTTTTGTTTCAAGAAAGTTTTCCCTTGATATTTGATTTAATATTAATTTATATTAACATCTTTATTATTAAAAGTTTGTTAATATTTACAAATTAATTTTATTTAAAATAATTCTTGAGAAATCATTGTCATAAAGTTTTTACGAAAGATAAATCTGACCATTGCTTCCCCACGAGAGCCTCCCTGAAAGTAAGAATTCTCAGAAGCTTTACGTAAAAGAATGACATATGACAGCAAAAGAGACGATGTGACACATTCCCTCTGAGCCTTGTCATCTTTAAGTAAAGGCTGTTTTCCTTTCTTAGCTATAACATTGTTACTACAATCTGAGAACAGAGATCATTCTTAATTAAGCCTTTAGGATTCATATATGCTAGTTGTTATTTGTTTATTCATCTATTTCTTTATTTTAGTGAGAAACTAATCATAAAAGAAAACCAAGCAATACTGATTTAGTGTAAAATACTTTGTTACACCACAGCGTGATGTATGGAAAGCCTCATAAATATCGAGGACTACACAAGTGGATTCTTAGAGATATTTAGGGATTGTCCCAAATCTAATAATTATGCTGAAGGTTTCCCAACAAGCTATGACCTAGATCCTAAAGATGATTATGCTAATTCTTTCTTTCAGGTCACAGTTGGGTAAATTATGGCTTTTGTTTGTTCAACCACCAGTTATTGAACAATTACTTGGTGCCAAGGACCAGAGATTCAGTGGCAAGCGAACTCTCATACAGCTTCCAGTCAAACGCAGAAAAGAGAGAGTTGAACAAGGATCATGAGGTCGACACGGAAGTGCTATTACCCAGAACTGGGAAGTCAGGGGAGATACCCCACAAACTGATAAAAACAAAAGCCTGAAAGGTGAAGACCTGAGCATAGGAGGATCTAATACAGAGACACAGGTGTGATTCTAGAGGCACCAGCCCCAGACTGTGGGGACATGACCATATTCAGAGTAGTGAAGTCATACCGTGTGGGACCTTGAAAATTATGTTTGAAACTCTAAGGTTTATCCAAAAGCCAATGGGAAGCCACTGAACAGATGTCAGCAGGCAAGTGGCACAATCTGATCTGTATGTAAGAAAGTTTACTCTGGCTGCCACATGGCCAGTGGATTGGAGAGGGCAGGTGCAGAGGCAAGAAGCGCAGCGGGCGGACATTTCCCCGTGTTAAGAAAGTAAAACCAACAGAAGTTGGTGAGGTAATACCTCTAGTTCTATGTGAAGCTTTAGCTCTGAAAATTCTGCTGTTACCTTCAGAGGACAGAAAAGACCACTATCAGAGAGCAAACAACTCAGCTTAATGGTAAAAAATATTCTTCTACCACATACATAATAACATTTCAAATGCTTAGTTTCTTGAACAGTTTGGCTGGTACCATTTACCATACCAACCTCAATAACCGCCAGGTCAGGATCAACAAAAGTGCCTTAAAAGTATTGCCCTTCCCCCCACAGATGGTAAGTTCCTCATCATAAGCAGCAAGCAGAATGCTCAGCACACAGAGCTCAATAAATGTTAGGTTAGTGGAAATGAAGTGTAATTCGGGATGCGATTAGGTCAAATGCGTCAAGCCTACTGAAACTACCTAGCATAAAACTAGGTCTCCTGTGCTACATTTTATTTAGAGAACAAATGACAGCAGAAAATTGAACTAATTTTCTGAATGGAAATATAAAGTAGGGTAACCACTGAAAAGCAGCTGGAAGAAATGCTTAAGAGAGGTGTTTAGCTATACCACCTAGACACTGATGATTATGAGATAAAAACAACAGGTAAATAGGCGCACAAGGAGAGCGGAGCTGATTCCGTCTAGGTGTGGGGATGGCTCGGGAAATGAGGTAGGCCCATCAATAGCCAGAGTTCCCACCAGTCAGGACAGAATCCACCTGTGCCCATGTCCGAGGGGAAGCAGGTTACATATTACAGCAGTACTGGCTCTCGATTGGAAATCATATGGGTGGTATGTTAGTCCTTTGGTTATCACATCTGTAGTCTGTCCTAATAGCCAGGGTTTTACTTGCCTGAAGATGTGGAGATTTGAACTTGTTTCAAATCATATTTCCATTTCCAGGTCCCACGTAGTATAATGGCTGATACACGATAGAGTCAGGAGAGGTAATCAGTGAACATTAAATGAATGTTGAATGAATGAATGAATGAATGAATTCATTAAAGTGTTTAGGTGCTTTCTTATTATCTTAGTTTCCATTTCTTCTTAAACATATAGCATGAACTGTTTTCAGTTGGAACACTACATTCTTTCAGTAGGATAGGCAAACAGAGTAAAAATTAAACCCTCCATTACTTTTCTCAAGGATCCAAACATTCTAATTCTCCCGTTCCATTTCTTTGCTCCATATAACACATATACACGTCCTTATAATCATATGCATTTTTTTAAAAATTTTATAAACATTAGGTACTGTAAACTTTAGTGTTCCTATTTGACAAATCGGTGATGCCCACTTTCTTTTACCCTTGACCACAGGACCACAGGACCCTATTTAACACCCTGTGCATATGTCTGACCCTGGCCAAGGCTCCCATTGCAGCTGCATTTATGCTCTTCATTGTTCTTCTTATCTTCATCATGATTATTCACATTTCCATGATCAAACAACACCTACCCATTTGTGTCCAAGGGATCACATTTTCCTTTTCTGCAATTTTTAGATGGCAAATTTCCCAGGGCACATAAGTGACTATAATTTGTGTTTTCATTTTTAGTTTTTTGCAGTCCTGTCTCCCAAAGTTTCTACCATTTTCATCACTAACAAGCTTTTCTTCCTCATTTAGAATTAGCATCAGAATCAAAGTGCTCTCATTGTTTTCTCTATTTCTGGGATATGAAATTGTTAACGAAGCAGAGAATTAATCAGCTGCCCTGCTTTTCAGTAAGATGTCCCTTCCAGGAGCTATCCAGTTCAATTTCTCCATCACTATTCCTACAACATGCCTTGATATCCACTTCCTAATTTGCATCAGGAAACCATTGGCCATGTCCCCTGTTTGGCAGGAAGTCCCTACTATATTCTCTCAACACCCCACTTCTGATTCTGCTTTTGGCTCTACTCTAAAAACTCTATCCTGTGCATCCATCACGAGGTCATTAGATTTGCTAAAAGATGCATACCCCACGATCCCACACTACCTCACACCCCCTCCTACTAGAAATGTCATGTTATCTATATCAACTTTTTATTTTTCCCTATATCATAAGTGTCCTTGTCTAATAGAGGTAATATACTTGCTCAGTTGACTTACCTAATAGGCAAATTTATAGTTGTACAATTATTTTTTAAAAAACCTACAATGTCAGCGTAATAATTGGCAGAATGTTTGCCATAGAGGTTGCATGAGCTCGGTTGCGCTAATACCACAGGTGACCTCAAACACAGACATACATTACGTACCATACGTTAAAATCATGATTATGTTTTTTATCTTTAAAAGCAAATAGCTAGCAGTCTTAAATATTTGGCGATCATAAGAAACCCCGAAACCTAACAAAAAGGTCATTTAATTCCAACGTGGCTAGGGAAATGGAGGACAATAAATAGTTAGCCAAACTTAAGATCAACTTGTTTGGTTTTTTTCTCATTTGTCAAACTGACAATGAATATTTAAGTCAGTGGTGTCTCAAAGGGTACTTACGAGAGTATTGCCATCAGTCGCCATGTACACTGTCAAATTGGTAGAAACAAAAGCTAGAAGAGAAAAAAAGATTCTAAGTTAAATGTGGGATTAAAGTGTTCGTAAAGGCATATATCTTTTTGACGGGGGAAAGGCATTTCTATTTTGATCGATGAATTTCACAATAAAAGCAATTCACTAAATGGCTTTTTAACACAGAACTCAATAAACCAACCTTTAAAACGGTGTTCATAAAATAAGCCAGAATTTCATCTGCACATTGGTCAGTATCCTTTCAAGTCTACAGCAGGACATGCACATTATTTACATACTTAATATTGGGGTATATCTAAACACGTATCTTTGAAAAACAAAACTATTTTCCTCTTCATGATGAACAACACAGTGTAAGATGCAGAAATATTTGATCCATTACTATTATTCTGATTGTATGAACTAAACAATTTCAAAAATGTAACTAATGCCCGTGCCTCAGAAGTCCCAACTTTACTATGAAGATGAGCCCCTTCTGATGGATTGCACTTTGTAGCAGATTACCTGGAAGACAAGATGTTCTGTGGTTTCAAGAAAACCGGATGAAAACAAAAACTCATATTTTCAGAATTTTACAAGCAAAGAAACTTGTTAAATATCCACCAGCCACTGAAACTCTTCCCAACACAGAGAGATTTCAGTCTCTTTCCATGACGCCAGAAATACAGATCCATGCTCTGTGAGACTTTATTCCTTATGGCTCCCAAATCTCAAAGAATGGATCCCCCTTTTTAATGTCAAAACTGTCCTATCCATATTATGTAGATATGAATAAAACACTTATTTATAAAATGCCAAAGAGAAAAACCACAGCAAAAAATGATTGATAAATTTGGTTGCTTATTTTTATTTACTTAAAAGAATAGACTAGGGGCACCTGGGTGGCTCAGTTGGTTAAGTGTCTGCCTTCAGCTGAAGTTATGATCCCAGAATTCCAGGATCGAGTCCCCACATCGGGTTCCCTGCTCAGCGGGGAGTCTGTTTCTCCCTCTGCCTTTCACCCCACTCTTGCTCTCTCTCTCAAATGAATAAATAAAATCTTTTAAAAATAATTAATTAATTAAATAAATAATAGACTAAAGCCTAAGTAAAAATAAAATCACAAGCTGGTAAAAGTATCTGCTTAATACATAGGAATCAATTAAAAAATGGGCAGAAGACATGAATAGATGTTTTTCCAAAGGAGACATCCAGATGGCATGAAAAGTTGCTCATCAGGGAAATGCAAATGAAAACTACAATAAGACTTCACCTCACACTTGTCAGAATAGCTAAAATTAACAACACAAGAAACAACAGGTGTTGGTGAGGATGTGGAGAAAGAGGAACCCTCTTGCACTGTTGGTGGGAATGCAAATTGATGTAGCCAGTCTGAAAAACAGTATGGAATATACTCAAAAAGTTAAAAATAGGACTACTCTATGATCCAGCAATTGCACTAATAGGTATTTACCCAAAGAATACAAAAATATTAATTCAAAGGAACACATGCACTCTGATGTTTCTACAGCATTATCTACAATGGCCAAATTATGGAAACAGCCCAAGTGCCCATGGACTGAAGAATGGATAAGGAAGACGTGGTATACACAACAGAATATTACTCAGCCATCAAAAAGAATGACATCTTGCCATTTTCAACAAGATAGATGGAACTAGAGTGTATTATGATTAGCAAAATAAGTCACCGAAAGACAAATACCATATGATTTCGCTCATATGTGGAATTTAAGAAACAAAACAAACAGGCAAAGGGAAAAAAAACAGACAGGGAGGCAAACCAAGCAACAGACTAACTATAGAAATCAAATTGGTGTCACCAGAGGGGAGGTGAGTGTGGAGATGGGTGAAATAGGTGATGGGAACTCAGGAGTGCACTTGTAGTGGAGAGCACCTGGTGATGTACGGAAGCGCTAAATTACTATAAACTATATAAATTAAACTATTATTAAACTATATAAATTACTGTGTAAGCTATATAAACTAACATAACACTGTAGGTTAACTACCTGGAATTAAAATTAAAACGTAAAAAATCATAATATAGTCTTACACACCAGTATGAAAATAATAAGCAAACTAACAGAAAAACAAGTGAAGAAAATTTCAAAAAAAAAAAGAAAAGAAAAATGCTAAAGTTTAACCTCATTAGCAATAAAATAAGTGCAAAATAAAACAACATCATTCCATTTTTAATCTTCAAGATTAACACACAAAAAAATTACGTAATAGAAGCCACATCTGGTGGAGGTGTGCTGGAAAGAATGTGTTGTTGTTAGGATGTCAAATTATTACAGCCTAGCTGGAGGGTGATTTTTCAAGGTGAATTGATGGTGACAATCAATGACCACCAACATTTGCCGAGTCTTTACTATCTACTATCAACTATACGACACACTACCGTACTAAACGTGCAGGTTTTATAATGCATCCGTAATGAAAAAGTAGGTAAAAACATGAGCAGGGTGATCCTGTTCATTTTTTATCATAAAAATATAGGTTTATATCCATACATCTCATACATCAGTGCATTGGGAGGAAATGTCTGAGGATATGTACAGCAAAATGTGTACAGTAATCATCTATGAGAATAGGAACAACCAATAATGTATTGTTTGTTCCCTTATGTATTTATTTCCTACAATAAGTGTTCATTTATAAAATAAAAATGTTCTGATAATATACTGTAAATATTTTATTGACTCATTATAGCAATGTATTTTTAATGTCTATTGATTGAGCAAATACATAATAAGCAAAAGCTGGTTTGAATTCAGTAGCACTTTTAGGTAAAGAAGCTTGTAAACTTGTTAAAGTTAAGAGCAAAGCTCTGGATTAGTCTGAACTGGATTTAAATCTCAGGTTAGCAATTTACGGTGTAATCTTGGGCAAGTAATGGGTATTTTGGGACTTCAGGACTCTCATCTGTGAAATGGGCATCGTAATAGTATTTCCTTCTTAGGGTCAGACAAAAATGAAGTTAGAAAATATCTTTATAATACTCAGAGTATTACCTAACATGTAATAAATATTCAATAAATTATGTTATTGTCATAAAACATATTTATTCCTTTAGCACAAACTTATTAAAATAAAGTTCAGCTATATATACCCTTTAAATATGATAATCAGTCCCTCCCTTAGAACATTTGTTGTATTTATTAAGCCACTACTATGTCCTCTGCCAATTGATGATTTTCATATATCATGCCATATGATTATTAGAACCACCTATAAATAATCCCCTATTATTACTCCCATGTCTTAGATGAGACAATGTAGGCATCTTAAAGGAAGAAGTTAGTAAATGGATAATTCCAAATTCAAGCCCAGACCCCACAGCCTGCTCTCTTAACAGCATGGTACCACCCTCACTCCCCCAAAGTCTCCCACAGGACATCATTCATAATTAACCCCTCAATGGCCATGGTATCTCATGTACCATGGTGCTGTGGACAGGTCTTCCCGGTTGGACAATGAGTATATCAAAGATAGAGGCCAAGACCCAGTCTTCCTCATGCCCCAGGGCCTATCCAAGGAAGCACACAGCTTAGGCAAGAGTTGTCAAAATGATTTTTTTAAATTAATAGATCACTTCATCAGGAAACTATTATTTCAGTGGAATTCTGAATCCCTTTGCTCAGCCAGCTTTCTAATAGTAAAATAAGCAGAATTGACAGAAGACGATGGAAGACAAAAAAGAAAAAAATCATCTCAAATTTTCCGTAAAGCATTGGGGTTTGTTGACAATACACTGCTCTAGTCATGGATATTAAGCCTTCCTTTGATCATGTGCAATATTTCCCTTGTAAATATTGTAACCCTTAACCTTCTAATAACCTCTTAGGTGTGTTCACTCTGTCTACACGCATTGCAACCACTGTTGTCAAAGGCACCTCTCTCTTGGACCATTGCAGAAACATCCCAGCTGATGTCCTGGTTTGCTTTCTTGCCCAGAGCAATGTGTTTCAATGCACATTTAACAATTCATCTCTTTCCTTAAATCTCTACAATGGCCATTGAGTCTTGCGATAGAGACGAATATCATGAAAATCTATAAGGAAGCCTCTGCCTAGCCTCTGCCTCCTCTCTAGCCCCACTTTGGGTCATTCCCATGTCTCTTTCTCTCCTGACTCACTGGGTTTCTTTCTTTTTTTTTTTTTTTAAGATTTTATTTATTTATTTGACAGAGATAGAGACAGGCAGAGAGAGAGGGAACACAAGCAGGGGGAGTGGGAGAGGAAGAAGCAGGCTCATAGCGGAGGAGCCTGATGTGGGGCTCGATCCCAGGACCCTGGGATCACGCCCTGAGCCGAAGGCAGACGCTTAACCGCTGTGCCACCCAGGTGCCCCTCACTGGGTTTCTTTTTAATTCCTTAAACATGTTTCCACCAATCTTAGGAGCTTTGTGCATGCTCTTCAACAGCCCCCACCCAAGACGGTTTATAGATACCATCTAATTCAGCCCTTAGACCAAATGTCATTTAGTCAAGAAAGCTTTCCCCAGTTCCTACAGGAGATCAGTTCCCCTTTTGCATGCTCTCATAGCATGTTGTCTTTTATTCAAAGAAGTTCTCATAATTGTACTGAATTATTGATGTTATAATTAGTTCTTTCATATCTGATTCCCCACTATAGGATAACTTAACCTGAGGGCAGGCACTGTGTCTTATCTTGTTCTCTTGCTTACTGCTGTATCCCCAGTCCTTTCACACAGGGTGATTCAATAGACATTTGTTGAGTAAATGAATTAAAAATACACACCAGTAAAAACACTAAACTATAGATGAGTTTCCATAAACAAAATCTATGAATTCCAAATTTTTTTTGTTTAGGGGAGTAGTGTTGTCAGGAATATCCCTCTAGAATTCTCCTTCCCAATCTGCAGGATATGGAAATGAGACTGTTGTTGTCAGACTTTTCCGAGTCAAAGAGCAAATGTGCAGAAGCAACATGCAATGAGTGGTATGGGCTGGGAAGGATAAGGGGAACGGGTTACGGAGGCATGGATGTGCCATTGTACAGGCTATATGTAAGTATTTACTTAATAATTTTAGAGTTTCAGTACTTTATTTCTTAAAGTAGTGAACATAGGTGAAATTGAAAATTTCACCAAAATGATTTAAAGATAATTTGGGGCAGAAGAATCATCAAAACAATTTAAGCTCAACTCTTGCTTCTCCTCTTCCATAAAAAGCACATAGCCATAATCCAAAGAATTAAGAAGTGGAATGGTGGTCGTGGAGACTCATGTAAGCACGTTTGCTTATTGTTTAGATAATGAGTACCAGCTGAGCTAACCAAGTTACAGCGTACATGTTATCTACATATTGATAAGCTAAATAGGCAGCTGCAAGATTTTGATAAAAATATTTATAAGCCACACAATAAAAGCAGTTAATGAAAAATAATAATGACGCTGACAAAAGTGTTTTGAAAGTAATAATTTTACCTTATTCCTAACCCTGAGAATATCAGTTTAAGCAAGGTGCCCATAAGTAAAAAGAATTAAAGCAGGAAGGAGTGGTTATTTGATATGTCTTGATAAAGGAATAATTCCCAGGAGTTAAAAATGTATAAGAACCTAATGACAAGGCAATAAATAACTTTCATAAATCAAGAGGTTTCTGATTCTTTGCTTTCAACAGAATTAAAGAAAAATCTATTTTAATTGTCTGTTAATTAGTAAAAGTAGTTGTTGTGATAGATCACATGAGGTATTTGGCATATACTTGGAAGGGGTTCAAAAGTGCTTCATTTCCATTTATTTATGTGAAAAACAGTTTTAAGTGCTCACATACGTAAAAACCAACAAAAGAATTAAAACTCGTTCTGAACTCTCTCTCATTCTAGCAATAAATATTATTCACTTATAAGTACTTCCATAATTAAGGGGAAAGTCTCATCTATCGCATTAAATGATGCATTCTCAATAAAAATATGTACCTCTTGTATTAAGCATTATTTGTCAAAATAGCATACTCATGTTGTCTGTTAAATTGTGTACTAATAATAATTATAGTGATAACCCACTCAAATGAAATCTTATATGGCTTAAAGAATTATGTCACACACAAAAAAAATAAATCAACTTCTGTTTAAGTATGTATTTTTTGCTGAAATGTATAAAATCATCAATGAAAGTTTTTGAAGCAATATATATATATATGTATATATATATATATACATATAAATAATTGGATAAAAATCTATGGAGTAGTAGAATGAGAATAGGAGCTCCACAGGGGAAGAAAACACAGTAATGTAAACTTAAACTCCAAAGATGACTTTTTTAAAAAAATATATGTGACATACCAAATCTCTGTGCTATCTCTATCACATAGGTTATATTTAAAAAGAAATATGACCTTTTTACTATCAAGATTTTTCATATGTCAGAAGTGACATCTTTTGCAACTGTTTAACCAAACATACAATAAAAACTCTAGGTGACAATATAAGGTGTCAAGGAGTACATAGGGCTTCCAAATTACTTTCTGGGTAGACAACCAAAATGATAGGTTTCAAAACTACTACCCACACAGGGATTAGGGTCCAACATTGCACTCTGCCACTCGTTAAATGTGGAAACTTACTAAAATCGCTTAATTTGCCTGCATAGTAGACACCACATATGTGAAACAGAAATAATAACCAGCTCAGAGATTTTGTGAGAATTAAATGAAATATCATATGAGAAACCTGCAAGACCCAATGCGTGTTCACCAAGTGGTAGCAATTATCTTGAATGGGAGCAATTACCTGGAAATGGCTTTGTTATAGAAAACTATTCTTCCTGATGGAATTAGCACACCACTATAGGATGTGAGCAAGTGTGATAACAGGTTTCATCAAATAAAATAGCTTTTACTCTTCAAGGTTGATTAAACTCCCTAACCTACTCTCCTAGAGACATTTCTGGTACCTTGTTTCAGAGTTTAAGGGTTTAAGGAAATAATTTTCTCAGTCCCATTTGAGACGGTTATCTTCCTTAAAAAACAACTCCTTAACACACCACCACATGAGACTCCGCCAAAACAATGAGGCTGTAAATACTTTAAGTTTGTGGAATGAAATCAAATGTATTTCTGATAAGCTCTGTAACTGAAAAGTGGAAAACCCATTTCATTACCAAATAGATAATAAAGCTAATCCCAAAGAAGATAAATTCCTTAATATATACTGGTTGTTAGGGACTGAATGAATGTGTTCTCCAACCCCACCCAAAATTCATAGGTTGAAAATTAATCCCTGTGATGGGTTGGAGGTGGGGTCTTTGGGAGCTGACAGTGGACTTCTCATAATTGGGATTAAGGCTCTTAAAGAGGCCAGAGAGCTAGTTAGCTCCCTGTCTTTCTACCACGTGAAGAGACAGGAAGAGTGGGCAATCTACAACCCGGAAGAGATCTCTTACCAGAACCCAACCATGATGGCCCCTTGATTTGAACTCCCAGCTTCCAGAACTATGACAAATAAATTTGTGTTGTTGACAAGACACCCAGTTATGGTATTTCAGTATAGAAGCCCAAGCTGACTAGGACGCCAGTGAAGAATCATTCTATTTTGTTTAAGGCACAAACAAAATTCAAGTTCATTCTAGCAACATATTTCAAAAATTGTTTAGCAAATTAGTTAAGTTAGAAATATGGACTCTGGTCTTATATCGTTTTAAAACCAGAAAAGAAACCAGAAATATCAACATGCAACCAATGCTCTATTGATAAAGAAGGCAACTGCTCGTATAGTTGGTATTTTTTTTTAAGAACAATGAAAGAAATTCACTAAAGGCAGTTATTGGTTCAACTGATCCCAAAATAACAGCCTTGATTATTCTCCTCCAGACTTTACAATCTCTGGGATGATGTTGCAAAATAAGCACCATGCCTAGCTTTAAAGGTTTTTGAAAAGAAGACAATGTAGATGAGCACCAGGTGTTATATGGAATTTATCTGAATCACTATACTGTACACCTGAACTAATATTACACTGTATTTTAATTACCTGGAATTTAAATAAAAACTTTTTTTTTAAGATTTTATTTATTTATGTGACAGAGAGACAGCCAGCGAGAGAGGGAACACAGCAGGAGAGTGGGAGAGGAAGAAGCAGGCTCCCAGCGGAGGAGCCCGATGCGGGACTTGATCCCGGAACGCCGGGATCACGCCCTGAGCTGAAGGCAGACGCTTAACAACTGCGCTACCCAGGCACCCCTAAATAAAAACTTAAAAAAAAAAAAACTATATTTTTTTTTATTAAAGATAGTGTTTCAGGTGGAATAAACTATGACCTAGGTTTATTCTTTTTTTTCACAGACCGAGACAACTCTGAACTAAAATTTTAAAAATTTAATTATTAACATATTAATTCATAGCATGCTTATCCTTTAAAATCACAACACTAGCATTTGACAAGATATTCTCAGAGCAGCAAACAAATTTATAGAAAGTCCATGAACAAAGGCAAACAATGTGCATTATCCAGGAACCAGAGTTAGAGAGGAAATAGAAAATGCTGGTCACCCTGGAGGCAGAAGTCTCAGACATCAAAAAGCATGTTATACGTGTGGTAACAAACTTAACTAGCAGTGAGAACCATAAGCAAACATCTTCTGTTACACGGTAGTCCGTCAAAGCAACGCCATGGGAAGCAAGAGAGAAAATCCATCTTTGCTCATATATAAATGCAAAGGACATGAAATAATCCATTAGTTTTGCCAATTAGCAGGAGATCTCTTGTTAAGGCAGAGGAAGAGAGAAGGAGGCAAAACACAAGATAACCCCCCTGTGAACACATACACAATGATGTATGGGGGGGATGGTCTGGAGTTGTTCCTTGGCCCAGGAAATTCATGAAAGGAAAAATGGCTTAACCAAACTATCTCATTTTCTTTTTTAAGATTTTTTTCTTTTTAGGATTTATTTATTCTGGTGGAGGAGGGGCAGAAGCAGAGGGAGAGAGAAACTCAAGCAGACTCCACCCTCAACGCAGAGCCCAACCTGGGGCTCCACGCGGGACTCGATCTCAAGACCCTGAGATCACAACCTGAGCTGAGACCAAGAGTCATACGCTTAACCAACTGTGCCACCCAGGTGCCCCCATCTTTTCTTTTAAATTTAAGCTCCATTGTCATCCTGATTCCAATCCATTTCCTGCATGCTTTTAAACATCTTATTCTTTCTTTCTCTCTCATTTATTTTCTCTTTTTATTGTTAACTTTTCCACTCATTTTGCTACATTTCTGGTCTCACTCCTCTTTGAGGATGAACTGACAGATGGTTTTCAGAGCCACAGCTTTTTTTAAACAGAAACTATGATGATTAAAATTACTTTATTTTCAACACCACTAAAATACTGTGATACATCATCTGAAGAGACTGGCAGACCTCTCTCACTTGTCCTTCTTGCATTCCCACAGAAGCTGTCAGTCCCGACAATCAAGACTCAGACAGAAAAATCTACAAATCTTAGCAAGGAAAGCTTTTCTTTCAGCCAATCATGTCAATCTCTGCTCCCAAGGGACCATTTCACCATGGTAACAAGCGTGGCAAACTGTAAGACATCCCGAACAATCTGCCTCTTTTACCTCCTGAAGAACCTGCACCAAATACAAGTGGCTATTGGCCATGCTCCTGGGGGTGGCATGAAACTCCTTTGTGGACTTCAAGGGTCTCTGGCCCTTCCCTGAGCTTCCAGAACCCAAAATTTCAAAGATTATGGTCTGCACCCCAGCATGCCCTTAGGGCTCAGGCAAGTGGGCAGAGCCATGCTGATCTCCCAGTGGGGCCATGGCAGGTCACCCTGTGCCCATGGCTCCCAACCGAGGCACTTTCCCTTTCCCAGCTCATAGAGTTGACCAGATACCGGAAGAGACTCAACTCTGTGGGACTGATTCTATTCCCATGACTGTCTTAAATTCCATAATGTCAGCCCTGTAAGTGATTGCTCCCACAGACCTTCCAGAATTAGGCTTGCACACTGACTTTTGGCTATTCTAATTATTTCTGTAGGCAGGGGTCCTGCAAAACATATTTGCACACACCCTCCTAAACACACATATGCACGTACACACTAGCAAAAGCCTTGTACAACAATGCAGATAAAATAAATAGGTAATAAAATAGGTAATAAAAAGGTATCCTGCAGGATACCTGCCTCCTCTCCTAGGCCAGTGACAGATCCCAGGAACTTCTAGGAGACAGTCAATCTAAGATTCAGTCTATCTGTGTGTTTAGGTCCAATCTAAGAGATTTGTGACTGAAACCCAAGGAACCTCCTCCAAGGTTTGTACTACCACCAAGATGCTCCATCAGGTAGGGAAAGGGTCACGAGGCCTATGATGAGGCCACAGGACACACTGGGAGCCGCTAGACAAAGCATCCAGGATTAGATCCACTACAGTCTGACCCAGGAACATACCCTGGTTCTCTACAATGGCAGCCCCTAAGTCACGACACCTGGTGCCTTCACTCCAGTTTATGGGAGTAAGAGCAGGTGCAGTGCTCTAAGCTGGACCAGACAAGGATGGCAAGGGATGGCCCTTACTTTTCTGCAATTTGCACCCCTAAATTTCTCTATTATTCTTTATTCTACAAGAAGAATAATCAGATTTTCTCTCTATGAAGAATAGCACATTTTTCTGCGTGTAAAATCCAGACTGCACGGGCACTGCTCTGAGGCAGCCAACCACTCTAATTCAGCTTTCCCGAATGACCTTCCACTGAATGCTTTCCACAAAAGTTAATAGAGTATACCCTCCATAGTGCAGTGGTCCCTACCACAGGACCATTGTTGGCTGGAAGAAAGCCAGAAAAAGAAAAACTATGACACAAGCTGCCTGCTGTTTGCACTTGTTGCTGTGGAGTTGAGCCAAGATTCCCTTTTTGTCTGGCTAGCTCTTTCGCTGGGAAATATCACTTTAACAGCCCTTACGATTTTGCAGAGGTAGTGTGCCAAGCCTTGTCAGACAGGAGAGGTAGAGACCATTAAGAACTAAACTCCTGTGCATAATAATGGGAAGGCTTCCTTTATTAAGAATGGGGTGACTGGAGTGATATTACCTGGATGGTGACATAAACTGTTCCTTATTTTGCTTCCCCTCACAAGAGGAACAAGTAACATTCAAGAACAAGACACCACTGAGAGAATCCTGGAGCATAAGGGTGAGACCGAAGGAGCCCCCTGCACCTCAATGACCAAGACCATGCCTTAGAAGGGTAAGAGAAGAGGCTACATGTTGACTACATTGCCCCTCCCCCAGGACGGGGCCACACAATGTGCAGAGGTCCGCCTGAGTCTCTAGTTCCTTCAGTGGCAAAAGAGAACCCAGGGGGACAACCGGCCTCCCCCAGCACTGTGAGTCACTTTGTAGGAGCTTCTACTCTGAAAGTGCACCATAAGGATGGCAGAGGAATCTGCGGGGCCCAGCCACCAAAAATCTGACTGTGAGGGAGAAGTTGGGAGGGGCCTGCAACAACCAGCACACAGATCCTGGCAAACCAAGTTCATGCCTGCAGTGCCAGGTAGTAATCCCAACCAGCGGCTTTGTTCACCTGTAGAACCAAGCTGGGACTGCACTCTGACAGGGAACTCTGGGGGGTGCAGGTCTGTCTGTTTGGGATCCTAAAACAAGTTTTGCCAGCCCCAGAGCTGTTTTGCCCACACCCAGGCAAGATGCTGAGTCAGAGCCCCACCTGCTGTAGAGAGTGCCTTCCAGCCCCATCTGATGAAAAAGGCTGATGACAAGTCCTGGAAGTTGTGCAGCCCAGTGGCCCTGGAGCCAAGAGGCAGGTGGAGAGAGCCAATTTCCTGCAGAGCAACGCCAGTACCAAGTGTGGAGGCTTCCCGTGCTATATGTGGGCAGGGCATTCATTCATAGTCAAGGCTGAGGGTAGCTCCTGGTCCCTCCCAACCAGACAGCCTATTTGGAAAGTTGAGGATAGCCTGGAATGGCTCCTCCCCTCCCACCCAGGCAAGGGGGCTGAGACATAGCCTCACCAGCTGTGGAGAGTGTCTTCTGGCCCCATCAAAGGAGAAGGGCTGGTGAAAACAACTGGAAGCTGTCTGTGCAGCCCAAGGGTCCTTGAGTCAAGAGTAGGGCAGACAGAGCCAGCAGTTTGCAGAGCAAAGCCAGTGGCCCTGTTTGGCCAGGGAACTTAGGGTGCAGGTCGGCTTGAGTTAAGACAACAAAGAGGCTTTAGAGCTGCTTCCACTACACTTGGGCAGGGAATCTAATTCATAGCCCTACTTACTCGTCACTGAAGACAGCCTTCAGCCTGTCCGACAAGAGCTTAACCAGAGCACACACAGAGCTGCACAGTACTCCCAACAGCCCTGCATACAATGGCACTGGAACAGAGAGCACAGCCAGTGGCTTTCCTCATCTGCAGAGCAAAAGTTGTGGATTCACCTGACCAGGGAATTCAGTGCACCCTCAGGCCTAATTCAGGTCCCCAAACAATAAGCCATATAGGCCTGGGCCCTGGCCTACTCTCCTCCCAGGGCTAGGAAGCTAATTTATAACCTCAGCTACTATTAAATACAGTACCCAGTCCCAACCATCTAGTAAGCCTAACCAAAGAATTCAGGTAACTGTGAGACCTATCCTACAGCCTCACTTGGGTAAGGAACCAAACCAGTACTCCTATGAAACTGTTCTCAACCAGTGGCACACCCCCCATTTCCATCACCAGAGTTCAAACAGTTGCCTCACCCCAAATAGACAATAGCAGGTCTCACCTGCCCAAAGACAGAACCAGGAGACACACCTAGAAACCCAAACTGAGCTAACTGGTAAAAAAACTGCCTCTGCCAAAGCAAACTTGTAAAGTCTGGAAAAGGAGCCCTATATTCAAACGTACAGACACCGACATAAGGAAATAAGGATCACCAAAAAATCAGGTAAATATGACACCACCAAAAGAAACTGATAAACCTCTAATAATTGGCCCAAAAGAAATGGATATCACTAAATTTTACACCTGAAACTAATATTACACTGTATGCTAACTAACTGGAATTTAAATAAAAACTTGAAGGAAAAAAAAGTAATAATATCTATGAACTGTGAGACAAAGAATTCAGAATAATCTCCTTTGGAAATTTAGTGAACTATAAGAAAACACAGATAGACAAAGAAAATTAAGAAAACATTGCATGAACAAAATGGGAATTGTGAAGGAAACAGAAACCACAAAAAAAAGAAAGAAAGAAAAATCCTCAAGTTGAAAACTGTAATAACTGAAGACTTTAATAGAGTTTCAAAAGTAGACATGACCATGCAGAAGAAAGAATCAGTGATCTGCATGATAGGACATCAGAAATTATCCAGTCAGGGGCACCTGGGTGGCTCAGTCATTAAGCCTCTGCCTTTGGCTCAGGGCATGATCCCTGGTGTTCTGGGATTGAGCCCAGCATCAGGCTCCTCCACTGAGAGCCTGCTTCTTCCTCTCCCATTCCCCCTGCTTGTGTTCCCTCTCTCACTGGCTGTCTCTCTCTCTGTCAAATAAATAAATAAAATCTTAAAAAAAAAAAAAAAAAGAAAGAAATTATCCAGTCAGAAGAGCAAAATAAAAAGGAATGAAAAAGAATGAAGAAAGCCTATGGGAATTATAGGACACAATTAAAGAAAACAACAACAACAATATTTGCATTATGGAATTCCAGAAGAAGAGAAAGAGAAAGGGACAGAAAGTATATTTGAAGAAATAATGGTGAAAACCTTTCTGAACCTGGTAAAAAAAATAGACATCCAGATCCGTGAGTCCTGAAGGATACCAAATATGTTAGACCTAAATAGGACTACACCGAGACACGTTATAATTAAATTGTCAGAAGCCAAAGACAGGGGTGCCTGGGTGGCTCAGTTGGTTAAGTGGCTGCCTTCATCTCAGGTCATGATCTCAGGATCCTGGGATCAAGTCCCACGTCAGGCTCCCTGCTTAGTAGGGAGTCTGCTTCACCCTCTCCTGCTCCCCCTGCTTGTGCTCTCTCTCCCTCTGTCAAATAAATAAATAAAATCTTAAAAAAAGAAAAAAAACCAAAGACAAAGAATTTTAAGAGCAGGAAGAGAAAAGAGAGATGTTATATACAAGGGAACCCCCATGAAAAGGGATGATATATTCAAAATATCGAAAGAAAGTAACTATCAACCAAGAATTCTATACCTTGTGAACCTGTCCTTCAGAATGAAGAGAGATAGAGACTTCTCTGAACAAATAAAAACTGAGGGAGTTCATTACAACCAACCTGCCTTACAAGAAATGTTAAAGGGCGTTCTTTGAGTGGAAGTAAAAGAATGCTAATTACCAGCATAAAAATACAAAAAGGTAGTATAAATTTCACTGGCAATAGTACATATATAGTCATGGTTAGATTTTGCAGTATGGTGATAATGGTACATAACTCACAACTCTAGTTTAAATTTTTAAAAAATGAATGTAGCAAAATAACCATAAATACAATAATCGGATTTTACTTACACAATATAAAAACATGTAAATTATAACAGCAATAACCTAAATGTGAGGGGGATAAAAAATAAAAATGTAAAGTATACAAACTCTATTGAAGTTAATTCATTATCAAATTTAAAAGTTGAAGATATTTTATGTAAGCCTCCTGCTAACTGCAAGGGGAAATCATAATCATGCAAACAGATATGATAAAGATGTCCAAGCATATAGATACCCCAAGACATCAAACCACACACAAAAAGGACAGCAGGATAAGAAACAAGGAACAATGGATCTAGAAAACAACCAGAAAACCATTAACAAAATGGCAGTAGTAAGTCTTTATTTATCAAAAATTATTTTACATGCAAAAGGATTAAAGTCTTTGATCAAAAGACGTAGAATGGCCGAATGTATAAAATAACAAGGTCCAACAATGTGCTGCATATGAGATACTCACTTTAGCTTTAAAGACACACCTATACTGAGAGTAAAGGGATGGAAAAAGACATTTTAAGTAAATGGTAACCAAAAAAAGCAAGGGTAGCTATATTTATATCAGACAAAATAGACTTTAAACTAAAAATAGGTAAAAGAGACAAAGAAGGACATTATATAATGATTAGGGGGTCAACACCTCAAGACAACGTAATAGTTGTAAATACTTATATGCTCAACCTCAGAGCACCTAAAGATATAAAGCAAAAACTAACAGAACTAAAAGGAGACATAAACAGTAATGCAATAATAGTTGGGAACTTTAATACCCCACTTTCAACAGTGTATAGGTCATCCAGACAGAGAATCAACGAGGAAACAGCAAATTGGAACATTACTAATGGATCTAACAGACATATTGAGAACATTCTATTCAACAACAGCAGAATACACATTCTTCTCAAGCACTCATAGAACATTTTCTAAGATAGACCATATGTTAGGCCGCAAAACAAGTCTTAACATATTCAAGAAGATGGAAATGATACTAAGTATCTTCTCTGACCACAATATCATGAAACTAGAAATCAATAACAAGAGGAAAACTGGAAAATTCACGAACACAGGAAAATTAAACAGCACTCTCCTAAACAACCAATGACCCACAGAAGAAATTAAAGGGGAAATAAAAGTTTCCAAAAATGGAAATACAACATGCGAGAACTCATGAGATGCAGCAAAGGCAGTTCTAAGAGGGAAGTTCATAGCAATAAATGCCTATGATATGAAGCAAGAAAGATCCCAAATACATAATCTAACTTTACATCTTAAAGAACTGGAAAAAGAAGGACAAACTGAGCAGAAAAAAATAACAATTAGAGCAGAAATAAATGAAATAGAGAAGAGAAAAACAATAGAAAATATTAACCAAACTTAGAGTTGGTTCTTTGAGAAGATAAAATTGACAAACCCTTAGCTAGATTAAGCAAGAAAAAAAGGGAAAAGACTCAAATCAAAAAAATTATAAATAAAAAAGGAGACATTACAACTGATACCACAGAAGTTCTAAGGATAATAAGAGGTTATTATGAAGAGGCTATAGGCCAATAAACTGGACAATTTAGAAGAAATGGAAAAATTTTAAAAACATATTACTTACCAAGACTGAATCAGGAAGAAACAGAAAATCTGAATAGAACAGTTACCAGTAAGGATATTGAATCAGTAATAAAAATGTTCCAACAAAGAAAGCCCAGGACCAGGTGGCTTCAGTTGTGACTTTTGCCAAATATATAAAGAATTAACACCAATCCTTCTCTATTTTTTTTAAAGATCTTATTTATTTATTTGCCAGAGAGAGAGTGAGAGCAAGAGAGAGAGCAAGAGAGCACAAGCAGGAGGAGCAGCAGGCAGAGGGAGAAGCAGGCTCCCCACTGAGCAAGGAGCCCAATGCGGGACTCGATCCCAGGGTCCTGGTCCTGGGATCATGACCTGAGCCCAGTGCAGATGCTTAACAGACTGAGCCACCCAGGTGCCCTATCACCAATTCTTCTCAAACTCTTCCAAAAAGTCAAAGAGGAGAGAAGCCTCTCAAAATGACTTCACAAGGCCAGCATTATCCTGATATAAAACCAGTAAAAACACTCACTATTAGAAGAGAAAACTACAAGTCAATATCCCTGATGAATTTAGATGGAAAAATTCTCAATAAAATACTCCAAACCAAATTCAGCAGCATATTAAAGGATCATTCACTATGATCAAGTGGAATTTATCCCTAGGATGCAAGAATAGTTCAAATCAATAGTGTACACAGCAAACATTTATAAGAGGATCATACAATCATCTCCATTTACACAGAAAAAGCAAACAAAATTCAGCATCCATTCAAAACAAAAACTCAACACATTACATATAGAAGGAACATAACTCCACGTACTAAAGGCCATATATGGCAAACCCACAGCTAACATCATACTGTTGATGTTGGTGAAAAGATGAAAGATTTTTCTCTAAGATCAATACTGAGACAAGGGTGCCCACTCTCACCACGCGTTGTATTCAACATAGTATTGGAAGTTCTAGCTAGAGCCACCAGTCAATAAAAAGAAATAAAAGGTATCAGAATTGGAAAAGAAGTAGTAAAACTGTCTCTATTTGTGGACAGCATACTTTTGTATAAAGAAAACCTAAAGACTCAACCAAAAAACTGTTAGATCTAATCAATGAATTTAGCAAAGTTACAGGATACAAAACTGATACAAAAATCAGTAGTGTTTCTGTACACTACAATAAGATTTCTAGAAAAGAAATAATCGCATTTACAATAAAATACTTAGTAATAAATTTAAGGAGGTGAAAGATCTCTAAACTGAAAGCTACAAGACATTGAAAAAAGAAATTGAAGAATATACAAATAAATGGAAAGGTATTCTGTGTTCACAGCCTGGAAGAATTAATATTGTTAAAATGTCAGTACCACCAAAGCCATCTATAGATTCAGTGCAGTCCCTATCAAAATTCCAATGGCATTTTTTAGAGTAGAGAAAACACCCCTAAAATTGATATGGAAAACTAAAGACCCCAAGTAGCCAAAGAAATCTTCAGAAGGAACAAAGCAAGAGGTACCACACTCCCCAACTTCAAGCTGTACTATAAAGCTATCCTCATCAAAACAGTACAGTAATGGCATAAAAATACACAAATAGACCACTAGAATAGAGCCCAGAAATAAACCCAACATATATGGTTAACTAACATTTGACAAGGGAGGCAAGGATACTCAGTGGAGAAAAGACAATCTCTTCAATAAATATTGCTAAATAATTGGATATCAAATGTAAAAGAATGAAACTGAACCCATACATTAACAGGTGAAAGAGGGACAGTTAAGTATCTTCCAAATTCAGAAGGCATTTTGAGACCAAAAAACAAAGTAAGCCACCCACACTGTTTGCACAGTTTTACTGTCACTTACTGATGGTGAGATTGGGCAGATAGATGACCCAGTCCCTACTCAGCTATTCTCCAGAAAGTGCAGACCTTAACCCACAGCTTTTGTAGAGTGAGGGGCATTATGGTGAGGTCAAAAGGTAGTTATCTAAAGTGGTGTCTTCTGTGTGCCAGAGAGAAGCTCAAAACAAGCCTTCCTGCATTCCAGTGAGGGCATACATTAACATCCAACAGGCCTGGAACACATAGCCCTAACGGGGTTATTGTGCAGACATGAACAAGGGCCAAAGATGGAGTCAGTATTGTCAGCACTCCTACACCACATCTTTCACCACCCATGGAAATTAATTTGGAATAGGTTAAAGTCCTAAATGGAATACCTAAAACCATTAGTCTCCTAGAAGAAAATAGAAGGAACAAAGCTTCCTGACATGGGTCTTCATAATGATTTCTTGGATATGACACCTAGAGTACAAGCAACAAAATAAAAAATAAACAAGTGGGACCAAATCAAACTAAGAAGCTTTTGCACAACCAAAGAACCCATCAACAAAGCAAAAAGACAAACCTACAGAATGGGAAAAAATACTTCCAAACCATGTACCTGATAAAAGATTAATATCCAAAACATAGGAAGAACTTCTACAACTCAAGAGCAAAAGGAACAAATAATCCAATCAAAAAATGGGCAAAGGACCTGAACAGACATTTCTCCAAATGAAAGGTCGACAGGTACATGAAAAGATGCTCAACATCACTAGTCATTAGGAAAATGCAAATTAAAACCACAATGAGCTGTCACCTCCTGCCGGTTAGAAGAGCCACCCACCATCAAAAAGACAAGAGATGTTGGCAAGTATGTGGAGAAAGGGAACCCTTGTGCACTGCGGGTAGGAATGTAAATTGGTACAGCCACTATGGAGAACAGTATGGAGATGCCTCAAAAAACTAAAAATAGAATTACCCTATGATCCAGTAATTCCACTTCTGAGTATTTATCTGAAGGAAATCAAAACACTAACTTAAAAAGATATCAGCACTCCCTGTTCATAGTATTTTCACAATAATCAAGACACAGAAACAACCTAAATGTCCTAAATAGATGAATGGATAAAGAAGTTTTGGTGCGTATGTATATATGCAATGAAATATTATTCAGCCATAAAAAAAGGAAATCCTGCTATTTGGGACAACAGGGATGGACCTTGAAAGTGTTACACTGAGTAGAATAAGTCAGACAGAGAAAGACAAGATCTCACTTATATGTGAATCTAAAAAAAAAAAAAAAAAGGAAAACTCGTAGAAAAAGAGATCAGGCTTGGCGTTACCAGAAGCAGGGAGTGGGGGAGGGGGGATTGGAGGACAGTGGTCAAAAAGCACCAACTTCCTGTTACAAGATATATAAGTGCTAGAGATATAAGGTACACCATGATGGCTGACTAACACTGTTGTATGACATATAAGAAAGTTGTTAAGAGGAAATTCTAGAAGTTATCGTCACAAGGAGAATTTTTTTTTCCTTTATTCTTCTGTTCTTTCTGGGTTGTTTGTTGTTGTTGTTGTTGTTACTGTATTTATAGAAGATGGATGTTTGCTAAAGCAATTTGAGTAATCATTTCATAATATATGTTAGTCGAACCATTATGCTGTCAGGGATACAGTCAATAATATTGTAATAAGTTTGTATGGTGACTGATGGAACTAGACATCATGGTGATCATTTCATCATTTATATCAGTATTGAATTACTATGTGGTACACCTGAAACTATTACGTTATATGTCAACCATATTTCAATTAAAAAAAAAAAAAACTATCGTGCTGTATACCTTGAACTTATACAGTGATGTTGTCATTTATTTCTCAGGAAAAAAAAAACTGGGAAAAAAGTTTTAAAGAATAGGGTGACTTCTCTTAGAGGCTCTTACATGATATTTGGCAGAATTATTGCAAACTGTTTGTAGTCTGCATATCAACTCTGTAAAGTAACATCACCTATACTTGTACAAAGAAACCGACATACAGAGCAGGTAGACCACCTACATGCCACAGCTAGCCTGTTAGGAAGTCAGAATTGGAATTCAGGTCTTCAGACTCCAGGCTCAGGGCCCTATGGACATTAGCAGTGTTGTCTCTTATAATAATCTTGGCCTTTTTAATGTCATAGCAACACGCTTAATTTTTCTGCAACTGTACTCATTACATTCTTGCAGGATGAAAGAGAGTGCCTAAATTATTTACCAAATTTGGGCAATTCAAAGGGGGCATATATGACTTAAAGTAATTGATACCTTGTACTCAAAGGGCCATGTGCGACCACAGATTGGCTGCCACTGGGTAATTTTGAAGGATCTGATCAGGAAGGACTAGAGCTCCTAGAAAGAGACATTGGAGAGCCAAACACAGCTTGTTTGGAAATGGAGTATCCTTGCCAAGGCTTCGTTCAGGAATAATGTGGGGCTGACCTCCTGGTCCTCATCCTAAATGGGCTGGCGCTTCCCTCACCTCAGCCTGCCAACCCCCCCCCCCACCCCCCACCCCCCCACCCCCCACCCCCCCCCGGCGGTGTAAGTACCTGAATTTTGCATCTGCGGACAATCCTGGGTTAAGGTTTCCAAAACTTCTAACGCAAGAGTGAGAGAGATGTAGCCAAGACACATCTTTTTATCCTTTCGGAAGAATTGTTACATTAAAGTCATCCCTAAATACCCTCAAATTAAGACATTTGTTGACAAATCCGTGTAATAATTTCCTTCAAGAATAGAGGAGCTTTGTCTAGCTGGAATGATAACATGTATGCAAAGAGACACCTAGTGGCCCAACATGTAAGAACGCTATTTAGCTAGAGACCAAAGACTGAAACATTATTTAACTCCCTCATTTAACATTCTTTTGATTTCAATGGGGCTTTTTCTTTTTTTAACTACTAGCATTCTAAACCGAGAAATTTCAGTTTTATGAAAGAATATTTTGTGTTTCTTTCTAAAGGAAGTGTTTGCTCCTCTATTTGTTTTTTAATTCGGCAATCTTACTGCATAAAGTCCTGAGAAGCAATACAAAAATTACAGGGTAGACTGTAATTGGCCAGACACTTGAGTTCACCTTTCCCTGAACACATGTATATTATTTTTCTGTTTCCATCCCTTTCTAGACTTTGTGTGTGAGATTTTCCATTTGTCTTTGGGTTATTTTATTCTTGCTTTTAATTCAGTAAAGCCAAAGACCTTTTTTTTCCCAGCCAGCTTCCTGTGGTCCGCCCAGCTTCCTGTGGCCCGCCCAGCCTCGTTACTTCACACTGCCTTTCTCACTCACACCTCACCTACACAGTTTTATACCCACCTCCTCACAGTCAACTTACATGTGCACCTGCCACGCTTCCACCACCCTACATAACATCATCTAACCTCAAAAGTAAAAGTCTGTCATCACAAAAAACAAGGAATCATCAATTTTTTCTTTACCCTGTAGTACGAAAATTTGGTTATGCCCTGAGTTTAGATGAGAAATTGTTTTTAAATAGATATGTTTAATTGCAATTTATATAACCTCAGGGACTCAGACTCATAGGATTTTAGATCTGAAAGAAATAGACTTATTCTGGGGGCAGCCAAATGACATTTATAAATTCTGATTACTCTGAGATGGCCATGCCATAAAAACGCAGATGGCTAGTCCCAGGAGGATGAAGTGCCGTGTGCAGAAGACAAAGAATGCTGTAGATGTGTAGATGAATGAGTGATCTTAGAAGTAGATTCTCCTCCCAACCACTCCAGCTAAAACCGGGTGGAGCAGAGATGAGCCGCCAAGCCTACCCCTTTCCAAATCCTATCATGGGCAAAACAAAGAGGTCCTTACTCCACGATTTTCAATAAGTAAAGTGGTCCTTATTTCTTCCATCACATATCTGATGGTAAAATGTTGAAACCTTTTTCTTTAATATTAGGAATAAACCAAAGATGTTCACCATCATTCAACCACATTGTATTAGAAGGGCTCATTAAAAAAATTATAAAAATTATAATGATTAAAAATAAGAAATTAAGACAGTATTTTCAGATGATATCACATGTGGAAAAGAACCTACCCATGAATTATTAAAACTAAAGAGTGGACATAGAAGCGTTGCTAGATATGTAAAAATCAATATCATTTCTATATAGCCACAACAAATAGCATGAAAATAAAATTTTTAAGAAAATACATATACAGCAACATCATTAAATTTCACATACATTAGAATGAATCTAACAAAAGATGTGTAATACTTCCATGAAGAAATCTGTAAATCTATAAAACATTATGGAAAGAAATTAAAGAACACTTAAATAAATGGAAAGATATGTCATGTTCATTAATTAGTTTATAATACTCAAGAGTGTAAAGATGACTATGATTAGTGTTTTTAATTTGCTGTTAATTTTACTATCTTATGGTTATAAGGATATTATCCTACCTTTTCTTCCAGAACTTTCATTGTCTGCCTTTCATATTAGATTGACAATCTACTTACAATTGATTTTTTAAGCTTTATTTATTAATTTTTAGAGAAGAGGGAGGGGTAGGGGAAGAGGGAGAGAGAGAATCTTAAGCAGACTCTGCTGAGTGCAGAGTCTGACATGGGGCTTGATCTCACAACCCTGAGACCATGACCTGAGCTGAAGCCAAGAGTCGGACACTTAACCAACTGAGCCATCCAGGTGCTCCTCTACTTACAATTGATTTTTGATCATAGCTTCAGATAAGAATAAAGTTTCATTTTTAAAATTAATAACTAGCTGTTTGAGTATCGTTTATCGAAAACACGTCCACTTCCTTATCGGCTCTAACCATAAAGGAAAAGCTTCAAAAGTTGGAAAACACTGAAATTCAGAATTTCCACTCACCCAAAGACAGCATTAGGGATTGTAAAAGCAAATAAATGAATGAGAAAGGCATGTGCAATACATGTAGCCTGTACAGTCCTACACCAGAATGTGTGAAGGAGTCCTATAAATCAATAAGAAACAAGCAAAAAAACCCAAGAGAAAAATGGAAAAAGACTTACTAGCCATTTTACAAAGGAGGATATCAATTAACCAAGTATGTATGAAAAGGTGCTTAACCTCATTAACAATCAGGAAAATGCAAGGCAAAACTGCCAAAATCATGAAATTTTAAAAGACTGACACTACCATGTGTCAACAACATTGTAAAGCCAATGAAAGAACTCTCAAACACTACTATTGGGAGTGTCAATCGGGGCAACCATTCTGGAAAGCTATTTAGCAATATCTGCCAAAGGGGATCGTGTGCATAGTCTATGATCCATAAATTTGACTGTTCGATGCACATGCGTCAGATATGCATGCACCTGTACACTGAACACACGTGTAACAATGTTTCTAGCAGCTCTATTAATAATAGCCAAAAAGTTCAAAACAACTCAAATGTTCATCAACAGGAACACAGATGGATTGTGGTATAGTCATATAATGGAACACTACTTAGCAATAAAAAGGGAAAAAACTACTTCTACTCACAGTCACATAATACTGAGAGAAAGAAGCCAAACACAAAAGAATATAAACAGGCAAAACTAGATTATACAGTTTAGCAAAGTACACTTGGGTCATAACACTATACAGGAATGCAAGGAAGCAACGAATTACCACAAATGGCAAAAGAGTGGTTACCTTTGGGAAGATGGCAAAGATTTATTGGAAGAGGCACAAGAGGAGATTCCAGAGTTCTGACAGTATTCTTTTTTTTTTTTTTAAGATTTTATTTATTTATTTGAAAGAGAGGGAGAGAAAGCACAAGCAGAGGGGAGGGGCAGAGGGAAATGGCGAGGGACAAGCAGACTCCCCGCTGAGCAGGGAGCCTGACAAAGGGCTCGATTCCAGGACCCTGAGATCATGACCTGAGCCAAAGTCAGACACTTAACCAACTGAATCACCCAGGTGCCCCGACAGTATTCTATTTCTTGACTCACATAGTCTAGAATTCGTGCTTTGTGATAAATCACTGAGATGTTCAAATTTGTCTATTTGCTCTTCTGTATTTAGATTTTATTTAACATAATGTATTTTATATTGCAAAACAGAAGTTATTTTAAAAGCCAAGCTCTAACAATATGTATCTAAAAGAAGAAAAACAGAAAACAAAAGGGTATGGAACGTTAAAAATGAAAAGATGGAAACAGATATCCAGCAAACATAAAGGAAAAGCAAACTGTGGTGAAGATTTTAATATCTGAAAATATAAAATTTGTACACATATATGTATATTTACCGTGCATTGTTAAACATACATTTAATAGGGAAAGATGTTACAAGCCAGTAAAAAAACAAAGCCAGAAAATATAACCTTCATAAACATAAATATATTGCCTCAAAATACATCAAGCAACCATAATTCATAAAACTGGAAAAAGAAGTAAATAAGTTGGCAACTACAGTTGAAGATTATAGCACCCATCTCCCAGAAATCAATGCAGACAAGAAGTAAACAGAAATGCAGATGACACAAATTAGTAAATTTCAGAGACACAGAATTCTGTACTTGAGAAATACACACATTTCCATCACACATGGTATGTTATCAAAAATTGACAAAGTACTATATTACAACAGAAGTCTTGATAAGTTGCACAGAATCAATTTAACACAGCTTATGTTCTCTGATTATAGTGCTTTAATTGTAGAAATTAATAGTGAAAACATAGCTTTAAAATGTCTATATATCTGGAAACAAAATCTCACACTACTAAAAAACATTGATTCGAAATGAATCAAGAAGGAAATCAAATGGGAAATATTTAGAATTTATCACCATTGAAAACACTACACATCAAAATCTTTAGGGCACGGAACTAAAGCATTTTTTAGGGGGAACTGTATACCTTAAATACATTTATCAGAATACAAGAGGGAATGAAAGCAAATTAGCTAAAAGCTCAACACATGAAACTGGAAAAATAGCAAACCAAGGAAGAAATAGGAAAAATAAAGGCAGAAATGAATGAAATAGAAAAATAAGGAGAAGATTAATAAACCACGAAGCTAGTTCTTTGGACAAGAACTAATAAAATAGAACTCCAGCAAGACTGATGAAGGGGGGAGGGGGTTCTAGATACAAATAAAAACTTCTGAGTGACAGCTCTTAGCCTGCCAATTATTCAGCCTGAAATTAACTTCGAAAATTTCATTTGGATGCAGGCAAACAGTTAAGAAGAAATCTAATACAGAGAGATTGCTTGATAACCCATCTTGCAACCTGCTCTCCTAAAAGAAGTAAAATATTTTTTGCCCAAATCTAGCTATTCTTTCATACAGTGGTCAGTGAAAGCAAAAATCTAACTGAAATTGGAAACAAATGATGTAGAAAAGCAGAAAAAACAATTTTTTTCCTGTAAGTTTTTCCAGACAAAATTACCTAACAATTAAAGATTAGTGTAACATATAAGGATAATTATACACACTCAAAATTCAAAATCAAACAAATTAGAAAATTACTGTCCTGTTTCAGAGTCTGCTCCATTCTTCCACCTACTCATCTTATCCCCTTTTAACAGAGGCCCCATTTCTCAATGCTCACCAGAAGGATCTTTTTTTGGACATTGATTAATTTTTGTCTGACCGCCTCCTTTTCTTTCCCCTCCTGTGGCACTGTCAATCATATGGCCCCGCATCCCCCAAACAGGAGCAAGCATATGGCTTAGGTTTGCCAACGATTCACTCATTTATCAAATATTTATTGGCTAACCATGTAGCAAGCACAGTTTTAGAGCCTGAAGATACAACCCTGAAGAGATAAAACCTCCTTACCCTCATGGGGTTTATATTTCATGGGGGTAGACAATTAACAAAATAAATAAGTAAAATCAATGGCATATGAGATGGAGATAAATGAAAATAAAATAGGGATGAGTATTATAGAGGGTTGTCATGTTTTTTAAAGATTTTATTTATTTATTTGACAGAGAGACAGCCAGCGAGAGAGGGAACACACAAGCAGGGGGAGTGGGAGAGGAAGAAGCAGGCTCACAGCGGAGGAGCCTGATGTGGGGCTCGATCCCGGAACGCTGGGATCATGCCCCGAGCCGAAGGTAGTTGCTTAATGACTGAGCCACCCAGGCGCCCCTTTTTAAAAATTTTATTTATTTATTTGACAGAGAGACAGCCAGCGAGAGAGGGAACACAAGCGGGGGGAGTGGGAGAGGAAGAAGCAGGCTCATAGCGGAGGAGCCTGATGTGGGGCTCGATCCCGTAACGCCGGGATCACGCCCTGAGCTGAAGGCAGACGCTTAACCGCTATGCCACCCAGGCGCCCCGAGGGTTGTCATTTTAAATGCAAGAATGGGAACAGTCTCACTAAACAGGTGGCATTTCAGTGAAGACCAAGTAGAGGTAAGGAAGCAGTCAATGGAAATCCAAGGGTGAGCGGTCAGGGTGAGAGAACAGCCAAGGCAGAGGCCTGAATTGGGACTGAGAGTGTGTCTAGTACACGTAAGGCACAGCAAGGGGGCCAGCATGGTAGAGGTTGAGTGTGCAATGGGCGGAGAGAGGTAGGAGATGAGGTCAGAGGGATGATGGGAGGCCAACTCATGCAGATCGTGGGTGGTCTTTTGAGCTATTGCTGAAGACTTTGGCTTTTCTTGAAGTGAAACAGGCAAGCTTTATAGAGTTTGACCTGACACACATGTTAACAGCTCTGGCTCCAGCACTGAGAAGAGACTGAAGGAAGCAAAGACATAAACCCAGAGGCCAGTTAAGAGGGTTCTACACTAATCTGGAGAAGATATGAGAATGCCTTGGACCACAGTGAGGGGAGCAGAGGTGGTAAGAAGTAAATGGACAAAAGTACTTAACACGTTGGCCACAATGGACAATTCAGAGAAGAGTAAATGAACTAAGGCCAGCTAGGAAATTCTACCTGAAATATTGGGAAAGTGTCTTGTCATTTTTTCTGGGATTTGAGCTAAGAGCACAGGGCAAGCCTGGAATTAGCAGTGGCCATCTTGGTGAGTCAGTAGGGAGAACAGAGAAAAAAAAACAAAACAGTGGAAAGAGAGCTCGGGGAAAGAGGTGAAAAAAGAAATCTTCCTGTGCCACAAAATGCTGAACTAGACATACTGAAGAAGATGAGGAGCTGAATATGATTTGTGGAACTTCAAAATATCAAAGGCATACAAAGAATCCTAAAAGGTTAGGGACACCTGGGTGACTCAGTCGATTAAGTGTCTGCCTTTAGCTCAGGTTATGATCCCAGGGTCCTGGGATCAAGTCCTGCATCAGGCTCCCTGCTCAGTGGGGCTCCTGCTTCTCCCTCTGCCTGCTGCTCCCCCTGCTTATGCTCTTTCTCTGACAAATAATAAATAAAAATCTTTAAAAAAAAAAAAGAATCCTAAAAGTTTACAGACAGGATAAAATGGTATTATTTACAAAGAAACACAAATAAGAATAACATCAGATCTCTTACAGGCAACATGGAACGTTAGAGGGTATTGGAGCAATGCTTCAAAGTTCTGAATCAAAATAAATGTGTCACTGTCCATATCCAAGCACACAATCAATCGTGAGGGCAAAACAAAGACACTTGCAGACATGTCTATTCTCCATGTACCTGATATGAAAATAGTGCTTGATAAAATATTTCAATAAATAGAAAAAGAAATTTAAGGGGTGCCTGGGTGGCACAGCGGTTAAGTGTATGCCTTCGGCTCAGGGCATGATCCCTGCATCATGGGATCGAGCCCCACATCAGGCTCCTCCGCTATAAGCCTGCTTCTTCCTCTCCCACTCCCCCTGCTGTGTTCCCTCTCTCGCTGGCTGTCTCTATCTCTGTCGAATAAATAAATAAAATCTTAAAAAAAAAAAAGAAAAAAAAATTTAAGGAGAAAAACATGAGATATAAGAAAGTCAAAGAAAAAAAATCCATGAGATTAAGTTTCAGGAAAATGTGACCATACAATGGGAAAAAATGTATAAAATAAATTAAGGACAATCTATTAAAACTGATCTAAAGTATGGTTTCTTATCTCCAGTTCAATATCCCTTGAACTAATTTTGCAATCAATCCTTACAGCATTTGGAGTTCCATTTAATTTCAAGTTATGGTTTTATAGAAAAGAAAAAGAAATAATAAAATATGACTAATAATACAAATGAAGCCTATAGATGCATTGACATGTGAAGGCCATTTTTTCCATGGTTGATATATGTATACCTTCACTGACTCCTTTTCAATAATCCTTGTTTTATTTAGTCCTACCTAAAAGTAGCACATAAAAAAGTGAAATTGATTTAAAACATGAAAATTACTTACCTATTTAGTAAAACATAAGGACTTATGAATGTGACTGATTTAGGAAGGACAATTGTTCTGCAGAGACGCCTAATCCAAGACTTTCCAGCAAAACTCATCAAAGAGGAAATCATTGGTCCTCATTAAATCTAGTTTTTCTCTCCTCCCTCATCCCCCAGGAAGACCACCAGCCCTAGGTTGTTGGGAGAGGCCATGGGACTAGTTCTGGCTCATGGCTCTGGGTGGAGGAGATATGCGTCACTTCCAGTCTGGAGAAGAGTATGAGTGCCCCACATTGTCTCTGCCCCTGTCACAGCAAACCCTGAAGCCACCTGTTGCCATGGTGGTGCCAGAAGGAGGTTGAGCTCCCATCAGCTTGCACCTCCGAGAGACCGTGCGGAGAAGAGGGGTCTTCACCTTCTCATATGAACAGCACTGAACATACAGCGTGAATAAGAAATAAAAATTCCTTGTGTTAAACCACTGAGGTTTCAGGGTGTATTTGCTGCCACAGCATAACCTAGCCTCGGGTAAGAGCTCCCCGTGCCTCACGAATCGCTTGCAAAAGCCTTTGTGAAATTTCTTCAAGTTATGTTTAAATTTTTTCTGTGTAAACTGACATACACCCAAGGTCATTAGAGCCTTTTTCGAACACTTTAGTTGGAAAGTGGTTGTATTAGGAAAGACATTGATATTTCTATGGAGTATAATAAACTAAGGAAAAATGAAATGTCTGACAACCAGAGTACTTTTGCTCCCTGAGTAACCTTATGCTTCCTCCTCCCTTCGCTCACTGTCCATAAACAATAAATGCAGAAGATTTTCTGAGAAAATGCCCCACTAATTTGTGGAAATAACCTCAAAAGACCTTGAGATTTTCAGCTAATAACCTCTCAGTTTTGGAATTGGATTCTGTCCCTTGGAAAGCTGTATCTGTATTTTTGAACCAAAATTTAAGAAAACACAAATATTATTTAACCAGAAAAAATACCACAAACGTTAACCTGTTCTCTTGATAATTTGAAAAGCTTGCAGATTCTGTTTCAAACCCCAATATAAGTATTTTTTCAGCTAACCAATTCTCTCTTTGTAACCCAGTTGTCCCCATTCCTGTTCACATTGGAGTATTTTGTGCAAAAAAAAAAAAAAAGATTATGAGCCTTCAGAAGAAAACATATGTGGTCATCTATTCCTTCACTGCCAGCACACAGGACTTTAACATAGAGTTTATTTTAAACTAAGCCAAGAAATCCTTGGAGTCCAAGTTGTTTTTCCATTAGAGGTATGAAACTTGGCCCCACATGTTTCTGTTCTGGAAAAAATCCATTGACGCTCTGAATCACCTGGTAACATAAATTAACATTAGGCTGGTTTTAGAACATAACCCTCATAGGCACAGCAGGAAAAAATGAATTGGAAAAATATAACCTTGTGTTCAAAATCTATTCCCTTAAAACTTCACCATATTCTCTGCCCGGAAGGAATATGTCAAAATAATTAGACAAGCATTCTGTACTTAAGAACCCTGTGATGTGTTGGTGGGAATGTAAAATGGTATAGCTGTTGTGGAAAACAATTTAAAATTTAAAATAGAATGAACATATGACCCATCAATTCCACTTCTGAGTATTTACCCACAGTATTGCAAGCAGGGTCTCAATGAGATATTTATACATCTATGTTCACAGCAACATTATTCATAAGAGCTACAATGTGGAAGCAACCCAAGTGTCTATCAACAGATACATGGTTAAGCAACATGTGGTATACACACACGATGGAATATTATTCAGCCTTTTAAAGGAAGGAAATTCTGACCTGTGCTACAGCATGAATGAGCCTTGAGGGCATTACGCTAAGCAAAATAAGCCAGTCACAAAAAGAAAAATACTGTACAATTCCACTTATATGAAGTACTTACTAGTACTTCAAAATCATAAAGACAAGAAGTATAGTGGTGGTTACCAGCGGCTGGGTGGAGGGAGAATAGAGAGTTATTGTTTAATGGGTGTAAAGTTTTAGCTCTACAAGGTGAAAAGAGTTCTGGGGATGGATGGTGGTGATGGCTGCACAGTAGCATGAATGCATATAATACCACTGGATGTGAATGTATTTAATATTTAATAGAAAATGGTTCACATGGTAAATTTTATAGTATGGGTGTTTTGCCACAATTTTAAAAAAGTGAAGAAAATTCTGTGAAGAACTCAAAATAATCACGGGACCAGAAATGTAGTCATCTGTAAGTAAGAACTAATCATGAACTCTCCACTCTCATTATATGCATTTGGACTAAGAATCATGCCTTTAACGTATCAGAGTGATTCTAAAAACAAAGGTCCTTTACCATTGCTTAATGACAATGGTAAAGATGAAAATTACTAATATGCTTTTGTATCAAGTTGGAGGGTGTTTTATTATCCTAGTAGCTGGTTTAAGACTTTCTCTTAGGTGAACGTCTAACTTTGCTAGGAAAATACTATAATAAGCCCCTTTGTTGTAAAATCTGAGATCCAGAAGTGTTTGAATGCATGCAGAAAGGCCTGTGTGAGGCCATGAGAGGACACTGGAAAATCAAGCCCAGAAAATGGAATGATAGAAGTGTCACCCACAACGTTGGGGTAAGTAGAAAAAGCAATGAAGAGTCTGAACTTTGTTTTCATGTTGGTTTCAGGTAGAACCAAGACAGCATCAAAATACTTGAAGAGATCGGTTACTGGAAACTCAGAGAAATCATTGCCAGAAGCACTCCACTCTTAAAGGTCATAAATTTGGGTGATTGATGAGAAACGTATAACAATTTCTAAGAGCCTCAGATGCCCCGGCTGATGACAATGTCATTCATTCATCTCTCATAATTAACATTGATTGAGTGCCTAACTGTATACAAAGTACTGTTCTAAGAGCTATGGTCATACTAACTCATTAAATCCTTACACCAACTTTTTGAGGTATTTGTACTATCTCCATTCACCAAGGGGGAAAGTAAGCCACATAAATGTTAAATGACATGACCAAGGTCACATAGCTTAGTAAGTGCCAGAGATGAGATCAAACCCAGACCATCTGAGTTCAGAGACTGTCGTTTTCACCACTACCCTGTCTCTGATTTTGTTCAGTGCAAGAATTTCTATAATGCTTAGCAAAACTCAGATTCTAATTTGGTCATTGGCTCAGTATCATCTTCCATAAGAATTATCAAGTTTTATGAAGTTTTATAGTACAAGAGACCATAGAGTTCATCTTACCTAGTCTTTCTGCCAATGCAGGTTTCCCTCATAACATACCTTTTTCTGACAACAAGCCAGCCTCTTTCTAGATACCTTTGATAATGAGGAGGCCCCTAATATGAGGATCAAAAGTGTTTTGCTAGAAAAAATACTTGACAACTTTTAGAGATGGCAAAATCCACCAATTTTTGTCAATACCTTTGGGTAACCAGTTTGCAAATCATCAACAAAAAGTGTCACTTAAAATTCCTCAATGAAACATCAAATGTTATGGTGAATAAAGGGTTCTTTACCATAGAAGGCGATGTGAGAGTATTATTGACTTAGTCACACAATCTGTCTCATGAATAAATGCATATCTTAAGCATACCCATGTTGAAACAATAGGACTTCATGTGTTTGAAGACATCTTAACAGCAAGCATATGCACCAAAACTAATTTTTTTTTTTTTTTGGTCATTGAGTTGGACAACCACAAAAAATGGGTTTCAACAACTCCAGAAGGAAAAGAGAGGGCAATGCTCACCAAAAAGAATGGGGGTGACTAATGGGTCATGGGTAGCAATGTTTAAAAGACAGTTGGGATATAATTGGGAGTGGTAGAAAGTGCCTATCAGAGGTAACGGTGATTGTTATTATTGTGGTTTGGCTCATAGAAAAATAATAGCACTTAAATTAATATACTAATATTTTCTGAAAAATTATCAGATTTTCAGTTACATCCATAGAGTCACACACTCACAAAATGTGTCCTTGATAGACAGCTGTGAAAAGAATGCTTCCCCTGTTAGGGCGCCTGGGTGGCTCAGTCAAGCGCCCAATTCTTGATTTTGGCTCAGGTCAGCATCTTAGGGTCTGGAGATCAAGCTCTGCAACGGGCTCTGCACTGCGCATGGAGCCTGCTTAAGATTCTCTTTCCCCTCTTCCTCTGTCCCTCCACGTCTGCTCATGCTCTCTCTCTGTCTCTCAAAAAAAAAAAAAAAAAAAAAAAAAAAACTTCCCTTTCATTCCCCAGCAAGTTTAGAATTGTATTTTATCTTAAAAAACAGTTAAACCAAACAAGAGATGGCTATCCCAGTCAGGAACTAAGACATATAATAATTCTCTTTAAGTTATTTTATAAATATAAAATCAAAGGAATAATGAGAAGAATTACACACATATTCAAAGAACTCCTGTCTTGCCTAGATCATGAGTGATGAACTTTAAAGGCAAGAACATCTTAAGATTGTTTTATTTTTATATTGTAATAATTAAATATAAATATTTTATTTGAATCAGTAGTAAATGTAGATCAGTAAATGCCTCATTTCTAGAGCATTTGATTTGCATTTGGGCATCAAAACACATACTTGCTTATTAATAAATCCTTCACATAATTATACTTCTATGATACTTTGATAGTTACGTTATGTTCCTGACCACCGAGGAGGTCAAAAAAGATCATTCTATATATAAATTGCTTTACTAAACAACCCTCCCACTGAAAAGTAACTACCACCAAGAATCCATTTTCAAGGGAAATACAGAGGAACAAACATAGTTTGTTATTTATTAATACAATTAGCTTCCCTCTGCATTAATCCTAGCCTAAGGATAAATATACCTAGTCTATTACAGTTTGGTTCACAGATTAGAATAACAAAGTAGAGGGGCGCCTGGGTGGCACAGCGGTTAAGCATCTGCCTTCGGCTCAGGGCGTGATCCTGGCGTTGTGGGATCGAGCCCCACATCAGGCTCCTCCGCTATGAGCCTGCTTCTTCCTCTCCCACTCCCCTGCTTGTGTTCCCTCTCTCGCTGGCTGTCTCTATCTCTGTCGAATAAATAAAATCTTTAAAAAAAAAAAAAAAAAAAAAGAATAACAAAGTAGAGTACAGGCCCTTCAGGTCATAAATATCAGTAAAAGAAAGAATTAGTTTTGAAGAATTTTCAATTACATACCGAAAAGCTATGAGTGTCCTTGTTCCAGTTCTTTTGCCTCAGACCTGTGCAAGGAAAAAACACGAAAGGGGTCATAAAGTTTCTGCCTGGACCCAACTACCTAGAAGGAAGTCAGAAGAGGCAACAAAATAGTAATTTGCTCATCATAAAAACTACCTAATGTCTCTCTTGGAAAATGAGACAGGAAGTTCTATCCCACAGGAAAGAAGACCTAGGTATAAACTAGCAGGAGAAGGAAAGGAAGAATGAAGCGGGGGGGGGGGGGGGGGGCAAACAGAAGGGGGAATGAACCATGAGAGACTGTGGACTCTGGGAAACAAACAGGGCTTCAGAGGGGAGGGGAGTAGGGGATTGGGATAGGCCGGTGATGGGTGGTAAGGAGGGCGCATATTGCATGATGCACTGGGTGTTATACGCAAATAAGGAATCATGGAACATCGCATCAAAAACTGGGGATGTACTGTATGGTGACTAATATAACAAAACAAAAATTATTAAATAAATAAATAAATAAATAAATAAATAAATAAATAAATAAACTAGCAGGAAATCATTAAGCTGAGATCCCCTGGAATTGAATGTTTTCTAAAAGATAGTGTGAAAATAATGTTCAAATCCCTTTGAACACTACTCAAGATTATTTTTACTTTACTTTTAAATATCTCGAAAGATGTTCACATGGATTTAGCACTTCCGTCTGTTTTCCTGGAATTCTGTCAGTGGGGAAATGTTTCATATTAGTAATAATCATCCCACTCGTTGCCTAAGCCGTAAGTTTAAAAAATACAGATTTTTTTAAGACTTCATTTTTTAAGAGCAGTTTTAGGTTTATAGTAAAATTGAGAAGAAGGTACAGAGATGTCTCCTATACTCCCTGCCCCCACATGTGCATAGCCCCCCCATTATCAACATTACTCACCAGAATGCTGTATTTTATACCAAGGTTGAACCTACACTGACACATCATAATTAGCCAAAGTCCATAATATACTTTATAGTTCACTGTTGGTGTTGTACACTCTACGTTTATAAGAAAGTGTGCAGTGACATATATCTATCATCATAATGTCATATGATACAATATCATAGTATTTTCATTGCCCTAAATGTCTTCAGTGCTCTGCATATTCATTTCTCCCACCCCAAGCAACCACTGAACTTTTTACTGTCTCCATAGTTTTGCCTTTTCCAGGATGTCATACAGCTGGAATCATACAGTATGTAGCCTTCTCAGATGGGCTTCTTTCACTTAGTAATATGCATTAAGGTTTCCTTTATGTCTTGTCATAGCTTGATAATATGTTTCTTTTAAGCACTAAATAATATTCCATTGTCTGAATGTATCAATTTCTTTATCCATTCGCCTACTGAAGGACATCTTGGTTGCTTCCAAGTTTTAGCAATTGTGAATAAGCTGCTATAAACACCCATGTGCAGATTTTTGTATGGACGAAAGTTTTCAACTCCTTTGGGTAAATACCAAGAAGCATGATTGCTGAGCTAGCTATATGGTAAAATTATGTTTAGTTTTTAAAGAAACCACTGTGCTCCAAAGAAACTGTCTTCCAAAGTGGCTATTCCATTTTGCATTCCCATTAGCAATGTCTGAGAGTCCCTATTGCTCCACATCCTCACTGGCTTTTGGTGCTGTCAGTGTTCTGGATTTTGGTTATCGTAATAGGTGTTTAAGTGGTTATCACAATTCTGTTTTAATTTAATTTCCTAATGACATATGGAGCATTTTTACATGTTTGTTTCATATGCTTATTTGTCATCTGTAAATTTCCTTCGATGAAGTGTCTGTTAAGGTATTTAGTCCATTTTTTAATATGGCTGTTTATCTTCTTACTGTTGAATTATAGGAGTTCATTGTGTTCATTTTGGATAACAGTCCCTTATCAGACGTATCTTTTGCAAATACTTTTTCCCAGCCTGTAATTTATCTTCTAAGTGTCTTTGTTGCCTTTTGTAGAGAAGTTTTTTATTTTAACGAAATCAGCATACTAATGTTTTCTTTCATGGCTCTCGTCTTTGATGCGGTATCTAAAACAGTAGCGCCATACTCAAGTTCATCCAGGCTTTCACCTACACTATCTTCGAGGAGTTTTGTGCTTTATACATGGGTCTATGATACAGTTTGAAACAAAGTTTTCCCCATCACCTCCTTAAGTAGAGATAATCACTTTTGTGAAGGCTGTATGGTCTCTGTCTAGACTCATTTCTTTGCCTGTGGATGTCCAGTTATTCCAGCACCATTTGTTGAAGAGACTATCTTTCCTCCATTGTATTGCCTTTGCTCCCTTGTCAAAGATCAACTGACAACATTTATGAGGGTCTATTTCTGGGCTCTCTATTCTGCTCCACTGATCTGTTTACCTTTTTTTTTTTAAGATTTTATTTATTTATTTGATAGAGAGGCAGCCAGCGAGAGAATGAACACAAGCAGGGGGAGTGGGAGAGGAAGAAGCAGGCTCCCAGCGGAGGAGCCTGATGTGGGACTCGATTCCAGGACTCTGGGATCACGCCCTGGGCCGAAGGCAGACGCTTAACGACTGAGCCACCCAGGTGCCCCTGATCTGTTTATCTTTTTATCAATACCACACTGTACTGATTATTGAAATTTCATAGTAAGTCTTGAAATTAGGTAGTGTCAGTCTTCCAACTTTGTTTTTCACCTTCAATATTGTTATGCTATTCTGGGTCTTTTCCCTCTACATAAGAAGAAACATCCTTGCCTTGTTCCTGATATTAATGGGAAAGATTGCTCACCATTAAGTATGGTGTTAGCTATAAGCTTTTTGTAGATAGTCTTTATCAATAGCCTATCAATATAACTATAAACAGGTAGTTCCCTTCTCCTCCTAGTTTACTGAGAGTTCTTAACATGAATTGGTGTTAGAGTTTGTCAAATGCTTTTTCTGTATCTATTGATATGATCATGTGATTATTCTTTTTAAATCTGTTAATGTGATGGATTGCATTAATTGATTTTTGAATGTTGGACCAGCTGTGCATAAAAAAGATAAATCTCACTTGGTTATGGTGCATAATTCTTTTTATACTTTTTTGGATTAGATTTACTATTATTTTATAGAGTACTTTTGCACCTTTGTTCATGAGAGATATTGGTCTGTAGTTTTCTTGTAATGTCTTTGTCTGGTATTGGCATCAGAATAATGTTGGCCTCAGAGAGTGAGTTAAGACATAATCTCTCTGTTTCTATCCTCTGAAAAGATTGTAGAGAATTGGTATAATTAGAATTTGCCAGCCAACCCACCTGGAACTGGTGCTTTCTGTTTTGGAAAGTTATTTATTATTTATTCATTTATTATTTATTATTGATTCAATTCTTCAGTTCTTTAATAAGTATAGATCTATTCAGATCATCTATTTCTTCTCATGAGTTTTGGCAGATTGGGTCTTTCAAGGAATTGGTCCATTTCACCTAGATTGTCAAATTTGTGGGCACAGAGTTACTCAGAGTATTCCTTTATTATTCCTTAATTTTCATAGAAGCTGCAGTGATGTCAGCTTTCATTTCTGATATTTGTAACTTGTGTCTTCTCTCTTTTTTTTTTTTCAGTTAGCCTGGCTAGAGGTTTACTGATTTTATTGGTCTTTTTAACAAACCAGCTTTTGATTTCATTGATTTTCTCTAGTGATTGCCTGTTTTCCATTTCATTGATTTTTACTCTAATTCTTAACTATTGCTTTTCTTCTTCTTACTTTGGATTTAATTTGTTCTTCTTTTTCTAAGTTCCCAAGACAAAACTTAGATTATTGATTTTAGATTTTTCTTCTTTTCTAATATATGCATTCAATTCTATAAATTTCCTTCAAGCACTGTTTTTGCTGCAAGATTCTTCTTTTTTAAGCCTATATATTTATATTTCATAATGGCCGAAAAACATGATGTGTAAAGGACAGATCTTAAAAAGATCTGTTTTTTAATGTCTCATCTGTTATGAGTATTTGGGGTTTTTAAATTTTTTAAATTTTCCCCCAACTTTTCATTTTGAAAGTTTTTGAAACTATAGGAAAGCTATGCGAATATTTAACAATGAACACCTGGATAGCCTTCACTAGATTCCTAAATTATTACCATTTTGCCACATTTGCTTTATCTCTCTGTCTTTACGTATAAATATTTGGCCAAGCTATTTGGGAATTACTTATAAAGATGGTTCATCCCTAAAAACTTTAGCATGGACATCACCTCACACCTGTCAGAATGGCTAAAATCAACAACACAAGAAACAACAGGTGTTGGAAAGGATATGGAGAAAGAGGAACCCCCTTGGAATGTTGGTGGGAATGCAAACTGGTGCAGCTACTCTGGCAAATAGTATGAGATTTCCTCAAAAAGTTAAAAATAGAATTACACCAAGATCCAGCAATCACACCACTAGGTATTTATCCAAAGAATACAAAAACGCTAATTCAAAGGGATACATATACTCCAACGTTTAAAGAAGCATTATTATCTACCATAGCCAAATTATGGAAATAGCCCAAGTGCCCATAAACTGATGAATGGATAAAGAAGATGTGTGTGTGTTTGTGTGTGTATCTACACACACACACACATATAGATAGATAGATAGATAGATAGATAGATAGATAGATAGATGATAGAATGGAATATTACTCAGCCATCAAAAAGAATGAAATTTTGCCATTTGTGATGACATGGGTGGAGCTAGAAAGTATTATACTAAGTGAAATATGTCAGTCAGAGAAAAACAAATGCCATATGAATTCACTCATATGTGGAATTTAATAAACGAAGCGAATGAACAAAGGGGGGGGGGGCAAAAGAAAAGAGAGAGAGAAGCAAACCAAGAAACAGACTCTTAATTGTAAAGAACAATATGATGGTTACCAGAGGGGAGAGGGGTGAGGGGATGGGGTAAATAGGTGATGGGGATTAAGAAGGGCACTTGTGATGAGCACAGGGTGATGTATGGAAGTGTTGAATTGCTATATTGTACACCTGAAACTAACACTACACTGTGCGTTAATTGGAATTTAAATGAAAACTTAAAAAAAACTTTAGCATGTACTTCCTGAGAACAAATATCCTACCATGATTACGTAATAATAAGCATACTTGGGAAATTTGAAGTGCTATCATTACATAATATGCAGTGCAAATCTTCCCAATTGTCTCAGGAATGTCCTTTTCAGTCTGGGTATTTATTATATTTTATTTTAAATCCAGGAGTCACTCAAGGTCACCATTGCATATATTGTCATATGTGTATAGCTCCTTTTGTCTTTGACAACCGACATTTTTGCAGAGTCCACTTGTTTTTGCATAATGTCCCTCAAAACTGAATTTATCTAATTGCTTCTTCACAATTAGACTCAGGTGAAAATTTTGGCAGAGGCACACATGTGAAGTGGGAATGCTTTTTTTATATACATTAGAAAAAAACAAAATAGATTAACATTTTCTTTCAATCATTAACACTTGGGGATTGCCTCCTATAAAGTAAATTTAGAGTCCCAGTTTGCAATTTACAAAATGCTCTGATATGGATTCATTTACTTAATGTGCACACCCACCCCACAAGGTGGGTATTTGTAATTATGTTTTCTTGCTGAATGCAAATTTATCCAAGTTTATAGAACCAGGAAGACTGTATCTATGGCCAAAATTTAAGCGTAGAAATACCGTAAATATCACGCTGAGGAAGAAGCCCTGTGCTTTCATGTCAAATAAATCTAGACATTTTTTCTCTTCTACAACCTGTTAACACTCCATTGTCCAAGCTTCGTGCCTTACAGTTTTAGTTGTATGTTCAATTATAAGGTAATGTAATATTATGCTTTATCAAAACATTTCCAACTGTAATGATTTGAAATTACAATAATCAAAGCGGAAACAATATAAAAGTGGATGAGTGTTAGCTGTATTGAATGCCAAGTAATTGGCTTTTGTTCATGTTTATGTCTTTGCATTTCGTACGACTAGTAATTCACCAGCTCTTCTTTTTTCCCCTGAAGACTTTTTTGTCAATTCCTTCTACTTCCCAGAGCATGAAAATAGCATTGTTTCATAGCATAGTCATCAGTATTTGCACAAGGACTTCTTAGCATATTAAATTAATAACTTTTTCATTTTCCTTTTACCCCCGGGCCTCACAATCCCAGTATTGTTTAGTTTAGGGTCAAATCAAGAAAAGTTTGGCTATCAGTGTATGTAACTTGATTCACAATCGGTAGCATAGATCCTTAAGTAGACAATCCAGCCAGAAAGAGCATAAAGAGGTTTTCCAAACTGGGAGTTAAAGGTACTGGTGGGGATAAAAGCCAGACAACTTTCACAGTAATACTGAAATTCAGAAAGCAGTACCACCCATGTCCAGGTAAGGACAAGTGCAGATGCTTATTTGGGTGGTGTTCACACTCAGATATACTATCTAAATCATTTTGAGTTTTGAAAGGTCTTGAAGAAATAGGGTGATATTTTCCACCAATAAAAACCACTTTGCCAGAGCGCCTCAAGCTCAGATGACAGACCAGGATCCACTTACATTTTCATCTGTGCACGGTTTCCCAGCACTCGGTGATTTGAATACCTCATTTCAAAGTAAAAGAGTAATTTCAAATGCCTACATAATGGGTGTGATATTACTGTCCTTGTCCAGTGATCCATTTCATAAGGAAGCAGAGACAGAATCCTGGAAATACTCAACAAAGGAACAAAACTCCTTCTTCAACTTTCACAGAGTTCTGCAAGCATATCGTTTTCTTTTGAACTGGCGTATTATTCACCCCTTAAAAGAAAAATCTACATTTTAATCCTAGGAAATGCATTATTCTCATTGTTCATTTGGATTCGTTTTCAGGCCAAAGACAGTAAAGGAAGCTGCATTGGATACCCCGGCCTTGAGCACGTAAATTGTCGTGGGCCAGAGTGATGAAAAATTTTTCAGCTGTGAAGTCTTTAATAGAACATATATCATTCATTTTTTCCTACCAATCCTCAACAACAGACTATTATCATCAAATAACAATAAGAGAGGCTGCCTGCAGTTAATTTAATCACTGTAATTTCCCCCAAAAATAAAGACTGATGTCTTTTGAAAATTATTCCATTTATGTCTTTGAAAATGAGTTCAAATTTGTTAAAATTACTACTTTCAATACTATATTAACTTCCACCAAGTGTTATTAGTTATTCTCACAATCTTCCTAGAGCAAGAAATGACACCAGTGCCCCATTTTTTTTATTCGGTAAAAATTCAACTTTGAGATGCCACAATTATTTTTAAAACTTTGCTCGAGCTCAGTTCACTTAAGGTTTAATCTGACCCTTTTCATATACATCCTGAGAAGCCATTTCTCGGCTTAAAAACAAAAACACCCAAAATTCATCTTATTGGATCGCATAAAATCAAATTACATACCCACTTGAAAATAAGTAGCAGATAAGTAGAGAGAAGGGGTTACAGAAACAATGATGAAGATACCAACAGCCAACATGTATTGAGCTCGGATCATCACTTGATTTGTGCAGTCCTGTGCTAAATGCTGTGCACGCACTGATCATTTCGTTTCCATAACAGCCCTAGGAAATGGGTCCTGTCTTTATTCCCATTTTACAGTAAAGACTACTGCCATGAAGTCTGCTGCTCTTGCGGGCATCTGCAGCCTGTGTGCCCCCCAACCTCCGCTAGCCCCCCGCCCCCCACACACACCTGTTGCTGACCATTACTTTGATGAGGACTCTTCCTTTGACTACATGATGAGCTCTCTCCCTTCGGAACCCACAGACACTCTAGAAGAAGGAAGGGAAGGAGTAAGAACAGGGAGGGTCAATGCCCAGAGCAATGCCTCCTTCCACGGGGCCAGACTTCCTTGCTCATCTTGGCTTTAAGCAGGGTTCCCAGGGCTCTCCCTCCAGTCCAGCTCCTTTTGGGGACCTGGACTTCAGGCAAGTGTGTATTGTCTAAACTGTAACTGCTGAGAAGTTTTGCCCCCCTTCCCCAGGGCTCTGGGACCCCCTGCGATGCACCTTTCTGAAGCTGTTCAGCTGCTCACCCACCGCTCACTGGTTCTGCCAGCGGGGAGGCAACCCGCTTTGACACGCAGGTGCGCCTTGGCGGTGGGTTGGCTGCAGCCTAACATCACAGACCATGTTGGCAGACTCTCATCCTGATGCGGCTCAAAATACTATTATTTTGGATAATTTGAATAATTATAAATTATTCCAAATTATTAGCTATGTGAAGGAGGCAAAATTTGTGACTCTCAGACTTTTCCATGTTTTGATCCTTGATGTAGGGTGAACTCTGTGTACATTTGATGAGGATGAAGGCAAAGCACTGAGAAAAATGAAAACAAGGAAGAGGAACCTGAAGGAAAGGAGGCCTTGGGGGTGAGGAATTCCTAGGTGTGTGATTGTCTGGACCTTGACCGCCAGAAAGGCCAGGCTCGCGGAGGCAGGGGAAAGGAGCTTCCCTAGAAGGGGACTTCAAGAAGGCAGAATTCTAAGAACAGAATTCACCTCTCAGTTTTGTCACTCTCCCCTACTCCGCTTCTCCCAGAGGCCACAATCACATCTTTCAAGCTCATCAGCCCACCCCAAAGTTCCGCCACCCTACCGAGACATTCCCATGAGTAGAGACTCATCTGTCAACTTCCTCCACGTAGGAAAATTCTCCTTCTGTTCCTTTCTCTGACCAAAATGGGTATTTGAAATAAAACGCTGTTTACATGGATGTCAGCACCTGTGGTTTTGCGTAAAGGCACAGAAACATTAAAGTGAAGGAGGCTGACAGGACCCACCCATCCCCAACTTCCCATGGTGGAAGGGAGGAGTGGATAGCCTGCAGGTGCTGAATGTTTCTCACATCGTGAATCTTCCCCCTTCCCTTCCCTATTGGTCTGAAGTCACTACATTTCTTGTTGTTTGGTCCTTCTTGCAGCTTCCTGATCACCACGGTGGGCATGTGTTTTAAACCCAAAGTTGATAGACACGTCTGACAGTGGTGCCTGCTACCAAGTGCTGGAAGGGACGAGTTATATTCAAGACCCGTGTTCATCATGTCCTTACTCCAAAGTTGGCTCTCCCAATAACCACATCATCAATTCCACTTCTTAGAAATAAAGATTTTTGTATAAAAAAATACATAGTTGCATTGTTATAAACTTAAAAATGCAACAGAAAAGTTAATCTATTAAAGTTAACCCATCATCTCAAAGCCCAAAGAGACCTACTCTTAATGTGTATTTCCTGCTCCATTTTCTTCCATCCATTTGGAAAATCTGTAATGTAACCAGGGGTATTCTATATATATAGCTTTGTGTCTACAAGGCCTAATCTTAGGGCTCTGCATGGACGTGGATTATAGCTAATAGTTGAGCTGCTTGACAACTCACATTTAGATCCTTTAATCACGGCAGAGGCCCTGACGTTCCACTAACTTTATCAGGCATGTATGAGATTTTAGACAGCACCCTAATGAGCTGTAATGCTCTGAAGAGCATTCTTTTCTTATCTCAGTTGTTGAGCAGAAGGTCCTAGGGGGCCGGGTAATCTGAACGTCCACATGTGCATTTTCAGTGTTTGCAAACCAGCACATAAAGCAAAGAAGAGCTTTTGAGAACAAGACCAGTAACACTTGGAAGGCTCCATGATTGGGGCAATCTCAAATATCTCATTGTTTAATGCCTCTATGTTCTTTTAGGGAAAGAGCTGCGTAAACGGCAGGATGCAAAGATTGTTTAACTCAAATTCACTGTTAATAGGAAAACAGAAGATTTAGGATCATCTGGCTCAATTCTAGAGAACCATAAAATAATCTCCTTAAAAAAATGTAAGGACACATTAGAAAAATATATTGCAATGATATTTCATATACACACCACTTTGATTTAACAATTTCTCAAATTGTCCCCCAAATGTCTTTTTAGAATTAGTTTGTAGAAAATTTCTCAATAATAACTCAGACTAAATTTAAGCCAGCAGTTTAACTTCCCAAACACTTCATGAGTTATTAAGTAATCAATTATAGAATCTCAAATCAAGAGGACACTTTTATTTGTTTGGAATGTGCCCAGTTAATTCAACTGAAAAATGATGCAAACTCGAAAGCAAAAGAAATAGAGAGTAGACTTCCTTTAACAAATGACATACTGGGGGTGCCTGAGTGGCTCAGTCCCTTAAGCATCTGCCTTTGGCTCCGGTCACGATCTCAGGGTCCTGGGATCGAGCCCTGCCTCCTACTCCTCCCTCTCCCTCTGCCCCTCTGCTCCTGCTCTCTCTTTCAAATAAATAAATAAAATATTTTTAAAAAGTGAAATACTGTTAAGTGTCTCTTCTCCTTTCAGTGGAGCATGAGCAACTCTTATTTAGATTACCAGCATCGACGTTTCCCCTTTCTTTTTTTTTTTTTAAGATTTTATTTGTTTATTCGACAGAGATAGAGACAGCCAGCAAGAGAGGGAACACAAGCAGGGGGAGTGGGAGAGGAAGAAGCAGCCTCATAGCGGAGGAGCCCGATGTGGGGCTCAATCCCATAACGCCGGGATCATGCACTGAGCCGAAGGCAGACGCTTAACCGCTGTGCCACCCAGGCGCCCCACGTTTCCCCTTTCTTACTCTCCATCCTCTTTCTCTCTCTCTCTCTCTCACACACACACACACACACACACACACTCATGTGATATCAAAGGAAGAAATGACACCATATTTCTATTTGTTGGGGTATTTCATCCAGAAGCTTTCAGCAAATACTGCTATTTCCTTCACAGAAGGGTTGTGAACCGTCCATGACTTAAAATGCTGCTGTGAAGGGTTAGCCTCCTCAAACGCTGACCAGTCAGGCTCCAGCAAGTGGTTTCATGAAGTCGGGTACCTGCTCCCTGCCCAACCGTGTGTCAGTACAGCGAGGGCAGAGGGAGAGCCTAGGCAGGGCTGCAGAGCCCCTGGGTGGGGCGGGTGTGTCTGCACTTGTTGGTTTCACCTTGGACTGCAGGGCACACTTGCATTCAAAGAAAGGATGCTATGACTTAAAAAAAAATTGTTCTGAAATTGTGAATCGATACCCTTCTGATCTATTTTTCCAAAATTCACACATTCTATGCCTGAATAATTTATAAAGCAATCGTTGGGTTAGCATACAATGAAAACCCATTTTTAGAACTGTTATAAGCCAAGTGAAGCTAATGTTGGACATATTACCACCTCGAGGCCGCCATCCTACTGCTCATTTTCTAAGACTTCATGCACAAAGGAGGAAATTTTCCCCACTACTATGTGTCTCGCATCTCCTCCCAGAAGGAAAGGACACCTTCTGTCCATCTCCATTAAAAATAAAGGACAGGTTTGGTCTCTTTGTGGGTAAAGACCAAAAAAGAGGAAATTTTAGGTTAAACCATTATATCAAGAGTATTCTCACTTATTCTAAACCTCTGAACATTTTTATTTTTAATTGAATGTAGACCTTGAGAGAAATGGATTTTTTTTCTTTAACAAACAAGCAAAGTAGAAACCTCCCATCCAAACTATATTGAAACAAGTAAACATTGTACTTTCCATCAGCTTGGAAGAAGCAGACATTTCATGTGCTCAGCAATTTACTCTGCTTTTAGATGAAATCAATAAACACTCCCCTTCCATAGGTAATAAAATTAGAATTCTTAAATTCGAAAACAGCTTTTATTATTGTCAGCAAGGACTGACCTTAATGGAGAAGTTACCTTGATACTCGAACCCTGCAAAGAAGAGCTGCTGACCAACTATTCTAAACCCAAAGTGAGTATCTTTGTTAGACTTGCTCCACATGTAACAGGCTTGTCATCAATAAATCTATAAAGTAAGTTAACTCAGCCACTTTCCGAAGCATATATTTTGCAGCCAGTTATTTTGGGGTATTTGCCATAAAGTTATATTAATCAGTTAAAATATTCCATGTGTGCTGTACTGAGTTTCATAGTTGAAATGAGCATATGGTTCTATCAGGTTTAAATTTTCCAACATAAAATCACTGTGGTCATATTATGGTCCATGTATCTATGGCCTTAAATATCCTCGTATCTATGAATGGAAATGGATCCCAGGCTGTTCCTAGTGGCCTTTTCTCATGCTGATCTTAGGCTGGTATGTTCTGAAATATTTGTCTTATTGGAACCTATAGTAAGATCATACTCCAGCAGCTGGGAACAGGGTCCTTCCAGAAAAGGGTCCACATTCCCAGTGTCAAAGAACTTGGAAAGATTTGGCCTCTGAGACATAGTAGGGAAAATTTCCCTCTACATTCCGTCTTGGCCTTGCTCTCTTGAGCCTATACTCTAAGGAATCTTTTTTTTTTTAAGATTTTATTGATTGATTGATTGATTGATTGATTAGAGAGAGAGAGTGCAAGCACACATGTGCAAAAGAGAGCACAAGCTGGGAGGGTAGCGGCAGAGGGAGAGGAAGAAGCAGACTCCCCACTGAGCAGGGAGCCTGACTCAGGGCTTGACCCCAGGACCCTGAGATCATGACCTGAGCCGAAGGCAGATGTTTAACTGACTGAGCCACTCAGGTGCCCCTACTCTAAGGAATCTTACCAGAGGGTTCTGTGAAGATGCTATGAAGATGGCTGAAGCCTCATGGAGGCAGTCCTTGGAGAGTGCTGGGGAAGAGGAAAGCAAAAAAAAATCACATGAGGGTGAGCTACCAGTTCTGAGAGCAGGCATCTCTAGAAATGGACATACTCGTTTTGTAGTTAATGGGATATACTTATGTTGCTTACACGTTCTTCCTTGTACGGTTAAGTTATTGCTAGCTTTCAAGTATAGTAATAACTTCCTGGAACATTCTACTTCCCACTGGCCAATTCACCTGGCATGATAACATGCTGGCTCAGGGCCAGAAGTCATATTACAATATGAACAAGTCCTGTATCTCCCTGTGTCAGTGGGTAGCAGAGGAAAATAAGGTTTCCGGTGTGCAGAACCAGAAACAAGTTTATGCGGAATTCTTCCAAATGTAAAGCTCACAGTTGAAAGACGCATGAGCGAGAAATCCTAAAAATTTACATTACCAGTAATCAACTGGAAAGCCAGAAGAAGTTTTTCTAAACAATCAATAAAAACAAAAGAGCAATTCTGATCAACTTATGCTAGATGAAAGACGGGAATATCTCTCTATGTTCTCCAAACAAAATGACTTTACAAAATCATTGTCATATAAAGAGGCAACCAAAAAGCACGCAGCTTGAAATGTAGGGGAATGGATTTGAGAGGTACGTCAGGCACTTACTTTTAAAATTATCTTATTTTTCTGGATTAATGTGTTGCATTTGGTATTTTGTCAGCTTTTCAAAATTTGAAATTTATCCTCATTTCTGTTATGTCTTTTAAATACTAAGTTTCTTACAACTCTCTCTTTGTAATTTTGTATTGTTTTCCTTAAGAAGACTCTCCAAATCATTTAAGATTCAGGCCCCACAAAGTCTGGATCGACCCCGCTATCCGATCCCTCTCATGACAGCTTGGTCTCAGCTGGGCTGTGGCAAAGGATGGGGTGGTGGTGGAGGAGGTTGGGGAGGGGTGGGTCTGGGGGCTGCACCCACATCAGTGTGGTCATCTCCCGGGGCCTTGCAATAGTAGTAGTCTGAGATTTCTGATGTCCTCCAAGGGGCATGAGAATTTCAGGCACAAGATTCGAGGCTGTGTGATCCAGGCACCCCTCCGACCCTGAAATATTAGCGTTGTATGTTGTTAAATATGCCTGCAGGTTTCCTGTTCTCTAAGCTAGTAAAGCATTTGTTTACTTTCCAGCACAGAATAGCTGTATTCTCATATTTGCCAGGAGTGTTAAATCCAACTGGCTGGCTCTCAGTCCATGTCAAACACTCAGTTACAATAAGCAATACTTATATAATATGTTCAAAGGCATATCCATTACTCTATATCCCAGAGTGATTTATTACTCAGAGCACTGAGACTTCAAGAGGCCTCTGATTACCTAAAATTGTATGGAGAATTTAATGTGTGTCTTCTTTTATAGCTTTCATCAGAGTCCCAAATTCATCCATGACATGTAAAAATTAATAATCACTAGTTTACATTTTGAGAGTAAGTACCTCCAACGAGGTGGTACTAAAAAATGGTAATACTCCATACCTCCAAAAAGGTTTTTTAAATTACATTACATAATTTTAAACCCATTTCAACAGTAAGCTGGGCCAGCAGAAACATATGTCATTGATTACACTGAGAAATTATAAGAGATAGACCAATGAAACAAAGGAAGCTTTTAAACGTACCATTAATTTCATTATAGTGTATCATTACTATGGACTGAATCAGGTTGCCCCAAAAATTCAAAGGTTAAAGCTCTACCCCCCAATATGAAGGTATTTTGAGATGGGCCTCTTAGAGGTAATTGGGCCACCAGGTGGAGACCTCATGATGGGCTTAGTGCCCTTAGAGAGAGACGAGAGAGAGCACTCTCTCCTCCCTGTGAAGACACAGCAGGAAGATGGCCCTATGCAAGCTGGAAAGACAACTCTCACCAGAAATTGACCATCTCGACACGCTGATCTGGGACTTCCAACCTCCAAAACCGTGAGAAATAAATTTCTGTTGTTTAGGACACCCGGTCAATGGTGTTTTGCTATAGCGGCTTGAGCTGACTAAGACAGTCATTATGAGGCAAGGTCTATGGACGAAATTTCTCTCTAGTTTCAGTAGACAAAACGTTGGCATCTCATTTGATTTTACAGGGATGCGATCATGAATCTATAACTGTTTCTTACCCTTTGCGCTGCGTATCATGAAACTTAGAATCAATACGTCATCGTCCTCAGCAAAGATCTAGAGCCTTCCCACATACACTTTGTGTCTTAACCTTCACACTAACCTTTTCTTCTCATCCACTTCCTTGCAATTTCACTCCGTTTTGCTGTATGCATTTATGCAACTTGCCTCAAATCCTTTCACAAACAAGGCAGGTTCTAAGTAAGAATATGAATAAACAAATGAAGGAATGACATTTCCACTTGAGAATTAAAAATACAAGTGTTCATTACTGTATTTGGAATTATATACAAATAAGTATTTGAAGAAATTCATCTCAACCATGCTCACAAACCTGTGAAAATGATTTATGTATGCCAGGCGTTCTTAACTTAGGGCTCCTAGACAGTCCAGGAGTCTGTACACTTAGATGGGGGAAAACTGATCTTCATTCTCACTGATCTCTAACTGAAATATAACATTTCCTTCAAACACAAATATTGGCAAGAAACCACGGAAGTATTTAGCAGTATCTGTGAATTTGTTTCCTGTAGAAATCCCAGGTACGCTCGTCTCCCATTGGGGTTGTCACAGCTATCTGAAAATATCACTTACACTCATCATCACCTTCAAATGGCACTACACTTGCTGCTGCTAGATTGTTAATTAATGCATTGATAAAAAAACTTATTTCTATATCACAAATTTTTTATAATTATATTTTTATGTATTTGGTTTCCTGGTAGTCCTTTGTATTCTGTTTTATACATTTCAAAGCATCATTCTGAAAAGGGGTCCTTAGGCTTCCTAAGACTACCAAGGGTGTCCAGGGCATAAAACAAGTTAAAACTCTGACAAACACAAACGGTATTTAAGTAAGATCTTTAAGAGTGTTTGCAAATATCTTACTGAGATCTGTACTGAGATAATTAGGGAGTGGTGGTTTCTCTTGATTGGACAACAGTGGCAACCTCCTGTCAATAAAAGGGAATAGTAGAAGTGGCATGAGTCTTCCTACCTCATTGACAAGATAATGTCACAATGAGCCCACACCAGCAAACCTATTTCTTAGGTCTGCGCTCGCAACTTCTGAAAAAAAACATCTAACAGCTTTGTGAAACTTGGGCTCAGCATTTCTCTTACTGAGAGAGAAAAAAACCAATTGATTTAACATTTCAAACCCCGACTAAGAAGCAGTACATTTGACTCAATCATGTAAAGACTCCTTATCTATTTTGCAAATTATCTGAGCCCCCTCCTTTTATTTTTTTTTCTCTCTCTTGCATGTCAGACTCCTTTTGACTTTTCATCAGACACTTTGGCACTTTTAGCACAATTATAATAGGGCAAGAATAAGGAAGTAAAACAAAAAGCTGTCAGTATGATTACTTAACACACACTTCAAAAGTATTTTTAGTTACTGTTGTGACATTCACAATGAGGACCTGGTACAAAGAAGTGTGAGTGTCTGTGTGGGTGTGTTGAGGGGGAGGGCATACCACCTCCAAACAGCCATCAGCAAAGGCCTTTGTGTCCCCACTCCCCAAGTCCGTGGATCTTAGATTAGGAGAGGGAATATGGACCGATCAGGGAGATCCCCCCGCCCCACAACACTGCAGCTCCAGCGGGAAGCCAGAGTAAGGAGGCATAGTGGATCCCTGCGATGGTGGAGTTTCTTCCCGCTCTCCTCTGGGCCAAAAGGAGGATATTATCCCTGGGCCACTTACCCCATTTCATTGGAAGTGAGAGTTCATAAATAAATAAGGCACCAGATTATCTAAAATCTGAGTATACATCACTTTGTATAATTAGTAAGCTTTCCAGATGGCTGATGTCTTAGCCTTTCAAGCAGCGACACCTTTTTCATGTTAGTTCTCTTAGACGACTGAATGTATTGTAAATGTACGATACATACTTCCTACACACTTAGAAAAATAGCCTGAAATTAGTTTAATCTTCGACTGATGACTCTGGGTCAACACTGAAAACATCCGCTTTCTTTCGTGGACACGTTACAAGGGTAATTTCCAGTATCCACACAGGGTCTTTGACCCTTATCGGAACTGCTGCTGAGACCTTTGGGTCCCCGAAGCTGCTTTTTCCATGTTTGTCTAATCCTTTCTTGTCAGACATTGCTTTTATCCTCCAACTAGATTTGAAACCAGATATGCAATCCTGAATAGACTGAGGGCTTGAGGACGTCTTGAATGGAATAAAAAGCACAGTGCATGAGATTTATTATTTGTTGTTTATGACATCTATCTGAGCACTCGTAGAGTTTTACTGATTTGCTGATTTTCGTCAAGTGCAAGATGTGTGAGTTTATAACTTCCAAATAAATGAGATTCAGCTCTACTCGGTTTTCTGTGAACATCAACCAGAGGGGCTTCATTGTTCCCGTATGCATGTCTATATACAAACTCGAAAACAGAGCTCATCCCAGTTTCTGGCTGACAGCAAACTTCTGTTGTTGAGTTAGCATCCTGAAGTCAGTAACCGAAATATTTACAGACCTTGACAACCCAAACCACTAGGTCCCACTGTCTGAAATATCTGAGTCACATACTCGTTTTCACAGAGGCAGCAAAACCAAGTGCTCCCACTTCCTCTTTCACCCAAGCCTTTATTTGTCTCATTGGGTTGTAACCACACGATGTGGTGGAAGGACTGTGGACATATATTGAAATCCTGCTTCTGCCTCCAACTCACTGTGGAACTTTGGGGAAACTACTTTTTCTCAAGTCTAAAGTGTTTTCACCTGTTAAGTGAATATAATATCACTTGGGACTCAGAGTGTTTGTGAGAATGAAGTAACATCATTTCCATAAATTTACCCAGGTTATGTCAGGCACTTAAACAGATGCTTAAGAATTATTTGTTTCCTGGGGCGCCTGGGTGGCACAGCGGTTAAGCGTCTGCCTTCGGCTCAGGGCGTGATCCCAGCATTATGGGATCGAGCCCCACATCAGGCTCTTCTGCTGTGAGCCTGCTTCTTCCTCTCCCACTCCCCCTGCTTGTGTTCCCTCTCTTGCTGGCTGTCTCTATCTCTGTCGAATAAATAAATAAAATCTTTAAAAAAAAAGAATTATTTGTTTCCTGTCCTTTCCATGTTCCTTTATTTTCATGTTTATTGACTTTGCAGCACCCAGATATATAGATCACCTTCAAACACATAGTTACTGTCTTTAGTGAGGCACTTTTGATCACCGGCTAATAGCTTCAGTAACACTTCCTAAGTCCCCTTCAGATTGTGAACACAGTTGTATGACAGCACCTCCCACAGTCTCTTAAGAACATGTTCATGCAAGCCTATCAGCCCTCAGACTCAGAATTTCTAGAGGTGAGGGCTGACATCTCATGCACTATTATATTCCCAACTCTTAGCCCATTACCTAGGACATTTGCGAACATTTAATAGATGAATAAAAGAATGAATCACTATTTAGCTACCTTAAGCAAAAGTTTGCATGTATTAGGAATTTCCCAATTTGGTATCATAAAAATTTGGATCAGGGGGTGCCTGGGTGGCTCAGTAGGTTAAGCGTCTGCCTTTGGCTCAGTTCATGATCCCAGGACCCTGGGATTGAGCCCCAGTCAGGCTCTCTGCTCAGTGGGGAGCCTACTTCTCCCTCTCCCTCTGTCTGCCATTCCCCCTGCTTGTGCTCTCTCTCTCTGTCAAATAAATAAATAAAATCTTTTAAAAATAATTAATTAAAATTAATTTTTTTAAAAAAATTGGATCAGTAGCCAGAGAACCTGAAAGACAGGAGGCGAAGGTGACCAAATCCATAGATGTTACTTACCCGAGGCTCTCCACTGACCTCCCACCACCACACCTGGTTCATAACATTAACCTGGGAAATTTCCAACAGTATCTTCAATTCAGAAAAGGAAACAAATCTTCATCTGCATTTCTAGACAGAGTCAGTCTGCTATGCCTAAAATAGTCTGTCTATTTTAGATCATAGGAAAATAGATGAGAAGGCTGGTGCCCTGGCTATCCATTCAGCTCTCTCCATGTCATCGCTTATTCAGTCAGGTGTCTTTCTTAGGAGGGGGGAAAATAAAAAGCTGTAGCTAAATAGCTTGGTTCATCACACTTGTCTTTCAGCTATTTGGACTCCCATCTCCTTTACCCCTTTGGTGCTTTTTTATTGTGCATTCCTCACCAAGCATTTCTCCATTTCCACAACAATCACCAGACCCCCTTATCTTTGTGCTTCTCCCTAGATATTTTAATATACACTGCACCTTTACTGAGAATCCCCTTCCTCACCTTCCCATCCAAACTCGTTTCCTTCAATTCCTTAAACCCTAACGTTTTAGAGTAAAAAAAAAAAAAAAAAAAAAAAAACTTCAGTGACAGTCCAACAATGCAGGGCAAAACCCTCATTTCTTTGCAGTCAAGAAACTAAGACCCAGAGATACTTGTGACATCCATCTGTCAGAAAACTCTCAGGATCAACATACCAAACTTTATCAGCTCCTCTCAGGAAAGCACTTACATGGCAAGGAAGAGGCCGGTGGATGAATACTATGGAACACCCATCAGGCCTATTCTAAGTGCTTTCACATGTGCTCATGTTAACCTCATAATGAACCCATTTTATGAGAGACAAATCTAAAACCCCAAAAAGTCAAATAGAAGAGGAAGATGGTGGCAGAGTAGGAAACCCTAGGCTCATCTCATCCCACAAATGCTATATAACTATCAAATCATCCTAAAGACCCCAAAAATTGACCTGCAGACCGAAAGACTAAACTCCAAAACTAACAGGAGAGAAGAGGCCACATTGAAGAAGGTAGGAAGTGCAGAGATGAGGTTTAGGGGAGAAAAGGATCCGGGGTGCTATGGAGGGAAGGGATCCATGGTTGAGGAGAAAGGTGAGAGAGAGAGGAGCACACAGGGGAATGCACAAGGAGAAGTTTTCCCCAAAGCCATTGGCTTGGAAAAATGAGAGAGACTGAATTTTGTGAGTTCTTGCAAGGCTTACAGCCTGGAGTTTTAAAGGTCAGAGGGCTTGACTGGGATAGAGCCCAGAGGGCACTGCCCTGCTCCTAGGGAGAGGGCAGGCAAACAACCCAACGGCAGACAGCATGGAAATGGTGATCTGGGGGAAGCCTGGGGCACACAGAGGAGAGACTAGTTGCTCTTCTCAGAGTGTATCCTTGAAAGGCAATGTTCGCAGAGATACCACTCTGCGAACAAATAGTTGACACCATTTCCCTTCCCAACCCCTCAGCGTGAACACAAAGCCACCTGCAGGAAGGAGCACAGCACCAACATGGGCTGCCGACCTTGTTTACACCACGCTCTACCTCCCTGCAATCTGGTGGGACTGCCCTTCTCGGTCAAGCTCGCTTCTCTCCCAATGCGGCAGGCCCCTCCCCCAGAAAACCAGCACAAACCTCTGCCCACACCACATATTCCAACCAAAGAGTTCTGCAGGGCCTCAGTTCTGGTGGAGTTGATGTCAAGTCTCAGTTCACAAGCAAACCAAAGCACTCCTAGTGAAAACTCACCATGATCAGGCCAGGGATCAAACACTGCCCACAGCAGACAAGGAGGGCCTCTGCAGATGACTGGCCTGATAGAAAGAGCAGCTGAATCACGATAGCAGACTGCATGCGGCACACACCAGAGACACTCCCTGAAGCACCAGGCCCTGGACACTACCTGACCTCTTCTTTATAAGGCTATTACTTTTAGGAGATATAACTGGCTTTTCTAACACACACTAGAAGGCAGAAACTTAGACTAAATCCCAAGATGGAGGAATTTATCCCAAAGGAAAGAACAAAGTAAGTCCATGGCCAGAGATCTAAGCAAAACAGATATAAGTAACATGCCTAATGGAGAATTTAAAGCAACAATCATAAGGATACTCACTGGGCTTGAAAAAAGAATAGAAGATGTCAGAGAGACCCTTACCACAGAGATAAAAGAGTTGAAAAAGAATCACTCAAAGACGAAGAATGCAGTAAAAGAGATTGGAAACAGGATTGATGCAATGAATTGTAGGCTGAAAAAAGCAAAAGAACAAATACGTGATGTAGAAGAAAAATAATGGAAAATAATGAAGCTGAACAAAAGAGAGAACGAAGAATTATGCAACACAAGAATAGACTTAGGGAATGCTGTGACTCCACCAAACGTAATAACATTTGTATTATAGGAGTTCCAGAAGAAGAAGACAGAGTAAAGGGGGAATGATATTTATTTCAAGAAATAATAGCAGAAAATTTTCCTAGTCTGTGGAAGGAAACAGACATCCAGATCCAGGAGGCACAGAGAACTCCCATCAAAATCAATAAAAGCAGGCCAACACCAAGACATATTGTAATTAAGTTTGCAAAATATAGTGATAAAGAAAAATTCTTAAAAGCAGAAAGACTAAGGAAGTCCTTAACTTACAAGGGAAAACCCATAAGGCTAGCTGGAGATTTCTCAACAGAAATTTGGCAAGACAGAAGGGTGTGGCATGATATATTCAAAATGCCAAATGGGAAAAAGCTGCAGCAAGAATATTCTAACCAGCAAGACTATCATTCAGAATAACAGGAGAGATAAAGAGTTTCCCAGACAAACAAAAACTAAAGGAGTTCAAAAATACAATGAGATATTACTTCACACCTGTCGGAATGGCTAAAATCAACGACACAGGAAACAACACGTGTGGACGAGGTAAGGGGAACCCTCTTACACTGTTGGTGGGAATGCAAACTGGTGCAGCCACTCTGGAACACAGTATGGAGGTTCCTCAAAAAATTAAAAATAGAACTACCCTATGACCCAGCAATATCACTGTGTCCATCAACTGATGAATGGATAAGGAACATGTGATATATACATATATATATCGAAGGTGATGAGGATCAGATTTTATTTATATATATATATATATATGCATATATACATGTATATATATAAATTTTGCAATGACATGGATAGAGCTAGAGAATTTTATGCTAAGCAAAATAAGTCCGTCAGAAAAAGACAAATACCATATGATTTCACTCATATGTGGAATTTAAGAAACAAAGCAAACAAAGAAAGAAAAAAGAGACCAAAAAAAAAAAAAAAAGACTTTTAAATGTAGAGAACAGACAAACTGGTTGCCAGATGACAGGTAGCTGGGGGGATGGGTGAAATAGGTAAAGGGCATTAAGAGCACACTTATTATAATGAGCACTAAATAATGTATGGAATTATTGAATCACTATATTGTACACCTGAAATTAATATAACATTGTATGTTAATTATATTGAAATTAAAAAAAAGAAGAAAGCATGGTGATTGTGGAAAGAAATAAGAGCAGAATGAGAAGAGGCCAAGATATGATAAATGTGCTTATATTCCTTTGTGAAATATTTAATGAGTGTCCAAGATTTAAAATTTTACCACTTAATTCATTTTTTTAAAAACTTATCCCTTATCCAGAAGTCAGCCTCCTAGTACATATTAATTTCAGATTTCCTGAGAAAAGGCAGTAAAGGAATTATAAATACACCAGCCCCTATTGCAATACATGGGATGGTAAAACATGTTCAATTTCTACATTATCCATAATGTGGTAATATTTTTGCATGTCTAATGTGTCGTCAGTCTTACAAGATGAGAATATTTTTCAACTTAAGGTTAGTTGTGATACCTGCAAACTAGGAACACAGGAACAGCCCGTTAAAAATGCCTTATGCAGTCCTTCATGGTTCTCATTTTGGAAGTGTAAACATGTACATTTATTTAAAAAGAAAATAAGGAACTCCCTCACAAATATGTCAAGTCATCTTAGATGAAGAAAGTTTTGTAAAGGGACATAGGGGAAAGAAGATTAATGTATGCTGAAACATACTGTCTCTTCCAAATGATATGATTTTCAAAAAAAGAAAGAAAAGCTAACATTTATTAAGTATTACGTATCTAGTGTTCTCTCCCTATTTTCCAAAAATCTGTTAAGCAACCTTCCCTCAGCTCTCTGACTGAGTCAAAACACCCAAAACTTCAAAACCCTCTCGTTCAGGGCTCTTATCGGTACCAAAAATTTGTATTTATTTGTATGATTAAAATTAATGTCTGTCCTATGGAACGCAGTTATGGATGTTCCTCAAAAAATTAAAAACACACCTATCATATGATTTAGTAATTCTACTCTGGGTATTTGCCTGAAGGAAATGAGACACTAACTGGAAAAGATTTCTGCACCCCTATGTTCATTGCAGCCTTATTTACAATAGCCAAGACCTAAGTGTCCACTGATGGATGAATGGATAAAGAAAATGTGGTACACGCACACACGTGCACACTCACACACAACGGAATATTAGTCAGTAGTAAAAAAGAAGGAAATCCCGTCATATACGACAACAAGAATAGACTTCACAGGCGTTTTGCTAAGTGAAATAAGTCAGACAGAGGAAGACAAACACAATATGATCTCACTTATATGTGGAATCTTAAAAAAGGAATGAAAACAAAAACACAATCTCACAGATAGAAAGAACAAATGGGTGGTTGCCAGAGGTGAGGGGGAGGGGTGGCAAGATGGGTGAAAGTGGTCGAAAGATACAGACTTCCATTTATAATAGAAATCAGTTCTGGGGGCGCCTGGGTGGCTCAGTCGTTAAGCATCTGCCTTCGGCTCAGGGCATGATCCCGATGTCCTGGGATCAAGCCCTGCATCAGGCTCCTCCTCTGGGAGCCTGCTTCTTCCTCTCCCACTCCCCCTGCTTGTGTTCCCTCTCTCGCTGGCTGTCTCTCTCTCTGTCAAATAAATAAATAAAGTCTTTAAAAAAAAATCAGTTCTGGGAATGTAACGTACAGCATGGTGACTATAAGTAATAATACTGTACCGAATATTTCAAAGTTGCTAGCAAGTAGATCTTAAAAGGTCTCATCACAAGAAAGAAAGAATTTGTAACTATGCATAGTGATAAATGTTAGCCAGCCTCAGTGTGGTGATCATTTTACAATATATACATATATCAAATCATTATGTTATACACCTGAAACTAGTATAGTATTATGTCAATTATATATCAATATTTTAAAATGAAGATAAAAAATAGACCATCTTTAGAATTTTTATTCTAATGTTTACTACCCAGCTTATGGGTCTTCCTGAATGCCTTTGAAAATATTATGAAGCTACAGACCCTCTCTTGGAAAAATACAAAACAAAAACAATAAAAATTCATGTCTGCTCCCCTCCCCCCACTCTACGGTGACAGGGATCATATTTGTTTTGTTTCACCATTAATCCCCATTATGGTGCCGGAAATGTAACAGGAGCTCAGGACATGTGCTTAATGACTGCTTGACGGACAGAAGAAAACAACAGTTACCTCTACCTTCCCATCCAATACATCTTTCCTTCTTCCATCTCTCATTCAACCACCTGACCTTTTGCGTCTCAGAGGAGTTAGAGACCATTCTTATATACTTCCTGCTTTTCTCGTCCTATCGGAGACCAGTCCCTACGCCATGTTTGGGACCCAGCTCCTCCTGGTTCTTCAAGGAAAGCACATTTATCATACCTTCTCTCTCTTGTATCTTCAGAGAAACCCTTTTTACTTTCCTTCCTCTAAATGGGTAACAATGTTTAAACCCCACCTACCTCTAAAAAAATCCCTTCTGCTAAAGCCCTACTTAGTCACTCCTTGTTTTTTCAACCTTCAGGCAAGTTCTTAAGAGAAATTTCCTCTTAGTGCTCCAGTTCTCACCATGCACTTGGTTCTCAAAGCCCTGAAAGTGAACTTCAGACACAGCTGTATCAGGATACTCACATCAAAACTGGCAGGCACTTTTTTTTTTTTTTCTTAATTCAATGGGTATTTTTCAACCCTTTTTTACGGACCTCCCCAGCACAGGATGCTGTCTCAATATTTCCCTTCCCTTGGTTTTCAGGACTTCACTTCCTCCCAGTCTTCTTTCCACCTCCCTGTCATCTCTCCTCCGACCCCTGGCTCCCCCTTGTCTCCTTTCATCTCTTAAATATTGGCGCTCCCTGGGGCCCTGTTCATGTGCTTTCTTTCTCATACTATATTTTACTTAACTGTCACCAATGCCAATGGATACCAAATCCATATTTCAAGCCAGAATTTCAAGCTCCAGAGATATCCGTTAGATTGCCCACTGGCCATCCCCCCATTTCTAAGTACTAGTTTCCTAAATATGGAAAAAATGAGCTTACCATTTTTCCTAAAAAATATATTCTTCATCCTCATCTCAGTGAATGGCAGACCCCATCCACCCTGTCCCCAAATCTGATACCTAGTCATGTTCCCTATTTTCAAATTATCAATAAATTAATTTCTATATTAACTTCTAAATATACGAATAACTATTCAATACCTTATGAAAATTATATTTAAAGTACTTTTAAGTTATATTTTTGTTTCCTTTATGACAACAAATCAATGCCACACAGATGTCTTAGAGATTTTAAAGAATAGAGAATCTAAGAAATAGATAGATGGCATTTCAAACTAATGCTATATAAATTATGCCTCCAAAATGTTTTAAGAGGCTAGAAAAGTCTATTCTAGTGAATATTTGAAACATTTCCCTTTGTTATGTGTCTATACTATTGCATCAATTAAGCAAAGATATTTTGCCTTAAATCTAGTCCCTGTTAGACCCAATAATAAGGGTTTTCTGAATTAATATTTAAGTAAATACATTCCAAAATGATGTGTAACTGGCTGTATGCACATATAAAGGTGCTGAAAGTTTTAAGGAGCCAAAACTTCATCTTCTGTTCCTGTTTCTGACTCCCATCTACAGATGGTCACTGCCACGTCACCTTGACATTTCCTCTGACATTAAGAAGGAAGTTTACCCTGCTCTGTGGTTTATAATCATATCACTTACATTTGTGTTCTCTTTACAGTTAATCTGATTTCATTTTGTTCATAAAAATAAGTCCTTGGAGTATGAGCATCTTGTTTTGGAGATGTAGAAACTGAGCAGAGTCAAGGGAACCTGCTTAAGATGATGACAGCAGGAAAATTAAATCAGACATTAGGACCCTGTGCCCAACAGATCTCCCAAAAGAATGCAAAGCAGCCTGGAAAGATGAATGAGATGCTAGTGCATACGCGTTTGATCCCATCAGCAGAAATGAAGGCATATACAAATACACATATCGTACACATTACCGACTAAGATGCCAAGGACATATCAATCAAAGGTCAAATCTATCTGCCTGGAAAAGATTTCCACATCTTCTCACTTTTTTAAACCTGTTCTTTCTCTCATGTTTCCCTCTCTAGTCCAGTATCCTAAGAATTCTTTGGCCTCTCCTAGCAGTGAAAGAAAACTCAGAAATGTATTGATTGTTGTGGTTCTCACTGAATTCTCGTACGCTGTTCAACGGTTGATCTCAAAACTTGACATGAGAAATACAACATTCTGAAAAGTTCTGTTTTGTAAAAGATAATATGAAATTAGATCAGGACCATGGAAGAAGTCCTTGAAAAGACCTTTTATCTCCAACATTTTCAGGGATAAGCTCTCATAGAAGTGGGTTCCTTTCCCTTCAGGACCCCATCTACTTTGTAGTTATGACTGCATATGACTATTTCATTACCCTCGGTCTCCACATCAGACTTAAAGCCTCAGGAGAACAGGTGGAGTGAATGTTTTTGCTTGCCCTTGTATCCTAAGTACTCAATAGTCTTGGTGTTCAGTAAATATTTATAGGACGCTTCTGTGGGACATGGGACAAATCATTCCTGTGTGTGACATTTCTATAGGGAAAGAGAGGGCCCATGAAAGGTGTAGAGATAAAGTACTAAGAGTGGGAGTCCTTAGACATCTGAAGAGCTTCAAAATACAGCAAAGCCAAGGGTTTTCTCTAATAACAGCTATTTTACTAACATGAATAAACTGAATTACAAATATATATCTTCTAACCATACAACTAGGAAACATTCTACTTGCCCACAAGATCAAGGGAAGGGAGAAGTATGAGGGAGTATAATAATGTGTTGGTGGATAATTACTATAAATTTCCCCATACATGAACCACCAATCTCAGAAACTAGAATACATTTAAATACAAAACCATATTGGGGTTATATCTGATATTTCAGGATGAACTGTGGATTTCATAATATGTCTACTCATAATTACAAGGAAGTTCTATAAAAAGTAACCATATGTGAATTATTTTTTTATTACCCTGGAGCTAAATATACCATCTTCCAATTAAGTATGTCAAATAAACAAATAAATGATGTTGCCACAGCTTAGAAACGTCATAATATAGAATTTCATTTAATAGATGCTTATGAGTTATACTAATGTAATATTACTAGAAAGATGAATAACATTTTATTTATTTAGCTATACCACATATATGTTTTAAAGATTTTAATATAGATTCATTCAATCAATTCTCAAAATAACCATATAATGTAAAAAAGGGTTACTAACTCTATTTGCCAGAAAAGGGTAGAGAAACACTTCTAAACTATTTTTATGAGGCTACCAAAACAAAGAAGGAAATTATGAGAAAAGAATATTATAAACAAATGTCTCACATGAACACAAACACAAAATGCCTTTAAAACATTTGCAATATATAAAAAAGCAAATACATTCCAGAATACTAGTTTGTTTTCACTTTTAAAAATCAGCCAATATAAGGGCTACTAGTTTGTTTTCACTTTTAAAAATCAGCCAATATAAGGGCGCCTGGTGGTATAGTTGGGTAAGCTTCTGACTCTTGGTTTCAGCTCAGGTCATGATCTCAGGGTTCTGAAATCAAACCCCGTGTTGGGCTCTGTCTGCACTCAGTGGGAAGTCTTCTTAGGACTCTCTCCCTCTCCCTCTGCTCCTTCCCCCCACACCACTCTCTCTATAAAATCAGTAAGTAAATCTTTAAAAAAAAAATCAATCAATATAATTCTGCACATTGACACAATGAAAGAGAAAAATCGTATGTCTTAGTAGATTCAGAAAAAGCATTTGAAAAAATTCAATACTCTTTCATAAAATTAAACAACTGTCAGCAAATTATGAATAGAGGAATTTCTTCAATATGAAAAATAACATGTCTAAAAAGCTACAGCTAATATCATACCTAATGGTGAAAGGCTGACCACTTACCAATTAAGGTCAAAAACACCACCAGGATATTCACCCTTATCATTTCTATTTAAAATTGTTCTGGTAGGTTTAGCCAGTGTAGTAATGCAGGAAGAATAAATAAAAAGTATAAAACTTTTTTAAAAAGGAATAAAACTCTCTTCATTGACAAATAACATGGTTATATACACAGAAAAATCCAAAGAAACCTACGAAACAGCTATTCCACAACTAATAATTGAATTAGCAAGGCCTCAGGAAACAAAGTCAACAGACAAAAACAACAGTATTTCTATATAATAGTAATGAATAAATGGAAACTATATTTAAAAAATAATACTCTTTATAATAGCATCAAAAAACAAAAAAAAATTATGGATAAATTTCACAAAAGACATCTAAAGCCTCTGTACTAAAATCCACAAAACATGGCTAAGAAAAATCAGAAGAGATCTACAATAAAGCTATGACAATTGAGAGAGCATGATATTGGTATGAGGAGATACAATTTGACAATGGGACAGAAGAGAGGGTTGAGAAATAAAGACACGCCCCTATCGTCAATTGATTTTCAACAAAAGCACCAGAGCAAATCAATGTAGAAAGAAAAGACATTTCGATAATACTCCTGGAACACGTGGATATCCTTATGAAAAAAAAAGAAGTTAACTTCAGTTCCTACTTCATAGACCTAAATATAAAAGTTAACACTACAAAGCTTCCCGATGAAAATATTAAAGAATATTTTCAAAAACTTGACGTACATGAAGATTTCTCTCTCAGGATGCAGAAAGTATAAAAGAGAAAATTAAATATTTCTTCTCACTAAAAGTGATATTAATAGGGGGGCCTGGGTGGCTCAGTCAGGTAAGCATCTGACTCTTGGTTTCCGCTCAGGTTACGATCGATCGCAGGTTCAGGAGATCCAGCCCCGCGTGGGGCTCTGTGCTCAATGCAGAGTTGACTTGAGACTCTCTCCCTCTTCCTCTGCCCCACCCCACGGCTCGCTCCCTCTCTCTCTGTAAAATAAATTAAATAAATAAATAAATAAATAAATAAATAAATAAATAAATAAAAATGACATTAATAGAATAAGCAAACCACAGATGGAAGAAAATACAAAGTGTATATCAAGCAAAGAACCCATATCCAGAATATATAAAGAATTCTTTTTTTTTTTTTAATATTTTATTTATCCATCTGACAGAGAGAGAGACAGCCAGCGAAAGTGGGAACACAAGCAGGGGGAGTGGGAGAGGAAGAAGCAGGCTCATAGCGGAGGAGCCTGATGTGGGGCTCGATCCCATAACGCCGGGATCATGCCCTGAGCCGAAGGCAGACGCTTAACCGCTGTGCCACCCAGGCGCCCCACAGAATATGTAAAGAATTCTTCCAACCCAATAATAAAATGACAGCTAGACCAATTAATAATGGGCAAATGATTTGAACAGATACTTCACAAAAGATTTAAAACGGCCAAGAAGCACATGAAGTTAACGTAGCGAACTATTAGGAAAACACCAGGAACCTGCAATGAAATACTACAATAAAATGACAAAAGATAAAAAGATGTTAGCAAGATGGGAAACAACCAGAACTCTCAGACATTACTGATGAGCATGGAAAAAGCTACAACATTTTTTTTTAATGCTCGGCAATTTATTTTCTTTTCTTTTTTTTAAAGATTTTATTTATTTGAGAGGCAGTGAGCACAAGTAGGGAGAGCAGCAGAGGGAGAAGGACAAGCAGGCTCCCCACTGAGCAGGGAGCCCAAGGCGGAGCTTGATCCCAGGACCCCAGGATCATGACCTGAGCCAAAGGCAGATGCTTAACCGACTGAGCCACCCAGGCGCCCCAGCAATTTCTTAATAAGTTTAAATACAACATACCCTATGACCACCACTTCTACTCTTTAGTATTTACTCAAGAGAAAGGAAAACATACATCCACACAAAGACTTGTATATGAATATTCATAGTGCCTTTATTTATAATAGTCCCAAACTGGAAACAACCCAAATGTCCAAAAACAGGAAAAGAAGTAAACAAATTGTGACATATTTATATGATCCCATCAGCAGGAATAAACAGAAATGAAGGATTACTGATACATGCAACAGCATAAATTCTGCTGAACAAAAGAAGCCAAATCCGTGAGCACGTGCCAGGTGACCCCATTGATGTGAAGTTCTGGAACAGACAAAACTAATCTGTGGAGAACGAAATCAGAATGCTGGTTGTGGCTGGTGAGAGGAGAGAGGCAGGACTAGCTGTAATGTAGCAAGAGGGGAAATATTCTGTATCTTGGTAACAGTGAGAGTTACATGAATACGTGCATTTGTGAAAACTCAGAACTAAAACACTGATGAGCTGTGCATTTCACTATATGGAGACTATACTCCAATAAAATAATTTAAAGCACAGAAGCTAAGTAGGTGATATATTTTGATGACATGAAAATTAAACTTGGAAACAAATAAAGCAATGAAAGAGGGCAACTCCATTCCACTCTTCCCCTCTAGGAGCGTATGCTCAGGGCTGTGGAGGAGACGGAAGGCACAAATCTGTTTTCATTTGCATCTGACAAGCATCACAGCGTGCTTCTAGCTTTATTTTTTTTTAATGTTTTTTTATTATATTATGTTAGTCACCATACAGTACATCCCCGGTTTCCGATGTAAAGTTCGATGATTCATTAGTTACGTATAACTCCCAGTGCACCATGCAATACATGCCCTCCTCACTAGCTTTAAAGATACATATTTTCCAGGCAACATGCTCCTGCAGTCCATAGTCACCCCCCTCCCATTTGGCCCATAAACCAAAGCTATCCTTATCCTTCAAAACCTGCAGAAGATCTGGGGATCACTTCCAACCCTAGCTGTTAGTAGAACTATGTATTTTCTGTCTCCAGCAGGATACCTTCCAGGGAGACTGTCAAGGGTAAGACCGAATATATATGATTTTTACCTTCCATGCTGACTTCAGAACCGAATTAGGGTAAGCTATGATTTCACAGTAATTGTTCCTATGTAAGTTGATAAGTATTATACATAGATTCAAATGCATAACTGAATTCCTATCGGATGATTCTTAGTGCTCTGGTTATAATTAAATGTACTGATTGTACTTGAAGTACATTAAAATTCTCCCTAATCCTTTCTCTTCCCTCCCCCTACCAAAAATCATGAACTATTTATAAAACTTTCAGAGTCTCTTCATTTGGTTTTACTTATCTGAACTCATAAGCCATGCATGGTAAATTTCAGACCCATAATGTGTGGTTTCCTGCTTCCAAGATTACTCCGGAGCGGCTCGCATGCGGCTGTTACTCTAGTTAAATATTGACACATATTCGCAGGCTGCGCAGGCAGCTCATACTTGACATGATTCAACAGCATCTACATCTGTTTCTCATCACAACATGACTGGAAAATGTGCCCACTAAACAATTGTTTAATATAGTTGTCCAAAACATTGTTTCCACTCCCATCCTGAGACATTTCTATGTAAAGAAAACAAGATAAGATGGCCCCTCTCAGGCCCTGTTTCCTTCTCAATTCCCCTCTTCTGGCTACAGGATACTCCCTTGCTAGCAATCATTACTTTCCAAGCCGAACCAAAATTTGGGTCATGTCTGATTTTCATCAGTGTGTGAAAAACACAAAATAAATGGAGATATGAAGCGAAAATAACCTATGTAAATAAAAAAGCCACCAAATGCAACAATAGGTGTTGGGTGTGGTACTCCAAGGTTAGCAAGACTGCATTTGAACCAAGTCCCTACTGATATAAAAATGCTTGAAGTCGGTTTCATGTTCCCAGAGCACACCTTCAAGCATGGTCTTTCCAAATACAGAACAAAATGAAGAAGGAGGAGGAGGAGAGGAAAGTAAAGGAGGAGGAGGAAGAGAAAAAGAAGAGGAGGAGGAGGAGGAAGAAGAAGGAGGAGAGGAAGAGGAAGAAGAAAAGAAAGTTCTTGGCTTTCTAGAGGTAATCATTTCTGAGTCCCCAAAATTTTAAATCACAACCCAAACATCTCTTCTAATTCTTCCCCTGTCTGTTTAACAAAGTAAATTGTATTTTAAATTCATATATTTTCCCAAAAATATAAAGCATAGTTACGTTATGAGAGTATTCTCCTCAGAACAGTAATTTAGAATAAATCGATCTTGTATGAACTTCATTCTGTTGTTTGGGGTTTTAATCCACAAACCAGTTTTCTCATTTCTACTCATATATTGTTATCAGAAGCAATAACAAGGTAAAATAAATCAAAAACTCCTGAGTGAATTATAAATCCTAGAAGCCGATCGTAGTTCGTACGTATCAAAGAAGCTAAAATAAAAGGAATGATTGTTTTCAACTATTTTGAGACTCATTTTTCCAATTTGTGTCTAATTCAAGACCTTCATTTTTTTTCCTTTTCTCTTCCCTGATTATATTTTGGCCACTTCACAGCTCATTACACTCTGGAAAGAAAGAGATTGGATAAAATAAAACGAGATGAAACTTGAATGAGTGCAATTGCCTCAGCAGCCCTGAGGAAAAGCTTTATTTTAAAGAAGCCTAGAAAACTTGGCTCTCATTACGCTTTTGGTGCATCTGAGAATTTAAATAATCTTCAAAAATTCCTCACACACCGATTAAAAAGCATAAGAATAGATTTTTAGACATACTTTGTAGATACTCTATTTTACAAAATAATATGAAAAGGTGCTCAAATCCAGCTCTCACACTCTATACTCCGAGAAATGCTTCCAGAATACTGTGTATTTTCTCAAACAAGATACATCTATACACACATAGAGGTGCACACATACATAAGTGCTCATTTTGGTTTCCTGTTCTGATACTTCAAATACCTATGCTAGGTTTAGAAGAAGGTAAGTAATTACAATATGTGGGCAGAGACAACTTGCAAATGATGCAAAAATTTTTCATTCACAAGCTCTCATTACATAGCAGATAAACATTTCAGGAAAGGAGATAGTATGTCCATTTAAATTTCCTTCTCAGCTGTTAGAGAGGTAAAACATAGTGAGCATCCAAAAAACCCAAAGAACCTTACAAAACTTTCAGAAGGCCGAGGAGGGAATAGTTCCCAACTCTTTTTGTGATGACAGCAGAACCTGGATACCAAAACCTGACAAGGATATTATGAAAAAACTGTAGACCAGCATCGTTCATGAACATAGATGTAAAAATTCGTAACAAAATTTTGGCAAACCGAATCCAGTAATATATAGAAAGGATATTATATCATAACTATGGGGAGTTGATCTTAGATGGAACATTTGAAAGTCAATCAATATAAATCATCATATTACGAGAATAAAGAGAGAAAACCATAGGATCATTTCAATAAATGCAGAAAATGTATTTGCGAAATTCAAAACCCATTCGTGATTAAAAAAAAAAAAAGACTTCTAAGCATGCAAGTTATAGAAGGGAACTCATCTCATAAAAGGCCATCTATGAAAAAAACTTACAGCTAACATCATATTTGTGGTAAAATATTAAGTACTCCCCTATCATTAGGAACAAAGCAAAGGATGTCCCATCTCACTACTTCTATTTACCCTTGTCTGGGCAGTGATAGCTAGTGCAACAAGGTAAGAAGAAAAAAAATAAAAGACTGAAAGACTTAGAAAGGAAAAGACATAACTGCCTCCTAAAGAAAATCTTAAAGAAAATCAAAACATAGTTTAGAAAATCCTAAGGAATCCATGTAGCAAATCCGAACAAATCTTCTTTAAAAACAAAACAAAAACTCCTAGAAGTAATCATTGAATTTAGCATGGTTACAGGATAAAAGATTAATCTAAAAAATTCTATTATATTTCTATGTAGTAGCAAAAAATTAAGAAATAACATTTTAAAAACAATCCCCTTTACAATATCATCAGAGAATAATTAGGGATAATTTTAACAAAAGCATGTAAGACCTCTAAACTGAAAACTACTGTGAATTGCTGAGAGAAGATCTCAAGAAGATGTAAATAAGTAGAGACACTCTTGGTATTGCGCATTGCGTGGGTTTTGAAAAATCTGTAATGGCGTGTATCCACTAGAATAGTAACATACAGAATATTTTCATGGCCCTAAAAATCTTCTCCCTACCCCCAACCCATCAACCTCTGATTTTTCACCATCTCCATAGCTTTGCTTTTTCCAGAATGTCATACAGTTGAAATCATACAGTCAGTGGCCCTTTCAAATTGGCTTCCTTCACTTAGAAGATTCATTCAAGTTCCTCCATGTTTTTCCATGGCTTGATAGCTTGTTTCCGTTTAGCACTTCATCGTATTTCATCATCTGGATGTGCCAGTTTGTTTATCCATTCCTCCCTGAAGGAAATCTTGGTTACTTCCAAGTTTTGGCAACTGTGTTGCCAAACATCTATAAACATCTGTTGGGCAAGTTTTAAGTTTTCAGCTCCTTTGGGTAAATACCACGGAGTGCAATTGAAGAATAGTATGGTCAGGATAGGTTTTGTTCTGTAAGAAACCACCAAACTGTCTTGCAAAATAGCTCTGCTCTTTTTCTATTCCATCATCAACCTATGGGAGTTCCTGTTGCCCTACTTCCACACTGGCATTTGGTGCTGTCAGTCTTCTGGATTTAGGCCATTCTAATAGGTTGTTGTAATTCGCATTTCGCTACTAAGGTAAGATGTTGAGGATCTTTCATACCCTTATTTGTCTTCTGTAACTGGTGAGGTGTATGTGCAAATGTTTTGCCCATTTTTTAATCATGTCGTTCATTTTCTTTTTTGTTGAGTTTTAAGAATTCCTTGTATATTTTGGATAGCAGTCCTTTATCAGATATGCCTTTGCAAATGTTTTCCCAAATCTGCAGCTTGTCTTCTCATTCTCTGACAATGATATTTTAATGCAGCACATTTTAACACTAGCAGTGCCTTCAGTTCACCAACTCTGGCTAGGTACATATTGAAAAATAATTAAGATAAAAATAAAAAATTGTGTCAGAAACACAAAATAACAAAATGCACTAATATGTACTGTCATCCAAGCGTTAGCTGCTATTCATAAATCCACTTAAACTTTTAGAAAATTAACAAAATGAATTCTGTTGCTGTTGTTCTTCAGTGAGTCAGATTTTTCCGTGTGATGGTAGGCACCCCCAAGATCACGGAGTGAAGAGCAATAGAAAGATAACAAGGATGGAAATAGAATTATATTGTTGGATATTTTGCTCCCTGTGATCATCACTGTTAACAGTGTTTAAAAATTATGGAAACTTTTAAGTTTTCCTTTGTGGAAATGATTGTTTTATTTGTTGGGAGCAATGTGAGGGATCAGTTTTGAATAACACATGCTTGTTATTCCAACTTACAGAGCTAAAGTTGTTAAACTGAAAGAAATGAAAATTTCCAGTCTTTTTTAGATAAGGTCAAAAATGTCAAAATCTTGCCTATCAGGCATCTTTCGCTTTCTTCACTATCTACTTTTGTAAGTTTGGAATTTTCCTTAATAACAAAGTTAATTTTTTTTAATGAATGCTTAAATACATTAAAATTTAGCAATGTGGTTTAATCAACTGATGAGCCATGTGGAAAACATCTAATAGAGCTACCTTTCATCAAATTAAATTTGAGGCGAGTCAAAGATTTGAGTATATAAGATGAAATGATAAAACCATTAGAAGCAAGTTAGGAGAATTTATTTCCTTTTGGAGATGAGAAAGCTTTCCTAAGCAATACACAAAACCAAATTCCAAAAAGATTAGTGAATATGACTACATAAAAAATGGGTTTTTTCTGCACAGAAAAAAATACCATACAAAGTCAAAAGATAAATGATCAACTGGGAAAAATATTTCAACACATATGACAATGAGCTCATTTCCTTCGTATATAAAGACGTCTTACAAATCAGTTATAAAAGACCATTAAATCAATAGAAAGATTGACAAAGAACTTAGAGGCAGTTCATAGAAAAGAAACACAAATGATTTATAACATATGAAATCATCAAGAAATGAAAAATAAAATGTCAAAGTTATATTATTTTTCATTTGTTGGAAGCAATTCTTAAAATCTATGATCAACGTGTAGAACAATCTATATATTGTGTCTCTACCTGTTTAAAACCAACCATATATATAAATGTATATGTGCATATACACACACATAAATGTATGTATGCTTAGACATGCATATAACATTCTAGAAGAACATCATGCGAACTAGTTACCATGGTTTGTTCTATGGTGGGAGTCAGGAACCCCTGGATGAGGAGTAAACATAACTTTTCATCCTGTGCTCTTTCATAATGTTCAAATTTTTAAATAAATGTCTGCATCACTTTATCAATAAAGAATAACTAGTAAATAAAATTAACTATTTTATTTAACAAATATTTACTAAGCATCTGCTTTGTGCCAATCACACTCTTAAGCGCTGGGAATTCATATAGTGGACAACAAACGTGAATCTCTGTCATCAGAGCTCTAACATGCTCCTGGGGAGAGGATAATAAAAGTTTCTAGTGAATTCTGTTCGGTCTAGTAATTTTGACTGCAATGTTATGAATGTTTCTTTTGGATGTCCTTTTTTAAAATTTAAGTGAATATATTTAGTTTCATACAAAGTAGTTGCTATAGTTTCTTACTGACACAATTGTTGTAAATAATTTGGATGGGCTTTGCTAAGTTAGAAGAAGCAAGATGAGGTTCAACCTTCATGCCCCCATACGTATCCATATCATTCGAGAAATCTGTTCTCCTTGCAACAAAACATTGCTGATTTTCTGCCTTTGCTTTACGGTTTACCTACTGAAAGTTAAGAAGCTTCTCCTTCCCTTACCAGTTAATTCATTTTTTAGGATTTAAATCTAAACCATGTCCTGAAGATTCAGAACAAAAACAGTTCCAGAGTCACTTACTGTTCTCATTTCCGTTGCATCCCCATATCTTTTTCCCTAGGTATAGAACAATGGGGACAACGAAATGTGAAATTACAGCTGTTAAGACTGTTTCACTTGCAAAAAAAATACATATTTTGGTTAAAGGGTGGAGTAAGGTAAAGAACAGTATTTCTAAAGCATGGTTCATGAGCCCCAGGCTTGCTCAGTTCTGCCAGGAAGGTGTTCCTTGACCAATAAATTGGGGAAAGATGCTTATTAAATTTCCCTACAATTAGGGGCGCCTGAGTGGCTCAGTCAGTTAAGCCTCAAGATGGTTTTGGCTCAAGATCATGTACTCACGGGTGGTGGGATTGAGCCCTGCATTGAGCTCCTCACTGAAGGGGGAGTCTGCTTGAAAGATTCTCTCCCTCTGCCCCTCCCCTTACTCTCTCTCTCTCTTTCTCTCTCTCAAAATGGATAGATAAATCTTTAAAAAAAAAATCCCTACAATTAAAAATTTTCTCCACATTGGAGATTTACAACACACATCAGCATGTTAGGAGTGAGTTGGACAGTCAGGTAGTCAGGGCCGGGGTCCTCAACAAGAAGATATGGAGTCTGGACAGCTAAGATAAAACAGCACTGACATCCTGTTTTGCAGCTTAGACAGGACAGACCGCATTAGCATTCTGCTTTGCAGCCTTTCCAGGAGTGACTTCTGCAAAACATCCTAAAATAAGACAATTAACCACAAGACATTTGTCCCTATCACAGGCAAGGGGCAGTTAAGACATAAGCCCCCAGATGTTCACCCAAAAAGACCATCAGCACATAGACATTAACCTAATAGGTAGACAGATCCGTGCCCTAAGCCCTGATTGGCACGACTCAGCACACCCTGATTGCTTAAGATAGTTCCGCAAAAGAGCTCATAAAAATCCCAAAACTTAGAAACTTCTGGGGCAGCCCTCTCGGGGCCCCCCTCCCTCTCCGGGAGCTTTGTGCTATTGCTCAATAAACCTCGCTCTCCTGCCCACCACTCTTCATCCGGTCCACCTCTTCATTCTTCAAAGCAGCGTGACCAAGAATCATGGGCACGAAAGGCAGAGAATTCCTGCAACAAGCTTATCAGTGGCCGGAAACAAAACCCTGCATGAAGAAGTTTGCCTAACTTTGGAGCCTCTCTATCTTCCTCTCTTCTCTCTGCCACCAGTTAGCAGTGTCACCTCACTTAAGACTACCGTTCTCTCCAGCGTCAGGTCCTTCCGTCTCAAATCTAAGAGTTGATGCCGGATGGTATCTGAGGTTCCCTTTATCATGCTAGATTCTTGATTTCCCCTTAGAAAAATCAAGCCACCTAAGCCCTCGACGCTATTGAAAGATTCGAAACACAGCCAAGTACATAATAATCTGGTTAGGAAATTCCAAAATATGCTCTATGATTGGTGAACGTGATATGGAGCGATACTCAACCTAAAATACTGACTGGTTTATTATCAATACCAAGAAACAATATTTTAAATCTCTCTTCAAGACTACTAAGAATAAATCTCAGAAGACGACAGAAAGAAAGAATCTTCGATTCCAAACTGCACAAGAAGGTATTAGTATAGTTCTAATTTTTCTGAGAAACAGGAAAAAAGTTTAAAGTTGCCTTCTTGTGAAATGACTAAGAATAATATTTTTAACTATTCACATGAGCGACTTTGTCATGACTTCCTAGATCGGTCATGCAAAAAAGAAAATGAGGTATTTCTTACTGGATTCCCTACCCATTTGACTGCCAAACAGTCCCACATCAGCCTTCTGTTGTGGTCAAATGGCTGCAAAGCCTGAGGAAGCAAATGAGGAAAAGAACAGATTTCCAGACAACTCTATGCTAATTAAGAGATCTCCTGACATCAGGGGAATGTATAGTCTCAGCTCAAATCAGAACCAGTTTCAGTCTTGAATCTTTGTTTTCCTCTCAGCAACTCCAGAGTACTTTCTGGCCCCACTCTGGAATCCATGCTATTAAAATTTCTTATTAGCTCCTACCTCACCTGAAGCTTCCATCTGTACGAATTACAGCACAACATACCTGTGTCACAAGGAGCACGCTCTTGTTCCCCGGGCAAGAAGAAAATGAAAAGACTAAGTATGTGTGGGGTGGGAACCCCTGAGATTCCATATTGCCTACCAGAATAGGATACTTCCTCATAGGGATAATCTCCCCCGATACAACACATCAATGACCAAAAACAATAAATGCAGAATCCAATTCTTTTTAAGTATAGAACAAAAGAGATCCAATTCAAACCGCGCCCTCAAAACAAAAATAGGATGGGAAACAACCTTCCTTTTAACAGAATACCAACAGGACTTTTAAAAGTATAGTCTCTCTTTCAACTAGCACTCAGCCCAAGAAAGTTCTGGGTGGTTGCAACTCTAAAACCAATCCAAGAATTTTCTCTGACAGGGCCCTTCACAAGTATGTTCAGCCATGGAACCAGGCTTCCTATGTGCTGAGTACCTCTTGACTTTTATCACTACACATTGCTTCCAAGACTTCCAGGGGTGAAAACAGCCTTGCTTAGTCCTGAAATTTGACCCAGCATTTTCCAGTCTGTTAGCTAAAGGTGAACCTTAATAAAGGAACCTTTTATTTCCAGATGGGAAAGACACAGTTCCTATCAAGAATATTCTGCTACAAGTTCATTAATTCACATTTAGACAAATGCAACTAAAAATCAGGGAGAATGACATTTTCCTACTTCATACCCTGCAAGACATTTGGCCTATGGATAACTTTTTATGAAGCAAATGCAACTTCTGATGAAAGCCTATGAATGACAAGTACTTATCTGAGAGTCTAAGCTTAATAAATCAAGAAACCAAAATTGGTTGTTTTGTGTATGTATTTAAAATCTTTCAGGGGCACCTGGGTGGCTCAGTTGGTTAAGCTCTGACTCTTGATTTCAGCTCAGGTCATGCTTTCAGGGTTGTGAGATCTAGCCCTACGTGGATTCCTTGCTTAGCGGGGAGTCTGCTTGAGATTCTCTCTCCCTCACCCTCTGCTCTGTGGTAAGGGTGCATTACAGGATCAGGAAAAGCTGTCAGTAAAGATATGTGTGATTGGGATAGCCCCACAATCGCTTACAAAATCTAGATACCCAGCTGACCTTGAAGCAGGCCTTGCGGGGACCTTCGAGGGGATGGTGGTTAGGGAGATTTGAAAGAAACTTGATCTAACGGAAAAGCCAGCATTAACTTCTACCTGTGGAAACATAGGTCTGTATACTATCCAAAGACAGAAAAATCAGGTGGGCTTCATTTCCTGATGGTCTTCAGAGTGTTACTGAAACTAAAGTCATGGGCTGCTTCCTCATATAAGCCAATTCATCTCTATTTTTCCTCCATCACAGACTGCCCCCTCAACCTGGACAGCTTGTCCATGCAAAGCCTTGACAGAAAATAGTTTTAGAAGAGAAGAAGGATGAAATAAAGTAAATCTACCATCTTCAAATGCGAGGAACAATACCTCGTTACCTAGAAAGACATTTTAAATGAGAAAAGGTGAAAGCACCTTAAAAAATAAATGATACAGCCTGTTCTGTTCAGCAGTGAATATTTAGAGGATCTGGATCAGGCACGTATCAGCTCGAGTCTGGACATGTGGGCCAGCTGGTTTGGCGATCTGAATTAGCGCTCACTCGGAAGAATCAGATTGGCTAATTCTCACATTGGTGTTAGTAACTCCTAACAACTTTAAGACCTTTCCCTTCCAGGAATATGTTCATTTTAACCCAGATTTAACGGTGAAGAGCATCTAGGACTAAGGAAATCCAGGCAGTGAACTGAGAGTTACTTCCAACAAGCTGTACACATTTGGGAAATCACAGAATCTCCTTGGACCTCAGTTCCCTATCCATAAGGTGGCAGTGTTGGAGTAAAAGGACTCTCAATTCCCTCCTAGCTCAAATAGGTTTAGCGTCTGATTCTATGCAGTAAGCATTAGCATCGGGCATCCGAGACAGGTGAGTACGGGGCCACCCAACCCAGGCAGGTGTAAGACCAAGAACACGTGCCCAGTGGGATAACCCAGGCTGGGAGACATTGAGGGGCAGAAGATGATTAGACGTGAACTCAAACTTTGCTTTGATGATAAATCAGTAGAGACAACTTATGGATAAAGGCCAGGCAATAGAATTTCCCAAAGGGGGAAAAAACCTCCCTCCCCCTTGACTGTAAGAGACAGTCAACTAGAGTTCAAGACTCAGCTCAGCCATTCACTACCAGCATGGCCTGGACACACCACTGAACCATGCTGAACCTCAGTTTCCTCAATGGATGTGTTACTGTCTGCCCCACGGACAGACAGCACAAAGTCTTTGTATGGATAAAAGAAGATAAACACACACCCCCAGTAGATTGTAATGCAGCCACAGCTCAGAGCTTCCCTGTGAACAAGCATTTAGGATGTAGGAGGAGGTTTCCCTATGAAAGAATAGAACAAAAACAAAAGCAAACACAAAGCTAGAAAAACATTTTTTCTAGCAGCTTCCTACTTGCCCATCCTAAATACAGACACTGAAATACCAACATGTGACGCTTCTCAGATTTTCAATGGAAATGTCTGCATAATAAAAAGACAGCTTAACCTGAGTCTTTGGCAGACTTACTCAAAGCCCCAGGGGGTGTAAGACATTCAAGTAAACCAAAGAATCACAGAATCTCCCGTTACACCAAGGAGACCAGGCACAGGCTGACGAGTCAAGCAAAAGGCAGAGCTCAGAAGGGAGATTAACTAGCCCAAGTACCTGAGGAATAATGAAAAAGAAGCACAGAACCTGGGCCCAGGGGGAGGAAAAGATGCTTGGCCACAGCCGAGATTGCCTGGGGACTGCTGATTGGGGTGAACAGGTAGGGAAAAAGAAGAACGTTTGTCTGACTTGAATGACCAGTTGGCCAGGAAGAGAAGTATCAGACACCAGAACTCACTTGGCCCAGTGACAGGGACAAGCACATAGTATCGAGGTATAATACAGCATGATTGGAAAAACGTGCTGTTAACCCCTAGACAAGGGAAGAAGAGAACCTAATGGCTTTTTCAAAAATTATACCTCACCAAGTTCATTTGTTTTGACCAACTCTCCACGCTTTCTCAGAAGAGCCTGAGGAGAACATCCGGAGAATGTCGGGTAATAATTCAGTTTTAAACATGACGAGAATGTCATTGCACATGCACACTGCTAGCGAGAGGAAACTGAGTGGGGAACCAGAGTTAGATCAAGACAGGAAAGATGGGTTTTCCAATCATTCTGTGAAACAACAGTTGAAAAGAATTGAGGTCAGGGAACTTCCCAAGAGAGAAACTCGAGACACAGCAAGACAGAGAACCAAGAAGTAAATCAGATCAGATGCTATCGTTGACAGACTTAGGGAGAAAGTTGAGGGAGAGTATAGGGCATTAGGGTAGAAGTGGTAGAAAATCCTGAGTCCTGAGACCTACAGAAGTGATAACTGGGGTATGTGATCCATCCCAAAAGATGTTGAATTCAGAAGGATGAGTAGAGAGAAGGGCCCCAGATTTGACCCAAGCAGAGACTTTGAGAGCAATGGTGTGAAACATGAGCCCGTGGGGCATAGACAGAGGCGCTCAATGCCCGAACTTGTCCAGTTTGAGAGAGGAAGCTCTTGCTAATTTGCTCCCAACACAAAGCACACAGGAGTAAGTACTGAATGCAAAGCAGAAATGACCATACCCCATGTCTAGACCCCTGCTGTTCGGAAGAACACCAAAACTTGAAAGCAAAGTCGCCTCAGAGGGAATCCCCAAGGCCTACTTGCTCTGCTCACTTACTCGGCTCTGATAAACGCTCTGGTGTCTCTCTCCTCATAGTAGCTTGCTGGCTTCCCGGCTCAGAATAGGTGGGGATCTGGCGTTCCTCTCACGGCAACTGATTCGTACATAACTGTGGAATGTTCCCGAGTGTTCACACAATAAAACTAACTGGTGCTCTTGTGCCTAGCTCAACCCTTGCTTGACAATTCCCTCTTAAGTCCTCATTACCTACGCAAGAGCAGCTCTACTTGCTTAATCAAGTTGAAAATCCAGCTGCAGAAAATCTTGGTAGCTCCTGTTCCAGGGTAAAATCTAGTTCTAGCCGGAAAACTCTGGCCACATTGGACCAAGAGAGTTCAAGTTCAGATCCGTCTCTTTGACAGATGACTGCAACTAAATCTAACCAAGAAAAGGTGGTGTTAATTCAAATGCTATAAGGGAACTCAAAGGTAATCTTGTTCGTTCTCGTGCAGTGAAACACCTGGAAAATATTAGGTATTCCATAGGCATGTGGTGAATGTTGAATATGCAAAATGGGGCTCCGATCACATTACATGGGTAACATTCATACTCCGATCACATTACATGGGTAACATTCATACTCCGATCACATTACATGGGTAACATTCATACTCAGATCACATTACATGGGTAACATTCATACTCAGATCACATTACATGGGTAACATTCATACTCCGATCACATTACATGGGTAACATTCATACTCAGATCACATTACATGGGTAACATTCATACTCCGATCACATTACATGGGTAACATTCATACTCCGATCACATTACATGGGTAACATTCATACTCCGATCACATTACATGGGTAACATTCATACTCAGATCACATTACATGGATAACATTCATACTCAGATCACATTACATGGGTAACATTCATACTCACCAGTGAGGACAGTTATGTGCCTTTTCTTGTTTGTCGGGATGGCAAGAGAGTTTGAGGTTTATGGTCCAACAAGGAACCAGAAAATAAGGCTTTTAGCAAAATTTGCTTCATGCGTTCAACAGGTGGAAAGAGCAAGGTTGTTATAACTGACCTGCACTTTAAGTGAATTAATAAAATGCTCTTGTTGCAACTATTAATTTGCTAAAAGAGCAGAATCTTCAGACATGTTCAAGAAACACACGAGACTACATATGGCCATCAGACTACAAAAACTATTGCAAACTTCCCCAATACTATGCTATGGTCTGAGGTATCCGAACAGATGATCATAAACAAGTAGCCTAAAAAGGTATGGTTTTCATGTTGATAGCTCAATTTTTGAAAAGATTAAAGGTTTCCTCCTTAAAGCATGACTTAGTATAAATTCAGCCGAGTGAGCTGTGACACGGGGCACCAAGTTACATTCTATAGGAATGAACAATGTTAAACTGAGGCTCCTGGGAAATATTTTGAGTCAGCCTCATTTCTCTCCTTTCTGAGCGATCTGTATTTTCCTATTTTAAACCAAGGTTCAGTATCAATATATACATTCGCCCATAAATGGTTAAACGTTCTATTTCTCTCTGATATTAGAGATCAGTGCATAAGACTCCTAAGGAAGAATTTCCCTTCACAATAGGAAAGAAAGAACCGCCCTGCTCAAATCTGAAATAGAATTTCACACATTTCTGTCAAGCATTTTGAAAGAGATTAAATAAAATGAATAACAAGTCAAAAGAAAATTGAATATAGGTCAATTAAAAGGGGAAGCAAAACAACAACAACAACAACCGGGGGCACCGGGGTGGCTCAGTCAGTTAAGCCTCCGACTCTTGGTTTCAGCTCAGGCCATGATCAAGCCCCCCCTCTACCCCCCCACCCCCACCCACCCCCACCCCCCGTCGGGCTCTGGGCTCAACGCAGAGTCTGATGGAAATTCTCTCTCCCTCTCCCTCTGCCCCTCTCTGGCCACACATGCTCTCTCTCTCACTCTCCCTCTCTCTCAAATAAATAAATAAATAAAATCTTTAAAAAAATAAAAGGGGAATCAAAAATATGTGTTTAGTTTTGTGCAGATTAAATGACTAGGCTCATACAATGATGTTTTCCTGCTAAAAGAATGTTGTTCTGCTAGAGGTAATTATGGTAATAAGAATTAGGGTAATTTAAACTCTATTGAAAAGGGGATTTAACAGATTCTTATGTTGTAGAGAAACCCAAGAATGTGCTTGAAATCCTGGCTACTTATGTTGTCATTAAAATAGCTAGGCAGCTACCAAATTAATTTTATGTATCGAAGGACTCAACAATTTTAGATTAAACCACTTTAGATTCATTAATGACCTGATGGCTCATTAATTGGAGAATTTCCATTTGCTATATGCTTAAAGTTGTAGATTTTATGTTTGGACCAAAGTATCATCACATTGCATTATTTTCCAAGTCAGAATATTTAACCTTTTCTTCCAATATACAACTTGAGGAAGTAAATACCCTCCCAAGCTGACACAAATGCTCCATATCTAGCAAATTACCACATGGGTACAATCATCTGGAGTCCCTTGCTAGATTCAATTTATGAAAAGATGCCTTTTATAGATTTCACAATAGCCTGATTTTCATTTCGTAAATGTGTTTCGTTGTTTAGTGTCTTTATTCATTCCCACTCAATGAGGAAGTGACTCCACTGTTTGAGGCCCAATGCCACAGGTTAAAGTCAGAGAAATGAGTCATGCTGGATTTGGTCCCTAGAAGTGCTTGCCAGCAATGCAGATGAGTTTATCACTAGCACTTAAAATGACGTTTATTCTTTCCCCTTGTTTGTTTCTGGGGCCGTGTAACAAAATACTGCAAACTGAGTGGCTCAAAACAACAGGAATTTATGCTCTCACAGTTCTGGAGGCCAGAAGTTGGAAATCAAGATGGTGGCAGGGCCATGCTCCCTCTGAAACCATAGGGGGTAATCCTTCCTTGCCTTTCCCTAGACTTCTGGGGCCGGTTGGCAGTTCTTTGGCCATCGTTGGCTGGCAGCTCTGTCGCACCCATCTCTGTCTTTATCATCACATGCTGTCTGTGTGTCTGTCTTTACAGGGCTGCGTTCTTATAAGGACACCAGTCGTACTGGATTAAGGGCCCAATCCATTATGACCTCACCTTAATTCAACTAATGACATCCACAACTACTTTATTTTCAAATAAGGTCACATTCTGAAGTACTGGGGATTGGGACTTCAGCATATCTTTTTGGGGGAGGGAGGCACAATTCAGCCCATACTAATACCCCCTTACTAGCTTTAATCTTCTTCTGCCAGAAAGTTCTTGTATGCGAAGGAGTCTCCACATGGTAAGAAACTGGAATCATAGCAAAGACAGAAGGCCCCATTGGTTTATAACGTTGTTACTTTCTTCCACATCAGAAAGCATACTGGTTAGGAATTTTTATCTTTGCTTTTATAGATGAGAAGACTTATGTGTGGAGACGTTAAATGCCTTGCTTGGTATCACCCAACTGTCATATGTCACGGGCAGCCTGGGTCTCCTGACCCCTGGACCTATGCTGATCCCGCTAACACACAGAGCCTAATAGAAAGCCCCATCAATATGGGTCCACTGACACTCAAAATGCAAATTGGATGTTTTCAGATTAGATAAGGTATTGTTATAAATGGGCCACAAGGAGGCTTTTTGCTGTGATGAAACTGTCAGTGTGCTCTGACTGGGGCTGCGGACTATGCAAGGACGGTCCTGAGAGCCATGAACGCCACTGTCCCCCAGACCCCTCCCTTCCCCTCTGGTTGAGTGGTGTCCCTGCATAATAGCACCGGACCGCCTAGAAAGTAGGCTACGGTGACACCCATATGTGCCATCCTGTAGGGCAGGGGAAGTGCCCTGAAGAAAAAAGAGAAAGTCCTTTTCACTACCTCCTCAGGCAGGAAAGGGAAAGGAATTTCACTTAAAGCGATTTCAAAGTAGGCAATGAATCCGCTCAGACCCACCCTTTGCTTCCCAAGTCTTGGCCTCAAACCACCAGCTGATGTAAGAGAATCCCTAATGTGAATGAAAACAGCATAGGGCCCTGTGGCACAGTGGCCAGGCCCCAGGGGAGACACACAAAGATCTGGGTTTGAAGCCCCTCTCTGCCCCTGCCTCGTGTGGGGGTTTAGACAGGATACGTTTCCTCTCTGGGCTTCCGGCTCATGGAGACGACAACTCCCGTTTCCCGGGATTGTTTTGAGAAGTGACTGAAATTGTTCAGGTACTAGTGAAAGTGCTGCTTACGGTGCCTGGAACATAGCAAGTGTTCAGGAACATCGTCGCTCTTTATTCAGTGCCCCACACACGCAATATCTCGAAAATGCTACGGACTCTCTATTCAAAAGTCTATCCCGCTATTTCTAGTTCAAGTCATATCCCACGCTGGGCTATCTGGGCAGGAGGTTTCTTGTCTGTTAGATTAATTCTTTTGTTTCTAACCTTAACTCACTCTCACTAATGTATTCAGATATTTTTGCAAGAGCTTATCCACATTCTAGTAATTTGGGGGTGAGTTGAAAAACTTCAACGGTCACTTAGTTTGGGAGGCCTGTCTTTTGTTCGCACTTGGTCATCATTTGCCTCTTTGGCAAATCTCTCACCCGGTCATTTCTGAGACAAAGGAGAGTTGCTCAACACACCTACGAATCCAAGTATTCGATTCCGGGTTAGCCTCCAATCAGGGACTCCTCGCTAGTGACAGGCTGCCCCTGGCACTGTGAGATGGGGTAGCCAAGAGCTTAACAACAAGAATTACTTCTTGACTTCACAAAAATGTTTTTCTCTCCCTGTGTATGCCAAGATGTTATAAAGATAAGTCAACATGCCCTTAAAAAGTAATTAGTCTTATGCTGGCAAGTCCAAATGTAATTTAGAACTATTAACTATGGAATTGACTATTGAACTTGCTAGAAAGTCATCCAATATAGGTTTAGAAGCCGTTATAAATCATCCAGAGAAAATAACCCATTTTTTAAAGTGATTCTAGGCACGAATTAGACCAGTCAGCCCCAGTTGGGTTCTTATTTATTTTCACACTAGAGCTATCACATGATTCCATACCCATCTTAATCTCAAAAGGAATCCCCAAACATTAAATAACATAAACTGTGTCATTTCTTAGATTGCCATGAACCACCAACATTAGCATACTACCACTAAGAAGCTGCTTTTGTTTTATTTTTGGTGGAAGATTAAAAGAGAGTTAAATGTTTGTTCATTTATTTTAATTCAACATTTATTTTGTATTCAAATTATTAAGGCAGCCCAGATATGCTCCACTAATGGAAAACTTGAGGGAAAAAAGATAGGAAAGTACAAAGACAAATATAACTATCAGCTATAAATCCACTAATCATGTAGTAACATTTTAGCATATTTACCTCAATCTGGCTTCTCTACAATATTTTTACATAGTTGAAATAGTTGTGCGTCTGCTCTCTTTACTTAGCATTCATAAATGACAATATTTCCTCAAACATCCTTGGGTTGGTGTTATTCCTTTATACAGATCTGCTGCTGTCTGCTTAACCATCCTGATAACTAAGCAGAACATTTATTCCTTTTTTTTAATTTTTTTTATTATATTATGTTAGTCACCATACAGTACATCCCTGGTTTTTAATGTAAAGTTCGATGATTCATTAGTTGCGTATAACACCCAGTGCACCATGCAATACGTGCCTTTTATTCTTAATACATAATTCTTTAAAAGAATCATGCTTATTTATGTAATTTAGAAACTACTGAAAAGCATAAAGAAGAAAATATAAATTGGTAGTTAAATTTGTAGAGGTGGCTGTGATGATTTGAAAGCTGAAGAAAAAACACTGATAATGGCCATTTAGTGAAGACCCATGAAGTAGCAGACCGTGGGCAGATTTGTGACCTTCACACACAACCCCAAAAACTCAGACTGTTCTAATCACCACTTTTACAGGTCCAGAGCTCGTAGATTTTGAAAAGATGGGTCTGACCCCATGTTTATGTTTTCTCCTGGCTACATCATATTGCTCTCCCAGAATCACCTCCAGTCCACCGCCATGTCTACTGTCACACTGCCACCGTCACCACCATCACCTCCACCACCACCTCCATCATCATCTCCACCATCACCGCCATCATCACCTGCACCAGCTCCATCATCACCTCCACCACCTCCACCACCAGCTCCATCATCACCACCACCACCTCCACCACCAGCTCCACCACCACCTCCACCACCTCCACCACCAGCTCCATCACCACCTGCACCACCGCCATGACCACCTCCACCACCTCCACCACCAGCTCCAAACCCCCATCACCACCAGATCGCCACCCTTAGGGCTTCTTATCCCCATCACCACTTCTTTCCATTTCATTTCTAGATGCCCTTTCTTCTCTTCTCACCCTTATATTTTCCTCTCTTGCTTCACTTTAACCTCCAACAAGCATTTTCTTAAGTGTCAGAGTAACAGAGAGAAAGCAAAGGCTACCCACCACCCTTGCTTTAGAAACAATCCCCATCATGTATCCATTCGACAAAAGCTGACGGAGAGCATCCTATGTGGCAGACATGGTTTTGAGCACTCAGGGTATAAGAACTCCCCCATTTGCGGTGTTTCTTCAACACCAAGAGCTCATTGTTGAGGACTGTCTTCATGTTCACATACTGTTTGCCATGTGAAACACGCTTGCAAATTGTCAGCCTGTGTTGGCGTTACCAGTTCCCATAGCCGAGCCTCCATGCTGGATGGAAAGCAGAAGTGAGCTGTTCAAGAAGGATACCCCGCGTCAAAAGGAAAGTCTCAGGCAATCGTCATGAAGTAATTTCTTATCTCTTATTGCCACAGAAAACTACCACAGGAAAGAACTTCCTATTTCCAGACTCGGCTGATGTGCGTTTGCTTAATGCAGCTTGCCTGTAAGCGTTTACAGACACACCCTCCCCCGAAAAGACTCTTGATGTAGACGGCAAGGAAAGGAAGAAGATTAGAATATCGATTAAAGAATGAGGACCTCAACAAATACATACACTGAAGTCCCTTTCCTCCTCACTTGCATGAAAGAAACCGTATTCTTTCTGTTCCTATTTTCTATGTAAAATAATTAGGGGGAGAGGAGTCAGATTCTGTGTATGACTGTGCACGACCTAGGACAGGAGTAGGAACACATGGGCCCCTGCAGAAAAGTAAAACCCACTACCGCAGTCAGAGATGCCCTGCTGGCTGGTAACTCAGACTCCCACAACTCCAGTTCTCTCCCGTCCAAAGAAAACCAAATGCCCCAGGTGCACGTGGTAAAAACCTCGGGACCAATGTTACCTACGTTCTCATTTATATACAGGTGTGATTTCAAGCCTGGGACTTTTCCCGAAGAGTAAAATCCCCTCCAGCTGCCTGCCTCCAAAGGGGGTCCTCCACAAAGAGCACAGCTTCTCAAATGGGCGGCCACACGGAGTTTCCCCTGCAAACTCCTCAGGACCCAAACAAATGTTTAAGTGTGCTTTTCTAAACCAAATACATGGTCCGCAGTCCAAGCAACTGTCAATACAACATCCATTCAAGAAAGAGAAAAGCAGACTGAGTATACAACCATCCTCTCAGGGAATGAGAGAGTAATTTTGACACTGGACTTCCCAGCGGCAGGCTCATGAAGAGCTGAGCAAACATTGTATCATCTCCCAAGAGTCACATTTTAAAACTCATCGCCATGCTGAAAGAGAGAGCGCCAGGGTTTCGATTGCTTTGCCACCTTGATAAGCCAAGCAATGACGTCTGATACATCAGCCAAGGAGTGATTTTACTTACATGCAAGAAAAAGAGAGTAAATCCAAGAGCTGGCTGGTTATCCCTGAGTTCAGGAAACTCATAATCCACTGAGGCAAAGGCTGGGATTCCACCCCTCACAGCCAACAGCTCTGGAGGCTCGGTCTACACAGGACTACAAATTAGAAGCTGAGCAGAGACTGAGGCTCTTTCGAAAGAAGAGGAAGTGTCATCTCTACTTCCTCAATTTTCTGGTTCTTCCCTCTTATTGTTATTGATCCCTTCCTCGATTCCCAAATCCAAGGCACTGGGCACGCAAAGCGCGCATGTCTCGTCCGTCCAACTTCACGTAACCCTAAACACCACCCAGTGTCTTCGTTTCCAGGACACAGGCCCAAACATTACCTGGTTTTGCTTTCCTGTTTTGGAGGCAAAGACGTTTATGCACAGCCACGGAGGGTGGGAACGTTCGCAGAGCTGTTCTCGTGTGTTCGGTGGAGATGCCATTTGTTCATCACCCACATCGTTTAGGCTCAATCTTATTTCAAATTTCTCTTCTTTCCCTTCTCCTAATAGTTCATAATGCTCTTCTCAATACGGGAGGAAAGCATTTTTGGGTAAAAATGAGTCTTAGCTTGCCACTGTTTTGCAGCACAAATCATAAATTCTCTAATAGCAGAACTTGTCTTTCCCCCACCAGGCAAGAAAATGACAGGCTGTGAGTCAAAGATACTTAAACTCCTCACCAATAAATTCCTGACCTCCCACGGCTCCTTTCCAACAGCAGCATCTTGTTTCTTGGGAAGAGTACAATCTCTTTCTATTTATACTCTGCTTTCAATGAAAAGGAAACAAACCATTAGAATGGAGCTCGTGACCAGTGCAATTTTCCAGAATGTGGGAGCTGCATCGTTAACATGGTTATCGGCTATCTGATTGTGTTGACACTTAGAGGCTGAAAATGACCAACACCTCAAAGCTTCTGTAGGTCAGAAGTCTGGGCCAGCTTAACCGGGTTCTCCTCCTAAGGGTCTCCCACAAGCTATATACTCAAGGGGTCTATCAAGGCTTCAGGCACCTTAAGACTCGACAGGAGAGGGAAACTTCCAAGCTCACTCCTGCAGTTGTTGGTAGGATTCAGCTTCTCACAACTCCGAGACTGAGGGCCTCAGTTCATGCTGGCTGATGACCAAGGCCACCCTCGGTAGTTTGCCGCATGGACTTCTCTGCAGGGAAGCTCACGACATGGCAGCTGGCCTCACCAGAGTGAAAAAGCAAGAGTGAAAGGAATGAGAGAGGGAAGTTCTCATTCTTGGTTAAAATCCTATGTGTGGCCCTTTGGGCCTGATCATAGGCACTTACAAAGGCTGTCACCAGCTGGCCTCATGGGGAAAGCTGGTCTCCCCACACCGCACTCGGTGACAGCGAGCACACTGCAGTCTCTGAGGGGAGTTGCAGTGAAAGTCTCGGGGGTCCCCTTGCCCCTCATGCTCTTTTGCATATTTACATTCTCAGCCCCAGGTGTCTGATGTGAGAAACAAAGGCAAAAGAAAAATTAAATTTCCTTACTACCCACAGCCCATTGACAAGTCCTTGAAATAGGCAGAGTGACCTTCCTCTAGGAATTCAGCTTCCTCCATGTTAATACCTTGCTAAGAGCAACAGGTAAGCTTAGCCCAACCCCCAGGATCCTATAAGTCTACCTCAACATGTAAAAATTCATTGGAAACTTCCTTTATCTCTACCCCCAAGATACATGTTGGCAATCATCCCCCAAACATATGACCCACCAATATACATCTGAAGGGTCTCATGACTCAGGTTTCATTAGACAGTCATAAATGACCTTTCCCCAACAATAGCTAGCCCCCTCAAGGTCCTGGAAACCTTGCTTCCAAAATTCCTTAGAGACTTATGCTATCCGTAACCCCCTCCCAACTTGAAAGTGTATAATGGGCCACCCCTCATGACCCCGGGGCAGCTCTTACTGCCCACGCGTCCAGTCCCCGTACTTTAATAAAATCACCTTTTTTACACCAAAGACATCTCCAGAATTCTTTCTCAGCTGTCGGCTTCAAAAGCTAACATCTTTCTTACACCCGTGTCCATTCCAAGTTCTCTTCATGTGAGACCTTGGGCCAAGGTCTTCTTCAGATGATTCCACTGAGGCCCCTTTATGCGGGAAGGAGGGGAAGCTTTGAAGATACCTCTCCTACTACTCAGTCCCCTATTCAGGGGGAATTTCCACCACCCCCTCCACACCCACAAACCCACTAGAGTCCATAACGCTGGAGCCTTTTTGGGGGGCTCCCTCAACAATCGAGACTACCCCTCACACCTGTGCTTATCCACCCGACTCCACAGGTGCGCCATTCCACGGAGGAAGATGGAACGGGGAGAGTTGGTTCTTCCTCCAGCTTTAGACTCTTGCTTCTGCCCTCGCGGTGATGAAAGCCTTAACGCTTTCAGTTGTGGCCGGTCGTTTCAATCAGCCTCTCATCACCTCCACCTTACCCAGCTCCACTGAGCTCCTGTCAGGAAGAGAGTGTGAGAAAGACAGAAGTCACAATTTTTTTTTTTTTAAAGATTTTATTTATTTATTCGACAGAGATAGAGACAGCCAGCGAGAGAGGCAACACAAGGAGGGGGAGCGGGAGAGAAAGAAGCAGGCTCATAGCAGAAGAGCCTGATGTGGGGCTCGATCCCGTAATGCCAGGACCACGCCCTGAGCCGAAGGCAGCCGCTTTAACCGCTGTGCCACCCAGGCGCCCCAGAAGTCACAATTTTTGTAACCTATTCTCAGAAGTAATATCCCATCGCTTTTGCCACGTTGTGCTTGTAAGAAGAGGAGAGGGTCACACAGTGTGAACTTCCGGGGCAGGGATCCCAGGAGGCCATCTTGCAGGTTCAGGTACAGTATATAAAACTTTACCCAAATTCAAGTTGCCCCTGTCCAGCCAAATGTTAACAAAAGGGAAAACTCTTCTAAAGATAAAATCATAAATACAGTCACACCGCTACAAGACAATCTGAGACTTGCATCCAGGCATTCTAATATCCTGCAGCCCACTGTGTTCATTACCAAGATCAGATTGCCCAGATCTGAAAACCCCATGACTCTAATCATTCAATCCCCAAGAAACGGACAAATTAACATAGAAGCAAACCCTGTAATAAACTACAAAACTAGTCTAGAGTCTGCAATTTCAATCAAAAGAGTAACTTTTCACCTAACCACAAGCATGAGAAGCCTCCGAGCAAACCCAGCGATTTCTCAGCGGGCTTATATAGTCTCCTTAAGCATCCATCTCGATGAGATCAGAACTCCTCGACACCTGGCTTCTCTCCTCTTGACACTCAATGAATCTTCTCCCTCCTAAGAATGACCAGGCAGGGCTTCTTTGCTGGCTACAGCCTCCCCAACCCCCCATGGTACAAAAACATACCACTCCTTCCATCTTCCTTTGTAAGCATTTAGAAGGGTTATTTCCTGGCCTGCAAGCACTGGGGGCAAGGAGAAAAGGGTCATTCTGGGTAGAGAAGTAAATAATCCAATTAACCTTAGATCTTCCTCATTTGATGATGTGCGGATAACAGCTGACATTCCAGACGGAAGCCAGTGGCACTTGATTTGCAGTTTAACTGGCAAAAGATGAAGGGCAACATATTCAAAAGCCAAGTGGAGATCCTCTGTGTGTCCCATTTTGTGTCTCTCCTTCTACAGAAGTTTTTGTTTTCACAGATTCAACATAGCCTACATCCCAACATACCTCATGCCTCACAAACCAACTGTCAGTTAAAAACCATGTTAAAAATGAATCATGCTGGGACGCCTGGGTGGCTCAGTCGGTTCAGTGTCTGCCGTCGGCTCAGGTCAGGATCCCAGGGTCCTGGGATCGAGCCCCGCATCGGGCTCCTTGTTCAGCAGGGAGTCTGCTTCTCCCTCTCCCTCTGCCTGCCACTCTGCCTACTTGTGCTCTCTCTCTCTGTCAAATAAATAAACAAAATCTTTAATAAATAAATAAATAAATAAATGAAGCTGTTGGAGGAGCAGAGAAATCGAGGGCATATAATAAAGTTACTATTTGGTGAGAACGATTGCCTTAGGGGAATAGAAAATAGTTGGAAAAACAACTTCAGTCTCCGGTTGCAGACTTCCTCTCCTTTATCTTTATATCCCTTTCATCAGGAGACAAAAATGAAATTGAATCTGTGGAAGAGTGAAAGGATGACAAGAAGATGTTGTAATTCTGACCAGGAATAAAATGAAAGTTCTCTCAGTGGTGTCTTGTTTGCATGAACCTCCGTTTCTGGGAAAAGGGGAATCTGCTCCCTGCACGGACTTGTCCCTACAGGTCTCTGTTGTGGGTGGCAGCTGAAAGCACCAGATGGGATGAAAAGGACTTAGTGACATCAGGAGCAGGAACTTGCCTCTCATCAGGTTTTTCGATGCCATCATCGAAGATATCCCCCAAAGGGCACGGCATTCACAATTATGGGGCTGGGATTGGAGCCACTTAAATTCCACGAGCACAGATCACCTGATTGATAGAAATGGAATAATCCTCAAGGTGGCTGGACTTTCAGTTCAAGACAAATTGATCACAGATTCTTCTTGCCCTTTTCCCTCCCTCCCCAGACTCCCTTAAAATGATAGGAAAAGCGTAAAAAGTATATGATCCCAAAATAACAGAAGTAAAATTGGAAGAAGAGCATCAGAGCTTGAGAGATTTCAACAGACCTCTGGAAGATGGAGTGACAGAGGGGGGCTATGAACTGCAGGAGGGCAGGAAACCAGAGCGTCCCATCAGTAAGACTCCACACGGTGGTAGAGAAACTGGCCATCTGTGCGGCGGAATCCCTGAGAGGATCAGGACTCGAAAATTCAAGACAAGTCTGAAAATCTAAATAAGTGATGGGGCGGGGCGCCCGGTGGCTCAGTCCGTTAAGTGTCTGCCTTTGGCTCAGGTCATGATCCCAGGGTCCTGGGATGGAGCCTTGCATGGGGCTCCCTGCTCAGCGGGGAGCCTGCTGCTCCCTCTGGCTCTGCCCCTTCACCCCCATTCCCACCCCCGCTAGCTTGTGAGGCACTCTCTCAAATAAATAAATATTTATAAATAAGTAAATGAATGAATGATGGGGCTGGAAAAAAGGAAGATTGATCCAAAGTGTATAAGAACTTAGCCCCACCCAGGCCCACAGTCCCCATTCAGGCATCTCCATCGGCCCTCCCTTTACACAGCAAGAACGCACCAGCCTGTGGACAGCCATTTCCCCCCACCCCAAGCAATACTGTGGAGGATTTCTCTCTAACACTAGTGAAATTTTGCAAAAAAATACAAACAAGGTATGTGGCTATGGGAACTCCAGAGAGAAAACTCCACATTCTGGTTCATTCTGGTTACTAGAGCATCACTCAGCATGTGCTGGGGCATAACATCACCTCTCCGTTGGGTAACCATGAAATGCTGTGAAAGAGTGGGGGGAGAGGCCTTCTAATGGGCCTCCCTACAGAGCTTCATGAAGATATTGCATCCATAAAGAATGAACAGGGTGCTAAGTAAAATAAGTAACCTGAGAACAAGAAAGAAATTTTGGTTATTGTAAATGTGATGGCCAAATAAGGATTATCATGGAAGGGTCAGGGCATAAATTCAAGTTAAGTCTTTCAGGAAATAGTATTCAATGATCTCATGAAAGCAAGAACATAAAAGAGTTCCCTTAACAGAAGTCCATGAGTATTTGGATTAAAAGTTCTCACTGAATGCTCAGGGTGAAGAATTTCAAGGTATTGTAAAAGTCCCACATTCCAAAGACAAAGAGAAAATACGAAGATCTCCTCAATAGAGAAAACAAGTCACTTCTACAGACACAAGGAACTGAAGGGTTCCAGATCCCTTCTAAGTAGCACTGAGAGTTAGAAGGCAAGTGAGCAAAGTTCTGCAGGGTCTCAATGTCACCCCAGAATTCTGCAGTCACTCACCAGCACAGATTCTGGAGCACCATTCTGGGCCTGGGGATACAGCAGGCATGAGCAATAAGGAAAAGTCTGCCCTGCGCCAGTTAGGATGGGGGCTCTCTCAGCAAGATAAGTGACGCATCATGTGTTCAATAGTGGTAAGTGCTAAGGAGGGGGAAAAAAAAAAAGCAAGATAGCAAATAGAGGTCAAGGGAAGAAATCAGGCTAAAAATTAGATGAGGTAGCCAGGGAAGGACTGACAGAGAAGACGAGCTCTGAGAAATGGTCTGAAGGAAATGAGTGAGCCAGCTGATATCTGAGGAAAGAGCATGACAGGGAGAGGGAACAGCAAGTGCAAATGTCCTGGGGCCTCCAGAGCCTCACTGTGCGCTAGAGGAAGAGCGAGGAGGTAGATCTGGCTGGAACCGAGGAGAAGGGGTCAGAAAGGTAAAAGAAGCCAGGTCACCATAGTTATGGTAGGTCGCATGGGGTCATAGTACTTGGGTTTTTGACTCTAACCAACTAAACCAGAAGTCAGCAAACTTTTTCTGAAAAGGGCCAGAGAGTAAATATTTAAATAGTGAACAGTCACAAACCAGCTCTCTGACTCTGCAGTTATAGCATGAAAGCCTCCATAGATAACATGCACGTGAAGGGACACAGTATGTTCCAATACAATTTTATCTACGATCGTTAAGATTTGAATTGTTTATCATTTTCTTGTGTCCCAGAATATTCTTCTGCCTTTGATTTTTTTCCTCAGCCATTTAAAAATGTAAACAGATGATCCTATAACTTAGGAGCGGTGCAAAGCACAGGCAGCAAGCCAGATCTGGCTCACGGCAACAGCTGGCTGAGCCTGAACTAAACGGTCAATTCAGAGTGAAAGCAGAGGGGCGCCTGGGGGGCTCAGTCGGTTAAGCATCTGCCTTCAGCTCAGGTCATGATCTCAGGGTCCTGGGATCGAGCCCATGTCAGGCTCCCTGCTCAGCGGGGAGTCTGTTTCTTTCTCTCCCTCTGCTCCTCCCCTCTGCTCAGGCTCACTCTCTCTCTCTCTCTCTCTCTCTCTCAAATAAATAAAATCTTGAAAAAAGAAAGAAATCCCAAGGAGTGCAAACAGGAGAGCTAAGGGGGAAGCCTGCGGTCAGCAGACAGGGTCACAGCCACCCTACAGCCGTTACAGGAGCTGCTCTTCTCTTAGCTGCTCTGGCCCAAGTCACCCAGCTCTTCCAGCTGTCCATCCTTCAAAGTTCAGCCCACAAATCATGCTTGTCATATTTTATTACATTCATAAGCACACAGGGCACATACCTTCTCAAGTTCCCATCCTTAGAAGGGCCCCCATGCTTGGTTTAATGTTCTGATGTCGCCTTTTCGAAATTCTTAATCGTCTGTGAACAAGGAGCTCATATTTTCACTTTGAACTCGGCCCCTCGAAGGATGCGGCCGTCTGTGTAGACATTTGGCTCCTAACTGCACTGTCAGCTCTTTGAAAGCAGGGATGGATCCTTTCTGAGATTTGCATCCCGGTGAGCCAGTATAAACCCTTCAGTAAATGGACATTTGCCTAACTGATACTTAGATATATTTTACTTCTGAGGGCCATAATGTTATACTCTAAAATCCAAGAACATATCCATCTTTCAGGAAAGCTACGGAGTCACTCTAACATTATCCATAAAACATCTCCGACTCGTTCTCTGATGCCTGAAATGCCAAAATTATAATTTTATTCCCCTCTTTTTTTTTTTTTTGGAAGGCATTTCCTCCTCTTGCACTGTCAAATGTCTCTGGGAGAGGGAGTCTTTAAGTTTTGCTAGCGACCCTTAACTGATATGAATTTGTCACATCCCTTCAGACAGAACCAGCTCTGCCCCAAAAGAAGGCAAAAAGTTCACACTCTGAACACGTAACACGGAGCTGTGTTACTGATTGTGGACTCTATCGGTAAAACATGGAGACAAAGAACTCAAACAGCTTTCCGAGCCTCAGCCATTGCAAATCAGCGAGGTGAAGATTTCAGTGTTATTTGTGAAAACATACCAACACTCAAGATTTTTTTTGAAAGATATATTATCTCCAATACACATCACACCATCTCTGATTTCCGCCTGAAATATTCTTTCACCGTTTCCACCAATTAGATATCAAAACCCTTACCTGCTTATTTATTATTCAGTGTATTCATAGAATGTGTTTCTAGGGTGATGATGTGCTAGACAATGGGCTAGACCCTGAGGACCGTGGAGCTAGGAAAGGGGGAGGGGTCAGAGACCCAAGGAGACGAGGAGACTAGGAGGCAGTGTGGGACGGACATTGCCAAATAGAAGGGGTAGGAGAGATCAGAGATAGAAGAAAAGAATCTGGTTGGAGCTAACTTCCCAGGGAGGATAGAGCGGGTGCTGATCCTTGGAGCACAGGTGACAATACTGACAGTGAGACGGGCCAGAGGATGACAATCCACGCTGTGGGTGAGGGTGCGGGAGATCAGCAGGGTGATGCCCAGCTCAGTGCTCCTCACTGCACTGGGAGAGCCTCCTTGGGAGGCTTGTAGGAGCTTTCGATCATCCCAGTGATTGAGTTGCTCCCCCACGTAACTGACTGGGGGTGAGTTTCATGACGGGGGAAGTTTGATGTCCCTCGAAACAAAAGGCAACCCGCATAACAAAGAATCATCCTGTGTCCCCCAAAACTTCAGACGTCCTCTTACCTGTGAATAGTATGTCAGTTTTAGCCACCTGAGTCTAGAAACAAAGTATATTTTTTGCTTGGCTTTAGTATGATTGACATATCTAGGAATGCTACTGTTGTTACTTCCAAATGTATCTCTTGTAAATGTGTTTTATTTGGAAGTTTGCAGAGAACTGCTCACCATTTCAGAAAAGCCCAGGAAGCGCTCACGGGCAGCCTTGCTTATGGAATCAGTCCGGTATCGATCTGTGTCAATAGCTGTTAAATTCCCAATGATTCAGCGTGTATATGAATATGGTTAGTTGAGCGTGACTCCCAAGGTCAAATTTTTTTCTTTCTTTCTTTCTTTTTTTAAGATTTTATTTATTTATTCGACAGAGACAGGCAGCGAGAGAGGGAACACAAGCAGGGGGAGTGGGAGAGGGAGAAGCAGGCTCCCAGCGGAGGAGCCTGATGTGGGGCTGGATCCCAGAACGCCGGGATCACGCCCTGAGCCTGTGGCAGTGTGGATGCGCCACCCAGGCGCCACCCAGGCACCCCCAAAACCAAATTTTTTTCAATAAAGTATCAAGAATAGTTAGCCAAATACTGTCTTATTTAGCTTAAATCAGAACTTATTTTTATTAATCGGCATAAGGATTTGTTTGTTTTCCTAGTGTGATCATGTCTGAGCATTTATATATTGAAATACATATTACTTGGGGTGCCTGGGTGGCTCAGTCAGTCAAGTCTCTGACTCTTGGTTTCAGCTCAGGTCATGATCTCAGGGTCATGAGATCAAGCCTGTGTTAGGCTCCACACTGAAACTTTTCTCCCTCTCCCTCTGCCCCTCCCCTGCTCAGGCTCTCTCTAAAAATAAATAAATACACATGTAAAATACATATTATTTTATTAGAAGCTACATTTATATTTCATTTAGGACATTAAGAGTTTTTTTAAGATTTTTATTTATTTATTTGAGAGAGAGAGAGCACAAGCAGGGGGTGCGGCAGACAGAGGGAGAAGCAGGCTCCTCACTCAGCAGGGAGCCTGATGTGGGACTCGATCCCAGGACCTTGGGATCATGACCTGAGCCAAAGGCAAACGCTTAACCGACTGAGCCATGCAGGTGTCCCAAGACATTAAGAGTTAATAGAGGGTTTACTGTGTGCCAGACCTATTATATATAACTCCTTGAAGCAGCTGTTATTACCCCCATTTCAGAGATGAGGAAACTGAGGCATAGAGAAATCAAGTCATTTGCCTGAGGTCTCACAGTTAGCAGACAGCAGAGCCTGGATTCAAACCCAGGGAAGCTCGTGCATTTAGCCAAATTACTGTATTGCATGATATTTGTTCTTTTTAAGCTTATGTGTAAGTAGATTATGTTATTTATGAATCTCATTTCAAGATAGTAAACAGGGCATTTTAATATATGTTCTCTCGAGAAAAGGGAAGCATTGCATCTGATAACGTTGAGAACCACTGGTGCAGCTAAAAATGTATGGGAAGGAGCAAGTGATGAGAAATAAAACTCAAAGGATAGCTGAGGGTTGGCCCAGCTCACCTCACCAGGCAAGCCAAGGAACGTGGACTGAGTTATTTCGAAAGATCCCTGCCTCCCTGCATAAAAACATTCTGAATATTGTGTACTTCCTTACATTCTGTCCTTTTTCTATGCAGAAATTCTCCTTGTTAAGAGATGCAGGGTTCTCAAAGGTAGTGACTATATATTTTTTTTAACTCTAAACCCTAAGGTACAATGTCTGTCACATTATGGTCCCGTAATGTTGGTTGAATTAATTCTATTTTCCTGTATTAAAGACTAGAATGCAAAAACTTAGTTTTTTTCCCCTGCTCTGTCTCAATGGGCTCCTCCCCACAGGGGCTTCATTAATGAGGAAAATTAACAGTTCCAACCTGACGCCTTTGGGGTCTTTCTCTTACCAAGCAAAGATCCCCCTTATTGGTCTCACCTAATGGGTTCTTTCATCAGCTTAGGTTACCCCGTGCCTAGGAATTCCAATGTTTACAACAACCATTCCCTCTTGCAGTTAATGAGATAGTACTTGGGACATTTTAGCCTGGATTTTTTCTTAATAGCGGCCTGCTGATAAATCCCATGGGGTCTGCAATACTGTTGGTTAAGAGCCTTATTTTACTATCTCTGAATTAAGCCTGAATCAATAACAGTAGGAAGACCACCCCCAGGACACGAGATAACATCTCAGCCACTTTTCCATCATCTGGTCTAAGAACAGGATTGAGCCAAGGTTCTCCAGGGGAGGCCAGGACCCGCTAAGACATATGAGCCCTGACCAGACTGTAACTTGTTAGTGAAGCAGGCCTTTGGCAAGTACGAGTCTCACCTCTCACCTGCAAGGGCTTCTCCCCAAGTACCCCTTCCAACCGCACGGAGCAGAGCCACTCAGCACTCTTTCCCCATCTCCACATCTCCAGATGGGACTGTGCCCCTTGATCTGGCCCAGACAGAGGCTCAGCTTCACTGGATCTTCTCGACTATGCGTGCCCTGAATCAGCAGACACTCCAGGACCCATAAAGATGAATCACAGCAGAGGCAAAATAGGAGATTTTCACAAAGTGGATGATGAAAGAACTGGAAATACGGGTAGTGGGGTAGGTGCTGGAAATACTTTAAAATGTATACGTGCAATAAAGTTTCCAGTATATATCTGTTGAATTTTCAAGCTATTATGAGCAACCAGGTCAGTGTAGCATACATCAGAAGTGTTGTAGAACAAAGATTCTTCTAGAAGTAGGGAGTTACTGAGAGTTCCTTCAGCCTCTACAGGTCCAGAAATTGACTGTGTTGTAAGTTGAAGTACTTCTATAATTACAATTCCCTCCACACTATAAACCCCTAGAAGCTGGGGATTATATATCTCACAATTCTTAGCAAGCAGTAAGCATTCTGTAAATATTTGTTGAAAAAGTGAGGGAAAGATGGAAGAAGTGAAGAAATACCAAAAGTATTTGTTTTCCATTGCTCTTGTAACAAATTACCATGAACTCGGTGACTTAAAACATTACAGATCTATTACCTTACCGTTCAGGAAGTCAAGAGTCCACGATGGGTTGGCCGGGCTCTATTCCTTCTAGAGGCTCCAAGAGAGAACCATTGCCCTGCTTTTTCCAGGTTCTAGAGTCTACTGAATTCTTTGGCCCATTGCCCCACACCACTCCAACCTCTGCCTTCTGCTTCTGCTCCTTCTCTTAATCTGACCTTCCTCTCTCCCTCTTCTAAGGAGCCTTGTGATTTCCTTGGGCCCACCAGGATATCCAAAATAATCTCCCCATTTTACGTTAAAATCTTTAACTTAATCATATCTGTGAAGTTCCTTTGCCATGTAAAATAACAGATCCACACGTTCTGGGGATTAGAACACGGACATCTTTGAAGGACCGTTATTCAGCTATTCCATGGGGATAGACTCTTTTTCCCTCACCTAATTCTTTTTTTTTTTTTTAAGATTTTATTTTTCTTAAGCAATCTCTACCCCCAACGTGGGGCCTGAAGTCACAACCCCGAAATCAAGAGTTGCACGCTCAACTGACTGAGCCAGACAAGCGCCCCTTCCCTTACCTAATTCTAACAGTTTGTATTGCTTTTATATTCCGTAAGCAGCTAGATCTCTTCCAGAATGTGAGATATGTTAATGCCTTCCAAATGCCTAGCTCAGTTCTTAATGCCGATTGAGCCGAAGCAGGGGAGACGTTAGGGTTTTTTTTTTTCCCCCAGACCCTTATCTACCCTCACAAGTAAATCACCAAATTTTATCACTATAACCTCATAATTTCCACATCCATGTCCTTCTTCCAAACCTGCCTGCTGCCTCCCTCCTGCTTCAGACCTCATCCTCTGCAAAACCTCTCCAGCCAGACTCCTCCCCGGAGGTGGGTCTCCCTAAAGCTATCCTCCAGGATTCCGAGTTCTCGAACACTGCCACTCCCCAGGGGCTGCCCGTACACCTCGAGAAATATCTGCTGTAATACTTACTAAGCAGAACTGGTGATAATGGATATTGATTTGAAAACAAATGTTCAAAAACGAGATCCTATAATCTAAGATCTGCTACTTCCCTGTTTGTGAAGGGTCCCTTTGATAGGATTTCACCTGTTTTGGCTACATGGTTCAGCGTTGTAAGGAAGCCTGTTACTCTGGTCGGTTAGTGTGTGTATAGTTCATGTGAGCCGACCCCACGTATGTATGACATTAGCTTTCTAAGACTGAGAAGACGAATCACGGGAGTTTGTGATTGACTCCCAGCCTGGCCTAAACTGATCACTGATCACTGCCACCACGTGGCGAATGTTGTCACTGGAATGAGCAGGCAGGCGGACAGGGCACTCTCTTTCTTCACTCTTTCCATGACAAGCCGTAGATGCATAAGTAAAGCCCTGGAATAGACCTCAGACCTTCATCGGCCCCGTGGGGCGCTGTTTAGAACAGCAGTTTGCAAGATTTTTATATCACAACAGGAAAAAAGAGGTAAAAATACTAGCGAGCCTCACCATAGACGTTATTTTTAACTTCTACTTTCCACGTTCAGCCTTACAAAACACAGTAATACCTTGTTTACTTGACATTAAAGGGAATACAACAATCTGGAAGGTATTTTCAAGGTAACTCAAGCTATGTCTTTGAGAATTAATGCTTATTTTTACAACTGAACCTCTACAACGGGCATGAATAGGTACATCCCCGCAATAGAAGTTAGAATAAAATGACGGGCCTGTTTCTCTGGGTGCGGTGCGGGGCTGACAGGCCAGTGGCTGCTGAAAGCGCTGTCTCCTGCTGTGTCACACCGTAAATTCTCCACGGCCCAGGGTCAGGCCCATCCTTACAGGCACAGAAACTCCGTTTTGTTCCTGCCTTGGGGTTCCCTGGCCACAGGGATGAGGACTTATCCTAACCAAGTAACAAGCAAAAACCTGAGAGCAGAGGTAGGTATTCATTTGAGATAAGAAATACAACACATGGGATATTGACATGAACCTGACTACTTTTTTCTGAAGCTGTATCAGGGGTGGGGGCAGGGGCAGGAGGAAAGAAGAGGGGGGATACAGATCACCCTAACAAGAGAAGCAGAGAGCTGGATTCCGATGGCATTTCTGCTCCTGCTTTAGTTCATGTCGCTTAGCAATATGCCCCCTTCCTCTGAGATACATTACATGAGTGTCTGTTTCTCGAGAACAAAAGGATGAGCTAAAAATACTATTAAACACGAGAGTCCTTAAGGATGGTGTTTTGTTTTTTAAGTACATTTTTAATTTTGGAGCATTTGAGAATTTTTTGTTATTGTTTACATTTTTGCTATTCATTTCTAATTTTATTACAAAACAGTAAGAGAAGATAAGCCGTGCAATTTATTCTTTGTAAAATAGATTTATAATTCTTATTGTCCAAGTATATGATTGATTCTTGTATATCTTCAACGAACACTTAAAAAGGTCAGTTCTCTGTATTATAAGTAATGTATATCTATTAATTCAACTTTCGAAATATGTCACTGCTCTTAACTCTGTCTACTTCATCTGTGAAAGACTGATAGGTGTGTTAATTTCTATGGCACTTGGATAGTTGTCAATTTCCTCTTCTATTTTCAGTAGGAGTTGTTTTACAAGTTTTAAGTTCACGTACTTTGGCTTATACAGGTTTTTGACCAATTACATCTTCCTTGTGGATTGTACCTTTTATCTAAAATGACCCTCCAGGGAAATGAAAACCAAAACCACAATGCGATACCACCTCCTACTTGTCAGAATGGCTGGTATCAAAAAGACAAGAAATAACAAGTGAGGTGGTGAGGATGTGGAGAGAGGGACCCTCATGCTTCGTTGGTGGGAATGAAACTTGGTGCAAGCACCATGGAAAACAGTATGGAGGATCCTCAAAAATTAAAGATAGAAATCATACAATCCTGTTATTCCATGACCAGGTATTTACCCGAAGAGAATAAACACACCAATCTGAAAAGAGATATGCACCTTTATGTTTACTGCAGCAACAGCCAAGATATGGAAGTAACTCAGCTGTCCATCAATAGATGAACGGATAAAGAAGATGCGGTAAATATACACAATGGAGTATTACAGCCATAAAAATGAATGAGATCTTGCCATTTGAGACAACATGGATTAACCTAAAGGGCATCATGCTAAGTGAAATAAGACAGAGAAAGACAAATACCATATGATTTCACTTACATGTAGAACGTAGCTCACAAAACAAAACAAAACAAAAAGGGAGCTTATCAGAGGGGAGGGGGAAGGAGATGGGCAAAAGAAGTGAATGGGGATTAAGAGGAACAAACTTGCAGTTATAAAATAAGTCACAAAGATGAAGAATGCAGCATAAGGAATATAGTCAATAATACTGTGACAATGGTGTATGGTGACAGATGGTGATTACGCTTGTCACAGTGAGCACTAAATAATGGATACAATTGTTGAACCACTATGCTGGGCACCTGAAACTACTGTAATATTGTACATCAACCATTCTTCAATAATGACATTTTAAAGGAATGTTAAAGGCAAATAAATAAATAAATAAATGACAGTTTGTCTTCTGCTTTTGCCTGGAAATTTATCTTACCTGAAATTAACATTGCTATTTCCTGTTTTCTTTTGTCTGTATGACTTATCTTTGCCTATCTTTTTTTTATTCTTACACGTCTATTTCATTTTTGATGTTTTTGCTTGTTGTTTGTAGCTTATAGTTTGGTACTTTATAAAAACATGCTTTAAGATTTTGTATCTGCTTGTGTTTGTCACAACTGCATGCTGCTCTTTGGTCTGCCTGGCTTCTGCTTTCCGCTAGTCTGTGCTCCGCTGATGTTCTAGGTTCCATGGCTAGAGCATGTGACCAGCCCCAAGCCAAAGAGAATTCCACCTGCTGCAAGCTGGTGAATCAGCGAGATACCAGCATTTGCACAAGAGCTCTCAGAAGATTCTCTTTCACGCTGAACGTCAACTTGTCAAGATGGGAGGTCAGAGCTGCTAAGACCACGCGCGTCGCTGGACTGAGAACGAACCAACACAATAGAAAAACAGTTGAGAGGTAGAAAGAAACAAGACCCCTGAGGCTTTGCTCAAACCCCAGAATTCAGCTACACTTGAAGATAAGTCTGTGTGTAGGCCCGGCACTGTCCACCAACTTCCTGCAATGATGGAAATGTTTTGTGATTTGCACTGTCCAGTATGGTAGCCACGAGCTACACTGTGACTGCTGAAATGGTTAGAGCAACAAAGGGGGTGCCTGGCTGGCTCAGTCATGGAGCATATAACTTTTGATCTCAGGGTGTTGAGTTCAAGCCTCACATTGGTTGTGGAGCCTACTTAAAAAAAAAAAAAGAAAAGAAATGGGACTAGAGCAACTAAGGAGTTGATAAAGATGGTGCATTATTAACAGAGAAACGCAAACGAAAATTAAGCATCTTGATTAAATTCACAGAATTTGTGACAGAGCCAATACTGTAGCCAGATTTCCTAGAATCTACTCCTAAACTGTGACTCTATGAGCTGAGATTTATAGTTGTTAACAAGGCAGTAATAAGGAACTAAAAAATAAGGTCTGTATTTGGTGGGTGGGTTTCTGGTCATTTCTTTTCTGGCTTGTATCGCTTATGTTCACAGGCATCAAATATAAATAAGTCTCTAGAGCTGAGTTACCTCTTTTTTTTTTTTTTTAAGATTTTATTTATTTATTTATTTGACAGAGAGAGAGACAGCCAGCGAGAGAGGGAACACAAGCAGGGGGAGTGGGAGAGGAAGAAGCAGGCTCCCAGCGGAGGAGCCTGATGTGGGGCTCGATCCCATAACGCCGGGATCACGCCCTGAGCTGAAGGCAGTCGCTTAACTGCTGTGCCACCCAGGAGCCCCAGAGCTAAGTTACCTCTAATTATACCAAGTATAAAGAATTTGTTCTTACTATGTTTCCATCTATAAAACTGATGTGCCAGACGTGAGGGTGATCTGGCCACAACACTTGTCACCCCACTGATGGCTAGCGTTCACTCAGCTGATCTGGCTGGCCAGGTGGGGTTCCCTTCCTCCCTCACCGGGACATGCGCGTCCCTCCCAAAGCTGGACTCTCTGTCCAAGAAGACAACCTTTCCTGACAGAGAGGACCGACTTTGGTCAAGGGGATAGGAGTAGCTGTTCTCTCCAGCAGAGCCTTGAAACAAGCTCTCGAGGTCCATTTGTAGGAGAAGGCGGGGTACTCTAGCTTCCAAGACCCCAGACACCCATAAAGCACTGCATGCGTCAGTCTACCTTTCTTTTTTTCTTAAAGATTTATTTATTTATTTGAGTGAGAGCGAGCGCACATGAGTTGGGGGAGGGGCAGAGGGAAAGGAGAGAGAATCTCCAGCAGACTGGGAGCACAGAGCCGATGGGGGTGGGGAGGCTCAATTCCAGGACCCTGAGATCATGACCTGGCCAAAATCAAAAGTCCCTTAACCCTTAACTGACTGAGCCACCCAGGTGCCCCAAATTCTGCCTTTCTTCAAAACAACACAGAACTAATGTATCAATTGTTTCTTAAGATATACTTAAGACAGGGCCCTGTTTAGAAAACTTGAAATAACTCTGACTCCGTATTTTAATTCCTAGTTTCCGTTGAATACTAACTCTGGCATTTAGAATTGTAAGATGTGAGGTGGGCTGGGAGCAAACAGTCAAGAAAGAATTCTTGAGACTCTTTGCAAAACGGTGTTTCTATGAAAGCCCGGGGACGAGACCCTTGGGCAGAAAGAGCTGCACGGGGCTTGCGAGGACATTGATATATACTTTTAGGTTGGGGCGGGGGTGGAGATAAAGCTTCTAAGGGGATTTTCATACGTTACAAAAGATTTACAGGATCCTGGAGGTCTGGCTATTGTCAAGCTAAGGCTGCTTTTCGCCTCTAGCGAAGCAGTGACATCAAGGCAGCTCTGAGTTCCTTGAGGAAGGTCATCCTGGGCCTGAGTCAAGCATTTGTCAATGGGCTGCAAGTTGTAAGACCCTTAATTTTATCTGCGTGTCTTTCGCCTTTGTTCTCTTCATCAAGACGGAAGATGTGCCTTTTGAAAAAAGTAGTCACGGAACAGCTTCTAGAGCTTCTTGCCAGAATCTGATGTTGAGAGTACCGCACACCTTGCGTCCTACTCACTGCACAAGGGAGATCCTGTCAGGAGAGCAGCCCGGGTCATTTTCCCTTTTGCACAAGCTCTGTCCCGTTATCTTTCGCCTTTCTCTTGCTTGAGTCTATTTAGAGGTTTTTAAAATATTTATAATAATATTGTGGTATATTTGGATTATAATTCTTGCTAAAATGCCAGCTCTCAATGTTGTTCACACATAGCTAGTCACTCAGGAAATTTCTGGAAATTTCAGGAAAGTTCTGAAGCCCCAAATAGTCACCTATGACCTCGCACAGATCATGCTGTTACTGCCTCAAATATGTCCTACATGGGTTGCCAAGAAGCCAGGAAATGCAGACAGCAGCCAAAATTGAAATGAGATAAAATGTAGCTGAGGGTTTTTTGTTTGCTTGTTTGTTTGTTTGGCCACGACATTTCTAATTTAAATTTTTGCAGACCCAAGTGAAAGGAGAAGACTTTTACATGTTGATAATAATCAGGAAAAAAATTTGAGAATCAGAGCCAAACCACCCAGTTTTAGGCCCCAGGCTGCACCAGTCAGAGGGCAGAGAAGCAGGAGAAACATGTACCCTCAAAGACTGGACGTTGGAAGGACTGCTGTCCTCTGCAAAGTGGGCAAAAACACCCAGGACGAAGGCATGCAGCTCACAAGTCAACGGTAGCAAGTTCTATAATGAAATTTCCCTTAGGAAAAAAAAGTCTCCTTTTATCATCAACATTCTTGCAATAAGACAATCTAACCCTGGGTGGGTTTTTTTTTTTTTCTTTTCTTTTTTAAGATGTGACTGCTGCTCTAAGTTTCTAGGGGGAAACCACCAGAGCTCACTGCTCTCAGCCTTGCACGACCCCTGGGCTGTACTACTTTACTATCCTTCCACACAGCAAGGAAGGAACCAGACATGTCCTAAATTCACAACACATCCCCTAGGCATCACCAGTGAGCACAAGGCAGAACTTCTGTTCCCACCAAAGGGAGTGTAGCTCCCAGGGTCTGTGCGGCCAACATCAGACAGCCGTCCTGCAGGGTGGTCCAAGCATCTCTCTCTGGAGTCTGGGCATCCTGCTCCTGACGGGAGTTTACAGAGAGACTCTCACAGGCACTGGGAGAAGGAACACAAAGGCTGAAAACCCTACTAAAGGGCCCATACTAAAAGGCCATGACCGGCAGCAAATACGTTGGGAGATAAATTAACATAAAGCTGAATGTGGAATTCAAGACCACATCTGTAAGTTTCACCTGTTTTTGAAATGAAGGATACAGGAAGGCAAACACTATTGGGATCATTTTTGACCCAAAGAAGGAAAAAGTTTGGGGAGAAATTGTGTCAGGGATTAACTCAATGTTAAGAGTAGCTTTTTTGTAAATAAACATAGAAGTTTATATTAGGATAATAATTTGTAGGTGGCTTTATTGCATGATTGTCATCAGAAATTAAGAAAGAAAACCCATCCACATATTGTCTCCATATACAGGTGGTCCACACCTTTGCAATGGAACCTCTGGAAGGTTCCATTATGCGTGGCTTTGTTACTATAGTTTAGTTAAATGACACGAGTCGAGCAACAACACGGTGCAAACTGCAGTTACTGATGTATGTTAACTGCGAGAAACTGATTAAGTACAAACTGCGGCTAGTCTCTCGGCCCCTAATCCCTACATAGTAACCGATGCGTCTCATGATCAGTGACCAGCCACCCCACTTCCTCCACAGCCGTCAGCGATCGGTTATTCAGTTCACATACAGCCAGCAAGGTGAGCACGAAAAAGGATAATCGAAGGCATCAAAATGAAAGGGCAGCAAAGAAACGGAAAGTACTAAGGCTGCAAGTAAATTTCTATCAAATAAGTGTTACGTGAGGGGCTCCAGGGTGGCTCAGTTGGTTATGCATCCGACTCGTGATTTCAACTCAGGTCATGGTCTCAGGGTCCTGGAATCAAGCCCCGTGTCAGGGTCCAGGCTCAGTAGGGAGTCTGCTGGAGGATTTTCTCTCTCTCTCTGCCCCTCACCCCCGACCTCTCTCTGTCTCTCTCTCAAATAAATAAATAAATCTTAAAAAAAAAAAAAAAAAAAAAACAGGAGCGCCTGGGTGGCTCATTCAGTTAAGCATCTGCCTTTGGCTCAGGTCATGATCCCAGGGTCCTGGGATCAAGTCCCGCTTTGGGCTCCCTGCTCAGCAGGGAGTCTGTTTCTCCCTCTCCCTCTGTCCCTCCCCCACCCCCTGCTCGTGCTCTCTCTCACTCATTGTCTCTCTCTCTCTCAAATAAATACATAAAATCTTAAAAAGTAATAATAAAATAAATAAATAAATAAATAAATAAAACAAATTAATGTAAGTGGACTTAGAAAGAAATAGCCGACCACGGGACTGTGGACACTGCCCTCGCCCTGAAGACGTGGATAGGCAGGCAGAGGGCTGGTCAAGCTGAGGTTAGCCACGTAAGTGAGGATGGTGGTTGCGACACAGGACCTGAGGATGTCCTAAAACAAATGATGTGGGGGAAATCAAATAATAAGTAAATAGGTAAACAAAATAGCATTAAAACCTCTGAGAAAATTTCCCATTAAAGCACAAAGGATAAAATGTCGGAGGCTGATGCAAACTTAGGAAAGGAAAATGATTAGCTTCAAGGTCTAGGAAAGATTCGAAGAAGGCAAGCACCGGACAAAGTATTCTTGATAATTTTTTTACAAAGAAATAAAAACACTTTAATTTTCAACATTTTTAACATTTTAAAGTGGATGATAATATATATCAGTTTTACTATTTTTTTTCATTTCCCTATACATTCATAACTGACAGAAAGAGTGATGTTTTGACAGAAAATTTTAAAGTTCACAGAAGGATCGTAATTTTGCTCATTGGTTATGGGAAGAGTCAGCTTGCATGGTTGTACTAATGGTCCTGCACTATCACGCAAAGCAAGAGCTGTCTACTCTATTTGATTTTATCTTTTTTAAAGACTTTACTTATTTATTTGAGAGAGAGAGTGAGAGAGAGAGAGAGCAGGAGCGGGATGGGGACAGAGGAAGAAGTAGACTCCCCACTGAGCAGGGAGCCCAACTCGGGACTTGATCCAGGGACTCCAAGATCAGGACCTGAGCCAAAGGCAGATGCTTAACCAACTGAGCCACCCAGGTGCCCGGATCTACTCTATTTTAAATAGGAACATGATTTCCAGGATGTTGACCTCTTTCAGCTCAAATCACTGATATCTATGCTCTTGGTATGAAGTCCCAAGGCTACCTCACCTTCTGCCCACCTTCCATTGCCACGTGTCCTCCCAAAAGAAAAAAAATAAATGGTCTTGGTCTCATCATGCCTTTCGCCAAATTAACATTCATACTGTTAAAGTCAAAATGCCCTTTTTTCCAAGAATCATCATCATTTCACATATAAAGAAGATGATTTCAGAAACTGCCCCATGGTGATTAGCAGCAACTCAGAGACAGAGTTCTAAAACTCTGGGTATTCCCCATAGCAAGTATCTTTCCCACAGCAATCTGAATATACCTGGAGTCTAGCTGTCATTTTCATGCCAGCTTTCGGCGTCAAAATAAGGGATATGCAGGTATTTGTCCCCGCAGTCTAGGCTCACATAGGACATGTCGCACATTTTATCCTTCTAGGCTGAATGACCAGGTACTCTCTCAAAAGCCTTACTCTCTCGCAGCCCAGGGCATTCACAGAGTCATTTCCTCCCTTAGAATGCCTTCCCCACCCCTCCCCCACCATCTGATTGCCTAATTCAGAGACCTGTTCATCTTTATACCCTTGATCTCTTCCACAGCGCCATCAAATAGTATGTGTCAGGTAAATTCTGTTCTGAATGAATGAATGAATGAATGAATGAATCCTCAAGTCTACTTCCAGCAGCACCTCCTCTGAGAAGCCTCCCCCTCCTCCACCAAATGGACCACAGACTGGGCAACTCTCTCCTCTGCTCTTGCACCTTCGGATCTTTGTCCTGATCGATGCTTTGTCATCTTTCGAAAGTTGAAATCAATATCCTTTTAAAAAAAATCCTTTCCTGGGTTCTCACTAGCTCGCTTAAAGTTCAAACTCCTTGGTTGATGTTTTCCATTGATTCATTCCGTCACTCAACTAGGATTTATCAATCGCTGGGTACGCTATGAACAAGTTGAGAGCCTTACTCTCGAAGAGTTACCTGCATGGACTGGCCGACAGCTGCGCAGACGATTTTGAAACAATTCAGGCAGCGCAGTGACAAGGATGAACACGGTGTATTTTGATAGCAGGGGGGAGAGGCACTTAATCCATCTGGAGAACCAACAGAAAGGAAAGCTTTTCCCTGAGAAGGCAGTTGCTTGGACTGTTTCAAGGATGAGTAAGAATCCACCCACCAAAGAAATGTGAAGGGGAAAGGGGGAGGGCATACTTCATTTGTATAGACTTAATACATCGGGAGATACAATGTATCAGGAGATGATGCCCCAGCAGCATAGAGAGAGCTTCATTGCTCCTTATCGCTTGGTAGCACCCCGTTATGTGAATGCACCTAGTTTGTTCAACCCGTCTCCTATTGATGGACATTAATAGTTCTTGTTCCATTATCTGCTATCATAAGTCACACTGCAATGAATGACATCGTGCATCTTTGTTGCATTTTGTATTTTTACCACTTGTCACTTTGGGATAAATTCCTAGAAGCATCTGTATGTTAATTCTACTGGGATTAAAAATTTTAAAACACGGGGAAAAAATTCCTAGAAGTGTGATTGCTGGATCAAAGGGTAAACGGAGATATAATTGTGCTAAATATTGCTAAAGCATAGGGTTGTGCCATTTGCATTTTCATTAGCAATGTATGAGACCGAAAGGCAATTTATAGAAAGATGAAGAAAAAGGTGATGGAAAAATCCTGGTCTCAGTAGTGGACTCCAGCGGCATCCAAGAGAAAGGACAAGTTCAAAATTGTAAAGCACTAGGAACTCAGAGCTCCAGAGGCTGAATCATAAAATCAGAACATTTATTTATACGGATAATGAGGTGCAGAGGAATAAACAGGCTTCTTACTACCTTTTGTCATGCAACAGAACAAACCAAATACACTACCTCCCCCCGAAAACTGGGGGGAAGGGTGTCCTATCTATCAGGTGCGGGCAGTGGAAGGAATTAACAGCACATCACCCCTTATTACTAATTCAGCGTTCCTCCATTCCCCAGCTCGATTTTTCCATTCCAGTGAATCTCACAGCTACAAACTTTTTCCGCCCCAAAAGTTTTCAAGCTCTTTACCCTCAATTAGGGAGACCTGTCATACTCATTCCTGCTCCTCCCCAGGCCCTTGGGTCCTAATTTTCTCTGAAGCGGAAGTAGTCAGGACAGCTTGAAAGCTTAGCAATTTGAACCTGATCTCACCTGCCTGAATCCCTAAATCTGTTTGTTTTGTGTGGGGGACAGGTAAAGGACGCAGATGGTGTTGTTTTATTTATCAGCGTATCTATATTTGGTTTAAATAAAAGTGCTACATATACACGTAAGTACAAGCCCAACCCACCCCTGCAACATAAGAACCAGAATATGACTATAGCCTTGAAGCTCCCTGGGTGTTGCTCCTTGATCCCGTCTCCTTCCTCCCCCCCCTCCCCCACCCCAGCCTCTTCCAAAGGAAGAAGTTGTGTGTTTGCATTTGCGGAGAGTTAGATGATTCCTGGGGGCCACTTTTGCCTCCTTTAAACCTAATGGGGGAGCCTGCGTTGTACCCACAAGGCTTAGGCTCCGCATCCCAGGGCCGAGGTGAGAACGTGCCCTCCAGAACACTTGCCTGTCCTTTCCACTCATCACTCTCAGCTCACTGGTGGAGGTCCCGCCCATTCTCACAAATCCCGCGGTGCTTTATACAAAATCATCGTCACCGTGATTTTCCGAAGATTGGTTGCGATGCGGCGGGAGGCCTCTCCGTGGTGCCCAGGAGCCCACCCTGCTGTGAGCGGACGTCTGCGGGGCTTAGTCCTTGCCTCTGGTCTCGAGATCCTATCTCCCTCCCTCGCTGTGTCCTAAGCGAGGATCACAGCAAATCCTGGTTTAGGTGCCACTACCCTTTAAGACTTCGATGGCCTGTGACAGTTACAAATAGTTGGTCGTGGTCACCTGAAATTCCGTCTTGAAGAAGTTGGGATTTTTTTTCCAAGCACTTCAGGAATGCGAGGTCGATCTCCACGCGAGTAGGCACGTGATGAGTGACAGTCTTGCAAGAATTCAACCTCGACAGCCTAAGGTCCAACGTCGGCATTTTTCAGATGAATGTATATTTTTACTCTTCAAGGATTAGCCCTTGATTACCCAGATCTACCTTTGGAGCCCTTGTCATTAATAAGGTTGTAGGAATTTTAAAAACAAACATCTCCCTCCCTACCCTAGGGCTTGTCTCGTCATCCTTCGTTCACGCCCCGCTCTAACTCATGCCCTGCTTACAAACCAGCCTCCCCAAAACTCAAGCTCCTTGCATGCCCTTGATTTCCTAAATCCTAGCAGAAGTTACGCACCACAGAAACACTTTATAGTCTCAACACCTGCCTCCTCTCAGGCCCTATTCGGACCATTCTTTTTTTTTTTTTTTTTTTTAATGATTTTTTATTATATTATGTTAGTCACCATACAGTACATCCCCGGTTTCCGATGTAAGGCTCGATGATTCATTAGTTGTGTATAACACCCAGTGCACCATGCAATACGTGCCCTCCTTACTACCCATCACCGGTCTATCCCATTCCCCCACCCCCCTCCCCTCTGAAGTCCTCAGTTTGTTTCTCATAGTCCATAGTCTCTCATGTTTCATTCCCCCTTCTGATTACCCCCCCCTTTCTTTATCCCTTTCTTCCCCTACTGATCATCCTAGTTCTTATGTTCCATAGATGAGAGAAATCATATGATAGTTGTCTTTCTCTGCTTGACTTATTTCACTTAGCATTATCTCCTCCAGTGCTGTCCATGTTGTAGCAAATGTTGAGAACTCGTTCTTTCTGATAGCTGAGTAATATTCCATTGTATATATGGACCACAACTTCTTAATCCAGTCATCTGTTGAAGGGCATCTCGGCTCCTTCCACGATTTAGCTATTGTGGACATTGCTGCTATGAACATTGGGGTGCATATGGCCCTTCTCTTCACTACGTCTGTATCTTTGGGGTAAATACCCAGTAGTGCAATGGCTGGATCATAGGGTAGCTCAATTTTTAACTTTTTAAGGGACCTCCACACTGTTTTCCAGAGTGGCTGTACCAACTTGCATTCCCACCAGCAATGTAGGAGGGACCCCCTTTCTCCACATCCTCTCCAACAATTGTTGTTTCTTGCCTTGTCTATTTTTGCCATTCTAACTGGCGTAAGGTGGTATCTCAGTGTGGTTTTGATTTGAATTTCCTTGATGGCTAATGATTTTGAACATTTTTTCATGTGTCTGTTAGCCATTTGTATGTCTTCATTGGAAAAGTGTCTGTTCATATCTTCTGCCCATTTTTTGATTTGTTTATTTGTTTCTCGTGTATTGAGTTTGAGAAGTTCTTTGTAGATCTTGGATACCAGTCCTTTATCTGTAGTGTCATTTGCAAATATATTCTCCCATTCCGTGGGCTGCCTCTTAGTTTTTCTGACTGTTTCCTTGGCTGTGCAGAAACTTTTAATCTTGATGAAGTCCCATAAATTCATTTTATCTTTTGTTTCCCTTGCCTTTGGGGATGTGTCATGAAAAAGGTTGCTTTGGCCGATGTCGTAGAGGTTGTTGCCTATGTTCTCCTCTAGAATTTTGATAGATTCCTGTCTCACATTGAGGTCTTTCATCCATTTGGAGTTTATTTTTGTGTATGGTGTGAGATAGTGGTCAAGTTTCATTCTTTTGCATGTAGCTGTCCAATTTTCCCAGCACCATTTATTGAAGAGACTGTCTTTTTCCCACCGGATGTTTTTTCCTGCTTTATCAAAGATTAGTTGCCCAAAGAGCCGAGGGTCCATTTCTGGGCTCTCTATTCTGTTCCATTGGTCTATGTGTCTGTTTTTGTGCCAGTACCATGCTGTCTTTGTGATCACAGCTTTGTAGTACAGCTCGAAATCCGGCATTGTGATGCCCCCAGCTTTGTTTTTCCTTTTCAACAGTTCCTTGGAGATTCGGGGCCTTTTCTGTTTCCATACAAATTTAAGGACTGTTTGTTCCAGTTCTTTGAAAAATGTCCTCGGTATTTTGATCGGGATAGCATTGAAAGTGTAGATTGCTCTGGGTAGCATGGACATTTTAACTATGTTAATTCTTCCGATCCATGAGTATGGAATATCTTTCCATCTTTTTATGTCTTCCTCAATGTCTTTCAAGAGTGATTTATAGTTTCTAGAATATAGGTCCTTTACGTCTCTGGTTAAGTTAATTCCAAGGTAACGTATGGTTTTTGGTGCTATTGTAAATGGGATGGATTCCCTAATTTCTCTTTCTTCGGTCTCGTTATTCGTGTATAGAAATGCAACTGATTTCTGAGCATTTATTTTGTATCCTGCCACGTTACTGAATTGCTCTATAACTTCTAATAATTTGGGAGTGGCTTCTTTTGGGTTTTCCATATAGAGTATCATGTCATCTGCAAAGAGAGACATTTTGACTTCTTCTTTGCCAATTTGAATACCTTTGATCCCTTTTTGTCGTCTGATTGCTGTTGCAAGGACTTCTAGTACTATGTTGAATAATAGTGGCGAGAGTGGGCATCCTTGTCGAGTTCCTGATCTTAAGGGAAAGGCTTCCAGCTTTTCTCCATTGAGAATAATATTTGCAGTAGGCTTTTCATAGATGGCTTTTATGAGATTGAGAAATGTACCTTCTATTCCTACACTCTGAAGGGTTTTAATCAGGAAAGGATGCTGTATTTTGTCAAATGCTTTTTCGGCATCGATTGAGAGGATCATATGGTTCCTGAGTCTTTTCTTGTTGATATGATGTATCACGCTGATTGATTTGCGAATATTGAACCACGCTTGCATCCCAGGTATGAATCCCACTTGATCGTGATGGATAATCCTTTTAATGTACTGTTGGATTCTATTAGCAAGTATCTTGTTGAGGATTTTGGCGTCCATATTCATTAGGGAAATCGGTCTGTAATTCTCCTTTTTGAGGGGGTCTTTGCCTGGTTTGGGGATCAAGGTAATATTGGCCTCATAGAATGAGTTTGGTAGCTTTCCTTCTGTTTCTATTTTTTGAAATAGCTTTAGGAGAATAGGTATTATTTCTTCTTTGAATGTTTGGTAGAATTCCCCAGGAAAACCGTCCGGGCCTGGAGTTTTGTTATTTGGAAGGTTGTTTATCACTGACTCAATTTCTTCATAATTAATTGGCCTGTTTAAGGAATCAATTTCTTCCGGTTTCAATCTTGGTAGTTTATAGGTTTCCAGGAAGGATTCCATCTCTTCCAGATTGCTTAGTTTATTGGCATATAGCTGTTGATAAAAATTTCTAATAATCCTTCCAATTTCAATGGTGCTCGTCGTGACCTCTCCTTTTTCATTCATAATTTTAATAATCTGGGTCCTTTCTCTTTTCTTTTGGATAAGTCTTGCCAATGGTCTGTCAATTTTATTGATTCTCTCAAAGAACCAGCTTCTAGTCCTGTTGATCTGCTCTACTGTACTTCTGGTTTCTGCTTGATTGATTTCAGCTCTAATTTTGGTCAACTGCTTCCTCGTGCGTGGATTAGGCCTGTCCCTCTGTTGCTGTTCCAGCTTCTTGAGGTGAGAATATAAAAACTGCATTTTAGATTTTTCTATTCTTTTGAGTGAGGCTTGGATGGCTATGTATTTCCCCCTTAGGACTGCCTTTGCAGTATCCCATAGGTTTTGGACTGTTGTATTTTCATTCTCATTGGTCTCCATAAATTGTTTAATTTGATTTTTGATTTCCTGGTTTATCGAGTCATTCCTGAGCAGGATGGTTCTTAGTCTCCAAGTGTTTGAGTTTCTTCCAAATTTTTCCTTGTGGTTGAGTTCCAACTTCAGAGCGTTGTGGTCTGAGAATATGCAGGGGATAATTTCAATCTTTTGGTATCGGTTGAGACCTGTTTTGTGTCCCAGAACATGGTCTATTCTTGAGAATGTTCCATGGGCATTAGAATAGAATGAGTATTCTTTGGTTCTGGGGTGTAGTGTTCTATAGATATCTATGAGGTCCAACTCGTCGAGTATGGCATTCAAAGCCTTTGATTCTTTGCTCAGTTTTTGCCAGGGTGTTCTGTCTATTTCTGATAGTGGAGTGTTGAGGTCCCCTACTATTAATGTATTTTCATTTATATGTCTCTTTATTCTGGATAAGAGTTGGCTTGTGTATCTTGCTGCTCCCCTGTTGGGGGCATATATATTTATAATTGTCATATCCACTTGTTGAATACTTCCCTTAAGAATAATATAGTGCCCTTCTGCGTCTCTAACTATAGTCTGTAGTTTAAAATCCAATTTATCTGATATGAGAATTGCTACCCCAGCTTTCTTTTGAGGACCATTTGCGTGAAAGATGGTACTCCATCCCCTTACTCTCAGTCTGAATGCATCTTTGGGTTTGAAATGAGTCTCTTGTAGACAGCAAATGGATGGGTCATTTCTTTTTATCCAATCTGCAACCCTGTGGCATCTTATGGGATGGTTCAAACCATTTACATTAAGACTGATTACTGATAGATATGATTTTAATGTTGCCATGTTGCCAGTAAAGTCTTTTTTTTGTATTGGCTGTGACTTTCTGTTCTGTATCACTCTTGGGGCCTTTTTACTTTTATAGAACCCCCTGTAATATCTCCTGTAGGGCTGGTTTCGTAGTTACAAAATTGGTTAGCGACTGGCGATTCTGAAATGTCTTTATTTCTCCATCAATTCTGAATGACAGCCTTGCTGGATAAAGGATCCTTGGCTGCATGTTTTTCTCTGAAAGAGCTTTAAATATGCTCCCCCAACCCTTTCTCTCATTCCAGGTCTGTGTAGACAGGTCTGACATAATTCTGATGCTTTTGCCTTGGTACGTGAGAAATTTCTTTGCCCTGGCTGCTTTCAATACTGTATCCTTGCATCTAATATTTGCGAATTGCACTATGACGTGACGTGGCGTAGGTTTGTCGTGGTTGAGCTTGGGAGGGGTCCTCTCTGCCTCTTGGACACGAATGTTTGTTTCCCTTGCTAGATTAGGGAAGTTTTCAGCTACAATTTGTTCAAATATCTCTTCTAGACCTCTGTTTTTCTCCACCCCCTCGGGGATGCCGATGATTCTAACATTGGATCGTTTCATTGAGTCAGTAATCTCCCGTAACCTACATTCGTGGGCATGGATTTTTTTAAGACCATCTTCTATTTTCATTTTTTCCTCTATTAACCCATCCTCCAATTCACTAACCCTTTCCTCTGCTTCTGCGACCCTGGCTGTCAGAGCCTCTAGTTTTGCCTGCATTTGGCTCATAGAATTTTTAATTTCTGTCAGATTCGCTCTCATTTCTGTCCTTAGGGATTCTATATTCTCAGTAACCTTTTCGTTTATACTTTTTTCAATTCTACTCATCATTTTGACCATCGTTACTCTGAATTCCATTTCTGATAATTTGGTTACATCCATATCCATTATTTCTGTGGCAGAGGCCACAGTCTCACTGTCTTTTCTTTGCTGGGGGGGGCTTCTCCTTCTTGTCATTCTGATGAAGAGAGGTTGCGGGGTTTCCAGAGCCCAAATTATTGACTGGGTCCCAGGCCGTGCCCCTTGTTTTATAGGGATCTTAGGGATGTGGGCTTCTTCTTTAAAGATTTTATTTATTTATTTATTTATTTATGTGGCAGCCAACCAGCGAGAGAGGGAACAGAAGCAGGGGAGTGGGAGAGGAAGAAGCAGGCTCCCAGCGGAGGAGCCCGATGAGGGACTCCTTTCCGGAACGCCGGGATCACGCCCTAAGCCGAAGACAGGCGCTCAATGACTGCACCACCCAGGCGCCCGGGTTGTGGGCTTCTTGATTTTTCAGCCTGCCTTCTGCGTTCTGGGGGAGGGGCCTGCCGCGCCGATACTCAGGCAGCCCTGTTTGGGTAGAGTCTCGGCGTCCCCTGCGAGGGGGGATGGGGATGGGCACTCCCTGAGCCGGTATTTCCAGGCTTTTGTTCTCTGGCGGCTTTCCCTGGCGGTTTGCTGTGCCTCTTCTGAGAGTCAGAGCAGCAGCGGCCGAATTTCAGCCTCTGTCACAGAACAGAGGGATTGCGGCCCGTTCTCTACTAATGTTCTGGCCACTTTAACTCTGTTTCTGTTGGTGCTGCTCAACCCTGCAGCGTCCCGGGATGTGCGCCCCACACCCGGCGTCCCAGCCCTCACTTCCAGGGCCGGCGCGTCTCTGTCCTTTGTGTTTCTAATGCCGCCAGCCGCCAGCCGCCCCGCGCACGCTCCCGGATCTCCCGGTCTCAGTCTGGATCCGGTGAGCGCACCGGGATTCCGGTGTTCCGCGAGATGCCTGGTGGCACGCACCCGGCTCACAGTCTCAGTCTGCTGTTTTGCGGGTGCCGACCTCGAGCCACGCCCGCTCCCCCGTGCAAGTGGCTGCCGCTTCCCAGCGCCCAAACATGGCGGCTCCCTCCCCCTTCCGTTTATCTTCCGATATCTGTGCACAGTTTCATGGCTCCCCGCTTCGTACCTCAATACTCAGCGCTGGAGATGTTCATTTGTAGAGATCCAGATGCGTCTTCCTGCGTCTCAGGCTGGTTCCGTGGTTGTTTAGGCTGGTCTGGTACCTATCCAGCTCGACTCGGGGGACCGGCTGAAAAAGGTTTCTCCTACTCCTCCGCCATCTTAACTCCCGACCTATTCGGACCATTCTTAATGACATTCTAATTCCTGGCTAATACTCACCGCTTGATATATTATTATCTACCACTGTGTTACAAAGCCTCTAAAATTTAACTGTTTGGAAAGGCAGTAAACATGTGTTTTCCCACACAGTTTCTGTTAGTCGGAAATTTGGGGATGGGGTTGCCTGGCTGGCTTAGTCGCTAGAGCGCGCAACTCTTGACCTCAGGGTTGTTAGTTCGAGCCCCACATTGAGTGTAGAGATTACTTAAAAAAAAATAAAATCTTGGGGAGCCTGGGTGGCTTAGTCGGTGAAGCATCCGACTCTTGACTTCAGCTCAGGCCATCATCTCAGGGTCATGAGATCGAGCCCAGTGTCAGTCCGGCTCTGCGCTGAATGCAGAGTTTGCTTGGCCCTCTCCCTCTGCTCCTCCCCCGTTTGCACTCTATCTGTAAAATAAATAAAATCTTTAAAAAATAAAAGTAAAATAAAATACTTTAAAAAAAGAAATGGGGGGATAGTCAATTGGGTGGCTAGGGATCTCATGTGAGGTTACCGTTGGGATGGCAGCTGGGACTATGGTCATCTGAAGATGACTGGGTACAGGGTCCCCAGTTGGCTCGCTCACATGACCGGCAAGTCAGTGCTGAGCGTCCTTACAACACAGCAACTGGATTCCCCCGCACTGAGTTGTCCAAGAGCGAGCAAGGCGGGAGCATCGACCCCACCTCAGCCGTCACTTGCTGTCATTCCACAGAATTGCCAGGTCCTCTCTCTCTATCCGGTGTGCAAGGCAATCTCCCAGTGGGATGATGGAGAAGCTACACGCTTGGCCATGGAGATCCCTGGAGGTCTTCCTGCGGGTCGAGTACTATACCTGGCAAATATTTTTCCTTTGGAAAAGGTGTAAAGCCAGAGGTTCCCAAAGTCCCCAGTAGTTTGCCTAATCTGTGCACTACTCCAGTGAGCTGCGTGAAGAGCAGAGAGTAAGCTTTTACGTTTCCTGTGCGGAAGAAGATGATTTCACATTTTTGCAAGAAATCTCTTAGCTTTGGGGCTTATCGCCTTACATCTTTTTTGAGATTCCAAAAATGAAATTACATTTCATGATTAAAGAGTGAGGAGCCGCAGAGTGGAGAGAAACAATGGATCGTGGCAGAAAGTTGTTACTCAAATGTTCCTAAGGATTCCTCCTGAGAGTCTTTTGGTTTAGTAATTTTCCACCGAATAATAAGCTCCATTCAGTGAAAAATGTTCTTGCCCTTCTACTTCTGACAGTAACTGTCATCATAGAATAATGGTAGACTACACTTTATTTTGTTTTGCTTTGCTCTCTGGAATGCTTGATATGATAGCACCCACAGCGTTTCTGGAATTTCCTTATAATCTTCTAAGGCGGTAGAAAGCCATAAGTCTAATTATAAAACAAGGGTAGCCTTGTCCTTGCTAGGTTGACAAGCCAGAAAGTTCAACAAAGCAGTGGCTTAAAAATATTTATATAAAACTTTGTTTAGTTGCCCATCCCCTGAAGAAGGAGGGTCTTCGAGGTGCATCAACATTACCAAGGAATATTATCGAAGCTCTCTCCTCCTCCTGAATAATCAATTCAAGAGACACTTATGAAAGAATCACCAGAATATGCCGGAAAATTTTTTCTAGACTTCTAGGAGCTATGAAGAAAGCTAAGGCCCTCCCCTCCCAGAGCTAGCAGGTCTCTGCTCAATGTGGGAACCCTCTTACACCCGGTGTGGATTTTCATGACACCCCCTCTTTATCAACATGTAATAAGACATAAAATCCAGTGATACAGAGATTCCATTTGGAGACCTCTTCCTTACACTTTCCCTCTACCCCACCGGCACCCCCACTTTCCTGGGAACAGCACACCTGGCGGAGGAGGGGCAAGTGCCTGGCTCTAGGAGTATTTCTCCCTCCAAATCTGATATGTTTGGAGTCTCATTCTGTCTAAATATTCTCCAAATCCACTCACCGTGTCCTGTGAGCGTGCTTAGGCATCACTTTCAGATTTTAGGCCCTTGTCCCGCTGGTGTTGCAGTGTCATGATATAATAGCAATCAGAAGCCAATCTCAGCCCCCGGTGACTTACACGGAAGGAGTGTGTCCGGGGCTCCACCACAGGCATGAGAGCCACAAACATCTGTCCTGGTGACAGAGGATGACTCCCTTCCCAGGAAAGACGCGTAGGAGTGGGAGAAGCAATGGCTTTTTCAAATGGACCCTCTGAGCTCACATGCAGCCTAGGAACTTTCTTCTTTTTCTCCCCCGAGGAAGAAAAAAGTAATCCTGCTCCATCGAAACTACAGACTCACTCAGTTTTTTAAATCCTATTTATATGTATCAACTTCCCTTTCCCTTCTCCCTCTCTTAACTAGCCCTCAACTCACTGAGAATTCTTTGAAAAGGCACAGTGCAAAAGCAGCTAGGTTTATGAAGTGGAGCTCTTAGTCTATTCCACCTTGAAATATCTAAATTTCCTAAAGACAACTTTCCTTTTTTAATTGGGGATAATTAATGTGTAATATTCACTTCAGGTTTACAATATAATGATTCATTTGTATATATTATGAAATCGTCACCGTAGTTAAGTCTAGTTAACATTCATCACCACCCCCAGTTACACATTTTTTTTCTTGTAATGAAAGCTTTTAAGATCTAGTTTCTTAGCAATTTGCAAATATGCAAATACAGTATTATTACCTGTAGCCACCATGTTGTAGACTCCATCCCCAGGATTGATTAATTTTATAACTGGAAGTTTGTACCTTCTGACTCCCTCACCCATCTCGCCCACCCCCATCTTCTGCCTCTGGCAACCACTCATCTGTTCTCTGTATCTGTGAGCTACAATTTTGCCTTGATTTTTTTTCCTTTTTCTAAGATTCCACGCATAAGTGAGATCATGTGGTATTTGCTAAAGAGATCTTTCTACAGTACAGATTAACCATCTTAAAACCTTCATTAAATAGTAATTTTAAAGCACTTATGGGTTACATAATACCCAGATTCATAGAAAATTATTAGCATTCTGCCCTCCTAACAAGGAGTGCACAATTCCTCCAGCATCTTTCCACCTGTCAGTCTCTAGAATCAAAAATGACCACTGTCCCCTGAAATCCAAAGACAAGTTTCCCCTGTGTAGCTCCTCATTTTTGAAATGGGACTAAGTTATCAAAACCTACAATTTTAAAGGGAAGAATGAAAAAAAATCTTCAAATATGACAATTATCAAAACATGAAGGGGAAGGTACTTTGTTCCATTTGAAAAGAATTAATAAAAAATACATTCACCAGTGTAGCAATTGCATTGTAAGTGTGCCAGATGTTTTCTGATTTTCACTTCAGATCTACTCTTCATTCCGCCAAACCTTCCCAGCACCCCTGCTTTGGGGCACAGGAAGCTGCCCTCCGTGGATCCCTCCATGGACCAGGCTCTCCTGCCTTCTGTCTTCTGGTTGTATCCTGCCAATGATGGGAAGTAGGGACAGAAGGAGAGGAAGGTCAGATTCTCCTCTCTCTCTCTCTTTCTCACTTTCTCTCTCTCTCCCTCCCTCGCTCCTCTGCATTGGCAGTGATCTTCTACCAAAGACCAAGGCTTCCAATGGGCATCTCTTCCCCTCTCCTCCTGCTTCATTCTCACTGGGTTCCAGGGACCTCTCCCTCCCCTAACTTGTGGTCCTTCCTGCTGACCCTGGGATGCTTCACTGTCCTTCAGGAGATCTCTGCATCTGACAACACTTCTATAAATACCCCATTCATGAGACTCATCAATGACCTCTTTGGAGGGTGCCATCTGTTTACTGCAATGACCATGACCAGTACTGTGCATGACTGATTTTTTTAGCCTTCATATCAATGCATCAAGCATTTCACTCTTTTCCAAAGGAAAAGTAAATTACAAAAGAAAAGAACAAGCCAACTACAGGGTGCACAACTTTGCATGACTAATAAAATAATTTAGGCATTGTCACAAAGAAAGTTAAAGATGTTTAATTGTGTACGCTATTTAATTGAGGCAATAGGAAAGGAATGTTAAGAAAAGCAGGAATGTTTGTCAAGTTCAGGGTCCATGATAACTGCAGATCTCTGCATGTTGCAGCCACATGAGTAATTCACAATGGATATGAACATGCATATGTAACGATTCTTCTACTTTTAATGAAACTTAAGAAACTGGCCAGCCTTGGAAATTAGAAACATAAGTATTCAATTATTTTATTAGGCCTTAGTTAAAGAGAAGATTTTTCTATAATCAAATGTATTGTGCATTGTTTTTCGACATCTGAAACAATAGCTTATTAATAAAACTAATCAGACTTAATAGTTGAATTTTTACAGGAGATTTGATTCTTTTTCTTCCCGAAATAGGTTTAAATTAGCTTTTCAAAAGAGTCAGCTAATTTCCTGGATGTAAGGAAGAGTAAGGTTCTCAAACCGAAAAGCAACCTGTTTTTCTCTTTCGTATAGAAAAAACAAACTCGGGAACACAGCATTGAAATTATTCATAATTTGATCTTAGATTCTTTATACTACATCAACATCGGCCCATATTTGTCCTTCTCTTACTTTTTAAATTTCATTTTAAATGAATACCTATGTACCCACGTTGCTAACCAAGAACTCGAATATTACTGACCAGCTGCAAACTCCGCGAGCTTCCCCAGCGCTCTCAGGACCACCTGGTCTCAGGCCCCTGCCACCTGCCTGCCGCAGCCCCTGCCCACGCCCGACCAGCTCACCTGGGCACCGGGCTCCCTGCCAAGGGCTGATCAGGGTGGGGCATCCCCTTGACCGTCGGTCACCACCTACCGGCCGACCACCTGCGCACCCAGGTTTCTAGCTCTTCCTTTACGATGAAAGGCCACACTGCGTGGCATGCGCTCTGGCTTCGTGAACAGCCACCAAACAGACTGGATGACGCCACGCAAAAGTAGAGGCACTTTACCTTCCACGGGCAGACCCTGACCAACGGGAGCCCGGAGCCGGGAGGCACTGGAAGATAAATTCCTTCGTCACCCTCCCTCCTTCCAGCTTTCCAGAGAAGCCCCGCGGAACAGGACGCAATCCCGAGTGACCCACTGTGCCTCTTCGCGACTCATCCTGAAGTGGTAGCCCATACGCCATGCATCACTCGGGTGTCCGGGTGTCGTCTGCTCGGGCGGCCATCACAGAGGACACAGACAGGGCTCAAACCGCAGAAATGTATCGTCTCACATCGCCCGACGCCACAAGTCCGCTATCAAGGTGTCAGCAGGGTTGTTTTTTTCCAAGGCCTCTCTCCTTGGCTTGTAGAGTGCCCTCTTCTCCCTGTGCCTTCCCATGACCCTTCCTCTGTGCCCACGCATGTCTGTGTACAAATTTCCTCTTATAAGCACACCCGGCACACTGAATTAGAGTCCATCCTAAAGATCTCATTAATTCTTTAAAGACCTTATCTCCAAATATGGCTGCATTCCAAGGGCCAGGGATTTAGGACTTCAGCATATGAATGGGAGCAGGGGTGGGGGAGGGGAAGGCATTGGGGGTGGTGAGGTGTGGGTGGTGGGGGGGACACTGTTCAATCCATTACACTTTGTATTGCTTTACCTCCCTTTTTTCTCACTCTAGTTGCCCTGGGTCTTTACTTTGCATATAAAGCATCAATACTTTATTCCTTGACCCCAGCAAGAATTGGGCTGATACAACAATCATTGCATACCCCCCCACCCGTGGGTGCTTTCCCTTCTCATGCTCTTATCACCCCAGCACAGGGAACATCCTGAGCTTGGTGTTTCTCATTCACTTTCTTTTCACTTTTCATTTAGATGTGAGGTCTCAATAATATTTTCTTCAGTTCTACCTCTTTTAGAATGTAATAGAGTGTTATCCTATACGTTGAATTCTGGCACTTCCTTGTTCCCCCCAACATCATGTTAATGGAATTCATCTTGGATGTGAAAAGCTGTAATTCATTCATTTTCACTTGCTTCAGGTGATTCCATTGTAAGAATAAATCACAGTGTAAACTGTTGTGTTGATGGACATTAGGTTGTGTCGTGCAAACAAAGCAAAGGGCCAAGCAGCACCAATAGGCCCCTTGAGACCATTTGTTGGGGACACTCAGAAGAGCACAGAAGGAGTGTGGGTCCTCTATTGTCGATTTCATCTAAGGCAACAGACAGAAGTCTAACAGAGCCCAACCTCAGAGTCTAGGAGAGAGTCCCTGAACCTCATGGGGTTTTTAAGCTGCATGACAGAAGACGCCCTAGGCCCTCCCCTGGTGTGATCAGGGGCTGTGTCTGCCGCTGACATAATGCCAACTAGCAGCAGGACTGGCCTCCTTAGCACTCACGGCGAGGAACAACCAGCTCTTCTTTCCCCTTGTAGCACCAGAAAAATAGGATCTAAGCCTTGCATTGGATCAGATTTTATTGCCCTAAATGTGGGTCACAGCCAATTTCCATGGAACTCTGTAGGAGTCCAACTCCTTTTTTGAGATACCAGCTTGTAGGGGATCAGTCTTTGACATGTTAGCGTTTACTGCTCAGGTCGTTACCATTTGTTCTCCAGAATCCATATCCAGGCATGAAACTGCTAGGGTGTAGGATATATGAATATTAAATGCTAATTCAACTCTCCAGCAATGCACGTGAAGTCCCACTGCTCCTCCTCGTATATTCTCCTGGTATTTCCTAGATACTTCATTTTTGCCAGTCAGGTGTGGGAGAGGAGCTCCCTGTAGTTTTGACTTAGATTTCCCTGATGACTACTGAGTATCTTTTCATGTGCATATGGGCCATTTGCATTCCCTTTTGTGAAATGCATTTTGCTCATTTTTCTACTGATTTATCTTTCTCTAACCAACTTGTGAAAAGTATTTACATATTCTTAATGCTAATCCTTAGAATTTACCCTCTCCCAATTTGTAGGCTTCTTTTTATTTCGTTACAGTGTCTTTTGATGAACAGAAGTTCTTGGGGCGCCTGGGTGGCTCAGTCAGTTAAGCCTCTGACTCTTGACTTTGGCTCAGGTCATGATCTCAGAGTGGTGAGATTGAGCCCCAGATCAGGCTTGCTGCTGGGTATGGAGCCTGCTTAAGATTCTCTCTCCCCTGGGGCGCCTGGGTGGCACAGTCCTTAAGCGTCTGCCTTCGGCTCAGGGAGTGATCCCAGCATTCTGGGATCGAGCCCCACATCAGGCTCTTCCACTGGGAGCCTGCTTCTTCCTCTCCCACTCCCCATGCTTGTGTTCCATCTCTCGCTGGCTATCTCTGCCAAATAAATGAATAAAATCTTAAAAAAAAAAAAAAGATTCTCTCTCCCTCTCCCTCTGCCCCTCCCCACCCTCGCCACTAAGGCACATGTGTGCACTCTCCCTCTAAAAAAATAAACCAGGGGCGCCTGGGTGGCACAGCGGTTAAGCGTCTGCCTTCGGCTCAGGGCGTGATCCCGGCGTTATGGGATTGAGCCCCACATCAGGCTCTCCTGCTATGGGCCTGCTTCTTCCTCTCCCACTCCCCTGCTGTGTTCCCTCTCTCACTGGCTGTATCTATCTCTGTTGAATACATAAAATAAAATCTTTAAAAAAAAATAAAAAAATAAAAAAATAAACCAAAACAGAAGTTCTTAACTTTAATGTAGCAAAATCTATCAACATTTTCTTTTACAGTTGGCCCTCTTGTTGTCTTGTATAAGAGATCCTTCCCCATCCCAATGCCATAAACATAAAAAATTCAAACTGATGCATAGACCAAAAAATAAATCCTAATGGAAATTAAAAATTAATTGGAACTGAATGATAATGAAAAGACTGCATACCAAACCTTGTGAAATACAACAAAAGTAATGTCTCAAGGGAAACCTACAGTCTCAAGTGTTCATATTTTAGAAGTTGTATACGAACGAGCTAAGCATCCCACTTAGGAAACATGGCAGAAACCACCGGTCCTCACCAAGATCCCTTTTCCTGCGGCCCTCGCAGTGAGGGGGGCGTGGTCACCGTTTCTAGGCTACGGTGTTGGTGCAGCTTCACTTTCGCATGTGCCGCACTCCAATCTACCAGAGAGAATGCCAGGGTGAGCCCCAAGTTGGAGAAACCATAAAACAGGAGTAGCCTGAGTCCCTGAGTCACTGGCTGGAGGACGGCTGGCACGGAGCGCTGCCCACCCGGCGCGCCCGCAGAGGACTATGCCTGAAGAACACGTGAAGTCTTCGTGCGTTGAGGAACTGAGATATGTAAGTTGTTTCAGCACGAACCTAAAATAAGTTAAAACACAACACAGACCAGAATAAACCCAAAGGACATAGAATGAAGGAGAAGATAAAGAGCAGAGATCACTGAAATGGAAAACAAAGACACAGCAGAAAGTCTCAACAGCGGGACAGCTGTTCTTCCCTGAGCTCTGGAAAAGCCATCAGATAACTGCTCCGCTCTGCTCTGCCTCTCCTCGCCAGAAGCGTTTTCTTCTCCCCATACCGCTCAGAAGAAGCGCGCATTGAACCCCTGTGTATTCGAAGCCGCATGGGCCGGACTGTTTATTCCTTCTTTCTCCAAGTGCCAAACCAATGTGCTGTACTTTCCCCCATCGCAGCTGCATCGGGAAAACACCAAGGGTGAGAGAGCAGAGCAAGGGACCAAAAATCAGACAGTAAAGGTAAAAAGGGCACGAGGAAGAAAGGCCCGCAGAGCCGAGGGCAGGGTTTCCTGGGGCGCTCAGGACGAGTGCTTCCCGTGCAAGGGAAAAAAATCAAAAGCAGAGTATTGTCATTTGTGTGCCCCAAGTATTTTCCAGTGCCAGGCACAGAATTCGATCCTATTCCCCATGTAATAAGTGTAGTCCTCGTGTTCAGTTAATTCTACAAGTGTGCTTTTGATAAAAGTACCCGGATGGATCCATCAAGGAAGAGCAACCGAAAGGTCCAGTAATCCTCATCATTAGCTGTGATTTGCAGAGGAGGGATTTTTAATTTAATTACCTGATATGCCTTCCTTTTAATCTTGTCTCTGTTGAACTGCATCATAGGTGAACATCCCCTGCTACTTGTCTTTTCAGAATGTGGGTTCCTGGGAGAGCAGAATCCCTGCTCGTTTCCATCCTTCAGCAAGTGGAACCCCGCAGACTCAGGCGAGCCCAGCGTCGCAGGGAGCAAAGGATGACGTTATTATAAAACCAGACGTCCCCTGTCTCAGATGGTAGAGACAGTGTTGTCTGTTATCTCTTTTTTAAAGATTTTATTTATTTGACAGAGAGAGAGACAGCCAGCAAGAGAGGGAACACAAGCAGGGGGAGTAGGAGAGGGAGAAGCAGGCTCCCAGCAGAGGAGCCTGATGTGGGGCTCGATCCCAGAACGCTGGGATCACGCTCTGAGCCGAAGGCAGACGCTTAATGACTGAGCCACCCAGGCGCCCCTGTTTGCTGTCTCTAAGCCACAGCAGTAATAGTCTCAGTAGTACGGTCACTCACCCCCTCAGGACGAAGGCTCTTGAATGTATACTGTCTACTCAGCAGCCTTCGTAATGACACGCTTGGCTTTCTCGGGCCCGAATTACTCCCTTCAACGAAACATCACAAAACTGGAACGGCCCTCCGTCTTGCCTCAATTTATGGGAGTGTTCTTTTGCCCCTTACTCTCCAACTGTTAATTTTTCTGTGCCTAATTTGAAACTGCCTGCATGAGTCTTAAATGAGTCCTCTGTAGACTTCTGAATGAGCTTACGTTCTCAGCAGTTCCTGTAATCCCGTAACCAAAGAAGCCGTTGTTGACGGCCCGGGTGTATTCTTCCTATAAATACGAGTGAGTTCTGACGCCTGATACCATGTTTTTCTTTAGAACGAGAGCCAATGTAATGAAATTCTATATGCAGTAGTCTGCAAAAAACCTGAATATAGGATCTTTTTTTTTACAGAAAACTTTAATAATTTTCTCTAGTTTTTTTCTGACTGTACAGTCATTAATTTTTCCATCTAGTTACTTCAATAATATTTGTTTTACTGCCTACCCTGGGAGTTACACAGACTCTGATTTAGAAAGGCTCATAATCCAAGCCAGAGAGCCAAACATCTAACAGGATGAGTCAATGTTAGAGAAAAACAGGAGAAACCAGTTAATTACGTCCAGAGCAGCATCAAAGAGAGCCTCATAGGGTTGACCTTGGGACTCACCCAGTGACTGAATCTGGAAGGATGAATCCATCCTCAGGACCTAAGAATCCAGAACTAAGTGCTAAGTCAGGGGTGTGAGAAGAGAATTAGCTAAAATTAAATAGTTGTTAGTTAACACGAACATACAAACCAAATCCTACACCCTGGCATTTGTATTTTATGTTGTCTAAAGAGTATAATTCAATTAACATCATAGATACCCTCTAAGGGGGCCCTTCAGTAGCACCCCTTCATGGAGGAGAAGTCTTAAAAAGACAATTCCAAGTAAAACATACTACTCTAAACAAGATTGGCTTAAATGTTCTTCCATTTATTTATTTAAATGCCCTAAGAGCAAAAGGAGAAGCAAATCTTGAAAGGTCTTAGTTTGTTTCTTTGCTCCTCCAAAGACGAGGTTCTAGTTTTTTTGCTTTTGTTTGTTTTTCTGTTGTTTGCTTTTTTTGTTCTTTGTTTTGTTTTTTTAAACTGCTCATCTGATCTGAATGCCGTGAGCACAAATAATATAAAAAGCCAATTTTGTCAATCCACCCTGATTGTCTCCCATTTTTTCTAGGAATTAAACAGATTATTTCCTAGGAAATAAACAGATGAGTAAAATCACATTGGGGGGTCATCATTAGGTGTTCAGGGTAGTAAGAGACCCATGGAGGCAGATAATTCATACAAAATTCAACTGTGACACAGGGAACAGAACAGAATTTTGCTAGAAAAAGAGAAGGAAGAAAATATGATTAAGTTGAATTGTGTGGACTGCTGATTATGTAGGTTTTTATTTCATATGGCCAAATTCACACATTCACACGGTTCCCCTCACAGAGGAGGGACACGAGTGCAAGAGCCCGAGCCCTAAAAGGGCTGGGAAATTCACCGTAAAAGGTGTAGCCTCAGTCCCACGCCAGTCCCATGTCACAAATAGATAAACTGAGACTCGTGGGCTATCAGATATGGCCTCCCTTCACAAAAGTTCTTCCAGAAACAATATTCATGACCACTGTGTCTGCACGCTCGCAGTCTGGCGGATACGCTGCACATGCCCACGTGGTCAAAAGTCAGGCACAGCTCCACAAAGCAAAAGAACCCAAGCCTCAAGATCACCTTCCAGCCCCTTGTCCCTCCCACAGGGTCTCTTTCCCTAGTTATCCCCCAGCCAACCACAGCATTAGTTGGAAAAGTCATCCAAGGACAGGGCTTTTCAGCTTCTGTGAAGGCGATACCCAATCTATTCACTTCATATTCATGTAAGAGATCGTTCTCATGAACATTTTCAAAATGGGTACCATTCTACATGATTCCTATTCTTCTAACCCTAGGAAACACAGAAATAAGTTTGGGGGTATCACTCCAAACCGGGGATGAGAGGCAAAAGCCATTCAGCCAACAGGAGATGGGCAAATGCTCCGATTTTGTTTTCCTCCATCATTTTGCTAAAGAAAGCTGGGGAGGAGTAAAGAGAGAAGACCTGTTGGCGATAAGTCAAGCCCGTGTCGTGATACTGCGGTTCTGATGTGTCCGATCAGACAGGCTTTTATCGCTGGAGTTCTGACTCACTAACACTTCTGAGCAACCGAGATTTGTCCCAGCAAAAACCAGCCTTCCGGGTCACACACAGCACAGCAGCCTCCTGACAGCGAGGCATTATTTTGCTGCTTACGGACAAAAGAATGCGCAATTCTCTGTAGACCAGCTCGGAATGTCTTATTTACTAGAGGTTAAGATGGCGTAAACACTACTACTACAGCATTCCCACAAAAGTCAATACCTATTAAGTGCTGTGTGGTAGGCGATACGAAGGGCCTTACAAACATTATCTCCTTTAATCCCCATAAGCCTATGAAGTCGATTCTATTATTAGCCTCATTTTGCAGATAACTGGGGAGCAGAGAGATAAGGAACTTGCTTCAAGTCACAAAGCCTGTAAGTGGTAAAGTGGGACAGCTGGATTATCTGACTTCAAAAGCTGAGCCCCCAACTGCTCCTAACTACTGCCAATTTCCCAAAGTCAAAGACTCCTAAATTAGTACTAATTCCTGAAATCTCTCCACTCTTATCCTGGCACAGCCTCAGCTGGAATGACAGAGAGGTATTTAGGAGCGGGAAAACAGAACTCGACACTGACAAAATTAAAAGACAATTTCTTAACTTCAGAGACAGTATTACTTTATATCAAACTTCATTTTTAAAGCTCCTTCATGTTTCTCTAAAAAAATCTGAAGGTTCGGACCAAGATATGTCAAAATGTTGAAGGAAGGTCTTAAAATCTGGTCTTTGTCACCCTAACATTAAACTATCAGGGTAAATTCCTTTAAACGGGTCTGGTCTATGGAAGAACAACAACAAAAAATTTGTTTCCTGACTTTTTCTCTCCTTTTAATCATTCCTTCACAAATACTTGAGTGCTTACGAAGTTTTCTGCCCATGGGGAGAGAAAACGAGAATACCCCTATCCCCGGATCCCTGGTTTTCAGGAGTGATGTAGCTCGTCTTTTTTAAGAGCCTTTATTTTTTTAATTTTCTCCTACAGCTTCAGTCTCACTTCTCAGGGAGACAAGAAACTCAGTAAAGACGAGCGTGTGTAACATTCGGTTGCAAGCGTGGCAGGAGCGCTCAGACTGTGACCCATCTTCCCAGGAGCAGTGACTGTACAGCGGGAGGTAGGACCGGCAGAGAACGTAGGATTAACCCCATGATGTTGGCTGTAGCCGCACATGCTTTAATCCCGGAGGCCTGTTGTAAACTGGCAGCATATGAACAGCTGATCCATCAGAAGATGAACTTCACAAATGTTGCCATAGAATGTTTGAGAATCCCTAAGGACGGCCAGCATACAACCAGAATCTTGTCTTTAATAACCCCACACCACGTGCCTTTCTATGTGAGGGGAAGGGAGGAGAGGTGCCCCAAAGTTTCTCGAAGACTGTGTGCGACAGGCTCCTGGCTGCGTGCTGTTATTTTGTTGATTGTGGACAAAATCTGGTCTCTCCTCTTTCCAAATCATTAAGCCATAGGCCATTATTGTAGAAGGACTTTTGTAAGAGGACAAAATTCTTTTCCACATACACACACAGGGTTTGGGACAGACCTCACATGCCTAAAACTGGAGAAAAACATAGCCATCTAGCAAATCTGACTTTAATATAATCTTTTTCCTTTACTTACATTAAACTTTACATTTGTCAAAACTTTGTCAGACCAGCACATTCCTAGCAGTAATTTTAGCGGCCAAAAATAAAACCCCTAGGGCAAAACTTAGCAGTTGCGAAGTTTCCAGAAAATTATAAGGTAAATTTTATAAAAAGAAGATTACTATTTTTTTCTAACCCATATCGTACAGGTTATAAAATCTTTTTTTTTCTTTTTAAGTCCCTCTAGGTATCCCCACGGGCACCATGATCCCACTAGGTATGATTCATCATGCAAGACCTTCCACCCAGTTGAAGAAACATCAGAAACGTCAGTTTTTGTGTACTGTTTAAGCCAGTTTTTAATCTATAGATTCCTAAATACTCACCTTCAGGTGATTAGCATGAATGTATAAAACAAAAAACCCACCTTCCATATAATCTCCAAGGTAGTGGTTTGTAGTGGTCTCATCCCAAACGAAATGCTGCAGGGTCTCTATCACAAGGGTGGGAGCCAAATGTGAACCACTCGTCCATAAAGGCTAGTCACAGACACATGGAGACCCTCAAATGAAGCCCTCTCATTTATGCCTATGGTGGCAAAAAAAAAAAAAAAAGCTCCATGACATTTATTCTTTGCTGGTAATATTCAGATGTCAAACAAAGAAATTTACTTAAGCTCTTCAGGGAATAAAATTATGTGTAAACACTTTAGGATTTTCTGAGGGCTAACAAATCGACACTTGGTAACATTCATGGTCTTTGAGCCAGAGGAAGCAACAACTGCTTGGCTTTGCGGGGAGGAAAAGAAAAACAGAAAATCCCATAAAGCTGATTCTAGAACTTTGGGTTTGGTGGGTAGAGAAGCAAGGAGAAAGAAGGAGAGATAGACAATAGGCAAGAATATAGCATGAAGACTGAATCACACTGGATGAGGACGACGACAGGATTTCTTTTAAATAACTTGTCCTCAAAAGGATGGCATCTCGTCCTGGAGGCCGTTTTGGAAACATGAGGTGCCAATGATGGGGAGGGCCACTACTGGCACTCAACAGGTGGGGCCTGGGTGCTGCATGAGCCCCACCGCTTAGATCCCTTACAACCAAAGACCGTCCCCCATAAGGACCGCATTCGACGGCACACCAAGTACTCACATGGATAGAAACCCGGTTCAGAATTATCTGAGTCTGGAATCTCATTTTATCTGTACACACACAGGGAATTTTTAGTCCAGTTTTAAGACATGTTGGAATTTTCAGGAATGCAATCCGTCTCCAAACTGAGAGAAGCCTGTACAGTAAAGTGATGATGAACAAGGAGGGTGGAGCTAAATTGCTTCGATTTAATGCCGGCTCTGCTGTTATCGGCTATCTACCCTCGGGTAACTCCCTCACTTGTAAAATGGGAAGAACAGGGACTCTCACCTCACAAAGTTGTTGGGTAAGTATTTAGAACAATGGCAGGCACTCAGTAAGCACTATGTGGGTGTAGCTCTCCTAGACTTTTGTTTTATCTACAACTTTATCAACAATTGGCCACATTTTAGAAAATCATGTTACTGACATCAATCTGTTCCTGGCATTGAGTTGCCAACAGAACACACCTGTACTGGTCTCCATTTGTAGCTGCCACATTCAGGGTGATGCTGCCACATTCGGGGTGATTTTATCTACAGGTGCAAGTGTGTGCCTTGTTTCAGTATTTCAATACATCTTGTAATATAACCATGCTAGAATATTTTCATAGGAAAATAAATATTTCACTATAAAATACTTATATATTTGTTTATATTTCATTTAGGACATTAAATTGATGCATGTGTATAGCAGCTGCTTATATTACCTATTAATTTCATTTTGGGATCATAAAAGTAAACGTGGGTGATGCTTTTATGTGTGAGGATAGGTTTTACCATCCATGATTTTTAGTTGATGATTGTAGCTATGTTGTAAAATACTTGTGATAAAAAGGGGTGGGTGTTGAGTTGGGTCTGGTAGGGCTGAAGAAAAAAAACCACTATTTTAAAGTTTCGTGTCAAAAAGTGTCATTCCACACGCCCACCATTAAACCTGGATTACTATGGAGGCAATTGGTTTCCATTAACTGAGAAGAAATCAGCATTAAACTAGTATTTATATATCCCAACGGTAGAGATATATACAAACTTTTTTTTTTTTTGCAGGGATCTATTTCTCAAACACAATTCAGGAGAATACCCCAAATAAAAACACAGATGAAGCTGTGGCATCTGACTGACTGAAGACAGAGGACCCAGGAATTCCTCCAGTCTTGTCTTAGGGCTTGAGGGAACCAAGTCGCAGAAATACCCATCTGGTGCAGTAATTTAAGTTGGGCACTTCCTGTATTTAAGACTGACTGAAAGGGCATTTGAAGATGGTCATCTAATCACAAGTGGCATTTTCTCCACAGGAAAGGGGCCAACCACCAGCTAAGACCTCCAAATCTACTGAACTTATTACTTAGCTGAACTATAGCACTAAGAATCCTCCCAAATCCAGGGAGTGAGAGGAAGTATTCCCATCCCCTTATCTGGGCATAAAGCCAGCTCGAGCTAACAGTAAAATGGGCCAAGGTTGGCGCCTCTCCTTTTCCATAGCTTCCATTGCTAGTCTCCAGAGCCCTATTACCAGACCTCCTCACCCTATGCTCTGCCCTTACATTGTGTTTAAAGCACCCAATGAATCATGCATTCCAAGCCTCTTCTACTCTTCAGCCACAGCTCCCTCAGAGGCTGACAGGAAGAGCCTGACTGAATTCAATACCCTCAGCCTCACCAGAGGCACTTAAAAAGGAAGATGTTTACTAAGTTCAGGGAAGCTCTAATTAGTTGAGTTTCAGGCACTTGAACAAAGTAAACAATTCCAGGGGTGTGTGTGCGGGGGGGGGGGGGGGGGGGGTCGAGTAGGGGGATACCAGCTCTGCCTAGGAATATACCTTGGAAAATTCCCCAGGTGTAATGTTACTGTACCGTGTTTCCTCAACACCCCCACTTCTAATCCATAACATCCCAAAATGCTTGGGAGGGTTTATTTTGTGTTTTAACAATAGTGTTCACCATGGCAACAGCCAAGGTGGTCACTTGTAAATCGGAAAACACCTCGAACACTCGTTTTCATTAGCTTCACGTAGGACGCAAAACAGAAATATTTCAATTACATGTGACTAAGAGTAAGAAAAATATACAACTATATTTAAAACACTTAAATTAACAAGATAGTACTTTTCTGTTCTAACAAAATATCATACATTCAGTTTAAACAAGAGTTACTATCCTGACACGCTTTTCCAGAATACCTGATGCTAGTTGAAAATTAGTGACCATGAGACTTTCCAAGAGATTTCTATTTAGCAAAATATGTACAATTTTGAAGAACTGCCTGTTTGTTTTTTCTGGAAGACAGACATTACACAGTCAAAATGCAAACTGACGTATCTCTCATAAACCTAAATATTGTGGCTTCATTTTTCTGAATGATGCTTTGGCTGTCAGCAAATCTTGTAGCTTCTTTTCCCTTAAAGGTAATAATATAACAACAACGATGCCCCTCACAAAGAACCATAAACTTCTTTGTGAGTAACAAGCCCTATCTAAACGTGTCCACGTGTTTCTGGAGTAACTGACCTACGTACTGAGGTTGTTAGGAAAAGGCAGTAACCAAGTGCAACAGGCCTACACTTACTTGAACCACGTCTTTGAAACAGCATGAAATGCATGCCACATGTTATTTCAAAGTCAAAGCTGCTACACGTACAAATATGGTATGTAGCTTGAAAAATCAAAACAAAAATGTTTTCTCCACTGGCCTTTTCAGGTGAAGAAGGTGGACCACAAACCAACCCATCTGTGTGACAATGGCCACCGATTTCGGCCCTGCCCCCAACACGAACAATGGCCCGGTTCCTCATAATGACCGTTAACATTCCTGGCCCAGGCTCCAGTTTACAGAGTGTGTCTCCGTGTTCCGACCCTAAGGAAGCAAGAAAAGCAGACTCTACTCATTTCTCTCCTTCTGCCTCCACAAGGCAACACCTAAGATCCTCCGGATTTGTTTCTCATGCAATTACTTCAAAATTCCGAGAAGGGCAGTATACAACTTCCAAAAGAAAACAAACAATGGAATTGCATAAGGTCACTACATAATACTGTGGATGAAAACCAGAACAGGTTGTCAACCGAGGAAGCAAGGCACTTGGGGCGGGAGACGGGACGAGTCCGGGAGGGCGGGGCTCAGTGAGTCAACAGTTTCAGGCGAGTAAACCAGCTGACCAGCAGGGACGGTTCTGCAGACGACGCCTTGGCCGCCGAGGAGACCGGCTTCTTTCTGGGCCCTTCCTCCTGGAACGGAATCGTGGCGCTGCTGTGGAGATCCGAACTGACGTAGCACCTGCTCCCCCGGACGTAGTCTGCGCCGCGGACCAGCTGCCGCTCCGCTGGCGGCCTCGAGAACCGGTACGGGGGAGAGGAGCTTTCTTCGATGATCGGAGGGATCCGCTCGTTACTGAAATACCGGCAGAGGGCGTCCTCCCCTGTTTTCAGACAAAGCCCACAAGTCCATTAAAAGAAAGAACATCCACCCCGCAGCACTGTTCAGCCAGGCGGGCAGCCCGCTGAGACTTCTGTGCCCGCGAGGTGGGTACCAGACCCTGCCCTTCTGCCGGGGATGAGCTGCAGACAGCCAGGCCCACCCGGCTGGATGTTTACAAAGTAGAAATGGAAGGAGTGCTTCATAGTCAGGCTGCTTTCACCCCTGAGAGGCAACACAAGGGCAGAGCGGAATCAGAGAGCCTGCAATTCCTTACCAGTTAAGAATTTTCATAATTTCACTTGAAATAAAAAAAAAGAGCGGAAGTCTGTCTCATTCTATCACTCCTTCTCCATCTGTCCCTGTTCGATGCCTGCAGCATGTAGCACATGCTTCTAGAACTGCGGTTCTCATCCTGGAGCATCCCAAGAGCATTTAGAAAGGTGGGGGTGCCCTGGGTTGTTACCCTCAATGAAGGGCAGGCACTAGTCTCCTTTAATGGACAGGATTCAAAGATTTTCATGCTCTGCCATGCTTAAGACATTTCCAAACAAGGAAAAATGGTCCCAGCCTAAATGCCCGCAGACAGCTCCTAGGATGGGGGTGGGGGTCGGGGGTAGTTAGGAAACTGAATAGAAACCTAAAATGCAAGGCACTTTGGCAACCAGTAGCATTCTTTTGACCCAGAAATTCCACTCCTAAAAATGTATGAAGATCTAGGTGCCCGATGCTTAGGGCAGCATTACGTACACGGGAGGGGGGGGGCACAAACTAACCTAAGTGTCCCACAGCAGCAGCCCGAATGAACACATGCCAGAGCCTTCAGATGGACCGCTAAATGCAGTTGTTACAGAACACGTACGTGTCTGAAATAACAGTCACCTTCCACAGTACTGTCAAATATCTATTTCTTCCATTTTGCACATTTTTTTTCTAAGCATATAACATTAGAAAACATTCAGAGTGATTATTTCTAGGTTGGGGAAGCAGATTACAGTTGAGTTTTATTTTCTCGAATCTTCTAGATGTTTTTCAAGGTACTTGTTTTGCTTTTGTAATCAAAGGGGCAGTTACTTTTAAGAAGTGCCCATTGTCAGAGAACCACGTATTGTAGGAGCCTACTTATATGAAACGTTGAGAATACAAAAATCCAGAGAGACAGAATGTAGATGAGTGGTTGCCAGGAGCTGAGGGAGGAGGGAACGAGGAATGACTGCCTGCAGGGGTTTCTTTCCCAAGTGATAAAATACACTGGAATTAGTGCTGATGGACACACAACTCTACGAATGTATTAAAAACCTGTGAACTGTACCCTTTAACAGGGTGAGTAGATTTATGGTATGTGAGTTCTCTCTCAAGAAAGCCGCTTTTTTTAAAAAAGTGTCCATTGTGCAGACAGACACCTTTTCATTCTAAAATGATCCTACGACAGAAATATGGAAGGTGAGATGGGAAGTCAAGTATGTCTCCACTTCCAGACTTAACACTCCCCACCTCCCACCCCAATCTCTCAATACTCAAAGGAAATAAAAGGCTAAATCAGGGATTAAAAGCCTACGAGAATAGCAATGATGTTGACATTTCTAATCTAAACACAGGGCAGCCCTGCCACCTGCTGACTGCTCTACAGATTTTCACATGCCAATTAAGGGTATCCCGGACCTACCCAGACATCTTCTCCCTTTTCCACTTGATTATAATCCAGGTGATTTGGTTCCTAAGGGAGGAACTTTACCAAGGCCCAGGGAGATGAGAGGGGTTGATCACTTTGGAAGTTGAGCCTCCAGACCTTTTTCTTCTTTTATTTTTTTAAAGATTTTATTTATTTATTTGAGAGAGAGAGCGCGCGCGCATGCGAGCACAGAGGGAGGGGGAGAGGGAGAAGCAGACTCCTCACTGAGCAGGGAGCTCCATGCAGGGCTCGATCCCAGAACCCTCAGATCATGACCTGAGCCAAAGGCAGACACTTAACCGACTGAACCACCCAGGCACCCCTCTTCTTCCTTTTATTATCTAAGGTCTCCTGTACTTTAACTTTTCACCTGCTCTTTGTTTCAGCACTATTCAAACAATGGTAGAATGTCTTTCTAGTGTTGATAACCAAATTATCTGGCAAAAAATAAGAATTTATTTAAAAACATTTCCTTCGGGGCGCCTGGGTGGCACAGCGGTTAAGCATCTGCCTTCGGCTCAGGGCGTGATCCCGGCGTTATGGGATCGAGCCCCACATCGGGCTCCTCCGCTACGAGCCTGCTTCTTCCTCTCCCACTCCCCCTGCTTGTGTTCCCTCTCTCGCTGGCTGTCTCTGTCTCTGTCAAATAAATAAATAAAATCTTTAAAAAAAAAAACAAGACAAAACAAAAAACATTTCCCTCAAGACTAGTGTAATAACCAGGAACTTCGACTACAGGGTGAATAACGAAATGTCTTTTCCAACGGCAATTACTCTCTAACACAAGTAGGATTTAGGGAGGAAAAAAATCCATGTCCATGCATCAAAAATCAAACAGACTCCAGTCATAAAATTCAGAGTGAGACTGCTTAATGAATAATGTATTTCTACTTATTTAGAAATTTACAGACCATCAATATCCACAACCTTTTTATTTTAAGATTTTATTTATTTGTGTGTGAGAGAGTGAGTGAGTGAGCAGGGGGAGGGGCTGAAGGAGAGGGAGGGAGAGGGAGGGAGAGAGAGAGAGAGAAGGAGACGCTGCGCTGAGCACAGAGCCCACTGTGGGGCTCGATCTCACAACCCTGAGATCATGACCTGCGCTGATACCAAGAGTTGGAGGCTTAACCACCTGAGCCACCCAGGCGCCCCCACGACCTTTTTTAAAGCACACGATGCTAATGAGGAAATTCATACTCACTAACTAGGATGACATAATTCTGCCATTCCAGAAACAGGTAGGGCCTCAGAGATTCAGCAACCCCGAGTTTATAGGTGAGAAGACAGGACTCAGGCTGGGTCCTCTATCTGGTTATTACAGAACAACCAGGAATAGGGTTGAAATGAGGGCCATGGCTTTTTTGACTCTGGTTTGGTGTATTTTTGGTTTGCTTCAACTTACCCTTCCTCCCATGACCTCGAGGTCTGGCAAAAGGGTCCACGATCCCCATCCAGCTTCCATCCGCAGGCATGGACAAAGGCCGGGGCTTGCCTTCAAAGGGTGGGGAAGGAACGCAACAAGTTGACAAAGTTTCTGGACCTTAGAGAATCTTTCCTTTTTTTTGTAATTTAAGACTCCCCCATATCACACTCACTTAACCATAAGTAATAACATTATTTTAAACTAAGAAAAGTATTTTAAAGCATCCTGTTTCTGTGGCGAGCAATGAGGACAGAGGCTGGCTGAACTGAAGTTTGTGTGTCGACAGGGCAAAGCCACTCCAAGCTCAAACCCAGCCGCTTGCAAGTTAAAACTGCAACATGATCTCACGCCACTGGGCTTTGATGCCAGGCAGAGTAATGACTTGACAAGACTTCGCTTTAGAGAGATGAATAAAGGTCTCATACTTAGAATTTCATTGAGGTTTATGTTTTCCTCAGATTACCCTTCAAGGCTGCCAAATTCATCCAACAGTTCCAAATAAGGAAGGGGGTGGGGGAGGGGAGGAAAAACAAATGGCAGAACAAAACAAGCACTCGGAAATGTACCATAAGATGGTGTTTTCTCTCTCATTTTTGTGGGCAGAATATTGGTTTCCACCGAATACCCAGGCAACTGATCAGAATCAGCAATGGTAAATCTCCGTCTTCGGCTCTCCTGGTCCAGGAAGGAATTTGGCGACTCGGAACCCTTAGGACCTGGCAATGGCTGTTTGCATTTACTGAAGCCTCCGTAAAGAAAACTCCCGTTCTCATCCCTGGAAGACAGTGGGCAATAATTAAGTTGCTTACAAAGATCTTCTCCTACAGAAGAATTACAGGACGTAGCTTCCTCCCGCACACGCACACAAGAACATTTTAATCCTCCTTTCCACTGGAGGAAAAAGCACTCCTTCTTCCATCTCTGTCATCCCTCCAATACACAGAAATCCTATTAGATAAGAGTAAATAGCACGATCCTACTAAATAAAAGAAAATGACTTTTTTTTCAGATATGTTTAAAGAGTTTAAGTATAGCTTTGAAAAGACAGCTCTGGTTTCCTGTACTTCTATCCTATAACTGAATCTCCTATTTATTACAGAAATCACAAGTTAAGGTATAATTGAGCCATTTTTCAAATGCCCAAAGTAGTATCTTTGCCAAGATCCAGCAAAGACGACACTGGATATGTAACGGAGTTGTTAGGTTTGACATTATCATACCCGACGGAGAGTGTCTGTTTTCTGAACTCCGTACAGAAACTGGCAAGTGTTGGATTAACAGCTCCAACTTAATTCTTTCTAAACGTCAGCTTTTATAAAACTTGAAATTAATTCTAGTTGATCCAAGTTCCCAGCTAGTTAAATTTTTTTTGCATTTAGAAAATTCTCTTAGGTGATCACTGCAAAAACTACTAGACAAAATACAACATCAACTAAGTCCAAAAACAGTCTGAAGATCAGCTTGGCCTGCTTGGTATTCCTGGTGAACCCCCTGCCTGTGCACCCCTCTTCCTTCTATGACTCCATCTCCTTCTAAACTTTTAAACCTGGCATATAACTTCCCCATTCACCAAGCTTTCAGGACTCACCTCGTTCTCCATAACCATTTGCATGTTTCATTCCTCAGAAGCTATCCTTCATTAATGGAGTGTAAGTGTGTACACACGTGTGCACACGGGTATGTGTCCATGTGTGTCCCCCGAGTAGATTAAAAGCTCCAGCTCCCTTACCCCTTTGCTGTGTACGTACTCTCCTTCCTGCCACTGCATCTGTGACCCTTCGCTGAGACCCACACAAGAACATTCAGAGTTGGGGGTTTGGGAGTGGCCTCCTGGTTTCTTACAGAACAACCCCCACTGGTCATCAGTGAAACTGTGTTCTCCATGTGCAAAGGCAACGACTTGTCACTTTAAACACATTTAAGATCCTGTGACCACATGACTCTGGTCCGTGAAGACAGGGAAGAGTCCCGTCTACCAGCCAGGATGTCTCTGACCAGCTAAGGTAAGTTCTCTCTGCGCTGTTCTAAGTTCTGGGCAGCCCAAACCCAGGGAGAGGAAAATGATGTTCATTCTTCCTTGTGCCCAGGGAAGAAACACGAGAGAATCAAATACTCGGCTTGAAACAAAAATAAACCAACAAAAAACTCCCAATATAAAGTAAAATATCACTGTTAAGTTCAGTCTGAACTTTCACTCATGTAATGTTATAGCATAATTATGTATTCCTCAATTTATTCTCGAACAGTTGACAAAGACATTGGCAGTTCTCTGGGGGTAAGAAGTGCATCTGTTTTGTGTAAGACGGTGATTCAGGCCCTACACTCACTAAATGTATGCCGAATAAAGGAGCCAAACTCTCTGTAAATAAGTAAACGGATATAAATAAGCCTATATTTCACACATAAATAATCCCCTATGTAACAGCTAATATGACTAGCTTCATTATACCATGTACCAATTAAGAATTTATTCTATTAGAATTTCTAACACACACACAAACACATGCATGCACAAATACAGAATATCACACCTCCATTCACACTTTTGAAGTCCTATGAAGAACACAACTCTCCCTGCAAAATAAAACTGTAACTTTAACTTGCTGCACAAAGACATTTATTATCTTCCTCCCCAGAGATGATTTTACATTATACATAATCAAACTTCAGCTTCAGGGACCCCCCAAACAGCCCCTTCTGATGTTCCAGGAGGAGCTAAAACAATGCATTCCCAAGAGCACATGCTTTCTTTACATAGAGTCCCCTCCCCACCAAGCTACATAGTTTTAAGACCCATGAAGCCTGGATCCATTCCTACACTTCCCCCTAAAGGATCACATATCTCCCCCCCAGTTTTATTGAGATATAATTGGCAAATAACACTGCATTTGTTTTAGGTGTGTAACACAATGACTTGATATGTGTCTACATTGTGAAATGATCACCACAAAAAGTCTAGTTAACATCCACCACTTCCCATAGCTACAAATTCTTTATTCTTGTGATGAGAACTTTTAAAATGTCTCTCAGCAACTTGCAACTATAAAATACATTATTGTTAACTATAATCACGGTGCTGTACGTGACATCCCACAACTTCTTAATTTGTAACTGAAAGTCTGGACCCCCCCACACACACCTATTCCTCCCACCCCTACTCCCAGGATCACACATTTTAAAACAACTGCAATTTGAAGACAGCCCTGTCACCTTGGAGTTCATCAACTTCTGCCCTCAAAATCCTCATGGCCTTCACACCACCACTCAGAATCTCCACGCACAGGACATGGGCATGCACACCACGAACGGACACTGACGTACCGGGGAGAGTAGGGAACGGCCGGTGGAGGAGGGATATAAAGATCCAGGATGGCTGGCTTCTCCTTCTTCAGCGAGGTATCCATAGTGCTTTCAGGGGACTGGGTTGTGGTGGGTGGAGGTGAGGTCTGAAACGGAGGCCAGTGCAAAGGGCGGAGGTGAACTTAGAGATTATTCCTGGGTAACTCTCCTTCCTCAAAGCCAACACTGAGGGCCGAGGTCATTCGTGTGTTTACAACCATTAGCAACACTCAATTTGTAGTCTCTGAGACACTCAGAGTTAACTGGGAGTTTTGAAAGACTAGATGCATAGGAAGAAGTAGAGGCCTGGAGGTAGGGGGTGGGGGGCGCCTAGGTGGTTCAGTTGGTCATCTGACTCTTGGTTTTGGCTCAGGTCACGATCGCATGGGTTGTGGGATCGAGTTCTTCATCGGGCTCTGTGCTCAGTGTGGAGTCTGCTTGAAAGAGTCTCTCTGTCTTTCCTTCTCCCCTGCTCCCCCGTGCACTCGCTCTCACTCTCTCTCTCAAATAAGTAAATAAATCTTAAAAAAAGTAGTAGTAGTTGTAGTAGTAGTAGTAGAGGCTTAGAAGCCAGGTTTGAATTCTATCTCTGAGCAAATCACTTAAATATCCATGCCTCAGCTTCCTCCTCAAGCAGCCATCCCGACGGTACCCCTTACGTGGGGCTGCAGCGCAGACTGAATGAGCTAGTTCACACACATCACTAGCGATGCTATCCCAGACTGGGAGCATGGGCTTGGGACTCCATCCGGCTGCTATCCTGGCTATAGCTCTCATTAGCCGTGTATCTCTGGGCAAACCACTCAACTTCTCTGTTCCTCATTTATAAGACAGGAAGAAATGGAGACAAGAACAGTACCCACACAGGGTGAATAAAGTGATACAATACATGTCACAGGCTTAGCACACTGCTTGTCACATGGTAAGTACACAACCTTATGCTGTTTGATTTAGTAGTATATATACACACATCCATACAAGTTAATTTTAAAATTTTAAAATCCTTACCGCTTAATTTTAATTACATTATTGGTCTCGAAGGACCTATTTTAAAAAATCTTGTGTGAGACTTTCAGATCTTATCTCTTCTAGAGACTAACGACACATTTTCTGGCTGGTAAAGGAAATGAGAGGCAATCGCAGAGTCGAGGCATGAAGATGTCTGGTGACGGCCCGTGGGGGGTGCCACATGAGAACTGTGCCTGGCCCCTGGCACCTCAAACCCTAACTAGCCCAGATGGTGACCGAAGACCCCAAAGTCCCCCCGAAGTGAGACCACGAGCTATAAGGACTAGAATAGCCAGTACTTCACAGTGACAGCCCTGTTTTAGGGGGAGACCCTGAGGCTCAAGAGAAATGGGGGCTTAGTCTTTAGTCTCCCGTGACATCATCCCTACAACCTGGATGTTGGCCACTAACACAGTCAACTTGACTCAATATGAATTGATTAACACCTCAATCCGTCAATCTTGAACAATGTCTGAAAACACCGGACCAGGAGGCAGGCCCACAAGCGTCAGCAAAAGTAAAGTAGGGCACCGGCACAAAGTAGGCACTCTCCAAAGACTCCAACATGGGTGGTGCCGTCCGTAAAGTAACTCCCGTTTACCAGGACGGGGGCCTAAAAACAGAGCGATGACACCTTTTCAGGGACAGGCAACATTAATGATGCTGATAAGAAGGAAAGAAGCTCCCTCCCACAAGAGGTGGGTGCCCAGGCATGAAGCCTGGAGGATGACACCCAGCAATGCCCAGGGAGCGTCGGTGTTCCAGAGTTCACATTCTGAAAATAGCCTGGATGCATCGTGAGAACACATGGCAGCTAAGCTGTAAAAACGGCCTCTCGGTTGTGACGGTGGTTCTCTCCCTGGGTCAGAAGCAAAACTAGGTGTCTCCTCCCTCACCGCCATTTGCTCCCCAGAACTGCACAGACAGTGGGACGTGGCAGGAAGGTGGACAAAGCCAGAGAGGAGGGGGCATGCCCTTCCTAAGTGAATTTCCAGAGGTTAAGGGATGAACTCTAGCCTGTACTTAGCTGAACACAGCCACGTGACTCTTCCTCCCTCACGTCGAACCCAGTGAAGCTCAAAAGACCCACCATTTCTGCCTTTCCTGACTCTCTAATTTCTGTCACTGGTATCACCAGCCAGGGTCACTGTCACAGTTCACACCTGCCTTGCTTGCCTTCCTCATTCCTTAGCCCAAAGCCTTTTCTTTCCTTTTTTTAAAAGATTTTATTTGAGAGAGAGAGAGCATGCGTGAGAGAGAGCAGGAGTGGGGGGAGCAGGGGAGGGAGAGGGAGAAGTGGACTCCCCACTGAGCAGGGAGCCTGATGTGGGGCTCAGTCCCAGGACCCTGGGATCATGACCTGAGCCAAAGGTAGATGCCTAACTGACTGAGCCACACAGCTGCCCCAGCGTTTTCTCACAGTAAATACTAATAATTAGGAGTGAGGTTTAGAAAGATTAAATACTTTATCAGAGGTCCCACAGCTAATAAGTGGCAGAGCTGGGATTTGAACTTAAGAAGTTTAACTCCAAGCCCCCCCCCCCCCCCCCCCCCCCGCCTAACTCTATGCTGTGCTGCTTTGTCAGTCTTTTTTGTGCTTCTTCCAAATGACCACTTAACATGAGTCTTTCACTGGAACTGCCCCGTCACAGTTGGGATGTGACTGGTATTATCATTATTTAAGAGATAGTTATTTATAAGAACTGACTTATAAATCATGTATTAATCAGTTATTATTTAAGAAGTGATTTTAATTATGTGCCCCTCCTTACTCCATATCCTTTTATTTATTTAACACCCCTCCCATTAAGGTACACATGGAGGTGTATTTCCAATGCTCTATGCATCACAAAGGGTCCAAATTGATAGCCTGAGAAGACCACCATTCCTTCCATTTAAAGATGTACAGTAAAATCGCAGACAGTTCCATATAAATTACAATCTCAACCTTAAAAAAGGGCATTAACATGTCATTGCTTTTTATTCATGATTTAAGAAATAAACACTAAGGACCAATGGTATCAGGAGGGGGTTTGGTCCCTGAGCACAGTCCACCCAGGTGTAGGCAATAAAGGAGTATACTGTTCGTACAGAATTAACACAATACTTTACGACACGATACTGTAAACTGGTGTGCTTTTGACTGTATCACCCCAGTTCTGAACTAAACAATGCAGTGACACCACTCCCCACTGCGTGGATTACTCCCACTGTCCTGCCTTGGCAAACTGCTGCTCAGGACCCCACCCCGTACGGTCTCCCCAGGGTTACTGCTCAAACTGTACCGTCAGATGTGCTTGCAAGGAGAGGGGAGAAGGACCAGAGTGAACGCTCTGCAGTGACGGCAGCTGCTAACCAGCCGAGGCCACCAAGCCGCAGAAATGTGGCTCACCAGGATGAGGCACCAGATTTTTCATTTTAATTAGTCACTGTGGTGACTAGTCACACCAGGTGGCTAGTGTGGCTGCCACACTGTTCAGTGCAAGATCTAGAATGTGGACTTTCACAGAAGGAGGACTAGAGAATGAGCCTGTATACACAAACTCCTGAGACCAATCACCTTCAAATGGTAACTGTTCTTTTTGGAGACAAATCCGATCCTCAACATGGTTCGCGCTCTGAGGTCAGGGAAAGGGTTACGACGAATAATGGGTACCTGCACCAGGGGCGGTCTCCACCGGAGGTTTTTCAGGGGGGCAGGGGTGAAGTTGAAAGAGCCTGTGGGGCGCTTCTTAAGCAGTAAGACGACTCCTGTCGGGTTCTCTCTCAATTTCCTCACTAGATTTTTTAGCTGCCATCCCACCTTCAAAGAAAGAAAATGAGGAGAAGGCACTCACTTGTGAATTATGGAAAATCAAATCTATGAATTTATTTCAAGGAAATCAGCTGTGAGCAAATAAAGAGACACCAGTATGTTCATCTTAGCACTACTTAAAACTACGGAAAATTGGATAGAAATCGCAAATTTAAAAAATTCCAGAAAACTGGCTTTGGATTTAGTTCTAGAAGGGAATATTAAAAGTCTGAAGTCTCAATAAACAAACTCACCACAGTCTGCTGATTAACCTGAATGACTTCATCACCAGCATGAATCTTCTGAGATCTGTCCGCAGGAGACTATTAGGAACAAACACAGAGACTTGTCTTATTTTTTAAATCTTCTATTTCTTTCTCCTTCTTTCTTCTGCAGACAACGAGCAAGGGAAATATAATTTCTTCAATAACTATCACACAGTGCACTTATGAGACAATCCCATTGTCTGCGTAGCCTGGCATGGGGATGCGCACTTGTGTTCCCACTTGATGAGTGGTTGGCTGGTCCAGACCACCCGTCAGTTACAACAGCGGGTTCATCTAACCCATCAGGAAGAGTAGGACATGCTGTCGACACAGCAAACTAATAAAAAAGCCTTTGGTTCATCTGAAAAATACCTCATTTAGATCCCTATCAAAATTAATCTTGTAAGGGGCGCCTGGGTGGCACAGCGGTTAAGTGTCTGCCTTTGGCTCAGGGCGTGATCCCGGCGTTATGGGATCGAGCCCCACAACAGGCTCCTCCGCTATGAGCCTGCTTCTTCCTCTCCCACTCCCCCTGCTTGTGTTCCCTCTCTCACTGGCTGTTTCTATCTCTGTCGAATAAATAAATAAAAAAAAAATCTTAAAAAATTAATCTTGTAAAAGAGGACCAACTGCTTAACACATAAACACCGTCACTGTAACAAGGTCACATCCCGTCTCCATTTAAGTAATTATGAAAACAAAATCTTGTCTACTCAACCTCATTTTACACACTATCACAATGCTATTAGCATAGAAAGATGGTGACAATAGAAAATGTACTTCTTCAGAGAAAGCGAATTTAAATTTTTGTCATTTTCAGGTTGAATTCAAAATGAATGTGTTTTCAGTATCCAAAGTCCAGATTTTGATTCCCCCAAATACTTTGCTACAAATCTTCACATATATGTGTGTGCATATAAATATCTAGATATAATCTATTTGTCAAAAAATTTTCCACAATTTTCTGTTCAATTCATGAAACTAGCGCATTCTATGTTTAAGGTATCTTCTATAAGCAAAAGTGAAGAAAAGGATAAACCCTTGATTTCAAATTACAATCTAACGTTATCTAGGCCAGAGTATTTTATTTGGTAACTTATGTAACTGAATCTTCAGACATATTTATAATTATTTTTCAAAATAAAACAGCACCTCTGAACATGGTCAGGAGGGCAGCAACCAAACCCAAGACACTCTTGGCTGAATCTTCTTACTCAACTGTTGGGCTCACCTCAACGAGAAATGAGCAAGCAACACTAAACTGTAGAAACAGTCCCTCTGATGTATCTAGATCCAATGCAAGGCACAGGTAACTGAGAGTTATTTTTCAAAACATTTAACCTGCCACCACGACAACCAGCAGTGCCTTCCCTGAGAGACCTGCACTGTGGGTACCGCAGGGAGATGGTCTACCTCAAATCTCTTTCTCTAGGGGCACTTAAAGAAAAAAAGTGAATGTGTCTAGGTTCCTTTTTGCCCCTGCATCTCAGATGCTTAACCCACAGTTATAGACCAATTCTGCAAGTCCGAGCAGAATCAGTCCAGCTCAGATAAGCTTCCTGGCTCGGGATTCATTTAAGGTAAGCTTCACTTTATAAAAGACAACCCTGAGGCTAGGAAGTTCTTGTTTATGGATGTGCAACCTTAAAGACCAAGCCTAAATGTCCTGAATTGACTTTCCTTCCTCATGCATTCATTTCTCAAATGTTCTACCAGGTGATTAAGAGATGTGTTGGGCAGAACACCCGTAAAGAGAGAGCTTGATACCAAAATTCTCCCTGGGGCAGTGACTCTTGCCTGTCTTCACCATGACCAGACTACTGAAAAATGATGCTTGTTCTGGTTTTCTGCAGAAGGGTGATGACCTGGAGAAGAACACATCCATTCTTCAGAGGCTAATCTAATTCCCACATCATCTCAGAGGTGGGGAACAGAAGTAAGGATGGGATCCTGTCAAGGTGCTGAACAACATCAAAAAAGAAGTATAGAGAATCACTAGATACTATTAGGCTGACTTTGGAATGAGCCTGACTTCTCAGGTAACCTCACCCCAAAATGGACTGGAGGCCTAAGATGACCTGATATCATTGCTTCACCCTGGAGTCCAAGATAAACATAGGGAATGCAATGGGTGATTTCCACCCACTACCACCCACCACACTAGGCTTCCACAAAAACATTCTGATTCTGGGAGCGCCTGGGTGGCTCAGTCGGTTGAGCATTGGACCCTTGACTTCGGCTCAGGTCATGATCTTGGGCCCTGTGTCAGCTTCTGGGCTCAGCATGAGTCTGCTTGAGATTCTCTCTCTTCCTCTCCCTCTGCCCCTGCCCCTGCTCGTACTCTCTCATTCATACATACTAACCAACATTTTGATTTGAAAGTCACAACAACCTTAAGTGCTAGCTGGAAGGCTGTCCCAGAGCTGGCAGCTGGCATTTTCTACTGCCATTTAAGTATAAAATATCCAGCATTTAGGGTAAAATACCCAGATTAAGCCCTTGAGAAGTAGGCTCTTCTCTAGTTTCCCACCCACATCTGTAAGATCTAGCAAGTGCTTAGCACATTCCAAGTACTCAGTGAACACAAGCTCAATGACTGAAAAGAATGAGCGACATTCTCAAATGGACGGCCAGATGGAATAAGACAAATTTTCTCTTTTTTGATCTTTAACAAGATGGAAACCACCTGTCTCTAAGATGGCTTCTGTATAGTCTTCCGTATGGGATCAACTACATCCAGGTAAACCCCGAATCTCTCTTCCAGGCTTACTGAGTCTGTAGGAATTCTAGGAGATGTACCCTTGCAGTTAACATTCACTTCATTCAAAAGCAGCTTGTTTCGTCTCTGACTCAACTGTCATCCTTAAAACCAAAGGATAGGGGGTGGTCTGAAGAGGAGAAATCTGTGTGCCTTTTGGTAGTAATAGGATAGCGACCTACACGTTTATCCAAGATGAAAACTGCTTTGGGAAGACCAGTGAGAGTCTGCAACCACACAGGACTAGCGGTTAAACAATGCAATCACCAAATTGCTGGACACAAAACTTCCACTTTCTAAAAACTGAAATGACCTTCACCGTCCCTCTGAATCCATCCGACTCCCAAACAATGCACTGAGTGGTACACGAGTATGTTCTTGTGCTGGTTGAGCTGACATACGCCAAGCCTCTGACAAGAATGAGGGATGAACCAGGTAAGGAGTTATGCGTTTTCTCTTCCGCACCATCCCTGACCTACAAGCAGAACCTCCCGTGCTGTTATTGCCTATCAGGTGATGTGCTATAAAAATTCCTATCGCTCTGCAGTGCATTTTCACGGTAGCTCAACAAAGGAGGCTGAACGACCCCACCATCTTCTACTCACTCCTCTGCCAGAACTGCACACCATATTTAAAATTCTCTGACTGCCTTCAGCAATGTCATTTCTTTCTTGCTACAAAAATCAAGCTTGTGTCACAAACCCTCATGAAAGATCATGCCATTTTATTTTATCAAAAGACCCAGCAGCTCAAGTTCAAAATTCAATACGTATTTCCACCAGATTAGAGAAGGAGTTACCAAATTTCTTCTATTTTGAGGAATTATTTCCTCTTGTCTCGGTGATTAAATAGCAGATCAGTGCCACAGACACATGCATCTTTCATACAGATCCAGGAAGCTATTCAAACATTTTTAGCTTCACATCAATGTCATCAAAAACTAGCCATATTGTAGGTTGCAAAAAGAAAGCATTCAATTAGCTCTACTTTTTACAAATTCAAAATGTTTGAGGGGCTCAAGAAAAACCTTTCATGGAGCAGCATTTCCAAAGGAAGTTAACAGTGTACAAAGACTCTCACAGTAGAAGCAGCCCTGCTTTTTCTATTCAAAAGATCGGGGCGGGGGGGACTAAATTTCAATATCATGCCAAATATTACAAAACACAACTCTATAAAAAGAATCTACATTGTGTAAAAATCCCAAAATAGCTGCTTTGGTGATACATCTAAATTCCATTAAACAACAACAACAACAACAACAAACTGTATTTTACACACATGGCTACTAATTGCAGTTCTTGTAAGAGTGGTTTTCAACCATAAAGAGATCACTGTTTCTAGACACACAGGTTAACACTTCCAGGGTGCAAAAGGAATAACTAACAAGGATGGGGGGTAAAAACTGGGGAAGGTATGTGAACAACAGCAATAAAAGACAATTTAAATAATAAATTTCCAACAGCTGGTGATAAGCAGAATGCTAGCAACAGAAATAAACAAAACAGCACCCACGCTCTCACTGCAGATAATGAAATAGGATGCACACGTTTGAACACAAAGTATAGGGACCGTGTGTCACATTTGTTTAAACACACAATAGCTTTTGCATTTAACGGACATGCACACTTACGTTCTCTGTGGTTCCAGTAATCACGTGCAATCCATCATAGGTTGATTTGATGTACATGCCCTAGAGTGAGTCACAAACATATTAACTCATTACTCCAACATTCAGAAACACAGCCGCCAGGGAGACTTCATCTTATAAAACATTAAAGGCAATCCCTTCAGAACAACGCTCATTTCTAAGCCGCCTGAAACACTGGGAAACCAGATCCAAGGAGCAGTCAAGGGGAGCTAACAAAGGGAAACACTCATGAAAGAAATCAGGAGCCGGATCTCTCTGGTATTATAATTTGTGTACTGGGCACAGAGAATTTTGCCATAACTCTGGGGACTCGAAAGGCACCTTCTCAGACCTGCGGAATGAATGAGGCATTTCAAACAAGGACTGTTTTCTCCTGACCATCTCTTTGTCTGGTGACATAATATATCCAGATAAATGGGGGATCAGCAGTCATTGTGGGTGACTTGTTTAAGCCACTAACAACCCAGACCAGGATATATGAGCAAAGATTATTAAGCAACATAGGGAATAAATGAGAAACAGGCACCCCTCCATTTTAAGGGAAGTGTAAAGACAAATACGCCCCCCTACCCTGCGCCCCGACAGGCCTGGTTAGCAAACTCACAGGCAAATACCACACCATGGAGGAAACATTTCCACTGTTTGATGTATCACATATAAAACATTTTTATTAAAATTTTATAAGATGGGGGGAAAGAGCAAAAAGTTGACTGGGCAAAGAGTAGTGCTCACTCTGGTATCGAATTTGCAATAACACAGATCTTCCTCAGAAATCATTTTGACCCTGGACTTGCCCTGCTCAGCTACCTACACCACTCTGTAATGAGAACCTCGTCAAATGCTAACACCTTCAAGGGTCTCCCCATTCCTCTCCTTTCCTGTTTCTTTCATTCACAGAGGAATCCGCTTCTCCCGATCTATGGGACTCCTCCTTCCAAAGCATTTGCTTATGTAACTTTACCATCTGAAACAGCAAGTCCACTTCTGCCCACTTGGGACATTTCTGTGCTTTGAGCCGTAACTATAAACTCACCTCCAGGAAGTCTTCCCTGATTAGTCTACTATAATCCATCATTTACTCTGAAGCCGAGAAGCCTCTACATGCATATTTCTACATACTAAGACTGTGAACTTGTCGATATTTGGTTGATTTTTGCTTTCCTGAGAGCAGAGGCTGCTTGGTGTCTCCCGCACAACTACCTACACACTAGGCCTTCCTCCTCCCCCTCCTCCCCCTCCTCCTCCTCCTCCTCATCGGTGCCAGCATCAGCACCTCCACCAATGACTGCACGGGAACGATGCATCCAGCAGCTGACACCCAGCACCCCTCATCTAATTTAACACTTTCGACAACTCTGTGAGGCACTAATTATTACCGTTCACTTCTGACAGATGAAGAAACCCAGCTCTCTCAAACCCACAGCCTTGAGAAGCTCATCGAGGAGCCTCCACTTAAATCTCAGCAAATGAATCGTACCCGATGCGTGCAAGGTACTGGAAGATCCAGGTATCGAGGCAGGGATCCAGGTAGCCAGGGATCTACCTGTTTGTATGCTCAGGGCCTGGTAGTACAGGGCTCATACAGCACTTAGGAAACATTTCTGAACTTTTTTTTATGAAATCATTTCCTTCCACCGTCTCTTCTCACATTCGTCCTAAGCGCTAATACAGACTTTCAGAGCAGATGTCGTTTTGTACCCAGAGACCATCTTTCCTTTGTGTAAATGTTTTATACCTCCTTGCATGGCTAAGTCCTAAAAATAAAACTGTTAAGACAATTCCTTCAAGATATGAGAATACAGTTTAAAAACTGTATTTATTTTTATACTTTGAAGACATAAAACATATCAACAGTTCAAGATGGCAAATTCCTAACTACATAATGGAAGACAATCTACGTTAATTCTATTCAGAATCATAGTAAAAGCAATAAGGAATGAGAAAAAAAACTTTAATAAATGGCGATATGTTACTATTTGAAAAGAAAACAAGTGGTTTGGGCACCTGTGTGGCTCTGTCAGTTAAGCATCTGCCTTTGCCTCAGGTCATGATCCCCGGGTCCTGGGATCAAGTCTGACATCAGGCTCCCAAGTCTGCTTCTCCGTCTGCCCCTCCCCCCACTTGTTCTCTCAATCTCTCTCTCTCAAATAAATAAATGAATTTTTTAAAAAAAAAGAAAACAGTGTCTCTAGAATTCTTACCAGGCCTTCCCCAGGTTTAACGTTTGGCAAGTGGACCTCCTCCAGACACGCACACTGGCTCATAACAGGATCCGTAGTAGATCGTATTGTTTTGTCACAGATGCCGTTTAAAACCTTGACCTGGAGTTGGAGAGGCAAATAGGAAAGTTTCAATCATTAACCAATCATTAACCAAGCTGAATTTTAAAGAAATGCACTTCCCCTACAATCTCCAGCTCCGGTCCGCAATCGTTTTAATAACACTACTCCATGAAGCCAAGGCATTTGGACTTCGTATTTGCAATCCCTGGAAATGGTGCCACTTTGTTCAAAGAGTGCAGCTCTTCCAAGAATTACGGCCACTCAAGAGCAGAGACTGTACAGAAACACCCCACTTGGCGGTGAAGGAGAATCCCCTCTTCCCAGCCATCTGCATGGTGTCTTAGCGATCCCTCACATTCCGGGCATATCAAATACTCACAAGGCTAAAAGTTTTGTCTGCAACTGCTTTTTTTTTTAAATAGATTTTCTTTTTAAAACACTTTTAGGTTTACAGAAAAACTGAGCATAAAGTACAGGGTTTCTCTATACTTCCTTCCCTACCCCAACACAACTTCCAATAACAGCTATAACATGGCTAATAAGGAACAAGATAGAAAAACATTTTGCATTAGTACGGTACATCTGTTACAACCGATGAACCAAAACTGGTACCTTATTATCAACAAAAAGTCCACAGTTTCCATTAGGGTTCACTCCTTGTGGTGTACAGTTCTACGGGTTTTGACAAACACATAATGTCATGTATCCACCACTATAGTACCTTACACACTAGTTTCACTACCTAAAAACCCCTGCTCCCCCTCTCCCGCCCTCCCCACAATGAGCCCTTGGCAATCACTGATCTGTTTACTGTCTCTGCGGTTTGGCCTCTTCCAGAATGTCAAATAATTAGAATCATACGGTATGTAGACTTTTCAGATTGGCTTCTTTCCCTTAATAATGCACATGTTAAGTTTCCTCCCTATCTTTCCATGGCTTTATAGATCATTTCTTTTTATGAATAATATTGAATATTATTCATAATATTGCCTGGATGTGCCAGTTTATATCGTCACCTACTGGAGGACATCTTGGCTGCTTCCAAGTTTTGGCAATAACGAACAAAGCTGTGATAACATTCTGTATAGGTTTTTGTGGTCAGGTAAATACCCAGGGGTTTAACTGCTAGATCACAGGGTAAGAGTATGCTTAGTTTTGTAAGGAAACTGCCACGGAGTCTTCCAAAAGGGCTGTAGCTTTCCCACCAGCAATGAACAAGAGCTCCTACTGCTCCAACCCTTGCCAGCATTTGGTGGTGTCAACTTCAGTTATTCTAGTAGGTGTGTAGTGGCATCTCACTATTGTTTTATTTTTCAATTCCCTAACGAAACAGGACGTTGAACACTGTTCCCTATACTTATTTATCAAATGCCCATCTTCTTTGGTGAGGCTTCCGTTCAGATCTTTTGCCCACTTTTTAACTGGGTTTTTAAAATATTCTTATTATTGAGTTTTAACAGTTCTTTGTATATTTTGGATACAAGTTATTTATTGTATTATATTTTATTATCTATTATCTAAAGATATTGTATCTATCTTTATTAGATAAAGATCTAATATGTGTTTTAAAAATACTCGTTCCCACTCTGTGGCTTGTCTTTTCATCCTCTTAACACCGCATTTCATGGAGCACAGTGTTCCATTTCAAGGAGAGCTATGTTATCAGCTTTTCTTTCATGGATTCTGTCTTGGTATTGTATCTAAAAACTTATCGGTAAACACAAGGTCAACGTTGATTTTCTCCTGTTACCATCTAGGAGATACATAGATTTGTGCTTTACATTTAGGGTGTATGATCTTTTGAGTGACGGCTCACATTCTCTGACCCCGAACGTTGACAAGGTAAAATTTTTGAGACATGAGGATCCCTAGGAAGTGGTCTCCACGTAGAAATAACCGTGGTTACGTGTGGTGGTTTCCTCCAGTCAGATTCATCTAACCTTTCAAAATTTAGCCACCAAAGAAATCAGGAAATTCCAAAGAGGGATTTTTTTTTTTTCCAAGGAGGAGAATCCAAGAAGTGACACTTCTTACGTTCCCCCAATTTGTTTAGACTCCCTATTTATGGAAAATATATTTATAGCCATTTCACTGCTAAATTCCTCAACATCAGTGGGAGGAAGGCCTTATCAAAAGAGCACAGGCCAGCTTATGTCAAAGGGAGGAAGCGATGATGAATAGTCACAAAATCTCTTTAAACAATCACAGCACATCCCCCCCCATAAGGTTTTTGCCAAGGATTTTTTTTTTAATCAAAATGTTCCTAAAGTGAAATCTGCAGATCAGTGTACCCTTGATTAACAGGCTAGCTAGTAATTTAAGTATAATTGTACCTAATGAAATGTTCGGAGGAGACAGAGACCCCCATTACCCAAGCAAGCACAGGCATTTTCACAGCAGTCATTTTCTTGTTATTAAATAACTTTTATTCTTCCCTTTCGACCTAAATTAATAGACTCAACTCCCAAAAAGCCAATATTTCAAAGTATATCCTGAAGGAATTAGCCACAGAGCTTTTGCTTGAATTGATGTGAGTACCACTGGTTTGGGGAAAGGAATTTTACAGTAACTTTTAAAAGGTATACTTACTACAGTTAAAACTTTATCCTCCATTTCTGCTACAAGGCAATCCTAAAGAAGGAAAGAAGAAAAAGAAAACCGTAAGAGCTAGAAACTTCCAAAAACCGCTGGCTTAGCTCTATAGGCACTTCGTGGAGCCCAAGATGGTCCCTGGCACGCCCTTCACCCTGCAGCCCAAGGAGTCCTGCACTGAATACAGAGGGCACAGAGGGGGACGTCCAAATCCTCCCAAGACTCTGGTCTCTCCTGACCGAAGGAACTTATCATCCAAGGAACACATTCGACCAATTATTTAATCAGAAAACCTGTGCAAATAACTGAACTGAAATCCACCGACCATCTAGACTGTGCAGAGAGCAGTAAGCCAGAAATCAAGTCCAAGAAACCTGACAATGGCTCCCGAATGTGACCCCGCGCTCAGCCAGCCCTTGGCCAACAAGCCAGGAATCTTTTAGCTCTGGGCCTGCCTATAAGAATAGCTTTCAAATAAGGGCTTGAATAAAAGTAGCCACAGAAGTTTATTTTAAGCACCACTGAGATTAAATCAGATATCTCAGTCCTTAATAAATGAAAAGGGTTCAACAAAACATTCATTAACACGCTGCCAAAAAAGTGGTCTTGAGGTATGCTATTGATGACATTAAATAAAGGGCTGGAATGCAAAGCATTATTTACTCAGCTTAAGAACAAAAGACTCAGAACTGTATGAACCCAGTTGGCTGATTATAGGAGTCACCATTGTCCTGTCTAAAAGTGGTCACAGTGAAGCCGCCGACGTCAAACTCTCACAGTTAACCTTCTAGAACTGGTCTACAGCAGAGGTTTCCCATCTACATGGCAGAGTATGCAGAAAAAAAGGGGACTAGATTCTTTAGAGTTTATTTTGCACCATTAAGTCTAATCCCAAACTAGGACATCCTAATTCTTTCATGTACATGAAAGGTATTAATCAGCTCTGTTGGAATTGTCAAAGATTTTCACTTCAGTCAAAAGTCATTTGAGGTCATTGCCCTACTGCTACTGGGGGTGGGGGGGCTGGGTTAGAAATGTACCATATTCTACCCTATATGATTTTGTAATCAGATTTTTGGTGTCTTCCTAAAAAAAATTCTCTACTAGATTAAAAAATGTGGGAAACAATAATATTCCACTGCTCCCAAAATTTACACTGATTCTCAGGAAAAGAGCAGCCAAGTAAGAAAACACTTAAAAGAAGAAATTTAGAAATGTATTTTTACATGCGTGAATCTGATATAAACTCAAACTACAGGAGCAACTTCTGTAAAATAGAATAATCATAGCTCAAAAATGTGCCATTTCTCCTCCATCTCGTGCACAGAACTAAACCATCAACTACCACAACAGCTCAACCCCTATTAAATCCATCGGAAAGACAGAATTATTAAATAAATATCAATTTTAGCAAACAGAATACTTATGTGGTCTTGTGTTAGAAATAAAACTAATAATATGTGTTTAGGATTTTTCATTACAAATGATGTGAGCTCTGTCACCCTCATGAGATAATCACCCACAGACAGAGAGCTCCTCTCAATACACCAGGGCCCACGATTCAAGGCGGTGCTGGGCCCTCGTGGTTCCTGACACTTGATTCCCTGACAGATCCAAGAAGCCACCAAGAAAATGGGCTCCCTGTGGCATCGGAACCAAGACATGAGAGGGGCTCTCCTGCCTCCCAAAACTGTTCCAGTCAGCATGCGAAAGAGCTCCGTTTTTACCTTCCACCACCATAAGCGTGGGTTCCCACACCCGTTCCTACTGGGAGGAAGCAGCTGCAAGCATGACTTCATGTTGTTTGGCATAAAGGCAATGGAATGGGAAAAAGAAGTTCTGGAACCAAGTCACGCCTCAGGAGCCAGACCGTGGAGCTGACCTCTGTCACATTCCTCGGTCACCCGGATCAGCAGACTCAGGCCAGCCTGCCTGGCAGGGACCCTGCCAGGGCCGCCATCAGGTACCCCGTCCCTCCACGGCTCTGCCTCATTCTACCTTCTTACCAACTGAGGAGGCTTGAGCAACCTGTCACCCTCTCCGTGCTGTGTCTCCTCCTCTGTGAAGCAGGCACGATAAACCCTAGCTCAGAGATCTGCTGAGAAGTAAATGCGGTAACAGGTGTCAAAGATGTTGCACGTGCCTGAGACAACAACCAGCACTCAATAAATGCTCTCGTGGCTTCTTCCTCCTCTGCTTCCGTGGCCACCTCGCTTTCTGTTCAGTCCTCCTGGGCTGTCTATTGCTCATTCCCCCCATTTTTCTCCATACTGGAACCCTGGTGCCTGCCACTGTCATTTCGTCTCTCAGCACCGTGACTGCGGTCTTCGTATCGTCGCAACTTCATGAGGACGGACTGAAGATACAGAGCCCAACGCCTTCCCACCCCAGTTCCCTCCGTCGGACGGCCGAGCCTGAAAACTGGATGGGAGCTCCACCCGTGGACTTGGGTGGGACGGCAGCTGAGGCATGCTTACAAAAAGGGTGCAGTCTCCTCCAGGGGAAAAAGTGGCAACTATTTACCCTTCCGATCAGGAGACGGACATGTTATCCTTAAACAGAAGGAGGCAGACAGAGTAAAAAGAAAGAGGAGGACAGATGGCAACACATGGGGGAGAGAAAGGAGCAGAAGGACAAGCAAACGTCTCTCCTCACAGACGGAGACGAAAGGAATAAAGACCCAAGGAGAACAAGCTCCTTGTCACTGGAAAGAAAGACACAACTTCCATTCCTTAAATTTCCCAGAGAAAAGGAATAAATGGAAAAGACAGGCTTCTTCCAGAGAAGTTAAGAGACCTTCTGCCAAGAAGTTTTGAAGAAAACTGTACTTCTCCTCGCTGCAAGAGTGTGAAGTCTCCCGGCTCATTCAGTCCTGTCGCTGCCATCACACGCCACATAGAAAAAGGCGTTCGGCCCATTCACCAAGTTTGTTATTTCTAATCTGTGTGCGCATAAATATTCCACTTGCCAAGGCACCTGTGTTCTCTAATTGCTGAAGAAAACGTATGTTCACAAGAGCCTAACATCTTTCTCACTCTGAGTTCATAAAATGATATTCCCATGTCTATTCATATTTTGCCAGTCGTCATCCTTAAAAATTGTTCAAATTAAATAAACAACAACAAAAAAAACCCCAACAACAGAAAAAAAGACCAACATACTTGTTAACTTCCTCTCCTTAAACCATCAAGTTTGTTTCCAGAAAACCAGTACAAGGCATGATTTTTATATTTCCTACTATCTGCTATGCTATTCTTTCTCGTGGCCACTGTGCTTTCCATATATTACATCTCATTTAATCTTCATACCAATCTTTTGAGGTAGATATTATCATTTTAAAATAAAATATTTTACATTATTTCTCTACATCTAATTTTACACAAATACATACATGTGATCATGTAATATTCTTTGTAAATGAAAGAAGAGTTTCTTTTCCTTCCTGGGGTGGAGGGGGCTTGGCTCCTATGCTCCATCCCCACTTCTCTCCCTCCCAACTTTTCTTCCAAATTGCCTACTTTACTTACTCCTTTGTACAAAGGTTTTTGGATGTATGTGTATTATAAATACATATATACATACATTTTCGTATTTTGGGGGGGTCACCGTTTATCCTTATATTACATTTTTTTCCTTTTTTTCTTATTCAACAATGACTTGTAGAAATCCTGCCAAATCATCCAGTAAGGTAAATATTACTATTCCCATTTTACAGACAAAAAAACTGAGGCTCCTAAGTTTTAAGCACCTTGTCCAGGGTCCCAGGGCTAATTAGAGGTAGCATTTGAACCCATGGCTATCTGTCTCTGAAGCATATGCTCAATGAGCACCAAAGGGAAAACAAAAACAATACTTCTTGTGTCCCCTAAGTTTGGGTTAAATTTCTCCCCATAAGTGACAAATTCTCATTGGCTGATGTGTCAAAAGCATTATCTCATTTGTTTAAACACACAATTAAAAATCGCCACTTCTCACGTGCCAGGCAGTGTGAGGCCTGAAGGAGGGGCGAGCGTGATGAGGATACTCAGCAGGCAGCCTTGTCCTGACGTGAACAGCTCAGGATCTGTACCTCCCATGGGCAGACTTCTTCTACCATCAGTTCATAACAATCAACACCTCTGTGATGACCAGGAAAACACCCCAAGACGACCTAAGAAGCCCATTCCCTCCAGACAAGCACAGAGTCACACTGGTCAGTTTACTCAAGCATCGCCTTCTCAAGGAAGGTCACTCCAGCCCCATATCTATACCTGAATCCCACCTCAATCCTTCCCGTGATCCTTCCCTCCTTAGCATTTCTTAATGTTATGTCACTTAGTTCCTCCAGAGTTTCTATTTTAAAAAATTAAGTGCTCTAACAGTTTAGAGAAAGTACAGGCCTATTAGCTCAACTATTTTAAAACAAAAGAAGGTAATCTTTGATGTAATGGCTACTGGTCACTTTCCAGAAACCATCTGTACAATGCATCTAATTAAAAGCCTTTCATCTCTCCCCAGTTGGGATGGGAAAAAAATGGTGAGGGGCAGAAAAGCGAAAAGCATGTGAGCCCTCAGAAGAAGAGGACAGGGCAGAGGGAGGGAACAATGTTAAAAAGCAACAATGATGCACTGACCTTCTGGACGGTAGTGGTCAGATCCAGGCAAAGCTGAATGATTTTGTTCTTCGTTACTGAGAAATCCGTGATCCCTGTAAATGGAGCCCTAGAAAGCAACAAACATTCTTTTAAAAAAGAGGGTGGGGGCACCGGGATCCTGCACTGTATGCTAATAAGCATAGCCACACCACTGGCTGGTTTCAAAGACAGGTCATGCAACTGTTTCCTCTCAAAAACAGGAATCTGAACAGAAAAGAGACAGAGAAGTGCAACTGACAGCCTTCAGACCAACCAAATAATCATGGACATTTCACCACAGTGAAACACAGTTTCAGCATGGTTCCATGCCTTCTCCAAGGGGAGCTTAATTTTTCCGGTATTCATCGTTTCAGTAGCTTCCAAAGGGACCCTAAAACCCCACTGAGCCAGAAATCCCACAGAGGTGCAGTGGAAGGGACAGGAAAAGGACACCAGCTCATTTCTCTAAGACAACAGACAGGCCAGTGTGCGGCCCTCACCTGCTCGGACGGTCAAGCGCATGCATCACTTACCGGTCCAGCCAAGCCAGCAAGGCCTTGGCAGCACCTATTAGCTCCACCACAGAAGTCAGGAACTCATTGGGGGGCTTGTGGGAAGTGTTTCCATCATAAGCTGGACTTTTCCGCCGGCTACTTATGTAATTTTGTAAGTTGTGGGAAGATGCTCGCAGTTTCAGAACTAAGTTCTTCATATTATCAGTTTCCAGGCCATAATTCTGTGGAAAATAAAATCAAAGGGAAAAATTCAAAACAATCAACAATGTCTAAACTGTCATCATAACTCAAAAGCCCACTGAGCAACTTAAATAACTCTTACGACAGCCATAAAACCCTACGTAATTTACCCACAGGGCTGATCTTACCCACTCCAGCCTCTTCTGTCCCTCCTCCAGCTCACTCCTGTCTCAGGGACTTTGTTCTTGCTACTTCAAAATGCTCCTGTCACAAATCTTTGCATGAATAGCTCTTTCTCATATTTACCTACTAACCCAAAGGTTCCCTTCTCTTTGAGGCTTCCTTGACTATTTAGAGCAGTTTCTTAGCCTGAGCGCTACTGATATTTAAAGCCCAGTATTCTCTGTTGCAGTTCGGGTGAGGGGGAGAGGGAAGATTCCTGTACATCGCAAGAGGTTTAGCAACACCCCTGGCCAGTAGCACCCTCTCCCTAGTTTTGACAACCAAAGATGTCTCCAGACATTGCCAAATGCCCCTTCAGTTCACTCTCTAGCTCATCACCGATCTGCCACTTCTCCGAACCACCCTGTTTGGCGCCATCTTCCTCCACGGAGATGCAAAGGCTGCGAGAACCAAGTTCTGTGTCTGGCTCACTATGAAATCGGCAGCCCAGCAGACAATAAAGTAGCCACTGAACAGACAAATTCCATCTGGTGAGACTCAATTGCCCAGAAATAGCAGCACTGACCACATGTCAATTCACCTGAAATGTAATTTCCGTGTCTTGAGTTTCTCACCTGTGTTCTTTCTGGATAATGTTCAACTTACTTAGGTGCTTTGAAAAAATGAATTTCATGTGATAGGTAGAGAACAAATCCCAGAGGACAACACCCACATCTGAGATGACTTTGGGGGGAGGAGGGATGAATTTCTGTACTCAACTGCATGTACATATCCCAAGGTGGTGTTTCACTATTTTAACAAAAAAATGAAGCTATTTCTGGGGTCTATTATACTGTTGCAATAGCATCCCAAAGCAAGGATGTGGTGCCACTGAAACAGCGGGAATAACAGAATGACCGATATTATCAAACACTTACTCTATGCCATCTCGAGACTGGGCTAAGTGCTCAGCAAATATTATCTCAGGCGAAGAGCACATGAAGGTGGGAATGACAGGATCTTTTCAGGTGAGGAAACTGAAGCACAGAGCCATTACTTAATTCCCCAAAGCCACCCAGCTCATCTGTGGAGAGGTGGGATTCTAATGAAGGCCATCAGCAGCAAGGGCACAAGGTTTCGATTGCCATGCTGCACGGTCCCCGTCCACGCTCCCTGCCCAACACAGAATGGAAGGAGAAGAGAGAAAACAGGATACATAGTAGACCAGGAAGAGAAAAGTGGCCAGTGGCCCTGGATCTATGCAAACTAACAAGCTGCCTACCTCCCCCCACATTCTGTCGTAACCTGTTCCATCCCCTGATGTTCAAGAAGTCAATGTTTGCATAGTAATCAAAGTTCCAAGTAATTTCTGGTGACACGGACTACAGACATTCTAGCTGAGTTTTCACTGCAGTGAAATGTTCATGAAGCTTAAATCTATGCTGCTGTCTGTAATAAAATAAAAAGTGCTTTTTAAAAATTTGAGATAGACATTTTGAGAAGAGTGGAGTCCAAAAAAATTTAAAAAATATATAAAAATACTTCCTCAGATCCGTTAACTGGAAGCTATCTTTTGCAAGCTTTAAAATTTTCGTAATAAATCCATAATTTCATAATTTCATGAAATAAAATTTCATAATAAAAGTGAGTGCTTTGTATTAATAGTAATGGTCTATCCAAATCTCATATCCCTTCATTTTTTTCCTGGCATTTTCTACAGACTAAAATATGACATTGTCCTTCAACAGAGAAGACAAAAATATAAAGACGGATTTTCATCATGCTTCTTAAATCCAAAGAATCAAAGACTCACAAGTGAATGGATAAAGAGCCACATGACAAGCTTGTTTTGAAGGACTTGTGACTGATTACGGGGAACTGTTCCCTCATTCAGTCAATTACTCAGCCTGCCAACTTCTATCAAGAGTTCTAAACCCAGGGGCGCCTGGGTGGCACAGCGGTTAAGCGCCTGCCTTCGGCTCAGGGCGTGATCTCGGCGTTATGGGATCGAGCCCCACATCAGGCTCTTCAGCTATGAGCCTGCTTCTTCTCTCCCACTCCCCCTGCTTGTGTTCCCTCTCTCGCTGGCTGTCTCTATCTCTGTCAAATAAATAAATAAAATCTTTAAAAAAAAAAAAAAAAAAAAAAAGAGTTCTAAACCCAAAGCAGGAAAGTCAGCTTTCTAGAGTCCATGTCACCAGAAATTACTTGGAACTCTTACTACTACCCACAACATTTACTTCTTGAACTCGAAGAGGATTAAATGCATTTTAGTGTTGCGAGAAGTGTTAAACCTTGATCTCCTACAAACCTACCACTTTTGATATTAAAATAAAGGGGGAGTGTAGCTTCTTGTTAACTGGTTCTTTTCATTCCCACTCAGTGTGCTCTGATTCTGGTTTCCCACCCAAAACAAATCATAGGACTGGAAGGAGGGACAGATGCAGCTATAATGGAGTACAATTTTAACAAGATAGAAAGAAGGAGCAAAGGAAGGACAATTCCTTCCCTTTCCACCCCATTCTACACAAGAAGAGAACAAGAAACTGACTATATTCACTCAAGAGAACTCTGACGTAGAAACATAATCAGGAAAGGATTATTGACTTCACTGCCCCACAAGGAAAGACAGAAAATGAATAATTTCTCAGACCAGATTTGATTATCTTCATTAATCTTTTCCTTCAAACTTTTCCCCTTCAGAAACTGTGCTAAGATAAAAGTATCAAGAAGATACAAACCAAGTAAGAAATGAAATGAGTCTCTGAAACTCCAAACACATACACAAACCCTTCTGCTGAGATCTCACTTCATTAGAGGTTAGCCATCAGGGGGTTATTCCCTGGTCTGGCTGGGGAAATCACACAGGAGACAGGAAAAAGAGAGAAGGAAAAAGGCAGATTCTCACTCTTCTGGTGCCGTAATTATACACATTTTAGCTAAAGATGAATCTTCTACTTCTCTTCTACCTTCTTTTCCCATTCCTCCCGACCCTGTTCATGATCTAACACATGTGATCAAGGAGAACCAGAGACACACAGTCTAAACCATCTCACTGACTTGGCTCAATTAAGCCACAACCTAAGAGATATATTCCACATTTTTTCCTAAGGGCATTTAATACACTCATAAGCAAGATCCAGTTAAATACAAACTGTGAGCAAAGATTACTCTTCTGGCATGATTTCTCCTCATAAAGAAGGATAACATTTTTTCATGATTTGCCATAGATGGGTAAAGGATGAAATGAATAATCTCAGGGAGGTATGAGTGCACAGAAGTGTCCTGGGCAGGCAAACATGTTATAGGTATTTCACTTAATCACACATTTAGGTGGCATCACTTAACATGTGTTCCTGATTCCCACTTTGTTCACTTTCTCAACCAACCTCAACCTTAAAAATATGGGGCGCCTCGGTGGCTCAGTCAGTTAAGCATCTGACCAGGTCCTGATCTCATCAGGATCATGAGATGGAGCCTTTGTGACAGGTTCTGGCACTCAGCATGGAGTCTTGCTTGACATTCTCTCTCCCTCCCACCTTGCCCATGCGCATTCTCTCTCTCCAAATAAATAAAGTCTTTAAAACATATATAGTATTTTATATTTAATTAATTAATTTATATTTATATATATATATATGCGCCTGTCTTGGTAACTAGGGTCTGGTTGATCTGGCAACAAAAACGGGTTACAATTATATTCTTACTCTCAATCGCACCCTCCAGACCACTGTTAGTCAATAGAACTCGTTGCAATTATGAAAATGTTCTCTATCTGCAAGTGCCCAAATATGGTAGACACTAGTCACCAACAGCTATGAGCACTTGAAATACAGCTTAGTGCAACTGAGGAAGTGAATTTTATTTCATTTTAATTTAATTTAAATAGCTGCACATGGCAAATAGCTGTCCTACTGGAAAGGGCAGCTCTAGAGTCTTTACCATAGAGGCAGAGAAAAATTGGGTCTCAGACTTTGAATTCAGTCCTGAGAAGTGGTCTTGGTTCCACCTCATGATACAAGGCCATGGTCAGTATTTTGAGGCAGTGGTGTTCTCTCCTGGCTCTCTTCTCTATCCATGACTACCTATCTGTGGGCCATCTGCTCACTGGTTTTGGAATCTTTACCCATAGCTATTCCCTATTTTAGGTTTTTATCCGTTCTATCTGCACTGTTCTTTCCAGAACTTTCCAGTGGTTTGTTTTTTCCTCTTTCTTCTACGTTCTATTCATATCCTGTCTATCACAAAACCAACATTCACTAAACTAAGTTTACATTACAACCTCTTTTATAACCCCAGGGCCCACTGCAAATATACATTAACTGCCCAAGGGATGGGTTGTTCAAGGTGAAAAATTGTCACCAATTTATATATACACAAAGATCTATACAGTGTAAATGGATTGAAAAGTATAATGAACATATGCATTTCAATAGGAACATTTTATGAGGATATTATATCAAGAAGAAAAAACATTTTAATCAAACTCTCTAAAACCCTCTCCAACCCAGAAAAGGCACACTCATTTCAGAACCCCCCCTGTGCCCCTCCTATCAAATGCATTCGCTGGCAGTCTACTGCACCAAGCATGTCCAGAATGAGTTTGAGGTCAAACTTTGTCTACAAAGGAAATTAGAAGGAAATTGTAGGAGATAAAATGCAGCTTTAGGTTCTGGCATTTGTCCAGCTTTGTTCACTTCAGTCCAATATTTTAAGAGGCAGGGAAGGGGCAAGAGCAGAGAGGCAGTTGCTATGCTTCTTACCTGGCTTGCTATACACTACGTGCCTCAAATTGACCCTTCCTCCTCTCATACTGTGGATTGCAAAGTAATGTACCTCAAAGCCCTTCCTTGAAGTTGAAAGAGACAAATCAAATGAGCAGAAAAGATGGAAAAGTGATCTTCCCAGAAAGTATAATAAAAGTAAACTCAAACATGTTTCACCATATAAAAAAAAAACCCATACAGCTTTAATAATAAACAGGACTCTGAGACATCTTCTGGGCAATGCAACACACACGGTAGAGTACTGCCACATCCAGAGAGTGTTACTGGACAGATGGGGAAAACAGACACCACCATTTCCCTGGAGCTCACAGAGTGAGGGGTGTGTAGCGGAGCCAGGATTAGAATGCAAAAAGCCTGCCTCCCAGGCCAACACTCACACCACTTGGCCACAGCGTCTCCCCTGTGGCAGCTCATTTATCAACCACAAATAATTTCCCCATTACTTTTGTAAACAAGAGCAGCGCATCTCAGAGCAGGAGACAAAGCTCTGTCCATTTTAAGAAGAAGAATATGCACAATGCGGCAAGTGTTATATAATCAACGGAACGCAGACCAGCAATGGCAAAATAATCGGGAGCACATTCTTTCCCACCATTCTCAGTGATGTAATTGTATATACCCCTGGCTCAGGTTCACGGCATTACTTAACCCAGCCTGAATGCTGCGGAGTAGGTCCAAATCCTGACAGTTGGGGATCCTGACTGCATCCTTAACAGGGCACCGTAACAGACAGACATGGATCCCACCGTGGGGCAACCAGTGTGTAAACACAGTGCCTTCAACAGGTGTTTTTAGCCCACGCCTAAAAAAGTTACTCACGCAGCCACGGGTGTCGTGCAAGAGTCAGAACCCGGCAGGACTGAACTCACTTACGTTCAGGCCAAAGCTCAATCATCTGCAAAGTGTAACTACGTTCAAAGTTTTTCCCACCTAGCCACCACTGCACAGGTTGGTTACTGGAAGCACAAGCATTGGTTATTTAAATACCACAAATACCTGTGAAACATAAAAAAGCTCTTCACAGTCACAAAAACAGACAAGAAAATCAGAACCTATTTCTCATTGCAGTTTAGAAGATGGCATTATCGTTCAGAACGATCTCCCTCTTTGTACTCTCCACAGAAGATAAGAAAATGAAATGAACACGGACTTTTTTCTGTAAAAGGCAAGCTGCTTCTTAAAGGGCAAGACGGTAAATACACTGGACTCTGGGGGCCACAAAATCCCTGGTACAACTATTCCATGCCTAGCATGACTGCAGCCACAGACAACACATAAATGAACGGGCGGGGCTACATGCCAATAAAACTTTATTGACAAAAAATAATGGGCCAGGCTTAACCCTCAGGCCACAGTTTGCCACCTCTCCATCTAGAAAACGATTTCCTTTCTTCCTTTTTTATGCTGTCTTCAGCTCATGCTTCGCTTCAATAGCGCATTTATAGAAAACGATGCTATGCTAGATCGCGAACATGGAGAATTTGAGAGAGGGAGGTTCTGAAGAACATCATCGTGGCGCAGATCATCTTTTCCCGAACTAACCAGTGCACAGAGAAGGTCGACAGCCTCCAACACAAGTTCCTGGTGTCCAATTCGTGTGACCCCCAGCTCCTCAAGATCCTGATGGGAAATCTGCAGCAGCTGCTCTCCATTTATCTTCTCCCGTTCAAACTTGTGGACATACTGTTGCAGGCAATCATCTAACCCTACCAAAAAAAGCAGAAGTCCATTATTATCATTTTGTTACCTTTACTCAAAACACTGCTCACATTTAAATCAACCTCAGGAATCTCCAATTATGTTCCAACTATTTGATTGTCTATACAATGTACACCCCACCTGATGGACACTTTTCAGATGTGTCATCATCTTGTCATCTCAAACAGATCTGCAATGTGCAGCTTAAGATTTTCAAATGGATTTAGCACAATTTTATGGTGGTTACCTTCCCATTCCCTTTTAACTAAAAGGATAAACACTAAACCCTTGCCGACTTGGAAATGTTGGTTATGTACACGAGACATATGTTTGTTTGCGAGGCAGGGAGGGTACACCAGCCCTGTCGCAGCCCATGTGATCCCAGTGGCCTTGCCAATCAAGATGCTTTGCCATGGGTGCTGGCCAAAATATTCTACCCGCCGGCCAGTAATAGGTTCAAGGATGACCAAACAGAACCAATAAGAATCTTCTCTGATATTTAACGTATGGACATAGTAAGACAGAGGTTCTTCCTTTCCAATTGGAAGTCATAAGAATACAACTTTGGGGATGCTGGCAGTCATTTTTCTCACCAGTTTTCTGAAAAAAATCCATTTGAGGGAAAGAAAATGCTCCCATAATATCCTATATGCTCCTGGATCTAATCCTGCTTAAGGATATTTCGAGTCCTACAATTTTTCACTTAAATTGAAATAAATTCCCTTTCCAGCTTAAGCTTGTTTGTGTTGGGTTTCTGTCCCTTGCAACTGAAAAAGTTCTGATGAATACAGAATCCAAAGAAGATGATACCAGCAGTGGTACCAGAGAAAGTCAATGGTCAATGGGTTCGCTCATGGGACTTTCTCCAGGTCAAATACTACTGCCGACACTGTTGTATTTTAATGCTCTTATACAACGATTAAAATAGGTAAAATAGGTAAGCTTAACAGAAAACTTGGGTATCTTTATGCCCATATAGAGAACTCTCTGATCAACTTGTTTCAATGGTTTTACTGGAATAAAATTTTACACTGAATCAATTGGTCTATTCAAGCCTAATAACAGCCACCTTAGTATTTTCAACAATGAGGCTTATAAAAATTTAATCCCAACACAGAGGATGAAAATTCAATTTAGCTAGCATAAAGTAGGTGGAAGGCACGCAGCTGTCCTCTGCCACCCTCAAACACACACACACACACACACACACACACACACACACACTCTCTCTCTCTCTCTCTCTCTCTCTCTCTCTTCATTGAGCCCTCACCAAAGCTCTGCCATGTGGGTTCTCTGGACTAGGAAACTCAGCACTTAGGGCAATACTAACATCTGTGGATCTTAAAAGGTGATGTCTTAGGCTAAATGATACCTCGGCCCCACAAACTTTCATCATTTACCTCCTGAGAAGACATAAAAAGAACAATGTCCTTATAACTATTGGGGACCCCATAAAATACAGGAAGAAGAGGTAAGAAAAAATCATTTTAAGGTGATCTGCTAGAAGTGACATCTATCTCAAGTGACATCTATCTCGCCGAGAGGCTCCATCACAGAGCAGGCAAGATTAGAGACACTGACATAAACCCAGCTCCACTTAGACGGCCACGAGCCACAAGTGGCCATCAGGGCACGTGAGTCAGACAGGCACTGGAGACTACCCAAGACAGCAGGTATGGAGACCGATCCCCCTACCCAGGGGGCAGGGGTTACATTTCAGAGCCCCGCCACCCAGGGTCGTCTATAGAGGGACGACATCTATCTACAATAAGCAATAGTGACAAGTGCCAAGAGCCAAGAAAAGCCCCTGATAGCTCTCTTCCCAATTTATAGATGCCTAAGTTAGGGCACACAGGGGCTACACAACAGTCCACAGCCACACAGCTAGTAAGATGCCTAGAGAAGGATTTTTACAGCCATCTCCTTCAGCTTGCTATAAGAAGAGAAGGCCTCGAATTCAAATCAAGGCCTGTTTGACACAAGCTCTCCTCTTTCACATTCTACCTGGGAAACATGGGATTGTAAAAATTCCTCCCCAAGCATCTTCCTAAATAAGCAATAAGGTCTAATTACAAACACTTATTAAGAGAGAATCACAAAACCTTAGAAGTACTTAGAAGGCACTGTCATTGAATCCAAACAACTGGGAAAGTACAAACAAAAAAAGTCTTCATTACTATGAATTTCACCCCAAATCCCTTAGCCGGTTCTAACCCAGATCACAAGCAATATCCTGCAATCTTCTATTAGGATGTCCTCTTCCCTTGACTATTTTTAAGCTTTAAAAGGAATTTTTGTTTTAATTGTCATAAAAGTTTAGGACAACCGTGTTATACACTTAAACTTTGCTATGGCCGAATTGTGTCTCCCCAAAATTGTATGTTGAAGTCCTAACCCCTAGTGCTCAGAAAGTGACTGTATTTGGAGATAAAGCTCTAAAGATGTGATTAAGTTAAAATGAGATCATCAGGATGGGCCCTAATCCAAGATGACTGGTGTCCTTATAAGAAGAGGAGACACACAGAGAGGCGAGACCGCGTGAAGACACAGGGAGAGGAAAGCTATTTACAAGCCCAGGAGAGAGGCCACAAAAGAAACCAGCCTTCCCAGCAGCAGGATCTCAGACTTCCAGCCTCTGGAGCGGGGAGGAAATAAACTCTGTTGTCTCATGACCCCAGTCCGTGGTGCTTTTTTATGGCAGTCCCATTAAACCAACACAAATGTAACAGCATTTCAGTTCCTCTTCATCCGCATGTCATAAACTCTTTCTCAAACAAAATAAACAAGGACCAGGGACCAGCAGAACTGAAATTCATGTTTACTGTGCCAAGCAAGCTCACTGCGCAAAGTAAAGCATAAAACAGAGATTCCTATTAGGTTTCATGTGCAGAATAAATTAGTCCATTAAAATATAAGGGAAGAACCATGCACCGTGGATTTCGTTAAATGTCATCCCTGAGTAATAAGTAGAAGTAAAGATGAGGCCAGATTCCTCTTTTAATTAACTGAAGACTTTCACTGAGGGAACAGGATTTCAGAAGTAGCTTGAGAGCAAGAGAAAATATTTTGGACACAGGGAAAGTTGAGGGGGAGGTACAATGAGGGTTCTCGATAGGATGACGGTTGTAAATATATGAACAGAGATTGAGAACTTGAAGAATACAGAAAAACATTTCCCTGAAAGGGGTGGGGCAGAATGTCCTTGAGGATTCCAAGGGACTATAAATGACCTAACCTCAAACAATCAAAAGATCCCTGACATGCAGGAGATTATCAAGTAGTAATGCCATGTTGCTACCTACCTACAAACAGCATCTACAATGGCATAAAGACTTCCTCCCAAGGGACACGTATGTTGAATATGCTAGGTTTTATATAACAGTGCCCCCAGTTTTATTACTCCAATATGTTATGACCTATTATTCACATCCCACTGATCAGAATACAGTTAAACATTTGTCAACCAGCTAAATTAAACTATTATGCAGTCCCACAAAGGACGGGAAAATCCCCAATTTCAAGTACACTGGTCTAATCATTTTAGAATTTGCAATACACACTTTGACCTATTTGTCACATGTACCTATCTGCCAGATCCTTGCTTCGAGGAACTTACAGAACGTCTAGCAGAACCAAGAGAAACACATCATTAAATAAAATTAAACACATTCCATTTACACAAATTAAACACATAATTCCATGTGAAGAATCAGGGAGCTCCCGAAGACTGCAAGCCACAGGGAGGGAGGCCCAGACTCCTTCCACTGTCCCCAAATCTGTCAGTGAACACTCTTAAACTTTCAAAGAAATCCCAAATGGGAGAAGGAAAAAGAGCAACCTCTCACCCCAGAGGTAGAAGGAGACAAGGTAGTGGCGAAGGGCCTGGGCACCAGTACTAGTCCCACTTCCTGCTTCCTGGAGCAAGCGACTTAGCTCCCCGGTTTGTAAGACAGGGATAACAGCACTACCCACTGCACAGATCCGTAAGGAAACTGACCTGTTAGTTATTCGTAATGGGCTGAGAACACTATGAAGCACATGGTAATGACTCTAATGTGATTTATTCAGCTCCTCCGTTTCCTAACGGTTCGGAATAAAAGTTGCCAGGGAGACCAAATGCTTAGGTAGCCTCTCCTCGGGAACACAGTAAATGAGAGATTATTATTGTCCTCCCCAGGAGGTGTTCCCAAGCATGGGAGTCTGCCATCATCATCCATTCCACCCAAAAATGTGTTCTGACTGATACCGGAATAGAAGCACCAGGAAAGCGGAGGCTTCCCTTTGCTCGTTGTTTATCCCCCAGTATCTGGAACACTGCTGGTGCTTAATAATGTTTGTGAAGTGAATAAATGAAGGCATGAAGAAAGACAAGGAACTTCACAAAAATATTAATGTCACACCAATGTCCAAGCCACCTGATTTTACTTTCCTACGCAAGAGAGTAACTAGAGAGAAGGAAACCACGGTCTGTGATCGCATCTACAGGTACGTGCTTCAAGTCCCAATGCTGCAAGATTAAAGAAGGTCATTTCTACGTTAAGGAGAGGATCATACACAAAACAAAACCCCAAAGTAAAATCCCAGTCTTTGACAAGATACTTGTCCCATATTAAAAATTATTCTTTATTAATTAATCTCTATAATATGTGGGAAGGCTTATGCCCATGAAGATGAAGAAGTTACAGTAAATGCCCCACTACAGAAAATGTAGAGATATTTTCTTCTTCTTTCCTGTAGGAGACTAAAATTAGGTCACTGACTAGATCACCCTCTGATCTGCAGGTGAGGCCCACTGGAAGGACCTCCCAATGGCTATGCTTTTGGCCTATATGCTCAAGGCAGCAAAAACTATAATTCTACAAATACAATGAGCCCAGAGTGGTCTTACAGCATTTTACACCTAGTACTTCTGATCCCTGAAGGATGTTTTAACCAGAGGGTTTTGTTTTGTTTGATTCAGAAATTGGTTTAGCTAAAGCTTATGAACTCGTGTCTTATTCAGGACTTTTAAGGGCCACAAGTGACAGATGACGCAAATAGAATCAGGGATACTGTGTTCTTCAACCAGGGGAATCAATTACAGATCACACAAACTCAATTTAATTCAACACAATTTATGGAGCAACTACCATGTGCAAGGCCTTCCACTACGAAGGAGATGGGACGGAAACAAGACTCAGGTCATACGTTTAGACCTAACCACGATATTCTTGGAATTCCCAACACTTTTAAAGACGTTAAACAGTAAAGACCTGACATCAAAGCTCTTCTGCCTTCCCAACTGGCTGACACCCCTGACCCACTATGTTATACTATCTCCCAAACATGGTCTTTTGCTAAGGATAAAAAAAAAAAAAAAAAAAAAAAAAAAAAAAAAAAAATCAGGTTTCAAACCAAAGCTCAGTATGGTTTGGTTTCTATGTGGGCATAATATGATTAATGGAGCAAAACTAATTTCAGAGCATGGTGTACTGGCAGGACCTCCAAGTGCCCTTTTTATGAAATGAGCCATCCAACTACATCCCTTTGGAAAGACTTTCTTTTGTCACCCTTGTTTTGTTGAAGTCTCTAGGCCTTAATTTTAAAACTAGACGATAAAACTGGTTTAAATATAGCAATCAGAGTTTCAGCAATAACACCATGTTTGAGACACAGGGGTGTGTAATTTTGAAGGATTGAGGAATTCTTTTTGCCTGGTTGGACAGGCCCTTGACTGACCTTTCCTAAAGAGTCAAAACTACAACACTGTCTCTAGGTAACAGGGAGGAGAGACGGGGCCCACGGGTCACCTCTCAGGGCAGCCTGAGACAGTAGGGCACACACCAAGCTGTGCTGCTGCCTTTGCACCTGCTGAGGCCTCTGACTGAAGCAGTTCTCTCAGGTTTAGAAGGACCCAATTTGGGTACCTGGGTGGCTCAGTCGGTTAAACGTCTGCCCTCGGTTCAGGTCATGATCCCAGAGTCCCAGGATTGAGCTGGGCTCCCTGCTCAGCAGGGAGTTTGCTTCTCTCTTTGCCCCTCCCCCTGCTCATATTCTCTCTCTCTCTCAAATAAATAAGTAAAATATTAAGAAGAAGAAGAAGAAGAAGAAGAAGAAGAAGAAGAAGAAGAAGAAGAAGAACCCAATTTCCTCACAACCCTATCCTCTTTGTCCCATCAGCCTATCCTGTATCCACTCGGAGGGAAGAAACTGCAGCCACGCCCCCCCCTTCTTTGGCTCAGGATGCACTGTCCTGCCTCACTGATCTAAGAGGACAAAGAGTAGCATGGAAAGCAATGAAGATAATACAAGTACAGCAAATTATCAAAAACGGTAGAATTGATATTTCTAAGCAATGATGATCAGATCTAATGAGAATCACTTGAAATGTGTTGTCACATCCCCCATTAATGAAGAGTCATACCCTACATATATATTTGCTTTGTGATTTTTTTAAAAAAATGTTTTAATCTTTAGCTTTTCCCTTGGAAATGTCTATTTCTTATGTTAGGTTTTACAGTATCCCTGCCCTAGGTCCACTCCACCCCGTGTTATTGTCATAGCTAAACCCTCTTGCCTAGGTTTCTATGATAATCTAGAAACTGGTTGCCATGGTCAGTTCCCCTCTTTCTCTTAATTCATCATCCACAATTCCGTGTCAGCAAAACCACCCTACCTTTACAGATCCAAGTCCATGAGCTCAGCCCTGGAGGGCCTGTCCTCTTCCAAACTTCCCTGTACTGCCACTTTCCTAAGACATTCATCCTTCTGGTGAGAATGTAGAAAATGTCCACTTTGCTGAGTTTCTCCAAAAGGAACAAAAGCGTAACTTCCAGGTTAGCAAATACAGCTGACGGGCCAAATTCGGCCCACTGCCAGGTTTTGTAAGTCAAGTTTTATAGGAACACAGCCACATTCTTTGGCATACCTACTGCCTCCGGCTGCTTTCACGCTACAGTGACAGAACTGAGTGCTGTGACAGGGACCGAACAGCCCACGAGGCCTAAAATATTTACTATCTGGCCCTCTACCAGCCCTGGTATAACTAACAGCAGTGATGAGTACAAAGCAATGATCAGTCTGCCAAGTGGAAAAACAGACGAGACCAGGATTTACGTGAATCTGTTTTTTTTTCTTTTTATATTTTTGAAAGAACCATTTTATATAATTACACTGAATTAAAAAGCAGAGAAAATGTTACCTCTCCTCCCCCACAAAAATCCTAAACATGTTTTAGGACACCCCTCACAACTTTCTATCCACTTTATTATTTCCTTTTGGTAAGTTCTTTTTTTTTTTTTTTTTTTGAGGCATGATAAAATCCACCAATTTTCAACCTGACAATGAGTTCTTTTTGACAAATACATACAGTCAGGTAACCACACCACAATCGTAATATAAACATTTCTATCACCCCAAAAAAGTTCCCTTTGCTGGTCAGTTCCCTCCCCACAGCCCCTGGCAGTCAGTGATCTGCTCTCCATCAAAAGGAACAGATTTCTTATTCTGGAGTTTACTCCATGGCCTGTGTTACTCTGGTTAAACCACTTTGACTCCCAGTTCTTGGGCTCCTCACGCACGGATGAGCTGGCTTGGATTAGAATTGACCCCCATGCACACCACTACTCACAGCTCTGATTTTCTCAGTCTTCCTGCCACACTTCAGGTTAAACGTAATTTGAAGAAAGGGACCACAACACACTGTCTTGAAAACTGTGGATCAGAGGACCCCTCGGTTCCTTCCAGGTCTAAGGTGTATGTTCCTATAACATGTCTGAGCTAGCATGAGTTACCTTCACTTAACGACAGCCAAGTATGAAGAAGGGAAATAAACTGCCCAGAAACTTAAATCTCAAACTCCTCAGAGCTAAAAAATAATTAGCAAGTGAATGAACTTGGTCTTAGGGAACACTCTATCAGGTTTTCTGCCCTGATTAGAGTGCGAGCATATGAAGCCATCTCTAAGGCCTCTCCTGCCTTCAAAGCACAAGCTGTATGAAATCCAAACACACGGAAAGATCCAGCAAAGGCAGCCCTGGAAGCCCAATTAAGAACAAACCAAGTTCTTTCACTGTATCTATGGAATGGAGCAAATGCTTTTGAGGAGGAGGGACTGGACATTTTTTTAGGGCATCAAGCTGAGAGCACAGTAATGCTGAAGACAAGGTAAAAGCTTGTGCTCTTAACCATTTGGGAAAAGCTGGTCCACACATCACTGAAGAGCTACCCACTGTGTAGCAACAAATCCCGGCTTCAATTTCTTACAAGAAGCATCAACAGGGAGAGCACAGGGCAGTCAGTATTTTGTTTCTAAAGCAAACTCTGCTTTCTTGCTAGGAACTCATGTCTTCTAAGACTTCTGTCACTCCCAAGACATCAGAAAACGTAACCAAGAAACAACCGCTCTTTGGGTTTCACTACTGAAGCAGACGATCCGTTACCAAAAAAAACTTAGAAATAGCAAATCTATCCATGCCAGGATAATTTAAGGAAGTAAAAATAGAAAGACTACCTTAGTTCAAGGATTCAAGTTACCCAAAAAACAGTCAGTCAAATGGCCTGCCCTCGTTTGAGGTTTCTACCCTGGTAAGTAATGCCTTCCAGCTGGCAATTTTCACCAGGAAACTCTGCGTCAAAGTTGTAGGCCTTGCAATCTGACCCTGTCCCCTCCCACCCCTCCAAGAGATCCAGCACAACACTGTGGAAGGGACCCATCCTGCAGTCCCTTGAGCGTCCTGTGCCTAGCCATGAAGGGAGAGTGCCCAGAGTGGGGACAGGGGAGATGAAAGTAGTATTGTCAGGAATCATCTCCTTCAGGAGATACTTATCCTGATCTAAATCACTAGAAAAGAACTAACAAATGCAAATTCTGATGCAAATCAGAATCAACCAAAGAACCGATGGTCTAGAAAGATGATCAGAATTCAGAATATAACGGCAGCCCTAACTGCTCAGCTCTGAGTCCCCCTTCCTTGCCTGCAGCCCTCAAAGAAGTATCATGAGCATGAAAGGTAACACTGAGGGCAGGGACTTCTATGTCTGACGGTGTCTACATGTGTCTGTGTATACGCACTTATACAAATGTATCCTACAAGATGTTCAACACAAGATGCAAAACAATTTTTCGGACTCTAAAAACAAAAACAAAGTTGTGGGGAGGAACATAAAGGATTCCACAATGCTCTGGGGGAAAAAAAATACGTACTTTCCAAGGTTGGCTGGTGTAATTCAGTAACCAAACCAGTGTATCCAATTCTGCAATACTTGGACCAAAGTCGGGGGCAGGAGGAGCAAGATGTGCAAGAGGAGAAAAGAACATACTTCTCTCAGGATAAGTGGTGCTTTCCCCCTCCTCTAACAACCTGTTTTGCCAAAACTCTAAATTAGATTTGCTCTAAAACCAAACACTGGCTACAGCTCTTGTCACTGGCATGCTTCTGCTGAACGAAGAGAAGAATGAACTAGTTCCCCGCACGCAGCAAGCCTAAGTTTACAGCACTGGGGATCAACTCAGCAGGTGGGCCAGACAGTGGTCATGCCAGCAAGCTGGAAGCCGGCCTTCAGCTCTGCCCATTGCCTGGGTGTCCATACTGCCCAGGGAAAAGCACCCTGGTGCGGAGGGGCACACACAACACATCTGTCACTTCCGTCCCAGCTGGGCCCGTCAGGATTACCTGCGGAAAACTGCCACTCGTCTAGCTCTCTAGCAACACTGCCATCATCGCTTCCAAGGGCACAGTCCCAACAGCTGGGCTGCATGTTAAATGAAGCCTCTGGGTTAAGAGGAGGCTGCAGGGTTTAGAGAGCACCTGTATGCACAATATCTCATTGCTCCGTGCAATGACCCTAGGGAAGATGCTGGCCAGCTTATAATTACCTCCACTCCACTGATGAGGAAACCAAAATGAGAGAGTGGTTCCCCAGGACATTGTGCCAGTAAAAGGGCAGGATTAAGGCAGAACCCAGAACACAACGGCACCCAAACCCTTATAGGGTCTGAGGTGGTCAAAGAAAAAATGAAAGGATGGAAAAGTGACTTAATTAAATACATTAATTCACACACTATGTTCCAGGTACCATGCTGAGCACCACAGAAATGCTGTAACATACGACTGATGTTCAAGTAATTGAAGATTAAAGGATTGTAAGCAAAGCAAAGAAAGGGCTATTATTAAGTCTATTTTACAGGCCAGGATCAGCAGCATGACAGAGTAATTAAGGAGTAGGGCCTCTGGGGCCAGACTGCTTGGATTCAGCTCTGCCTCTTCCCAGCTGTGTGACCTTGGGCAAGTTACTTAACCTCTGTGCCTCAGTTTTTTAATATACAAAATGGAGAGGATAGCAGTACCTACCTTGTGGGGTTATCTGGGTGATTAAACATGTTAAATATTCTTAAAGCACTTTCAAATATAATGCTAGGCACACAGTAAGTGCTATTTAAGTGTTTGTGAAAATAAAAATTTTAAGTTTTTTTTTTTTAAAGACAAGAAACTGGGGCTCAGGGAGCTTTTAAGGAACTGAACTGAAGTCACACAACCAATAAGAAGCAGGGTCGGGATTAAACCATTGGCGAACACTGTGAAGAGGAGCACAGGAGCCCATGTAGGACCCGGAGAGCTGGAGGTCCTGTGGCAAGAAGCTGACGTCATCAGCAGCCGACGCTTTTTTGTGGGGCAGCAGGAGATGGGGGCAGTGGACATGCTCTGATACAAGGAGGGTAGAGAAAAGCCAAAAACAGCTGCTAATTTTGGGACAGCTGCCTGGGGCAATGGCACTGGTTATAAGGTATCGTCAGTCTTTTCTGATTTTTTTTCAAAAATTTTTAGAAGATTTTATTTATTTTCTTGAGACAGTGTGTGTGTAAGTGAGAGAGAGAGAGCACGAGCAGTGGGGAGGGGTAGAAGAAGAGGGAGAAACAGACTCCCCTGCTGAGCAGGGAGCCTGAAGTGGGACTCAAACCAGGGACTCCAGGATCATGACCTGAGCCAAGGCGGATGCTTAACCAACTGAGCCACCCAGGCGCCCCCTCTCTGATTTTTTAAGTGTCAGCTTTACTGAGATATAAGGCACGTACCATACAATCGGCCTACTGCATTCACAAGTCACTGAGTTTGGGTATATTCAGAGTCGTGCAACGTAACCACAACTGATCTTAGTACTGTTCAAACCCCGCCCCCCAGCAAAAGAAACCCATTTCACACCCCCACACCCACCACTAGGCAACCACTGATCTATTTTCTAAGTCTGTGGATTTGCCTGGCTGTTTCTCATAATGGATTCTAGACATTTCCCCTAAATTGAATCCTACAATAAATGTTTTTTTGTGATTTGCCTCTTTCATGTAATATGATGTTGTCAAGGTTCCGTAAAGCCTTCTCAGCACAGTTTAAATGCCACTCCCTTGCTCCAAGCCCTACTGGCTTCCCACTGCACTTGGGAAAAATCCAAGCCAGTGAGGTCCAGTCTCGTCTGTCAGCCTCCAAGTTCATCTCGTGCCACACACTCCCCCAACTATCATGCCGGACACTGGTTTTACCTACTTTGTCCAGACCTCAAGCTCCTTTCTACCTCAAAGCATGTTCCTTCTCCCTAAAATGATCTTGCCTCCTCATCCCTCAGCCTCAGCTTCACATAGCACATCGTGGGGGGCCCCAGCTGATCTGGGTCTATAAAGTAGCCCAACCATCCTTGCTCCTCCCTGTGGCTCCTGTTGGCTTCCTTCACGGGACTTAGCAAATCTGTGAGTTTTCACTCGCTTGCCCTCATGTGCCTCTCTCCCTCTTTGAAACACAGGGCCGGGACCAGGCCTGTCTAAACTACTCAGCGTGGCACCGCACATGCTTCCTGGCAAGAAAAAGGCACTCAAATACTGGTTGGATGGAAGAGATGAAAAGAAGGAAAATCCTGGTTGAGGATGAAGACCACAGCTTAGGGGTGTAAACACAACCTCACTGTGTTCTTCTTAGCGAACCTGTCCGACCCTCCCCTCCGGGATCCTGGTCTTGCATTAACCCCTGTGACAAGAGCTGTGGACTGTCACAATGGGAAAATAGAAATAGAAGGTCCCAGCCCTTGCAGCTTACAGTGTGACAAGGGAGGAATCTTTTAGGTGCTTCCACACAAAATTCCCACAAATTTGCCACGATTATGGCTTGACAGAATGTCAGCTCTGGGGCCCCGCGTGATGAAAGGAAAGCTTTCTCCTCATTCTCCAGAAAAGTTGTGTGGCGCCAACACAAAATGCCCATGTCCTATGCTACTTGAGCGATGTGAGTTTCACAGACCCTTTTGTTTTATGAAGTCACCTTTGTATCATGCAGGGGGCAGAGCGTGTAGGCCTGTGGCTGATCTGACCAGCTATGTGACCTCGAGCCGACCGCTTCACCCATTCAGCAACATGCAAAGGCAGGAGCTGAAAGGTTGATCCCAGGGTCCCAGCAGCACTGTGTTGTTTCCAAGGATTCTATGACCTCAGGACACTACCTCCCTCTTCCCATCTTTGAATCAATAAGACACCAGCATCCTCCAACCCCCTGTTGACAGAGAGGACAGAGGCTCAAATATCATAGCCAGCTCCCATCAACAGAACACGTAATTAGCACTATTTGTATACAGTTACTGACATGAAGCAGTAGTACTTTTGAGGTTAATATAAGATCACATAAGCCCAGAAAATGGAGAATTAAACAAAAAAGCAGGTCCTGTGCTGGCTCAGCTAGGATTGACTGGAGATGCGGTGCCACTGGCCCCCTGGAACCCTTCCTCGTTGTGAAGCAGGGACAGCAGTGCCCACGCCACTCCTCCTCTCACAGAAGGTGAGAGACCTGACCTAAAGAGCTCTCGGAGCTATACAAAAGAAAAAAAAAATTTTTCCTACTACGTGGAAACATTCATACGGACATATGGTACAAATCATAAATTTTAAAAGTACGCTAAAGAAAGTCAGAGGCCTAAATGAGCCATGAAGCCTAAGCTACCAGCCTCCTCTCGAGAGAAGCATCCTAGTATAGGAGCGAATTCGGGAAAAATCTCAGAGGTCTGTGTTTGCTCTGGAGACCTGCAAAATTGATGGCTTCAAACAAATTCTCAAGTCTTTAATGTGAAATACAACACGACTGACATCTTACCAAATACTATGGATAACAAGAAACCAAGTTTTCTATGATAGAAAATTAAGAAAAATAGAATTGGGAAAAACATACAAAATTATACCTATAAAATAGCAAACGATTAAAAGTCACTATAGATCTAAAAACTTTCATCCTCCTCCTGTCCCATGAGTGTGTACCATAGCCTCCCACTTCAAAGATGAAGAGCCAGGACCCAGAGAAGGGAAGTGACCTCCCCAAGGCCACACAGAGCCAGGGCTCACACCCTGGGGGCTGGTGCCAGGGTCTCTACTCTTCAACCCACATACTGCCTCTCCGTGCTCCAATGCAGAATGTTCACCCACAGTCCTTTATCTGATCTGAGGAAAATATAGTTTTGTGTAGCAGCAAAGTGTACAAGTCCTTTCAGCTTAGTTTACAGTCTGTGATGACCATCGGACATTGTAATGACCATGTAAATACAAATGGCCCTCCCACCTAGATAGGTCAGATGAGAAGATTAACAGCTCCTGCAGACGGTCGTTGCTAATACCCTGACAGTGTAACTCGTGTCCCAATTTTCCCGGTACCACTCTAAAAGACAGGTGAGGCAGACTCTATTTGTTTTCGAAGAAATCGAGATAGAATTCTTTTCTAGTTCTTTCACTTTTGAACGCAGCCCCAGAAACGGGCCCGTTAGGTCAGTGGTGACCATAAGAGAGTAGTGATACACCAATAAAACTGTCTCCCTTTAAAGGATTAAATATCAGGGTACCTGGGGGGGGGCTCAGTCAGTAAAGTGTCCCGCTCTTGGTTTCAGCTAAGGCCACGATCTCAAGGTCGTGAGATAGAGCCCCACGTCGGGCTCCATGCTCAGCGTGAAGTCTGTTTGAGAGTCTCTCTCTCTCTCCCTCTCCCTCTGCCCTCGCCCCACCCCTGCCGCTCCTGTGCACACGTGAGCACGCTCTCTCTCCCCCACCCAAAAATAAACACATGAGTCAAAAATTAAATATCTGTGGAAGTCACAAACTCGCTCCCTGTATTTCCCAAAGTTACTTTTCAAAAACTTTAATGTAGAAAAAGGTAAGTTTTCTCTTTCTGCGACCAAATAAAAACATGGGCCATGAGGCCACTTGAGGTCGTCTGTAGACGTTAGCATCCCAGGAAGAAACAAAGGCAGAGACAGACAATACCACACAGAACAGAAAATGCAGCTGTCAGTACAGGTCAACACCTACCTGTGTATCCTGAAGGCTACAGAAAAAGAAAAGAAAAAGGAAAAAAAAAAAAACAACAACAACAACGACAACAACAAACCCAACTCTGTCTGCAGTGTGCTCCCTAAGTGGAGACCAGACCAGCTCACTGGGCTCATGGACTGACCTGCATCTTACCACACAAAAACAAAAGCAGCACCTGCCCACAGAAGCACGTCCAAGTGTGAGCGGCCGTGCTGCAAAAACTGAGAGATGCCATAAAACTGGAGGGTTCAATGCACCATAGTCCACAGGACCTCCTACCCCTTCCTCCCCAAACACCACCCCCGTGCCCCGAAACTCACAGATGTTTGCCTTGTTCTTGTTTTGGGCAGGCACGGCACTACCAACAAAAGTTTTCTGTTTCAGAGTTCTAAAAGAATGATGTATTTCCTAGAATAAGGAGTTCATTCCATTCGAGCCAATTCGGGTCTATTTTTAGCATCACCTAGAAGCTGCTTCACAGCAGGCCTGGGAGAGGGGGGCTTACAAATGCCCTCAGGGGTTCTAGTCACCCAAGCAAAAACCATGGGTCATATTCCATATTTATACCATATAAACACAGTATAATATAATACACACACACACACATGCACTCTGCAAAAAGTACAAGGTGACAGATGTAAACACAGAAGAGGACCAGAACAATGGTTTAAACTCAAGTCTCAGAATGTGATCCTATAAGGAACACAGGAAACGTTGAGGGTATGGACTACACGAGATGTTCCTCTTCCTAAAAAGTCCTCTGCCAGATCTTTGCCAGGCTGACTTTCTCAGGTCCTCCATTCTCAACTCAAATGTCACCTCTTAGGGAGACACTCCCTGATTATCCAATCTAAAAAGTCCATCTATGTGTCACGGTGATGTCTATCATGCTGCCCTTTGATTTTCTTCTTAAGACATCACTCTCTGAAATTACCCTGCTTATTAGACTAATGGCTTCCTGTCTGTCTCCTCCCTCTGGACCGTCTGCATGGCAGAGTTAGGGTTCTCACGTTCCTTATTACCTGCAAATCTCCAGCTCCAAGAACCCGTTCTTGCTCATAGGAGGCTCTCAGTAAGTAAATGGTGCCTGGATAAAGAATGAACGGACCCACATGCTCCGAAGCAAAAGGAGAGCATGTGGAAAGCATGATAACACAGTGAGCTTGAGATCCAGCTTGACTTCTTAATTTCCTACGGGTCTAGGGACAGTTACTTAACCTTCAGAAGTCTGTTTTCTTAGCTGTAAACTAAGGTAACAGGAAGTACTGTGTTTGTAAGTACTTTGTAAATTATGAAGTACCTTATGATTATTATTATTAAAGACATTTTGAGTCAGTATTTATAGTGGCGTTAATGAAAAGGTTCATTAGAATAAATCCTTAAATAGGTGTGTTAATCTGGCAAGAGTGAACTTTCTCAGCCTCAACCCCATTCGGCAACTCTGGCCTTTGACTGGCTCCCTGTCCAGTGTGTGACGACTTGTTTACACGTTGTAGTAGAAAGCACGGTATGAAGACCAGGTAGGGAAGACCCTACTCTAGCTACCATTCAGCATCTTTAAGTCCCATCCTCCCTCTCTCATATATGAAGAATGTATATGAATAACCCACAAATCTCAGAGTACTAATGTTAATATAGAAATGTAATGTTATGCTTCACAGAGCATAGCACAGGCTATGTCTGTGTTAGAATCGTAGCTCCAGAGGCCACATGGGCACGTGGGGAAAAGCACAGTCCTAGTAACAGAGGGGCAATGACAGAAGGCCCATTCCATAAGCAGCGGCAGTCACCAACACCTCTACAGAAAGCCTCCTATGAACAGTCACACATTTTTATGCTGCCAGATTTTTTTAAAGATATAATTCATATACCATAAAATTCACCCTTTTTAGGTTCACGATTTGGTGGGTTTCCGTATTTTCACAAGGTTTTATGACCATTATCTAATTTAAGAACATTTTCATCATCCCAGAAAGAAGCCCCATACCCATCAGCAGTGATGTCCCCAACACCCAATCCCTACTCCCATTCTCTATAGATTTGCCCTATTCTAGACACTTTCTATAAATGGAATCATACAACATGTGGCCTTTTGTGTCTGTCTCATTTCACTAAGCAAAATATTTTTAAGGCTTATCCATGTTGTAGCAAACAATAATACTTCATTTCTTTTTCTGGTTGACTAATATCCCATTGCATTGATACCATATTCCTTAATCCTCTCATCAGTTGATAGACATGTGGACTGTTTCTACTTTTTGGGCTATCATGAATAATACTACTATGAACATCTGTGTGTAGGTTTTTATGTAAACGTATATTTTTTAATTTTCTTGGGTATATATTGGGTATATCTAAAAGAATTTTTTGAGTCTTACAGTAACTCCATGTTTAACTTTCTGAGGAATTACCAAACTGTTTCCCAAAGGGATTGTACCATTTTTCATTCCTTTTGTTTTTCCAAAGATTTTATTTATTTATTGTCGGAGAGAGAGAACACAAGCAGGGTGAGTGGCAGGCAAAAGGAGAAGCGGGCTCCCCGCGGAGTAGGGAGCTCAGTGTGGGACTCGATCCCAGGACCCTGGGATCATGACCTGACCTGAAGGCAGACACTTAACCGACTGAGCCACCCAGGTGCCATTTTTCATTCCTTCCCGCAATTTATGAGGGTTCCAATGTCTCCAGTATCTTCCCCAACACTTGTTACTATCCACCTTTTTAATTCTAGCTATACTAATGGGTGTGAAGTAATATTTTATTGTGTTATCATAATATTTATTGTGTTTTAACATCCAAATCTTCAAAAAGTCCTTGAAACCAAATGCCAGATAGCAGAGAAAAAATTCAGATCATACCAAGGCAGTATTCTCAAACTTCAGTCGTTCAAGAACCACCTTCATGATTTTGCCACAACTGGGTGGCATTGCTACTATTTCTACTATTATGTACTGAATTTTTAAAAGCCAATTCATTTTAAAAGAGCCTTTAAATCACTGTTATAAATTAGTATCTCTTGCCATAAATAGAAAGTACCAGGACCATAAATATAATGAAGACAAAGTTAGCTGGATATAATTGTCTCCCAGGGCCTGCTTCTTCATGGTAAGATGGAAATTGCAAGTGACAGGTGTTGAAGACATGCTGGCCACAAACACAGCCCTCCCTCGGCTTAGTGAGACTGCCTAAAATCATCTCTACTACTATCACCAGCTCTGCACTTTGGAAGACTCTGCTGTAACATTTTATGAAATACCTTTCCTGAAAGACATGTCAGAAAATGAGTTCCATGGTGATGATTATACTGGGGCGGGGGGGGGGGGGGGGGACTTTAAAAAACCATGCCCTAAACAGCATCATGTTTTGGTAGTCGGTTACACTTGGCTGACGGGTGTCCCTTCTTCACGTTAACAAACTTTGTTCTGCAAATTTCCAATAAGTCGGTCCACACTCTAGCTGCAAGCACCTGGCTCGTCAAGTTTCAACAAAAACAGCTTTCAGAGCAAATATATGTAATATGAATTAAAAGTAAGAGGACCTGCCTTTGGGTAGGCAAGCCCAGGCAATGCAACCCATAACGTGACAAAGTGCTTGATGGGCTTGACTGACAGCATTGGCCTCGAGTGTAATAAAAAACACAATGCCTTGTTTGTGCTCAAATACATTCAGCCTTCCTCACCCAGCCTGACACATATACTATTTATACACAAGTCAGATAAAAAACAGTCAGTGGCAGCATATTTGGGCACCTCCAGATTTGAAGACTAATTATCATCTGTCATCATCCAAGCTTAATAAAATACTAAATAGCATATTACATTTACAGAAAAAGAGTGAGTATGAAATTGCCTCTTTACTTGGATACTCCTAACTCAGCCCTCAGATCTCAGCTCAAATACCCCATCCGGTGGGAGTATTTCCCCTGCTCTCAATGCAAAACCCCCTGGTTATGTATCTCATAGCACCTTTCTTTATAATATTTGCATGGTTGGTGTCTGTCTCCCAAATTCAGGCTCCGTGAAAACAAGGAACAGGTTGGTTTTGTCCGTCATCATACCCTCCATAGCTAGGACAGTTCTTGGCACAGAGCAGGTAATCAAGCATTATTTTTGAATGAATGAGTTCAAAGGACGTCAAAATTTTATTATACATTATAAGTCTTAGCCATGTTTAGAATGACCACTAAGAGTACTTTTCAAAAAGGTAAAAAGGCACAAAGCAGCGGCTCTCAAACCTCCTAAAGTTTCCCACTAGTGGACCTCAATCCAGTCCATCCGATACAATGAAGTCTCTCTTTTTCTTCTATGTAACTTCTAAACAACTAAGCTAGGTACTTGAGTCTACCATTGAGCCTTTATGGAGGGCCTGAGTAGAAGAAGGTTAGCGACAAGGGAAGGAGAAAGGCAAGAAAACTAAAGTTTACTGAGTGGACACAGTATGTGGCATAGCCCTTCTTAATCCTTTTGTTATCACCCTGATACAACTGAGACTTGTAAATTTCAGGAACTTGCTCAAAGTCACACAGCTAGCAAATGGCCAAATGGAACAATGATCCGGTTCTTTGTGAGGGGAAGAAGTTACACAAGGAACTTCTCTATAGAGAACATACAAGTTGAAATAGGCCTAAAGGAACAGACAAAGGTTCGTCGCAAGAGGCAGGGGAGGGCATTATAATACAACTCCTAACAAGAGCTAATGTGTATTGACCATTTTCCATGGGCTAGGCACAGGACAAAAGCATCTACCACACATTACTTCATTTATTCCGCATATAAACACTATGAAGTGACCATAATTATCGTCCCCATTTTGTAGAGTAAAACTGTGGCTAGAGAAAAGGGATCTGACCAAGGTGAGGCAGCTGGTAAGTGTCTGTGATCTGAACCCCATGTTCTCTGAGCTCTTAGGGCTCACAGGAGGGATGGAGAAGCTGGCAGGGCATGCATTTAGCAAGTGTCTACCGTATGTCAAGACAAGGCATGGAGTGTGGAGGGCTGGGAGGAATGACACAGCCCATGCTCTCTAGCACCTTATAAATGGACAGAAGCCAGTGAAGACAGAGCTGGTCTAAGGAAGACAGGGTCTGGAGCCAGGCTGCCCAGGTTCAAACACTGATGAGCTGGGCAATTTGGGGCAATCACTTAATTTCCCTGTGTCTCAGCTTACTCCACTACAAAACGGCAGCAATAATAGTATCTGCTTTGTGGTGCTGTGATTTCTTAAAATAGGCTAAGATAAATAAAGTCATCAGCACAAAATAAGCACAAATACATGTTAGATACTATTATGTTTGGAACGAATGAAAACCAAGGTTAGAGGGGAAATGTAGGACCAAATCCAAGGACTACAGAAGGAGACAAGAGTTCAATAGCATCTGAAGAATGTGCAACGGGAGCAGATGAAAGTTGGAGAATCCCCCCCAAATATTTGTGGGCAATCCATTCATGAAGTCATGTAAGCATAGCACAGATGGGGACTGTGGCATCACAAGAGAAAGAAATGGACAGCTCAGATGATGGGGTAGAAATGTCACATGAAAGGCAAGAACTCATCAAAGACAACACCAAGGGCTGAATCAGGCTAACTGTAAGAACTCAAACTCTAACCGAACATTGAACGGCAACATGAAAGGGCAAACAGATCTGAAAAGGGAGACGAGAAGTGTAGGAAGAAGATGAGGTAATGCATTTCCTCCTGCACCTGCTGCGCTGACTGTGCCCGTCAGTGAGTCGGTGAGTGGGCACGGCCTGCGGGCATCAGGAGGCTCTAGACTGGGCGCTGCAGAAGGGCTGACCCAAGGAAATTACCACTTGCTGAGCACATGCTAGGTTTATGTAGTGCACAGCCAAAGGGAATCGCCATTATTCTGAAGAGTGCACAAGATCAGTCTTATCATCTCTTTCCCTTTTATGAGGAAGCTGATGTTGGAGGAGCTAAGAAAATTGCTGAAGACAACACAACTAGAGAGTGGCAGAACTAGTCTTGAGACTCAAGTTCATGCAACTCCATGAGCCACTGTCTCCCCACTGGGAGGCTCCAACAGTGAAGCTGGGGGCATGAGCCGGCTCTCCAAACAGAACAAATCAGACCTACAACCACACCTGGCCCTCATCTCCCTTCCCCTCCCTGCCATCCTGGGCATCATTCTCCAATTGGCCAGCCCTCCCTTGCCTTCTCTAATTTGGCCACGGTACTCCTTAGTCAGGATCTGACAATAATCCTCCAGCTCCGAGTAGTCATCACAAGCCACCCTCCTCCCCAAGTGGAAGCGATCACCTCCCCCAAACTCCCGTAGGCCTTGCTGTCCACCCTACCTGCCTGGCGTGTACAGACAAGCTTCAGCTTAGGTGTGCTGATGTGGCCACCACATGCCTGCCACCCCACTGACAGTCAAAGCTGATTCCACTGCTGTGCCTTCCCTGGGGCCCCTTTCTGCCCCTCAGTTCCATCTGAGTTATCTTGGAAGCTGCAACCTCAGACAGAGGTCAACCTTCAGGAGAGAGGAGGACTCCTGTTTAGCCATGGGTGTTGCTGCTGGGGCTGAAGCACCCTGCTGTGCCTTCTGATAAATTCTAAGTACTACAAGTTTTCTCCTCCACTACTTCCTCTTCCAAGTGAGAATTTAAATTCCTATGAAGAAGTCGTTCCCAGCGTTGTTCACAGTGTCTTCCATGTAGATGCTTCCAAATCGTCATTGTGGAAGATAATGAAAAACAACCTTTACACAGTAACCTCCAACAATCTCACCTCATGCTTTGGAACCCAATGGTAAGCCAAGAGGCTTCTAGACAAACAGCGTAAGAGTCCGGGGGACTGTTTCCTTTCACTCTGCAAATCCAGTAGAAGTAATGATATTATAATTTGTTTTTCAGATGTGAACCCCTTCATGTTAGGAAGGCTTAGAAAACAGAAAATGAGTCCTTTCTTTTGAAATGTTAACAAGATAAAGCTTCCACAATAAAGTACATTCCCCTGACTTGCATAGGACTCCTCCAACAGACCCTCACCCAAAACCTACCCCTTCTCATTTCAAGAAGGAAGTTATTTTTGTTTCCCAGTCTCCAAAGACAAAACTGAGTAAATTAAGAAAGGCAAGGTGGGAATGGGTATGTGCCTAGAAGCATCCGTTACTTAAAAGAGCCAAGGGCAGTAACTTTGAAAACATGGAATTCTGGGGCCATCTGGCAAGACAGTCCCAGTATCAATACACTATCATTACAGTAACCACTCACTTTGAGGATTATGCAAAATTCATTCTTTCACAAGGAAGGAATATTGAATGCACTCTGGTTTATCAGCACAAGAAAGTCAATAATTTGTTTCAGAAAGATTTCCATCCAAAATCAAAGGGAAAAATAATAAATATCCAGGTGTTAAGATGAGGGAGTTTAGTTATTAGGAAAATTTACACACATGGAACAGTTCATTCCCTCATCAAGCCCAGAAACCACGTGATACATCACAACGATTTGCTCAGGAATTACAGAATGAACACTTTCTTATCTTTTCTAACTTTGCGAACAATCTAACTGCAAGACACAAATGGCTACGAGGTCGGCTGTTTGAAGCCTAGGAAGACCTGCTTCTACAGAAAGGACTCAGTTATATCAAAGCATTCAATGCATTTCAAAGAAAGATCATTAAGATTTCTCGAATTCATCACTGAACTACCAGTAAATGAAGAAAATGATTATAATATTATGACCACACGACTTCAACTGGAATCCCCAGGGCAGCTACTGGCTTTGTGGAGTGGGGAAAAAAGTTCTCCAAGCTTCTCTGTAATTTTTAGTACGGTTTCAAAACATTTCTAATCGAATGAGATTGACATTAGCTATTGAGAATTCACCCTCAGCAAAGCCTGGGTACATCCAAGGTAGCCGGAAGAACAGGATCGCCTTAGATGCTCACCCCCTTGCTCTCCATACGCACCAATGAGCTCCCTTCCTAAACACTTGCCATCAGCTCTACGTATCATTCACACTGCTCTTCCTCACACCCAAATATACTCTTGTGAACTGAACCCGCTGATTTAGCCCCTTCAATGGTTCCCCAACACTCGCAGGATAAAACCAAACTCTATAACATCACTCAACGCCAGACCCTGTCCAAGGCACTGGGAATACAGCCAGAGCTAAAGAAAGTCCCTGTTCTCATGTGCCTTCCACCCTAACAGGACACTGGCAACGAACACACTAGCCTATAACAGGTCAGGTGGTAGTGCTAGGAAGCAGGTTAAGCAGAGAAAGGAAATAAAGAATGATACTAGTCAAAGAAGGCCTCTAAAGTGAAGGGAACAAACTCCTGAAGGAAATGGTATGACCATACATGCGAAGGCCTCCCACATCTGGCCCGAGGCTACCTGGTCAAGCTCCTCCCCTACACTGGGGAGGCCACTGCAGCCTTTCTGAGTTAGGATTCCTTCTCCGAACACACCTTGCTGCTTCACACATTCATGCCTTTGCGTTTACTCTTCTGCCTGTAATGCCTCTCAAATGCCTCCTAATCTTCCAAGATTCATCTGAAGCTTCTCCTCCTTCATAAGGCCTTCCCTTGCACACCAGCCACACACCACCACCCAGCCCAGTAGGGTCATCACCCCTCCTTTCTGCAACGTGGACCATGTCTTTTTATTCATGTCTCTGATTCTTCAGTAAAATGGAGCTCCTTAAAGGCCAGAGCACAACACTGATTCCTGTGTCCCCAGTACCTCATCCTTCGAGACAGCTGCACCTTTAGAAACGCAGTTAATGAATGAATGAAATGCATGTTCTCTTTTTATAATGCCATCTCTGAAAAGATCTGCCCATGAAGAAAGCATAAACCCATGAATGCCCTTTGATTTAAAACACTTTTTGTGAAACTGACTTTTTTTTGTTCCTGAAAGCTGCATGATTTAAAAGTCTTTGTGGGTTTTCCCCCCTATAAAATTATCTTGACACCTAGCCATGTATCACTGTACACGAAGCAGCTATAACTCTGCAGTTGGAAAAACATTATGCTGTGAAAAAAAGAAACCCTAATCTGCCAAGACACCAAAAGGGCCACTGAAGATACAATGAAAATGTAACGCTGGACACAATGAAAGAGCTTATACTCTTTTATAGCCTGGGATCATTTCCACAAAACCTTTCTTTTTAGGAGGATAAACTGTTTCAAAGGGAGGGAGAGTAACCCTCGCATATTCTTTTTTGGCCCTTCTTGTTCTAACGCTACACTCTGGACCTTTAACATTCAGCCTCTATCTTCCCCGTCTTCATGGTACCCAAGCAGAAGGGCAGATGAATGAAAAGAACATGGTGGGGGAGGGAGGGTGAAGAAACCAGAACACAACACCTACAGCCCCGGATAAAGAAGACAACTCAGGGGAAGAAATGCCTCCTTCACCACCATTATCATCACCATTATTTTAGGTTCCATTTTGTTTTCAATGCTCAGCAAATCAAAGGTTTAGAGTGGAGAGCCACCTGTGTCACTGTGAGGATGCTGGATTCAGGATGGGGCTTTCCCTGCAGACCCGTCAGGAGATCTCCAGAGGACCAGCCCAGGCCACGCTGCCAGCTGCCTCTCCTCAAGCCCAAACTACAGTTCTGAAACTGAAGACCCTTGAAGAACAACAAAGGAAAACCTCAGCTGCTCCATCCCAACTCAAGCACCAAAGAAAGAGGGCAGGGGGGGAATCGTTTCCATATTTCACATAAACACAGAACTTACTGCAGCAGCCAGGAATGTGTGAGTGGAAGGGGGCTGACGATGATCGCCACGCAAATGGAGCCCTGGCTAAAGATTAATACTAAGAACGTGCAGCCTAGTTCGTTCACAGACACCCCTACTGGGAAATGTTGGTGTTTACGTATTTCCAAACGGCCTTTTTAAAAATAAAGTGTCCTTTTCCATGGGATTCTAACTTTCTGTTGTTGTTGTTCAAGAGGAAGCACCTGGAAGAGACATTCAAATGTAAAAGTTGTGCCAAAGTAATTTGAGATGTTGTACTGAGAACTTACTGTAACTGTATATTGCTCCCCAGCCCCCAAACTCCTTCACACGGTGGCTGAGATTAGCTCTGCCCTTAAACGATCTTGGTTTACGGCCCTAGCACTGGTCACGGTGGGGGAGGCAGAGAAGCAAATAAATCACAGAACGGCTGCAACTCCAGACGGGTAATTTCTGGAGAGGTAAGCTTTCTCTGTGTTGACTAGCAAACGGTGCAGAGAACCAAGAACCAGAACGTCTGGGGCTGGAGCCATCTCATTTCACGATAAAAGAACACAGAATAAATCCATCACAAGTACCATTTCCTGAGCCCTTCCATGGTTCCGTAACACGAGCTGGGCATCCATTCCCAGTGTCCCGTTAATCCTCGCAATAACCAGAAGATGTTTCAGTGTCCCCATTTTGCAGATGGGGAAGCAGGTTGTGAATGGCTAAGTGCTCAGGGTCATAGCACCGGTAAGCACTGGAGTGAGAATTCCACACAGGGCTTCCCCCTACAGCAGGCGACATCCTAGAGTGACTTCCCCAGACAAGTCTCAGGAACAGGATAGAAGAATGGAAACAAGGCTTTTCCCCTCATTTGTTCTCTTTGAGCTCAAACCGGCTGATGCTTCATAAATGAATGAAGGTAGAATGTACACTTAGTGCCTGAAGAACCCATATTAACTGCTATGTGAGCAGGTCCCTTGTTCACTGTCAAAGAGGTAACACTGCTGAGCTCTAACTAGCAATTCCATATCCAACCGAAGATACACGATGTTCTTAACCTCACTGAGGCCCACAAAACCCCAGGTTCCTTGAAAGCCAGATTAAAATATCCAACTGGTATGTGCCATCGTATCTAGAGATTATGATTTCTTTATAAAGCCATGACATGGACTCACACCTTCCTTCTACCGTGTATTTGATAACAAGTACCAATAAAAGACCTAAGTGACCAAGAAAGTCTATCTCCCCTCAAGAATTTCTCTCTTCAAGGCAGCAACTGACAATGTAGAATATAAAAGACCTGGTGCCTTCAAGAATAGAGAAGATTAGGAAAATAGGCACAAACTGCCATTTGTCCTTTATAATCACATCATCTTCTTAGATTTTAAGATTTTATGCATGCCTATGGGTTTTTTTAAGATTTATTTTATTTACTTTAGAGAGAGAGAGTGCAAGGGGGAAGCGCAAAAAAAGGGAGAGAAAAACACAGGCAGACTCCATGCTGAGCACAGAGCCTGATGCAGGGCTTGATCTCACAACCCTGAGATCACGACCTGAGCTGAAACCAAGAGTCATTTGCTCAACTGGCTGTACCACCCAGGCTCCCCTGTTTTGTTATTTTTTAAAAAGAGACCTGACTACCAGGTTCTGGTCACTTTCAGAGCACTAAAGAAAAAGAATGACAGCAGGTGGCTGGCAAATTGTCAAGCCAATAAGGCATCTTCCTCCCTTTGTCTAAACAACATGTACTGAGGTCACACTGACAGCATTCCGGCACCAACTGCTGCTCCTGGGACAGGTGCTGCCGTACTTCGGGGAACAGTCACAAAAGCCCCCGGTCTGTCGGGGTTTGGCAAGCTCAAATATACAATACAATTTTGGTGAGTTTATCATCAAATGCTTCCCATGATGTCAGCAACACATGAATGAATCAAAACAATGACCTACCCCAATCCCCCTTCCAAAGGGTTCCCCTTATCAATTCTAGGTCCTACTTCCCAGTGTTGAAATTCAAAGTGACCTTGCCCTTTGGGTCAAAAATTGACCAACCTCTCTTAAACAGACTTTGCAAAATTACAAAGCAAGCTGGGGAGGAAGATACAAGTTCCATGTGCTCCATATGTCTCAGAGATCTCGGTCTATCAGGCCACCTTTCATTTTAATATCCTGACATAAAAAAAAGACCAAATGTCTGTTTGAAGTAGAACTGGTGACACGGTAATAAACTCTCATAGCAAGAGATCAGTTCTCTCTTGTCAGGCTGACCCAAGATATTTTGCCAGGTGCCAGCCAGCCTGCCATAAAACATCCTGAATCCCCTGTTCGACAGCAATGTGGGTGGGCCATGATACCCTCCTGCTCCTAAAAGGCACCCAGATTTTCATGCAACCATTCCTCAATTACTCATGATTTGAATTAAGTTTGACTGTATAAAAATTACTTCTAAAATGTTTGAGGTTTATTTAAATAAAGTGATACGGAAAGATCTTTAAGAGAGTATTAAATGTAAAAAATATATATATATATGAATCAGATTCAAACTACCCATGAATCCATTTATAGAAAAGAAAATAATTATCTATGAATATGTATAAAAATTAATGCAAACATCTGGGAAGGGTTCTGGAGGGGCTCACACTCAACTCTGGAAAAGGAGAGGGTTTTGCCAAGAGAGTGACTGTCTTTTCTAATTATCTAGAGTTTTATTGTTTAATTTTTTTTTTTAACAAGAAAGTATTTCTGTATCATTGGACGAACAAAATAAAATCTGCGGGCAACAGAAGGACAATGGGGGGAGGGGTAAACGTATGAAAACAAATCACATTCCATAGCGTCCAGAGGTCTTATCGGAGAGGACTTTGCATTAATATTCTTGTGCTTCCCAAGCTGCTCCATGAGGCTGCATTGCTGCCTGCGTCGTTAGCAGCAGCTGTTTCCGATCATCCGTTATCTGCTTCCTCCAAGGCCGTGAAAACTGCAAGGCAGTTCTGTCTGGTTCCAGAAGCTGAAAACTGCATCCACGCCTTCACCCCAATGGCATCTTGGAGGAAGGGCAGGAAGGCTCCACACAGAACCTGCTGCCTTTATATTTCTGAGACTAAGGCAAAGTATTATTCCCGAACCTTCTTCCCTGATTCACCTAAGCCATTGTCAGGAGCCTCTAGGCACCTGCCAGTCCCCACACAGTCACACCAGCCATCGTAATCAGAGACATTGAATGTTCTTTGGCTTAAAAGAAAACAGACGGTTACCGAAAAACCTTCAACCACTTCTTCCCATTCTGAAACAGCCTGGAGAAGGTGAACAACGTGAGTACATCCTCTTGACTTCCGCAACCTGCCATGAGCTCACTACCAACTCCACCCTCCAGAACCGCCAATGGACAGTTTTTAGTTTCTAAAGCTCTTCACCTAGAAGGACCCACTCCCACTCTCCTTCTGGCTGGCAAACTCCTCTTTATTCCTTAAAACCAATCTCAAACAACTGGCCCCTAAACTACACACACACACACACACACACACACACACACACACACACACCACACACTGCATTCTATGCTCCTCTGGACAGCTCCCAGACCTGTACCCATATCCATTACTAAAAGTACCAGACCACGTTGTGTAATAATTAGTGCTGACACTAATTAGCACTGCAAGACTGGACACTCTGCATCACTGGATCCCCAAAGCTGACCCGGAGTCTAGCGTATCACAGGTGATGAATACAGGCTTACTGACCTGGGCGGCAAGGCAGAGAGGAAAAGGATTGTAATGTCCCCCACTGCTGCTGGCAAGGGAGGGGGGGGCGGGCACTACAAGGCTGTAAACGTACAGGACTGTGAGCCAGGGTTGTGATGCAGGGAAAGTTGGGAGAACAGTGTGATCAGAAACATTCTGGGCTGGAAGCATGGAGAACTCGGTTCTGGTCCGGGCCCTGCCACTGCATCTCAGTTGTGTAACTTTCTGGGCCACCTGCTCTGTAACTGGGACATGAATCAATTTATTCACTCAAAAGACCATGTATGTGGTTATCACCATCCCTCAATATTCCAGTTAGTGATGGAGAAAATGCATAGAAATCAGAGTGCTGGAGCCACAGTCCAAAGAAAAACTCCCTGCCTTGTTAGATGCCCAGCAGAAGTCAAGAAAGAGCCCACTCTTCCCAATAAACAGGCCATCTTCCGGTTCACAAACCGAAACAGGGTTACCATCTTGGTACTGCTTAACCCCTCTTATTTCTTCACTACAAGGGAGCCTTCTGGTCTCCTTGATCTTGAACCTAACAGGATTTTCCCCTATCCCTTCCCCCAAATAAAATGAATAAAAATTTGAAAATAAAAATAAATTGCTATGAATTTGAGGCAAAGACATCTGTTGCAAACTGAAGCAGCAAAGGAAAAGGGAGAGCAAACCCTGGGTCTTTACGGCTTGTAAACAGATGGGAGATTAGCCACACAGACCCACATATGGGCTCACCTGGCCTGATGGCTCCAGGCCTCTGGAGGGGATTCTCAGCTTGGCTCGCCACCCCTGCTTTCCTAGAGAGCAAAAGTGTCAGTTCCACCGAAAACAGTGCTGTCGATCAGCACATATTTTAAATCTCTCTTTACAGGGTTTTCTGTGGATTTTTTTTTTCATCTTTTAAGTTCAGCATACAAGTTTGAAAATCGATAGCCTCTAAAATACGATCTGCATTAATCCATGAGTAGTGGACTGCATCTCCCTACACGGAACCTAAAGCTGTGTAATGGGAGGGCGGGGAGTGGTACAGATACCTTTACTAATATATTTTTTAAAGTAATATGTAAACACAATCAAACAAATACAATGAAGTGGAAAACTAATCCAGAAGAAATTATGTGCCAGTTTCTCAAGCAGGAAAGGGATGTCTTTGGCTAATACAGATTTATCTAGTTGGTTTTTTTTTTTTTAAGATTTTATTTATTTGAGAGGCAGAGAGAGAGAGTGTACAAGCAGGGCAGGGAGGAGCAAAGGCAGAGGGAGAAGCAGACTCCCCCGCTGAGCAGGGAGCCTGGTGACTGGGGCTGGATCCCAGGACCCCGGGATCATGACCTGAGCAGAAGGCAGACGCTTAACTGACAGAGCCACCCACCAGGAGCTCCCAGATTTATCTAGTTTTAAGACAACTTTCCTACATTAATCACTGCTGAAACCCTGTTTCAGAAGCAGGTACACGAGGATTAAATACAAAAAACGCCTTTTCCCTCGCCTCAAAGATGCCTTACAAAAAGTCTACTGGCTCTATTTATAAGCAAATCAGGTCAACTTTTCAGCCTTGTACTGAACACCCCAAGCCTCCGAAATTAACATCAGGTCTGAGTCCTGCTCCTAAGCCCACTGACAGCCTGCTGCACGTCACTCCAGGTGACGACCTGCACAGGTGCCTCTTAGAGACCTGCGGGGATCCTTCTCTCTCCCTGTGCACATGTAACCTAAAAGTCCTTCGAGAAGTGTGTGACTTTCTATGATTCTGAAGTTGAGGGAAGCAACTCTCGTAACTAAAGGACAGAAATAAATCACCATCCCCATAGCTATTCCCACAGTGCTTACGAAATAACTTCTTGGCTCCCAAGAAGAAACCTGGCTGGTTTTCTTAATTGGGCTTGGTGAGACGGAGTGCCTTCCACTGGGGCTGTTGGGCCAGATGATGACAGAAGACTATTACTCAGTGGAATACAAACTATACCAAGGACACACCCTAGGGCTGCTGTCACCCCACCGGTTATCAAAAGCCCGACCAAAGCAGCATATGTAGTAAGTTGTGGATATTAATTGTGAGACCAGAAGAAACAAAAACTTCAGGGGGTGGCCTCTGGTGACAGCCTTCCCTCTGACTCTTCATGACTGTACAGATCACTGCTCGCAGCTGTCAACTCTCGGAACAATCGGTTAGGGGAATAACCAGGGGGAGAGATTTAAGAAATCACCCACATCTTAAAGGTCAAGAGGTGTAACTGGCATCTCCTCTTCTCGATGCCATTTTATATCAATAGTCTCCCCCAAAGAACAGGTGATTCAATCTTCTTTTTGCCTTCCTTCTCACGGAGGTGTAACTGACCACTTGCAAAAGGCAGGGTGTCTGTGTTTAACATCCAACTATTCTGTTGAGAAATGTGAAATTCTGACCCAGGATATCCCTGCGCGTAGTCCACGCAACAAAACAACAGCTAGCCTTTTATTAAGCGCTTACTATTGGCCATACAGTTTATTTTACCACTTACTGTAGTAAGTGCTTCACCTGCATGATCTCCCTTCACCCTCAACATAAACCCTGAAAGTTTAGGAACAGCATGACCCCAAATGTGGAAATAAGCTAGTTGACTACAACGTGAATAACTTAGCCAACATCACACATGTAGTGATAACGGCTCCAAACTTGAAGTCAGCCCCTGGTTAAGATCACTATGCAATACTGAAAACAGTTACAAATGTTTTAGAATGAGGAATGGCTCACACACAAACACATGAATTTGTACAACCATAACAGAGAGAGAGAGAGGGAAAGAGAGAGGGAAAGAGAAAGAGGAAGGAGGAGACTATGAATGGCTGCATGAATACATTCTCTCTCCAGGCTAAATCTTTAAAAGTGGAACAATTGCTCCTCTATTGCAGGGCAATTAACTGCAGGCATGTGCTCCTACCTTCACCCAAAGCAGACACATTCCATCCAGCGCCAGATTCCAACTTTGTTAGACTTTCAAGTTCTACCTTCCTCCCTGTCAAGTGTTTACCAAAGACCATTATTGTCAGGCCCTAACTTGAGAAGATAAACAGACACCATCCCTGACCATCACAAGTGTAAATGTTCATCCTATCATTTGGCTTTAAGATGAAAATGATCTTCTTGAAAGAGAAAAAGAATGCTAACTGCATGGAACCAAACCAAACCAAATAAAAACAAAAATGCAAAACAAACAAACAAAAAGGCAACTCCATTCCTTACAGCTCACTGCAACAACAGGTCACTTTCATTATAACTTTTTACAGAAAAAGCAAACAAAACCAACAATTACAATAAAAAGATCTACAGTATGCAGTCTGCTTTTATAAGAAACAACAGTCTTAAAATGTTTTTATAATAATATATAGTTATCACCAAGGATGATAATTACCTACCTTACCCCACAAAGTTGTTTTCAGATCTTCTGATGACAAGTCATTATAAAAGACTGATTTCACTGCACTGAACACTTCCCAGGAAATCTACTACAACTGCATTTAATAAAATAGATTATCTTGGATTCTTAGATTTCACCCTGAATTCCTAAGATTGCTTATAAGCATTTATACTTTTTTCCTTTTGTTATTAGTCTTAGGAAATGTTCCTTTTCTCCTTCATTCATTAGAACATGATTTTAGGAGATGGAATGTCTGTGGCAGAGTTGAAACACTACATTAACTCAAGATAAGATTAATTTTAAAATCAGAAATAGGAAAAAGGTACCAATATGCATGCTACCTTAATAAAATATTTTTGTAATATGCATTCTAGGGCTTAAAAAAAAAAACCGATGAAGAAGAAAAAAAAAAACAAACCTCAGGATGGGAAACATGGCCACTGATGCAAAAAAGAAGTTATAGGGGCGCCTGGGTGGCACAGCGGTTAAGCGTCTGCCTTCGGCTCAGGGCGTGATCCCGGCGTTATGGGATCGAGCCCCACATCAGGCTCTTCAGCTATGAGCCTGCTTCTTCCTCTCTCACTGCCCCTGCTTGTGTTCCCTCTCTCGCTGGCTGTCTCTATCTCTGTCGAATAAATAAATAAAATCTTTTAAAAAAAAAAAAAAAGAAGTTATGAAACAGAATTCCAGGTTGCTAAAATATACAGAGAAGGATTTTAAATTAAGTAATAGATACAGATGTCCTCCAAGGCATCACATATTCAGAAATCATTGTGCGGAGGAGAGGGGAATGGAAGCAAAAAAAACTGACTGGTTTTTTAAATGGTAACTATTAAGAACTAAAATTTTACCTTGTTAAATTATTTTTAAAACCACATTCCACTGAATTATAATTGCGGACTGCTGAGGATGGAAGCTTTCCCAGAACTGAGTGTATGTTTAACCCTGGGAATGATGTGGCAATGTCAACCACCCACAACAATCTGGGAAACAATGCAAAGCAAGAGAAAGGGCAGCCACACCCTTCAGAGGTGGGTCCTTACTTTGCTTTTTTTCATCCAACCATAATCAAGCCCCATTAGTTTTAAGTACAATCTGTATGCTCTTCCAGAGTTCAGGACCTCAGAGATGAACACCCACGTGGTGGCTTCTGGATCTGGTAGAGCAAGTGTGATCCATCCGGGCCTGGGTCTGAAATGTCCAGAGCATATATTTTCAAGATTTCGGTATAAACTGCACCAAGCTAAAAGTGGAAAGGGCGGAAGAACAGTGTATCTTAATGCTGGAACATCCTTCTGGGGTGGGGGAAGGGGAGCTTTCCTAACCTTTGGCTTCTGGATAATAAATTCCTACAAATGCTATGCTATGCTTTGGCTCACCCGACTCCAGTGAAGGCTGAACACATAAAGACTACATTATATGCTGAGCTAGGAACAATCATTAATCATTAATCAGCCATGGGCAGCAGATTGGAGGTGATAACACACATAACACCCACAGCTCAAGGTGTGACCTCCAGGCCACACTCCCCCAAGCACTACTTCCTCTGTGCCCCCGCCTGCCCCACCCAACCCGCAGGCTCTATTCCTCACTGCCTTCCTTCTTCTCTCCCACCACCAGACTTCAGCTTTTTTAACTTAAATCGGTGTTTTTAGCAGTGTCTTCTCGTTTTAATGAAGAGTTTTTCTGCTTCCTTGTGCTAAAAGTCCGATCAGTTTCACATTTCACAGATCAAAGGAAATAAATACCCAGGAAGAAAGAAAATTTTCACACAGAGCCTTTAACTGATACTTCTTGAGATTCAGGGGCTCCCCCTACAGTAGAGCGCCTAGTTCAGTCTGGGTCATAAACCCAGTATCATGCTATGTTCCATAACAGTCAATCAAGTAAGCGCCTTCCTAACAAAGTCGCGAATCAAGTAACATACAGGAGCCTTAAAAAATATAAACACACATATGTATAGTTTCATATATGAGCATACATATGTGTATATATTACGTATGTATACAGGCATACACACTTCCTCCAGAAACGAAAGCCACTCAAAGATATAAATTTCTTCACTGGGTTCCACTTACTCATAGGCATAAACAGGGCCCTGGTGATCTGCCCTGCTCCCCAAACACCACCTCTCCAGCCTCATTTCTCTCCACTCTACCTCCTGATAGATCTAGCACAATCAAGGTCTTTCAGTAGCTAGTACTTAAATGCTTGGCTCTCTATTGCCTTTTAGTTCTCTGCCAAATATTTTCCTTCCCCTCCCTAATCTAGGCCAGCTTACGTCTTGCTCATACTACAGGTCTCAATTTGAAAATGGCTTCCTCTAAGAAGCCATTCATTCATGCATCGCCCATTCAAATGTGAGTGAAATATTCCTCCTCTGCACTCTTAGGACATCCTGTAGCTTAAATGCCTATGGACCTGTGTGTTCTACTCAACAGAGGGTGCCAAAGACACCAAGGACCCCGACTTGTTCATTGCACCTAGAGGAGACATTACATATGACAAGTACCCAATAAATATTTGATGACTTCTATGTAAAGTTGACTGGTTTTTCTATTTGCACTAATGTTCCTGCTAACAAATGGCCTCCATGTACAGGCTGTAAACGACACTACTTACATATTATTTTATGGCATTCTGAGTACTTCAGATAAATTTTGCCATATATGAAGGTAAATCATCAGCAACAAGGAATTCTCCCAAGGTTTTAGATCCACCTATAACAAATATTTCCTACCTAAATGGGTTAACTATGGAATATCACAGAAGTCAGGTAGAGAGCCATTTACTCAATTTCCAAATTTTCATTTCCAAAAAATGTGGGAAAAAATGGGGCAGAGAGAATTGCTCCTGAATAACTTCTCTATGGAAGCCACAGTACACATTCACTAAATGAATGGCTTTGTTAGTATGAAAATAAGAGATTGCATCATCTACAGTGTACTGTTACCCACTTGGCATAATAGGAATTGATCAAATAGCTACTTACCAAACAGTTATCTATTTCAAAGCGTGGGTACAGATTTTAAAGAATTAAAATAATATGCATTCGGTATTCTCAGTCATACTGAGAATAAACTGGTGCTGTATTCATTCAGGAAGATGCTTTAACATGGCGCGGTCTCACAAGACATCAATTCCTCTTCTCTCACTTGCTCTTGGATTTACTCAGACTTACGCTGCCATCAACCCACTGAAACTAATTTGTCCAGTCCTCCACATAGCTCAATATGCTGGTCAGTTCTGTGTCCTCCCCTTATCCACCCAACAGTGATATTTGGCCCAGTTGACCACTCCTTCCTTCTGTGCATACTTTCTGCACTGGCCCCCAGGACCACCCTCTTCTAGCTTTCCTTCGGCTATAGGTAGCAGTTTCACAGCAATTTTCCTGGTTACTCATCTTCCAGATTTCTGAAGACTGGATTCCCCAGGTTTCCTTTTCTCTTCATTTGTCTTCTTTTGCTCACTCACTTGGTGACCCATCCGGTCTCAAACCAGTCCCGATCTGCCCCATTAACCCAGACACATCCATCTGACCACCCGCTTCACTTGGTGAACTAACATACACTGCAATTTTAAAATCTGACTATTCCCTTAACCATCTCCTCCCAACCCCCCCACCCAGCCCAAACACTTGATGGGTAACCTCTCATACTAATCTCTAATCTCCCAATAAATGCTATTGGCCTTTTAGAACACCCAGAACATGGCTACCTCTCATGGTGGCCACAGCTACCACTGGGTGCAAGTGTCATTTTTCACATGATTGCTGTCCTAGCATCCTGACTACTCCCTGATTCTACTCTTGCTCACTGCAGTCTTCTCAATGCAGCAACCACTGTAACCTTAAAATGTAAATCTGATAGCACTCCTTGTCTCAAAATTTTCCAATGGCTCCCCAAACACCAAATTAAAGCCATATATGTATAATGACCTCTAAGGCGCTGCACCATCCAGTCTCCAGTCTCAATCTCTGATCTCACCCCCTGCTGCTCTTCCCTTCACTCACTCTGTTCCAGCCACACTAGGCACCTTGCTTACCCAACATGTCAGGCACTCTCTCCTGTCTCAGGGCATTTGCACCTGCTGTTCCCTCTGCTGCAACATCCCTCCACCTGTTGGCCTCACTGCTCACTGAAATCCTTCCTTGGTCGCCATAGTTAAAATTGCATCCCCACTCCCTTCCTGCACCACCTATGCATCCCTTCCCCACAGGCTATACCAAATTTTACCTATATTTCATCTACCACCACTAGAATAGCAGCTCCAGGAAGACAGGAACTATCATCAATTTTATTCACTGTTGTATCCTCGGCTGCTGGAACACTGCCTGGCACAATGCAGGCATTCAGTAAATATTTACTGAATGAATGCATGGTGACTATGAACCCTCACCAGACTTTGTGGAAGCACCAGTTAACAGGGAACTATAGTTAACAGACTAAGAGTTAGTTAAAGGCAAAGAGTTAGAGTTCTATTTCTCCTGATATGGCCTAGTGGCATAGTATTTCATCAAAAACTTCGCTTCTAGAACTAAAATGAATGTGAAAGACACGTGGCTTCATTTCAGAATACCAGGTAAATGGAGTCAGTACTAATATAAAAACCATAGATGGGAAATTAGCAAGTTTTAATAGAAATGTTAGCCATTCAGAACACTGGGAAAGATGTTCTAAGATAAATAATTTATGATTTTATAGCTGATCCTATTAAGTAGAGAACCTATTAACTTTACCTGAGGGATATCACAGAAGAAATCACGCCTACCTCTAAGGGTTGGTTGGGCCAACGATGAATAAGAAAACAGGCCATATCATACCTGCTGCAGGAGGACCTGTCACCCCGCCCCTTTGATGCCAGTCCTTTGAAGACCCCTACACACCGTTGTCTCTCTCCAAGTTGGTCCTTCCACTCACTCACTTGCTTTGGCAGCCCAAAGGAGGCACTCATCTCAAGAAACGAGTTCACCCACCCACACAGCAATTGTTAACCGAAACTGTTTATCTCACTAAGCACTGGACAAAACTTCAGGGAGGACTCCAGGATGAATTCTGCATTTATCAGCTCTGATTTTACATCTCCATTTACATGCTGTCCTATAGGACTCTAATCTCCATTTTATTTTGCATCCCATACCCTCTAATGTGCTGTACAGAAATAATTCTAGGTGTCATATTCATGTATATTGCATCATTTCACACTCAACTACGAGGACCTAAATTTTAGCTAACACTATCCTATTTTAACACGTTTCATGTGCCAAGCTGCATGATATTTACACCTCATTAAAACATGAGACAATCATAGTGCTATAATAAGAGAGGGCACTGTGTTTTCTTAAGCGTTTGAATCATGCAAGACATTGGTACATCATGCAAGATGTATCTTCTATAAATGGGAGGACCTTTTGAGGTTGGTATCCATAAGGTCAGTTCACCCTTGAGCCTGCAAAACAGCTCCTCCCAGAATTCAACACAGATTACTGGTGCTGCCACATGAAGTCAATGAGCCACAAAACCTGGACATGAGAACCCCTTCTACCACTCACACATCAGACCCTGCTGGGGCTCCCAGTCCACTCTCGGGCAGTACCTCTCTCACCATTCTTTTCCCTGCTTTTGTTCCCAAGGCTTCTGGCCTAGCTCAGGCCTCCTCAGCTCTTACTGTGGACCCCAAATGCCCCTACTCAGTCTCTTAACCCCCAATCACTCCTCCTCAGAATCCTCCCCACTTCCCACAGTTCTAGCGGCAACACGCCTCCATTCAAACCCTTCTATTATTTCCCCAGTGAATGAAGAACAAAGTTCCTAAAGGTCAGTGGCTCTCAAACTGTGGTTCACAGACCACCAGCAAAAGACATGCAGGGCTGCCTTCTACACACGTGGCTCCCCAACCTCCAAGGTTAGCAGACTGTCTCTGGCAGTTAGGACCACGAACCATTCGGTCCATACTTAGTGACGCTTATTACCCACTAAAATCTGAGTGCAGTCATGCAACAAGGCTGGACATACCTGGCTGTGCCGGAAAAAACAGCCTAGACAAGACAAAAAACACTAAAAAAGACAGGCTAGCTGTTTGAAGGTAGCAGAGACCTGCTAAGGCAGCCAAAACTTGGGGCTCAAGATCCTGAAAAGACAAGAAAATGCATCCAACATTCTTTCCCATGTTACTCTTTGCACTTTTTCTGACTCGCAAGCATCCTGAAGACAAGAGGCCAAGCAGAAAGTAGCCATGGCTCTGAATAAAAGAGAAAAATCCTTTCTCTTCATTGGTACAACAAGAGAATAAAAGCCATCCTTAATTCTATCATCCAGAGATAACCCATGCTGGCACTGTAATGTATTTCCTTCCAGTCTTTTTCTAATGTGTATTCACACAATCTCAGAATTGGAACTTAAAAGAAAACTAGAACCTAAAATCATTAAGTAACCATCCAAAGGTTACATCATCCCTATTAAATATATTTGAAAATCCATCTTTCCCCATTTACAACAGCCCAATCAAAAATTTTTTAAAAAGAAACGAAACGGGAGCCTGGGTGGCTCAGTCAGTTACGTGACTGCCTCTTGATTTCAGCTCAGGTCATGATCTCAGGGTCACTAAGATCAAGCCCTGCGTTGGGCTCTGTGCCGGGCATGGAGCCAGCTTAAGATTCTCTCTCTTCCCCTCCGTGCCTCTCCCCCCACCCCCATGCACCTGCGCCTGCACACATTCTCTAAAAAAACACAGTAATAATAAAGAAAAGAAACATAAAGTTTTCTCTGGAATTTTTTTTATTAGGTGGTAAAATTACAAGTTAAATTTATGTAGGTCAATTCAAATCATACCATTAAAAACATAAATGTTTTTCCTTTGCCCTCAAAACTTATTACTGGCCAACTTAATGTCAGTACCTACCAAAGAGCAGCTAGGTGACAGGTCAGGTTCTGGAATCAAATGTGTCTTGATTCAAATCCCATTTACTTATTACACAACCTCAGGGAGGTCAGGGCCTGGTTTCTTTAACTCTAAAATGAAGACAATGAAAAGTGTCCCTGTCAAATAAGCATTCTGAGGACTAAACGAGATTAAGTCACATAACGTCCTAGCAAGGGCCTAGCACATACAGAATCTCAATGCCACCTGCTAACTGCTGCCTTCTTACTAAGCCACAAGCTTCTGGACAACAGGCTTCATTTATAACTGACTCATCTTTTTGTCCCTACCATGAAGCAGATTAACTGGTATGAAAAAGGAGATAGATAGATAGATAGATAGATAGATAGATAGATAGATAGATAGATTTTTTTATGCCTTTAAAGGGAAATTACTGGTTGAAATAAAAACGTAATGAACATTTAACAAAAGATTATCTATTAGGAATATATATGTGTGTGTGTGTATATATATATGTGTGAGTGTGTGTGTGTATATATGTGTGTGTGTGGTTTGTATATTTATATTATATATGTGTTAATATACATATATATGGACTATTTACTTACAAGGCAAACCAAAAGGTTAAAATATCCCGTAATTATTGTTGAGATGTTTGTAGATTGCCTTTTGGAGTGAGTACTATCCCACTGTAAATATGAATGCTAGTATTTTTCTTGTTTTTGTTTTGTTTTCCAATTCAAAGCACCATGAAATAGACCTTAAGTCAATTGTTAACTTACTAAATCAAACAGGACGCCACAAACTAGCACAAAAATGTGCAACATATACCTTACTTTAAAATCTTTCTGTACAAAGGAATGAATTTATGTATGAATGACATCTTTCTGTACCAACAGAAACAGTTCCTGTCCGGGGCCAACCCCACACAGCCTATGGCAAAGTAAACTCAATCAAGAGAAGCCAAATTCCTGCTTTCTCACTGAAGAGTAACTACCTAATGGTCTGCTATGTCCATTAAAGTATTGGTATTTTTGACCTAAGAATACCTGCATGGAATTACATACTGCAATGTTAAGAATGATGGAACTCATTAAATAGCAAAATGAAATTATAGGTAACAAACAGGTTTGCTAAGTAATTGATGAATTACTGTACAGCTCATTGTTTTCACATCTCATAGGTATGCTTCTCACTTGGGCAATTAACACCTGACCATGGCTGTCCACAGAGGGAATTACAAACTGGCCTACAGACATATTTTGTTTGTCCGATGCCAAAAAAACTGTAAACGGTTTTCTAAAAACTGGGAAATGTCACGTACCATGCCAGATTTCCAGCTTCATTGTGAAAACAACAACAAAAAACAACAAAACTCAGAAGATCTGGAAACTGTAGGTTTAGTCAGCAGGAACTGAGCCAACAAATGTGTCTTTGGGTTTGCCACACTCTTTGCCACTTCTTACTGACTCACATACTCCTACATTTCGATTTCTGACACTGCCTGCCTGGCCCCCCAAGGCCTCTGAGTTTGCAACTCTTGTTCCAAGTGCCAGTGCCAATCCTGGTCTTCAAGTTCATTTCTGTAGAAAATTTTATATTTTGGACTCTCTCGGCCTTGGACAACTGCAGGGGGGCGAGGGGCTCCCCAAACTCCACCTGCATCACTCAGTGCCCAGGTACTCAGACAAAAGAGCTTTTCACCTTGAGCTGCAACGTATTTGCTGCTCTGAGGAATTCTCTTCTCTGCTTTTTCTTTCCCTCACTTCTCTTTGCATCTGCCTGCCCAGTTCAAAGCCAAAACTTGAGTGCTAAGTGAGAGACAACAACGATCCACCCAATCTCAAAACAGAATGGGGGAGGGGAGTGTTACATTCTGCTCCTCTATTAGAGCAAGGTCTGGAAATTCCACCCGAAACCTGAACAAGCCCCTTCGGACCATGAAACATTCCTCTTCTTCTGTGTTCTCCTGGGGCTGAGCACTCAGAGGTACACCACAAAAGATCCCCTGGGCCTGGGGTGGAGCCGCTGGCTAGGAGCCCACAGAGATAACAGCTTTGACCCTTCCAGCCCACTCTGTGGAAGGACCCTCACGGACAGAAGTACGTTAACTCACCTGTTCAAACACGTAACAACCGTTCCTACTGGAGAAACTCTCCTTCCTAAGTGATCATTACGTATTAGTTAAAAACCAGCTGTAGACAGGAATTATGGGGGCTAGTCTGCCCTAAATCACTGATTTTTTAGTGCTCTGCATGAATGGTATAAACCAATGGTCTTCAAATTTTAGCCAGCACCAGAACCTCCTGAAGGACTTGATACATTGCAGCTTCCTGGGGCGCACCCCCAGGGCATCTGATTCTGTGAGTTTGGGGTAGAGTAATTACTCATCAGCTGATGCTGATGCTGAAAATAAGTTCAAAAACAACAATGAGGAGACGTTTGGGGGTGGGAGGGTGCCACATGTATGGGATGGGAAAAGGTCTCAAGAAAATCTCAGCTTAAAAATGTCAGGAGTCAGGTCCAATATTCAGGTATTTATAGGTGCTCATTGCGTGTGCAGACTAGAGGGTACCAGATAAGAATGAAGAATCCCCCCACATCCAAAATGGGTCTTTCTTGACCGATCAGCATTCTGTAAGATTCTCCAACTTGGCTCAGGGGTACTTATAACCAAACCACTTCATGCTACATGTCTCTAGACATGTTCCTAACAAGGAGTATTTGTGGGTTTTTTCCATATTATTACTAACAATTTTGCCTTTAGCGAAGACAGTCACTACTCACAGCCATGTTATCTGTGTGTGGTTCCAGCTGGAAGCCATGTTAAGAAGGTACTCACAGCTTCAACAGGTATCATATGAAGTCTGGTCCACTCTACATAGGAAGCTAGTTTTTCTATCTCAAAGATCATATTCCAGGTAGTTTGACTTGACTCTCTTTAAAACACTGTAATATAAAATTACCCTGGGAACATGAAAGACTATTCAATTAACACGGATTCAAGTTGGAAACACACACACACACTACTAAATCCAAAAGCACTGAATTTCCCCTCTGCCACAAATCTCTGAAAATAGGAAATAGAATGTTTCCTTTCACTAAAAGGTTTTCCTCAGGAAAGCATGATTCAGATTATCATAATCACCGCCTTTTCTGACAGATAACACGTAGGGGTTTCTCCTCTAAAAGGGCTGACAGATTTTCTTCTTGGGGGGGGAAGGGAGAATAGGTGTGTGTAGTAAGCTTCCAGGTTATTCTCCTATAAGCCTACCTACCCTCATTTCTCTCCCACTCTCCCCTGTTGATAAGTAATGCATTAAGTGTTAAATTAAAAAATGTGTTCAGGGGCGCCTGGGTGGCACAGCGGTTAAGCGTCTGCCTTCGGCTCAGGGCGTGATCCTGGCATTCTGGGATCGAGCCCCACATCAGGCTCCTCTGCTATGAGCCTGCTTCTTCCTCTCCCACTCCCCCTGCTTGTGTTCCCTCTCTCGCTGGCTGTCTCTATCTCTGTCGAATAAATAAATAAAATCTTTAAAAAAAAAAATGTGTTCAACTCTAATATGCTGAAAATTCCTCAATACACCATTTAGTCAAGCAAAAGCATGGTGGCCCTCTTTTCTAAAGCACAAGCAGGATAGTCTTTCAATGGAGCAAAAATATTTTAAATCAGATCTATCTATGGGTTCCTTTGATTCAAACACTTGTTAAGTGTTCCTACAGAAAGCTTTCTAGCTTTTACAACCTACTGATCTGCATTCTAAGGAACTGTTTTGCTCTAATAAACACAACTGCATTTGCCCCTCTGATCCCAGGTTAAAAACTGTTCAATCAGCCATTTGATGTCAAAGAAAACAAACTAGGCTATGTCCACTTTCACAAAACCCCTATTCATAGATGAATAAACAGCTTCAGAAACTGTAGCTCCCAGCAAATGTGCCAGGAAAGAACAATGCCGGGAACAAAGCATGTGAATGAAAAAAGACAGACTGCACTCTCTATTTAAATGACAAGAGAGTAATCAGAGTGAGGGGAGGGTGGGAGCTCTCCTAACCCTAGTAAGGAAAAAAAAAAAAACAACAACAGATATACACACAGCGCAATTTCAAGTATAATTCCAAAATGATCGATCAATGAACCAAATCTATCTAGAACTTGGCTTCTCAAATGCTGGAGTCACCGAAACCTTAGTCCAAAAGACGAATGCATGCCAGCTGGCCTCCCTAAATTCACTTCTGCCCCAGAATCCAAATCAAATTTGTCACTCCCCTGCTTTCCACAGCAACCAGAAAAAAACCACAAACACCTGACCAAGATTTCTAAGACCCTCTGGCCCATGTGTACCTCTCTCACCCCATCTCTACCCACCACCCCCCTTCCCCACCACCACCACCACCACCACCCCAACTCTTCAGGAGCCACCATACTTCCTTTCTTCAAACACTCCAAATTCATTTGCACCTCAGGGCCTTAGCACTGGTTGTTGGTCTACCTTGTTGTGGCTGTTGTTATTGTTGTTTGTCACACCCCGTATTAAAGCAGGGACCCAGCTGGATGCCTGTACCTGGAACAGAGCTGGATTTTCAGCACCTAGAAGAGTACGTGGAACCCAGTAGGTCCTAAGTAATTATTTGTTGAATGAAGAAACTCTTTTTGGGGTGGAACTGTCATCAACGTTAAGTCTTCCTCCTAAACGCTTGCTCCTAAGCTTTTTCCAAGAAAGCTACTGCACAACTGTCCTATGATACCACCTTCATCTAAGGTCCTCAAAGGAAGTGAAGGAAAAGCGTCCAAGGAAACATGAGGTAAAAACAGAAAATGGAGGTGATTTAACATACCACCTATATACCAATAAAAGGAAGGATGGAACTGTTATAAAGTTATTAGTAAACGTGTGAAAGATGACTATCAGCCACAACAGTGTTAAATATTCAAACAAAAATAAAATCCAATTATACTACATATTAACTTGGAGTTATTACGATTTAATCATTAATAAGCATATGAACATTTATATGCTGTACACTCCCTATACTGCCTCTTTTTTTAATCGTAACTAAAACCCTGTGTATCTGTTATTATCAGTCCCATTTTACAGATGAGAAAACTAAGGAAGGCTTCAACACTCTAAGTTACTTACCCAACCTTTCAAACCAGTTAGTGTTAAACACAGAACGTGAACCCAGTTTTATTTTATTCCAAAGCCTATATATTGTTCACTGCAGCTGCTTGACCTTCTCTCTCAAAGCATTTAAAATGAGGGACACCTGGGTGGCTCAGTTGGTTAAGCATCTGCCTGGGATTAAATCCTACATCCGGCTCCTTGATCAGTGGGAAGCCTGTTTCTCCCTCTGCCTGTCACTCCCCCTGCTTGTGCTCGCTCTCTCTCCCTGTCTCTCTGACAAATCAATAAATAAAATCTTTTTTTTAAAGCATTTAAAATGAAGTCACTGTGAATAATCAAAGGCAAGCAGGAAATGCGTTTATGTATGTGTGTGTGTGTGTCTGTGTGTATAATTCTACCAAATAGAAATACTAATTGCATCATAGACAAAAAACTACAGTATGACACTCAAAAATTAGGTTAGGAGTGTCAAAAAAATGATGTATTCCATTACTGAGCTGCATTCTGAAACAATACAACACAATCAACAAACCACAATAAAATAAATAACTAGCAGTAAGTGTCTCGAATGCTAAAGGGTCAGGTTTAAAATACATAGGATCCTGCTTAGGCTGTATAATTGAAAAAAGAAAGAAAAAAGACAGAAAAGGCCTATGTCCCATGAGTATAAATCCTAAGGGGATAATCAGGAAACACAGAAGTCAGAAGTTCTTTGCAGCTGGCCCCTCCCACATTGCTGATTAGGAGAAAACAAAAAACACCCACCTTGGCCAGAGGAGGAACCAGGTCTGGAGTGGACAGACGGAGAGAACAGAAGCCTGTGGAGTCTGGTCCCAATTCTTGGCCTTTGACCTTGGCCAATTCATTTAACATCCAAAAGCCAAAATTTCCTCATCTACAACAGAGATGCCTTCACCGCACATCTCTAGGGCTTGTGAAAACTCACAAAGGAACAAACATGGAAGAGCTCTGCAGAGCTCATGTAAATAAAACTCACTTTATTTATTAGAAGCTTACATAATGGCTAAGCTTGGGGTGAAAACTCTAGGAATACCACGAAAGGAGAGTAAATGGGAAATTAAGGTGAGAACACGAATGTCCCAGAGCTAGAACCCAACAGGCTAGGAATGGTCAGAACTGGAGGCAGCGACATAAGAATGTAAGACAGAGAGGCCCCTGCAGCTCCATGCAATGGTGTGAACACCAAAGGGAGGCTCACGGGGGAGGCTTCGTGAACACGAAGAGGTCACTCCCAATCTCTATGGAGACGGAACCGAGACACCTGGCCTTGGCACAGCACACACTTTTCAATTTTGAGAACTGCTCCGCCTATTACCGAAATAACATTGTGTCATTTTCCACCAACAGTGAAATCTTGCCGCAAAATCTGCTCATCATGGTAAACCCTGTGCAGTCAGTCACAGACGCCCACCTCATCCTCCCATGTCCACCTGACGATCTGGACAACAGACTTCAACCACCATGCCCACTGACCACCCCACAACTTCCTTCTTACCACCTTTTTAAAAAACAAAACAAAACAACACCAAAAAAAGGTTGTTAGGAGAACTCTTCAAGTCCCAAAACATACGTAAGAAAACTCAGGGGAATGTCTCATTTAGTGCAGAGAATTACCTGATGCTGTTGCTAAGTGTGCTTATAAAATGTAAGCACACACCCTAAGATTGCCTTTCTGCTTTAATTAGTGGCCAAGTCAAGCATCCTCAAATTAAGTGCCATCATTTAAGGGCTTAAATAAAACAGACTGAGCCCATGTCAGATCAGACCGCAGAACCTACCAGCAAGGTATAAAAATGGGTTTGCAGGTATGCGTGAGAGCAATGCTTCTCAAACTGTAATGAGCACACGATTCACCAGGGCACCTTGTGAAAATGCAGATTCTGATTCAGCAGGCCTGAGCTTCTGCGACTCTAACAAACTCCCAGGTGATGTGGACTGCTGGTCATGGACCAGGTGCCAGACAGCAGCCAACATGTGACTGCATGAGCTGGCCCTAACGCTGTGTCCACTGGAAGTCCAGTTACTACGAAAAAAAAAAAAAAAAAAGGCTGAGATAATATGGTTTGGATTTATTTACCCAAAGAAGGCTCATGATATTGGCAAGAGACATCTATCGCTCAGCTAACCAAGAATCTTCCTGATCAGCTGCCAAGTCCTGCCGTGGGTCCTCTGAGGGGTTGTCAAATGGCTGGGAAATCTCCTGGGTACTGAGTGGTGGCCCTGAATGGAGGAGTCAGCCTTATGACAGACCAGACAGCTCAGAGAGGAAAATGTGTGACCTGGAGCTACAGAATAAAAGAGGAAGCAATAAAAACAAGGAGTAGTAATTTATTGAGAACTTACATAAGACCACACAATCCAGGAGAATGGGGATACAGCTCCCCGAGTTTGACTGCAGAGCCCACTCTCACCATGGAGCTCCACTGTCCTGGCACAGACCATGGAATTGATGAAGTCATGGGGGAGGGGAGGGTGTTTACGAGCTCCACCACTTAGGAATATGGGACCCTGAACAAGTTCTCTCTCTCTCCCTTTCTCTCTGCTTTGGTTTCTTCATCTTTAATATGGGTTAATAACGGTTTATACACCTCATTGGGTTTTCCGAGAATTATATGAGTCAAAATAAAGCAGTTAGCACAGTGGCTGACACATAAGAAATGCTTCCATAACTGTTTTTCTATTATTATGATTAAGGTAACTCAATGGCTAGAGCCCAGGAAATACACTAGAACCAGGAAGAGAGTGGAATAAAGAGAAGAGTTTCTGACCTACAAGGGAGATGTACAACTGTCGAAAGAAAAAGACCTCCCTTTTTCACTGACCACAGAGGCTAAAGGGGAAAGTATAACCTAACTGGAATCAGGACTGTGGGAAGAACCGGCCTCTGTATGGACAGCAGCAGGACCGGTGTAAAAGTCTAACACTGGAGTTCACCTACAATTTACCAGATCTCTACAGATAACATTGACATTCCAGCCCCTCCGGGACCAAGTGAGGCACTTTAAGACTGCTGACCTGACGTGCCCCATACTAACAGACATTACAGGGAAGAGCAGTGCCTGTGGCCAGATTACAGAGAATGAGCAAATAAATGCCCTGAATCCCACAGGCTCACACCTTAAGCAAGAAACCCCTTTACTCTTGGTTTGTGATGGGGAAATGGCACCCATGCTAGGAGCAAGAAGCTGGCCAGAAAGACCTCTGTTCTGCCACTAAAGCTGGGTATTAGAGATGTGCTCACTCAACAACACACCTATTGAGAGCCTGCCCATTCCAGGCCAATCAACGACCAATGGCGCTTGCAGGACAAATCAGTGGTCCTTCCTCCTTGTCAAAGACCCTGCCCAGTGGTCTGACAACAGAAACACAACTTGGGTAGCTGCATCTTACAATGCAACTTCTAATATTTAAACCAAACTTAGAGACCAAGACTTCGTATAACTTATAGTTTTGATCTGAGAAAGCTGAACGGGAATGAAAACAAAATGCCATTTCTTAAAACAGGGTGGACCCACGGGCTTGATGTTAGTGGGAAATTATGACATGCATCCTACTTTGAGAACTAACCTATAAAGACCAGTACATGTAAATTATATGTGTCAGACACTATTGGCTGCTTACCAATATCCATTCTCCACCCCCTTCTTCCTCACTGAACAAACTCCAATTTTTTTCAGGGCCACAATGGACTCAATTAAAAAAAAAAAAAAATAGAGTGACTAGCCTCCCTTGCAGCATGAGGCTACGTGACAGCTCTTGGCAAGCCAAGTCACTTGATGGAGCTTCTAAGAGAAGACCTGGCTACCACCAGTCTTTTGCCTTCTCTGGGTCTCCTTCCTCCTACCTGGAATAAAGACAGGACCCTGGAGGTGGAACAGCCATCTTGCACTGCAGCATTAAGTATGAAGATGAACGCCACTTGCTGCACCACGTGCTAAGAAGGGCTGAACAGGACGGCAGAAGGACGGCAGAAGGAGCCTGGGCCCCGGACGGCACCATGAAGTCCCCAGCTACTTCTGAATTCCCTACCTCCAGACTTCTTTTACAAGAGAAAATCAACAGTCCCATTTGGTTAAACTCCCATAAATTGGATTTTCAGTTATGGGCACCTGACCCTACTCTCATCTGATAGACATTGTAAAATATTTGCTTTGCAAAAGCCTCTAGAATTATTTAAAGGCAGGGTGCTATGAACTATGAACTAATTTGATTTACAAATAATCCTACCAAATAGGTAGGATAAGACACACATATACCAGACAACTCTCCTCCACTAACAGGATATTAATGACTCACATCATGGGAATCCTGAAGGTCTGCTCATCAATGTGGTGAAGATTCTGAGAGTCCTCTAAGAGTGAGAACCTCCCAGAAGATGGAGTAAAGCCAAAGTACCCGGGCTCAAATGTTGCTGTCCCTTCCCCACTGTGTGACCCTGATCAGGGTACTGGACCTTTCTGTGCTCAGAATGGAACTACAAAATGGAGATACCAGTTCCTACCTCAAAAGGTGGTTATGCACATTATATGAGTGAATACTCATACCATGCAGAGACCTGAGCCTGACATACTGCTAAGATTTAGTGAGGATCTCCTAATATCATGATGAGATCGGTGACAGTATATTGAAGATTCATACAAACAAAAATTATAATAAGAATAAAATAATAATAAAATCCATATGAATTCATTCATTCTGTAGACACAGACCCTTTTTCCTAATGCATGCACCTGCCTCCTAACATCAACACGAGAGAGAGCAAGCTGTAAACTGTGGTCAGGTATAGACAGTTTTAAATCCAAAGCTTTCTACGGTGCTCACAATCACCATACCATACTCATGCAACACCAAGAGTGGCAAAGTCTACATGAGGAACTTCTTATCAGGAGGATGTATTTATAAAGTGGGGGTTGTGCAGAGAGGTTAGCAAAGACAACTAAAAATAGTCGTATAAGCAAACAAGTTTGCATAAGTCAACAGTTGATTGAAAAGTCAATACTTTCACATCATTACTATGAGAAATATTCAAGTAATGTGTCATGCAATTTGGGAGAATGTAGCCTCTTGTCTAAGAGTCTGCCACATTTGCTCCTGTTATCTTTTCTAGGTTCTAACATAGAAAGTATCCAGGTCATTCTATGAGGCTGTACTTAAGGATCCTTGTGTATCAAGTTGCCACATGCTAACCACAGGTATGTAACCTAATCAGTGTCCAGTGCTCCGGATACCAAGATATTGAACCACTCCTAACGGCTCTTTCACGTCAGTAGGAAACTTTTCCTAGATGAAAGTAATCTCAAGTCATAACATCAAGGCAATTGGATACCAAAAACCTTTGAATCTGCTCTTCCTTTTAGATGCTAAACAAACAAACAGGATGTGAATTTATACTTCTCCTCTCACAATCCCAAGAGGGACCAAAAAAAAAAAAAGAGAAAAAAGAAAAAGACAGCAATCTTGAGGGTGTGAAGATCTCACTCCATAATCTTCCTGTGTGCCTGTTACCGTTTTTCTAGTTGTACATTATCAAGTAGGCTGGCAGGGGCTCAGGAAAACCAGAGAGTGATAAATTGTAACCCCTTCTTGACTCTGGAGCCCTAGAGCTCCAACAGAAATATACTGCATGCCACAAATGTGACTTGTGTGTAATTTCCCACTTTTTAGGAGCCACAATTAAGAAGATAAAAATAAACAGATGAGGGGCGCCTGGGTGGCACAGCGGTTAAGCGTCTGCCTTCGGCTCAGGGCGTGATCCCAGCGTTCTGGGATCGAGCCCCACATCAGGCTCCTCCGCTAGGAGCCTGCTTCTTCCTCTCCCACTCCCCCTGCTTGTGTTCCCTCTCTCACTGGCTGTCTCTATCTCTGTCAAATAAATAAATAAAATCTTTAAAAAAATAAAAAAATAAAAAATAAACAGATGAAGTTAGATTTAACCATAAATTTTATTTAACCCAATATATGCAAAATAGTCACCTCAACATGTAGTAAATATGAAAAACTGAGACAATATACATTCTTTTTTTTTGCACTAAGTCTTCATACGTGTGTATCACAATTCTGACAAGCCCAACTCAAGGGCTTAAGAGCCACATGTGGCTAGTAGCTACCTACTGGACAGAACAGCTCCAGGGGTCAAAACCTGCTGAAAATCATCCACTTCTTGAGTTGCTTCTATGACAGACACATAGGTAAAATGATCAACCAACTCAGTCTTGGCAAGTCACTAGTTGGGGAATCTGGTGGTATCCTGAACAGGGAAACATACCCCATTGCAAAACAGGGTCTGGGAACTTATAGCTTTTAAACAAATGTTTTGTGCCAGGCACTGGAAATGCTATTTACCCTTTACCTGGGCAAACCTAGTCACCAACATACAAGTTTGTGTTGTTTTCACCCTCATTTTAAATAAGAATCCAGGAAATTTTGGTCCCTGGACAAAGCTCTTCTCAGCAGTATATCCCTTTCCTGCTCCCAATGGAAATGATCAGGCATTCCCCACTGACACATCCCATAATGTCCCATATATCTAGAACATCCCATTCCACGTGGTCTGTGTGTACTATGCAGGCATGAGAAATGAGATGTAGAGATGACCAGTTTCCGTTACGCCCCAGCCATGGGTGTGACAGTTGGAAAGATGACCTGATCTTACCAGTATTACCTACCTCACAGGCTTACTGTGATGACCAAAGGCAATAACAGAGAGAGAGTTCTTAGCAAACTGTAAAGCGCTATACAATTCTAGTTATTATTATTGAGAAAGGACACCATTCCTCACCTGGAAGAGCAGATAGAAGAAAGAAAAAAAATAGTAACTTGAAACAAAGAGATGATCAGCTGGGAGGGGGTGAAGAACCCATGAAAACAGTGGTCGTTTTTGTGAGCCTCCTTTCTTTGGAAGAGTACAAAGAGGCTTGAGGAAGCTCTATCACTCTTCCCCGGAGATCTTGGGAGACATAAAAAGCAAGCCAGACCACTCGGAGTGAGAGCTTCTATCCCTGCTCAATCACCTATTACCGCCCCACCCCACTGCTTTTCCTCATCCCAAGTACTGTACAATTCAGGACAGTTATTCTAAACAGATCTCTTCTTCCCAAGGTCTAAATGTGGCCTAAAAACTGCAGCGCCACGGGGGGTACTGGCACCTTCCCGAGCAAGTCCCGAGTCCGGGGAGTCTGGCTCAAGGCTTCTCGCCGGCGCGAACGCCTCAATGTTGGCTCTCGTGCCGCCCTCTCGCCTCCTCCAACAAAAACAGAGACTCTGCGAGCAGCCGGAGTCTCCCTTTACCTGTCCAACCGCCCCGTCATGCCTGCGAACTACTCTGGGCAGGCGGCATTTACGAGGTCCGAGGGGAGCCACCCACACAAAGGCTCCTTGTGCCTCTCAGCTCCGGGACCCGCAGCCTAGGAGCCGGGCACCGCACCCAGGCAGGGAAGGCGCCCCCGGTCCCGCAGAGCCCTCCCCCGCGAGTCCCCAGATCCGCACCCCCAACCCTCACTCTCCATAGAGAGGCCATCCCCACTCCACGGCTTCATGGTGGGGCTCCCCTCAACTGCCACAACCCGCACCCCCAAAAGCAGGCACAAGAGTTAGGGGTGCACAAGCCGCTCCGAAGTTTGCATTGTCACCGCGCTGCGCTTTCAACGCGTCTCGCCTGAAGGAGCGGCTGAGCACCCCCCTACCCCAGCTCCCCGCCCGCCCCATCCCTGGGCTGGACACACCGTCCCCCCCCCCCCAACAGACCCACTCACCTCTAGTCCAGTCCACCACTTGCTTGGGGCTCCACTTGGTCACGGGTTCCATGGTAAAAGGCTTTGCTCCCAGCTGGGTTAGAGTCGGCGGTTAAAGTCTTGTTACGAAGGCCCGCTGCCCCTTCCCGAAAGGGCGCGCCCCGCGGCTGGTCCCCGTGCGCCGGAGCGCCCCGTCAAGGCTGCATGGCCTCGGTCAGCGGGTCATCCCAGCGCGGCTCAGCCAGGACAGCGCGGCCCCCTCCCGGGCACACGGGACAGCCGCGCGGCTCCTCCTCCAGCTGCCACCGTCCAGCTGCAGCTCCTCCTCCTCCCCCCGCCGCCACCGGGAGCCCGGGCACAGCTGCCGCTCCTGGGCGACGGCAGTTGCGGGGACGCGGGACCGTGACCCCAGGCCCCCCGGCCTCCGCTCAGCACCCGACCCTTCGGGCCCAGCTGCTCGCCGCCGCTCGACTGCGCGGATGGCCGGGACCACTTCCTCCCGCTCTCCAGCCGCGCGCTCCGCTCCCGCTCCAGCTCCACCTCTTCGCGGCGTGCTCTCCCGGGGTCTCTCTGCTCCGCGTGCGCTGGCGTCCCCGAGCCTTCCCGGCCGCAGGTCCCACCTCCTGCGCCTCCCTCCGGGGCTGGACTTGAGCAGGGAGGAGCGCGGGCCGAGCGCGCTCGGGTTACAAAGTTTCAGCTCGGGTCGCTGCTCTCGGAATAAAAGAGGGGCGGGGCGGAGGACCCAGTGAAACTCGTGGGAGGGGGTGGTTCCCCCCCGCCCCCCGAAAAGGCCGACTCCGGTTACTTTCTCTTTCTAAGGCCTTCGCACACGCAGTCAGAGTGTCCCGGGTCCTACTTTCCTTTTCAAGAGGCGGGTTGTAGATCGTGCGTGCATCCTGAAGAGCCCTTTGGCTTGGGCGAGGCCTGGGTCCTATTGGTAGCAGAACAGTCTGTCTCGATGGGAGCAACAATACACTAAAAAAAAAAAAAAAAAAAAAAAAAAAAAAAGTAGGATCTGCATGTTCTGTTCATTTTCAATGTTTTGCATCAGTACTGCTCTGCGATTAAGCCTTCCTCGTTTTAAATATCTCAAAGCAAAATTATTTTGCTTCATATTTTAGGTAACATCGTGACAGTGTAAGTCACTGCACTAAACACCAGCCCCATGTTGTTTTGTTCTCCAAAGACAGCAAGCTTACCAGGGAATTGTGCCAGTCACTTCATTCTCAGCTTCATCCCTTCTAATGTGCAGTGAAAAACTGGCCCTCCACGTATATATTTTCATCCTTCCACTCGTTTTCAAACTAAGCCTTCCCTGTTGAATCTTCAAGGCCAGTGTCTTAAGAGCAATTATCTCTCATTTTAACTCTGGATGTGGGCCAAGTTCTCTTGAGTCTGGGGTGGGTTGGGCAACAAAGTCCCATGAATCTTGCCTGTAAGATGGACCTTGGCAACAAAAGGCCCAAAGCATCTGAAGGTGCCCAAGTGGAATGTTGGCAGGTAGGCAAAGCCAGAGGAGTTGGGAAGGAAACAGCCTCACTTCTGGGGCAAGGGGAAATGCAGCCAATCACTTCATTCTCAGCTCGATCCCACTCTCATCTGAAATGAAAGACTTCAGCCCCCTGTGTATCAATTCCCATCCCCTTCTGTTTTCCTACTAGGTCTTGGGTGGCAGTCAGGGGTAAGGGGGCTGTCACTCACAGCAAGCACCCAGGGACTGAAGACCAGCTCCCACTCCATCCCTGGGCTAATGGAAAGCAATCACTTTCTGACATGCCATAGGAAAGGCTGCCCTCTGAGTATGAGGTGCTTGGCCAGCTGGAGTTGGCGTGATGATGGTTACCCTGCAAGACTCAACCCCCTTTTAGTCATGCTACTAGCAAGGATATTCCAACTCGGTAGCTGAAGTGAATCATAATAAACTGGTAGCTTTTAGCATTATTTATTGCTGTCTTATAATTGTCGTATTTGCAAAGTGAGCTGATGCTCGTTTGCATTAGTCATCAATCTTGAAGGAAAAGCTGCTAGCCAGCCAGAAAAACAACAACAACAAAACAACAAAAATCAAGTGCACAATTGCGGAGACTGACATTTCATGGGACTCAATCTGGGGCCAAAATGAACCCTGAACAGAGGGAAAATCCTAAATTTGAGTATTAACCTCTTCTCCTTCAAAGCCTCCCCTGAACACGCTCCCCAGCCAGAGCGAGCTCTACCACCCACTCACAGAGATTCTTTTGGCACCTAACGATTCTTACCTTCAGTTATGATTATTTATTCACACCTTCCCCTTGGAGACTTGAAGGCAGAACCTACCTGATTTTATGCAGAGCTTTCTCTCCTCTCCCTCTTCCTACCACCTAACTGGTAGCACCTCACACCAAGTCAAAGGTGGGGTTAGTATTTATTCATTCAATTAGTATCTGTGAATGCGTCCTATGTGCCAGCCACTGCATTCACTAAATATTTGCTGAATTAGTGTGACAGGTACTATTTATACAAGTCTGTTGGGATGCTTATGTTGAAAAGGTGGCTAGCAGCAGGCCGAAGCCTCTGTTGTACCCTCTAATGACTGGGGGTACGAAGAAAAAACACTTTAAAAAGTGAAACAACATCAGACCCTTCTTTCCATGCAGCTTAGCTCTAGGACTGTGGAAACACAACAACACAGATATGCAGTTATCAAATACAATGATTTTTTTTTTTTTTTGAGAAAGAGTTATTGGCACACTAGCAAATTGGCAAAGGCAATGACAAACTTCCTGGTAGAGTAAATGACCTTCAAAAAAGATCACCTTTTAAACTTAATAATATCACTTGTTAACCATCTTTATCGCAGAAAGTAGGGAAAAGGACTTTGACATTTGTCATAGGGTTCACTAGAAAATATAACCAATCTTATCCACACCTTTTGTTACAGCAATCACTGTATGTTGTCATCTTTAATTATGATGAAGATGACCACATAATTTATCTCCAAACAACATATTCCTGAACATGTAATACTAAAGGGGAGTTATCAATAATTACATGGGAATAACATGAATAAATTGGTCTATATGGGCCCTATGATCATGAAGGAAAGTCAAGTGTTAATAATTTTGCCATAGAATTTTACTTGACGTTTTCCACAACGTTTTCAAATTCATTTGCATTAGTTGTTACTGGGGAGTTAAAAGCTAAAATTCTGAGAGTCAGGCAGGATTTCATCCTACTGAGTCAACACTGTCTGTACTCAGTACATAAATACATCATAGCTGAAGAGGAAGGCCATGCTAAGATCTCTAACCCAGAAGACCAATTAACTATCTAAATGAATTAGCGTTCTGTTTACACTTCAAGTCCTGAAGGCTAATTACTATTTAAATAAGGCCTTCTACTTTAATTACAGCTGTTAGCATGTGAAAGTTTTAGGGAGGCCTCTCTTCCTGTCTGAAATGCAAACTTGAAGACATCCAAAGTCACTAAGGGCACATAATAAAGGCAGAATCTTAGGTAAATAGCTTTGGAAATTCAAGTGTATACAAAAAGATCATTTGTAAATTTGCTAAGTTTTCTTCTCTGCTAGCTGTAATCTACAGCTCTACTATTACACGTAAATGTATGCACGCACAGGACCCAGCTGCAGCTACGCCATCTTCTTCAGAAGCAGAATTACTCATTCGGACCTTGATGTTTACCACAATTCATGATACATAGCAAGAAGCTGAATAAACCCTCTTCTAAACTGAACTGAATTTGTAGAACTGATACTAGAACCCACATCTCCTAGATTTCTCTTCCAGCTCCTTCATTTTTCTGACTTTGGGTCTCCTTGCACATAGAGGTCATTTATTCAACCAATGAAATATTCACTCAGTACTTGTAGGGCATTAAACTAGGCCCAAGGAAGATTCAGAAACAAGTGTGTGTGTGTGTGTGTGTGTGTGTGTGTGTGTATTTTTTTTTTTTTTAAAGTAGGCTCCACATCCCCAGTGTGTAGCCCAAACAGGGCTTGAACTCACAACCCTGAGATCAGGACCTGAGCTGAGATCAAGAGTAGGATATTCAACCAACTGAGCCACCCAAGTGCCCCTAAAGCCAGTAATATTTATAGGTCAAAGGCATCATGTGATTTTCTGAGGAGGGGATTTCATCAGTACTCTTTATCAGAGGAAAGTACCGTGGTAGACCCAGACAAGAAAGTTTTAAGGGTCAATGTGATATTAACATTTTGAACCACTCCATATTTTATTAATTTTTTAATTTGAGAACTAAGGATGGAATATTTTAGATTAGTGGTTATTACTATAATTTATTTGACAAACACGGGAGTAGCAAAATATAGAAGCTTTTAAACAGATTATTAATCTGTAAAGACCCAGTCTCCTTCCCCAGTCCAAAACACTGTTGTTGTTTTTTAGAATGAAATAAAAAATAAATAAATAAATAAATAAATAATGCAAGCTACTCCAAAAATTCAGCTTTATCTTATAATCTGAGGTCCTCTTAATTATCCTTTTCTTCCCATCACATTGCCTTTACTATTGAACATTCCAAACTATTAATGTTTTCTTCACATTTAATTGTCTCGTGTATGTCTCTTGAGTTATCTTTTATCTTGAGCGATCCCACACAATTCTGCAAAACGCTGTCTGTGAAACATCCTGCAGTTAGAGCAGAGCATTCTTATCTATGACATCACCTCACTGCAAAGCCATCGGTTAACTAAATTATCCAGGCTGCTGATGATCTTGTCTTTCACTCAATTCCATTTGGCCTGAATTCTTCACACCATGGTAATATAGTTATCTTCCTAAATACCCAGTTTCCTCAACAGAAAATTCAGGTAGTCTAAGTCCTCCAACATTTTTCTGTGTTTTTTCTTAAGTCTCACTAGTGCTGCCTTACTTATTTGAATTCTTTTGATCATTCAGGTACTTTAATTAAGTCATCCTACAGTAGGAAAGCCGATATCTGGCTTTCCTTTACCGAACCCTATCTGAAATTCTGAGATCACTGTCAATTGGATAAATGTTCGAAAACATCACCTATTTTAAATCAGACTTGGAGATGCTGATTAGACTTTTCTAACACAAAAGAGAAACAGTGATACCAGTAAATCCAATTTTCCAGGATTTATAGCTGTATTTTGGAGCAGTTGTTATGTGAAGCAATCCCCACAGAAGAGTGAGGCTTCCTGACCCACAAGTGCTAACGAGCTAACAAAGCAGTATGCTATGGACAAAGAAGGAAGCTTCAATCCTGCATCTTCCCCACGGATTTATGCTCCTTTTCATTCCAGCTATCAAGTTGCAGAGTGCCAAAAAGAACAGAATGCCATTTGCACCAGTTGTTCTTACAGTTTCATTTTAATTGTGGGACTCATAATCTCCAAGCAAGTACATATACTACCAAGAGTTTCAGACTCAATGATTTTTGTTTCAAATATAAACTCCATGTTGATAATGACGGACAAAAATCTGGGATAAAAAAAAAAGGCGAATTTTTTTAAGTCATTCTAAACCTAAAAATAAAACTATAATTAAAATGGGCCAAGTGCACTTTTAACATTAGAAATAACACACAGGTTTGAGTTTCACAAACACACTAACCCAAAATTTTACAAAATTCTTTAAGGTGTTAACAAAAACATAAAAATAATTGTTTATTGAGTATTTTCTACTTTTCTAATGTGAGTTTTGCCTAACAAAAATATTTATAATGACATTTCAAATCAAATTGAAATATATATCGAAACGCTCCAGACTGCAATTAAGCAACTTAATAAACTTGGAGCTCAGTCTACAAGATGTCTGCTCTCTTTACGTAGCTCCAATTCTGTTCAGAGGAGGGCAATTTCTTCAAGTTTTGACCTACCAAGGATTTGTAAATCCTGAAGCCACCATTAAACAACACAACCAGATTTTCACTAACAGCACCTTTATTCCTCCTATTTGGGTCCTTAGTCATTCGAGCCTGGAACAGGACCCTGTTCCATAATTTTCTATAACCAGCCCCACGTATTTGGAAATACTATAATCATCTGGGATGGGGGAAAGGTGGAAAGAAAAAGAGCACAGCAGAAAAGCAGGAAGTGCTTCAGTCTACTTCAACATCAAAAAGAAAAGGATGAAAATTAATACCAATCAGTGTTTTCCTGTAGAGAGTCAAATGATTCCATAGGATTTCAAGAACACTCCCAAAGGTCTAATTGAACAGGAAAACTCACACTTGCTGCCAAAAAGTCAGTAAAATGGTTGTTGAAACCCACAACCAGTTCACAAATGATAGCAACAGTAATTGTTTTACAGTATGCACTGCACTCTGAAAAAAACTCCCAATCAAATCTCTTTTTTCCATCTGAGCTCCACTGGAGTTTTACTTTTAGTTACAGAGGAATGGGGTTAAATTAATTCCTTTTCTACTTTTTCCTCCTTCTCCTGAGCTTTCTTTGAGAGAAACAGCTGTGGGATGGGGCTAGAAGAGATTCCAAGAGCTGGAGGGACCTCCGTTTAGAGACCCACAGAAAACACTTTGGTGGTTAAACTCCAGGAAATCTCCTGCTGTTGGGTGGAACCAAACAAAGGGGGTACTTCACAACCCCACAAACGTAATCGGCAGGCCTCACTTCTGTCCTGCTCCATAAAACATCCCTTGTGGATGCCACACAGTGGGCAGCCAGGGGAATCAGGGTATCAGAATAATTCTGATGCTGGCCTCCCTGGCCAGGCCCCAGGCAACACCAAGAGGCCAGGTTTGCCTTTTTTTTTTTTTTTTTTTTTAAGGATTTTATTTATTCACCTGACAGAGAGAGAGACAGCCAGTGAGAGAGGGAACACAAGCAGGGGGAGTGGGAGAGGAAGAAGCAGGCTCCCAACCAAGGAGCCCGATGCGGGGCTCGACCCCAGAACGCCGGGATCACGCCCTGAGCCAAAGGCAGACGCTTAACAACTGAGCCACCCAGGCGCCCCCAGGTTTGCCTTCTGTATCCCCTCCTCCTCCAAGATGCAACTCCTCCCCCTCGGACCGCATGTTTTGTGGTTCAATAACTTCATCTCCACTGAAACACTGACCTAAGAAGAATGTTCTTTTCTCAGAGAGTTCATCTTTTGAAGGGAAACTCTTTGAGGTCCCAACTAACTTTATTATCTCAATCTCTTAACGAGTCTATAACCAGCCATGTGACCTTGAACAAGCCAGCCTCTTGGGGCCTGTATATGGAGGATTTAGGTCTAAAGGGACTTTAAGAATCCTTCCAGCCTCAAATTTCTGTTTTTTAAATAATGAGGTTATCAGTTGGTGGGGGCGGATGAGGGGAAGGCAGTTTTGCATAAGAGACCTGACTGATTCCTTCCTGTCTGCTGTGAGTCCGCAGGGCTGCCATGGCCGTGTAAAATCATTTGGTGACACTGGCTTTGAAAATAGGAAATAGAATAGTGATAAGGGGAGAAAAAGGAGGAGGTTCAGGCGTCTGTATATTATTTATAGATTTTACCATAGGATGAACATGAGCAATTTGTCAGAATGAAGTTATACAGTTTGCCAGAAGTTGTCAATAATGTAATCACAGCAAATCATACTTTGGTTGTCAAACTAAGGGTTTTGCTTCTGCCAGCATTAAAATAAAATAAGTAAAAATACGAATGCACAGAGAAACACTTATTACTATTACTAGGCATCAGATGCCAACTCTGGCTCCTCCTTGACAGTCTGGCTGCCCAGGAAAGAAATGTTACCTGGTGTGAAGTGAGGTGCCCCAATTTCATTTAGGAACCAAACTGCTTTCTCATTTTCAGTCCCCTTCACCTTGGGTTCCCCCTCTATTCAGGAGGTCTTACGGGCAAACACTGTTTAAATTTTAATTTCACTAGATGTTTTCAACAATTTAAATTTTATTTAGTTCTGTGGCTTTTTCCTCTTTTCCCCCCTCAGATGAAAACATATCCACAAAAACGATCTCTAATTAAATTACTATTTTATAAAGAGTAAAAACCTAAATTCAGCCATTTTGTTTTTCTAGGGAAAAACAAAACAAAACATGTACTGGAATGTTCTAATACTAGCTGTGCCCATATCCCTTCACCAAGTCATGACTGACTAAATCATTTCATCTCTCTGATCGCTCTGAAGTCAGAGACCACAGAGAATCCAACCATCTATAAAGTCTCTCTCAGCTCTACATATTCATAGATTTATAGATATAGATATATCATCATATACTTAACCATTGCCGCACTCCCTACCGTTGTTTAAAAATCAACATAAATACACCTGAGTTTTGCTCCCTCCTACCCAAAGGAATTCCCAGATACGAGTATGGCTTTAATCAGCACTTGATTTTTTTTTTTTTCATTTCACATTCATTGTGTAAAACATTATGTCTTTCTGAGCCAATGAGTTTCCATCCTCCTCAGTCCGTGTCTCTGTACAACTAGAAATGTCTGAGATATTCAAGACACTAAACTCCCCCACCAATGCAATGAGAGAAAAAGTGCCTCTCCTACTCCCCCTTTTCCCTTTAACATCTGACTCCCTCACAAGCTTCTTCTATTTAGGGTAGGATCTAGGAATAGAAATGAAATCTTCACATAACTGACAAGGTCTGAAATCTGACTGATTATCTTTTATATGATTTCTTTTCTTATTTCTTCTTCTGATAGCACTTGTCTCTGTGGTTATTTGTTGTAAAAAAAATGGGAACAATTCAAAGAATGGCATTATCTTCAGTTACTAATTAATCCACTAAGAAACTTAAAAGCATTCCCTTCTGGGAAAAGGGGGTCTTATATAGTTGACAAGAGTCCTTTATGTTCAAAAGTGCAGAGGCTAAATCACTGTCGATCTCCAGGAGAGCTGCCATACTTTTAAAGGCTCCCTAAAGGCTTCCCATGGAAGACTGTCCAAAGGGGAGGTCCAGTCATGGAGAAAAGTTGAGAAGGATGAATTCCAAATTTGACATTTCAGTCCTTAAGAGGAACTGTCATCAAACACGGGCCATAAAGGGGAGCCTCTCATTTGTTCCAGCCAAATATGCAGATATTATAGACAAATGGCCCAAGATTTGTTCTTTTGCCTTCATTTCTCTATATGCTATTTATGTCCTCTGAATAAGGATACACAATCTCTCACCAGGTTTCTGAACTAAAGGGTAGCTGACCACAATTTTAAATGTTCATCCCCTGGTATAGCATTTATGTACAGACAAGCCTAAGGGTTTCACAAAGGAGCTTTGTTTCTATAGACAAAGGAAGCCCCATCAGAAGTAACTTATTTGAATACCAGAGGATTTTATGAACCCTGGCCATGAAAGTCCAGTCTCCAGCCATTTAGATAATCATGTTCCATGCAAACATGAAGTCATAATAAGTAACCTTAAATCCATCAGCTAATCCCGTAACTGAAAAAAGAAATATCAAATGTTGTCACTAATGGAACCCTAAACAGTGTTGACATGTAGTAGCAAAACAACCAACACAGTAAGAAAAGAATGAGGCTCAAGCTCAATGATGCTTTGCCCAAAATTAATAATAGATAATAAAAAAGCAGCTGTAAAATAAGGTATAATATACTAACATACTTTATACTGTATATAAAATAAGGCAAAATTAATTTTGAAATACCATTTAATTTGTTCTTAAATGTATCAGAGTAATTTGGGGGGGGGGGTTAAAATACATCTGCAAATTCTTTGATATCTCCCCTTCAAGAGGTAGAGGTTAATTTCCTTCCTCTTGAGTGAGTGACTTGCTTCCCATAGAATATAGCAGAAGAGAAAATAGTGACTTGGAGACTATGTCTTAAAGAACACGTGGCTTCTGCCTATCATTCTGTTGAATCAGTCCCTGTGCGAGAAGCCAGTTTCCATGCTATGAGGACCCCTGTGCAGCCCTGCAGAGAGGTCCGTGTGGCGCAGAATTCAGGCTTCCTGCCAAAGACCAGAATTAACCTGCCAGCTGTGGGAGTCAGCTACCTCGGAAGTAATCCTTCAATGCCAGTTGAGCCTTCAAATATCTGCAGCCTTGGAAGAGGAGATCTTGATTGAGAAGCCCTAAGCTAAACCCCTAGCTAAGCCAACTCTGGATCGCTGACTCATGGAAAGTGAGCAAGACAATTGACATTTATTGCTTTATGGTGCTAAGTTTTGCAGCACGTTATGCAATAATAGATAACTAATATAGAATATCTGAACCATTTCTATCTTAAGATTTCTATCACATGGATATACAATATGTTACTATCTCAAACATTATTGATGTATCTATTGTCAGTCCCATCCCTTTAGAATGGACACTGCATGAAAGCAAAAAAAAAATTTCCTTTTTTGTTTAATGTTGTGCACTTACAGTGAAAACAACGCATGGCACAGAGTAGGTGCTCAATAAATATTTCTTTTTTTTTAAGATTATTTATTTATTTATTTATTTGACAGAGAGAGAGACAGCCAGCAAGAGAGGGAATACAAGCAGGGGGAGTGGGAGAGGAAGAAGCAGGCTCCCAGCGGAGGAGCCTGATGTGGGGCTCAATCCCAGAACGCCGGGATCACGCCCTGAGCTGAAGGCAGACGCTTAACGATGGAGCCACCCAGGCGCCCCTCAATAAATATTTCTTGAATGTATGACTCATGTGACGAGTTCGTCATAATCTCTATCAGATAAAGAGTATAGGATTAAAAAAACTTTTTGAAGTATTTCATCAGTAGTAAGCTAAACTTCAGCAAAGTGGCTAAATGGTAATATTTATAGTAAAGGTGGGATAACTTTTCTAATGTTAAGATAATTTTATTACATAGAGTATCTGTGAAACTATTTGTTGACAAAAGGAAAAGACTGAACTGGAGATAAAATTCTATAATCTCTCTACATAGTGCAAACCAATGAACAAATATGAGAAGAAAGACTTCTATAGAAAAACAAGCAAGAAAAAAAGGAAGAAAGAAAAGAAAGAAAGAAAGAAAGAAAGAAAGAAAGAAAGAAAGAAAGAAAGAAAGAAAAAGCAAACAAAAATCAAAACAATAACCAAACACACACACACACCCCACCCCCGAATCTAGTGTGGGAGAATGGATGTGATTAACTCTATTGATAACTTGAAAATGCTGAGAGACTGTAACATGAGTACAATGTGGTCAGTCTTCTAAGAGCCAGAATAAATAATACAGTGTTCATTTTCAACACTTGCTAAGCTGTTGCTTTCCTGGGTATACTACAGAGCCAGATAGGACTGTTGGTTTTGTTTTCAGCAGCTTTCCTATTTGCACCTAAAGACCTCTACTCATTCTAATTATTTTCCCCCTGTGTCCAACTAAATCCTTCTCTACTAAATTGACTCTTCATTCAAGTTATACAATTCCTCTGTGCTCGTCCCTGGCAGTCATTGTGTCATTTTACTTTCTTTGTATTCACTGGACATAAGAGAAACAGTAACTATGCTGAGTTTTAACCATTCAGATCTAAGACAACTTTAAAAAGTCTATGATTACCTTGTTAACAATTCAACAAGAAATTGAGTATCTACCACCAGATCCTACTGTTCTAGGTCATGTAAATAAAATAATATTTTTAAAAATCAGATGTTTTCTAAAAGATAATAAAACCCATCCCCAAAAAATGTTACAGCAGTAGACAAGATCACCACACTAGTCATGTGTTAGGCAACTGCAGGAATAATATAATAATTCAACCTCCTGGCTGAGTTGTGTCACAGAGATGGAAGCTATGCAAGGTCAGTGAAATCAGAAATAAGTAAACATTTCAGAAATTCCATTTCTCAGCATTTATCCAAAAAAATTTAAACACTAACTCGAAAAGATACATGCACTATCATGTTCATTGCAGCATTATTTATAATAGCCAAGATATGGAAACACAACCTAAGTGTCCATCAGTGGGTGAATGGATAAAGAAAATCACACACACAGACACACACACACACACACACACACACACACACACACTGGAATATTATTCAACCATTAAAAAGAATGAAATCTTGGCGTGCCTGGGTGGCTCTGTTGGTTAAACATCTGCCTTCAGCTCAGGCCGTGATCTCAGGGTCCGGCATCAGCCTGTGTCTAGCTCCCTGCTCAGCAGGGAGTCTGCTTCTCCCTATACCTCTCCACCCCCCCCACACACACACTCGTGCTCACACTCTCTCGCTCTAATAAATAAAATCTTAAAAAAAAATGAATGAAACCTTGGGGCACCTGGGTGACTTAGTCAGTTAAGCATCTGACTCTTGATTTCAGCTCAGGTCATAATCTCAGGGTTATGGGATTGAGCCTGATGTCAGGCTCCGCACTCAGTGGTGAATCTGCTTGGGATCCTCTCTCTCCTCTCCCTCTGCCCCTCGCCTTCTCTCTCACAAGGAAATAAATAAATCTTAAAAAAAAAAAAAAAGAATCAAATCTTGCCATTTGCAGGAACATGAATGGACCCTGAGGGCATTATGCTAAGCGAAAGAAGTCAAACAGAGAAAGACAAATACTACGTGATCTCACTTCTATGTGAATTTAAAAAACAAGCTCATAGATACAAAGAACAGACTGGTGATTACCAGAGGTAGCGGGAGGCATGAGGAAAAGGGAAGAAGGGGTCAGAAAATAATAAGTATTATTAAATATTTGTACAAAAGGTACAAATTTCCAGTTATAAAATATATAAGGACCAGGGATACAATGTATAGCATGGTGACCATAGCTAATAATGCTGTATTGCATATCTGAAAGTTGCTGAGAGTAAATTTTAAAAGTTCTCATCCCCCAAAAAAAGGTTTTATAATTATGTATGGTGACAGATGTTCACTAGACATTGTGGTGATCATTTTGCAATATATACAAATATTGAATCATTATTTTGTTTACCTAAAGCTAATTATACCTCCATTAAAAATTGAAAGAAATGTTTGGAAGAAGAAACATCAAGGAGGATATTGAAGGGTGTGTTTGTGGCCAGACTGGTTACTTTGAAGGGCTTAGTCAGGCAACGACCACATTTCTCCCTTGATCAATTATTTTGGAAATTTAAATACAGATAAACATCCTGAGCCCAATACAAATAGCTCTCAAATGATCATAATATTGGGGGAGGGGGAGGAAAATCATGGTAAAAATAAAGCAAGATGATGAAATGCAGCATCATAAGTACTCTGAATTTGGCCTCGTAATCTCCCTTCCCCACCCTGTGAGTGCGGCCATTCTCCACTCTCCTCGGATCTGCATCCCCAACAGCATCGTCCACATGCAGTACACCAGGCCCTGTGCTGGCTTGGGCATACAGCAGCCAACCAAACAGATAAAAATCCCCATCTTCTTGGAGTTTGCTCTTTAATGTGGAAGACGCAGGCAATAAATAAAATACGCAAGGGAAAAAATACATATATATCACAATTAAAGATTAGTATGTTTTTATGAAATTTTTTAATTATGGGGAAAACCTTTTATATTGATATCTACCCTTTCCTTACATTTATCCTTCCAAGGAGCCAGGGAGCTGGATCACGTCCCAATTCTTTTCAGTCATGGGTTGGGGCTGCTCCCAGGGGAGTGTTAATTTCTTGGCACAGAGCTGGCTCCTTGGGCCAGAGAAAACCTTCAGGCAAAGGGATGTAGATGCTGGTAGTAGGTCATAGGTCCAGCTTGCTCTGAAATGGTAAGGCTGAGAGAAAAGGGTGCAGCAAAGTTTGCTATAGTTTATAATTACATATGCCACATTATAGGATACATTACTAACAGGAACACTACCAACTGGGCCCCTATAGCTCTCCTCTGGCTATGGACCTCCCTACAGAGGAAGGTGTCCATGGTGCTAAGAGGACATGGCCATTTGGAACCCATGCAACCCCTTCTAGACCATGCTCCATGGAATCCCAGAATTCCTGCCTAATAACTGTGTCCCCTAACTAAAAATACATTGGAGTCCTAACCCCCAGTACCTCAGAATGTGACCTTATTTAGAAACTAGGTCTTTACATAGATAACCAACTTGAAATGATGTCATTAGAGTAGGCCCTATTCCACTATGACTAGTATTCTTATAAAAAGGAAAATCTGGACACAGAGGCAGACACAGCTGGAAGGAAGATGATGTAAGAGATATAAGGAGGAGATAGACAGTTATAAGCCAAAAGGAGTGGCCTCAGTTTCCTCAGAAGGAACGACCCCACTGACATCCCGAGTTGGACTTCTAGCCGCCAGAACTATGAGGGAATAAATTTGTGTTAAGTCACACAGTTTTACTTTGTTATGGCAGCCCTTGGTTTGGGAAACAAGTACTCTGCCCACATAGCCCCAGGTCTATCAAAGTGTGTATGGGCCACCAGAGTGTCCTCCCTAGTTCTAAGGTGTAGCAATTTGTGGGGAGGTGAAGATGAAGCTTGCGCGCACACACACTTGCATGAAAGCCCTCCAAGTATGAGATGGGACTAGGAGTGGGAGAGAAGCGAGCTACTCGGAAGCCAGGGCAAACTCTCCAAGACCCCTCTGTGCCAGAGTGGAACTCTGCAGAGCCAAGGACTTCTACATCCAAACCCGGTCTCCCAGGCTGTTAGTATGATTTCAGTGTTGGAAACATATTTAACCTTTTACAATAAAACAGCTACCAGAAAGCCTAAACAAGTGTGAAGGACAATGAATTTTTATAAGACAAAAACGTGAAACCATCCAAGAAATAGTGCCCTACCCCAATCATACCCACCCCCCAAAGTAAGCACTATCTTGACTTGTAGAATAATCATTTCCTTTGTTGGTTTTATCACCCAGGCATTTATCACTAGATACTCTATTTTTTTAACCTGATAAATCTCTTAATCTACAATCTAGTTTTCCCTTCTTTCTATTCCTTTCCCTTACAATGTATCTGTTCAACATTCTGGCTCATTGAACATGGAGTTTCCCACAGTCTCAATGTTGGTGATTGAATTTTCATGGTACATTTTAACACATTCCTCTGTCCTCTGCATTTCCTCCAAATTGGCAGCTGGATCCAGATACTTTATTAAACTCAGATTCAGGTGTGACATTTTTGGAAAGTCTAATAAGTGCTCTTGTGTTTTTTTCATCAGGGAAACTATGTGGTTTTCATTCTTTTTGACGTCGGCAGCTACTGATGCTCAATGCCTAGACCTATTCAATAATTGGAATTGCAAAATAGTGATGTGTTAGTGCTGCCATTTTCCTTTTACTTATTAAATGAAATAATTTATAGGATGATTCTTCCTCTCATTTATTATTCACTTACCTAGTGGTATAGTTCATATGGATAAGGCAGGATAAACGCTTGATTTTTTTCCTTCTTATTTTCAAGATAGTTAAGTTGCTGTTTTGTTTTGTTTTGGTCAACTTTAGAAGGTGACTGATTTATTTATTTTAATCATATCCATTTTCAAAGTCATAGGTTTCAATCTATTTGATAGGTTTCAATCCATTGCAAATCTTATCCTCAATTGAAGCTCAAATTTTTCTACCTTTGATCAGCAAAAATTTCAAATTGGCTCAGTAAGTCCTTTTAACATCATGTCCATGTCATTTAATCCTCAAAGCAATTCTATGATGTAGATAATATTTATTATCCCTACTTCACAAGTGCATTTAGTGCAGTTAAATAATTTGCCCAAGGCCACTAGGTAAATGATGGAGTTGGAATTCATATCCAGGCAATCTGTTTATAAAGTTTGACCTCCTAATCACCATGCTAGCTCTCCATTACCAAAAATATGTCTAACTTTAACTTTACAGTTCTTAACTATGTCAGGTAATATTCTATTATATACTTCTCTGGGTTTTTTTAAATATATACTTTTCTATAATTAATTTTTAGGTGAACTTGTTACAGACTATAGTGCAGTCAGGCAGTGAGCACAGAATTACCGTTGGCCATTGTCACTGTTAGATGAGGTTTTATTGATGGTCATGGTTTGGTGTTGAGCAAACAGAGGCAAAGCAGTGTGGCAGGTTCAGCATTATAGCCTAGGTTACAGTTAAACAAAATCAATCCCCAGACATTCCTCTACCACTGTTACGATTTCAGCCATTTCTTTCAAAAGGGTCTAAATTCTAAACTGGATTCAAACTATAATTCTGTTCTCAATCTCAATTGTGATCTATAACTTAAGAGCAATAGACAAAGTCAGAAATCATAATAGCAACATACAGATTAAATTGAATCTGTTACGAGTTCAATTGTATCCCCCCAAAAGATACATTGAAGTCCTAACCACCCTCCCCACTGCTACTTGTGAATGTGACCTTATTTGGGAATAGGGTCTCTACAGCTGAAATCAAGTTAAGATGAGGTCATTAGGTTGGGTCCTAATCCAATATGACTAGTGTCCTTATAAGACAAGAAGAGACACAGAGGCAGAGACGCATACGGGGAAGAAGACCATCTGACAACAGAAGCAGAGATTGGAGTGATGGATCCAGAAGCTGGATAGGATTGCCAGCAAACACCAGAATTTAGAAGAGGCAAGGAAGGATTCTCCCCTACAGGTTTCAGAGACAGCATAGCCCTGCAGACACTTTGATTTCAGACTTCCAGGCTAAGATCAAAATAAGTCAATAAATTTCTGTGTTAAGCCACCCAGTGCTTGGTACTTGGTGAAGGCAGCCCTAGGAAACTAATACAAGATCTTTCATGGGTCATCATTTTCCCTATGAGGACATCAAAAGCCAGTAAAATAAAAAGATTTGCCAAAGATATCACAGTGCAACCAAGACCAGAAGGCAGATCTTTCGACTCTCTTTTTTTTTTTTTTTAAGATTTTATTTATTTGACACAGAGAGAGACAGCCAGTGAGAGAGGGAACACAAGCAGGGAGAGTGGGAGAGGAAGAAGCAGGCTCCCAGTGGGGAGCCTGATGTGGGGCTGGATCCCAGAACACCGGGATCATGCCCTGAGCCGAAGGCAGATGCTTAATGACTGCGCCACCCAGGCGCCCCTCGACTCTTTTTCTAGTTCTCCATGAAAATACTGCCTCTAGATTCAAGCATAAGAATTCATTCATTCACTCACTACACAAATATTTATTAAGCGTGTACCAAATGGCAGTCATTAATATAGACAAGAATATACACTAGTCTGGAAAAAGTTTTTTTTTTCCTCATGGGTGCTTAGAATCTACTGGCGAAAACGGATAATGACTAATAATAGTAGTAATAATGATAATAAAACAATTTCACAAAAATATGTAGCAAATGTAATAATTTGATATTCTGGTTAAGGGGAACAAAACAATAAAGAATGAAAACAAAAAGTTACAATAACAAAATACTTTCACCAAAATGAAGCAAAGTCAAGTCCAATATTCTTCCACTTGTTTTGCTAATAAATCAAAAGTTAGGCACACTGTTTTAAATTTATAAAGACCAGACTAACAGAGGGTGATTTTGACTACTCTCCCACCCGCCCCCACCGAGAGTATTTGGCAAAGTCTGGAGACATTTGTGATTGTTATGACTAAGAGGATGCCATAGGCACCTCGCAGGCTGGGCCAGGCACACTGCTGAACACCCTACAATGCACAGGACAGCCCTGACCACAGAATTATCCACTCAAAATGTTAGCAGCATCCAGGCTGAGAAACTGAACTCGACTGAAATAGAGGCTATTTTCTTAGCTATGCTCCTTAAGTTTATCACCAATTCTTTATTAAAAAGGACCTGAGGGCTAATATCTGAACCCACTGTAAATCCATTACAACTTATTTATGATAGGCCTATAGAAAAAAATGCATGTATTTCTCATTTCATACTCAATAAATCCTGTGTCTTCCTAATGGATAATTTTGTAGCCATCATTTTGTACAGATATCTGGCCTAGGTGAATTCACGACAACTGCTCTCAAGATTCTGGCAAAATCTAATAAACAGCACCCCTTATAGAATGCTGTCTCACCCAGCCCCATCTCTGCTAGAGTACACTATGTATTTCATAGGTATCAGAGAATATTTCTATGTTCTCCATCGCTCATCAAGCCAAGCAATGTGCTGCTCATATCAACCTCTACGTTACTGATATAGGAGTCTTTAGGTTTATTAGGCACCAAGAATTAGCAGTTGAAGCTCAGACAAACACTTGTGAAGTGACCATCAAGGATCAGACCCCAACAGGATGGGATGAAAAGCATGCAGGAAATAATCATATGCGTATTGAGTTAAGTAGGAAGTGAGTAATGCATTCGGTACAGGAACACAGAAGCAAAACCAGAGGAGTCGGAACTTACAAATTTATCCTAGCTGAGCAGATAACCAAGAAATTAAAAGGTGACTAAAAATAGATGATTCCAAATCCAATATAGAAATGACAGGGCAGAATGAAGCACATTCAAGAATAAAAGGAGCAAGACGCCAATTCAGACCGGCTGGTCTGGAGCTAGGGATTCCGGCTTGGGGTAAAGGAGCCATGGACTTCGGCACCAGGCCCGCATTAAGATGGCCAAGCACAGGTGTAAGGCATGTTAGTGTGATCATGGAAGTCTAGCACAAACGGTTTTAAGCAGTAAGATAAGAAATTGCAGTAAGGGGCACCTGGGTGGCTCAGTCGTTAAGCATCTGCCTTCGGCTCAGGGCATGATCCCAGAGTCCTGGGATCAAGCCCCATGTCTGGCTCCTCTGCTGGGAGCCTGCTTCTTCCTCTCCCACTCCCCCTGCCTGTATTCCCTCTCTCGCTGGCTGTCTCTCTCTCTCTGTCAAATAAATAAATTAAATCTTTAAAAAAAAAAAGAAAAGAAAAAAAAAGAAATTGCAGTAAAAATGATCAAATAATCTAGACTCTTTAAGGACCCCTAATGAGCAGATCATGATTATAATTGCATTACCATATTCATCTAATGAAGCTTCAGGATCAGGAAAATTAAAGAAAGATTGACTTTTGAAATAAGGCTTTGATTTATAAAGGGATGATAATTATGACTAGTAATAATAATAAGTAAAACATATCCTTCTTGGGAACAAGACATTATTTATTTTCTCATTTAGCCCTCAAACTAATCTTATGAGGTAGGAACTATCAATAACTCCAATTTACAGGTTAAAAAAAAAAAGGGTATTAAACAGGTCCAGTAATTAGGCCAAGGTTCTGGAGGTAATAAGTAGCACGCAAAGGTTCTAACCTAAATCTGACTCTAAAGATTTGTTTTCTCCTTTTGTCATTAACTACATATTTTGAGAAACTAATACATACACCTATAAAAAAGAACTCATGAGCTATAAATGGCTGAGAGCTGTTCTTTTCCCCAGTACTCACTTCAAGGAGAACCACTATTACTGGTTTTTTATATATTTTAGAAAGTCCATAGAGCAACTCTTGCTCACTCTTTTTATTTCCTACAGAAATGGTAGCACCGAACACACAACATTCTACATCTCACAAAGATATTTTTCTTAACCATTACACTATATTGCTTATTTCCAAATGTTAAGCTCTTCTGGTGATAGGTGGATGAATGAATTTACCCTCCTCTCCCCAAAAAAATCACACATAAAGAACATTGTCAAGAAAAGGCAATCTACAGCATAACCAACATTTTGGAGTGGTTTAAGTATGACCATGATTGTTAGCAATGATCTCTTTGGTTACTAAGTATTATCATGATGATTCAGTGCAATAATTATCAAAGTGTGGCTGGGGGACTCATTATAGTCCCTAGGACTTTCTCAGGCACTCTACAAGGTCCAAATTGTGTTCATAATAAAACTGAGATATGATTTGTCTTTTTTGCATTGGAGTTTTCCAGAGGCTGCATGATGGGTGATATTGCAACACATTGAATGCAGAAGTAGATATGAGAACTCAGCTATTTTCTGTTAAACCAGATATTGAAGACATTGCAAAAAATGTAAAACAAAGCCATTCTTCTCATAAATTCTTTTTGTTTGGTGTAGTTGTTTCTTATTAAAAAATGTTATTTCAGTTAACATTATTGCTATTTTTAATGAATTATAAGTAAATATTCACAAGTTTTGGGGCGCCTGGGTGGCGCAGTCATTAAGCGTCTGCCTTCGGCTCAGGGCGTGATCCCGGCGTTCTGGGATCGAGCCCCACGTCAGGCTCCTCCGCTGAGAGCCTGATTCTTCCTCTCCCCCTGCTTGTGTTCCCTCTCTCCCTGGCTGTCTCTCTGTCAACTGAATAAATAAAATCTTTAAAAAAAAATATTCACAAGTTTCTTAGTTTTAATTTCTTTTTTTTTTTTTTTTAAGATTTCATTTATTTATTTGACAGAGAGAGACAGCCAGCGAGAGAGGGAATACAGGCAGGGGGAGTGGGAGAGGAAGAAGCAGGCTCCCAGCAGAGGAGCCCAATGTGGGGCTCGATCCCAGGACCCTGGGATCATGCCCTGAGCAGAAGGCAGATGCTTAACGACTGAGCCACCCCAGCGCCCCCTTAGTTTTAATTTCTATTTGGGGTAAATATTGGTAGATATACCTCACATCAACCCACATAAGAATTCTCTGGGTTTTTTTATAATTTTTAAGAATATAAAGAGACCCTAAGACTAAAAAGTTTAAGAACCACTGATTTGGTAATTTAGAGACCTGCTCATTATATTATAAATAACATACAAACTCAACTCTACTTATAGAAAAATGATCTGAAGGTGGAAGTTACAAGGCAAGAGTAAGAAGCAAGAGAGAAGTCATAAGAGGAACAAATGTTCCCTAACTGCCAAGAGTAGACCAAGAATATACTGTCATCTAAAAACAGATTTCTAAAGCCACTTCAAAACTAAATGAATTTTTTTCTTATTTTAAAATTAGAAAGAAGCAGCATTAGCAAGGAAGCAGTTCAATATTTAATAATCTATGGTAAAATATTTTACAGGTGACATAGAGGTAAAACCACAGAACCCAGCTATCCCAAGGAGAGAAAACTTCCTAAGATTTCTCACAGAAGCAACATTTGATGCCAGATGTCAGCACAGCGGAAGGATTTTCACAGTCTCTTCAAACTCATTATAAACAGAATTTGATAATATGATTAGAATGAAAACTGTAGGAAACGATTTCCAAAAATAAGATGGATTTTTTTTTCAGGTTTTCAAAATTGCAGCTATTAATTCTTGCCGAGATGAAGTACTCCGTCAAAGGGCCAGCTCAGTGAACCAATTGGTGCACAGGTCTTAACTGACTGCACGAAGACAGAGATAAACTGAGGCCAGCACCACAAAATGGGGAGGATGCAAGTTTGTCTTCTCGGGTTCCCATCTTCCCCTCTCTTTTCCTCCACCTTCACAATCTTCCTCTCCCTTTTCCTTCCATTTCTACCTGGAGTTCACTTCACTGCTTTATCTCTCAGTGTTCTCAGCCTTCTTGACATAAGTCGGGGCTCTGGCTTGACCATCAGGGAGTTATGGGGCACCTCCTCTCTGAGCCTCAATTTACCCAGTTAAAAATGAGTATAATTAAAATATGCTAAGAGAGCAGAACCTAAACGTTCTCACCGAGGGGAAAAAGGATTCATACATGAAGTGATGGATGTATGAATTCACTGCATCCTTTCATAAAGTACACATATACCAAATTACCATGATGTACTATCTTACAATCTTAGATGTTGATTATACCCCAGTAATGCTGAAATTTTAAAAAAATTATTTATTTAAAAATGGGGATGATGGTAACGCTTACCACACAGGGTTATTAGGTGTAGATGAGAACGCTCTTCATAAATTATACAGCTCCAAACAAAATTAGCATATTATTATTATTAACCCCCTAAAATTCCCATCAGTGTAGAACATTCATAGTATGCACTCCCTGGACTAGATGGGGGTGTTAGGGACGGCCCTGATACCCTGCATGTCCTGAAAGTGAGCTACATTAGAAGTCTGTAGCTTTGGGTCAGTGGGTAGATTCATATGTTGCTTGTGACAGACCTCCTCTCCTTTCTTCCTACTACCTCTCCTTCAACACACCTGATCATGACTCAAGATTAAGGGGAACCAACCCTTAACTTCAGTGGATCCTCTTATTCTTATATGACTGTCCCTGAACTTCGGCCTCCCTTCCCTTTTACAACATTGGATTGTTTCTTACTCACCCTTCATTGGGATCCACAGCCCTGCAACCTCATGCTTGTTCCCTTGGTTCTGAGGGCCAGAGCACGTGGGGAAGGATGGAGGAGACAGGGTGTGGGCCCATACACATAAGCAAGACTTTGGCTTGAGGATATAGGCGAATGCCATAGAAGGCAAAGGAATCCCAAATACCCTGTGAGTAAATGCAGTTAGATTTGGTAATGATGATGATAGAAAGGAATGATAGGCTTTACAGGGAACATTCTGGACTGATTACAAATACACTGAAGCAAGAAATTAAAAGCCTGTCTTTCTGTAAAAATATAATAATAATTAAAGCAATTTATGTAAAATGCTAAACATTTATGCTTAATTACCATGCACCTCTGTGACAATTGTTTATATTGCTAGCTGTGTGAGATCACGTTTATTGTTTTCTTTGACAATACAGCACACAGCTGCATCTGGCTATTCAGGAGTTACCATGAGGCATGGTCATCGGTTCTCTGTCCCGAGCAAGACCCACAAAGGCCATAAAACACCAGCTGGGCCTGCAGGGCCGCCACAGAGGTAGCCCCTTTTAACCTGTGTGTGTGTGTGTGTGTGTGTGTGTGTGTGTGTGTGTTCACCTTCTCTGTGTCTTCTATCTCTCCCTGTTATTGACCTGCTTTGTTTTAAAGAAGAGCAAAGGTTGGTGACTCTTGAATACTTGTCCACAGAAACTGTTTCTAAAGTCATGATTTAAGATTTATTTTAATGGCAGAAGCGAACTAAAACATTCAAACAAAAAGGTCCTTGGGTGATTTTTAGCTAAAAAGGAATCTAGAGAGACTGTCCTGATTCTACATCTCTTATTTTTCCCCAATCTTTCATGCTATTGAAATAAATGACTAACTGGCACAAGTAAGCTTTATTTCTTTTTGGAGGATACATGCTGACAATGACCTTACAAAAAGAAATTTTGTAAATCATCTTCCGGGGTGGGGGAGGGAAGCAGTGATGAGATTTTTCCCCTAATAATTTACATGACAAGTTAAGAGCCAGGGAGAAATACAAAAATAAATAAAATCCAGTCCTGATTTCAAAGGCATTACAACATAGGACAAGGGTCAGGCAGCCGTGGGTACTTCAACATAACATAAGGAGATGCGTGGCCTTGGCCTGGGTAACAATGCATTAGGAGAAGCTACGGAACAAAACGTTTTATATTTTCATTAAGGTTTTAGGTTAAAAAACAGAAGAGGATACTGTATGGTGACTAACATAATATAATAAAAAATCATTAAAAAAAACAGAAGAGGATACTGTATGGTGACTAACATAATATAATAAAAAATCATTAAAAAAAACAGAAGAGGAGGGCAAGACATGCTTATGTTACACTATGTTATCAAAACTTACTGAACAGAGTTAGCGATAATCAATGGCCATTTTTTAAGGAGCAAATCCTACATTAAGAAGTTAATCTGTGAAACAAGAGTTTTGTTTCATTGTGTGCATTTACTTGCTATTGTGCTTTTAGTTTTTAAATACTAAATTCTTTTCTCAGCCATAAGTTTCCTGATGCCATTTCCTGGTACAGTGGATTAACTTTTATATGACATTTAGATGACAGCAATAAATCGGTGCAGTACACGTGAATTAAAGAACATTCTTTTGCAGCAAATGTTGAGAAAGCGTTCTTTTTGATGGCTGGGTAATATTTCATTGTATATATGGACCACATCTTCTTAATCCAGTCATCTGTCAAAGGGCATCTCAGCTCCTTCCACAATTTAGCTATTGTCGACAATGTTGCTATGGGTATTAAGGAGGGCACGTGTTGCATGGTGCACTGGGTGTTATACGCAAGTAATGAAACATGGAACTTTACATCAAAAACTAGGGATGTACTGTATGGTGACTAACATAATACAATAAAAAATATTATTAAAAAAATTTTAAAAGAACATTCTTTTGGAAATAATTAGAAAAGTAGATAACTGTGAGTTAGAATCGAAAAAAGTAGGTAAAGCAGCAGCTGAGGTTTTTGTAATAAAGCTTTGTACAGATCCCGAAAGTAACATGACAGCATTTGGGAACGCAGACTGATCCTCACAACTGCTGCATGTGGGGAGGGCCAGGGAGATGCAGATTCTGGCGAGTAGTTATTATGGGCAGAGCTGAGATGCAGCTATGCAATAGAACTATGCAATGTTGTGTACCGGTAGCAGTGAGGATGGGGCTTGGGGAACTGAGATGTGCTTGATTCTACCAAACATATTTAAAAATTTTTTTTTATTTTATCTATTTATTTGTTGGAGAGAGAGAGCACAAGCAGGGGGAGCAGCAGAGGGAGAGGGAGAAGCAGGCTCCCTGGATGTGGGACTCGATCCTAGGACCCTGGGATCATGACCTGAACCAAAGGCAGATGTATAACCGACTGAGCCACCCAGGCGCCCCTCTATCAAACATCTTAAATGTAGGTTTCTCTGAACTTTCCCATTGTGAGCATTGAGGCCTGCACCTTGTAGGGCCGTGCTGGAACCTAAGAGACTAGCGTTAACAGCTCTGCATGATGAGCCAGAGAGGCACTGAACATGCAGAGGAAGGAACAAAGAGGGGGAAAAAACCACTCTTGGGATCTCTTTTGTTACCAAGTAAAATGAACTTATTTAAGATTGAAAAGGAGGAACTTATTTAAGATCGAAAAGGAGGAATAGTTTCTGGCTACAGTATTTGCCAAAGAATGGTTTATTACTCATTATTATTAGTTGAACACATGTAAGATGCCACCAAAAACATTTTTATCTAGTAAATTCTTTTAATTATTCAATGCAAAATATGCATAAAGGACTTTGTCAAGGCTAAATACATTCTTGTCACATAAATGTTGTTACTTAATAGGACCTGCTTTGTACAGAATTAATCTTGCTTTACACAGAAAAGCCACTTCGGGCCTCTCCTGTAAAGATGGCAAGCACTTACATTCCAGTTTTAACAGATAGTAGTGACAATGCTTCCACTACCTAAATTGAAAGCAGAATGTTGATACTTGGCTTCTTTACCAGTATTAAGATTATAAAAAGATACACACACATTCTATATATATATATTAAAAGATACACACACATTCTATATATATATATATATATATATATATATATATATATATATATATATATACAAAAACCATTATCTAAACATTCTACAGTTATAGTGATTTTCTTTTCTTTTTTTTTTTTTATAATGATTTTTTATTATATTATGTTAGTCACCATACAGTACATCCCCGGTTTCCGATGTAAGGCTCGATGATTCATTAGTTGTGTATAACACCCAGTGCACCATGCAATACGTGCCCTCCTTACTACCCATCACCGGTCTATCCCATTCCCCCACCCCCCTCCCCTCTGAAGTCCTCAGTTTGTTTCTCATAGTCCATAGTCTCTCATGTTTCATTCCCCCTTCTGATTATCCCCCCCTTTCTTTATCCCTTTCTTCCCCTACTGATCATCCTAGTTCTTATGTTCCATAGATGAGAGAAATCATATGATAGTTGTCTTTCTCTGCTTGACTTATTTCACTTAGCATTATCTCCTCCAGTGCTGTCCATGTTGTAGCAAATGTTGAGAACTCGTTCTTTCTGATAGCTGAGTAATATTCCATTGTATATATGGACCACAACTTCTTAATCCAGTCATCTGAGTTATAGTGATTTTCTTAACAGCAGCCAACTTTAGTTTTACCTTTTTCCTACAACACATTAAAAAAAAACTATGTCCATAAAAACACAGCCGTGATTTCCTTACAAAAGCTCCTGATATCACTCTTGTAAGAAGTGGAGAATACCACCTCCCATGCTGTCACTCTTTCTGCCCAGGAGACTCTCCACTCTTTTAAGGATGTTGGTGATATACTTGTGTTGTCTGTCAGCCAGCTGGGGAGCACACCCAAACTAGCAGATCTTGCCATGGTTCAACTTGCCACCGCATTTCGAAACATCTCGATAGCATCACAATCTCTCGAGAAACTCTGACAACTGTCTTAACTGTAGTTATCCAACTACGGTGACCTTACAACTCTTGAAGAAGTTTGTGCTGTTTTTTTGCTGACTAATCCTTCAAATTTGATCGTCACTAGCTACAGCCCATAAATGTAGGGTTCTAAGGACAGAATATATAGAATCATGGTCCCAGTCTCCCATCTCTGTTTTGTTTTCCTATAAGGTATTAAGTTTCTTAACTGTGAATTCTTCACTCTAGTATTTTCTGGAACTTAGGTCTAGAAAAACTTCAGATCAAAAGAAGCACAACCTGCTACTGTGATCAAAACCTAACAGAAGTACAATGACCTAAGAGTGAGCCCTATAGTCATGGGACCTGCCTAAGCTAAGATCTGGTGGCAGGGAAAAAATACTCCCACTGAAACACATTTTAAAAGAAGAGTGGGGAACGAAAATAAAGTGGTATCTTAAATATATTCTGTGTTCAATGTGCTAATTTCCATTGTTTTTAAATGAAGTAAATGGGCTAGACATGGAATACAATTTTTTCATGATGACTTAATGTTGTTCACTTGAAATATATAAAAATTACTATTTTCACACATAATATTTTAGAGAAATCAATTCATTTCAAAATTACTGTGTCTCCTTAATACTAAAAACTGGGGGGGGGGGAGTTTGGCTAATCTATGATTCCTACTGTGTTTGGCTAATGTGGTACATTCACCTTGGTGTATTCTTCCAGACAGATTTCTTCCCTAATAGGGGGAAAATTCCTTATGATCTGGAGGCCAGGGGCCACATCTTACGCATCTACAGAGATGATGCCCATATTAGATGGTGCAAAGTGTTACACAGTCGATCCTTTAAAGAAACTCTGCTAAATGAATTTCTTTATTTTTAATAAGTTTTTTTGAGTGTTTGTCACTCAATCTTCTGTGTTATCACTATCCCATTTCACAGATAGGGAAACTGAGGCTCAAAGAGGCTGAGTCACTAATGCAAGATCCCATAGTAAGAGTTGAGCCAGTATTCACACAGAGGCAGGGTAACTCCGGAGCCTGTGCTCTTAATGACTTCACTATATGCCTGTGTCTTACTGATTTGTTCAATTAAAAATACGTTGAGCACCTGCTGGGTGCCATACTCCGTTCCAGATGTCGGAGATACAGCAGCAGCCAGACAGAACAGGCCTGGGCTCTCACAGGGCTTACATGCTAGTGCAGCGAGTCTGAAAGTATACCTGGAGAAGGGGGAAGGAGAGAGGGAGAAAGAAAAAGAGGAGTGGAACTGCCCGCTCACAAGGTACCTCTAGGTTTAACAGTTTAAGGAAGTGCCACTGTTTTCCAAAGCAGCTGCACCATTCTGCAATCCGCCAACCAAGTATGTGGGTTCCGATTGCTCTGCATCCTCCACAATTGTTACTACCTGACTTTTGTTTTTATTATAGCCATGATGAGCCTCACTTTCTGTTTCTGACATAATTAACTCCTAGAAAACAACTATTGGATGATGTCACAAATCAACCAAATGAAGAAAAAAAGAGGGGAGCCTGGGTGGCTCAATCGGTTAAGCATCTGCCTTTGGCTCAGGTCATGATGCCAGGGTCCTGGGATTGAGCCCCACGTCTGGCTCCCTGCTCAGTGGGGAGTCTGCTTCTCCCTCTCCCTCTGCACCCCACCCCCAATGCTCGTGTGTACTCTCCCGCTCTCTTAAATAAATAAAATCTTACAAAGAAAGGAAGGAAGGAAGGAAGGAAGGAAGGAAGGAAGGAAGGAAGGAAGGAAAAGCGAGTCCCAGTTAATCTTAACACCAGCAGCAGAGCCCCTCTGTGGCTCTGTGGGGACAATGGCTGCCCAGGCTCTCAGTGTTCAGGACACCCTCCAGCTATTTGGACGAAGTTTCCCAGATGGTCTTTCAATGATCAGTCAGGCTACTTTTCACTGCAAGACACATACCTTCCTCCCTGCTGTGTCCGGAAAAAAACAGGTAAAACACTAACTGTTAGGCAGTCAACAGAAAGCCAAATGAGAGGTATGTGTTTATTTTCTTTCTTTTCCCCAAATTTACACTTTACAAGGGTCATATCTCATTAAGACAAAAGTAGATCACCAGCGCATTAGATCTCCACCAGGAAAAATAAAAGTTACTTCTCCTTAAGTGACTTAAATCAATTTGGGGGTCCTTTTTAAATTAAATGAATATAAAATAATACTTTTTTTTATATTGGGGGTATATTTTTACATCTTAAATGCAATTTCTACTTTTAAAAGACACGTTCCAAATCTTAGGAATATTTCTTTTAAAACGTGGCCTAAAACAAATAAACTGTGTAAAAAGGTAAGCGGTGCATCCAGGTAGCCATCAGGGTGCATACAGCACAAAACGGAACTGTAGGAAACCCCAGCAGAGCCAGCTCAGCCAATATCCATTCCTAAACATTGCTACAGGCAAAACCGTGCATCTGCGGCAGGAACAAGGAATCGACTATACGTTTGGACTTCCCCATTTTTCTTTGTTATGATTAAAGAACTGCCTTTACCTCAATAAAAACAACCAAGCATATCTGTATTAAAGGTTAAGAAAGGAGTAAAGTGGGATTAAAACCATGGCTTCACGCCATTTTAACTATGAAAGAACATGAATAAGATGTAACTGAAAAGTTCTTACCTGAAGAATTCTTCAGATAGTAGTTTTATAAAATTCTTGTTTCACGGTTTTTCACTTACTGCTTTGATCTTCTAGCTATTTTTTCTCATTAGGAACTCCCACTGACTCCAATTTAAATAAATACGGTTTGTTTTGAGATCGGCTTCCATGGAAGGCACTGCCAAGACGCCTCTAATGCACGGAGTACAGCAGAGGTCCCCCCCAGTTTCTTTTTGTCAGAGAATCTCACATTCTTGTGCCAACATTTGTGACTTTCAACATAATACTATATTAAAATCATTCTGGAAATAATTTGTACCTTTCATTTGAAGATCTCACAGAACTTGGTTTCATTAATACAACACCTCTCTGCCCCATCCCTTCCAAGAGCCATTGAAGTATAAAGTGTTAGCTTTCATTTGGTAAGAAGGTTAGGATAAGAAAGTTAAGAATTTTTTGTGCAGTAAAAGACCATTAAGATAATCTCTAGGCTGTGAGTTCTCAAAAATGCGGTCCTCAGACAACCAGCAAATTTATTAGAAATGCAGATTCTCAGGCCCCACCTGGATCTATTGAACCAGAAACTTGGGGGTTGAGGCCAGACCATTAGTTTTAGCAAGCCCTCCAGGCAATTCTCATCCAGGCTAAAGTTGGATAACCAGAGCTTCAGTCCAAGACATTTAGTTTATAATTGAGGCATCTAAGCCTAAAATTGTTAGTGTCAAAATTAGAATTGGATTCCAAATTTCTTGCAGAATTCGAAGGCATGAAATACATCAAGGCAAATCTCAACTCCTTTTCCCCTTGACACTATTTGGTTAGCCACATCTAGTTGAATTAACAGGTCCCAAACAAACTGGTTTAGGAACGGGAACCCAGTGATAATTGTTTTCAAAATCCTGCCCCAATTCCCTGTATTCATTCCCCATACCTCAACTTCCATAATTTGTGGTCTAGTAAACAGAACGTTGAATTTGGATGTTGGAGAATTCAGGTCTAGTTGTCTCTACCACTAACAGCTAAGTGCTCTTAGACAAACCACCTCTCTTCTCTTCTGCTTGCATCTCTATAAAAATAAGAGAGTTGTTTATATAAAATTGTATTCGAATTTAAGATTCTCTATAGCTCAGAAATTTCAAGATTCTCTGACCATGAGTTTTTGTTTAATTTATCCCTACACCCAACAGGGGGCTCAAACTCACAACCCTGAGATCAAGAGTCCCATGCTCTACTGACTGAGCCAGCCAGGCATTCCTCTGACCATGACTTCTAAATAAATGTTCTCATTGTCACCATGCCAGATGGAAAAAAAATCCATTCTCTGGTGACTGATCAAAAAATCCAAATTCCCAACGCTTTGTTTCACTGTTCCTCCATCCTAAAGTCTACGTTCTTTAAAATAGCTAATGTGCTACCATTGTTCAAATGCCAAACTATGATTTTGTTGTGGTCATCAAAGCAGAATTTAAAGAAAGAATCATAAAACCAATCAAAAGAAAAAGACTGATCAACAACACTGGATATTTTAACTGTCCCAAGAATGGAAATTTAACATGCTTAGAAGTTCAGTCTGAATTAATATTTGCATAGTTTACCTGGTGAATTGACCATAGTTCAAAAATAGCAAGAACATTTTTTTAAATACTTAAAAAGTAAAAAGTGTTATAATATAGGTTAAAACAATAGCAAGGCAGTTACTTTTCAGTTTGCTCATGTGGCATCATATGTTTATAAGACATGGCTGTTAATACATAGGTGCCATTATAAACCTACGCAAAACAGCTTGCAACATCACTTAAATTGAAGAGGAACAATCCAGAAAGTGAACCCACCTAGACTGCCAAAGAGTCACAGCACCAGTGAGAGAGAGCTATGTGGTCCCAGACTGCAATTACATCGTCCTCTGATCATACTCTCAAACCAAGACTCTGCATAGGACATTGACGTCTGGAGTACTGATGTATTTCTTAGACCTCATATCAAGGAGACAGAATCATTAATAAATCCCATACAGTGTCTTTCCATCTCTTCTTAGGATTCTCCTATTAATTGCTGTTTAATAGTAAAAGGTCACTTTCCAAGAAAAGACCAAAGAGAGCTGCGTTATGAAGATCTTCTTTCTACCCGTCAGCAAGTCATTGTCTCCTAACTTCGACGAGGCTAAAGTCATAAATTCATTCTGGATTTTTAATTTCTGTGGAAGAATGCTTTTTTAAGGATAAGAACCTTAACAGTTAAACACAGAAATAGAGATGTTTTGAGCTCCTAAATTAAATTTGAAAGTATGTGAGAAAAAGGAAGAGAAGGGAAAATAACATTACTTCAGGAAATTTCACAAGTTGTTTCATTAAAACAAGCTGCAGCAATTTATAGAGAAGAAAAACTGTGAAATCAGTAACACTAAGGATTAAATTAACTTGCTAATAATGACATGAAACTAGTTCTACATTTTATTTTCTATAAAGAAAGAAAACAAGAAGTGCAAAAGGAGTTTAATTCATTTAGTGACTTCATCCAAAGATAATGGACATTAAGGAAATAAAAGCACAATATTTTAATGGTGACATTACATATATTAGTTCAGCAAAGAAAACTAGCTAGAAAGAAAATAGCAGAAAACTTAAGGAAGTAATTTTTTAGGATAGGAATATTAAATGCACATTATATGCTTTTTATGTTTCTTAAATAGAAAAACAAGGGAATGAACTGAGTACTTATTTAAAAATCCATTAAAATATACCCTAAATGGGGGGGGGGGTGCCTGGGTGGCTCAGTTGGTTAAGTGTCCGACTCTTTATCTCAGCTCAGGTCATGATCTCAGGGTTTTGAGATGAAGTCCTGCATCAGAAGATTCTTTCTCTCTCTCCCTCTACCTTGCCCCCCTTCACTCAAGCTCTCTCTCTCTCCCTCTCAAAAACTAAAACAAAAACAAAAAATGAAACAAAACAAAAATATATATACACACACACACAAATATATGTATATATGTATATCTATCTATCTATCTATCTATCTATCTATCTATCTATCTATCTCCTAATTGGACCTTGTGCATATACACTGTATATCAAAATATTGTATATCATGCCTATCGCTTACTCCCTCTTATTGGATGTAACCAAATCCCATGCCCGCTGTAAAGGAAACCCACAAATGGATTGGAGCTGGAAATAAACCGGCATAGGCACTATCGCCCACCCCCACCCCCTAGTGGCATCCCTTTCCAAGGTAAGGTCAGTTCAGAATCTTCAGGCTGGACCAGACCCAGGTCAGTCTGGGGGGTGTTCGGGAAGGGACAACACCACTGAAGAAAGCCTCCTCCCATCCCAGGGATGGTTCCTTTGGGTACTGTTTTCCTGTCAAGGCTTATAATTATACTACAACTTCTGTTGTTCTTGGGCTCAGCACAAAGAGACTTCAGTGTTGGATAAAACTGTTGGCTTAAAAAATACTTCAGGGGGAAAAAATATCATTGAACCACAGAGTTAGTGAGGACTTTAGAAGTCGTGGTCCCTGACCCCCCTCGGCCTCCTGAGCAGCAGCTTCCAAATGTTCTCTCTCCTTCCAGCCCAGGACCTCACTCTTGGAGAATTTTCTCCACTACTTCACCAAGACAATACCATCCACTGGGAGGGAATCCCTTCAGCTGCCCTGAGGCCTTTGGCAGTATGAGCTGATTTTATCCCAACAGTAATTCTCTGTTTTATAAAAATGGCCCAGAGAGGTTCTGAAATTAACCAGCATCAGAGAACATTTCATTTATATATTCACCCTCTATGTCTAAAAAGCAGCATCCCAGAGTTGATAACACTGAGCTGTATCATCGAAGTTTGCTAAGAGACTAGAACTCAAATGTTCTTTTCAAAAAAAAAAAAAAGTGGGGTGCCTGGGTGGCTCAGTCGTTGGGCATCTGCCTTTAGCTCAGGGAGTGATCCCGGCGTTCTGGGATCAAGCCCCACATCAGGCTCCTCCGCTGGAAGCCTGCTTCTTCCTCTCCCACTCCCCCTGCTTGTGTTCCCTCTCTCACTGGCTGTCTCTCTCTCTCTTTCAAATAAATAAATAAAATCTTTTTTAAAAAAAAGTAAGCATGTGAGGTGTGAGGTGATGGATACAATCTATTAAATGACTCAACCCAGGGGAGCCCTTTACAGTATGTATATATCAAATCACCATCTGTCCACTTCAAATATCTTACAATTTTATCTGCCATTTGTCAGTCATACTTCAATAAAAGCCAAAAAAATAAAAATATGAATTGAAGTGAAATAAAATAAAATGAAACGAAGTGAAATGAAGTGAAGTGCAGTGCAGTGCAGTGCAGTGAAGTGAAGCATCCCTATCCTCCTTCCCAGTTCGCACCCCACCCAGCTACCATGCACCTGTTGTCTTTTGTCTTCTCATCTTTGCCTCCCCAGAGTCTGGTACTGTACCAGGCACATGATAAGCACTTACTACCTGTTGAATGAATCAATGATTAAGTCATTTGACCCAGCTTATTACAGTCTTTCTGGAAACTCTCTCCTTTTGCCTTTCAAAAAGTTGTCTTGCTTTTCCCAATTGGCCATTTTACTCACAAGTCTTCTTTCTCAGTCTCCTGCATTGACCCTTTCCTCCACCATCAATATATGTTCTTCCTACTGTGTTCCAGGGAGATCTCATCCACCCCAATAGCTTCTCTTATCACTCCTATATTGACAACTCTCCAGTCCATACCTCCTGTCCCAATCCCTTTCTTAAGCAGGTATCCCCCCACCAACTTCCCAAATATACCTCCTGTCCCAATCCCTTGCTTAAGCAAGTATCCCCCCACCAACTTCCAAAATATATCTTCACATTGATAATGCACAATTACGTCAAGTTAAACTTCTCACAAGTACAGTTCACAGTCCTGTTCTTAGATGCACATCTACTTGTCTTGAGTGCGTTAACAGCAGTATCAGTCGGGTGCCCAAACTGGAACTTCAAAACAATGCCTTGTATTCTCCACTGACTTTGTAAACCATTCGAAACTGGAGAAAAGGGGAAAACTGGGAAAGAGGGACTGAGAGTTTTGTGTTCTAACTGATCCCACCACTGTCCTTTGAGCTTTACCTGTATAGCAGGTGTGCAAAATGTCTCACAGACTCCAGCTAAGATGTGCCGAATAATATATACTTTCCTTAGTTTGTCTTTTTCTAAGTCTAGTAAATAGAAACACAAATTAAAAGCATAGTCTGATCCAGGGGCGCCTGGGTGGCTCAGTCAGTTAAGTGTTCAACTCTTGATTTCAGCTCAGATCACGATCTCAGGGTGGTGAGATGAAGCCCTGGTCTGGGCTCCGTGCTCGGCATGGAGCCTTCTTAAGATTCTCTCTCTCCCTCTCCCTCTGCCTCACTCCTACCCCCCACTCACCTGCACGTTCTCTCTCAAAATAATAACACAGTAATAAAAATTAAAGTATAGTTCAATCCAATAATTTAAACAGACCATTTAGGGAATGCCAAGTCTTTCTTAGGAAAAAATGCCTAGTCTCTCCAGAAGCCTCCCGGTCTTCTGCTTCTTTCTTGAAATGCTACCCAGGTATATGAGAACAAAGGGGTGAGATAGATGCATCTTTGGGGTCTGGGGAAGACACTGGGGTTCACCGCATGACTCCAGAATTCCTTGCCATGCTAGGTGTTGGCAGAACCTGTGATGGGGTCCTCTTGTCCTGGTCTGTATCAGAAGCGTTCTGTGGCTGCTGGCACCTCACTTGGGCTCCCACCTTCCCTGGGCTGAGTGCTCTGGGCTCCATCAGGCCACGCCCAGGTCACCCTGCCATACCTCAGTATTAGCTTCATTCCCACACAGGAACTGAGGCTAAACCGCAGAAAGCATCCATACTGCCATGCTTTTCTGAAGCCACTCTCTACGATGGCTGGGGCAGTATCTCCCTTCTTTACTCTTGGTATAACCCACTGACTGAATGGGCCCTCACGCTCTCAGAGACTTGGACCAAACTTTGGCTCTCCATACTTACCATCCCCTTCACACACTCTGTCTCCCTTCTCTTGCCCTCCACCACTAGGGTCAGAAACGGGTGCCCTTTTCTTTTCCTCCCCCACGTCCTGTCCTTTTCCTTTCTGACTCTATCTATAATTGGGGGCAGGAGTCTCTCCTCTATACTCTGGGAGAATTCTGTAAGCTCACTTCTCCAAGCTAACTTGTTGGTATGCTAAAAAAGGAATTAAAAGAATTTGGATAATATTTTCTCAAGATAAAATCTGGCAAGTCTGATATAAATTAAAGCTGATAAAGTGAACTTTGTCTGGCAGGCTAAGGGATTTTGAGCCATCCTAAGAGCAACATGAGGAACCAATGACTATTATAAACAGGATCACATGTTTTCTTTCAAAGATCAGTATGGGGGGACCTGGGTGGCTCAGTAGGTTTTGCGAGAGAGAGTGCACAAGAACATATGGAGGGGCAAGTGGTAAAAAGGGGCAGAGGGAGAGAGAGAGAGAGAATCTTAAGCAGGTTCCACGCCCAGCACAGAGCCCGAGGCAGGGCTCCATCTCACAACCCTGAGATCATGACCTGAGCTGAGATCAAGAGTCAGACGCTGAACCAACTGAGCCACCCAGGAGCCCCAAGCGCCTGACACTTGATTTTGGCTCAGGTCATGATCTCAGAGTTGTGAGATGGAGCCCCATATCTGCCTTGCGCTGGCCACAGGGCCTGCTTCAGATTCTCTCTCTATCCCTCTGCCCCTACACAACCCCTCTCCCTTTCCTAAAAAAAAAATTTTTTTAGAATATTCAACCAGGCTGCTGTGTAGACAGTGGATTAGACACCAGTGCTTCCCAAATTCTTCCTCCATGACGTCCATGGAAAACGGTAACATGCTAAAGCATAACAAGGAAACAGAAAGAGGTGGGCCCAGGTCCTGCCCAGCTGCTGTTGAGGGGGTAAACATACCTGGAGTCCATTTAGCCACCGATACTGTGCAAATCTGGAAGGCAGGAAGCCAGGCAGCTACGATAATTCATACAGGAGACAATAACTGTCTAAATAGTGCGTGGCAGTGGATATGGGGAGAAGGGAATGGATTTGAGGGATACCAACCAAATAGAAGAAGGACATTATATTTTATTGGATAGCTTGGTAAAATGTGGTGCCAATTCACAGAGATTGGAAGGTGTTTCCAAAGCAGTGGGGAAAAGCTTGATGTTCCTGCAAAGTCTGAAGTAAGAAAGACATTACTATGGGACAGAGGAGTTGCTGATAACATTACTTAGGATTTTTCTGAGTTATAGAAGACCTTAGAGATCATTATAGCCAACCTGCTCATTTTACAGATAATAATAATCCTTAATGTTTACTGAATCCTCCCATCTTTTAGGCAATGGTCTAGCTACACTACAAATATCATGTCATTAATTCACACCTAACTCTACAAGACAGTTGTTATTATTTAAGAGTGAGGCAATGGAATCCCTAAGAGATAAGTAACTTGCCTGGACAATTCAGAAATTCAATTGCAGAGCCAAGAATCAGATCCTGAACTCTCTGTTGCCAAAACCACTTAATTTCCTACTCTCTTATATCTCTCTGAAGAGAATACAATTTATTTTTAAAACTTGCAAGTTTTTGTATGTTTTACATCTTCCAAAATGCTTCCATTTTATGTGTAAAGTCACAGAGCCAGTTAATAGCGAGCCAGGGTTAGATCTGGGGTTCTGCCTCATCTTCAAGTTTCTTGCCACATCCCATGCCTTTCTCTTCCTGAGCAAAGTGCATGATCAGAAAAAATGAAACTGCATTTTCTTTGTCACTCATGGAGGCTCAACATTTTACCCTTCCAGCCACATGTATATCTCTAAGCTCCCCACTAACACTGTCTCACCATGCCGACTGCAGAAACATTGGGCTTCTGGGTGTCAGCCTCCCTCTGTGTCATGGAGCCCCCACATTTGGTGGTTTCAAGCCATCATGTGCAGGTAGAGAATGGGAAAATGGGGACCACTTCCAATCTTCCCTGAGCCAGTTCAGATAGAGGCTATTACTTCTTTGAGTTCAATTCTAGAAGCCACAGTCTTAAGGCTTTGAAAATGCTCTGCGCTTCATTCAATTTAAACCTGATGTCTTGTCCTTCTTACAGCGAGAGATATAAAATAGCTCCCGCCATTATGAAGGGTGCAATGTACACTGCACATGTGGTCAAATGCCCGAAGACAGTCAGGATGATGTCATTTCTGCATTCAACTTAACCATGCCCTAGCCCAAGGGGAATGACTCCCTGACTCATTAAAAAAGGCATAGATTTCTACCTGGGTTAAGATATGCCTGGTGATATGATTTCATTTTTACCATGACATTTCTAGGCATTAAGACTTTTGCCAAGTTAAGCTTCTTAATGATGTATGTGGTTGGTATAAACAAACGCCAACCTTACCACCAGCACTGTCGAATTCCTCAGATGCTTCAGCACAATTAAGGGAACTAAGTTGTTGCAAGGCAATTATGTTGTATGGATTAACGTGTAATCCTGAGGAGCTAGAATATCCATGGCAAAGCATGAACTTTGCTTTGTTACTGTGGGGGAGAGAAGTCAGATGGGTCAGGGAGAAATTCCAAAGCATAGGTTTTGCCTACAGGCTTCATGTTTTGGTAACTCAGGGCATCTAACACTCCTGAATTCCTCAGCTACAGCTGGAACACTCTGGGAAACCCATTCTATCCCTAGGCCTGGCGCTACACCAAAAGTGCTTTTCTGGGAGAAGAGAGGAGCTGGGTATCCTTATGAAATTTCTCCTAGAGTTTAAATTGGCAACTGCTTCTACAATTATCACTACTTTTTTTTTCTGGGAAAGAGAAAGTTTTTTTTTTTTTTCTATTTGTCTTTGTTTCACATTGGCAAAAAGTGCTCTACAAACATTCTGACCATATATAAGGTTAGCAAATCAAAGTAAAAAAAGTTATAATTATTACTCTGATTAAAATGCTTTCTATATTTTACCACTATGTGACCATTGTATAAAGGGCTGGAAAAATAAGATACATTCCTTACATTTAAAGGCAGGGTTAATGCGAAGAAGAAAACTTCATAAGGTGACAGTGGTGGTTAGTTCTAAACATCAGCTTGACCAGGTCATGGCGTGCCCAGATACTTGGTCAAACATTATTCTGTATGTTTCTGTGAGGGTGTTTTTTTTGATGATATTAACATTTAAATGGTAGACTAAGTAAAGCAGATTATTCTCCCTAGTGTGGGTGGGCCTCAACCAATAAGTTGAAGACCTGAAAAGAACAAAACTGCTGGTTCTTTCCTGAATAAGAGGGGATTTCTTCTGCCTAACTGCTTTTGAGCAAGAATACTGTGTCTTTTCCTGCCTTCAGACTCAACCTGAAATATGACCTCCTCCTCTAAAGTTTTTCAACCAACTCCCCCCAAATTAAGAGTCTACTCAGCAGCCCATTTAACACCCCTACTTTCAGGTTCTTCAGATGCCTCCAATTTCTGAGCTTTTCTGGGGTTCTGCAGTACAAGTTAGCTTGTTGCTAACTGGCTGCCCCTTGATGCCTGCCACAGGCGGCATTTAGCTTTCAACATTCCCTAATCTAAGTCAGTAACAACTCACCTACTCACTGTTCAGTTTCCAAAATCACTCTGAATCACTTTTTGTCATCTCCCCTCTTCTTACATTTGTCTTTGGGTTTTATGCTTTGTTTGTTTGTTTGTTTTCAGAGATAAACATGTATTAATCTATTGGATTTAAGCAGAATTTCCAGGGTTATAATCATCATATGCAAAAGACTGCCTGTGGGCTACTAATGGGTGTGTGGTTTCTTTAGGGGGTGATGAAATATTCTAAAATTGATTGTGTTTATGGTTGCACCGTTCTGGGAACTTACTAAACACCACTGATTTCTACACTTTAAAGAGGTGAACTGTATGATATTTAAATTATATATCAATAAAGTTATTATATATTAAAAAAAAACTGCCCATGGAGCTGAAATCCTTAATAATACCAAGGAGTGAAGCTCTATATACCAAGTTCAAACATGGATCAGGGATGAGTGGCCAGCTTAATGAATCAGCTTAAAAAGAATTATAATTCAACATCTCCTCTACAATCCATCACAACTCCCAAGAAAAGCATGACTAAGCATTTCTATAGACTTTTGCGATTGAAAGACAAGATAAAAATTTCGGTTTGAAAATGTGAACTCACAAACAATGAATGAAATCAGGTGAAGGAGTTTCATACAATCCATTGATGCAAAAATATAAAATTTAAGGTGTTGGAGTAGGTTCATTTTAGCTGTTTAGATCATAAACAGCTGTCAAAATAGCATTTTGTGGTGAACACTTTTTCAAACAAACTTTATTGAATGATATTTTCAGATCTTTCTGTATATGCCAGCTGTTAGGTTTGGGGGAAAAGCATCTTGTTACTTGAGGACATGTCAAAACCAGAAGGCATATTCAGTTCATATTTCTCCATCAATTAAATTGCTGCCAGGAAGCAGAAGAGCGTCCAGGAAAATTTCAATCAGGTACCAGAAATCTACAGGGATAGCTTTGTGTTTCAGTAACCACTCTGTGGATACAATGAGGGGAAATGACCCACTAGAAGAATAACATCTGGAGTTGTCCAAACGCATTACTCCAGACCTGGTCAGTTAAATGTCATGAGAATGATGATACCATCATTTAAAAATATGTTTCTGTTGAAATGCCAAATGAGGTTGGACACAGGATTATACTGTGTGGCATGGAACATTTGCTCTCCTAACATTGTGGAAAGTGATATTTATTTTTTAGTTTGTGTTTTTATGACTAGCTGATAACTATGTTTTTACTTTGTGGGTCAAAACCTCACTCTTCAAGAAACAAAACAAAAACCCCCAAACCCAGCACCAAACAGACCAGCTGGCCCTGAGTCTAGCGGAAAGCAAGCTGAGGGAGACTCACATGACCTGGCTTCCAGCTGGTGGCACATTCACTACATCATGTGAACTTTGTGTGGTCACAAGACCCCTGACCTTTAGTTTCCTCACTTAAGTGGGTATAATTATGCCAGCCTGACTCACAGAATGAGGTCGAGGAACAATAGGATCATGCATGTGAATGTCATCTATCAAGTACAAAGCACTGGAAATGTGAATTATCATTTTAAGTGGACAGAAATATATAGGAGAAAAAAAAAGAAGAAAAAATAAGAAGTGGAACCTGCCCAATAAGGGAAATTCTCACCTCCAACTCTAACAATTTTAAGATAAAAGAGATCCCTGGATAGTGTCCACCAGGGAAACTCTCTTGATGGCTGGTTTCCATCCTAATTACCTATCGACACTGACTCCCCTACTCCGTTTCAGATGCACTGAAACAGTCCTGAATGCAAGTTGCTTCACAGTCCACAGAAAAGCACCTGCTGATATCTGCAGAGAATTCAACCATGGCCACAACAAGCAAGTCAGCTTATAGAAAACACTACGGAAAGTCATTTTATTCACCCAGTTGTGAACTGCCTGACACCCCCTACGCATCACCCTCGGCGCATGCGAGGAACTGAGGTGATTTTCATTTGCGGACAGTTCAGGTCCCTGAGTCATTTGAGAAGCAACTGCTTGAGTGAACGACTGGCGTGGTGGGCAGGGTATCGGGTGAGGGCTCATGCAGGCCTAGGAGACACGGCTACGCAGTTTCAAATCAGGCACTAGAGAACTGAACTCAAATTTTACAAAAACATAGAAAAGATTTGCTTTTATCAAATACAGTCATAGTCAGGTAAGAATTACATTTCATGCTCTTTGGCTTTTGATGACTAACGTGATGCCTTCCACAATGGCGGAATTATTTCATTGAGCAAACTGGCCCCTTGGGAACATTCTTTAGGAAATGAAAGAAATAATGGCATTGTTATATTACGTGTAGGCTGCTGGAGTCATGCGTGGGTTAACCCCACTCCAGATGGTTAGAGCTTCTGGGGGACCCCAGTGGCCCCCTGATTTAAAGGACCGATGCCCTCTGGGGAGAGCCCAGCAGCTGAAGCCATAGCTCATCTTGGGGTCGGGGAAGGAGATCAGGAGGTGACAAAATCAATGTAATGAAATATTAGTAACAAGTGGAACTGTCTGGACACAAACTCTAGGTCTCCCTCTCTCTTTTAACAACTCAGCCTCCCATCACTTTCTCCCTGCTCCCTTCCCCCACTGTTGCTACCTTTGATTTGAATGAGCTACCTTTGCCGGGATAAAAATGTCAGAAATGACAAGAGATCTCCCACACAGTGCTACTGAGCTGGGGGGAGGGGCAGTGCCTCTGACCCCCTTAGGAAGAGGTACTGTAGTAAAGAAAAAACTGCATGAATTCGAGCCCCACCTTCCTCATTTCCACTTATCATCCAGACGATCGTGCGCGGGTCACTTTCCTCACCCATAAACAGGACTCTGCAGGTAATAATATCCACCTGAGAGGACTGTGTGTATGTGTACATTAAATAAATCACAACCTATAAGGCAAGTACTCAGAATGTCTTAAGAGCTCTTGTTCTTGCATTTATTAATGGGCTCTGTATTGGGGGATTATTTTTCAGGAAAAAAAGCAAACAGGATGTTAGAGAAGCATTGTGGTTCCAAACGTGAAGAGAAGTGTTTTATTAAAAGAGGGGGGAATCAACGTTAGCTTTGTCAAGAGAACTCTGTATCACAAACAATCAGCTTCTTGTTCATTGTCAAGTTCAGTGAAAGTACACAAAGTCCTAGAGACCTGATAATAATTAAGAATCTTCACAAGCTTCTTCCTAAGGCTCCTTTTAATCATCGACTCAATATTTGGGTGGTCTTTCCATTGGCTGCTTTTGTTGTTTTATAGAACCTCTCGTTCTCAATCTGGAATAAGTGGGGGAAACTCCTAAATTAGAACATTTGCTACAACGGTTGTCCTTTTATGTTCTGATTTTAATAATGAGATGTTATTATTCTGGAGAAACCTTTCATACACTGAATATTGTTTCAAAATCTGCTTATTTACATTTCTCGTGGAACTTTCTGTGGCATGCTGTGTTCAGTAGGAAACATCTGTCTTTGGAGTTTTCATCACTGAGAGGTGGTTTACTACAAGGGCATGGCACGCCTGGGTGCACACAGATAACTCCCCAGCAGGGACTGGCCCATGCACACGTGTCCAGTGACATCCACGGCCATATCCTCGGGGGAACACTTGTGTCACGAGTAGAGAACATACAGAGGTGTGGTCCAAGCGGAAATGCCCCCAGAGGTTCCAGGGAAAGTGTCTGTGAGTAATAAGAGGTTGTCTGTTGCTAGGACAGAGCCTTGGGGACTTCATCAATGTTGTGATAATGGGGGCTCTTGTTAAAGTGAACTCAGGTCCTTTGAGGGATGTGCACTTTGAGAAATTCTAATTTATTAGTGTTAACTTCCCACTGACATCTCTTTTCCCTGGAACTCCCATGTGAGAAATAAAGTGAGGGTCTCTTCTGTTTTGTTTGTGTCGACCTGGCCTTCCCATATTGGACTAACAAGTGAAATCCTCTATTTTTTAAGATCTATAGTATCTCACAGAAGCTAGGGATTTTAGGGGGGAAAACCCCTAAGACTACAAAGCTCCTAAAGCTAGAAGGCAAACCTCCCCAAATATAGACCAATACTCATTCGATATTTTGTACATCCATATACGTTGTTAGCTTTTCATTGAATGGATGGATTACAAGTTCCCAGTGTTATTGTCCAACTCCTTAGAGCCACACTCGATAAGAAAATAAAGTCACCCTCTCTACTTTTAGAAGGTGCTGCAAGCATTGCACTACTAGGTATTTATCCCAAAGATATAGATGTAGTGAAAAGAAGGGGCACATGCACCCCAATGTTCAGAGCAGCAATGTCCACAATAGCCAAACTGTGGAAGGAGCCGAGATGCCCTTCAACAGATGAATGGACAAAGAAGATGTGGTCCATATACACCATGGAATATTACTCAGCCATCAGAAAGGATGAATACCCACTGTTTGCATCGACATGGATGGAACTGGAGGAGATTATGCTAAGTGAAATAAGTCAAGCAGAGAAAGACAATTATCTATGGTTTCACTTACATGTGGAACATAAGGAATAGAATGGAGGACATTAGGGGAAGGAAGGAAAAATGAAGGGGGGGAATCAGAGAGGGAGACGAACCATGAGAGACTATGGACTCTGGGAAACAATCTGAGGGTTTCAGAGGGGAGGGGTCTGGGGGGATGGGTTAGCCCAGTGATGGGTATTAAGGAGGGCACGTATTGCATGGAGCACTGGGTGTTATACACAGACAATGTATCATGGAACACTACATCAAAAACTAATCATGTACTGCATGGTGACTAACATAACATAAAAAAAAAAGAAGAAGAAGAAGGTGTGGCTAGCAGTAGAGAGTGGTGGCTGGCCCCCACCTGCTCATGAGAGTCATGAGTGTGCCTCTCTTTCCAGCTCCAAATTCACTGCCTGCACATTGGGAGCCTGAAATCAACTATGGTGAAAGTATTTACACCATGGAAATAGGCATATGCTGCAAATTAGGGCTTGATCTCCCTCTAGACAGCTGAATGTTGAGCATTTACAGACACAGCCTGGTTCTAGGCCTCCTTTGTGAGACTGTTGCCATGGGAAGTATGTTGACCTCAACAAGGCTGTCTAGAGAGCTGCCACAAAGAGATGGGCAAAGAACCGAGGGCATTTAGCATTCGGGAATCGCCACCTTTGTGTTGGAATACCAAAGCTGCTTGCTGAAGAAAAGCCACCACAGTGAGGGGTGGGTTATTTCTTTCCCTTTTATATATGTGTATATGTGGGATTTTTTTTTCAACCTAAGCCTTGTCTTTTACAGCTTTTTCTCTTTTATGTCTTGAATTTAGCTGATTTTTCAAGATACTCTATTTTATTTGGATCGTGATTCTTTTGGGGAATTTGTTGTTCAACCTGAGTAAAAGTGCTTGTAACTATAAAACCCAATATAAACATAAAGTTTGAGTGGTTTTTTCATGCAAATCCAACAAATAATGCCATCAATACTCACATCTGGATCATTGATACAATGTTGAAACGGACAGTTGGATTTCCCAGGTGCAAAGACGTGGAGACAGATGGCGTAAGAGGTGACCCAAGGAAGCCAGAGAGAGGGGGAAGGACAGGAGCATCATGAAGAGGGCCACTGCGGACACCAGGCTGCTGGAGACTGAGTAACTCTGTGAAAGGTACAGAATCATCCCTCTGAAGAAGTTCATCCTGAGCATTTATCTGCTGACTCCCTTCCTCTCGTGGTGGAAGGTTGCCCCTGCAGATGATAACTCCCCAGCATTTCCAGGCTGTGGGGCGACTTTGCGAACAACTTCTGAGAAAGCCCACTGCAGCAAAGGTGCAGGAGGTGAGCCAGCAGCGACACGCACAGAAATCCAGCCGTGCAGACACAGCTGCACGCAGACGTGGAACGAGGGGTGTGGCACAGGGCACTCGTGGCACCCGCTACGGACAGGACTGAGGGATACACTTGGAGAATTGTTCATTAATTCAATAAATCTTTACTCAATTATTTATTAACTGATTCGATAATTAATTTTGATGAGGCATCTACTATTTACAGGCACTGTTTTAAGGGCTGAGGATACAGCAGTATATAAAACAAAGTCCTTGCCCTCAATAAGCTTGTAATGTAGTGGAGGAAGACAGATTAATTTTAGAAGGGATGGTATAATGTCAGTCAGTGATTTGTGCTAGAAAAAAAAAATTATTTGAATAAATAAGGCAAAGGCCTGGGAGGTGATGGACCCAGGGTAGGGGCAGAGAGTGTTATTTAGCAACGGTGATCAGGGAGGGCTGTCAAATGAGGGACAGTCTGAGCACATCTTGCATGAAGTGAGAGAGCGGCATGCAGGCATCCTAGGGAATGGCTTTCCAGGCAGAGCAAATGGTCGGCACAAAGGTCTGGAATCAGGAACTACTACCCTGGTGTTTAAAGGACCACAGACAGCTGCTGTGTTAAGCAAGGAATCCAGTGCCAAAGGAGCGAGAGAGATGCTCCTTGCTGAGCTGAGCTAAGAGTCTATTGGGAGAGACTACCATTAACTTAAAAAACAATCACACAAATGAACACAAATTCATACATTGTAGTAAACACATAATCAGATTTGTATTTTCAAATGATTAGTTGGCTACTTAAGAAAGACTGAAGGGGGTCAGGGCTTAGGGTCCATCTACCGTTTGACATTGTTTACTGCATTATGCTTTACCTCTCACCATCAATAACCTGAACACAGCTCTGGCAGCTCAGCGTGCTTCATGACTATCTGCTCCGTAGTTTGGTTTTTAGAAACATCTTAGTTTGTAAAAATCAGAACCACTTGTACCCTATCCTCCATCCCTGCATGGAAAAGCTAAAGGGAAACTAATCTGAAACTCATATATAGAAATGACTTCTAATGTCATGCCAAAGGCTAACTGAAGATTCGAGAGCCAGCGTGGTTTGGTGGAAAGAACATAGACCTGGATTCAAAGTTACTAAGGTTCCAATTTCAGCTCTAATGATTACTTACTATGTAGCTTTAAACAAGTTATTATATCCCTAAGCCTCGTATATAAAAGGAGAGTAATAATGCCTACTCTGGAGCAATATGGGGATTAAATCAGATCATGTACACAAAACATTTGATTCATAATAGAGTCTGGAAAATGGATTACTGTTGTTATATCGATCATATGATGGAAACACTGTGATTTGCATGTTTTTGTCTAAACTACAGTAAGTATTAAAACAGCACACACAGAATTGAAGCTAAGTAAACAAACTGAAAGGAGCTTGTCCATAGATCTGATAAACCACTTTAGGCCAATTAGCCCAAGACACAGTAGTTAGTATTCGTAAGTGACTGTTGCGGTAATGAGAAGGGAATCCAGTAGAAAGTAAGTCAACAGCGTATGGATGACTTCCTGGAAAAGTGTCTTTCCAGATCTCATTTAAAGAGAGGTCAGACTGACAATGAAACACAGATGCTGAAGGCTCAAGCCTAGGAATGAGATTCTATGAGGTCCAATCCCCAAATGAGAAACGCATTTTGATGATCCAGCAAGAACTTCTCGTTAGTGCAGGAACACATGCCTGCCATCTGTCAGGGAGGCTATAATCGTATCACTGACTCCCACACAGCAAGCAGAGCCATAATCATGCTTTACTAGGCTGCAGAGATCACAGGAGCAAGCATGCCCTGTTAGCCCCAGGACAGGCACCATTCTGCAAGGTAAGTAATTCACAGCTGTGTCTGGGTCTGCTTGAGGATGGTCAGTTGGAGACAGCTACACAGGGACCTCCCCCAAACCTGAGGAAGTCCGCCCCAGGCAGCAGCTCCCACACTAATGAAGGGAAGCTGGTGCTGCGTGCAACTACTTCACTGTCTCTTGGGCACCAAACTTAATCACATTTAGACTCACTTACCATAACAGCAATGCATATATGTAGTATATAGTACTGTGTGGCTTTCAAAACATTCTGAGATACACGATTTCATTATAATCCTGATAGCAACCCCATGAAGATGGTTATTATTGTCCTTGTTTTAGAGTTGGAGTTACTGATGCACAGAAAAACAGTAATTGGTTCAACCCAGGACCCATATGAACTAGATCTGGAGTCAGGGATTTGAACCTGGGGCACCTGACACCAAGCTTGATCTTTGTGGTTCCACACTCCATAGAGTTTGGGATCCCTAATTTCCCAGTGTGGACCCACAGTGGCTTTACAGCTGATTGGGGGCAGTGGAACAGCATGCATTTTTACTGATGGCTCTGGCTGAGACCACAACAGAGCCCAGAGAATCAATCCAAACAAGCCAAGTGGTCATTGATCCAGAACTCTAGTTGTCAGATCTAAGGAAGTGTGTTCTGAAAGCGAGATCTCAGCCAAACCAGTAATTTCTCAAAAGCCAAGGTGATCCTAGGCAAATGAACTCCGTGAGAGAGCAGGCTTCTTCCTCTCCCTCAGTAAAGCCTAAGGTGTGGGTTGAACAGTATAATTTGAAAATCTCTTTGAACCTATTAATAGAATTGAAGCAAATCATCCAAACTTTGCCTGAAGGTCTGGTCTCCAACTTTGGTTATGCCTTCTTCTGAGTAAAGTCTTTAAGTATGGAAGCTTGACCAAACAAGTTGGATGAAGGCTTTTGCTCCCATTTTGTAAACTCTAATGTTCTTGTGACCTGTTTTACTAGTTAACGGAAATGGGTGATGTGGAAACTGTCATTACAGTTTGAGAGAAATGTGAAGTACTTCTTTGGTAGCCGCAGTTTCTCTGTTGTGAACCTTAATAAACATGTAAGCTCGGAGGCCAAGGGTTCTTGACTGCCTGGATCACTAATACAGTCTCAATGGTTGTTGAATGAATTAATGAATGAATTGCAATGATGTGGGGCATTTTGCATTGCATCTTGGAGAAAGAGTCATTGTTTGGAAGGAGAACCAGAAATAGATTCTCTCATTATAAAGTACCATGATTATCTTGGTAAAACAACTGTAAGTATCTTCCCCTTTCCCTGATAACAGGAGCTGCAGCTAAGATAGAATATATTTATCACTTTTCTAATAGCATGTAGGTTTCAAAATTACTACATGGTCATGCATACAACAGACAAAATATGTGAAGTGTGAAAGGTACTAATTATGCAGGGAATGGTTCCCAATAAGGGTCAAGGATGCTACACCACAGACCTACACAAGGGATTGGGAGCTCATACCCTATGTGACTTTTCTGTAAAGGGAAAACCTGCGTATATTATCTAAGTCCAGAACCGAACTCCATTTTACATCTAAACACAAAGCATTTTTCTCCAGTTTAACATATATAGGATTCTCTAGGAATACAAAAATCATGTAACTTGAGGGAAGATTGAGACTTGTGTTTGAAAAGATACCAAATGTAACTGACCACTGAAGAAAATCCCCACCAGCAAATGCTTCTAGTATTGGAGACACCAATAAGAGAACACCTATAATCGGTGTGTTCTTCTAATTGTTGCATTAGCAGTGATACTAAATTAACACTCAAACTTACTTATTTAGACTTTTACTTCCATTTGTGAAGTATTAGTGCCTACAGTAATTCTCTTCCCACCACGCACAAATTGAAAACTGAACAAACTATATGAAACAACTGTTTTCAGACATCGGACACCTGGCAGTATTGGTCAGACTGTGATCCCTGAAAGGAGAGATCAAAAGAGGTTATGGTTATAGTTGCCCCAGTTCACTGCCTGGAGGCTGTTTCCAAGCCATAGCACAGAGCCCGGCAGTCTTAATGAGCTAAGGAGTCAGAGATCAGAGTCAAGGAGGCTAGGGTGGCTAGAATTTGTGAGGCAGAAGACTGCAAAGGAGGGAGCAGCACAGAGAGAAAGAGGGAGCGCTTCCAAGATCTGCAAAAGAGTTCTCTCAAATCTTTGACTAAATAGTGATGATAAATATGATTACTTGTAGGGAAAAAAAAAAAAAAAACACTAGATGGGACTGACAGCAGATAGACACTGAAGGAAAAAAGATCCATAAACTTCAAACAATAGTATCCCCAAAATGAAGCACAAAGAAGAGAAAAACTGGAAAAAACAAAACAAAACAGAGCCTCAGTGACCTACGGAACAATATCCAGCAGTCTAAAGCTTGTACCAGATAGTACCAGTACTATAGTACCAGATAGAATAGGTGGGAGAAGCAGAGAAAACACTTAAAGAAATAATGGCTGGAACTGTCAAAATCTGATGAAATTTATAAACTCTCAAGTTTAGGATTCTGAAGGAACTCAAAGAAGAATAAACATAAAGCCGCCAAACTAAAGAAACATCATAAAATCAGGGATAAACAGAAAATCTTAAAACCTTTGGAGGACAAATGGTAGGACACACTACATACAGAGGAACAAAGATAAAAATTACAGACTTCTCATCAGAAACTTTGCAGGCCAGACAGCAATAGAGTAACACCTTAAGCACTGAAGATAAAACTTCCTATCTAGAATTCTATACCCGGAGAAAATACCATCAAATATGGGAGCAAAATAAGACCTTTCTGGGCGTACCGAAGTTGAAAAGACTCTTCAGCAGCAGAAGGTACTACAAGCAACACGAAAGGAAGTATTTCGGTCAGAAGGAAAATTATGCCAAAGGACAATCTGGATCTACACAAAGGAATGAGGAGCGTGGAAACAATAAATACGTGGGAACATATTAAAAGACCTTTTCTTTTCCTCATTTTAAATCTTTTAAAAATACAATTGATGATTTAAAGTCACAATAACAGTATGTATTGTGGGGCATGTATGGCAAAAATAGCACAATGTATGACGATACTATGTATGAAACAACAGTGCGAAGGACAGGTGGAGGAAAATGGAGGCACTCTGTTGTAAGGTGCTTACATTCTATGTGCAGGAGTGTAATATTATTTGGAGGTAGATTGTGATAAGTTAAAAATGTATACTGTAAACCCTGAAGCAACCACTGAAAAAATAAAACATCAAAAAATTTTTAAAAATTAACATATCACAGATCCACCAGCATTGAGGAAAAATAAAATCGTAAAAAACAGTAACTGATTAATCCAAAAGAAGGCAGGAAGCAAAAAAAAAAAGAGGAACAAAAATTAAATTGGACAAATAGAAAACAAATAGCAAGATGGTAGTTTAACCCCAACCATATCAATATTTACATTAAATACAAATACACTAAACACTCCCAATTACAAGACAGAGATTGTCAGATTAAAAAAAAAAAAAAAAAGCAAGACCTACCTACAGTGCTAGAAAAGCACTTTAAATATAAAGAAACAAATGAATTAAAAGGAAAAGGATGGAAAAAGCTATTCCATGAAAATATTAAGCAAAAGAACATTGAAGGGGCTGGATCAATATCAGACAAAGTAAACTTCAGAACAAAAAATATTCCCAGGAATAAAAGGGGCACATTTCTGAGTGACAAAGATGTCAACTCATCAAGACAATGTAGAATCTTAAATGTTTATGCTTCTAATAACAGAGCATCATAGTACATGATAACTAATAGAACTAAAAGAAGTAAAATAATTTGAGATTTCATCACTACTTTCTCAGTAATTGATAGGACAAGTAAACAGGAAGTCAGTAAGAAAACAGATTTGAACACCACTGTAAACAAAGTTGACTATCATTCATAGAACACGCCAAACCACCACCGAACATTCATGAAGATAAATGATATTCTGGGCCATAAAACAAATATAAATATAAAGACCTTATTTAGCCCTTATTTCAAAATATAAATGTAAAGACAAAGTATGGAAAGTATTCAACTGAATACTGTTTTTACTTATAAATCTGAACGTATTCATAGTAACAAGAAGCAAGCATCTAACTACTTACGACTTCTTTTATAGCAACTGAGTTTCTATATTGAATTGCTTTTTATTTTTCTTTTATATTATTTATAGGTACCATATTGAATTGTATGAAATTATCTGTGTAAGTTATTAATAAATTTCATTTCATGACAGAAAAATGAGTATTACAAAGAAGTTATTGAAAGTGGCACTGGGCATAATGGAATATAGAATCATCCACCTGGAGTGAAAATGAGAAAGTACTGATGCCCCTCTTGTCTTCACCAATAGTCTGGTAGAAAAACAGCAGTGAAGTGGAGTGCCTCATATATACAGACTACAGTTTCTTCCTCTTGCCAAAATGATGTACTGAGGTATGTCCCTATAAATTTGTATTTTGTATGTAGAAAAGTCACAGTTGAAAAGAAATTATTAATGCTACTGATGAAATCTAAACAAAATAGAGTACAGTGGTATTACCCCCCTAGATGTGGAAAACATATTATTGTTAATGCAGCCAAGAGTTGTAGCTAATTTTTTTAGCAGCCTCATCATATGGTTCATATCACATTTATGGTTCATATAAGTTGCCCATATGTAAAATGAGTGAAAAGACTTGGGAGTTTTTTTTAAATGCAAATGAAAACTTTGCATTTACATATTTCTGTTAGATTTTATCTCATTGACTTGTGAATCCTAGTTCTAGTCTACCGAGAAAATTTTGAAAACTAATTCTGATGAGCTTCATAAAGTTGCCTCCTATCCCCCATTTTTGTGGCAGGGGTACATCTGATTAGCATAGGTAAGATGTCTTTGACATATTCACATTTACTCTTTTTAATTAAGCAGTACTGTTTTGCCGAAAAGCTCCAATATATTTAGCATATGGATTCCAACACTGAGAGCTCCTGGAAGTCTCGGTGACTGTTGTCTCTCAGCTCTGTGCCCCGTTCCCAATACCACTGAGGCTGGAAGTCTGGAAACCACATTTCCCAAACTCTGCTCAGCTCTCCTCTTGTTACATCTGTCAGAAAGGAGCACTAATCTGAGGCAGAGAGAAGCCTTTTGTTTGATGACAGTTGCTGGCAGTTTTTGGCAGTTGTTAAGGTGGAAACAAGGTGGAGGCTACTTCAGCAGCCGAGGAAGTGACCACTTCTTTAATGGCAGCAGCCTGGTAGTGAAGACCTCTCCAGCAGATTCAGAAGTAACAGTGCAACAGCAAGTGTTGTCTCAAGATCATGGGCTTAGATCAGCCCAGGGATATTTTCAACTTCTGATCTGTGAATATCACCCTTTATTCCTTGTTGTCCTTCAAACACCCCTCTTCATTCTTCTGCTCTCCCAATACATTTTATTTTATTTTTTTTTTAAGATTTTATTTATTTATTTGACAGAGAGAGAGGCAGCCAGCGAGAGAAGGAACACAAGCAGGGGGAGTGGGAGAGGAAGAAGCAGGCTCCCAGCAGAGGAGCCTGATGTGGGACTTGATCCCAGGACTCTGTGATCACTCCCTGGGCCGAAGACAGACGCTTAATGACTGAGCCACCCAGGCACCCCTATTTTATTTTTTAAAGAGAGAGTGTATGAGTGGAGGGATGGGCGCAGAAGAAAGGAGAGAGAGAATCCCATGCTGGGCTCGATCCCATAACCCCGAGATCACAACCCAAGCTGAAGTCAAGAGCTGGATGCCCAACCAACTGAGCCACCAGGTGCCCCATCTTCCAATACATTTAAAAACAACTTCCTATATTAAATTTGCTCTATTTTAAAAACATAGAGTGGTCTCTGCTTTTCTGTTTGGACAGACTGATATAATGACTTTTGGACAATATTCTCAAAACCAACAGTTTTTCAGAAAAAAAATAATCATTCACTGGACAATTACAACATGCCAGGCACTTTTCTTAAGCACTGGAAACACGAAGTCAAATAAGTAAGATGTGATCCCTACCCTAAAAGAGATTTTAGTATGTCCAGCAAGAAAGAAAAGTAAATAAATGGTTGCAGCCATTGGATACATGTTAAATTAGAAATATGTGTAGGAGAAGAAAGGGAAGAAGGAAGGGGGGGTAAACAGAAGGGGGAATGAACCATGACAGACTATGGACTCTGGGAAACAAACTGAGGGCTTTAGAGGGGAGGGATTGGGGGGTTGGGATAGGCCAGTGATGGGTATTAAGGAGGGCACATATTGCATGGTGCACTGGGTGTTATACGCAAGTAATGAATCATGGAACTTTACATCAAAACCTAGGGATGTACTGTATGGTGACTAACATAACATAATAAAAAATTATTATAAAAAAAATAAAAATTACTAATAATGGAAAAGCAAAAAAAAGAAATATGTGTAGGATTTGGGGCATGGAGAAGAAGTATCTAAATAAAAATGGTTGACATGGGAAGTGAAGGTGGAGTAGGCAATACTTGTGGGACAGTGTGAAGGTAAAATCAGATAGACATCAATGAAGGGAAGGGCATTCTAGGTAGTTGCAACAGGTGTAACTATGACCTACCATGAAACCTGGGAAATGTTATGTTCTGAATAACTAGACCTCAGAGTTAACAAGGGGACAATCACCTACCTACTGAGGAGCCTTGCCTTTCATGAACTGCAACACTGTTCAACCCCATGGTTTTCTACACTTGTTCTGATGTCAACTCATAGAAAGCCTTACAGAAGTTTTTTAGAAAATATACTAAGATGTATTCATTTATACTCATGCAAACAACCATTGGAAGAACTTTTCGTCTAAAAGGGAAGATTTTCATTAATCCCACCAAAAATATCCCATATAAGGTCAATGTATCTAGCCTACCTCTATTACAGGTGCTACACCAATTAATAATTAAACTATTAACAATCCCATGGCCTCCAATTTACTATCTGATAGTCATCTAAATGGGATAATTTTTATGTAGGCACATTTGAAGATAGAGAACAGACATTCTCTTTCGCTGCTTATAAAATTCAAAGATTAAGAAACAATTAAAATGGCACAAGGATAAAAGAAGCATTGTTTTAACTGCAGTATTTTGTAAGATGAAGAAGATTTTTCTTTTGGTTATAAATCCCTTAAGGCCAAGAGCTCTGTTTATTCATTCAACAGGTATTTATTGACAGCCATTTCTTGACAGACCCATTCAGGTACTTGCAGTAGAATAATTTAATTGTTTTTTTTTTTTAAAGATTTTATTTATTTATTTGACAGAGATAGAGACAGCCAGCGAGAGAGGGAACACAAGCAGGGGGAGTGGGAGAGGAAGAAGCAGGCTCCTAGTGGAGGAGCCTGATGTGGGGCTCGATCCCATAACGCCGGGATCACGCCCTGAGCCGAAGGCAGACGCTTAACCGCTGTGCCACCCAGGCGCCCCAATAATTTAATTCTTGAACAAAACAGTAGTGATTTGCAAATCTTTTCTTTTTTCTTTTTCTTTTTTGGCCTTACAGCTTTTTCTTTTTTTTTTTTTTTTAAGATTTTATTTATTTATTTGACAGAGAGAGACAGCCAGCGAGAGACGGAACACAGGCAGGGGAAGTGGGAGAGGAAGAAGCAGGCTCCTAGCGGAGGAACCTGATGTGGGGCTTGATCCCAGAACGCCGGGATCACGCCCTGAGCCAAAGGCAGACACTTAACAACTGCGCCACCCAGGCGCCCCGGCCTTACAGCTCTTTCATCAAATAAAAGTTCACATGCAAGTCCAGTAAATCCAGTAAACATAAGGAAAACTGCTCCCTTTGAGCAGGTAGTGTGGGAGCCCAGACCCCCCAGCAGCTTGTGCCTCCTGCCCGCACCTCACCCAGAGGTCCCTAGGAGTAGCCACAGTCACACCAAGGCTTTATAGAGAACAACTGGAAAACCACTGATGTACTTAACCCCTCAACCTATAGATAATGAACTGAGAACCAAAGAGACACAGATTGCTGTCTAAGGCACATGGCTGGTGAGTGGTGAACCCACCTAGAACAGAGTCTGTGATGATTGAGGTCCACAGGATCCCAGATTTAGCAGGGCCCAGGTCTAAAGGGATTCAGAACTTCAAACCTCACCAAAAGGAACCCCGGTTATATATAAGAAAGTAAGAAATTTTTTTGATTAAAAATATAAGATATTTTATATGTTGTAAGCTATGTCTGGATCCTTAGACTCACTAATGTTTTCATCATATTCGTAAGTGTAAGAAAAGCTAACAAAAATGTGTAGATTACAATATGCAACCCAGTTGGCTGCAATAAATCGAGAGTATAATAATTAAAAAAATGTACTGAGCACAGAGGTTTTTAGGAACTAAGTTAGAAAAACCAACCCACAGCTAATATCATCCTAAATGGGGAAAAACTAAAAGCTTTCCTCTATGGTCAGGAACAAGATAGGGATGTCCACTCTCACCACTTTTATTCAACATAGCACTGGAAGTCCTAGTCACAGCAACCAGATAACAAAAAGAAATGAAAAGCATCCAAATCAGCAAGAAAGAAGGAAAATTTTCACTATTTGCAGATGACATGATACTATATATAGAAACCCTGAAAGACTCCACCAAAAAAACTGCTAGAACTGATAAATGAATTCAATAAGGTCGCAGGATAAAAAAAATCAATGTACAGAAATCTGTTGCATTTCTATACACCAATAATGAAGCAGCAGAAAGGGAAATTAAAGAATCAATCCCATTTACAATTGCACCAAAAACAATAAGACACCCAGGAACAAACCTAACCAAAGAGGTGAAAGACCTGTACTCTGAAAACTATAGAACACTGATGAAAGAAACTGAAGATGAAACAAAGAAATGAAAAGACATCCATACTCTTGGATTTGAGGAACAAATATTGCTAAATTGTCTATACTACCCAAAGCAATCTACACCTTTAATGCAATGCCTATCAAAATACTACCAGCATTTTTCACCGAGTTATAACAAACAATCCTTAAGTATGTATGGAACTACAAAAGACCCTGAATAGCCAAAGAAACCTTGAAAAAGAAAACCTGGAGGCATCACAATTCCAGACTTCAAGTTATATTACAAAGATGTAGTGATCAAAACAGTATGGTACTGGCACAAAAACAGACACATAGGTCAATAGAACAAAACCCAGAAATGAACCCAAAAGTATATGGTCAATTAATCTTTGACAAAGCAGGAAAGAATATCCAATGGGAAAAATACAGTCTCCTCAACAAATGGTGTTGGAAAAACTGGAGAGCAAAACAAATAAAACTAGACCACTTTCTTACACCATACACAAGAATAAATTAAACATGGATTAAAGACATAAATATGAAGCCTAAAACCATAAAAATACCAGAAGGAAGCATAAGCAGTAGCTTCTTTGACATCAGCTATAGCAATTTCTTCCTGGCTATGTCTCCTGAGGCAAGGGAAACAAAATAAAAAATTAACTACTGGGACTACATCAAAATAAAAAGCTTCTGCACAGCAAAGGAAACAATCGACAAAACTAAAAGGCAACCTACAGAATGGGAGAAGCTATCTGCAAATGACATATCTGATAAAGTGTTAGTATCCAAAATATATAAAAAAACTTACAAAACTCAACAACCCAAAAATAAATAATCCAACTAAAACATTGTCAGAAGACATGAATAGACATTTTTCCAAAGAAGACACAGAGATGGCCAAATGACACATGAAAAGATGCTCAACATCATTGATTATCAGGCAAATGCAAGTCAAAACTACATTGAGATATCACCTCACACCTGTCAGAATGGCTAAAATCAACAACCGATGAAACAAGTGTTGGCAAGGATGTGGAAAAAGGAAAACCCTCTTGCACTCTTGGTGGAAATGCAAACTGGTGCAGCCAGTGTGGAAAACAATATGGAGGTCTTTAAAAACTTAAAAATAGAACTATCCTACAATCCAGCAATCACACTCCTAGGTATTTACCCAAAGAATACAAAATTACTAATTCAAAGGAATACATGCACCCTGATGTTTATAGCAGCATTATCTACAATAGCCAAATTATGGAAACAGCCCATCAACTGAGAAATGGATAAAGAATATGTGGTGCGTACATACAATGGAATATTACTCAGCCATAAAAAAGAATGAAATCTTGCCATTTGCAATGATGTGGATGGAGCTACAGAATATTATGCTAAACGAAATAAGTCAGAGAAAGACAAATATCATATGATTTTACTTACATGTGGAATTTAAGAAACAAAACAAATGAGTAAAGGAATGGGGGGAAAGAGAGAGAGAGGCAAATCGAGAAACAGACTCTTGACTATGGAGAACAAGCTGATGTTTACCAGAGGGAAAGTGGGTGGGGGGATGCATTAATAGGTGATGGGGATTAAAGAGCGCACTTGTGATGATGTGCGTCTGGTGAGGTAGGAGGTGTTGAATCCCTACATTATACACCTGAAACTAACATTACACTCTATGTTAACTAACTGGAATTTAAATAAAAACTTTAAGAAAAAAGTTAGAAAAACCAAGCAAGTATTTCATCTTGGCCATGAGTTATTGGTGATTAAACAGCATACATTTCTGGTGGGTTTCAGGGAAAATCTACCAGATTTGTGAATTATAAAGACAGTTGAACATGTTTTCTACTTTGGAGGTAGATGCAGTTGCATCAAAATGTAAAAGCTATTTTAAAACTTTTATTGTATGACATGATTAGAGATTTACTTTAAAAGTATTTCCATATGCTGAAACTTGTTCCATGTAGTAAAGCTTTAATAAAATTTGAATTATGCAAGCACATGAGCTAGAATTGCAATTATATGTAATTGACTTTGCCAATGTAATTGAAATGCATGGGCTTACTATTTAATTTATAAATCTGTGCACAATTAGTTTTGTGTGATCTTTTTGATCTCTTTTTATAATGCTATATTTCTCTATGTTATGTGAAATCCAAAAGCCTATTACTAAGGGCATTTGTAGATTTGTACACATCTCTGACACCCCTATAAAATATCCATCCCCTTGCCATCCTGGCTCTTGGTTTGACTGATTGGGCAATAGCTCTAGCTGTTAAGACAGCCAAATTGGTTCTCTACTTAAAAGAGAGATATTACCTTCTTCTTCATAATTATCTGCACTCATTGTAATCCTCAACGACTACCACCACTATAAGGCAAAGCACTGATTAAATATTTCTCTATTCGTTCCATAAAAAAAGACTTCACAAATGCATATTTACTACTCTCCAGAAAATAATACCTTAAGTGGAATATATATTTATTATCTGCCTGAACTTGTCAACATTGCCCAAATTCTTAATGCCTCTAATTTATATCCAGATACAGTACTTGAAATTTTAAGTAGCAGTTCCAGAAAGCCAAAAGCTTTCTGACCACATGTGTAACATGGGAAAAGGATTTCCTATCTTCTGGCCAAAAGCTGACTTCTCAACAATGTAATAGAATCAAATAATTAACTAGAACTTCTATATCTTTATCTTAGGCACACGCTCTTCAATAGTTGCAGTGGATCATAACATGATCATTGTCTCATGGGGCCATCAAGGATTGGCTGGGGAGGAGTCTCTGGCATTTGTTTCTGGAGCTTTTAAGAAGTTGGCATTTTGCAGCTTGTATCTTCCTTCTCTCCACTCTGTTGAAGTCTCTGATTAGCAATTGCTCTCTCTTCAATGGCTACAGATTTTATGCAGCTATGTTTTATCCCTTGAGTGTGGTCATTAGACCCTTGATTATCAGGAGCAGAGATCTGCTCAGGCCACATTAAGAAAAATGGGAACATAAAAAGATATGTGAGTGCCAAATCTTAAAAGCTATCCGACCATTAGGCAGGTCTTGAAGCAACTCTCCTCTCCACCTCTCTCACAGCTTATGTGGTCTCTCTTCCAAAGTGCCACTGCTTCCATCTACGTGTCTACTCCATCTTTTTGTGAATTTACTCTGCATTCCCTAGAAATAATTTTGGAGGGAACCGGTCTGGTTGGCTTAACTAATTATTATCCTGCTATAGGGCAAAGTCCTCTACATCTGGCTTGGGCTGGGTGCTTCATGTTGAGTCCATCACAGGTGGCCCTGCATAGAGATACAGTCAGATACTACTTCACTAAGCACTGGCCGGGGTGCTTTCTGCTGTTAAAAACAAAAACAAAATAAAAACTCACAGCAGTAGCATTCTAATTAATCTGCCCAATACATGTATAATCAGAAGGCACCTGTGCCTCTTGCTTCGCTAAGAAAAGATCTCACAGAAGCCTGATGCTTCCTCCTTTTTGCACACTGAACAGGTAATTCCTAAGCTTCGGGCTTTTTCAGAACCTTGGCAAAACTCGACTCTGTTTTACTTTGAATGATATATCCAGAGCCACCTTCTTTTGTCCAGTTACTCATTTGTGTTTTGAATAATTCACCTGGAATGTTGGTCTAACTGTTGTAGCAATCTATAGTTCCATTTGTTAAAAATAATTATACTACTGTGCATTTAATAAATAGATCAGACTGCTTAAGATTCTCTCTTCCATTCAGAAATGGGTAGATTACTCGCTTTTTGCTAACTTCCTAGTGACATTAATTTACGGAACTAATTCCACGAACCTCAAGGCCTGACTCTCAGCTTTTGGAAAAATAATGATTTCCTTAAATTTACCATCTGAACAAATAGTCACCAAGATTTCAGAAAGATTAAAAATAAAATATGTTTAAATGTTTCTAATCATTTTCTCCCTCAGTCTTTTCAGACTTTTGCTAATTGCGGTGAGTTACTTCTTCAGGAATAAAAATGCTGTCCAGAAGCGTTCAATGTTTGCTCAGTTAAAAAGGATACTGGAAAAAATGACCTTGCACACTCATTAATAAGAGTTTGGAAGTAACATTTCCTACTCATTATATTACCACTATTTTCCTTAAAAATGTGCAGTTAAATACGTGGTATTTCTCAGTTCCAAGAAAACTAAAGCTGACATAAAATAAACTGAGTGTTAAAAATAGACCCAGTATGGTGGGGTCAACAAAGCCTGTATTATTCCGATCTGATGATAGTACCAGTGCACTTAAATTCTATGCATCTGTCTCTATCTCATATGTACACATATTTACTCTGAGGAAATGGGAAAGCGAAGCTCAGCTCAAGAGCAGTAATGTAAACAGCATCGCACCTACTCTCAGCAGGAATCGTTTGCACACCTGTCTTTCTTGGAAATGTTTCAGCTGGTTGTTTTCTCAGGTTCACGTACAATTTCATTAGGCCCTGGAAACACCTTCGCTGTGTCAACTGTGCTGGCCATTAGCGAGAAAGGGGGAAAGAGAGAGAGTGAATATTATACACCAGGTTCCGTTTTCTAGGTGCTCGTTCGATGTATGTCAGACACAAATATGTAAACTTACCATGATAAAATTATATATCACATATGAAAGGGAGTTGCAACCATATTAAGGAGGCAAAGAAAAGGAATCCTAATGCAGCCTGGGGAGGAGTAAGGAAAAGAGTTAGGGAAGGTTTCCTGGAACCAGTGACCACTGAGTGGGGAAAGAGAAGAAAATACATTCTCCACAGAGAATACAGCAGCAAAAAGGACTTGGAGATAAAGAACTCTTCTTAAAGTCTTTGAAGTCTTCTGCGTGGGGTGCTGGGCATACTGTAAGGAGTTTAATATTCTGAAACATAAAGTGTAAGTTAAACAAGGACTGAAAGATGAGGCTAGTGAGAAAAGCAAGACTAAACTCACGTAGAGCCTTGCACGCCACCATGTTGGGAAAAGGCTGTTGTGTTCAATATGATGTAATAAAAACTAATTATTGTAGACTCATGAGAGCTTATCCAAGAAACATCCTGTCACTTTAATACCCAGGCAGGATATTAAAGATATTTTCATACTGAGAACCTTTCACTAATTCTCATACTTATGCCGCTGCAGTCTACACTTTCATTTTCAAATTCTAGCTACTTAGGTCTAATGGCAATTCTTTAAGAGTGCAGAAAAAGGAAG